>NC_066627.1:6256874-7471793 GCF_025201925.1 Gopherus flavomarginatus | reverse complement strand
TGAGATTATCTGCATCTAGCAATAGTTTCTTAAGCACCATTTAGACTATTGCATGCTTTAGGATGCGTGGTAAACTTCCCCTCTTAAAAAGTGTTAATGATATCGGTTACTAGCATCCCAGAGGCTCTCAACTCTCCTCCATCAGAGAAAAAGGGTGTGGATCACAATCACAGGTGGTGGCTGGAATTCTGGCAGTGCTATGAATGCGACAAATTCTGAAATAAGAGGTATTGGGTTATTGGGCCTGTGTTTGGTATGTAGTCCTTGGTGTCCAGTCAGGCCCTCTTTGATGTGGGCCTTCATCTCTGGCAAGTAGGCTGATCATTCCTTGCAGCAAGAGTCGTTGGGTTTTGGAGTCAAGTAGAGGTGTTCAGTGGAGCATGAATTAGCAGCTGCTATGTCAGCAGAAAAGTAGACTCTCTTGGCCTCTTCCACTGTGTGGATGTGCATGCTCAAGAGACAAGGATTAGGTCTGAGGTTCTGATGGAGGTCACTGATTCTAATCCAGTTGACTTTAGATTGATGAGTTGCAAAAAAAGAGGGGAAAAGGTCTATGGTGCTGGCAGGTTATAAAACATTTGCACTGAAGTTAATCTCTGTATAGAGCATCTATTTCTTCTCAGTTATATCTTCATCTGTATCTTAATTGTCCAGGGCCACCCGGGGGGGGGGGGAAAGTGGGGCAATTTGCCAGAGGCCCCAGGTCCTGCAGGGGCCCCAACGAGAGTTTTTCAGGGCCCCCGGAGCGGGGTCCTTCATCCGCTCCAGGGGCCCTCAGAAAAATCTCATGGGGCCCGGGCCCCCCGGAGCTTCTCCTACTCCGCGTCTTCGGCGGGGGGGGGTCCTTCCACTCCGGGGCAGAAGGACCCCCCATTGGCGAATTACCATCGAAGCGGAACCCACCGCTGAAGTGCCAGGTCCTGCTTCGGTGGTAATTCGCTGGCAGGAGGGGGGGTCTTCGGGGCACTTCGATGGCAGGTCCCGGAGCGGAAGGACCCCCCACCACCAAATTACTGCCGAAGCAGGGGTCCCCCACCGCTGAAGACCCCAGGCCCCCTGTATCCTCTGGGCAGCCCTGGGGGAGGGTGCACTTGACCCAGCTATCAGGAGCTATGCTGTCTGGCACACAAGAATGAATTTAGTCTAGGCTAGGCACATACAAAGGAGTCAGCTGCGGGGAAGGAGAGGACATGCAAATCTGCTGGGAATGCATGTGCACACACACTTAAAGAGGGGACGATTGCTTGTAAATATATTGTGGAGACAAGCTGGATACATGGAATTGTAATTGATTTTAGGTTGGGGGTGTGAATGCAGGCCAACCTGATTTTGCGGGGGTATAGATAGGCTGGTTACAAATGAGTTTAATTGGTGTGTTTTTGGCAGGGCATGCAAACTTGGCTGGTAGGGAGAGAACACCAAACTAGCCTGTCCTTACATATCCATCTTCTACACCAACCATCCACAACTACCGAGGTTGGGAAAAAATAATCTAGTAAAGGGGAGAAGAGAAAAAAGGGGTAGAGACCCGTCTGGTCTGTTACAGTGGAAAGACTAATTATTACACAGTTCATATTTTTTTCATGTGGAAGACCAGTGAACTTGAGATTCATCAATGTATTTAAGTGTGTTCCCAGCTTGAAGCACGAACTTCAGTGGGATGGGTCTCATGTGCTTAAGTACTTTCCGGAATTGGAGTTTTAAGGATGAACAATTACAGAGTTGGAGTTGGTTTGGTTTGGGGTTTGTTTTTGTTTATATAGGTGTTTAATACAAATCACTAATGTTGGAGGCTCCCATTTTGCATGATATAATATTTTATTTATAAGCAATAAATACCTATGATGTCATAAATACGAATAAATAAATAGTAAACTGACATAAATATAGTGTTACAAATCCAGTAAAATGATCTGAATATATTTCCACAATGCACAAATAGAATAAATAGTAGCAACAGCTTATAAAATTCCACTGCATCTCATTTTACATCATGTATAAAATATTAATTTATTTCAGTTAGTATTTTTTAAAAGGTTGGTATTTTAATATCTAAACTTTGTGAGTTTGTCCTATAGTTGAAAACTTTCTAATTCCACTTGGATTCTCTTGCCAGCACTGAGGCTGAACTGCTTCTCTGCTAGGAAATAATTGATATCTCTTCACTTTCATCCTGGTGAGCGGAAAGTCCTTTCTTCCTTCCTTGTTAGAGAGTCCATCATTCCATCATTGCAACGAAACATATCTCCAGATGCCCAGCTGGCTGATGAGTCTATGCTGGACTCTCTGAATGGAACTCCCATCTCAGGTAGCTTGGGAGAGATTTTTGCAAAAGCAGCAGGATATATGTTGGAAGATTTCTTGGATTGTCAGGGACACTCAGAACTTGAGAACCTCTTGGTGCCACCTGAAATCTCTCTTTGTTCAGACATTATAGGAAAATTATCCACACCTCTTTGTTTAGAAGCTGTTCCAGTTCACGTGTTATGCTGTTTAACTGTGGTTATACTTCATGTTACAGTTCAGAGGTGAGATTTGATCAGAGAAGAGTTGAACCATAGAAATATATAGCAAACACATAATGTCAACAATGTTTAAGGTCCAACCCTTTCTTTTAAAATTTTTAATTGTCTTGTAACTATTTTGCATCAATATCCTTCATTTTTCATTTTAAACACTGAGTAAATGAACAGAATATTATCACATGAAATGTACTTTGTGCAGTTGAAATTCCATAACAGAGTGAATGTATTGCATAATACGTCAAACGTTATGGAGTGTTAGAAGTGACTGTGGGAAGAATCAGCAGAGACGAGGGATTCCATTGCATCCTCCTGTTTTAACCTCAGTAGTTGCAGCATCCAGAGCTGAAATGAAATAGGAAATAGTTGAAACACAAAGGGAAAAAAATATAATTTTCATTGAATTGATCTCAAAACCTTAAATGAAAATAACTTTTCCGCACATAAGCTCGCAAGTCATTTAGTATGTCAATATTTTTTAAAAGTCTCTAGGAAGCTTCTCAAAACTTGGGATACTAGAAATAGTTCTCATGGGGACAGATTAATTAATAGCAATGATGATAATCATAGAAACACACTACATATGTCGAAGTTAGTGTACTTTGTGGTGTGGGAGGGAGGAAAGTATCATTATCTGATGACCAGAGTGCTGGTGAGGTGCCTGAGGATTCCACATATGTGTACTTTGTTGCTTTTTACAGATCCAGACTAACATGGCTACCCCTCTGATATAAAATATCCAGTATCTCTGTTCAGCTGTAAAAATTATACTAATGTTAGGTCATTAACTACAGGGAAAAGCTTGGTACTGTACCTTAGTTACTAAGGCTTCTGTTGAGTTTGTCAGTCAGTACAAAACACACAGGCTGTATTGCTTTTCTTTCAGGAAAGCATCTATCCCCTGAAAGTATTGTTTCACTCTCCAACTGGTGTGCTGGAGGTCCTCACTTTCTGGGTTGGTTAAGTCCTTCTCCATCTGTGCTTTCAAACAAACCTCCAGCTGCTGAATTTGCTGTAAAGTCTATTTTGGAACCTGACTATAGAAATTCCATCCCAGGTACTTTGAGTGAGGTTTTTGCTAAAGATGTTGAAGATCTCTTGGAGGATCTCTTGCATTGCCATCTTGGCATTATCCTTCTGGAACAGTGGGAGTTGGGAAACTTCCTGGGTGGGTTTGAAAGCTATCCTTTCCCATATACATTGTGAGGGGAAAATTCCGCTCATTTTCTTCAGAAGCTCCAAGCTCTCTTTGTTCACTTTGTTCTGCTGGAAGTGAAGCATGGTACAGAGCTGAGATGAGATTTGAATGGAGAAGAGCAGTGTGAGGCAACATGTAGCAAACACCTGGAGGTCGTGATGATGTCTATACAGTCCTTTTCTTTGTGTGGAACCTTGAGCCTGGAGTTTGTTGAGGCTCCTATGTAGATCGTTGTGTCTTTCCTTCATGTCTCTGAATTTAAGTATTTGGTTGGAGAATGTTTCTTTGATCATTTTCTGTTTACAACAATTTCCTTCTTGGAGGTTTCAGAGTTTTTCTTTCTGTTTTTCTTGCTGTTTTCTAGTTTTTTACTACGTTTCCTCCTCCTTTTTTGTGAAAGTGACCACCCATGACAGTACACAACCCTGCTAACTCATGCCGGATCCACACACATACAGCCTTTTTATCATACATTAATTTTTATAATATAAGAAGATCAACCACAATTCCAAAATGGTTCGGAAAAGACCTCAAAGTCATCAGCCAGTACACTTCCTATTCATAAACTCCTTCATTTAAGAGACAGAAATAGTTTAGGAATATTTAAAGGTTGCTAGACATGGAGGAAGTAAATATGGGAGGAAAGAGTTAGTCCGGCCAGAAATATTGGGAAATCTCAACTTTAACCATTTCTTCCAATTAGAAGGCACATTTAAAATGTAGACAGCACAAACCATCAGTATTTTCCTTCTGTGAAACCACAGGAGCTAGAATGCTCTGAGAAAATGAAACCTTAACTCATTGTTTATTTCCAGGTCTTTATATACATACTGTAGCTGATGAATAGTTGCAGTTGGAAAGTGTGAATATCATGTCCTGTTGATCACTCCAATAGTGACAATAGTGAAAAATTGAGACTAATTTATAAAACAGGATGAGCAATTAGTATAGTAACATGCTAGAGAGGTACCCACATGGATGACTATGATTTATAATGTGGTCAGAAGGAGGTTATGCAGAGAAGTCCCATTATGTATTTTTTACCAGTTGTGTCCCTGGGATGAAAGAATTCAAATAATTAAAAAATAAAATAAAATTCAGTGTTCACCATTTTTGCTGGTTCCTTCTCTTTTAACATTTGCCTTCTCCTCAGTTTGGGCAGGAACATTCTTCTAGTTTATTTAATTCTCTTCACTTCCTGTGGTCACATTTCATTGTCTGGTTCTCAAGCCCTAGCACAGACTTTTGTGCTGGAGTTTCCATCATGGCAGGGAAATGTGTTCTAATTCTAGAAGAAAACGCTGAAATTAAATAAGAAAAATCACATGAAAAATCCATGAAAACATTTTTGTGCATACTAATTTGGTTAGAGTTTCCCAAGTCTTCCTGCACTTTTATAAGAAACTTGAGATTTTAGCTTCAAATTTTTGAAAGACACTCTGCAAAGCAGAGAAAATAGACTTACCAGAGCCACCAGATTGTCCTGGGTTATGCTCCCCATTCTCCCATGACTTTCCAGGGGTGTTGGGCATCTGTATTCCACACCAGGGTGAACTACCAGGGGAAGATGTTGCAGGGTACTGAAAGCAAATGCAGTATATGAATGAGACCATTCTTTTTGTCACTCTTATTACTTGAAGCTTTCCACCCCCGGCACCCGTTGTTCAAGCCTGGGGCAGCCCTGGCAAGGTGGCTGTAATGAAACCACACTGACAGGGACTGGAAGGCAGGTCTGACTAGGCCCTAGAAGTGATGCAGCCACTTGGGTGCTCCGTGTGGAAAGATTTTGTGTTCTGTGCATAAGCCATCACATCATTTATTTCTATGATGAAAGTGGGGCAAACTGTTTCCTCCTGCCTGCTAGTGAGATGATAAGGGTGAGCTTAAGTGGGGATGTATTAGTTGTGTTTTCCTCCCTTTTTATCTACCTGTGGTTGGCTTTCCCACAGGAAGACCTAAAGTCATAGATGATGGATAACATCACATAGCTCTTAAGAACATTAAAAGGTTCTTCTACGTAGCACAGCTTAAAAACAATGTGATGGAATGATTGTCAGGAGGTTCTCCTCTGCACTGTAGGGGTAATGAAGAAGTTAGACGTTGAAGAAGAGTTTGTATGGCTCCCAGATGCAATATGACCAGATCAAGGCCCCACTCTACCCACTCCCCGTAATTGAGCTTCCATTTCAGAATGTAGCCGTGGATATTCTGGTCCTTTCCCTAAGAAGACACTCAGAGGAAAGCTCTATGTACTGACTTGCTTGGCCGCAAGGCCAGGGCCACTGCTGCCTCTGACCGACAGTTTCATAAAGATGTGTTCAGCTATTGAGAGTCTAATCCTCCCAGAAGAAATGGAATATTTTCATGGTGTGACATTCTGTACCTCCACCACTCAGGCAGTGCAGCTCCCCTCCCACTCTTAGAGCCATAACTGAGTCCCATATGCATATATTTGTTATAACATTGCATTGGCCATGAAGCATCACTTTATATTGCACATGCTACATTGTACATGTACATTATACTTAAGATCATATTTCCTTTTGTAAAGATGTAACCACCTTATGTAAAATTGAGCAAAATGCTTAAAACAGTTCAGGCACATTATGTGAGGAAAATATACACACAGAAAATGTGGTTACAGAAGTCTTTCCCAGGCCTATGTCCTTCAGTCCTGCATCTCAGGATATAAGATACCCTAGATATGCTATAAGCTGTACAAAGGGAGACTGTGTCTACTATGTAAATAGGTGAAGTGGTCTAAGACATACTTGCTTTTCTTGGGCAAGACCCCACAAGTTCAGATGACATGTTTTTCAATTTTGCTCAGTTTTGCTGTGTAAAAGAATGAAAGCTGGCATCTCCTAGAGTAGAAAACCTCCCAAACATTTTAGAAACTAATTAACCACTACATTAAGTCACACACGCTGCCCTACCCTCTGTTTATAAATGAAAGCAGAATATAAGCAGAATAGCTGTACTGTGCTGAAAGCAGGGTGTGTGCTGGGAAGTCTCTATGCCTCTTGGACTCTGTCGTGCCTTTCTCTGCAACAGAATGGAGGGCTGCGGGTGTAGCCACTAGACAGGTCTGTGCTGCAGTAGGTGACAACCAACGTATGAGGTGTATAGGAACCCCATTTGTCTGTACCACAAGAGCACCAGTGCAGCTATTCCATGGCAACCCAGCAGGCTAAGGGGTTAAATATTCCACCCAAAGCAAGTTTTTTTATTTGTTATTTGTTGAGAGGTGGCACCATTTGGCCCCATGTATTCTGTATTTCTTGCCTCATTTTCTTGCTAAGGATATTTGCATACCATAATCTTCCCCTTTCTCTAACCTAATAACTTCCATAGCAAGTTGTTTCTAATGTCATAAGCAGTGATGACATGAGGTAGATAAGCAGCAGTAGATGAACTTAAGATGTACAATGTATAGCATGTTCTCAAGCTTAAGAAAAAAAGCTCAAGTGTTGATTTGTTTTTAATCCTTATTTACAACCTTTTACCAAATTTTTCAAATGTATTTGAACACATTGGATTAGAATGAACAATCCTGGATCTTTGGATAATTAGGGTAGTTTAATGACTAATAGCAATGGAAACCAAGTGCTCCACCTAACAAAGCAATAACTTGGGAGTTCTCAGGACTAGGCAGATACGGGGCCAGAATAAGGTGTGGTGATCCTTTCCCCAAGTACAGGGTATCTATCTAGTGCTCAAGAGAATGTTAAACAGTGCAGTCCAGATACCCCACACTACTACATTGCCCAAGGAAATGTTGTTCACAAACAAGGGGGCAAAGCTATGCACCAGCTAATGCATTCCAAGTTGCTAATACATAGTTGTCATCTTCTGCACAGGGCATAATGTATGTACATGGCCATGAACTAAAAATGCTGCATGTTTGACTAATGGCAAATTTGTCAATTCCATATCCATGCCATCTTATTTTATCCTTTTGTCTGACCACTTTTCCTTGCCTAATTCTAAAGCAAAGATCAAGCAGAATGCACGCTAACTGTTCTGAAGCACCAAGGCAAATCAGTTTGTTGTCAAAACTGTAAAACCGATATGGAGTGAGGCTAACCCAGATAGGATCCCATACTTTATTGCATTCGATAATGTGCCACATAAGATTGAAAATGGTGGTATATTACACTATAATACAAACAAGTAGCATCATGGTTTTTCTTTATTTCCCAAACTTGGATGACCTGTTGAGGGGGGAAAATTGCTCTAATGAAAACACTAGAGGTTAGCATATAAACTGTAGACACTTTACTTTGACAGAATAGGCAAGAAAAACATTGGCCCAGCCAAAGCATAGAAGCAACTTGATGTAACCTCTCTTGAAGCAGGCCATTTTAACTCTTCACTTTTACATACTGTCTTCAGAGGCTTTATGTAAACTGCCCATCAGTAATGACTAAACTGGGAAAAAGCATAGGATAGAAAAAGCAGATGTAGATCATCCAAATAGACTGTTGTTGCCTAGTCTGTTGGCATCTACAGGAAACCAAGAAAGTCAGCAAGGCCAGAGGTGGCACCAACTCTTTTCATTAAAAAAAAATCCCATTTTTAGACTTGCTCATGAGATTTTGGCTACTTTATAACTGGACCTGGAAGAAGCACACCTACTGATTTTTGGATCTGCTTTTGATTCTTAACCGTGTAGGAAATTCATATCCCACCTGTCAAAAAACACAGAAAGTGAAATACATATTTTTCTTGTGGTGTTTTTTTTTCACAATTTTTAGTGTCTTTTTTCTTCATGTTTATTGCTATATATTTACACAAGGCACCCAGTTTACTGTTCCACCGTTTTGGTTTTGGGGAGGATGTTTTCACCATTCCACTTGACACTAATGTTTTTTGTCCTGCTGTATGGGGAGATTTCAGATTTCAGAATCGGTAAAGTGCCTTAAACCATTATTGCTTATTGCTAAGAGCAGCCAAGTCAGCAGGCCATAAAGTAGCCATGGAACAGCCTTAGCTTGACCAAGCAGGAGGGAAGGGGGATTTGGGTGCCACAGAAAGGGCAGCTTGACCCTGTGTCCTTCTTGATAAGAATTGGGTTGAAGTTGCTGATACATGCATTTTAGAAGAGTAGGATGTGCCCTCAGGAATATCTATTAGGACCTCAAGGCTGCAAACTCTGGGAAAAACCCACACCTGGTTAATCAACAATCAGAAGAAAACCTCTTTCTTGACCACTGAAACTGCTTGCTTAACAAATTTTCTTTAAGGGACATGTCATTGTGTTACTAATGTATAAAATAAGGGGAAAAGTTTGAGGTAGTGGGACTCTTCAGGATGGGACTCTCCCTCTGGATGCATCTTGCATTCCCCAGCGGCAGATGGGCTGCCGCTTAGCTTTAAGTGAAAGCACTCTTGTGTAGTCCTGGTTCTGCCAGCCATCTATCGGTCAGACGGCCGTGTCTCCCCAGATTTATTTTCTGACACCACCTCACAGAGAGTAAAAGTTACCAAGAGCTTTGGGTTGAAAGAACCCCAGGTAACACTGCCACCATCATAAAAACTGTTTCACAAAGCTAGAGATTTTCTAAAATGCCAAACACTGTTGAGCTGTCCAGTCCATAAATACCTTTTAAAAATAACAGATCTTCAAACTAGGTCTAAATAATTATCTTCTATATTTCCTTTACGCCTACTGTTCATCTAACAATTATGGCACCACAACAAAATTCATGGCATATTTCCCACATCATTTCTTTTCTTTTTCCTCTCTCTTGGTCTGTGTCAAGCTTGCCTGTACTTTTCCTTTTATGGACAGCTTCGTCTCCCTGTTAGACCAAAACTGTGCTAGATAACATGTAAGGGCCGTCAAATAAACCCCTTTAATCCTAATTTCCCTCGAGGGACTTTCCAACCTTGGGGAACTTTTTGGCTAAAAGACAAGCTCATCTTGGCCTATATTCATCTGAATGTCTGACAACATGGCAATCCTTCAACACAACCCCTTACACAAAAGAACAATTTCATACCTAGCAAGGTGATTGTTTCAAATACTTGACTGTGTATTCATGCTGGTGATGGTCAAATGCACAGATATTTACAGCATGTATGCAACTGACATTTGCAAAATAATGAAATGTTAAACTATCTTCTATGTTGAAACCTTATGATTTTCAAAAAGATATGCTAAATATGTGAATCAAAATGCATTGAGTCTCCCTATGTATAAATCTGTATGGTGTAAATCTGCTCCTTGAACATCTGTCAAATACTTCTTTGTATAATGTATGAGAAAATGGAAGTGCACTGATATGACAGACAGGACACAACACAGACTGACGTACAAGCAGAAGGACATAAATAGACAAGGCAGAGGTGCTATAGTTGTTACCTAAACACAAAAACTTACATAAGGTAACGAACCACCACAGGGTATGACAAAGGTGATTCTAAGTCATAGGAACGATGTTTTTCATGCTCATACTCACAGAGTAAAACATACTCTTCAGTCTAGATTTGTTTTCATTCAGGTCAAGGGAAAACATCAAAGAAAGGGCTTAACCCTGAGAGGCACTAACTGCTTCCTGCAAAGTCCTGAGCACCCTGATCTCCCACTGGGCATGGCTCAGAATTGGGCCCAAAGATTGAACAAATAGAAATTTTCCATGACAGAGAAACACAGTGACTGTAACATGCTGTATCTTAAGGACAAGATGGCAGCTGCATTAGGCAGGGAGAAAATCTACTTGTAAAAGAGTAGTATTTAGAAAACAGCCTTTAATTTACATTGCTATGTGTAGAAAGAATAGTTAGAAATAATAGGCAAGATTCTGCCCCCCACTCACATTGAGTAATACCTCACTCTCCTAACATTGATTTCAATGGGGGTTGCTTGTGGGGTATTGTACTAGTCAACATAAGGGTGGCAGAGTCTGGCCCAACATGAGAACAATGGGCCAGATCCTCAGCTCATGGAATGCAGCATGGCACTGTTGGCTGGCCCAATATCATTAGAAGAATCCAGATAAGCCAGAGTAGAAGTCAGTTACAGTGATTAGTGTAAGAGAGCCAAAGCCAGAGCCTGACAATAAAATTCATATATATATATATGGAGAGAGTGGAGAGAGAGAGGGAGATCAACACTCAGAGATCATCCAGAGCTCGGAGATGATAATAGAGAGCCCCTGACTGAACCAGCCCTGATTACAGAATGGGCCCACCTGAGAGAAATTAGGTGATTTCAGGTTTAACTGCTGAGTGGGCCCAGCTGAGGAAGGGCTGGAGGAAAGAAAATGCTGGGAGTCAGAAGATGCCTGCAGGGTTTTGAATGAGCAAGGAGGCACCTGGGATAATCAGGGAACAGATTTGGAGACCCAGAAGGGAAGGGAAGGGAAGGAAAGAGGTGAGGAAGGAAGGAAGGAAAGAAAGAAATAGTGCTGGGAAAACTGCAATATTGGTAGAGGATTTGATGTAGCTGTGCAGTACAGGGCCCTGGGCTGTAACCCAGAATTGAGGTTGGGACTGGATTCCTCTACCAGCCCCAAGGAAGTGGTGTAGAAGGGAAGCTGAGCCCAGCAAGAGGGCTACAGGCTGAATGTGACCTTGCTGAAGAAGAGCTGTGGAAAGGGTGGAAGCTTTTTATTTCTGTTAGATAGTTTTGATCTTTAGTTTGGATAGTTGACCCTAAGGAATGGGCTAAAGACTGTGCCCTGGCTGGAGGGATGAGTTATCTGAAAGAAACCACCACTGCCCCAGAGTGACTGTTGACAAGGGCTGCTACCCTACAAGGAGACTGTGATGCCATGCCATGCCTGGCCATAAGGAAGTGCAGAGTGGTGAGTAAACCCTGTTACAATGCTTTTTCTTACATTAACTGCAGCATGTCTGAACCAACTATATTTTTGTAGTTTTCCTTGTCCACTGTCTTTTTTTCTACACCTCATGGCAAGCACTGTATCTCAGCCCTAGTCTACATCCAGCTCCTTCTTCCTTCCAAGGCAGTCTCACTGATGATAGCGCCTCTGGCAAACAGTAAACGACTGACTGTCCTTGGCCACTTTGATATTGTGTGAGTACATGTGCTGCCAGACCCCTATCTGCAGAAGCGGTTCTTTCAGCAACAAATTAATATGAAGTGATTTACTTTGTCCATATTGGATCCAAGGTTAAGGCAGTGTGGGGAATAACTGCAGGTTCCTAAAAGCACTAGGTAATTGTGCAGCTGGTGCCATGTCCAGCTACTGCAGAGTATTTATCTACCCTAGCTATTAGTAAAACCACCATCCCCATAGTACTTTATATAGGTGGCCAACACCATTATTAAAAAAACAAACAAAAAAAAGAATTGTTCATTGCTGTATAGAAAATGAGCCCTATGGGGTATATTGCGTATTTATAGAATGGGACACATTTTCAAGTTTGCCCCATTGTCCTCTACTGGGGGCAGACCAAGGATATTCTAGCATTTTATTTTGTAAAATATATGGGCTTTTCCTGATCTCCAGCAGAGGGATGCTCCACAGGCAAGTGATCCCAGCTCCAGAGGGAAGTGTAACTTGACCAGTGAGTGTTGCTTTTTCCCCTCCAAGCTCTGTCAGTCATATTTTTTTTGTGTGGATTGGTATGTTCTTGAAGGGTTGCACAGAGCCCCTGATCTAGCTCCCATTATTGGAGCTTTATAGATAAGGGGTAGGACCTCAAAGCAAATCTTGCACTGGGGAGATACTGCAGGGCATTGAACATGGCCTAAAAGCTGTTGCCAAGGTGATGCTGTCAGGAGTAGTTCCAGCATGCTGGACCAGTTGAAGCTTCATCTAGATTGGGCTGATTGAGGAAGTAGAGTGGACGGTAAAGGCATGTATTGCTGCAGCCGGGGCTTCATCTGGGATGGGCAGGGGGATTGTTTCCTGCTTCTGTTATGCATACCTGGAAGTATAAAACAAAAATCGGTTTCTTTATTGATTGTTTTTCCCCTCAATTTAACATACACATGATAACTTGTTGTAGGGAGTTAGGACAACTCACCTTGATGGTGTCCCTTCTTGGCATGGAAATATTTTATTTATAAAAGTAGCCCTTCCCAGAAGGTCACTAACAAAAATATCTAATGGACAGGCAGTAGATACTGAAGTGGTGGAGCCAATATTTCAAAGCCAGTAAATAAATTGCCTCTCTGCTTTAGAAGTACGTTTTAGTTTCCTCTTTGAGTGCTAGCTAACAGATCTTTTATGGCCAAACCTCAGCATCTGCACAAAGTCTTAGGCAAATCCAGAAACTACATGTAACTGACCAATTTGCCACGCACATAAATCTGCCTACAAATGTTGAGGAAGTCTTTAAGGAGGTCTGTTAAACATTTGGCCCTGAGAGTCATGCAAGAAAGGTAGAAATGTAAAAGTTGTTCCACTTATTTGTAGCAGATTGCTTCTTTAATGTGCATGTCCAGCATGTGTCTTTATGATGACAGTTAAGGGACAGGCTGAATCTGCTTTAAATTGCAAAATCTATTGGATAGAGGGATGGTGTCTGTAGCCTCTGTTTGCCTGAAGTTGGGAATGGGTGATGGGGTAGAGTACATGATGATTACCTATTCTCTTCATTTCCTCTGAGGCACCTGGCATTGGCCACTGCTGGAAGACAGGGTACTGGGCTAAATGGACCTTTGGTCTGACCCAGTATGGCCATTCTTATGTTGAATAAGTTTCATAAAGATGTGTTCAGCTACTGAGGTTCTTATTATCCCAGAAGAAATGTAACATTTTCATGGACTCTGTCTGCAAGGGTTTCACTACATAGTTTGCTGTATTCAGCTGCTTGATGACCTTAAAGGGCCCATCCCCTGCAGCCTGTAGTTTCTCTTTCTCACGAGAATGAGAACTGTCACCTGGTCCCTGGTAGCATAGGAGAGGGCACCTATTTGCTTCCCTTGGGCCTAGGGTAAATTTTCCCTGGACAAGTCCATGACCTCAGTGAGCTTTTCCAGAAAAGTGAGTACATATTCCATCCCCGATTTTCCATCAGAGGAGGCCTTCCCCTCCCATTCATCCCTCAGCACACATCCAGGATAAGACAACACATCCAGGATAAGAAATCAACTTGGTGTTCATGAGAGAGTTGGCCTTGGATTTGGGGATGCTGACAGAGATGGAACTGAGGTCTAGGATGAACAGGTTCACCAGGAAGAAGTACACTGGGGTTTGAAGATGGTGATCTAGGGCTACAGCTCTGATGATGAGAAGATTCCCCATCAGACCTGCCAGGTAAATCACCAGGAACGCCACAAAATGTAAACTCTGGAGCTCCTGAACATCAGAGAATCCCAGGAGAAGGAACTGGGTCAAGGTGGTTTGGTTGGACAATTTCTTCCTCAGAACATTGTGTGCTGCCTCTAGAGAGAAGGAAAAGGACAATAGTGAGGATTACATCAGTAAAATCAATCTCCTTTTGTCAAAGCCATATTAGTTCATTTGAGTCAGATCCTTGGCTTGTGCAGATTGGTGTAATATGTTAAGGGGAATGCAGGAACCATTGAGTCCAGTGGAGTTAGCCCAGATTTACACTGGGCAGTGAGAGGAGAGTCAGGCCCATTGACTGAATGAAGCTGAAGGAAAACAGAGTAAACACCATTTGCTTTGTAGGGAACTGTAAACCTTTCCAATCAAACAAGTGTAAAGTTAGGTGAATCGTATCTTAATTTCATAGAGGGGGGAAATGAAGACAAGAGGGCTAGAATCTTCTGTTAGATACACAAATTTTATCTGGGGTAATGTCACTGAAAGCAGTGGAATTACTTTGTGTTTACACTGATGCAAATGGGAGTAGCATCTACCACGGAGGTGAAAGAGCTCACTCATGATTATACAATGACTAAGCTGTAGAATCAGGAACAGAAACCAGTGTCAGAGAAAAACTCAGTTCTCGCTTTTTGTTTGGGTGCAGCAAAATCAAATACTTTATTCTAACTCCAGCAATTGCAATAGAGGGAGGGAGTGCCCTAGGACACTCGGTCGCCCCAGTCCCGGACAGGTCTCTCAACACATAAACAATTACAGCAAGCATTTATACCTTTGTTACAGACAATAACAAGCAATAATACAGACAATAATGAGCAACCGCTGCATTTTGTTTATACATAGGCTATCCTGCTATCTTATTTTTCTCACTTCTGGGCGCCAGTCTATGTATTTGATTATCAGTGCAAGGTTGTGATAACTTCTCACATAGTTCTTTCCTACTCGCCTCACACTATCCTCGCTTCTACAAGTCTCACGTCATTAGGGTTACAGCTGGCCTAACTCTTGCTAACAGACTAACATGCATTAAGATCCCCTACAAATCCTTGTCAATTCTTTCCCTACTTCCACACCAGGAAGAATTTTGAATCTCAGTCAACTATTCTAGCAATGACCCAATACTATCTCCCCAAAACAGAAAAAGACTGCTTTCTCACTTCTATAATGTATAGCACCCCATGGCCCCACTGCTGTCCCAAAGGCAGAATTTGAACCCAGGAATCCTGATACTGTCCAGCCCTTCCCATAATCATTAGATTACATTCTAACACCAGAGTTGGGAATAGAGCCAAGGAGCCCTGACTCCAAGGCATCCATCCTAATCACTACACCATACTGTTCCATTGTTAAAAAATGTAGAAATACTGCACAGTGATATAATTAGCAGGAACTGTATTAGTACATGAGAACTTAAGAACAGCCATATTGGATCAGACCAAAGGTCCGTCTAGCTCATTATCCTGTCTTCCAATGCTGGCCAATGCCAGGTGCCCCAGAGGGCATGAACAGAACAGATGATCACCAAGTGATTCATATCCTGTCGCCCATTCCCAGCTTCTGGCAAATACATAGTAAGATGTTAGGGTTTTTTTCCCTTCATCCTGCCCTGGTTCTTTGTTACACAGACCGAAAGCAGAAGATGGGAAGTCTGAAGCGCAGACAATGTGATGTTTATTGGGGTTAATCAACCAAACATATCAATTGCTCTATATGCCGCAGAGCCTTCCCTGTGTCCCTTTCACCTTACATAGCAGGCATAATTACACTTGCAGTGCACACCCCTAGTCACACCCCTTGCTATTTATGGTCATGTTCCGTCTTGGAGGGTTGTGAGTCTGAGGGGTTCAGTACCACCTCTTTTGTATCCCATGGGAGGGGTAAGGAGTGATGTGTTTTGATCAGGGAAAGGCATTTCTTTGGTTTTAGTGTTTTTTATGCCTTCCACTCAACTCCTCTGACCACTCTCGACTGGTTGCTTGACCTTATCTTGGGACAGGAGTTGAAGGAGGACTGTCCTTCAAGTGTACACTTGTATATTAAACTCCTATTATGTCCAACAACACATTAGCTGTATCTCTTATCTCTTATCACCCCATCTGCTTGTGGACAGATATAACACACAGTGTCTCCTGTTCTTTGTTCGCACATGTTAGTAAAGATATAAAAATATCAAATGGGCAAACAAGACCCAAACTTCTATCTCAGTCAAATATACAGGCCTGAATAGGGCATTGTCATCACTGACACTCCTAACAATCTCCTAACCGGTAGGATGAAAATACCTCAATACTATTAGGATGAGGTGGTTAAGATAGGATAAAAGAGGAAGAAGTTATTCATGCATATTCATGATGAACAGCAAGGCCTATAAATTCCTGGCATGGATAGGCTCATTGGAATTCTCAATGGGCATTCTAGAGTCAAACTAGGATCTGTCTCAACCTTTCCAGAACTCTCAAAGCGTACAGTAAATATAGCCTAGCTAATGATGCTGGATATTATTACAGGGTTGTATTATTTTTCCTTACATATTTGGATTGTTTTACTTTCAAAACAAATCATAGTGATAATAAAAATGTTGCAATTTCAAAATCTCTTCCCAGCGTGTTTGTGTTATTGTCACTGACGTGCACAACAGACCTCCCAACTAAACATTAATACTGATAATACTCGACCTAATCTTGGGAAAAGAAACTAACTAATTCAAGTTTTTAATGGGAACACTAAATAATTAATACCTAATCAATAGATCAGACAACATAAGATGTTATACAGAGGCCTAAACTTTGGGGTATGTGCTTTCTCATCCGTCTCTATAGATAAAAAATGCAGATAGTGCTGTCCCTGGATTCTATGGCATTCCCCTACCTGGGTGTTTTAGAGGTGACACCAGACTTGCAGTTGTTGGTCTTGTGTGGCCCAGTGCAAATTCATCTCTCAGGTAAACTGCTCTGGCAACATTAACTCCAGGTGGTGATGAGCCCTTTTATATCAGGACTGGGTTTGGCTCACTGGGTGCTACAGCACCACTACGTTTTGGTTGTTGGAGGAGTTGCTCAGATGTTCTCTCTGGCCTTTATCAACAATTAGGTTTCTGGGACGTTTGTGTGTCCATGGCTTTTGACACCACCCTGCTGAGTAGAATAGAGAGAGATCATCATTGACAGGGATTGGCATGGAGTAAGGATGGCGGGCCACTGCCCAGGTCATCAGTGCTATTTAGATCACTACTGCTGAGATTTTCAAAGCTGCCTTGAGAATTGGGATGCCAATTCCCATTAAATTCATTCAGAACTGAATATACAAAATCCTCCAAGTTGCTTTGCAATTTCAGCCCAAAAGGCTAGAGAAAGGTCAAAAACACTTTTGTTGAGCCCCTCCAAATATCAAGAGCTTTCTAAACAACAGCTATGTCCAGATATGAGTTTAACACACACATACACGTCTTTTTTTAAGTGATCCAAACACACACCCCTGGACCAAACACCTAAGAACAATGAAGTTTCCAAAATGTAGGTTTGCTCTCATCTCAGTGAGATAATTGCTTTAGTTTTTTTTGCCTCCATCTTCACAAACAAGGTCAGCTCCCCGACTGCTGCACTGGGCAGCACAGAATGGGGAGGAGCTGACCAGCCCTCTGTGGAGAAAGAAGGGTTTGGGACTATTTAGAAAAGCAGGATAAACACAAATCCATGGGGCCAGATGCCCTTCATCCAAGAGTGCTAAAGGAGTTGGCCATCATCTTTGAAAACTCATGGCGATTGGGGGAGGTCCCGGATGACTGGAAAAAGGCTAATGTAGTGCCCATCATTAAAAAATGGAAGAAGGAGAATCCAGGAAACTACAGGCCAGTCAGCCTTACCTCAGTCCCTGGAAAAAGCATGGAGCAGGTCCTCAAGGAATCAAATCTGAAGCACTTAGAGAAGTGGAAAGTGATCAGGAACAGTGAGCATAGATTCACCAAGGGTAAGTCATGCCTAACTAACCTAATTGCCTTGTATGACGTGATAACTGGCTCTGTGGATGAAGGAAAAGAAATGTATGTGTTATTCCTTGACATAAGCAGAGCTTTTGATACAGTCTCCCACAGTATTCTTGCCAGCAAGTTAAAGAAGTATGGACTGGATGAATGGACTATAAGCTGGATAGAAAGCTGGATAGATCTTTGGGCTCAACGGGTAGTGATCAATGGCTTGATGTCTAGTTGGCAGCCGGTATCAAGTGGAGTGCCCCAAGGGTCGGTCCTGGAGCTGGTTTTGTTCAATATCTTCATTAATGATCTGGAGGATGGTGTGGACTGCACTCTCAGCAAGTTTGCAGATGACACTAAACTGGGAGGAGTGGTAGACACACTGGAGGGTAGGGATAGGATAGAGAGGGACCTAGACAAATTAGAGGATTGGGCCAAAAGAAACCTGATGAAGTTCAAAAAGGACAAGTGCAGAGTCTTCCATTTAGGATGGAAGAATCCCATGCACTGCTACAGACTAGGGACTGAATGGCTAGGCAACAGTTCTGCAGAAAAGGACCTAGAGGTTACAGTGGACAAGAAGCTAGAGTGTGCCTTTGTTGCCAAGAAGGCCAATGGCATTTTGGGCTGTATAAGTAGGGGCATTGCTAGCATATTGAAGGACATGATCATTCCCTTCTGTTCGACATTGGTGAGGCGTCATCTGGAGTACTGTGTCCAGTTTTGTACCTCATGCTACAAGAAGGATGGGGAAAAAATGGAAAGAGACCAGCAGAGGGCAATCAAAATGACTAGGGGGCTGGAGCACATGACTTATGAGGAGTGGCTGAGGGAACTGGGGTTGTTTAGTCTGCAGAAGAGAAGTGAGGGTGGATTTGATAGCTGCTTTCAACTACTTGCAGTGGGGATTCCAAAGAGGATGGATCTAGACTGTTCTCAGTGGTAGCAGATGATAGAACAAGGAGTAATGGTCTCAAGTTGCAGTGGGGGAGGTTTATGTTGTATATTATGTAGCTGTCGCACAACTGTACCAGGAGGCACTCTGGACAGCTGCAATCCACAGGGCCCTAGGCTGGAACATGGAGTAGAGTGCGGAACCAGGTTCCCCCCCAACCTCCCAACTCCTGATTAGACACAGGAGGGATTGACCTGGACTGTGGCTTCTACCAGAGGGGAAGGTCTCTGGGCTGTCTCCTGACCCACTGGGTAAATCTGTGAGGTGAGAAAATCTCCTAATAAGTGCAGGACCCACCAAGATGGAGGAGAAACTTTTTTTCACAATTAGGAAAAACTTTTTCACTAGGAGGCTGGTGAAGCACTGGAATGGATTACCTAGGGAGGTGGTGGAATCTCCTTTCTTAGAGGTTTTTAAGGTGAAGCTTGACAAAGCTCTGTCTGGGATGATTTAGTTGGGAATTGGTCCTGCTTTGAGTAGGGGGTTAGACTACAGGTCCTTTCCAACCGTAATATTCTATGATTCTATGATCATCTCACTTCAAGATGACAAGAAGAATCTGGTCTCACGTTGATACAGGATGAATGGTTATTCTGTTTTATGGATATTTGACATTCAATCCTAGCTGGACACATTTGAAAATGAGGTCCTTTGAAAATTCCAACTGAGGACCTTGTAAAGTGGGAACATACCCAGCCTCAGAGTTTACAAATGAGCCACCTCTTTATCTTGGTTAAAGAAAACCAGCAGAAATATAATCCTGGAGCGTGACAGTGCTCAACATTGAGCCTCACATTCAACTCTGAGTGCCTAAGAATTGTTCCCCCTCTAGGCCACTCATGGAAACATTCCCAGACACATCAAAGCTCCCTGAATACAACCTGATGGATTCATGGTGACTTGCCTGAAAGGCACTGGAGAGTTTTGTCTAGTTCCCAGAGAACAAGTGTGCCCATCACACCTTCATCCACAATATTGGTAATAATATTCCCCCTTCTGGTCTGTTACCATGGAAAGGTCCACAGGCATGAAGAAGGGAATCCTCCGTCAGACATTATTTAAATCTGAATATCCAGACAACTTGTTTCCAAGAGTTTTAAAAAAGTTGTCTGCAGAGCTCACTGAATCATTAATGTTTCATTGTAGTGAGTCATGGAACACAGGGGAAGTTCCAGAACACTGGAAATAATAAATTGGGTTAATAAAGAGATGGATGTTGATGTAATATATTTAGACAGTTGGAAGGCATTTGAGGTGGTACTGTGTGACATTTTGCAAGGATTGGTTCCTGGCCCAACACAACATTTTTATCAGTGACCTTGAAGAAAGCATAAATTATAACTCATAAAGTTTATGGGTAACAGAAAAATTGGGGGATTGGTAAATAATGAAGGGGATGGGCCACTGATACAGAGTTATCTGGATCAGTTATTAAATGAGACATGCAAACAATAAAAATATAAGAATATAAGAAAGGGAATGAACATAAGAGGGAATTAACAGAACAGGTAATCATCAAATGATCCAGCTTTTGGCAAACAGAAGCTAGGGACACCATTCCTGCCCATTCTGGCTAAGAGCCATTGATGGATCTATCATCCATGAATTTATCTGGTTCTTTTTTTAACTCTGTTATGGTCTTGGCCTTCACAACATCCTCTGGCAATGAGTTCCACAGGTTGACTATGTGTTGTGTGAAGAAATACTTACTTTTGTTTGTTCTAAACCTGCTGCCTATTAATTTCATTTGATGACTCCTAGTTCTTGTGTTATGATTAGTAGTAAACAACATTGCCTTATCTATTTTCTCCATACCAGTCATGATTTTATAGGCCTTGACCATATCTCCCCTTAGTCCTGTCTTTTACAAGCTGAAACTTCCCATTCTTATTAATCTCGTCTCATACGGAAAATGTTCTATACCCCTAATAATTTTTGTTGCCCTTTTTGGAAACTTTTCCAATTCCAATATATCTTTTTTTGAGATAAGACGACCCTATCTGCACACAGTATTCAAGATGTGGGCATACCATTGATTTATATAGAGGCAATATGATATTTTCTGTCCTATTATCTATCACTTTCTTAATTATTCCCAGCATTCTGTTTGCTTTTCTGACTGTCGCTGCACGACGTTTTCAGAAAACTATCCACAATGAGTCCAAGATCTCTTTCTCTTTCTAACAGCTAATTTAGACCACATCATTTTATATTTATAATTGGGATTATGTTTTCCAATGTGCATTACTTTACATTTATCAACATTACATTTCATCTGCCATTTTGTTGTCCGGTCACCCAGTTTTGAGAGATCCTTTTGAGTCTGCCTGGGTCTTAACTATCTATAGTAATTTTGTATCATCTGAAAATTTTGCCACATCACTGTTTATCCCTTTTTCCAGATCACTGATGAATATGTTGAATAGGACTGGTCCCAGAACAGACCCCTGGGGGACACCACTATTTACCTCTCTCCATTCTGAAAACTGACTATTTATACCTACCCTTTGTTTCCTATCTTTTAACCTGTTACCAATCCATGAAACACCTTCCCTCTTATCCCATAGCACATTATTTTGCATAAGAGCTTTGGTGAGGGACCTTGTCAAAGGCTTTTTGAAAATCTAAGTACACTATATCCACTGGATCCCCTTAGTCCACATGCCTGTTGATCCCCTCAAAAAATTCTAGTAGATTGGTGATGCATGATTTTCCTTTATTAAAACATCTTGACTCTTCCTCAACAAATTATGTTCATTTATATGTCTGACAATATTGTTCTTTATTATAGTTTCAATCAATTTGCCCGGTACTGAAGTTAGGCTTGCAGGCCTGTAATTCCCCACATCACTTTAAAAAGTTGGCATCATATAATCTATCCTCCAATTATCTGGTACAGAATCTCATTTAAATGATAGGTTACAGACTACAGTTAGCAGTTCTGCAATTTCACATTTGAGCTCCTTCAGAACTCTGGTCCTGGTGACTTATTGCTGTTTAATTTATCAGTTTGTTCCAAAACCTCCTCTAATGACACCTCTGTCTGGGACAGTTCCTCATATACATAATCTGAAAAGAGTGGCTCAGGTTTGGAAATCTCTCTCACATCCTCAGCCATGAAAACTGATACGAAGAATTCATTTAGTTTCTCTGCAATGGCCTTATCATCCTTGAGTGCTCCTTTAGCACCTCGATCGTACAGTGGCCCACTGGTTGTTTGGTAGGCTTCCTGCTTCTGATGTACTTAAAAAAAAATTGCTATTACTTTTTGAGTCTTTGGCTAACTGTTCTGCAAATTTTTTTTTTGGTCTTTCTAATTGGAATTTTACACTTCATTTACCAGTGTTTCTGCTCCTTTCTATTTTCCTCACTAGTATTTAACTTCCACTTTTTAAAGGATGCCTTTTTGCCTCTCACTGCTTCTTTTACTTTGTTGTTTAGCGACTGTGGCTCTTTTTTGGTTCTTTCATTATGTTTTTTTTTAATTTGGGATGTACATTTAAGTTGAGTCTTTATTATTGTGTCTTCTAAAAGTTTCCATGCAGCTTGCAGAGATTTCACATTTGGCACTGTACCCTTTAATTTCTCTTCAACTAACCTTCTCATTTTTATGTAGTTCCCCTTTCTGAAATTAAATGCTGCAGCGTTGGTCCACTGTGGTGTTTTTCCTGCCACAGGGACACTAAATTTAATTATATTATGGTCACTATTACCAAGTGGTCCAGCTATATTCATCTATTGGACCAGATCCTGTGCCCCACTTAGGACTAAATAAAGAATTGTCTCTCCTGTGGTGGGTTCTAGGACCCATTTAAGGTGTCAAGAAACTTTATCTCTGTATTCTGTCCTGAGGTGATATATACCCAATCAATATGGGGATATCAGAAATTCCTCATTATTATTATTGAGGTTTTTTGTTTGTTTGTTTTAATAGCCTCTCTAATCTCTCTGAGCATTTCACAGTCACAATCGCCATCCTGGTCAGGTGTTCGGTAGTATATCCGCAATGTTATGTTTTTATTATTCCAGCATGGAATTACTATCTATAGAGAGCCTATGATACAATTTGGTTCATTGAAGACTTTTACTTTGTTAGATTCTAAGTTTTCTTTCACATATAATGCAAACAGCATGACCTGTTCTGTCCTTCTGATATATTTTGTACTGAGGTATTACTGTATCCCATTGATTATCCTCATTCTACTGAGTTTCTGTGATGCCTATTATATCAATAGCCAATATTATATAGGATATTATATCAATATTAATTTTGATATGGCTAAATGTAAATGTTTAGAAACATCTAGAAACAAAGAATTAGGCCATCTTACAGAATGGAGAACTCTATCCTTTGATTTGGGGGTTGTGGAGATACTCAGCTGAACATGAACTTCCAATAAAATAGGTGTGAATGAATGGGTTCAGAGAAGAGCCATGAGACTGATTAAAGGATTGGAAAAATGCCATCTATTGATAAACTCAAGGAGCTCAATCTATTAAGTTTAACAAAGGTAAAGTTAAGGGGTGACTGTCAGAAAAGTTTTGTTTTGTTTTGCTTTGTTTTGTTTTTCCTCCTAAAAACTCTCTTCAGCTAAAGAGAAAGAGGCTAGAGAATGTTGTTAGAATAAGTGTTACTTAATATTCTAAATTTCAAATGCTTTAAGGAGCTGGATTCTCATTTTCAAAAGTGCCCCAATAATTTCCTAGAGGCACCTAAATATCTTTAAAACTTGGCCTTAGTAACTTGGGAGTCTAATGACTTCTTTACGCTTTTAGCACTACAGCAGTATAGCTGCAGCCTAGTCCAAGTCTTTTTAGAGAACCTTCAGAGTTAGCATTTGCCATCTTGTTACTATTAAGACAATATTTGCAATAATTATTTTGAGCCCTATTTTCAAATGTTGACTCTTTTTTGTCCCAATCATGAAAAGTGACCTATCTTGGCAGACTTCTCTGTCTTGAAGTTCTCAGACTATTTTTTAAAGCACTGGGACTGTACGTCAGTAGAGAGATTGTGTTGTGGAAGGTTCCTCTCTCATTTGTGATCCTCTACCTCTCCATTCAGATGAAATTATGGGGATTACCCATCTTGCCCATTCAACATCACATAACATCCCAGCACAAGCTACAGAAATTGTTCATATGGAAATGTGACATTAGGATACCATTAGTAACTGGATTAAGTATTAAGAACTGTAGACCTAGCCCAGGACCTAGCTCCAGGAGTCACGGAATTACAACAGAATCTCAGTTTTTTTATTTTTTTAAACAAAAGTAATTTTCTATTCTTCATGCACTGAAAAGCTAGAAAACAACCCATAACTAAGATGATAGCAAATGTAACCAATACAACATCTGCCTGAGTCTGCAGAGAACCTGATACAGTGAAAATGTCAACTCCAGATGCGGAGTTAACTCTACCACATGGATCAATTCTGGGAGACAAAACCCAGTTTTTTACAGATGTACCACCACTTCTCCCCACTCTTTCTGGGAGTACCTCTGAAGTTGCCTGCCTCATGCTGGAGTAGGTGCTTTCTCTGGGTGGGTGTCTGTGACTGAGCCTTTCCCTGCTCTCTGATCCCTCACCATCCCTATTATGTTATCTAGCTGCCGCAGACCTAATGTGTATATGTTCATCAGCCAATCTCCCACCTGGGTGCCCACCTCACACATTTCTATGAACTATGATCTCAAGATCTTAGACTATTTCAGGGTTATTAAAATTGGATGGAGGTTCTAAACAATAAGAATCTCAAATATAGAAACAAACATAAAACTAGGGATCATGGTACAGATACTCTGGTCACGTCAACTGGAATAGGTCCATAGCACTAGGCAAATTTACGTCATCTGGGCAGCTGGCCTCATTGACTCCAATGGTACTATGACAGATTTACACAAAATATGTGTGTGGGCAGGACCGATGTACAACAGATATGGACCTGGCCCCTTTGACTCCAATGGCGTGACAGCTGATTTACAAAACACAGGGATCTGATCCTTCCTATTGGTTCAGTCTCTCTGACATACCTACAATCAGTGTGAAATAAAAAGTTTTAAGGTGGCATACAGCATCACACCTGCAGAGTAAAGTGCCTTTTATTTTTGTGTTCATGTTCATAGAATTTCTGAAAGAAAGAAAGCCAGGCCCTCTATCCCTATAAAAGTTGAAATTCAGATACAGAAAAATCTCTGCAACACTGAATTCCTCCAAAGTTTGGTCCCCAGTGGAAATGAGTCGCTCCTTAGCCCTCAAAAGTTACACTCTGGCAATTAATCCCAATGGGGCAAAGAGCTAAAACCATGCCAACTGGATAGAAACTTTTGTCTTTCATTCAGTTCAGATTCATGGGCAAATAAAACTGATTTGAAATTGTTTTAGGGGACATATCCCCAATTGGTGTAAATCAGCAGTAGCTCCAATGGAGTTAATGAGGCCTGATTCTCAACTGGTGAAAACTGACATAGCTTCATCGCTTTTTTTCGGGCCAGATCCCCAGCTAATGTAAAACAAAATCCCTCCATTGAAATCAAAGGGCCACATCTCTATTTGCTATAAAAAGCCCTAACTCCTCTGAACTCAATAGAACTGTGTCAATTTACACCATTTTGGGACATTACACTGAGCTTTTAGTGTTGGCCTCCAGGTACCTCTTAGTGACCAACATCAAACAGCCAGAGCAGCCTCAGCTGTGGGTTTCTGTGGTGGCTGCATCCCAAGAACTGCTGACGAAATAAAAGAGAAAAAAAGGTTTCTACTCCCCCAGAGCTGATTATGTGGCATTAATGAAGAAACAGGCTATTCCAGGCCTGCTGGGGCTCTGGTGCCACTGGGCTCTCAGCTGTTGTAGGTCACATGTCTGTGCTACAAATATATATTCTATTCTGTGAGAAGCCACATGGGACTCAGCCTTGCCTTGTTTTTAATCCAGGGCCCTTTCAGGGATTCTGCCATCATGTGAGATTCAGGCTCGGTGCTCCTCCCCATCTGTGGTGTTTAGGATCAGCTAGGGCAGCTTGTCAAGGTAGTTTGTTACTGAGGTAAGATCAGATTCAGCTATTTAGCTCCAGACAAGGTATATCCTGGGCTATGACTGTGTCTGAATCCTGTGCAGGGAAGGATCAATTTCTGAGATGGGAGGGATTTCTAATCCCCAACCCCTTTTACACCTTCACATTTCAGCCAAGCCTGTCCAAAGAGGGGAGCGCCAATCTGTAGAATGGGTTCCTGTCTGCTAGGAAATTCAGAGAGACCCAGCAACTCAGTGAATATTGCAAAGAGACTGGGAGACAGCAGCTGGATAATATAGTGGTGAGACATTATCGACAGGTGCAAGGACAGACAGTGACAGAAGAATCCTGGCAGTGGACTGCCCAGTGCTTCAGAGGCTGGGAAACAGTCCACAAAGACCAATACTGTAAGTCTGCTATTTCAGTTAAATATGCTTGGGTGCTAATATACTGGAGCAATGCAATACTAGAACTATGAGTTACAATTGGAGCTCTTTGAAACTTTTACTATCATTTAATCAAATATCTAGAGATGCTCATTTTTTCCAGCATAAAAATTTCTATTTTCATTGAAATTGTAGAAACCAAGCCATTTTTTGGTTTACTGAATGAAGAGCCAAACAGTTGTGGGTAAAAAATGCTGAAAACTGAAAAAAATTCACTGAGTTTTAAAAAAAAAAAAGAAAAAAAATTCCAGTGGATACATTGATTTTAAGGATAGCACAGACCTATCACAATTTTTTTTTCAATTTAAAACCCACTTTTCCTTTGAAATAATTTAAACAGAAAATATCTGAATTCCCCATATTGAAAACTAATATTTAAGCCAGTGGGCCAGCATTGATATTGTCCAATAACACCCCTGTTCCAATCATGTTTATTGCTTTTTCAAAAAGATTCTTGCAAAATGGTAACACTGAGGGAGCAGCAATGTTAGTATCCTCAGAATATGTTTTATACATAAAGGCATCTTTAAACTGAGGCACGGAGAGTTTAAGCCCACAGACAAAGCCTGTCTCTGCTCAATGACATAGAAGAGGGCAATGTGGCTAGCCTTCAGATATCCTGTTCTAGCATCGTATCCTCTGTCCCACACTGATGCCCTCTAACCAAAAATACTCTTAACAGGTGGACAGCATAGAAACATAGTAAGACACAGCCTATGTCCCAGAGAGCTTACAACTGAAGTAGGCAGGACAGAGAAAGATAGGGAGAAGAAATAGAGGTACAGGAAGGCCCACGGTCGCACAGCAAGTCAGTGGCAGAACCAAGAATAGAAACCAAGTCTCCTGATGGTCACTGAAAGGCAAAGGCCACATATACAGTCACAGAGGGAAATTAAACAACATAGAAGTGGCTAAGTGATGCTGTTACCTCCTCATCACACAGCGATGGAAATGCAGCTGGGATTTGGTGCCACAGATCGGTTTTGGAAACAGGCAGCAGGCCATCTCTGTTGTTGCAGTGGAACTCTTACCACTGAGCTGTCATTGAAGATGCTTTCTAAGTCCATGTCATATTTCTTCAGAAACTGGAAATCAGGCAGCATTTGATTTTTAATACATTACCTCCACATCCAAGTTTGCATATTTCCCCAACAGGGGAAATAGCTTGGCTAGATCATTGGGGTGGGATGTGCTTTGCTCCATCTATCACACAGCATTTTATCAAGCCACATCCTGAGCCAGATCTTCAAATGGTGTAAACTGATGCAACTCCACTGACATTAAGGAAGCCATGCCAATTTAGACTCGTGTGTTATTTTGCGATTCCTAGTCAATGGCAGTGACAAATGCTGTGCACCTTTCACACTCCTACAGTCAGATATTACCGAGGGAAATCAGGGCCATACTTAGCGTGTAGATGTAATCCCAACCGTTGTCTTTGTTCTTCCCTCCATATTCATCACACAATGAACTGAGGAAGAAAATGTCCAAAGAAACCACCATGACCGAGTTCCTTCTCCTGGGATGCTCTGACGTTTGGGAGCTGCAGATTTTATACTTCTTGGTGTTTCTAGTGATTTACCTGGCAGCCCTGATGGGCAATCTTCTGATCATCACAACCATAGCCCTCAACCACCATCTACACACCCCCAGTTTTCCTTTGAAATAATTTAAATGGAAAATATCTGAATATTCCAGATTGGAAACTTTGATTTCAACCAGGTTGCTAATATTAACATTATCCAGTAATAGTAAAATTTGAACCCAGACACTCTATTGCAACTGTGTATATTTCAGTTTCAAAAGTACACTTATTGAATGGCAATACTGAGAAAGCAGCAAAGTTGGTAGCCCACAGCATATTAATGCCTTAGATGGAGAACAGAGAATTGAAGCCCTCCCTCCAAAGCCTGCCTCTCTTATCCCAGCCAAGGACATAGAGAAGATGAATGGGATTAGAACCTAGACCTCCTGCTCTAGAGCCATATCCTCTGTCCCACACTGCTGCTGGCTAAACACATATGCTGTAAATGGGAACATACATGTAACAAGACATAGCCCATCCCACACAGAGCTCACAGTCCAAGCAGACCAAGCAGAGAAAGGGTCAGAGCGGAAACAGAGGCACTGGAGGGAAGTGACTGGTTCAAGATCACAGAGCAGGTCAGTGGCAGAGACAAGAATAGACCCCAAGTCTCCCGATGGCCAGTGACCCACACAGACATAACATGACAGAGGTAAGCATTGCAGCAAAGAGGTAGCTGAGTGATGTTACTACTCCATTGTTACACTTAGACTGAAGTGTGATCTTGTGTCACAAATCAATACATATGCAGGCAGCATATCATCTATGTTGTGCTGCAGTGGAATCACTAAAGACAAGCTCTCATACACGATGCTGAGCAAGTCTATGTCATATTTCCCCGGAGAATGGATATCAGGCTGTCTTGGAGGGCTGTTTGTAGCAAGAGAGGATACAGCCTGACTAGCATGTTGCATTGGGTTGTACTTTGATTCATCCTTCACACAGCATTTTATGAAGCCACATCCTGGGGCAGATCTTTAGATGGTGAAAACTGCAGTGGGGGAGGTTTAGGTTGGATATTAGGAAAAACTCAGAGAGTGATGAAACACTGGAATGTGTTACCTAGGGCAGTGGTGGAATCTCCTTCCTTAGAGGTTTTTAAGGTCAGGCTTGACAAAGCCCTGGCTGGGATGATTTACTTGGGGACTGGTCCTGTTTTGAGCAAGGGGTTGGACTAGATGACCTCCTGAGGTCCCTTCCAACCCTGATATACTATGATATTCTATGATTCTATGATGCAGCTCCATTGACTTTAAGGGAGTCATGTCAATTTGCACGTGTGTGATAACTCACCACTTCTAGTTAAATAGCAGGGACGAGTGCTGGGTATTATTGACACTCACATCATAACATAATGCTGCAGGGAATCAGGGCTACTCCCTATCTCACTCTAATCCCCACCACTGTCTATGTCCTTCCCTCCACAGCCATCACACAGTGAAATGAGAAAGAAAATGTTCAGCCAAACCACCCTGACCGAGTTCCTTCTCCTGGGATTCTCTGATGTTTGGGAGCTGCAGATTTTACATTTTGTGCTGTTCCTGGTGATTTACCTGGTAGGCCTGATGGGGAATCTTCTCATCATCACAGCCGTAGTCCTCGACCACCATCTTCACACACCCATGTATCTCTTCCTGGTGAATCTGTCCATCCTAGACTTCGGCTCCATCTCCGTTACCATCCCCAAATCCATGGCCAATTCTCTCATAAACACCAGGGTGATTTCTTATCCTGGATGTGTCACCCAAGTCTATCTCTTTCTCCTCTTCATTGCAACTGATCTTGCCCTACTCACCATCATGGCATATGACCGATATGTTGCCATTTGCCAACCACTGTACTATGAGATAGTGATGAACAGGAGAGCTTGTGTCCAAATGGCAGCCAGTTCCTGGATTACTGGTATTGTCTACTCTGCCCTGCACACTGGGAACACCTTCAGGCTGCCCTTCTGCCAGTCCAGTGTCATCAGCCAGTTCTTCTGTGAAATTCCCCAGCTACTCAAGCTCACCTGCTCTGACTCATACCTCAGTGAAATTGGGGCTATAGCCTTTAGTATGTTTTTAGGTTCAAACTGCTTTGTTTTTATAATTGTGTCTTATGTTCAGATCTTCAAAGCAGTGCTGAGAATCCCTGCTGAGCAGGGCCGAGGTAAAGCCTTCTCCACCTGCCTCCCTCACCTCACTGTGGTATCTTTGTTTCTTTGCACTGGCTTCTTTGAGTACATGAAACCCACCTCCAGCTCAGCACCAAATATGGATCTCATGATGGGTGTTCTATATTCCCTGGTGCCTCCAATAATGAATCCAATCATCTACAGCATGAGGAACAAGGAGATCAAAGCTGCATTAAAGAAATTGATTGCATGGAGGTTAATTACCAAGTATTAAAATGTCCATCATTAGTACTTGATTGAGATTTCATTCTGAGCTTCTTTATGGATATAATCAACTGATGACAAAATTGTCCCCTTGAGAAAATAGGGTGCAATCTGTTAATGAAATCATAAAATCTGGACTAACTCCACTGAAGTAAAATGAGTTAATTTAGAATTACATCACTGTAAAAAAGATCAAAATCTAAATATCTATCCATAAATGTACACACACACCTTTCTATCTGTCTTATACTGCTAACGTCACCTTGCTATCTGAGCATGTTGCACAGAATATCGATAGCCATAGCTAAGTCACTAGTGGACTTCATGAATTTTCTTGCGCTTCTCCTTTTTAGGGGGATAAAATTTGTGATTGGGGTATGAGAGTTTTGGCTTGTTTGTTTGCTTGGTTATTTCTTTTTCATGTTGTTTCATTTTATTTATTCATTGCTTGGCTTGCTTCTTTGTTCCAGGTGACTTTTGGGGAATAGGAATTTGCAGGGTGGAATATGTTTGATTAAATCTGGATATCCATTTATTTTGTCATCTATTCATTGTGTCAATATCATAATGTCTTTTAAAGGATTTTCTGGATGACTTAAATTTTCCTTTCTGAAATGATGAAAAATTTAAAAAAGTTTCTGTAGATTTATGGATACCTGAATTCCTGTTTAAATGATTGTTTTAATGCTGATAGGATTTTATTGTCTTATTTATGATGTGATAGGGCACCTACTCCATATAAAATTATGTGTATTTTTTTTTTAATAAATAAATAAATAAATACTGTATTCTCCTTGCTATGATGAAAAGGCGTTTTGGAAGAGAAAACTATTGCAATGTTTCCTAAAGACAAACTGAGTCTGGGTAATAATCATAAAAGTTTATTCTACCAAACAACTGCAATGATTGATCTGGAATTGCTCATACTTTTTGTTATGTTACACTTTGTTCCTACAGTGGTAAATAAATTGTACTTTGTATGGTGAAGGCTGGGCTAGTCACTCAACTTACTACTGGTCACAGCTCCTGTGGGAAGAACTGCAGGTACCAAGCACAGTGGGAGAAATAACGGTGGGCGCACAAATTGCTATAGCCAATTTGAGAGGGAAAATCACGTCATTCAACTGTAAGAGAGGGACAGGTGGAAGACGGAGACGTGGGGTGTGCACTCAAAGACCAGAGCAGAAAGCAGAGGTTATTCTAACCGTACAACCATAACACATGAGATTTACCCATTTGCTTCAAAGGATAGATTGGGATCTGGCCAGTGGTCTCTTATCCTCACGAGGATCCAATTGTGTCTAGGTCACATAAGTTGGCTGCATTATTATTATTTATTGCCAGTTATCTCATCATAGAAGTCAATCAGGTTGGTCAGGCATGACTTGCCCTTGGGGAATCCATGGTGACTATTCTTGATCACCTTCCTGTCCTCCAAGTGCTTCAAAATGGATTCCTTTAGGACCTGCTTCATGATTTTGCTGGGGACTTAAGTGAGGCTGACCAGTCTGTAGTTCTCCAGGTTCCCTTTCTTCCCTTTTTAAAAAATGGGCACTACATTAGCCTTTTTCCAGTCATCTGGTACCTCCCTCAGTCATCATGAATTTTCAGAGTTAATGGCCAATGGTTCTGGATTCACATCAGCCAACTCCCTCAGCACCTTTGGGGGCATTACATCTGGACACATGAACTTGTGCATGTCCAATTTTTCTAAATAGTTTTTGACATGTTCTTTCACCATTGAGGGCTGCTCACCTCCTCCCCATTCTGTATGCCCAGTGCAGCAGTCTGGAAGCTGATCTGGTCTGTGAAGATTGAGGCAAAAAATGCATTGAGTACTTCAGCTTTTTCCACTTCCTCTGTTACTATGTTGCCTCCCCCATTCAGTAAGGCTCCCACACGTTCCCTGATCTTCTTCTTGTTGGTAACATACCTGTAGAAACCCTTCTTGTTACTCTTCACAACCCTTGCTAGTAGTAACTCCAGTTGTGCCATGTCCTTCCTGATTACATCCCTGCATACTCTAGCAATATTTTTATACTCCTCAAAATTCCTCCACAGTCATCTGTTCAAATTCCACTTCGTGTAAGCTCCCTTTTTTAATCTAAGCTCTCAAAGCTTCACTTATAAGCAAAGTGGTCGCCTGCCATATTTTCTATTCTGTCTGCACATTGGGATGGTTTGTTACTGCACCCTCAAAGAGGGTTCTTTAAAATACAGTCAGCTTTCCGGGACTCCTTTCCCCCTCATATTAGCCTCCCAGGGGATCCTGCCCATCAGTTCCCTACTGGAGTCAAAATCTGCTTTTCTGAAGTCCAGGGTCCGTATTTTGCTATTCTCCTTTCTTCCTTTTGTGAAGATCCTGAACTCAATCATCTCATGGTCACTGCTGCCTAGGTTGCCACCCCCTTCTACTTTCCCTACCAATTCTCCCTGCTTGTAAGCAGCAGATCAAGAGGAGCACAGCTCCTAGTTCAGAGGTAGGCAATCTATGGCACATGTGCCGAAGGCGGCACATGAGCTGATTTTCAGTTGCACTCACACTGCCCAGGTCCTGACCACCGGTCTGGGGGGCTCTGCATTTTAATTTAATTTTAAATGAAGCTTCTTAAACAATTTAGAAACCTTTTTTACTTTACATACAACAGTAGTTTGTTATATATTATAGACTTCTAGAAAGAGACCTAAAAACTTTAAAATTTATTACTGGCACGGGAAACATTAAATTAGAGTGAATAAATGAATACTCAGCACACCACTTCTGAAAGGTTGCCAACCTCTGCCCAGTTTGTTCCTCCGGCATTTGTACCAGGAAGTTATCCCCATCACTCTCCAAAAACTTCCTGGATTGTCTGTGCACTTCTGTATTGCTCTCCCAGATCTCAGGGTAATTGAAGTCTCCCATGAGAATCAGGGCCTGTGATCTGGAAACTTCAGTTAGTTGTCCAATGAAAGCCTTGTCTACCTCATCCTTCCTATCTGGTAGCCTATAGCACATGCCCACGCCCTTGTTGCTCTTGCCTCTAAACTTAACCCAAAGACTCTTAACAACCTTTTCTCCAGTTTCATACTGGAGCTCTGAGCATCTTACTGCTCTCTTATATATAATGTAACTCCCTCACCTTTTCTGCCCTGCCTGTCCTCCTTGAACAGTTTATATCCATCTGTGACAGTACTCCAGTCATGTGAGTTATCCCATCAAGTCTCTGTTATTCCATTCACATCATAATTCCTTGACTGTGCCAAGACTTCCAGTTCTCCTTGCTTGTTTCTCATTCTTCTTACATTTGTGTATAGGCACTTAAGATAACTCGCTGATTGTCCGACTTTCTCAATATGAGACACGAGTCCTCCCATCTTGTCCTCTCCTGCTCGTGCTTCCTCCCGGTATCCCATTTCCCCACTTACCTCAGGGATTTGCTCCCCTTCCGCTGGTGAACCTAGTTTAAAGCCCTCCTCACTAGGTTAGCCAGTCTGCTTGCGAACATGCTCTTTTGTCTCTTTGTTAGGTGGAGCCCATCTCTGCCTAGCACTCCTCCATCTTGGAACACCATTCCATGGTCAAAAGATCCAAAGCCTTCTCCCTGACACCACCTGCATAGCCATTTGTTGACTTCCATGATTCAACAATCTCTACCCGGGCCTTTTCCTTCCACAGGGAGGATGGATGAGAACACCATTGTAGCCCATGTGGAGAATAAGGAAAGGGTAGCAATCTGAGGGCTTGATGAGTCTCGGCAGTCTCTCTGTCACATCATGAATCCCAGCTCCTGGCAAGCAGCAGACCTCTCTGTTTTCCCAGTCAGGGCTGCAAATAGATGACTCAGTCCCCCTGAGGAGGCAGTCTCCCACCACCATCACTTGTTTCCTTCTCTTGGAAGTGGTGGTCATGGTACCCCCATCCCTAGGACAGTGCATTTCATGCCTTCCAATCGGATGGAGTCTCCTTCTGCTCCCTTCCCTCAGATGTACCATCTATTCCACTCTCCACATTAGTACCTATGGAGAGAACATGAAAATGGTTGCTCACCTATATCTCCATTGCTGGTACATGGACGCTTTTCTTCTGGAGGTCACATGTTGCTAAATTTCTTCACCCTTCTTCTGTCCCGGCTGCACAGCCTGCTCTGATTCTTCAGAATGTTGTGCCCATAGAAGCATATCCTGACATTTGTCCAGGACATCTTCATTTTCTTGTATGCAACACAGGGTCGATACTTGTTTCTCCAGATCTTGAAACTTCTTTTCCAATATGGAGACCAGCTTACACTTGGTACAGACAAAGTCTCTTTTGTCCTGTAGAAGAAAGGCAAACATGGCACATCCTGTGCAGGTAACAACAGCTGAACGCTCACCATTCATATTACCTTCCTTCTAAGGTACCTTCCTCAGCTGTTGCAGTAACTACTCAGAGACACCTGCAAGATGAAAGCATCAATGCACTTTCTCCAGGTGAACTCCCAGGCAAACTCCCTCTCATAGACACATAGACTCATAGACTTAAGATCAGAAGGGACCATTATGAACATCTAGTCTGACCTCCTGCACAATGCATCTGCACAATGCAGACCACAGAATCTCACCCATCCATTCCTGAAACAAACCTCTAACCTATGTCTGAGTTACTGAAGTCCTCAAATTGTGGTTTAAAGACATCAAGGTGCAGAGAATCTTCCAGCAAGTGACCCATGCCCCATGCTGCAGAGGAAGGCTAAAAACCTGCAGGGCCTCTGCCAGTCTGCCCTGGAGTAAAATTCCCTCCCAACCCCAAATATGGTGATTGGTTAAACCCTGAGCATGTGGGCAAGACTCACCAGCCAGCATCCAGGAAAGAATTATCTGTAGTAACTGAGATCCCACCCCATCTAACATCCCATCCCATTGGGCCTATTTACCTGCTAATAATCAAAGATCAATTAATTGCCAAAATTAGGCTATCCCATCACACCATCCCCTACATAAACTTATCAAGCTTAGTCTTGAAGCCTCTGTTAGCCTCCGCTGTTTGCCACTCATCTGATTCGCTGCTGACTGCCTTTTTATAATAGTCAGACCCTCTCAAGGCCTACCTGGAACAAAGAACTCCCAATTCACACTTTTCAAAGAATCAAGCACACGGTGAAACTGACAAACTGTCTGTGCAACAGACACTCAGATACTCACCAACACAGCTCCTTTAATGCAGCACTTAGTGTACCTCCTCTTGGACAGATTCCAGGCAAAATCCCTCTGTTAGTCTGGAGTCACTGGAGTCAGTCTGGTTTCATACAGGTGTAACAGGGAACAGGATTCTGTCCAATATTTTCTTCCAACATGTTCAACTTCTTATGAGAGTTGGGTTCCAATATGAACATGAAGAGTCAAATATTTATGATGTGAAGAGCCGCATGTTGCAAACTTTCAAGTCTAATCCTCTTAATCCATCTGGTTGAGAAGGAGCAAGTGGAGTGACCAAGTGCTGGGCCCTAGAGGGATTTGAACTGGCATTAATCTCTGCTGCTTGGGACAAGCTTCCTCCATTGGAACATTGCATATCCCGTGGTAGCACTGCCTCGCTGTTTGTCTCCCTCTAGTGACTAGATCACATAGAAATGATGAGTCTTCTGCAGACTTTCAGCTGTGGGAGCTGGTTCTTCAGCACCAGCAGTACAGCATGTGCTTGCAGATCTGGCGCTGGCGAGCCAACATGGATCTTTCAGAAGCACCCTATCAGCTGAACGAAATCTGTTTAAAAAGCCAATGAGTAAAGGTCCTGGATTGTTTTCAAGACCTTGGCATTTCATCTTATTTTAAACTGATCTCTGGGGGGGCCCAGATCCCTTCCCCTCTGAATGAGCTTTGTTGGCATTGTGTTCCTCAAGGTAAAGCAGCAGGTGAGAGTGAGCAGGAGAAAATATCAAACAGTAAAATGGAGCACGTGTGAGACTCTATTCATTGGACATAAATAAACCAGTTGTTAGCTTCACTGAAACCAGTGGCCATGGGTCTCCTTTCACCTTGGTTGTGATCTGACATCCAATGTAATCTCTCCTTTTCAAGCTATTCCAATGTGGATAAATAAAATGCCTCTGTGCCAGAAGGAGAGACAGAACAATGACCAAGAGATTGTCTGTCAGCAGCTCTAAACAGCCTGTGCTCCACTTCCCATGCCCTGCTGTGGACAGCACCATAGGAAATCCCATCTTAAGGGTTTGACACACAGCAGCCCCATGACTTTTGTTTGGTTTCTTGCCCTATAAACCCAAGGGGCTTTCTGGGAAACATCCAGGCAACAGTGTGGATCTTCTATTGTTGCTAAGACTGTTCCTTCTCCTTGCTGTAGAGCTTCTGGTCTGACCTCGGCTTCTTTCAGACTCTGTCTCCTGACTCGAACCCTGAAATCTGACTTGGACTTTGACTCTTGGTATTGATACTGGCCTGGAACTAACCAGAAACTCCTTGGCTACTCCTAGCCTGAGGTTTGCCCTGGCTCTGACCCTTGGTGCTGTTAGACCTGAATAAAGATATAGCAGACAAAACCAGGTATGCCAACCTGACCAAAGTCAGGCTAACAGAGGTTTTTGGGTAATCCCTGAGTGGAAAAATACTGAGAAGCAGCATGTCTCACAAAGCGCTGGGAAAAAGTGAGATAAGAGAGAGGTCTGCATTCCTGACATAGTAGCAGATGGTGCTGTGTTAGAAGCAGCTTGTTTGAAGAACTGATAAGAAGCCAGCCTCCCTGCTTTCACTCCTTGGTTCAGTTTTCTGTCTGTTTTTAACTCCCCTACATTCCTAACTTGTGGTGCTTGTTTAGATATTATTAATCATCTAATGTTGTAAACATAGGGGACTAGGCATGCATGTATACTAAAGGTGTCTAGTTTCTAGTTGTTAGAAGAGGGGGGGTGGGTTGCTCAAGTGAATGATCTATGACACGACTGAACTGTCTATATAGGCTTATAATAAGATATAAAGAGCTAGCTGGTTCTCTCTGGAGATGAGCTGCTCTTTATTGTCGTGTGCACTCTTCAATAAAGAGCTTTTGATTGGACCTTGCTGGTGTTCCCTGTCTCTCTCGCGGTCAGACAACTACCCTTGCCATCTGGGTTCGAGTTCCCAACAGTGCTCACTGCCCTTGGCAGGATCCTGACGAAGACTAAGTAGCCTGGTGCTTAGATAACTGAGGTGGGATACTGGAAATCCAGAGGCTCTACAACAATGACTTTCTTTTCAAAGTATTTTTCCACTGTGGAACAGCTTCAGCAGGAGATACTGAGAGAAACCCTTGCCCAGTCACTTGGGCACTCTCCGTAGAGCTTTTAGATCCCTGTTCAAATCCTCCAAGTGCTTCAAAATGGATTCCTTTAGTACCTGCTCCATGATTTTGCTCCTCATGCAGTGGGGGACTGAGCACCCTCATTGCAGGGTTAAAAGTTATAGGAGAGATTCGCCTCTTCACTCTCACCTCCCGCCCCCACCATGGGCTTGTTTTGTGTGAGTTTGCATCCAGAGCCCAGTCTGCTAAGCAAGCTCTGAACATGCCTTCCTCATCGGGCCTCGCAGGTGAATTAAGGGGAGGGAAGCCAATTTTCCCTGTGTTCATGCATCACTCTGGGGCTTTGGTGTCCAGGTGCCTACAGTGCAGGCAGAAGCAGGAGTCCAGATAATGTCTTATTGTAGAAATTTAGACACCTAGTTTGTTTAGACACCTACAGTGTTAAGGTTGGAGGGTCAGTTGGAGGGTCTCACTGTCTCCTCTAACTCATTCTTCCTTTGCTCTGACTCCATATTCTCCCTTGTCTGAGGGCTCAGGCCTCACTGTGCAAATTGCTGGCACCTCCATCCCTCTTGGTTGCCAGGAGTATGAGAGAGACATGCTGACACTTCTCCTCTTTAATCCACACCCACAGCTGAATTCTGCTCCTCTGCCAATTGAGATGAGTGGGACAACCCCCTGCAGCCCTGACCCAGACCAGCTGCCTCTCCCAAGTACTCAGAGTGACTCTCCAGATGATTCTGAGACCCTCTGAAACTTTACAGGAATTGGGGAAAAAAGTAATTATCCAAACCAAGGTAGCTACATATGGCACTAGCCTCTCCTTCGCTCCTGACTCCTGTGAGTAACCGATGCTCAGGAAAGTGGTACCTTTAAATGCAGCGGAGGTGCTGGTGTAAACAAGGACTTCTGCAGTGAGGTTGGCTAGCCTGGACTGGGATGTGAAAGGGCTCAGTGTTACATTTCAGCCCTGCAGAGCAACCAGCTCATCTTGTGTTTGTACAACACCTGGAGCAACAGGGTCTTGGGCCATGATTGGGGACTTTGGCTGATTGTACAATGCAAATAATAAATTATATTTGTAATGTCAGCAGTAAAACTAGCAGGGATTCTTTCGTCTCATAAAACATTTTGATTAAAATTTCAATTTTTGATCCAAAAATAATATTTGTTTCTGCTGAATACTAAAAAACAAAATCAACAACAAAACCCCCATTGGTATGAAAGTGAAAAAAACTTTATCTGAAAACGTATTTAACCCACCAACCCTTAATTGAAAAACTAATTTTCAGTCTCTTTTTTTTTCTTTTCAGGTTTTCCAATAAAAAATCAAAACCTTTTTGAGGAAACCTGACATTTTATTTGAAATTGTTCTTTAGTTAAGATCCCAAATGTCTTTCAGAAAAAGATTTCATAGAAACTTTGTGACCAGCCCCAGTCATGAGGTGTAAGCAGGGAGATCTCATGTGATTTAGAAAGTTGTCTACATCAGGGCTGTTGTCTGTACCATCGACATAGAGGACACAGCAATGAGTCTCCAGACTCAGTCATTTAAATCTCTTTGACAAACACTGTCAGAGGAGACATGGCCTTCTCCTGAAAAGGTACAGACATGAGCAAGCATCTCCATTTCATAAGGAGCATGTTCCACCACATGAAATTGCAGCTTGTGCTGATCATTAAAACAGCCATACAGCATCAGACCAATAGTCCATCTAGCTCAGTATCCTGTCTTCTTGACAGTAGACAATGTCAGGAGCTTCTGAGGGAATGAACAGAACAGGGTAATTTTTGTATGATCCATCTCAGCTTCCAGCACATGGGGCTCTTTAGCACAACAGTCCAAGTTGTGAAGGAAACTCAGAGTTAAATCTGAGCTCTGGCACCTGAATCCTGCTCATCAAACTCTGAAAAATGAGAAGAGTCATCACTTCAAGCTGTAAAGATCTTGGAGTTATAGGTAAGCACTATGCCCCCTACTACTCCTGCTTAGCATTAATATTTGCTCCTGGCATCCATGGCTACCAACCGTTATTTTTTTTTCCCATTTAGATTTTTAATTTGTCCCAGGCCCACCTTATTTTGCATTAAGTAACAGATTCTAATCTTTATACAGTTCTCCATGGGAGCTTATGTCGTGCTCATCACTGTAGCATCTATTAGAAGTCAAGGCTTGAGTTTGTCCAGCTTTCCAAATTGTGTAACCATCTACCCCCATGTAAAGTGGATGGATCTAGACTGTTCTCAGTGGTGCCAGATGACAGAACAAGAAGTAATGGCCTTAAGTTGAAGTGGGGGAGGTTTAGGTTGGATATTAGGAAAAACTTTTTCACAAGGAGGGTGGCGAAGCACTGGAATGGGTTACCTAGGGAGGTGGTGGAATCTCCTTCCTTAGAGGTTTCTAAGTCCTGGCTGGGATGATTTAGTTGGGAATTGGTCCTGCTTTGAGAGGGGAGTTGGACTAGATGACCTCCTGAGGTCCCTTCCAACCCTGATATTCTATGATTCTATGATTAACTTCTGGCAATGAACAGATTATGTACATTTTCAGCTAAAGTTTTTTTGTCTTTCCAACCATTGATTATATTTTGTTTAGTATTGATTATTGTTTTTTTAGTTTTCAGCAGAAAACAATATAATTTTTGGATCAAAAGTTGAAATTTTGATTAAAACTTTCTACAGCGACAAAAGCATCCCTGCTAACTTTACTGCTGACAATACAAATACAATTTATTATTTGCATTGTGCAATCAGATAAGATCCCCAGTCATGGGCCAGAAGCCGGTTGTGCTAAGTGCTGTGCAAACACAGGATGAACTGATTACTCTGAATGGCTGAAATGTAGCACTGTTAGGTCCACGACCCTGGCTCAGTTGCCTCACTGCAGCAACCTTTATCCACACCAGCATCTCCACTGCATTTAATGATGCCACTTTCCTGATTACAGATTAATCACAGAAGTCAGAAGTGCAGGAGACTCTGGTGCTGTATTTACCACAGGCCTGATAAAATGAGGATCCCAGGAGCAACCATAGCCATCTCCATGGGCAGTTAGGAGAGGTAGCTGGCCTTGACCAGGCTGCAGGGGGCTGTGTTAGGTCACCCATAACCAGAGCCTTCTCCATGGGTGCTTAGGAGAGGCAGCTGGGATGGGCCAGGGCTGCAGAGGGCGGCCCCATGTCGCACGATTGGCAAAGGAGCAGTGCTCAGCTGCAGGTATGGGCTATAGAGGAGAAAAATTGAGCTTACCTCTCTTGTGCTTCTGGGAACCAAGAGTTGCTGGAGATGCTGTCTGTTTGGCCAGTGAGGCCTGAGCCCTCAGATGAGGGAAGAGATGGAGTCAGGGCAGAGGAAGCATGAGGTAGAGGAAACAATGAGATCCTCCAACCTTAATACTATAGTATCCTAAACACTGTAAATGCCTAAATTTCTGCAGTAAGGGGTCATGACTCCCAGTTTGAGAACACCTGGTTTACAATAATATGAAGTGAAAAGTTCTTGAGAACAATCCAGGATCTTTATTCATTGGCATTTCAAACAGAATTCATTCACCTCATGGGGTGAATCTGAGAGCTCTATATTTTAACAATGCCATCTCCAGATGGACTGAACCCAGGAATGCCTGATCTGTAAGCACATGCCATACTGCTGGCACTCCCACCTCTGAAAGTCTGCAGAAGATTCATTGTTAAAATTGGGAGTCTTTCATGGAGGTCACAGAAGTCACAGATTTCATGATTTTCCAGGACCTCTCTGACTTCTACAGTAGTCAGTATGACTGACCTCAGGGCTGCCTGAGCAGGTGGGGCAGCTCTGGGGCCAGTCACACTGGTTTCTGCTCGGGCAGCCCCAGGGGATAGCTGCTTGGGTGGAGTCGGAGTCAGCCGCACTGGCCACTAATCGGGAGGCCCCAGGCACTTGCTCCCAGGAGCTGCCTGAACAGCATCAGTCTCAGGCTCTGCCCCAGGGTCACAGCGAGGCCCTGGGCCTTCCCTCTTAGCAGCAGTGGGGCACCACTCCCCCACCCCAGAGCAACAGTGCCCCAGAGGCCGCCAAAGTCCCTAAGATTTAGTCATGGGTATTTATAGTACAAGTCATGGACAGGTCACCAGGTGTAAATTTTTCTTTATTGTCCATGACCTGTCCATGATTTTACTAAAAATACTTGTAACTAAATTACAGCCTTACTCATAATTTCTATGTGATCTAGTCACTACAGGGAGACAGGGCAGATGGCTTTTACCACAGGTCTTATGTGCTTGTGCTTTTGCAGGCTATTTCTAGGCTGGAGGCACTGTGTGCAAATGATGCGATTTTATAGGCTTTATTGATTGAACATGAACTGTGCATCAGGAGATAAAGGCATCTGGTATCAAACAGAGCAGAGGCAGATTGAGCAATAATTCAAAACAGCAAGAAAGAATACCAAGAGAGAATTTTTCTTTGACTCATGCGCAGAATCAGAATTGCTGAAGTAAAGTGCAGTCAAGTTACAGGGCTAACTCAAGAACTAGGTACTAGTGCTTTCACAGTAGAAACTGAGACTCCTCTCCCCACTGTGATTCCAAATGATGATATTTTCCAGCCAAATGACAATTCTGTAGTTCGCAAAATCTACTGGGTGGCTTTAACGTATGCAAAGCATAGATGAAAAAGTCTTCTTAAGAGCTTGCCTCCTTGCTGGAGTGAGCCATAATGTATTTGATCTCTTGTAGGATCTTGTCTTTATTGTTCAATACATTTAGTCTGGCTGATTGAAGGAGTTTGGTGATGTCTCCCACATGGTAGAGAAAGCGAAGCATGGTGAATCTAATCCTCCATTCTGTCACATAGGCTGAAAGCAAAGAGTGAAAAGGTGTGAATACATTTTTAGGATGAGGATATTGATATTACAAATGTAGTGTCAATAACAACTAGAACTATTATTATGATTGCATTCTTGGGTCCCCAGGCCGTCATGAGAGGAATATCTTGCTTCTGAGACTTAAGGAGAAGAATCAAAGGAGGCTCATATGTGGGGGAAAGGATTCCACAAATGCTCTACTCTCAATCCCAAAGCATCTGGATGTTTTATCTACAGCGATGAGCAGTGACATAGTTAATATAGTTGAAATCTCATCTTTAGGGGTTAAGAGTCAACAACCTCCTGAACTGAAATGGATACTTTGCACTTCCAGGGCCTGCGCTTCCATTTAGGTGACCTAGATGGTCGTCTAGGGTCCCAGGATTTGGAAGGGCGGCAGACTGCTCCGGTGGACCTCCTGCAGGCATGTCTGCAGATGGTCTGCTGGTCCCGCGGCTCCGATGGAGCATCCGCAGGCACACCTGCAGCAGGTCCACCGAAGCCGAGGGATCAGCGGACCGTCTGCAGGGACGCCTGCGGGAGGTCCACCGGAGCCACGGGACCGGCCAGCCGGCCCTGCGCCTAGGGTGCCAAAAACACTCGCGCTGCTCCTGTGCACTTCTCAGAGCTATTGAATTAGGTTGTCTACAGACTCAGAGACTTTCCTTTAATTCTATCAAATTCATTCTCCTATTTTCCCTGATTTCTACCTCTCCCCCAGCTATTCTTTTCTCTTCTTGCTTTTCTCTGTAGTGTCCCATATGTAGCATGTTTGTGAAAAAACAAGGAGCAGATTCTGCTCTCATTTGCACTGAGGTAAATTAACACAGAGTACAACCTATGCCTCTACCTATCTAGGGATTTCAATGAAAACAATGGCATTTGGGTGCCTACATCCATTAGACTCCTTTAAAAATATTACTGCTGAGTTCTTATAAGACTCCCATCATTATAGGAACAGATCATTTAACGTCATGACACTCTGCATTCACAGTGAATCAAAAATCAAGAGAAATAGAATTTGTGCAGAATGTCTGGGTGTCTGAGCTAGTGTAACACATGCCCAGACAGCTGAGAGAAGGTTAAAGGTTTTCCAACTTCTAGACTCCTTTCCATTCCTCTCTGAATTTGTCCTTATGTCCCAGACTCATCTCTTCATTGCACTAGCGTAAATCTACATTTATTCCTTCAACCTTACTTGTGTAACAGAGTGAAGATTAGCCTCTGTGGCTTGACTAGCGCTAAAGAAAGAAGTTGCCTGATTCTGAGCTCAAAGAGTCATTTGATGAAACTGAAAATCTGCAAATGTGAAAATCATAAAAGCAAACACTTTTATTTACACACACACACACACACACACACACACACATATATATTAGGTAATTAGTTCACTCAGGCTCTTTATAAATCCCACTAGATGCCTATCTGCATCTGTAGACACCTAAATACATTTGAAAATTGGGTGCAAAATGTTTACAAATGAGAGGGAAAAAGAACCAAACATAGATGCTACTGACAAACATCGCTTATGGCAGATAACTTTATAACTACCTAATCTGTGATTTCTCTAAACTTCCTCTTAAACTTCTATCACCAGATACCCACTAATATAGGACACGGGACTAGATCAATCTGACATTTTATCTCAATCCCTATGCCCCTTTGCTACCTTACCTCAGAGCAAACCAGCCTCATCTGTATTTAAGTCATCAGTGTAAGTGAAATGAGAGAGAGGTCAGTAGCATTTTAGAAAATAGGCGAAACGAAAGTTACCCGGGCAATTCACTCTGTTGAAAAGTGGGAAGTGCATGACGGTTGGAGCACCCTCTCCTCTGAAGATGTAGCAGTCGGAAGGGTTATCTGGCTCTAGGAGCAATTTCTCATCTATCTCAGGAAATGGGATGCAGTTTTCCTTACAGTATTTGGCAGTTTGCTTGAGGGCCTGTAAGTGAGGGAATCATGATTATTTTATTTAAAAGAACTGCTGCCCACAAGACCAGATAGCTCAAAACAGATAACTCAAAATCAGACTTTCTCTCTGAGTCCTCTACTAATTGACTAAGCAGAAAACCTCCAGTGGAAACTAGACCCTCTGCTCTTGGGATAGGAAGAATATTTGTGTAAAAACACATGACTGTCAGTAAAGAGACCTCCATAGCTGGGATTTCCAAAGAAGCTTAAAGGAGCAAGAATTTACCTCCATGGAAAAGTCAATATGGGTTGGCTTAACTCACTTAAGTGCCTTTAAATATCTCAGCTCACAGCCATAAGCATAGATCAAACATAGCACATTGAGTCCAATACACAAGAACAGAGCTAGAAGGTTCGCAGCAGCTAATAGCTGTTCAACAGGGATAGATAGAAGTGGTTCAGTAGGACCCGAAGGAGAGCTCCCTGTAAGCTCAAAAGCTTGTCTCATGCACCAATGCTAGTAGGTCCAATAAAAGAAATTACCTTACCCACCTTGGTTCAGTAGGAGACATTTTCCTGTACGTGTCAACATTAGTCCCCAGTACTTGACACATGAAAGCTCAAGGCTACCAAAGGTTCATCTTTCAGTTAAAATGAAAAACAGATTTCCTTCCTTGAGATCACTATGGGGTACTTTTTCTAAGGCACACATGGGAATTTTTTGTCCAACTTCCATTGATTAAGGCACCAAACTGTGCATTGTGCATTGAAAATCTCCCCTTGCAGAGATCCATTGGGCCCTGGGACACCTCACAAAAATATTAGTGTTGACTCAAGTCAACTGACCAACTTGCTACTTGAATGGTAGGATTCTTTCCACTAAACATTCCCCCAGCAGGATAGAAGGGGATGGGATTTTTTGCTCCCTTCCTATCCTGAACTGTTTTCCAGAAATAAAGTAAGGAAAATACTGCTTGATTGTTTTTTAAAGATTGTAAATTTCTTTGTTTGATGTTTATCACCTGGGGTCAGGGACAAAGTATTTTTCTGTGTTCAAATATCACCTGGCACAATTGGCCCTCATTACTAATTTGAATCACTGTAAAAATGTAACTGTGATAGGAGTTACCTTAAATGGTTCAAAAGGGCCATAGTCAAAGGAGAGAATCAGTTTCACTTTCCTTTCCGGGCGGAGAACCAGAGGGAAAGCACAGTTTATGGCTATTCCAGCATCTACCAAGGAGATGACTTTATCCTTCACCAGCTCAGTAGAGTCAAGAGCAGCTAAGGGAATGTAACCAAAAATAAAATTATCATACTAAGAGATTAGAATCTGCCTCTTATCAGTGGCAGGATTAATAAATAATATTCATTGCAACTGTGTTTTGGTAAAGTGTCTGTATCTTGTGCCCTTGTAAAGTAGAGCTACCCTCCACCTTCTGCTTCCTTTAGTGCCCATTTTACAGTATGGCTGCCCTTTCCTCACCTCTCACCCTCTGCTGCCCCTAGTGCCCATTATACAATATAGTTCTTTTATACTTGATCCTTCCACCCACTGGCCATTATACAGTACAACCATCACTTTCTCCTTCCTGCCATTTAAGGGGCATCATTATAGGCTGTAGTGGGGTGATCACCCGCTCTGGCCTTAAAGGGCTTAAAACAGCCTAGGAGAGGGCTGTGGCTGCGGAATGCTGAATGGAGAAGCAGACTCAGCTATGGCTACTTCCTAACCAGGGCCCAGCTGGCCCTTATAAGAGGGCAGTGGACCAGGAGCAGACAGGCTGAACAGGATATCTGAGAGGAGCAGAGCTGGGGAATTGGGCAAGGGAGCTGGGGAGCTCCCACTTGGAAAAGCCCCAGTCTGCGGCCTTGTCAAATGCCGAAAGGTACTAGGGTGCAAAGGTGCAGCCCAGGGTAGGCAGAGGTAGCCAGTCCAACCCCCCCCTTGCCTGTGACGAGTGGCTTTTACACTGCAGTCTGCTCCAGTGAGTGGGGGCTAGATGGTGACTGGCATTAACCCAAGACTGAGGCAAGGTGTGGATAGTGGGTGGGGGTTCCCCTGGGTGGGGACATGACTCCCACTGTCCGCAGTTTGCTGCTCCAGGGCAAAGGGGGCAGCAGGAAGGCACAGCCAGCACATCCCTCGGCCCGTGCCTCTTCCCGCAACCCCCATGAGCCTGGAGTGGCAAACTGCAGACAGTGGGAACCGTGATCGGCCAAACCTGCCATCACGGCAGGTAAACAAACTGTCCCAGCCTGCCAGGGTGCTTACCCTGATGAGCCACATGCCAGAGGTTGCTGACCCCTGCTCTTCGATTATTCCTGTTGAAGGTAGGGGTCCGGGCAGAGACAGATGCATCGTGGAGGTGAATGCCTGGCTGCAAAGATGGTGTCGCCAGGAGGGCTTTGGCTTCCTCAACCACGGGATGCTATTCGAGGAAAGACTGCTAGGAACAGATGGCGTTCACCTTTCGAAGAGGGGAAAGGCCTTATTTGCGCACAGACTGGCTAACCTAGTAAGGAGGGCTTTAAACTAGGTTCGACGGGGACAGGTGAGCAAAGCTCACAGGTAAGTGGGGAACAAGACCTGGGAGATGGGTTGGAAACAGGAGGGAGCACGGGCTATACTGGCAGAGAGGAAGGAGGGTCAGGGCAAAGCTGAGAGGCAAGATCAAACCAGTATCTTAGATGCCTGTATACAAATGCAAGAAGTATGGGTAATAAGCAGGAGGAACTGGAAGTGCTAATAAATAAATACAACTATGACATTATTGGTATTACTGAAACTTGGTGGGATAATACACACGACTGGAATGTTGGTGTGGATGGGTATAGTTTGCTCAGGAAGGATAGACAGGGGAAAAAGGGAGGAGGTGTTGCCTTATATATTAAAAATGTACACACTTGGACTGAGGTGGAGATGGACATAGGAGATGGAAGTGTGGAGAGTCTCTGGGTTAGGCTAAAAGGGGTAAAAAACACAGGTGATGTCGTGCTGGGAGTCTACTACAGGCCACCTAATCAGGTGGAAGAGGTGGATGAGGCTTTTTTCAAACAACTAACAAAATCATCCAAAGCCCAAGATTTGGTGGTGATGGGGGACTTCAACTATCCAGATATATGTTGGGAAAATAACACTGCAGGGCACAGACTATCCAATAAGTTCCTGGACTGCATTGCAGACAACTTTTTATTTCAGAAAGTTGAAAAAGCTACTGGGGGGAAGCTGTTCTAGACTTGATTTTAACAAATAGGGAGGAACTTGTTGAGAATTTGAAAGTAGAAGGAAGCTTGGGTGAAAGTGATCATGAAATCATAGAATTTACAATTCTAAGGAAGGGTAGAAAGGAGTACAGCAGAATAGAGACAATGGATTTCAGGAAGGCAGATTTTGGTAAGCTCAGAGAGCTGATAAGTAAGGTCCCATGGGAATTAAGACTGAGGAGAAAAACAACTGAGGAAAGTTGGCAGTTTTTCAAAGGGACATTATTAAGGGCCCAAAAGCAAGTTATTCCGATGGTTAGGAAAGATAGAAAATGTGGCAAAAGACCACCTTGGCTTACCCTTGAGATCTTGCGTGACCTACAAAATAAAAAGGCGTCATATAAAAAATGGAAACTAGGTCAGATCACGAAGGATGAATATAGGCAAATAACACAGGAATGCAGAGGCAAGATTAGAAAAGCAAAGGCACAGAATGAACTCAAACTAGCTATGAGAATAAAGGAAAACAAGAAGACTTTTTATCAATACATTAGAAGCAAGAGGAAGACTAAGGACAGGGTAGGCCCACTGCTCAATGAGGAGGGGGAAACAGTAACGGGAGACTTGGAAATGGCAGAGATGCTTAATGACTTCTTTGTTTCGGTCTTCACTGAGAAGTCTGAAGGAATGTCTAGTATAGTGAATGCTTACAGGAAGAGGGTAGGTTTAGAAGATAAAATAAAAAAAGAGCAAGTAAAAAAGCACTTAGAAAAGTTAGATGCCTGCAAGTCACCAGGGCCTGATGAAATGCATCCTAGAATACTCAAGGAGTTAATAGAGGAGGTATCTGAGCCTCTAACTATTATCTTTGGGAAATCATGGGAGACGGGGGAGATTCCAGAAGACTGGAAAGGGGCAAATATAGTGCCCATCTATAAAAAGGGAAATCAAAACAACCCAGGAAACTACAGACCAGTTAGTTTAACTTCTGTGCCAGGGAAGATAATGGAGCAGGTAATTAAAGAAATCATCTGCAAACACTTGGAAGGTGGTAAGGTGATAGGGAATAGCCAGCATGGATTTGTAAAGAATAAATCGTGTCAAACTAATCTGATAGCGTTCTTTGATAGGATAACGAGCCTTGTGGATAAGGGAGAAGCGGTGGATGTGATATACCTAGACTTTAGTAAGGCATTTGATACGGTCTCGCATGATATTCTTATAGATAAACTAGGAAAGTACAATTTAGATGGGGCTACTATAAGGTGGGTGCATAACTGGCTGGATAACCGTACTCAGAGAGTAGTTGTTAATGGCTCCCAATCCTGCTGGAAAGGTATAACTAGTGGGGTTCCGCAGGGGTCTGTTTTGGGACCGGTTCTGTTCAATATCTTCATCAACGATTTAGATGTTGGCATAGAAAGTATGCTTATTAAGTTTGCGAACGATACCAAACTGGGAGGGATTGCAACTGCTTTGGAGGACAGGGTCAAAATTCAAAATGATCTGGACAAATTGGAGAAATGGTCTGAGGTAAACAGGATGAAGTTCAATAAAGATAAATGCAAAGTGCTCCATTTCGGAAGGAACAATCAGTTTCACACATACAGAATGGGAAGAGACTGTCTAGGAAGGAGTATGGAAGAAAGAGTTCCAGGGGTCATAGTAGACCACAAGCTTAATATGAGTCAACAGTGTGATACTGTTGCAAAAAAAGCAAACGTGATTCTGGGATGCATTAACAGATGTGTTGTAAACAAGACACGAGAAGTCATTCTTCCGCTTTACTCTGCGCTGGTTAGGCCTCAACTGGAGTATTGTGTCCAGTTCTGGGCACCGCATTTCAAGAAAGATGTGGAGAAATTGGAGAGGGTCCAGAGAAGAGCAACAAGAATGATTAAAGGTCTTGAGAACATGACCTATGAAGGAAGGCTGAAGGAATTGGGTTTGTTTAGTTTGGAAAAGAGAAGACTGAGAGGGGACATGATAGCAGTTTTCAGGTATCTAAAAGGGTGTCATCAGGAGGAGGGAGAAAACTTATTCACCTTAGCCTCCAATGATGGAACAGGAAGCAATGGGCTTAAACTGCAGCAAGGGAGATTTAGGTTGGACATTAGGAAAAAGTTCCTAACTGTCAGGGTAGTTAAACACTGGAATAGATTGCCTAGGGAAGTTGTGGAATCTGCATCTCTGGAGATATTTAAGAGTAGATTAGATAAATGTCTATTAGGGATGGTCTAGACAGTATTTGGTCCTGCCATGAGGGCAGAGGACTGGACTCGATGACCTCTCGAGGTCCCTTCCAGTCCTAGAGTCTATGAGTCTATATAAACCAATAAAAAAACTGTTTCCACTGATAATCAAAATTTACTGGTAAGCAAAATAAGAAAAATGCTTCCTGAGAATTTAAATTAGAGTAGTTATAAAATAGACGAATGAATATTAAAAATTGGTATGATTTGTTGATTTAAGGATATTAAGTTTGTATATTTTGACTTATGATGTTGACAATTTGTGTTTTAATGGTTTTTAAAGATTTAAATTTTTGAATCTCTGTGTCTACTGTCATTAAATATTCATTTGATTATCCTCAATTTTCATCAGCTGCTAGGATTTAAATTGATAAGAATTAAAAATGCTTAAAATCTATATTTTCATGCATCTGAAAATTTAAATAAAAAACCCCAAAATGTTTACAGTAAGCATTGACACTGTCTGTCAAAATTTAAAAATAAAAATGTAATTCTTCCAACCTTAAAAATACTGTATAGGAAGATAACCCTTTCTCATGTTTCTGTGTGATGTATTTACCGTCAAAACAGGACATCCACACCACAGAGTCAGTAATCCATATTTTACTTACAACATTTGTAAAGAAAGTTATTATTCGTTCCCCATTTCCAGGTCAAGAGACCATGAGTGGTTTTTTGCCACATTCTAGCGAAATCCACCACTGAGCCTGTGAGAGGGCACAAACCAGAATTCAAATATCAGATCTAAATATATAAATATATTCAGGAACATCTGAAAATCAGCTGAGATTTTCTTATCTCTTATTTGCTAATGCAGACAAGGAGCTGTGGGAAAAATAACCAGCATGTCTTGTATATAGAGCAAAAATTAAAAAGCAAAGCTGATTGTGAGGAAAAAAAGGGCATTTGTTACTGAGACAGACAGATGCAGTAGTATTCTGAGAATCTCAGATTCCCTCATTGTGCCACATAATGACCCCCATATGCTTGTTTGGATTAATTTGAGATATACCTATCCCCTAGAACTGGAAGAAACCTTAAAAGGTCATTGAGTCCAGCCCTTTACCCTCACTAGAAGGATCACATACTGATTTTGCTGTAGATCCCTAAGGGGCCTTCTTAAGGATTGAACTTACAATGCTGGGGTTAGCAAACCAATGCGCAAACCCCTGAACTAGCCCTCTCCCCCAAATGAGAGTTGTCAACTGTCAAGTTCTCCCCTGCGCAGAACACTTGATGGCAGCATAAATCATTTCCTGTATTTCATTATGTAAAATATGTGGCTCAGTTAGTTTAGCTGCTGACGTGAGCTGTGCAAATAACTGATTTTTGGTTCCACTATTGAGCAAACAATTATAATTTAAAAATCCCAAATGAATATTAAAAAAAAACAGTGAAAAGAGAAAGTAAACAAAAAAAATCATTTTAGGTAGAATTAAATGTTTGGCTGTACTCAGAATGAATAGAGAGAGAGAGAAAGAGAGAGAAGGTTTTAAAAGTTATTTTAAGTGAAATTGAACCATTTTAAAAATTGTTTTAAACTGAAAAATCAAAACATTTCACTTTGAAAATTTCTGTATGAAATATTTGGGTTTTTTTCTGATTTATTTTTGTTATAAAATAAACAGTTCCGAAAATTTGATGCAAATTCATGAAATATTATGGCTGACCCAATTGTGCATTTTTCAGGAAAGAAAATTGAGCTGAAAAATTTCACCCACTTTTAGAGTTGAGTTCCCTCAACTCCCAATAGAATTGGTTTGATCTGAGGAAACAATCCTCAGTTGTTAAACACCCAAAATGGCCAAAATCCAAACACAGCCTGCTTATAATAATAATTTTGAGTCAATCTAAACATTTTGGTCAACACAAAATGACTTTTAGATGCCTAAGTGCTTTTGAAAATAACACTAGGCACTTAAATATCTTTGAATTCTGGTGCTATGTGACATAGGAGCAAAATCCCACCTAAAGTTAACAGGGCTTATTCTCTGACCTCCTGTTCATGCCTTTTGAAAACACATTCACTGATATTGGTGAAGGGGCTCAGAAACATTCATAAAGAGTACGACAAAAATCCCTACACATAAACAGGGCTAGTCCACAACAGCTTTGTACTGAGCAGACATTTGTCAAAAAATGACAACATGAGAATTATTCTTCATGAGGAAGGGTGAACAAGAGCCGAGGGATTTGTTTAACTGAACAGTTCATTGAGCCTGAGTCTCTCCTCACAAAGATGCAAATATCTCCTCATGCAGCCAGTGTACAAGAGGAGATTCAAACTCAGTCCACAGGGGATTAAAATAACTTACCTACTCCTTCTTTAATGTTCTCAGTAATTGGCTTGTTCTTAGTATCTGAAAAATATATTTGGGTTATAGATCAGTGCACACTCTCATTGACATTAATGCAATCACCTAGGCAAGAATCCAGATAAAGATAATGAAAATATAGTCACCACTTTTGATTTTTAATGAACCTAAGGGAGTTAGGTGCTCAAATATAATTAGATACCAATGGGATGTGTGTACCTAATTCTCTTAGTATCCTTTGAAAACCCAGCCACTGTGAACGGTATTCACTAAAGTCTCACCCTGACAGAGGCAAGTTGAAGGAACAGAGGAATGATTGTCTCTTATTCTCTAGATCCACTTTGTCCTCACTGAGAGCTCTTTGGAAATAACTTGTGAAAATTATACTCTTCAGTTCTGGGAACATTTCCTATTTCCATGGCAAAGCTTTCTGATGTAGATGGATCTTGAAAAAAATACACTGAACTTTGGCCCTTGTGGAGGGAGGTCTCATTTCAGTTTCAAGAATCTCCACCTTTTTTTGGTTTGTCTCTTCTACTACTCTGGCTCTACTAGGAAGCCAAATTACAACTAATTTAGCCATGGCTACTTACATAGAATTGTAGAAATGTAGGAAAGGAAGGGGCCTTGATAGGTCATCTAGTCCAGTTCTGTGCACTGAGGCAGGACTAAGTATTATCTACACCATCCCTGACAGGTGTTTGTTAATCTGTTCTTAAAGACTTCCTGTGTCAGAGATTCCACAACCTCTTTAGGGAATTTATTCCTGTGCTTCACTACCCTCACAGGAAGTTTTTCCTAATATCTAGCCTAAAACTCTCTTGCTGCAATTTAATCACAATGCTTCTTGTCCTGTCCTCAGTGGTTAAGGGGAACAATTTATCACCCACCTCTTGATAAAAAATTTTTATGAATTGAAAACTGTTGTCATGACCCCCCTCAGTCTTATGTGTGCAAAGAAAGCTCTTGCTTAATATTCTGGGAGTGCAATGAAAATTCCACCTCCCTGCAGAGAAGGAGTCTCTTTTTATTTCCAGAAACTCACAATTACTCAGTGGTAGCCGCCCCACAGGACAGAGAATCTGTACAAAACATTGGACTTTAAAGCTCTGGGAGTGGGCTGTGAATACTTGGTCCAAGGACCCATCAGGAACTGTGTTCATACAGATTTAGATGTGTCACCTAGAGACGATGAGGGTGAGAATTATTGTTTGCTCTGAAAGACTAGAAGACATGACCCCCAGTGATCTTGGCAAACGCAGTAAGCTAGATTCTTCTGTCATTTACTGATGTGTAAATTTATAGTAACTGCAATGACTTCCTCTTCCCAACGTATGCCACTGTTGCAGAGACTAGCATATGACTACAGAATGCCCAAATCCTATAAGCTGCAGTATTCATTGGACAGATTGGTAAGTAGGTTTAAAGCCAGAAGGGACCATTAGGTCTTCTAGTCTGATCTATTGTATAGCATGGGTCACACAATTTCAAACAGTTACTTTCACCAAGCCTGTCAACTTGTGTTTAACTAAAGTATGTCTTCCAGAAAGGCATCCAATCACGCTTTGAAGCCAAAGAGATCAAGATTCCACCACTTCCCCTGGAAGTTTATTCATAGAACATCAGGGTTGGAAGGGATCTCAGGAGGTCATCTAGTTTAACCCCCTACTCAAAGCAGGACCAATCCCCAGACAGATTTTTGCCCCAAATCGCCCCCTGAAGGATTGAGTTCACAACCCTAGGTTTAACAGGCCAGTGCTCAAACCACTGAGCTATGCCAATGGCTAATCACCCTCATCATTAATATGCGTGCCTTACTTCTCACTTTGATTTGTCTATCTTTAACTTCCTGCCATTGCTTCTTTTTATGTCTTTCCCTGATAGATTCAAGAATATGCCTGTATTTTCTCACTGTGAAGGTATTTAAACACCATAATCTAATCACCTCTTGGACTTCTTTTTCATATATTAAACAGACTGAGCTCCTTAAATTTCTTACTGTATAAGACTTGGCATCATTTCTGTGACACATCTCTGCATTCATCTTCAATGTCTCATTTTCAAATATGGACACCAGAATCAGACACAGTATTCAAGTATCAATTTCAGGCAATGGATTGGGAATCAATTCAAGGCAGTTCTACTCCTGGCTTTGCCAAAAGTTTTCTAGGTGATATTTGAGAAGTCACTTAGGCTGGGATTTGTAAGGTATTAAACACTCATATCCCATTGAATTTTAATTTTAACTTGTTGAGATTCCTTTGAATTTCCCCATTTTATTTCTTATTGAACCTCAGTTCCCCATCCTGAATTTTTGAAAGCTTCTCAGATACTTTGGTGGTGACCATCAAAGAGTTGCCATATTATTTAAGAAACAGGAGATTCCAGGGAGGCTTTGGTCCTGAGCACACATTTAGGAAACAGAGAACATGAGAATTACTCATGAGACTATGTCATTAACAATCTGGATATGATTATCTTCTCAAGCAGGAGTAGATCAGAAGCAATTCCACAGCTGTCAATGCAATGGTGCTAGTCTGAAAATGGGTTAGCAATCACTTTACTTGTAAGGGGTTTCCTGATCAGACTTGTAGGCTATGGGGCTCTAAGGGAGGCATGGGATCTAGGTTTTTTAAGCAGTCATTCTGAATAAAGCCAGTCTAAATCAAGGTGGGGAGAGTTTTGCCTCTCTGTCTTAGGGGGAAGACTGCTTTTTATCTCTCTGTTTTTATTTCCTGAGTATTAAGGTCCTGTTTTTGCTTTTTTTTAAATAAAGTAATATTACGCTGCAATCTTCTAGCAAGAGTATTTAATGCTTTTATCCAACTTCTCTGTTGGAATGCTAGGAACATAAAAGCAGTTACAGCTATAGGGTCAGAGTGAAAGATCCAAGATTATATATACCTACCTGGTGAAAAGCCTCCAGGTGAAGCTCCTGCTGGCTCACCGTGCAATGAGCCTTCCATATCACCTGAAAATGTCATATGGATTTCCAGTCATTTCACGCAGCCACAGACAATAACACAAATATCAAAGAGCTCGTTTAAACTGAAAACTTAGGTCAATTTAGCTACTTCTTTCAAAAGTGTGAAAAATTCACACCCCTGAGAGATGTAGTAAAGCTGACCTAAGCTCCAGTATAGATACAGGTAGTTTGATGGAAGAATTAGCCAAGCTACCTCCTCTCAAGGGGGTAGACTAACTACAATGATGGAAAAAACCCTTCCATCGCTGCAGGAAGTATTGACAAGCACCATGGTGACACAACTGCAGCACCATAGCTGTGCCATTGTAACAACTGTAGTAGTGTAGACAAGGCCTAAGAAACAGCACACATATAAGAATGAAGACATTCTCCAATAGCTCAAGGACAAAGTTGTTAGCTGAAATACCTCAGGATAGATTCTTCCCTCTCCTTTCACATGGCTATAATCAATGTCCAGACTTTATTATTTCCCTTCTTAACTACTGCAGCCTCTTCCTCTATTGCCTCACAAAAACATTCATTAATCCCCCTCTGGTTAGTCCAGATTCTACCCCTAATGTCATCCTCCCCGTTGTCTGGCAATATGGCCACACCAGCTCGCTTTTGGAAAGTTTTCTGTCAAAACTATTTTTAGCTGCAAAATAAGGGTGTGAGGAGTTTGGGTTGTTAGCGACATTATTATGAAAATCCCCCAAATTTCAATGAAAACAAAATTGTATATATTTAAAATAATTCCATTTAATCAAAAAGCTATTCTCCCTCTCTCTCCCTCTCTCTCTCTCTCTCACACACACACACACACACATGCAAACTTGTATGACATGGTCTAGTTTGTTGATTAGCACTATACTGAATTCCATAAATAAACATTTCTATATTTACAAAATATGGTTGCAGATTCAGAGGCTGCAATATTCATTGAAGGCTGGGTATCACAGAGGAGAAAGCCAAGAGATGGAGTTGTGAGAGTGACCATGAAAAGGAAGCACAGAGATTGAGCTGCTTGGGCACAGAGCTCTTTGAGTTGCAGACATGGGGATTTCTGAGCAAGGAAACTGCTGGTTTTATTGGTCCTACTCTGTTCAGGGAGACATGATTTACTGTACATTTTTTTACAAAAAAGGAAGCCATATATATATATATATATATATATATATATATATACACACACACACACACACTTACCAGCTTCAGGTTCAGTGGAGGGTATTGGAAATCCCTTGACTATTCCTTCCGGACAACCTGAAAATGTCATTAGGATTATCAGTCATTTCATATACCCACGGACAATCACATAACCAAATAGGAAGCAATATTCAGGTTACAAAGATCATGGTCAAGTGAATATTTTCCAGTTTCATAAGGAACAAAATCTATAGAAATTAGAAGAAATCCAATTTTTTTTACCTGAAATAGTTTTTCAACCAAAACCAAAAGTAAACCAAATAAAATTTCTGAAGGTTGAATTTTTTCATTGTTTTCATGAGTGACTAGAGTAAGAAAACTGATTTTTTTACTGTCAATTTGTTTTGGTTTTGATAAAAAAAATAATTTTTTTAGAAAATTGTTAATGAAATATTTTTATTTCTAGTATTTCAGTGAATAACTGGTATTTTTTCCCCCAGGGGAGGGGAAGAGAATGACCCTTAATAGACATCAGCAGTAGGCACATTTGGTAAGTAATTGGAGTGACCATGGACTATGATGACCTACTTTCTTTAGATGGTGAATATGATTCTTTTTCTCCCTTAAAGAAGCCAAAGAATATGTCTGGGGGGGAAAAAATCTTAATTAGACAGGTCAATTATTTCACAATACATTGACAATAATTCAGTCCTTTAGAACACAAATTTTAGACCGCAATGATTTAGGAGAAAAAATATATTGATGAAATTATACCACATCTGTTTCTGTCTACTCCCCACCAGTCTTGTCACTAAATCTCTATCTTATCATTATCGCATGTTGAACACCCACTTAGTGTCCTGCTGTGTCACCTCCAGAAGTGCCTGGGACACTTATAGTGTATATATGTCACTTCTATTTGTGATTAAACTAAAGGGGGACAAAGTGACACTTGGAGTGGGAGTGGCTTATGTATCCCTTTCTGTCTGCCCATATGACTCAAACCATCATCTAGACCTCTTACTTCCCATTTAACATATTGACTTATTACGGCCTTTTTAAATATATAAAACTAGAGCTGATATAAGTGTTTTGACCAACATTTTTTCCTGTCTGAAATGTGGCTTCATCAGAATTGAAAACTTCCATTAAATATCAGTTTTGACTCCACTCTAGAGAGTCCCATCCAGCACAAAGTTGAGGATCTGAGCTCTGACTCCAGTGTGCTATGAGGAGAGAAACTGGTATACCTTTTATGACTTTTTCATTTTCTGTTTTGCTGCCAATGGCACTTCCCCACAAACCTGAAAACAAGAAGGAAAAGAGTATAAAAGGATTTGACTCTGTTTACTTACACAGGTTCTACTTAGGGTTGATCAAGGTATTTTCTTCACACCTGAACCAAAACTGATTTTTTTTTAAATTTTTGTTTTGTGAAAAAATGTAATTTTGATATTTTGTTCTGTTTTGGAAAAGGAATTTCTTTTGATAACTCAAAATTTTGTATGGCTTATGGAAACTGTCTTTACACCACTCAGCTATCTACATAAAAGCTGTCTAATATATGTAAATATTGCTCCATTTTAGAATCCCATGGTTTACTTCCGATATCTATGCATCTAACCAGCCTCATTTGTCTCCATCTGCTAAGAAAAAGGGGCATGATCATTCACCTTGTAGGTAACTCATGTTTTTCTCTTCTTTCTGCTTCTTTAGCTCCCCATTCTTGTATTCACTTCCAAAGTATTCCATGGGTACACTTGCTCCATAGCCAAGGAAGCTGGCTTCATGGGGGGTGAACTCAAACCAAGTTGCTGAAAAATAAATAGAAAGAGTTTGGAAACAAAGCCCGGCAACAGTTTTGAGGTGGCAGATGAATAAGACAGCAAGGGTGGCATGAGGTATTCATAACTCAGGGGAATGTGAGCGTGCTTCAAACAACATCTACATTAATAAAATTTCTTTCCATCCATGTTGTCGCATCTTCACATCCATCCTTGACTCCTATTCACATTCTGTATGAAGCTGTTGGTCCTCACCTCCCAGTTTCCAACTACAACCCCACACCAGCTGTGTCTCAGTTCAGAGTTCTTACCACTAAAGCTGAGTAAATAATGTAAATTTTAATTCAGCGGCTGAACCAGTTTGATTCGAACTGAAAAAAAACCATTCCTACTTTTACACTAAATTAAAAAGTAAATAAATAAATCATTTTGAGTTGACAGAAAATGAAACTTTCTTTTGTTTTATTCATTTCAAGTCCCACAAAACTTTTTTAGTTGACTCATTTCTTTTCTCCTTGATTAATCGGTTTTCACTTTTCTTAATGACCACATTTGAAATTAAAAGACCATTTGAAGTCAAACCGTAAAAACAAAATGTTTTACACTTACAATTTGTTTCCCTAACTGAAACTATTCATTATATTTGAATTCAACAAAAAGGGTTCTGAAAATGCATTTTTAGTGGAAAAAAAATTATTGAAAATATTTCCCCCAGCTTGATTTGATCATTTCCTTTGCTCCAATATTGAATTCCCTATCTCCTCACCTCCTACCTTATCTTCTCCCATTATCAACTTCATGCTATCTTCCAAGAAGCCCCATCATGCAGAGTTCTCTCAGTGTTCCAGAAGGCCTATGTGATTCCCTAATTCATCTACAATTTCTCCAACTGGTTCTCACCACATTTTAGTCCCTTAGCACCTCCCCAAAATGTGTGAGCTACCACCTGGTTCTAAACCACATCCAAATTATAAGAGAAATTCCTGGCACATCTAGGGCTGTGTAGAAGCTGTTATTTCCCATTTGGAGGGAAACTCCACATTTGTGAAATTTGGTTTTGTTCTGAACTGGAATGAAAACAAAACAAAATGAAAAATTCCTTGCAAAAAGAAGTGTTCAAGACAATTTTAGTTTGGTCAATCAAAAAAGTTTTATTGTGATTTTGACTTTTTATTTCATGTTAATTTATTTTTTATAAAACCTAAAGTAAAAATAATTTTGAAGCAAAATGTCTTCTTGAAACTAAAAGTTGAAAGGCTTCATTTTGGTATTTTTCTAAATTGTTTTCTTGGGGGTCAAAAGTGACCTATACTCACTGAAAGTTTTTACTTTGTTGGATCATTTTTAATTAGCTCAAGTAATAGCTAAAAGTGAATAGAGTGATGGTTGGTGAGTTTCTTGTGAAATTATTCGTTCATGCTCCAGGAATTTTCTTGTGTTATTAATGATAATAGCTTTCTGGATGCTTCAAGATGCATAATTTTATATTGTTAAATCTGAATAAGTAAATAAGATAACAAATAAATTGTGTCTCCACCTAAAAAGACATACTAAACTAGGACAATGGGAAAAAGAAAACAACAGTGAGTTTGAATTTTTCTCAACAAAAGTTTTTGCATGAACAAAACTTATTCCCAGCAGTAGTAGATGTTACCTGGATTTTTCATGTTTTTGAAAATTTCTGCCATAATTTTACTGATATTTTAAGGATTTTTTAAGGTTTTGTTTCACTTTCTCCTTTCTCACTGAAAATCAAGATTTTTGCTGAAGAAAATCAGATTAAAATATGTTTTTGATAAAATTTCTAGGGGAAAGAAAGGAAACAAATATTGCAGAAAATGTCATGCAGTGTGGAAAAGGGGCCCATTAATAATCCTGCTGAACAAAAGAGATTTACATTTTTAAAAAAAAAATTCATTTTTTTTTTCATTTTCAATCAGCTCTAAAGACAACCTTTACATCTCTGCTGCCTCGAGGCGTTGCATATAGATGAAATAAATGACAGGCTTCCTTGCACTGACATTTCCTGTAGATTTAGTTGTTTGTTTTTACCTGGAGAGTATTCAGTTACTTTGGAAAAACTTCGCTCATCCACTGCTGCATAGATGGGGTAGGGATTATTTCCATTCTCAGAAGCACTCTGCTGCTCAGACAAGTGTCCCTTGTCCAGCTGTAAAGACAACATTTTATACGTTCAGACAAACACACTCTTAATTTTAAACCATGATTGTAACATTGCCTATAATCCCTTCCCTTACAGCTTGGTCCAAACCTGAGCTCAGGGATCCAACACATTTCCACATGTTGAGATGTTAGCTAGACAGATGTGGAGTTGGCCCCAGCCACCCAGGGGTATACATGAAGTAACTCCAGTAACTGCAGAATTCAGTGGAACCACTCAGCATTTATTTATTTATGAGGCCAAACCTTCCTCAATGTCTAAGAGGTCAAGCCATTAGCCTAAGACTTAATCCCCACTTCCCCTGAGGACACCCAAGACCCGTTTCTGTGCACACACAAATCAGTTTGACTTGGCTCTGCATGGACTCAGGACCCAAGGTCTTAGGTCATTAATAGAGTGGTGGGTCAGAGCCAGCGTCCCACAGCGACTAGGGTCCAAGCCCTCTTGTTTTGCTTTGTGGACTCAAATCAAGCCACAGTCCAAGTCAGAAGATCGGGCAGTACAATATGACCACATTAGCATGGCTGTGACACCTAGGTCCAGCAGCTGTAGGTACATCTGCATTGCAAAGCGAAACCCACAGCATCAAGTCTTAGAGCCTGGGGTCAATTGACTTGGGTCACAGGGCTTGGGTGGTGGGGCTAAAAACAGCAGTACAGACATTCTCCTGTGGGCTGGAGCCCAGGGTCCGAGACCCAACCCCATCACCAGGTTTCAGAGCCCAGCTCCAGCCCTGATCTATGTTATTATTTTTAACCCAGAAGCCTGAGCCCCATGAGTCCAAGTCAATTGATCCCGGCCCTGAGGCTCAGCATCACAGGTTATTCTTTGCAGTGTAGATGTAACTTTTAAGCCCAGGTTTACACTGCAGTGTGGACACTCCAGCCCAGGCTTGGAAATGCCAGGTACACCATCCTGGGTCCCACAGACCCAAATTTACAATGCAGTGTAGACATACCTTATGTGGTCTTGAGCAAGTAAAGCGGGGCCAGTTTTTTAAATGTAATTAGGTACCCTGTGGGATTTTCAGAAGCATGTAGGCACCTAAATTCCATTGAAATCAATGCGTGCTAAGTGCCTGCGTGCTTATCCCACAAGATGATATCTTGAAAATCTGGCCTTTGGGTGCTCTGTGCCTCAGTTTCCCCTCTGTACACTTTCCCATTTCACAGAGATGTAGTGAGGCTAAACACATTAAAAGATCATGAAGCGCCATAATACTTTTGTGAGTGGGGCCATACAAGGACCTTACAGAGTTACAAAACTGAAAGTTTTTCGCCTACCTCATGTAACATTCCATAGACCACAGTGTATGCCCAGAACTCAGTTAGAGAGTAATTTTCATCTTTAGCTGCCTCGAGAAGCAATTTTGTTGCCTTTGGGACACTCCAGGTGTATTTGGAAAGTCTAGCACACATACTTTCCTCCAAGGCCTGCAATTTCTCTGTCCAGTCCCCATTTTTGTAGAGATATGACATACACCTATTACAGAGGCAAAACGCAGATGGTAAGAGGAACAGGATATGGGCTATTTTCCACAGCCATTTCAATATCCGCATACTTATTTATTAGAATATTCTCACTCGTCGTTCTATCATTGCAATGCATTTGTAACCTACAAGGATCACATTGTTGGCTGGATAGGTGCTGTGGAAAGCCATAGTATCAGCAGAGATAAAATCCAAATCCCCCAGGTCCTTACCAGGCTGAGCAAATGGAGAATCTCTATTAGCAATATACAGGGTACCTGACACTGAATTTGAACAGCTCTGGTTACATTCAGGACATTTGTAACGTCCACAGATCTGTCGAGACCATCATGACTCTGCCTCCCTAACATTGACTTCAGTGGGACTATTTGTTCAGAAAGATTTGGAGGAGAATGATGGTTCAGAAATTAGGAAACTTGCCTAGAACTCGGGAAATGTGGGTTCTGCTCTCCCAGAAATTGTAGCCCTAGTTCCCAATAGGAAAAGGGGGCACAGGCACTTTCCTACCTCACAGAGGTGTTCTGAAAATAAATAATATGGTGCTCAGACACTATGTTAATATGGGGCAGATAAGTAACTACGATAATTAGGAAGTTGCCCACTGGTATCAGTCTCCCTTTGAATTGCATCAACAACAGAATGCCTAACTCCCTTAGGCTCCTGTGTCAATTGCTACTCACTGTGAATAAAGCAATCAGTACGTGGCTCTGTTAGATTAGCTGGATGTTCTGGAGGATACAGTCTCTTTTTCCATTGAGAAACTAACTCTCCACCCTATCCTACAACCTTGCAACCATTGTTGTCTCTTTTCCACCTGGATAGCCCCGTCTTGTGTTACACCCTGTCACTTGTTCCAGTTTACCGAACCCCAGTTATGTCCATTTCTCACTGTTTCCATGGCCCAAACCATTGTACACACTCTGCCCTCTTGACTGGAGAAAAAGGGGCAACAGAAGGTAGCAGGCAAGGTTCTGCTACCCTGCTTTTAGCACTAACGCCAACAACAAGTGTGCCAAAAAACAGACAGGTCACAGAAGATCCTGAGTTTGGTTTAAATATCATGAGATTTATTTAAAAAAACATGGGTTCTTTTTACTTGCCTTCTGGCATTTGAGATGGTAGGGTTCACATTTCCAAGCTTTTCTCCACAACCACCAGAGCTAGACACTTGTGCTTCATAATATAATTAAAGCCTGTTTTACACTAGACTGTTTGGCCAGCATAATTTTTGCTCAAGGGGTGTGAAAAATCCATACTCCGGCTTGGCATAGTTAAGCTGACTTATGTCCCTATGTAGGTAATGCAAGCTCAATGGAAGAATATTTCTCCTGGCTTAGCTACTGCCTCTCAAGGATCTGGATTACCTACACTAACGAGAGAACCTCTCCCACTGGTGTAGTTGTGTCTACACTGAAGCATTACAGTGGCGTAACTGCATCAGCTCTGGCATTTTAAGGGTAAATAAGCTGTAAGACTCAAAAAAAACCCATGATTAAAGGATTTTGGCCTTTAAGGGAAACACCAGATATCAAGCAATTCACAATGACACTGCAAGATCTATAAATATTACATTAGATGTATAGGGCTTGGCCCCTATTATTTGTGCTCAGATTGAAATCTTAGGAGGATCAGACCTAAAAGGCATGTCCACACAGCAATGTAAGCCCAGGATTAGCAGAACTCAGGTCAGCAGGCTCTCAGTCTGCTAACCTAGGGCTTGAGGATCTATACTCATTTGTAACCTCAGGTTTGGAATTGTTGAACTCTGGATCCCAATCTGGGGCTCCAGAGTCTACACTGCATTATGCAGGACCATATTTTGCCACTCATATCCCAGACTTTCGAGAGTCCTCCCAAAATGTGGCTGCATTAGCCCTTTGTTTGTGGTGCAGTATGGGAAAATTTGACTGTCAATAGGAAAAAGGAAGTCATCTCTTGGGACATCTTTGGTTGACTCTCAGAGCATGAGTCCAGTGAGACTGTGTCTACACTGCAAAGCAATAGATCTTGAACCCTGGGTCCTGGTCTGACTCAGGCTAAGACCCTCTATCCTCATGGAGTCCTGGGACCCTGGGTCTAAGCTCTGGATTTGCATGATTTTTGGGTAGATGGAAGAGGTATTGAGTTTTAGCCTGGACTTACATTGCAATGTATGTAGGCCAAGGCCTTTCTGCAGTAAGAAAAAACAGCCATAAGAGGACAGCAGCCACCAGGAGCTAAGAAGCAGGGAGTCACGTCCCATCTAATTTGCATCAAAACAATATAATATCAGGCTGCTAAGAATGAACTCCTGCCCTAAAAGTACCACAATCACCAGGTAAGGAAACAGATCTTAGGATGTTTATAGACAGCTTTGTTTGATAGTATTCTGTTTGCAAAGAAACCACTTATCAACAGCTGTGATGGCTAAATCCATAGTTCTATTGTTTTGCCTTTATGGCCCCTACTTCTCTATTGTTTGTATGGTTCCTGTGTAATTATTTTATTGTTTCTGTCCATTGCATAAATAATTTCTCCAAGATTTAAATCAGCTAAGGTGTTGGAGCATGACTGGTTAAAGAATTGTTTCATAATGGGCTAGGACTGGTGAAAAACACTGTTTAGTTTAAAATGATTGATTAAGATATTGCTAAGTAGAATCCAGTTTTAACTGTATAAACTCGGGTCCATAGGGAAGTTCTTTGGCTCCTCCCTCCAGGACACAGCTCAGGATCAGAGCTGCCAGACCTCAGCACCTGGCAAAAATACCACACAGAAGCTGGAGCCTTGGAAGATCTAATCTTGATTGACCATTGAGTAAAGTTTATCTGCCTTATCAGGAATAGTGAGAATTGTGTGTGTAGCATGTGTATTCTGTTTTGGTAACTATTAATAAATACAGGTTAAGGATATTACTGCGTAAGGTTCTTTTACTCATAAAAGAGCCCATGAACCCCCAGAAGGTTACGTCCTGGGCCCAGGACTGGTAAGGGTTAGTGCCTTATGCCCCGACCCCATGCTGGGAAAGGGTGGGGTGACTAAATTAACTGGGTTATGCCTTGAGCTTTGGTAGGGTAATGATGGCGTGGGGTGCCCTAGATTGTGCTGGTAACACATGTATTCTCACCTCCTGAGGAAATGGACAGACAGTGTTTTCCTATTGGTTATGAAGTACTCAGCATGTCTTTTGTTATTAATAACAATAGCAATACTTTCCCTTGGCTGTCAGTTCTATAGAAGGACACAATTTCATTCACTCTTGACATGCACCTACCAAGTTGAACCTGAAACCCCACACAAGTACATGATGGTGTCCAAGAGACCATGTTTTTGTAGCTCCTGCAGGGTTCCATGAAGGGCGATCATGGCTCGTAGACCTCCCCCAGCTCCCAGGATGGCGATATTGGGCACATCATCCTGAGGAAAGGAAAAGAGATGACAACATATAAACTGGGATTACTGAGGAACCATCATTGCTCGTCTAAGTTACTTTCATGATATCTGCAGTCAAACACCTGCCATTCCCACCTAGAATATCCCCCATCATGTAATTTAAAAGAATATCTTGTAGGCCCCAATTCTTCAAGCATTCACCCATGTAAGTGTCTTTAATTACACTAGTTTAAATGAGACAACTCCCATGAGTAACTTTACTCACAAGCTTTCCTGAGTGCAGTTATGAGGCCTGATTTTACATCTTCATCTACAAGAATAACTCCAGTAGCTGCTATAATATATGACATTTGTATGAATTATGTAATCCATGTAGCATGAATATTGTTAATTATCAGAACTGCTGGAAAATATTTCAACAGGGTTGTTGTTTTCTTTTGTTTTGTGGGGGGATTTTGATGATAAAATCACCTTTTTGTTTAAAAGGAATTTTTTTTATTGATATTTTAGGAGTGTCTCCAAAACCTGGAAAAAAAGAATCAAAACTGATATACAGGGAGAGAGAGAGAGAGAGACCTCAATACCACTATATATGTGGTTTTAGGAAACAGAAAAAATCAGGTTTGAAGATTTAAAAGAAATTGTGAAAAAAATCAACATAAATGAAAAAAAATGTTTTCTTCATTTTTCAGAACCTGTTCTTTCCATCATTTATATTTAAACATGTATTTAAGTCCATCCCAAATCAGCAAAGCAATTAACCATGCACTTAATTTTAGCCATTCACTTATGTCCCATTGGATTCCATTTGTTTTATCCTAAAAGCTTTGAAAAAAACCAGAAAACAAACAAACAAACAAACAAAAAACCCTTACAACTTTTTGATGAACACATTTTCACCAGCTCTGCATAAGTAATCTTTACCATTGTCAATGTTCTGTATGTTCCTCTATAATTCTATAAGACTTTTTATAGACTCCTACCAGATTACAGGGAATCCCAAGGCTATCCAGGCATTTCTTCACCCGCACCTTTCTGTTACTTGTTCCTAATTTTTCCCCTTCTGAGAGTTCATGGGAAATTCTGATTTTACCTTCACCCTGGGGGAAAAAATGTCAAGAGAATGTATCATCTCTGAAAAATCTGTCAGGGATGGACAATGTACAGAGATCCAGATAAACCATTAAAGCGTATTCCAGGTGGAACCCAAAGCCTGTTTGGAAAGATTTCACACATCTCTCCTACACTGGAATAACAGGGAGAACAACTCTGTGAGGAGAAAGAGAGATAAAGTGGGTGAGGAGGTATCTTTTATTGGACCAACTTCAGTTGAGGAGAGAGACAAGTTTTCAAGCTCCACAGAGCTCTTCTTTAGATCTGGGAACAGTACTCAGAGTGTCACAGATAAATAGAAGGTGGAACAGCTTGTTAAGCATAAGGAATTAACACATGTTGCAGGAAATCGTTCAAAATCTAATATCCTAGGATCAACACGGTTACAACTACAATGAAAACAGCTGAGAAACTCATGGACACTTCCCAGCACTTGAGCCAGCCTCAGCCAACCCAGAGTGAGCTAAGCTGCTTCTTTTCATATGCCCCCTTCACTGGAAGCATGCCATCAAGGAGGAAGGGGTGGAGCCTCTTTGACCCAAAAAATGTTTAATTCCTGTGTCGCCGGTGCAGGGTTGATATATCCCATCACAGAAGGTAAATGGAAAATAAGTATTGGTCATGATGAACCCTACTGTTCAGAGTTTAAGATGTATTTTAGGAGCCACTAAATGTAGCAAGATTGGCCCGAGTCTGCATTACACCTCTACCTCTATATAATGCTGTCCTTGGGAGCCAAAAAATCTTTCTGCGTTATAGGTGAAACCTCATTATATCGAACTTGCTTTCATGCGCTAGAGTGTGCGGCTCCTCCCCCTCGGAACACTGCTTTACTGCGTTATATCAGAATTTGTGTTAGATTGGGTCATGTTATATCGGAATAGAGGTGTATATAGTGTGATAGACCCCAGCCACTTGGGTACAGCAGAATAGCAGAAGGCAGATATAGTGGCCACTGGATTAACAGGTTTTTTTTCCCTGACTGATCAAAGCAGGGGCTGCTTCAGGCTAATGAGAACACTAGACTCTAATTAACCTGCAAAGAGTCAGGTGAGGCCATTAAGCTAATGTGACGACCTGACTCTAATTAAAACTCTGCTGATACTATAAAAAGGGCTCACTCCAGTCAGGGAGGAGGGAGCCAGGGAGCCAGAGGAGAGGAAGTGTGGCTGAAGGGCTGGTTAATGAAGACACCCTCGAACCATTGGTAAGGGAGCCCTAAGGTAAGGGTGAAGAAGGGAGAAGCAGGAGAGCTGTGGGGAAGTGGACCAGGGAAATGTAGCAACTCTGGCAGTGAAAGATTGGCTGCCAACAGCTGCTACCATTAGGGTCCCTGGGCTGGAACCCAGAGAAGAGGGCGGGCCTGGGTTCCCCTCAACCCACCACTACAGAACCATCTCCTGGCAGAAGAAGTCAGGGCCATGTCAGGACAGGAGGCTAAACCGTTCTGAAATAAGCCCTTAGGGACAACAGAGACTGTGGGAGTTCTCTCACCAACCTCCTTGCTGACCTATGATGAAAAAGGCTCAGTGGACTGTAACCCTGGCGCTAGAGAGAGAAGGGCTACATGGAGGGTCACAGTGAGCCACTGAGGCTAGTATAAACCGCCTTGAAGCGCAGGACCCATGGGGGTAAGGTCAGAGCTCTGTCACAATAGCTACAATGAAGCAATGTGGCATTGCTATTGAATAAATGGAACACATGAACTTCAGAAAAAATTACACAAAAAAAGCTGGAGATGAAATTGCTTGATCACCCTTCATGTTATAATTAGTTAATAAATGGTTAATAGATGTTATAAGTTCACTGAAGACAGAAGCAGTGTGCATTATAGGCAGTGATAAGCACACCAGTAAAATATATTATGGTTGCTTATACCCTATAACTAAAATAATCTGTTGAGCTGCTGGATCCTATAATAATTGATTAGCCATTTATTTAAAAATCTATTGATCTTTTATGAACTCTTTATGAGCTGTTTGTGAATGTACCTTTAATATGAAATGTGATGAAGCATTTCCAAGTAACAATAGGTAGGAAAACTGCAAAATGTAAGAGGAATGCTATACCTTGTGTTTATGAAATATTTCCATTTTTGCTTTCCTCTTTCTCTGTGATTTCAAATTCCTCCGTCAGTGAAAAAGGAAAACTCCACCTCTTTCAAGACTTCCAAAAGCTCAGGCCAAAATCTAATTTATTCTTCCTTGCTTTAAAGTATACAAGAGAAAATGAACATTTAATATAGTGACATAGGAAGTGCTGAAGTACTGAATCAGCATCTAGGTCCATCTAGCTCTGACTGCTACCATGGACCTTGGTCAGTACCAGATGTATTTCAGAGTATTTCAGAGTGTATGGGGATAGATATAGATAGATAGATTCTTTTGTTTTATTTAAAGTTATTGTTGTAATGTGGTAATGGCTCTAGTGGCTACATTTTCAAGCTTAACGGAGTGAAAGTCACCTCTGCTACTTGCTTCAGATTTAGAGTCTCTAGGAACACATAAATACCAAGGGTAGTGAGAACACAGACATCACAAGTACAAGGTCCAGTTTCTTTGACAAGATTTGTTAAAATTACAGTTAAAGCTATGATTACCCAAGCATATAGAAATCCTACACAGACTTATGCAGAAGTTACAAATATAGTTATACTCACAGTCTTAACAATAGTGTTGTGGTCTGGTGGGTCTCTCATGGATTGATCATCAGTAAAGGGATGATTTATGCTGGAATTTCCCATAGGGAGCTGAATTTTCCCATTGTTGGCACCCTCTTTCTCTAATGTTAGTCTGTCTATATCTAAGTTCTGTGCATGTCCATAAAAGTATTAACCCTCCTTTTCCTTATTGGTCTGATGACCTCTAGAAACTAAAGGGACCCTGATTTCTATAGGTTGTGTACGTTCTTTTTATTCTTATTAGCATTGACACACAACCTATATCCTGTAGCTAAGACATGTTGGAAACAGATAAAATTAATCTTCCAGATAATGTTTTGCAATATTACCACTTGGTTCCTCTTTCCCCGTAATCTCAGGGTATCTAGTTATTCTTCAGTCACTTACTTATGTCAGCATTTCTTAGCTCCAAGGCCTAAAATAGCTAAGCTAAAATCTTGTAGGCACGAGTCTACAGGCCTTGTGTTTCAACTCTACTTACTTCGATACCTAATACATAATTACCCCTTCTAACTGCTCATCAATCTTATCCTTCTATAATCCTACAATTTAACTCTCTTTAGCATACATTGATGATATATGACATAATATGTTAGTTAATTATAACATCACACAATAAATGAACAATAAAGTAAAATAATTGTCTACAATAGAAAATAGACAGATTGAAGATAGATAGATAGAAAAGAGAGAGGGAGACAGAAAGAGAGAGAGATCCCGGGATGTAGAAGGCAGCCAATTTTTTTTTCAGACACCTAACTGCTTTTGAATTTCAATCGGATTTGGGCACCCAATTCTCATGGATCTGCAGAAAATTCTAGCCATATTTGTAATGTATTGCCCTCTTGCTACAAAAGAAAAGAGAATGTTTACATTCACATACTTTCAATTCTTTTAAAGTTATTTATAAAGAAATATAAATAGACACATAGATAAAAGATATAGATGATACAAGATAGATAAATAGAATCCAGACAGATAGAAGAGAGACAGGAGAAGATAGATATATAGATAAATAGATGGACAGATAGATAGATCGTTCATCCTGGGATTTTCAAGCCAACCTATTTTTTTTTCCAGACACCCAACTCCTTTTGGATTTGGGCATTCAACTCTCATAGGCTCTGCTGAAAATTCTAGCCATATTAGTAATATATTTTCCTCTTGCTCTAAAAGAACAGAGACATTGTTCATTCACACAGCCTCAGTTATTTTAAAGTTAATTTATGAACAAAGAAAATCAGTCCAGTCCAGTGTTGTCATTGGCCTTGTTCTCTGACAGATCCTCTCAAGAGAGCATACACAAGGAATTGACCTAGAAGAGAAGCATTGTGGAACACAGCTGGCCTTGTTCTTTTCAGTCGATGTCAGGATATACATCTATAATCATGATGTAACACTGAAAAATAGGTTTTGTGTGCCCCTAAATAAACTGCCAATCACCCTCTTGGTTTGTTGTTCCCAAGATATGGGCCTCCAGTCCAGGGTAATAAAGGAAAATACTTGGAGGACATGTATGTAACCTTCTGATAAAGTGATTGATATGGGCAGTATTCTTTTCAAAGCAAAGTATCTTTTTATTAATGTATCTAATAATCCCTACTACAGTGTAATCTAAAATTCTCTTATTGTAATTTAAAGAGCAGCTAGACTACAAGAGCCATAGTATAAATGATTCTAAGCAGTTCACTTTGCTACAGAAGGCCAGGCCATAACAAATCACAGACAACAGTTTGTAACATTTGTTAAATACTATAATTAAAAACTAGCAAGCTTACTATGCCCTTTGGCTTTGCCGTATTATTTTCTTGTTGCTGTCTGCTGCTTGCAGCTTCTGCTTCTCCCTAGTCAGCTCTGCTCCTCTGTCTGTGGTCAGGTCTCTCGGCAGTTTTTAACTTCTTTCCAGCAGCTCTTCTGGCTAGCACCTACTTGTCTTCTGCCTGTCGATGGTCTGCCCTTTATACTGCCCTAGCCTTCAGTGCTTTTATACGATCTATTCTTAACCTTAGATAACATATACTCACTGTCATGCATTAACTCATCCTTGGATGTTGCCAGCATTTCCCACATGCTCACTCCAGCTGTTTACTTAAGAGCTATGACCTTCCCTAATGAGCTTTTTGTTGTTGTGCTATAGTGGAACCCCTTGGATTTTTGCTAATGACCTTTAATAACCCTTAGAACCTTCTACTTGGCCTGCTCCATCTAGAAACACTTTGTGACTGTGCCTCATTCTGCGCTCAGCTCTGGTCATGTGATCTATATTGTCCAATGGTAAGTGACTGCAGCTGTCAATGGGAGCTGTGCAGAGGGAGCTTGGGGTAGGGGCAGCGTGTGGAGGGAGGGTCATGTCACTGCTCCCAGGGAGCATCACAATAAGCTGGGTAGGGAGCCTGCCAGCCCCTCCAATCACCCCACCTGGAACCACCGGGGTTCCCAGGCTGTTCCCACCCAGGCACCCTCGGTGACCTATGGACTGGCACCCCACAAGATTTAGTCTGGGGTATATAGTACAAGCCATGGACAGGTCACAGTCTATGAATTTTTTTTTACTGCCCGTGACCTGTCCATGACTTTTACTAAAAACACCTGTGATTAAAATGTAGCCTTATTGTTGATCCACTCTCTAAATAGGTGGATGAATTCCTCTTAAGGCAAATGCTGCTTTAGCTACAACAGTCTTAGTGGAACTAGTCTTCTCTCACTGGAGACTCCACACTTGGGCAGAGCCAGACAAAGGAACACAGTTTACTGGGCAAGTCTTCCAAATGGGTTTGCAGTTCTTGGGAGTGCAAAAAAATTGCACATTCCAAATAGGCCTAAATCATCAGGGATGATAGAGTGAACAAATTGCACCATCAAATTAATGCTGCAGAATCAGGTAGATTCCAACAGAATGCAATGGGGACACTCTAATTCCTCTCATTTTAATGACATTCAGGGTAAATCCAACTCCCTCCACAGGCAGTACAACCATTGAGGTAATGACTGGGCCAACCATGTGAATGCTGCAGCATTTCTTCAGGCATGCCAGTGGCATACAGCTAGAGAGAGTCAAACTGGAGACCTATCTACACTCATTAAAGAAACATTTAAGCAGATTCACTTGCCAGTAGCTGTTACATTGGGAAAATCCAAACAAAAGACAAAAGGCTACTCTGATAAAGACGAAAGAGAAAGCATTTGGAAAATTGGAAATCAGATGATGCTCCTATCATATGTTGTACCAGAATGCAATTTCTGTAACCAATGAACTGGGTCACACTATATTAAGGATGAACTCAGTTCTTCTCTGTATACAGAATTAGGATCACAAAAGAGAAAAGAAAGGTGACTACATTCTATCATGCTAATCACTTAATATTTTACCATACAAGAAATATATTTCCACAGATAGAGGAACCAGAGACATGTACTGTAAAAGAGGAAGTGGAGGATAAGAAACATAGCCTAGAAGAGGGAAAAGAAAAAAAAATGCATGTCATAACAACGCTGATGCTGCAATACTGCTGTAAAGCTGCACTTCAAACAAAACAACCAGACTGCTCCAGTAAAACAAGAACCTCCAATGCAAATGACTATTATTTTGAGACTAGCCTCAAACTTGCCTCTTGAGGCTCAGGATCCAATAGTGATCTGGGCACGAGAACGAATAAGCCAAGATAGAATCATAGAAGATAAGGATTAGAAGAGACCTCAGGAGGTAATCTAGTTCACCCCCCTGCTCAAAACAGGACCAACACTAACTAAATCATCCCAGCCAGGGCTTTGTCAAGCTTCTAAGGGTAGAGATTCTACCACCTCCCTAGGTAACCCATTCCAGTGCTTCAACACCCTCCTAATGAAATAGTGTTTCCTAATATCTAACCTAGACCTCCACCACTGCAACTTGAGACCATTGCTCCTTTTTCTGTCATCTATCACTACTCAGAACAGCCGAGCTCCATCCTCAAGGACTACAGGAAATTACAACACAAATTTCAACTGAAATTTTCTTTGAATGGGATATCAATCTGCACAAGAACAGTTTATAACTAAGATTTGTGATAAAATACTGTTTACCTCATGGACTAATGGTGCAACTTTAAAAATACATAAGGTGCAAAGTCATATGTCAAGTCTATCTAGATAGCAGTACATCTAGCATTGAAAGATGAGCATTGTGGAAGGATTGTGTATTGTGGAAAGATTTTCCATTGGAGATCCAGAAATTTGGAGGAGGGTATGTACATTATTTTCCAAGAAAAGTTTAGTTGGTCAAACAGTTCTTCCAATTGCTCATAACAAATTTAATCAAAAGGTTAAAGGAGTAATAGGTGAGAAATTTGTTCTTGAATATGATATAGAAAAAATGATCAAATGACTTTGTTAAATTGAAGGAACATATCACTCCCTTAAAAGTAATCCAGAATGGAGAGGATATAAAACATATGTTACAACTGAAGATAAATCTTCAGCAACAAGTGATGAAATCCCATATGGATCATGGAAAAAAAAAACCAAATGCCAAAACTCAATAAACAAAATGGAGCACTGACCATATATAACTTAGACTACAAAAATAAAGGATAATATGAAGCCTATATCGAAATTAAGTCATTGAGTAGTGTAACAGTTATTAACAAATATTTTAAGATAGAGGTACAGGCAATCGTAGTGAAAAAGGACTATGGGTCGCTGAACCCTGTGGAATGTCCAGTTCTACAAGAAGGCCTTGCTAGTGTTCTTGCTGCCATGTCTATACCAGGGGTACTAATTAAACAAGTGCAATTTATGCATATCACTGATGTGTGAAATTTATCTAATTGCCAATGAATAAATTCAGTTATTGTTAGGATACTAAAGTTGAATTTTTCTTTTCAGTACTCCTAGTACTCCTTATAAGTAAGCTTACTTTTTATAAGCAACATATACAAAATATTGCCTGTCTAGGTATCAATATAAAAAAACAACTTTTCTGTTCCCAGAAGAAAATGAGGGCTTAATCCTTTTCAAATGTTAACAATATTACAGGTTTATTTGGTACCTGAATGTCAATATAAAATAAAGTCAATGTTGAAAAAATCAAGAGACATATCCATTATGTGGTTGAGGAAGAAACTGATCAAGTAGTTGACCCAATGTTGAAAGAAATGCATGATTTAGCAACTCCAGAATGATTAACGTGCATTAAATAACCAAATTGTTTAATAAAACTCAAAATCAGATGAACCAACTGATAAAATACAATATAATAATGATTAGGAAAAAATAACTATTTTGGAAAAGAAATCATTTGTTCAGCTTATGACGAATATATAATAAACACTATTGATAATACCTTATAATTCTTGAAATTAAGAAAAGTACCAGAATTAATTAAAGGCAAATAGATTTTATATCAGTATTCAAGAACACAGAGAAGAAAAAGTCAAATGTCAAATTAAATGTTAAAATAAATATCATTTGGTTCAATTAAAAACTTGGAATCTGGGATACCACATCCAAACCATGCCATGTTATATAAAGAAAACTTGTGATATTTCAAAATCCTTATATGTCTCGTTCAAATTATCATTACCCATGTTTGATCCAAATAAGCATGTATTTAATCAATTAACTTCTGTCCATTCCATGGATCATCTAAAAGACAACATCTACTGAGAATGAATGAAAGTACTTCCGCTGGTGATATATCATCACAATGCCCAAACACGGAAAGTCCCACAGATAAGTTGTTGCTCTCAATGGGAGCTTCAGTGGATCTGCAGGTGCAATGTGTTTGAGGTAACATTTCCTCGAGAGAGACCTATGACAGATAGGAACAGTATTGTGTAGTATTAAATCACAAGTAATTTTATTATTGTAAATTTAGATGTGTGGTCATAAATCCAAATTTTTGTTTTAAGCCACAAGTACCTACAATTTCTAGGCATACAACAATAATTCCCAGTACTAGTTTTTGAAAATGAAATGGTTATTCTTAGCAATCTAGATTATCAAAATCTTATCAAACAAAGTGCTCCAGTGTTTCATGCATTTATACCACCATTAATTTTATAGCTAAAAGAGTTGTTGGACAGAAGAAATTCACCTTAAATTTAAATTAGTAATGACAGGACTAAGGCAGACAAGCACATACAATTTGGAGGGTAGCAGCTCAAATGGAGTATTCACCACTCCTATAAGGATGGAAATTGGATGGAAGGAATGGATTGTTATCCATAGTATTCTCACTGTGAGTATTATTTTTACAGTATTTTATACAGAAAAAAATAGAACCATAAGTAAACAAAGGGTTAAGCCCAGTCTTGTTCAGTCTAACCTATTTTCATGGTCCTTTTATCAACAGGGAACTCACCAGTATCAACTAGAACTGCTGTAAGAGACTAAGCAATTTATGAGGATATGTGTTGCACAAACCCACATCAACTTCCCATATGCAGCTGCACCAATATCCAGGAAAAGAATAGAGCCACCACTTAACATGATCCCTAGAGAAATAACTAATTCCTAATAAGTATAAAACAATAAAGTTACACATAAATTTAAGTTACAAGTTTTTATTGTTATAAAAATTACATTTGCTGTTTATCATTAGGTAATATGTGCGTGATAGGGTTCCTATTACGCTTCATTTGTTTCATAATAACCACCCTGTCAAGGGGGAAGCTGTAGCCAATTGGTTTATTTTAATATTCATTAATCAACTGATATTCTATGTTATATATAACCATTGTATGCTAAATACATTTAAGCTGTTGGATTATAGAAGGATAAGACTGATAAGTATTAGAAGTGATAAGTATGCATTAGGTATATAAATAAAGCATGGCTGAAATGCAAGGCCCACAGGTTGAGGCCTGTAAGATTTTAGCTTAGCTATACTTGGCCATAGGCTTTAGAAATGCTAGACATAAGTAAATAACCAAAGAGTGAAATTTTCCACCCATCAGTCCCTTTTTGGGTCCTCAAAAAAAAGGCTTTGGAGAGAAATATGAGAGCAAAAAATACTGACTGAAATGTGGTGGGGGAGGAATTGAATGTCACCATCATGGCGGCCGCCCTGACAATGTCCTGGGACTTTAGGATGCACTGTGACATTGCTGGGCCTTTGTCGTCATGAACCTGTGAGATGTCTTGATGAAACCAGGCCAGAAAGAGGGCTCCAGATGATGCCGTGCTCTGGCTGAATCCCAGCCACCACCTGGGAAGTGACAATTTGCAACTCCCCTTTTCTCCTCTCTACATCATTTTCCTTCCCTGACTTATTTCTTTTCTTTCCCATCTCTCTCCTTCTCCTTTTCCCTTCTGTCTAATAAGAGTCTGGCTTAGCCAGCCCAGACTGTATGTTTTGCAACACTGCTGTGAGTCTATGACCAGAAAGAGGCAGCTAAAAGCAGTGACCTAAACCGTACACCCTAGTACAAGTTTGCCCTATCTGAAAGTGGCCGATAGGACCACATGCTGGGCTTGTGTTTCTCCAGCAGGAATATTGCAAGGGAGAGTCAACACACAGAGAGAAGTTGCATTTTCTCCCTTTGCATTTTTTCTCTCTCCCCTTTTGTGTGTGTTTATCTTGTTTGGTTTTTAGGAAATGGGATCAGACTTTAAAAACAGCAACCATTACAGTCCCAGCCCACTTCGGCTGAATTTATTCTCTTTTCTCCAAAAGAGTAGTTATTACCATCTTCATTACCATCTAAAAGAATGTCAGACAAGGTGTTTTACTTCTAAAGTTATAGCTAGATGGAAAGAGAACAAGGAATGTTGTTAGCATGAAAGCCTTATTTAATATTTTACATTTAATGTACTTTAACTGGTTTTCCTTCTTTTCTGAATCTTTAATAAAGAGTTAAGGGAATGCTTAATGGTGAGTTTGCCATAATGCTTAGCAGGCTGAAGTCTCTGTGTACCAAGCCTTGAACCTTTGAAAAACTGTTTAATTTTATTTATAGGGTTATGTTAACATCTTTGACTCTTTGGAACCAAATATTCCAACTAAATTAATATAACATCCCCTCCTATTGGCTGCCTATTCGCTGCCTGTGGCATACAGTAAAGTTGAGGGTTGTGATACTTCAGTGGGATTTTGGTTGTTTGGTTTCATGTGCCGGTGCTGAGTGATGGCCTGTGATATGCATGTGATCAGATAAGATGATGTGGTGGTCTCTTCTGGCCTTAAACTGTATGACTCTTGTAGGAAAAATATGAAATTAAAGAATTAAAGTTAGTGTAAGCTTGGTTAAAGAAATATGTGTTGTGAAGAGCGGCCCTGACAAGCCAATAGAAGGAAGGCCTTGAAAATAATAGGTTGCAAGGCCAGAAGGAATGAAATAGTGAGGATTTCTGGTTCAAAGAATAACTAATGAAATAAAAGGCAGTTTCTCAAAAGAAGGCCTCTGACAGATTGGTGTGGATGCAAATTATTTTAAATAACACAAAAAAAGTTGGTCTTCAAATGAGCCAACATGTCCCTTCCCACTCCACATACCAGTGTTATTTCAGACATCAAGGCCTACGTGAACTGGGGACTGATACATACCAGTGTTATCTCAGACATCAGGGCCTACGAGAACAGTAAAGGAAAGCAAGAAGAAGGGGAAGAGATAGGAAGGGAAGGTCTTGGAAAGAAAGGAGGTTGTACATCGTATCTCTCTTTAGACTGGAAATAAGGGTGTTTTGTCTCAAGTTTTTTAGCTGAAGTCAGAATAACATCCCTTGTTTGTTAAAAGGTATAAAAAGTCAATTCTTAAAGGCTTCTTGCTACTACCCTCACAAACATATTGGAGCTGACCAATACGGGTCTAAGCGCCCCTGGGTTTAGCCCTTTTGTAAGAACCTTGATCAAATGCTCATACATATTTTTTTACTGTTTGGGGGTAGTGACTGCCTATTTTTAGGTGAGTCCACATGTTTAGAACAATTGTGCAAAATGCCATTTAGCCTTTTGATTTAATAAAGGAATTTATGGATAAATTGGTGTCTGGTGGTTTCCGGTCTGAATAACAACAGATTTAAATATTAAGAATTCCAACAAGTCTGTGTCATATATCCCAAAAATGTTGCCATGCATTCAGGATAATAAATAGCCAGCAATTTGATTTTATCCTATTGTGGTGATTCACTCTAACTAGTGGATGGGATAAAGAAATGAATGCCTAATTTCAAGTGAAATTCAGTGTGAGTGATGATAAATTCCCCCAGACTTCTTTGGAAATCCAACCCTGTATGTGCAATGCATGAGAAATGTGTAATGTTCCAAATATTGTACTGAGTTAATTATAGGTGGAGCCCTAGCATGTGCAGAGCAGGGCAAGCCCAGGACCAGCTGGAGCTTGAGGGCAGAATTAAAATGTCTGAAGGGCTGGCTCATAGAATATTAGGATTGGAAGAGACCTCAGGAGGTCATCTAGTCCAATCCCCTCTCAAAGCAGGACCAACACCCACTAAATCATCCAAGCCAAGGCTTTGTCAAGCCAGACCTTAAAAATCTTAAGAATGGTGAAGAAGCACCTCTGTAAAATTAGAATGCAAGATAATCTCACAGGGCAATCAGATTCAAAACACAGAGGATTTCTTTCTGAGCAAATCTTTTAAGTTACACAAAGAAAACCGCTCTCCCTCTCAGCCCAGAGAAAATCACAAGCCGTAATACAAGTAAGAGAGTGCATTCCCTTGCTAGTACTTACTAATTCTAATGGAGTTGGATTGCTTGCTTCCTTGCTGTGTATCCAGCAAGCACATAGAACAGACAGACAAAAGAACAGACAAAAACAAAGCCTTGCACCTCACACATCAGATTTGAAAGTTTCTTGCCCCCTTATTGGTCCTTTTGGTCACGTGTCAGCCAGGTTACCTGAGCTTCTTAAACCTTTACAGGTAAAAGAATTTTGTGCCTCTGGCCAGGAGGGATTTTATAGTACTGTATACAGGAAGGCTGTTACCCTTCCCTTTATATTTATGACAGATGGAGATTCCGCCACCCCCTAGGCAACCATTCCAGTGCTTCACTACCCTCCTAGTGAAATAGTGTTTCCTGATATCCAACCTAGACCTCCCTCAGGGCAACTTGAGACCATGGCTGCTTCTTCTGTTACCTGCTACCCCCAAGAACAGCCTAGCTCTATCCTCCATCCCCTTCAGGCAGTTAGAATCATAGAATATCAGGGTTGGAAGGGACCTTAGGAGGTTATCTAGTCCAACCCCCTGCTCAAAACAGGACCAATCCCCAGACAGATCTTTACCTCAGTTCCTTAAATGGTCCCCTCAAGAGCTGAAGTCACAACCCTGGGTTTAAGCAGCCCAGTGCTCAAACCATGAAACCATTTGTCCCCTAGTTGAAGGCTGCTATTAAATCCCCCCTCCCTCTTCTCTTCTGTAGATTAAATAATCCCAGTTCCTCAGCCTTCCCTTGTAAATCATATCCCCCAGCCCCTTAATCATTTTTATTGCCTTCTGCTGGACTCTTTCCAATTTTTCCACATCCCTTCTGTAATGTGTGTGGGGTGTCAAAACCAGTGCCGAAGAGAGAGGAATAATCACTTCCCTTGATCTGCTGGCAATGTTCCTACTAATATAGCTCAATATGCCATTGGCCTTCTTGGCAACAAAGGCAAACTGCTGACTCATATCCCACTTCTCATCCACTGTAATCCCCAGGTCCTTTTCTGCAGAACGCTTGGTTAGCCAGTCAGTCCCCCCCTGTAGCAGTGCATGGAGATTCTTCCCTCCTAAGTGCAGAATTCTGCACTTGTCCTTCTTGAACCTCATGAGATTTGTCTAGCTCACCCTGGACCCTATCCCTACCCTTCCTCATATCTGCAAATTTGCTGAGGATGCAATCTGTCCTATCATCCAGATCATTAATAAAGATCTTGAACAAAACCGTCCACAGGACTGACCCTTGGGGCACTCCACTTGATTCCAGCTGCCAACTAGACATCGAGACGTTGATCACTACTCGTTGAGCCCAACAATCTAACCAGCTTTCTATCCACCTTTTAGTCCATTCAGCCAATCCATACTTTTTTATACTGCTGGCAGAATACTCTGGGAGACTGTATCAAAAGCTTTGCTACAGTTAAGATATATAACATCTACTGCTTTCCCCATATCCACAATGCCAGTTATCTCATCATAGAAGGCAATCAGATTGATCAGACATGACTTGGCCTTGAGGAATCCATGTTGACTGTTTCTAATCACCTTCCTCTTCTCCAAGTGCTTCAAAATGGATTTTTTGAGGACCTGCTCCTTGATTTTGCTGGGAACTGAAGTGAGGCTGTAGTTCCCCTGGTTTTCTTTCTTCCCTTTTTAAAATATGGGCACTATCTTTTTGCCTTTTTCCAGTCATCTGGGTCCTCCTCGTTGTTCCTCTCACCATTAAACATTAAACAAAGCCTCTCAAGAGCTTTTCTCCAGTTTCAAACTGGAGCTCTGTCTGCTCAGAAATCAGACTGATCTGTTTCATACAATGCAGTGCTTCCACCTTTCCTCCTGTGTCTGTCCTTCCTGAACAGTTTATACCCATCCATGACAGTGCTCCAGTCATGTGAGCTGCCCCACCAAGTTTCTGATATTCCAATCACATCATAGTTCCTTGACTTCCAATTCTTCCTGTTTGTTTCCCAGGCTTCTTGTGTTCGTGTACATACACCTTAGATAATGAGCCAATTTCCCTACTTTCTCAGTATGAATCAGGAGGCATCTTGTCTTGTACCCTCCTTGTGTTTCCTCCTGGTATCACACTCCCACACTTACCTCTGGGCTTAGGTCACCATCCCCAGGCTAACATAGTTTAATGCCCTCCTCACTAGGTTAGCAAGCCTGCCTGCAAAGATGCTCTTCTCTCTCTTTGTTAGGTGGATCCCATCTCTTCCTAGCAATCCCTCATCCCGGAACTGCATCCCATGATCAAAGTATCCAAATCCCTCTGCACTGCCTGTGTAACCACACATTCACCTCCACAATTCAACTGTTCCTAACTGAACCTTTTCCTTCAATAGGGATGATGGACTAGAACACAACTTGCACCTCAAACTCCTTTATCCTTCTACTCAGAGCCATGTAGTGTGAAAAGATCCACACAAGATCATTCTTGGCAGTATCATTGGTGCCGGCATGGAAGTAGGAGAGGATAGTGGTCCAAGGTCTTGATCAGTCTTGGCAAACACTCTATCATACCCTGGATTCTAGCTTCAGGTAAGGGAGAAGGTGTTGCCTTATATATTAAAAATGTACACACTTGGACTGAGGTGGTGATGAACATAAGAGACGGAAGTGTTGAGAGTCTCTGGGTTAGGCTAAAAGGGGTAAAAAACACGGGTGATGTCATGCTGGGAGTCTACTACAGGCCACCTAATCAGGTGGAAGAGGTGGATGAGGCTTTTGTCAAACAACTAACAAAATCATCCAAAGCCCAAAATTTGGTGGTGATGGGAGACTTCAACTATCCAGATATATGTTGGGAAAATAACACCGAGGGGCACAGACTATCCAATAAGTTCCTGGACTGCATTGCAGACAACTTTTTATTTCAGAAAGTTGAAAAAGCTACTGGGGGGAAGCTGTTCTAGACCTGATTTTAACAAATAGGGAGGAACTAGTTGAGAATTTGAAAGTAGAAGGAAGCTTGGGTGAAAGTGATCATGAAATCATAGAATGTGCAATTCTAAGGAAGAGTAGAAGGGAGTACAGCAGAATAGAGACAATGGATTTCAGGAAGGCAGATTTTGGTAAGCTCAGAGAGCTGATAGATAAGGTCCCATGGGAATCAAGACTGAGGGGAAAAACAACTGAGGAGAGTTGGCAGTTTTTCAAAGGAACGCTATTAAGGGCCCAAAAGCAAGTTATTCCGATGGTTAGGAAAGATAGAAAATGTGGCAAAAGACCACCTTGGCTTAACCACGAGATCTTGCGTGACCTACAAAATAAAAAGGCGTCATATAAAAAATGGAAACTAGGTCAGATTACAAAGGATGAATATAGGCAAATAATACAGGAATGCAGAAGCAAGATTAGAAAGGCAAAGACACAAAATGAGCTCAAACTAGTTATGGGAATAAAGGGAAACAAGAAGACTTTTTATCAATACATTAGAAGCAAGAGGAAGACCAAGGACAGGGTAGGCCCACTGCTCAGTGAGGAGGGAGAAACAGTAACGGGAGACTTGGAAATGGCAGAGATGCTTAATGACTTCTTTGTTTCGGTCTTCACTGAGAAGTCAGAAGGAATGTCTAATATAGTGAATGCTTACGGGAAGAGGGTAGGTTTAGAAGATAAAATAAAAAAAGAGCAAGTAAAAAAGCACTTAGAAAAGTTAGATGCCTGCAAGTCACCAGGGCCTGATGAAATGCATCCTAGAATACTCAAGGAGTTAATAGAAGAGGTATCTGAGCCTCTAACTATTATCTTTGGGAAATCATGGGAGACGGGGGAGATTCCAGAAGACTGGAAGGGGGCAACTATAGTGCCCATCTATAAAAAGGGAAATAAAAACAACCCAGGAAACTACAGACCAGTTAGTTTAACTTCTGTGCCAGGGAAGATAATGGAGCAGGTAATTAAAGAAATCATCTGCAAACACTTGGAAGGTGGTAAGGTGATAGGGAATAACCAGCATGGATTTGTAAAGAACAAATCGTGTCAAACTAATCTGATAGCATTCTTTGATAGGATAACGAGCCTTGTGGATAAGGGAGAAGCGGTGGATGTGATATACCTAGACTTTAGTAAGGCATTTGATACGGTCTCGCATGATATTCTTATAGATAAATTAGGAAAGTACAATTTAGATGGGGCTACTATAAGGTGGGTGCATAAGTGGCTGGATAACCGTACTCAGAGAGTAGTTGTTAATGGCTCCCAATCCTGCTGGAAAGGTATAACAAGTGGAGTTCCACAGGGGTCTGTTTTGGGACCGGTTCTGTTCAATATCTTCATCAACGATTTAGATGTTGGCATAGAAAGTACGCTTATTAAGTTTGCGGACGATACCAAACTGGGAGGGATTGCAACTGCTTTGGAGGACAGAGTCAAAATCAAAATGATCTGGACAAATTGGAGAAATGGTCTGAGGTAAACAGGATGAAGTTCAATAAAGATAAATGCAAAGTGCTCCACTTAGGAAAGAACAATCAGTTTCACACATACAGAATGGGAAGATACTGTCTAGGAAGGAGTATGGCAGAAAGAGATCTAGGGGTCATAGTGGACCACAAGCTTAATATGAGTCAACAGTGTGATACTGTTGCAAAAAAAGCAAACGTGATTCTGGGATGCATTAACAGGTGTGTTGTAAATAAGACACGAGAAGTCATTCTTCCGCTTTACTCTGTGCTGGTCAGGCCTCAGCTGGAGTATTGTGTCCAGTTCTAAGCACCGCATTTCAAGAAAGATGTGGAGAAATTGGAGAGGGTCCAGAGAAGAGCAACAAGAATGATTAAAGGTCTTGAGAACATGACCTATGAAGGAAGGCTGAAGGAATTGGGTTTGTTTAGTTTGGAAAAGAGAAGACTGAGCGGGGACATGATAGCAGTTTTCAGGTATCTAAAAGGGTGTCATCAGGAGGAGGGAGAAAACTTGTTCACCTTAGTCTCCAATGATAGAACAAGAAGCAATGGGCTTAAACTGCAGCAAGGGAGATTTAGGTTGGACATTAGGAAAAAGTTCCTAACTGTCAGGGTAGTTAAACACTGGAATAGATTGCCTAGGGAAGTTGTGGAATCTCCATCTCTGGAGATATTTAAGAGTAGGTTAGATAAATGTCTATTAGGGATGGTCTAGACAGTATTTGGTCCTGCCATGAGGGCAGGGGACTGGACTCGATGACCTCTCGAGGTCCCTTCCAGTCCTGGAGTCTATAAGTCTATGAGCACACTTCTTGAGTCTCCCAGTCTGGTTGGCAGATGGATGACTCCATCTCCCTTAGGAAGGAGTCCCCAACCACCACCACCTGTCTCCTCATCTTGGGAGTGGTGGTCCTGGAACCCTCATCTCTAGGACAATGCATCCTATGCCTTTTGGTTGATGGGGTCTCCCTCTGATCCCTTTTGGAAGAGGGCTCTTCCAAATCCTTCTCCACAGTATTACCTGTGCAGAGAGCCTGAAAATGGTTTTGCACCTCTATATGCATTTGGGGTTCATAGCTTCTCCTCTTTCTCCCACTGGAGGTCACATACTGCCAATATTCTTCCCCATTCTGCACCACCCTCTCTGATTCTTCAGCATGTAGTGCTTCCAGAGCCAAACACTGACTTCTATCCAGAAAATCTTCAAAAGAGAAGAAGAACTGAAACTAAAATGTACAGTTTCTGAGGTCAAAATCAAACAAGTTATTCACACACAACAATTTTACTAAAAACTTAGCAGAGTGCATGTTATGTAGAGTTCATCAATTTATGAAGCAGGCCCTGTTGTAGGATGCAAAAGTTAATTCTGTTGCTAAGACTTCGGTTGAGCTGCTGACTTTTCAGATTGTCCCTGCTTTTAAACAAGCAGGCAAAAGAGGGTGCAAGAACAAGGTAGTGAAACATGGAGGAAATATGGCCTGCTGTTGATGTTGAAAAGAGCAGAAATGCTGAGCAGGCAGAGTGGATGCAACAGATGGATCAGTGGCATAGGACAGAGTCAATGATGGTTGCACAAGGAAATAATCACCTTTGGATGAAGGAGATGATTTGAAAATATTTGTTTTGGTTCTTGGTGGGAAAGTTTATTTTTTGACCAAAAGAAACAGGAAGAAGAAGAAACAAAGAGTAAATTTTTTCAACTACAAAAAATTCTGAAATGCAGATGTGATGCACATGAGAGCTGTCTTTCACATCATTCTCTTCTATGGCCCACATTCCCACGCCGGACTCTGTTTCTTAAGATGTACCTCTTGCTGAGTTACCATGGTTTATAATGGTTGTCTTTGGCCATGGTGTATCATGAGTGATATAGTTCAGCTGGATAATGTGGCTCATAAGGCAGATTGGTGTCATGAGGAACCAGTACTACAGCCCCCACGAATACTAAGCTAATATTTCCAAATAAAAATAACGTTTTGAGGTATTTAGGTTTAGAATGAAACATCCACATTTTCCAGTTGTTTTTGTGAAATAGTTCATTTGTTAAAAACCAATAGCAACAATAGCAACTTTATGTTGAAATACAATGGGAAAAAAGTGAGAGTGTCAGTTTTCAATTTTCTAACTTTCTCAGTTATCCATATCAGCTGCACTGCTCTGTGGTTCAGAAAACCAACTGACAGGCACATGACTATGCAAGAATGAGTCAGCATCTTTCAGGACAATCCCAGGTGCTGATAATACAATGCTTTCATCTAGAAGCAAAACTGAGGCACTTCCACAAGGCAAAGCTTCAGAAAAGAGCAAAGCATTTAAAGGAATTAAACTAGTCCATTGAAATATCAGAAAGCCTCTTTTGAATGAGGTGATATTCCTTCCTCAGGACTGGTAACAGACATCCCCATTAAATAATGTGGGATGCACACAAACCACTCAGGAGAAAAATGCTAAGTCGATAAAGAAGCCTAACACAAGACTGTCATCCCCTCAGTCCAGTCACAGAGCCATTATTCCCATAAATAAATTGTGAGGCGTTGACTTTGAGTGAATAGAGCACTGGAGTGCAGGTCAGGACACCTGGGGTCTAGTGGATACTCTGCTTCTTTTCCTTTGTTTACTCTTCCACTACCTGGCTGTTAAGATTAGAAACTACTTGGAGCAGGAGCTGTTTCTTACTGTCTATTTGAAGGACCTGACAGAATGGAGCCTGACCTCAGCAATAGTATCAATAATACTGTAATTATTGCACAGGGATTTATTGGAACTCTGCAAGTATCAGCTCCAGCACACACAGGCAGATTCCTGCTACCTCCCTCCCCCAGATCATATTTAAAAACAAAATAACATACCAGACAACAATTTAGCACTAAGAGAAAAATGCAGAATCTTCTGTTGGTGGAGGTGATGTCCACATTGATCATTATGACTTCCCCCCTCTAGTTAAATAAGAATCTTAATCAATAATTCCTAGGAATCCAGATAGTCTTCCATCCCTGCACATCCAATAAGAAGCAGCATTGGCGCACCAACTTTGAGGCAGCTAGAAAATCAGTGAGCAGAACAAGGCCTGAGTTCTGCACTCAGGCTATCTGAAAGAGGAATGGCGGGAAATGGGTATCTAAGAATGGGATTCACAAAAGCCAGAATGATAAGCAGCTGTGCTGTCAGGAGTTCAGCTCCCAAGTGCAGGCTGACACCTGTCTCTGAGCTGTAAACTCTCTGCTGGCATTAGGCACAGATGTCACTTCTGTGAGGAGAAGGAGGACCTACTTCCTCTCTCTTTGACCTGTAGTTAGGGTACTCAACTAGGGTGTGGGAAGCCTCTAGTTCAAGAAAGGATTTGAACAATGCTCTTAAGGAAGTGTCCTAAGCACGAGCTGGTAGGATGCCCTGATTTAAAACTCCTGAATCTCTCCAGCTGTTGATAAATAATTTATAGACTCATTGGAGCAGTGGGACTGGATACTGGGTAAGGGGACAAATACTACACTACAGGGATTTTCTTGCTCCTGCTCTCTCTAACCCTTATTGTCTGCCCAGGTCCAAAACAGCCCAAATACCTCAATATACAAGACCCACTGTTATAATTTGATAGGTATGTGAACAGGTAGAGTGAGAGGGGCCGTTAGCTGCTCTAGTTTACTGTATGATTAATTTTAATATATTACTCTGTTGAATGTTTTGTACTAATTCTAACTTTAATAAGCTTTAGGGTGGCAATAGTTCATGTGCAGGTGTAATATATATGAATTTTCTAGATCAAGCATTAGATGCTGCAAATGGAGCTGACTGAAAAATTTCCAATGCAGTATTTTTCTATTGGAAAATGAAATTTTGCCAAAAAACAAAACTTTCCTATGGAAATGTGATTTTGATAAAATGTTTTTTAAAGAAATGAAAAAAGTGTTTTGATAATATCAAAATATTCACTTTTGTTGTCATTTTCATTATGAAGCATTTCAAACTCAGAAGTCTCCAAGATTGCCAGGCCAGAGCCATCCCACCGCCTATGGGGAAGGTTGCTGTAAACTCTGCCATCTCTGGAAGCAACAGCCAACTGTGAGCAGACATCATCATCACCACTGAAGATCAGAAGAAGATCATCATGATGGACGTCACAGTGCCTTTCAAGAACAAGACCCAGGCCTTCCATGATGCCCGAGCTTGAAAAGTAGAGAAATATGCCCCTCTGGCCAAAAGCTTGAGAGCTAGACATTACCAGGTTCAGATACATGCACTGATTGTCTGAGCCTTGTGCTCATGGGATCCCAGTAACGAGAGAGTGCTGAAAGAATGCGGAATCAGTCAACACTATGCTCTGCTAATGCAACAACTCATGGTGTTAGACACCATCACGTTATTAAGGGACATCTACATAGGACACATCACCGGACATTGGCAATACCAGGAGGGATGAGCTGGAGTGCCAATGAGAAGCACAGTCAGGAAAGTAACTGAGAAAGTTCCCTCATGGATTGTATTCCCTAAATGGACAACTTACCGAAGAGGAATAATCTCCACTCATTGTTATATTTTGCTTTCCACAACCAAATCTCTGTGCAACTTTTCATGAGTGATGTACCTGAGTATTCAGATTCTAATATCAAAACTGCATTGTTAACTTTGGGTTATTGCTGATTATGTACTCTATGTATCATATGACTTTAAAAACAAGCTTTGTATTTGTGAGTAATCTAAGCACTATACTCAGATGTACTCTTTCCTCAACCTATGCATTCTATAATTATTTTAACATTAGATTTAATAAAATTTCAAAATCTGTTCTTATCAGTTTAATTACAGAGGCATAACCTACACCTTCCAGAAGACTCGAACTTCTCTCCTGAAGAAGACTACTGCTTTGAAGGTGATTTCTACTTCTGCTGCTGCAGAAGAAAATTTTTATGCTGCTTCAGCGACTTTAGGACAGACAGAGAAGTTCCACAGAAATCTTCCACTGCTGCTTGGACCGCTGCTGCTTCACCAAATGCCGATCAGGAAACACTCTCTAAGAAGACCCTTAGCACTTCCAGGACACCAGAGATGAGCAGCATAAATAGGACGAGCAGCACTTCCTTGAAGAAAACCCTTGGAGATGCTGCTGCAGGGAGAACTTGCATCTCGAGGACGGCCTTCCAGGAAATCACAGCCAGGACACACATCATCTCTCCCACTCTTGAAGAGTAAGATGCCACAAGGAGAACTTATTCTGCCTCTTCCAGTGCCCAGGGTCCTGATGCTGGTTGTTGTCCTACTGTGATAAAAGGTACCTCAGCCAGTGGGACCATCGTCTCCTCAGAAACCCTGAGCGGGACCTCAATACCTCACTAAATGCCTGCCCAGCTGAACCTCTCAATATTTCGCTCTCAGATAAAGGAGAATCCGCTGATATGACTGAAGCCCATTCAACAGAAGGAGAAGAAAGGGATAATGATTGCATCTACCTCCAGTATCCCCTCCCTATGGACATACTCCTTTGCCCCTTCTGCTATCTGTTCCTAGGATTCCAGTACCTTGGCCTTCTCAGAAGACACCTCAAGAAAATCCATTACAAATGGATCGCCTTCCAGTGTTTCCTCTGTGATTTGCCTTTTGAGACACAGAAGAAATGTAAGTCACATCAAGTCACCTGCAAAGGACATCTTGCACCGGAAGAGTCCAACTCTGCCAGACTATGTTGCCACCATCCCATTTCTGCTCCGAATGCAGAAACTCCAGTTACTTTAACTCTGGTTTCTGAATCCCCAAATACTCTGGCTACTGCATCCCAGCTAGCTCCCCCAAAGCCACACAACAAAAAGGCAGTCCAAAAATCTGCTGATGGAAGGACTACCCTTGTCCCTGGGGCCACCCAACATGATACTACCATTGAAAGGGTAAGCGCTGCCTCAAAAATCCCTAAACTGGATCCCGCCAAGAGGAGGATTGGCACCCCCTCTCAGCTTAAACAAGGCAACTCCATCTCCAGATGGCTTAGTTCTTCCTCACAGAAGGTCCAGAAGAATGCCATTGTCAGAAGGGTCAGAGCCCCCCCTCTGTCCCCCCGGGTAACTCCATGGAACCCTGTCATTGGAAGAGCTAACGTCACTGCCCAGACCACCCAGCGAGACCTAGCCAGTGGAGGAGCTATCTCCACTGCTAGGACCATGCAACAGATCCTAACCCCTAGGCAGACCAGTATGACCTCCAACACCATGCAATGGGAGCTTGCTCCCAGAAAGTCTCACACATCAACAAAGTCCCCCTCAGACAGAACTCATCCACAGAAAGACGAGCTTTGTCCTGGAAGCTCCCAAGCAAAACTTAATACCTAAAAGGGCCAGTACTGCTGCCTCTAAATCTGTCCCCCCTAAAAGGAGCAGTGCTGCTTGTAGTAAGTGAAGGCCCTGATAAAGGCCCAGTATGAGGCCTGAGGCCTGAACTAAAGTAATGATCAAGACTTAGCTAAAAAGCAATGTCAAGCTGTGAGCTGGAAGCTGGCCTGGTTCACAGAAGCTGGCAAGGAAAGGGCTGATGATGCATAAACATATAATCACCTAGCATATTGAAGTATAAACATGGTACCAGAACACCTTACACTGGAACATTGCACAGATAAGAACGAACAGGCCGACCCATCCCAATGACAGGGGCAAAAGGGTAAAATGATGGATAGAGTTGTTTTGGTCAAACCAACATCTACAAGGTGAGAGGCGGCACCTTACTACGTAGAAGGGTTGTACCTTGCTATGTAGAGGGAACATACTTTAATATGTCAGGAGTGATGTGTAACTTGTTTGTACCTGTGTATAAGAATGCATCCCTGGGGCGGTGTCTTTGTCCAGCCTAGGAGGCAGTGGAAAGTCCCGCCACTAACTGAGCTGAGTCCATTGACCGTGGGTACATATTTATAGTATGCCATGAATTAGGCTAAGAAACCTACAGGGGACTACTACTGTATCCAATACGGCAATAAACCTGGCCGACGTGCCTTCGTACCTTACTAGACTCTGTGGTCATTGGGGGTTCTTTTCGGGTCTGCTGCATCAGCTATCTGCGCAGAACTGGGGCAGCACACAGAGGGAACACACACATGCAGCCGAGTGATACTAACAAGGAGAGAGCAGAACACCATACCGGTAGCATCTGACAACATCTCTGACAACACTGCTCTTAAATCTGTAAGGGAAGACGCTGCCCTCTTTTCGGAGATCATACCTCAAGATCCAGCCAGATGGAGTACTCAGCACTCGGAGGAAAATAAGCAACAGGCTAATCCTACAGCAATTCTCCAGCCTGAGCCTGCGGAGATTGAGCAGCAACAGGAGCAGCAGCCTTCAGTGAGGGCAGCCACACCACAGATAGAGGAGTTGGCAAGGACGGCCTCCTTCAATGACTTTGACCTCCTTGTAGACAGACTCAGTAAAGATCTGTCTGCGGAAATTGTATCTGGGAGGAAGAGAACTCAGGAGAACACAACAACTGCTCAGAGAACTTCTGAGTCAGGTCAAAACAACAACAAAAGCATGAAAGAAGCCAGGAAAAGGAACATCAGTCACAGCTACGATCCATCAGCAGCTCCCAGGGCCCAGAAGCTCTACCAGTGAAACCATCCTAAGGCTATGAGAGAGATTTTCAACAGGCCCTCATCTTACTGATTAGTCCCATCGGAGAGACTATTCTCATACTTTAAGGGTGTGTTCAACCGTTTAGCACAGAACAGCACACAGCACACAGTGCCTTCATCCTCTACCCCACGTTTATTGTGCAGGGGACCTGGAACAAGACTTTACATCATGGGAAGTAGAGACCAGACTTACAAATATCAAAACCACAGCCCCAGGAAAAGACAGCATTTGCTATAATTTCCTGAAAAAAAACAAGACCCTGGTTGTTTCGAATTAAATGCCATTTTCAACAAATGCAAAAAAAAAATTCTGCCATACCCCCATCTCCTGGAAGAAGTCTATGATGGTGCTTATCTACAAGAAAGGTGAGCGAGCCAATCCCTGCAACCAGAGACCCATCACTCTCTGCTCCACCATGTACAAACTGTATGCCAGCTGCCTTACATCTAGGATACAGACTGGTCTGTGAAAGGAGGAGCCATCAGCTCCATCCAGAAAGGCTTCATATCCTGCACAGGGTGTTATGAACACAACTTTGTCCTTCAGGCTGCCATCCACACAGCCAGGAGGGCACAGAGGCAATATATCATAGTGTGGCTTGACCTGGATAATGCTTTTGGACTGATGCCTCACCAGCACATTTTTGCCATGCTGAGAGAGTTTGGGATGCTTGAAAATTTTCTCCAACTGATACCGGAACTTTATGAAGGCTGCACAACCACCATCCACTCCATGGGAGGAGAGATACCTGAAATTCCTATCCACAGTGGCGTGAAGCAAGGTTGTTCCCTCAGCCCCATCATTTTCAACTTAGTCATGCAGCTGCTCTTTTGAGCCATCTCCAGCAGGCTAAGCGGTTTTGACCTGTACCGAAACAGCATGAATATCCTGACCTGCGCAGATGATCTGGTCCTGATCGCAGACAACCTCGAGAGTCTCCAACAAATGCTTGATGTCACCAGCCAGGCTACCAACTGGATGGGACTCTGCTTCAACACTAGGAAGTGCACATCCTTGCATATCAATGGCAGCAGAAGGGACTTGGTCCAGACGAGGCTGTTTCACATCCAAGATGAACCCATGATCTTCCTTGAGGATGGACAAATATACCAACATCTCAGCATACCCACAGGGTTCCACCTCCAGCAGACATGTGAGGATACCATTGTGGAAATACTATGAGATGTGGCCAGGATCGACTCCTCCCTTCTGGCACCATGGCAGAAGATCGACACCTTGAACAACTTCCTGATTCTCCATATCTCCTTCGTCTGAGAGTATCTGCCATGGTGAAGGTACCTCTTAACAATGCAGACAACACCATCAGGAAGCTACTGAAGAAGTGGATGATTCTTCCCCAGAGAGCCAGCAATGAACTGGTGTATGTCTTGCATGGGCAAGGCAGTGCCAATGTCCCTCCTATGGGTGATCTGTGCAATGTTCTGGTGACCACTCATGCCTTACACCTTCTGGAGTGCTTGGATTCCATGGTGAGGAGCATTGCACAAAGTGCCATGCAGGATGTCATCAAGAAGCAAATCGCAAGTACCCCCTCCAATCAAGATGTCACCACCTACCTGAGTGGCTCACTGGAAAGTGAATTTGGAAGAGATGAGGGAGACTTTGATTCACTCTGGACACGTGACCACAATGCTATGTGAAGACTGGAGATGCGCATCAGCTGCTGCTTGATGTGGTGAGAGGAATGCCAAGATCTGGAAGTCTTGATGCCATAAATGAAGAATGCAGAGCACTCCATCATCACTCTCTGAGCTATAACCATGCTGGAGAGGACCCTGAAGGATGCCATCCAAAATCTGAAATGGAAGTTGGAGTTCGAGGTGATGTGCAAGTGGGATGCCAGCAACCACTTCCACTTGCTGACTGGAGGTTCATCTGCAGACCCCAATTCAGCTGTGTCCTGCTGAATGGAGCCATCTGCCGTGGAAATCAGGACAAATGATGCAGGAAGTGTGGCTATGTCAACGAGACACTACTCCACTTCCTGTGTAGCTGCAAGCCCCATTCCAGAACCAGGGAGCTGCGATATAGCACCATCCATGATCGTTTAGTCAGAGCCATCCCACCACCCATAGGGAAAGTGGCTGTGAACTCTGCCATCCCTGGAACTGACAGCCAACTGCGACTAAACATTGTCAGCACCAACGAGGACCAGAAGAAGATCATGATGGTGGACATCACAGTTTTCTTTGAGAACAGGACCCCAGCGTCCCACGACGCCCAAGTTCGAAAGGTGGAGAAATATACTCATCTAGCTGAAACCTTGAGAACTAAAAGTACCATATTCAGACACACGCACTGATCATCAGATCCCTGGGCACATGAGACCCCAGTAATGAGCAAGTGTTGAGAGAATGTGGAATCGGTCAGCGCTATGCTCGGCTGATGCAGCAACTCATGGTATCGGACGTCTTTAGGTGGTCAAGGGATATCTACATAGAACACACCACCAGACATCAGCAATACCAGGAAGGACGAGCTGTAGTGCCAATGAGAAGCACAGTGGGGAAAGTAACTGTAATACTTTCCACATGGATTGTATTTTCTAAATGGACAGCCTACCCTAAATTCTCAGTTACTGAAGGACAATCTTCACTCATTATCAGTGATTTCAGCTCCATTGTTGTTGCAACAACACTCTCTCTTGAGTCTTAACCAGCTCTGTTATTACACAGTGAAGAGAGGAAGGGTCAGATGGTGTCTAGGACCCCATCACTTTCAAGTACCTATCCCCAACCTCTTTCAGCTCCACTGGGCTTTGGCACACATGTCTGCTGCCTAGCAAGTGCAGTTTTGTTGATGGTGAGTCCCTCAATCAGGGTATGCCAAGCACAGTTCTGCTGCCCTTGATTCACACAACAAGAGTAACAACCCTTTATTACCCATGCCCCCAAAAACAAAGTGATTTGTTATCCAACACCAGCCAAAAGAGGTTATTTTGGCAAAGCAGACCCATCATGCTGAGCACCTAATCAGGGTGAGTGTCTCCATGCAAACAAGGTCAGCCCCTGACATCCTTTTCCCCAGCTCAGACCCTGCTGACAAATCCATACAAGCTATTCACTTAGTTCTGCTACTCAATTTTCACACAAAGATTAGCTAAATGGCCAGTTCAAAGGAATCATACATACTCTACAAATCAACTCTAATTATTTCCATTTTGTTATACACTAGCCAAAAATTAACATTTGTCTCTCAGTTTATATATGAGGGAACTGACCAGGAGATTTTGGGATGTGTAAAAGATAGAGAATACTTTATTAAACATCCTCAGTTGATAGATTTTTCTTAATATATAAACAATTATGAGGCTCAATTGAAAAATAAGAAATGTTTCTGTCCCAGTCAGGCAGGATGGTGGAGGTGTAGCAGGTCTCCAAGCAGGACAGTTCCCCAAGAATAAGTACATGGGAGTGTGAAGGTGCTGATCAGCCACAAATAGCACAACAATGAGCACGTTCCCAGCCATCACCATAAAGTAGATCACTAGAGACAGCGTAAGGAAAAGAACATGTAGGTCAGAGAGATTCCTGAATTGCAGAAGAATTAATTCCATGATGGACATTTGATTTCCTCAGTCTTTGATTGCCATGGAGTAAACCTAAGAAAGAACAGACAGTATAATTTAATTTGTAGACGGTAAACCTAAATGTTCACATAGCAGCCTCAGTTTAATTTCATCATTATCAGTTTCCCATCTCAGGCACCTGATTTACGAGCCCAAGGTTTAGCCAAAGAATGTGAATTTGGAAGACAGCTCTGTGGTATTTTGGTTTTGGGTTTGGTTTGTTTGTTTTGATTAACTCATGTATCCAGAGCAGCAAAGACAAGTTTGATAATTGCTTTATCTCTAAAAGATCTGCTCTAGGAATTATTTTGGGGCAGTTATATGGCTCGTGCTATCAGGAGCGGTGCCAGGGTTTTTGGTACCCGAGGTGGGGGTCTTTCTGCGCTCCCGGTCTTCGGAGCACTTGGGCGGCAGATCCCAGGGCAAGTGAAGAACCCGCCGCAGAATTGCCGCCGAAGACCAGGAGCGCGGAAGGGCCCCCCGCCCCCGAATTGTCCCCAAGGGTGGCAAAATGCCACTTCCCCAAATCCTGGTGACCTCGGCGACCGCCTAAGTAGCCTAAATGGAAGTGCTGGCCCTGTGTGCTATACAAGAAGTCAGACTAGAAGCTCATGATGGTCCCTTCTGGCTTTGGAATCTGTGACTCTATAAACCTAGGTGGAATGGGATCAGTGGGGCCAAAGATATATGCAGGGCCTCTTGTGATAATTGAGCAAACAAATTTACCTTAATTTTAAGCTCAACTGTAAAAAATGAGTGAAAGTTCATAAATTGTCACTATGACCTTTTATACAAAATTGTTTATGAAAAGATGTAAGAAGGAAACAGAAAACTGAAATAATTTAAATAAAAAGGCTTTTATTGATACTACTCATGGACTGTGTTAAGATTATGACTAGTAAAGAAGAAGACCAGAGGACCAAAAATCAATGTTCTAATCTCAGTGTGTCAAAAATTAGCCCTCACTGGTGGACAAAGTAATATTCTCCTTATCATATGTGCAATGAGCCTCAGGTGGCATGTGACCAGGATTCATCACTGAATTTGGTCTGCTGCTTGGATCATTAGCTTCCTCAGCCAGGGCCGGGTACTGACAGGGAGTGCAACGTGATCCATGTCCCCTGACAAAATAATGAGAAGTGAAGTGGGAAGAGAAGGTCAGGAGGACAGTGTCTGGTGCAAGATCTGAGGCTTGAACCAAAGTCAGCAAAAGTTATGCTATGAGCAAAAGTCAGACCCTATCAAAAGCAGATACTTGGCTAGAAATTCAGTGTCCAGTACATGAACTTGGCACTGGTAGTGCTAGCATTGCTAAAACGCACTGAATGTGTAAACAGATTCCAGCAGACCAGCATAAGAACACCCCGACCTAGCACACAATGACATGGTGTGACAGAAGTGATGAATATCTTCAGGAACACAATAGCTGGAATTATTCCTAACTTCCTTGAAGATATGGTTGCCAAGCAACAGAAATATAAACACTGCTTTTAATCCTAACCACTGACTAATAGTTGAAAGATTGGCTTTTCTTCCATATAATAGCATTTTTCTTAAATAACTGTAAGTTTGTTTTGGATATCATGTATGTTGTCCTGTGCAGTATGCTGTGAGTGTCTCGTGACTACTTCTTTTTTTTTTTTTTACTTTGTTGCAACAAAAGTCAATTTTATACTTTCTTTTTAATATAATTGGCACACTATTTAATATTATATTTCATATATTTAATAATTAAACATTTAATGGAGTGTAACCATTATAATACAAATTTTTTTTGCAAACTTCAAAAAGTACATATATTTTTGCCTACACAAAAAATGCAATTGCAAAAAAAAAAAGAGAGAATTCTTGTTTATCAATCAACAAAGATGTTTTTATTCAAAGGAAAAATGTTAAATGAAAGCTCAACATTAATATAAAGGTAATATTAGCAAAATGTCATTTTCTTGTTTGAGTTAATAAACTTGTTTGCTTTATTAAATACTGAAATATTGTTATAAGAATGTTATAGCAAAAAGTCATGAAATATAATGTATATGATATCTGGTTATGTTGCAAAATGTTAGCGCTAACCAAACAATTTCAACAGGTTTCTGCCTTTGTCTCCCAAACAAAACCAAATTTCATAAAAATCAAACACCCTCAAAGTGTTTGCATAGACCCACATTTCAAATTCATTTTAATTTATTTTTATATTCTTTTCTTTTATGCTGTGTTAGAGGGAAATAGTGGTAGTTAACATTTGTTCTGTCAAATAATTAACAAAAGTTGAATTGGTATCACAATCAAATTAGCTCTAAAAAGCTCAGGCAAGAATTCTGTTACCCTTTTGATAAAACAGAGCTCAGCAGGAAGAGCAATGCACCTTCTCACAGAAGATGATGAGCATCTATTTTAGCAATCAAATACTATATTTATTATGAGTAGTAATGTATAGATTTATTGAAAAGGAATGTCTGTGTTACAAACGCAAACATATCTTAAATGGTTCTGTTTGCGCTAAAGAATTTGGACAATCAGAAGAAGAGAATAACTTGTGTTATAAAAGACTTGGTCCCTATTACATTGTAAATAAACTAAATTAATCTGTGTATAAAATTTTGGTAACTGAAAACAAGAGAAATGTAAAACAAACAAGCAAAAACTTTATGTTAACCAACATTAAGCTGTTTAAAGGTGCATCCCACAAACCAAAGGCATGAGAAGATATCTGTGCACAGTGAAGAAACCCCTGGGCATCAAGAAAATAAAAATGAAAAGTTTTATAAATAACAGACTAGTCAACTCCGTCTACCATAAGTGGACAATTAAGTGGGCAAAAAACTAGAAAATAGTAGCTGGATCAGGTCCAACTGGCATTTAAACTTGCATCTTATTGAGGAAAGTGATTTCAAGTTCCTGTGGTTTCACATCTTTATCATTGAAACACGGATGAATTTGGTTATTGTGGAAAAGCAACTGTATTATTTCTGTATACATCTTTGTTAATTGATAAAATAGCATCTTATTAGGAATGTATAGAAGATTAAAGGGCTTTGCAAAAGACTAATCTGCAGCCTGATATTTCACAAAATAGTGGACTCCAAAAATTAGATGAAATTATGGGTTACGTTTCAAGGTTACCTGACTCTGAAGATCTATTTGGGATGGGATAATATGAAATGCAACAACAGAACATTAACTATTTTGACCACTAGGCAGCAGAAACTGTCTCTGAACGTGTAATTTCTGATAGTAAGGCCCTGGCTACTGAAGAAATGGTACATCATTTATAACTTGCATGACAACACTAAACTGCTTAATGAAATACAAGTTAAAAGTAACAAACTAATTGCAGCAAACAATAAAAGGCAAGGAAAAAGCAAATTGGTAAACAATTTTTTGTACAGCTTATGGAAGTTACCTAGTAACTACAATTGTGTGGACACAGTCCCTATTAGTACCACTCATAATTTGGAGTTAATGATACTGTATTCTAAGCGAGGCACACGTTATTTAAAGCAATTCTGTTCAGTGTCTGGTTACCAATATTGAAAACAGACTAATACAGCAATAGTTGATAAATTGCTTACGGTACATCTAAAAGCAGAGGGGTAGCTGTGTTGGTCCGTATCCACAAAAACAACGAGGAATCCGGAGTCACCTTAAAGACTAACAGATTTATTTGGGCATAAGCTTTTGTGGGTAAAAAATCCACTTCAAATGCATGGGTAAAAGACCCACTTCTTCCATGTATCTGAAGAACTGTTTTGGTGTTTTTTAACCCACGAAAGCTTATGCCCAAATAAATTTGTTAGTCTTTAGGGTACATTTAGAGGATTACCTGGAAGACAGTAACTGGATCTATGTCAGCTACTGCTGTATCATTGAGCAGTGCAAACCAAAAGAGCATAACACCATGGCTTGTTATTCCAGGAATGTTGTTGACATCACAAGTCCAGTGAGTGGCCACGAAGATTCAGACAAATCCAATTGAGTGGAAAAGATAGTCACTCCTATCTCTTGCCTGGCAAAGATTATCAGATGGTAACAACTGACAGAAAGGGTAGCCTTCAACATGGTTGGACACTGCTGTGTAGTAACTGATTTCAAGAAATTTGTATTCAAAGGCCTCATTTGTGATGTCACTACTCCAAGTTTCAGTTTTACTCTTTATATACATAGCACTGTGGAACACTCTGAAATAATGTCTATCCCAGTGTTTCAGAACAAATCCATAACTACACCCCTTAATCAAAATCCTGAATCTAACATTTCCATATTCAATATATGGAACTATACAACTGACAAAAGGTAATTTGTCTATTGGTGGTATGGCGGAATGTGCAGACCAAGGGACAGATGAGGCATGAATGCGTGGATTGTAATGTAAGGTGACCAGCTAACAGTGTTTAGTCTTCTGGGTCATCTGCAGTACATGCATTCTACTTTTTGTGTTGATGGGTAAACATCCTCCACAATCAAGAGCAAAAAGTGGGGGAATGGAGTAGAAAGAGGGAGTCTGGTGGACAGGGCCTGGTGGAAGGTCTGAGACCTGAACCAAAGATAGTATAAGTTATTTTATGAGCAAAAGTTAGGTGCTGTCAAAAGCATAACCTTGTTTGCATGTTCAGTGTCCAGAACATGAGCTTGGCACCAGTATTGCTATCATTGCTAAAACATATTGAATATGTAAATACTTTCCAGTAGGCCACTGCAAGAACACACCAACCTAGCACATGATGAGATGGTTTGACAGATGTGATGAAGAGTGATTTTCCATCTGAAACATCAAGAGTAAAGTACAAAAAACAGGTGGTGAATAAGGATGTTTTGTTTAAAGCATCAGGAGAAAGGTACAAAGGAAGGTAACAAACATTTCATGAAAAAGTAAGATGGTACATAAATTATTTATCCCAAATTGTCTGTCTCAGTCTATAATGTCGAGGTACCTCATCTTAACTCTTTGTCTAGCCTAGAGGGAAGGAGAAAGTCTCACCATTCACTGACCTGGTCCATTTGGGCAGGTCCATTGAGGTCTTTTGGACTGACTACTTGGCCAGAGTTGGTGCAGCAAACAGAGAGAACACGCATGTAGCCAACAACTGATAATAAGAGGATGGACTACTCTGCTCATCAATCCCCTTTGGAGTCCTCAGAAATAAAAAGATTTCAGGCAAAAATTAGCAGAAGAAGCAGCTGTCTGCAAACTGCTACAGAGAGTTTTATCATCATGACTCCTACCCTCATCAGCCCTTAAGACCCCGAGACCTTCTTCATTCTAATTCTGAGAGATGTCCAGATGACCAGACCGAGTCCGAAAGAAGAGACCAGATGATGTAACCACCTTCTATGGCACAGGATAAATCCCAAATACACCTCAAATGTGAAACTTCATCTCTTCCTACCTATACATGTAGGGGTTCCTTCCCCAGTTTTTTCTCTTCTTTCCTATCTGTCCTAGTTTTTTGCCCTCTCTCTAAGAAGAGTCTGTCTTAGTTGGCCAAGACTGCCCATTCTGCAAACCTGCTTTGAGTCTGTGACCAGAAAGAGGCAGCTAAAAGCAGCTCATTAAACTGCCCAATGCTGGCACAAGTTTGCATGTCTCAGAGTGGTCGATCAGCCCTTGTGCTGGTCCTGCATTTTACCAGAAGTGAGAGACAACACCAGAGACAGAAGCTGAATTTTCTATCTTTGCTGTTCTTTTCTCTCCCCTTTCTTTTTGCCTTCCAGGAAATGGACCCAGACGTTAACAAGAACATCACCATGAGATCCAGGCCATCTCAACTATCTTCTTCCTTTTCCCCCACAAAGTACAGTTACTGACATCTTTAATGCCATTCAACTGAGTATTAAACAAAGTGATAGCTGATGGGGTTCTTTCTGAAATGAGGGACATTGTTACAATCAAAGCCTTACTTAACACTATACATTCCATATGCTTTACCTCTTTTTCCTTCTTTTCTGTGTCTTTAATAAACAGTGAAAGAAATTAACGTTGAGTTTGCTATGATACTGAGCAGGCTGATGTCTCTGTTTACCAGACTTCAAACTTTGTATAAAACTGTTGGAAAGTGACTGGGTTATGTTAACAACTTTGACTCTTTGGGCCCCTATGGTCCTTCTAAATTAATAAAAACAGGGGTTGTGTGCAAGAAGCAGCAGCTTGGACTAGATGTATTAAGAGTCAGAAAGACTGAGATAGTTGATCTGGAATCTGAACTTAGGATCCAGAATTTCTGTTTCATGGAAAAATCTTCATTTCGAAACTTGTTTTTGTTCTTAATTGAATGTTGAAATTTACCATGAGACAAACTTTTTATTAAAAAAATTGGGATCAACCAAATATTTTATATTGACACTCTACGTGGATATTGAAAATGTCAAACCTGAATAGTTGAACAATATCAACCCTCCCCCTCCCTATTTTTTAAAAACAAAACATTATTGAAATCAACACATTCACGGAAAAGTTTTGGTTTTAACCAAACAGAAATTTCCAAAGGAGAAATATTGTGTTGGAAAATTGCTCTTTTTACAACATTTAATGCTTGATTTAAATTAATTGTACATAGAACACCTGCATTTGTAAGCTGTTGACATCCTAAAATCCATTAAAGTCAGAAGGAATAAAAAATATAATTCAACAGCACAATATATTACAATAAATCAGCTACACCCACTAAGCAGCAGCAGCTAGACTTTTGACCATCCCTAGAAGCTCTCTCAGATACATGAAAAATTATAACAGTATGTGCATAAGATCAAGGCCTTTGGGCTGTTTTGGACCAGGGCAGGTATTTAGGGCTAGATGTTTGACACATATTGATTTCAATGGGTGTTAGGAGCCTAGATGCTTTTGAAAATCCCACAATATCACTTAATATTTTTAAAATCTGTCCCTTTAATTCTGGAATTTAAGTAATACCAATTTTTTAAAAGTACATCAGAAGCAGGAAGCCTGCTAAACAATCAGTGAGGCCACTGGATTATCGAGATTCTAAAGGAGCACTCAAGAATGATAAGGCCATTGCGGAGAAACTAAATGAATATTTTGCATCGACCTTCATGGCTGAGGATGTGATGGAGACTCACAAACTTGAGCCATTTTTTTTAGATGACGTATCTAAGAAACTATTCCAGATTGATGTGTCATTAGAGGAGGTTTTGCAACAAACTGATAGTCTAAACCAGGGGTCAGCAACCTTTCAGAAGTGGTGTGCTGAGTTTTCATTTATTCACTCTAATTTAAAGTTTCACATGCCAGTAATACATTTTAACGTTTGAGAAGGTCTCTTTCTGTAAGTCTATAATATATAACTAAACTATTGTTGTATGTAAAGTAAATAAGGTTTATAAAATGTTTAAGAAGCTTCATTTAAAATTAAATTAAAATGCAGAGCCCCCCAGGCCAGTGGCCAGGACCCAGGCAGTGTGAGTGCCACTGAAAATCAGCTCATGTGCCGCCTTCAACACTCATGCCATAGGTTGTCTGCCCCTAGTCTAAACAGTAATAAATCACCAGAACCAGACGGTATTCACCCAAGAGTTCTGAAGGAACTTAAATGTGAAATTGCAGTATGTAAAATTGTGGTATGTAAGCTATCATTTAAATCAGCTTCTGTGCCAGATGACTACAGGATAGCAAATGTGACACCAATTTTTAAAAAAGGTTCCAGAGGTAATCCTCACAATTGCAGCCTGGTACGCCTGACTTCGGTACCGGGCAAACTGGTTGAAACTATAGTTAAGAACAGAATTATCAGACACATAGATGAATGTGATTTGTTGAGGAAGAGTCAAAATGTTCTTTGTAAAGGGAAATTATGCCTCATTTATCTATTAGAAATCTTTGAGGGGGTGAACAAGCAGGTGGACAAAGGGGATCCAGTGGATATACTGTATTTAGATTTTTAGAAAGCCTTTGACAAGGTCCTTCACCAAAGGCTCTTAAGCAAAATAAGCTGTCATGGGATTAGAGGGAAGGTCCTCTCATGGATCAGTAACTGGCTAAAATATAGGAAACAAAGGGTAAGAATAAATGGTCAGTTTTTCAGAATGGAGAGAGAAAAATCGTGGTGTCCCCCCAGGGGTCACTACTGGGACCAGTACTGTTCAACATATTTATAAGTGATCTGGAAAAAGGGGTAAACAGTGAGGTGGCAAAATTTGCAGATGATACAAAACAATTCAAGAGAGTTAAGTGCAAAGCAGACTGTGAAGAGTTACAAAGGGATCTCACGAAACTGGATGACTGGGCAACAAAATGGCAGATGAAATTCAATGTTGATAAATGCAAAGTAATGCACATTGGAAAAAATAATCCCAACTATATATTTAAAATGATGGGGTCTAAATTAGCCGTTACCACTCAAGAAAGAGATCTTGGAGTCAATGTGGATAGTTCTCTGCAAACTTACACTCAATATGCAGTTGCTGTCAAAAAAATGTGAACAGAATGTTGGGAATCATTAGGAAAGGCATTGATTAGACATAAAATATCATATTGCCTTTATATGAATCCATGGAGATCCCATATCTTGAATACTATGTGCAGGTATCTTTGCCTTATCTAAAAAAAACCATATATTGGAATTGGAAAAGGTGAAAAAAAAGGCAACAAAAATGATTGGGGGTAGCTTTCTGTATGGCAAGAGATTAATAAGACTGGAACTCTTCAGCATGAAAAAGAGACGACTAAGAGGGATATGATAGATGTCTATAAAATTATGACTGGTGTGGAGAAAGTAAATAAGGAAGTTTACTCCTTCTCATACTAGAAGAACTAAAGGTCACCCAATGACTTTAATAGGCAGTTGTTTTAAAACAAACAAAAGGAAGTATTTCTTCACATAAAGCATAGTCAACCCGTGGAACTCTTTGCCAGAGGATGTTGTGAAGGACAAGAATATAATATGGTTCAAAAAGAATTAGATAAATTCATGGAGGACAGGTCCATCAATGGCTATTAACCAGGATGGGCAGGGATTATGTCCCTATCCTCTGTTTGCCAGAACCTGGGATTGGGCGACGGGATGGATCACTTGATGATTTCCTGTTCTGTTCATTCCCTCTGAGGCACCAGGCATTGGCCACTGTCAGAAGACAGGATACTGGGCTAGATGGACCTTTGGTCTGATCCAATATGTTCGTTCTTATGTTCTTATGATGTCTAGTTTCATATGTGTTCCAGGATTTGAGATGCTCATTGCTTAGAACCTCCATCCAATTTAAAATATTCTATGATATTGATATCATGGTTCATAGACAGAAACCTGTGAAATGGGCACCCAGCTGGGAAATTGGCTGATGAATATATAGAAACTTGCTAGGTATCATAACAGAGATAGTGAGGAATCAGAGAGCAGGAAAAAGCCCAGTCATGGACACCCACCCAGAGGAAGAATTTACTCTAGCAGGACACAGGCCTTCTCAGAGGTACCCCAGGAAAGAGTGGGGAAAAGTGGTGTTATGACTGTAAAAAACTGGGTTGTATCTCTCAGAATTGCCCCATCTATCCACTGATGGTGAGAGCAGTCCCAGAACAACTGTCTGAGCCTCAGCCTTATGGAGTTAACTTTGTGACTGGTTCAGGCTCTTTGCACACTCAGGAAGATGTAGCTGCATCATTAAACCCTATGCATTTTTCCTCTCTCAGAGCAATTGTCTCAGGCTGCCTATAGATTGAGGCAGGTGTTGCATTGGTTAACTGAGGACAGCCCGCTCCATTCCATGAGTGATTGGCTCATGCAAGACTCAGGCAGCCATTGCTCTATTGATTACACTTGGTTTTTGTCTTAGGGAAAATTTTCAAGCTTTCCTTCTCAACCACAAGGACTAGAAAATGGCTATAGCTTAGGAAGTGGAAGCTGAGATTCTCTTGTAATGTCATGACTCCTGGAGCCGAAGCCCTGGACACTGGTTTATAGTCCTTAAACTTTAATCCAGCCTTAAATGTTTTCCTAATACCTTCTCCATATGCAGAGTTGCTTATGTTGGCATATTGTGTGAACCTGAACTGGCAAGGGACATAGTCTCTATAATCGTGTCTGAGTGGAGAAACAGTTGCTGAGATGATGAAGGACAGGGGAAATGTGCAGAAGGCAATCTCTCTAATAACATTAAAATAATTGTTTTAAAAGGAACTCAGCTAGCCACACACCTATAGAAACTTTTTTTCAATTCTTCATCCCTAGGGAAAGGGAAACCTCTGGTCTCTCCGAAAACCCTTTCAAAGAGATATCATTGACACCTTGAATAAATGACAAAATAATCTGATTCCTACACTTAATCAAACATATTCCACCCTGCAAATTCCTACTGCAAAAAGTCATCTGTAACAAAAACAAGTCAACCAATGAATCAACAAAATGAAACACAAAAAAGAAACAATCAAGCAAACAAACAAGCCAAACCTCTCAAACTCCACCCACAATTTTTACCCCCAAAAAGAAGAAGAGAAAGAGATTTCATGTTCACTAATGACTTAGCTACGGCTGTTGATATTCTGTGCAACATGCGCAGATAGCATGGCAATGTTAGCAGTATAAATCCCAAAGAGAGATAGGTGTGTATGTACATTTATAGATAGATATTTACATTCTGTTCTTATTTACACTGGTGTAATTCTAAACTAACTCATTTAACTTCAAAGGAATTAGTCTGGATTTTATGAATTCATAAACAGAGTGCACCCTGTGTTCTCAAGGAGATAATTTTGTCATCAGTTGATTATATCCAAGAAGAAGCTCAGAATGAAATCTCAATCAAGGAGCAATGATGGACATTTTAATTCTTGGTGAATAACCTCCAAACAATCAGTTTCTTTAATGCAGCTTTGATCTCCATGTTCCTCATGCTGTAGATGATCGGATTCATCACTGGAGGCACCAGGGAATATAGAACACTTATCATGAGATCCATATTTAATGCTGAGCTGGAGGTGGGTTTCATGTACTCAAAGAAGCCAGTGCAAAGAAACAAAGAGACCACAGTGAGGTGAGGCAGGCAGGTGGAGAAGGCTTTACGCTGGCCCTGCACAGCACTGCTTTGAAGATCTGAACATAAGACAGAATTATAAAGACAAAGCAGTTTAAACCTAAAAACATACTAAAGGCAATAGTCCCAATTTCACTGAGGTATGAGTCAGAACAGGCGAGCTTGAGCAGCTGGGGGATTTCACAGAAGAACTGGTGGATGACATTTGACTGGCAGAAGAGTAACCTGAAAGTGTTCCCGATGTGCAATGCAGAGTAGACAATACCAGTAATCCAGTAAACTGAACCATCAGCACACACACAGGAATATGGGAACTTGACACTTCATAGACAAATTCAAACTGAAGATAAAGTGTAATTTCAACAGATAATTAATCAATTGAACATCTTTCCAAAGCTTGTGGTGTAATTGTAATTACAAACACAGACATAATGTACATAGGTAGATAAAACATGCATTTTGCCAGCTGATTTTTAGCCAATGTTGAAGAGAACAGTCAATACAATAACAAAAAACAAATTACATACCAATTTAAAACTAATTCTTTTTAATGCTCTCTTTTGAAGTTAAGATATGACTTGATTACAGTTTGCAAGTACCTACATAGGGAACTAGAATTTAATAAAGACAAATTCTCTGTCTGAAATACACAATATAGTCTCTCAAGGTGCTTTCCAGTGCTACATTTCTATCATTCAAGGATCTATATTAGACAAAATCAAGACTGGACTCTATATGTAGAGGATGTTTCTTCGCCCATTTGTCAAGAGGTGGGGTAGAAGAGAAGATCATACAATAATTATGTCTGTCATTTGTTGGGTTTATGGATGGATCTTTTCATGGATTTTGAAGACAAAGGATTTTCTAAGAAGTGGCAGAAATTAAGGTACACAAATACCATTTCACGTCAACCTTAGCTGTATGCTTAACTCCCTTAGACACCTTTAAAAATTCCAACCCCTGATTCTAGACACCCTGGCACTCAAATGTGAGTCTTCCAACCAACCATTTTAGTCTTAGCCTTGTATTATGTAATATTATGTAATATTAGACTTGTATTATGTAATATTTATGGAATTATATTTATATTGCTGCATGAAAACTTAAGATCATTTTCATCAAATAATGTCACACACTTCCATTTAATTGTCCTAGATACATCTCATGGCAAAAACAGAACAGGGAAACCAAACAGCCATCACAGAATTTATCCTCCTGGGATTTGGGAGTCATCCCGGACTGCGTGTTTTTCTCTTCGTGCTATTTATAGTGATCTACATTCTCACTGTGGCTGGAAACATCCTCATCATTGTGCTAGTTGTGGCTGATCAGCACCTTCACACCCCAATGTACTTCTTCCTGGGGAATTTGTCCTGCTTGGACACCTGCTACACTTCCACCATCCTGCCTAGGATGATGGCCAGTTTCCTGACAAATGAATATGTCATTTCAGTAAATGGCTGTTTCTTGCAATATTATTTCTTTACCTGGCTAGCTGGATCTGAGTGTTTTCTCTTATCTGTCATGTCTTATGATAGATATGTAGCGATATGCAAATCACTGCAGTATGCAACTTATATGAATGGCAAATTCTGCCTCCAGCTAGCAGCAGGGTCTTGGATCAATGGGATGGTGGCTAGTGCTATAGTAACATCTCTGATGTCACGTTTAATCTTCTGCGGCCCCAGTGAAATAGACCATTTCTTTTATGATTTCACCCCAGTGACTAAACTCTCCTGCAGTGACACCCGCCCGATCAAACTTGTCGCTTTAGTCCTGGCCTCCATATTCACCCTGCCCCCATTTCTATTGACTCTCATCTCCTACATTTGCATCATCATCACGATCCTGAGAATTCCATCTACCACTGGGAGGCAAAAAGCATTTTCCACTTGCTCCTCCCACCTCATTGTGGTGACCATTTTCTATGGGACCCTGAATATTGTGTACCTGTCTCCCAAAACCCCAACTCTGAGAGACCTGAACAAAGTCTTCTCTGTCTTCTACACAGTTCTGACTCCTCTAGTCAACCCCATCATCTACAGCCTGAGAAATAAAAATGTCAAGGAGGCTTTGGCACATGTTAGGAGTCAGTGTGTGGCCTTGACAAGAGATCAGAGAATCCATGCTATTTTTTAAAGTACACTGTAAATGGAAACAATCATAGCTAAACAAGTCTGGCCTGTGATCTCTGACCTTACAGTCTGGCAGGTAGCCAGGTTATGATTCACTCTCATCTGGCTTCTCTTGTTGCTTCTCTTTAATTTTGAGTTTTAGAAAAGGGGTGGTAATGGCAAGGGACAAGGGCAGGCTTCTGGCCGGTGGCTTTTAGAAATGGGCTGAGGAACCTGTCAGATAGATGGATGAACAGGATGAAATCCAGGCTCAGAGGCTTGGATACACAGATGGGCTGAGGTGCCTAATTCCAGATTTAGGAACCTGCATCCCATTATTAGGCACTACCAAAATCCACAAAAGGACATCTGATGGGTGCCTCACCCAATAGGTGCGTAAACTTACTCAGCGCCAACATTTTTGCACTTATCTTCCTGCCTTTGCACATGTGCACTGCTGCTTTTATCTAGGCCTCGGGGCACCTATATTCTCCCTCATAACCTTTAGCCCGAGGTTTCAGGCACTCACCTGGCATGTGGGAGAACCCCTGTTGCAGTTCCCACTATGCCTGCTGAGGGAAAGGGATTGAAGAGGGATCAGCCACTTCTCAGTTGAGTGCTCTAACCACTGAGCTATAAAGTCTTCTTGCTCTTTCTGTGGCCCAATTAATATGTAATTATTCAATTATTTAATTAAAGTGGAGCCACTCTGACAGGAGAGATTGAGGAAGACCATATCTGAATATCCCATAGCCCAAGGGAGGCTCCAGGCTATAAGAGAGCTCAGTGTCTCAACACCTTTGTACATCGCTTTGTGGATCTGGGCCAAAGTTCCTTAAGACAAATGGAGGGGAGGAAGGCTAGTTGTGTAGGAGATATGGGACAAAGACTTAGGCTGGGGATTTCAAACGAGCTTACGGGTCTTAGGCATCTAACTCCTATTGTATTTCAGTTTGGATATCTAAATCCATGGTATTATTTGAAAAATCCCAGCATAAATACAGAGCAAATTATGCATGTAGCTGTTTGTACCTGATGGATTATATGTATTAAAATTTAAAAAAAATATTTCTATTGAAAATAAATAACCTTTCCCCTGATAACTTACAAGGCATGCTTTATATGTGAGATCACGATTATATGAAAATGAGGAATATGGGGGTTACAGTACCCTCTGCCAAGTTTTAGAATGTCACACACACTTCAAGACTATTGTGGATTTGGAAGTACTGGCCCTTACATTATCTCAAGAAAATCAGTTCTAAGAAGCTTAAAAAAGAGCACACTTTAGAGGATCTAAAACCACACAGAAGAGGATAATGGTTTATGCAGACAGAAACACATGTACACTTGTGTGTATGCACACATCAGTTAGCATAAACATTCTAGCATAGTCTATAAAACCATTGAATTTGTGCATCACAATGTACTGTCCGCATCTGGGGAAAGCTGTCTCACCTTGACCTGAATTACTTTGGCGTTTTGCAGAAAGCCTAAGACTAACAATTTCTTTCTAATTGCAAATCCTGCGGGGAAGATTGTTGTTCCCAGTCCAGTTCAAAGTATTTAAGAAGTGCAATCGAGTCCCAAAACTTTTTAATAAGGTCTCACTTCAACCCATCACCATTAACCTTTTATGTCTCCAAAGCGTTGTTTTTATTAATGTCTCATGCCACTGACTTGTGTTTTCCCAAATGTAAATGCATTTAGTGAAATAACCTAATGAGCATCTGGGGGAAAATCTTTCATCGTATGATGAAGCACTAGTTTACCTTTCGGAGTGATGACAATGGGCCAGATTGCCAGCTGGATTATATTGACATGAACTCCATTGGCGTGAGTGGGCCAGAGCCCCAGCTGGTGTAAACCAATGAATCTCCATTGGGGTTAGTGAAGAACATTCTCCTCTGATGTAAATTGACGTAGCTCTGCTGGATCTGTGGGCCAGATCCCCAGTTGGTAGGCATAAGCTGTAGCTCCATTAGAGTCAACAGGCCAGTTCCCCAGCAGATGCAAATTGATGTAGCCCCATTAAAGTAAACAGAGCTATGGGTTTACTAGAACTGAGAATCTATCCCTATAGCTGCCCCTTTCTTATCCCTTAATTTCTGCAGCCATGTAGAGCTCTGGGTATGGTATAGCTACCCCCTTTTTCCACCCTAGAGCTTCTGCTGATAGGTGGACAACATTATGCAATATAGTTGCTCCTTTCTCATATCAATCATGCAGTACAGTATGCATGCTAAGTTCTCATCAGTGACCCTATGCAGCCTTGCAGCATGTAGACAGCATAGCTGCTGTATCTCCTTCCTTCCCAGGCTGAGGCAGGAAGGTCTGGTGGTTTAGGCACTAGAAAAAATAATTTGTTTCCTAGCTCTGTCACCTGTTTTCTGTGTGGCCTTCCAGGAAAGAAGCGGAAATGGGTATACCCAGTGTTCTCCATCCTTAGGCTTGTGGGCTTGGGATCCTGGACAGCACCCCTTGGACTGAAACCCTATTTCTTCATCTCATGACTATGGCTACAGTTTGAGATGCAATAGATATGTGTTGCTATACATGTTTGTAACTATTTAAATTCTCTATGATGGAAAAACATGTCTAGTCATTCCTCAGAACCTGTCTGTCACCATCTGAACCCCACACAGGTCCACTGCAAGTTGTGACTTTCTTTGAAAATGTGTTTTTAATGGCATCAAGCAAGATTGTTACACACAACCTCAATGAAAATGCAGCCTTTTATGTAAACTAATTTTATTGTTTAATGAATTTCCTCTCAAGGTAGCATCTTCTGGCACAGAGAAACTTTGCAATGCAACCAGTCAAATTAAGAGGCCTTGGGTTTTATGGGGTAGCAAATGGGTGAGAGGCCATAAGATGGGAATGGGGCCTCTTGCTCTCTCATCATCAAGGAATGGAAAGCTGCTCTTTTACTCTCTCTCTTGTTTCTATTAGCTGGAATGAAGCTACAGGAGGGTCTCACTTGTGATGGCCGCTGAGAGGTGCATGGAAAGAGCTACACAGAGGAAGCTGTAGTTGTTCTATGGTAATCTGAGCCCACCAATCAACCTTCTCAGATATAACCTAAGAAACAAGGAAGTGTTTAGTTTAGTCTAGGCGCAATTATCCTTAAGAATCCTTCCATGATATCTCAGATACGGGCTTCTGGCAGGCAGAACACCTCCTGGGAAGTCAGGTCAGGCAGGAAGATGGCCAGAGTCAATAAAGTGGCCCTTCCAATCAGGGCAGCATGACCTAATGTCCAGATTAAATAAAGTTGTCCCACTCTATAAAACTGTGTTGGCCTATTGGCCCATTGGGGAAGTGAGGCACCACTCAGGGGTTTGTAGTGCCCAGGTTGGGGGACTCAAACCCTCCCTTCTTCTCCAAGTCCCACACCAGGCTTTGGCAGTGGTGGGGGTGCTCAGCACCACATCAGCACACATCCTCATGAAACATACTGACTGGTTCCCCTGTTCACTCACTGGAGAAAAGTCTAAGTCTCCTGGGCTGCTTCGTACACTTTCTCCCCCAGTGATGCTCCACAGATCCCCCAGGTCTCTGGGGCTTCAGGTGGCACAGTTTCTGCCTTCGCGGACTCTTCTCTGGGCTCCTCAGGCAGTCTGGGGTCTGTCTGGAGCTCTGCATGCTCTGGATCTGTATCTGGAGCCTGTATCAGCTCCCTGAAGAGAGCCTGCAGTCTGCATCCTCCCACTTCAGCAGTCTGCCCACACTGAGTTTGGCTGCTTCCTTTAATACTCTGCCTCCAGGCTGAACATGCCCAGCAGAGTCAGAGAGCCAGGGCTTCCTCAGCCTGAAAAGCACAGTTAACCCTTTAGGGGCTGGTTCAGGGTAGGTGCACCCATCACACCTGGTCAGAAGCCTCACTGGTGAAAGATTATTACCCAATCCGCCACTTTTACAAAGAAAAGTCGATGTGCACCAGCTTCTGTACACTGATCAGATTCTCCAAGCACTTCAAGCAAAACACAGTTTTAGGTAAAACATAAAACAGATTTATTAACTGCAGAGAGATAGATTTTAAGTGATTATAAGTAATAAATGTACAGATCAAAATTGGTTACCCAAGAAATAAAAGCAAAATTACAATCTGAGTTCTACAAACTAGAAAGAATTTGACTCAAACACTGTCTCAACATGGTGGTACAGTTCCTTCAGGCACAGACTGAGATTCCTCTTTTCAGCCTGGGACCATCTCCCCCATTTGTCCACAAGATGTCTTCCCAGGCATTCAACTGCAGGGGGGGGGAGTGAGACCAAGTGATGATGTAATTTCCCCCCTTTATAGCTTCCTCCAGCTTTCTGGAAAGATCCTTTGCTATAATGTGAGTTAAGAAATCTCCATTCCCTATATGCTCCCTCTGAAAAGCCTTCATTGTATACAGATCCTGTGATAGTCCTTGGTAGTGTGGTTTCCCCTTAATGGGCCATCAACGTTGGCTGGCTTCGCCATTGTTGTACCTGAAAGGCTGATTGTAGGTGTTTCCAATCTTACAATACACTTCAGTAACATATACATAGCAAACTTCATAACTTCCCATATAGTGATAGCACATACAATGCAACAGGATATTAACGATTTTTAAATGATACCTCATAAGGCATATTTTGTACAAAACCTATCATAGTCATGTATCAGAGGGGTAGCCGTGTTAGTCTGGATCTGTAAAAATCTACAAAGAGTCCTGTGGAACCTTATAGACTAAAATATGTATTAGAGCATGAGCTTTCGTGGGTGAATACCCACTTTGTCAGACGCAGTGGGTATTCCCCCCCAGAAAGCTTATGCTCCAAATCGTTTGTTAATCTATATGGTGCAATAGGACTCTTTGTTGCTTTCTATCTTAGTCATATTACCATGTAAAATATGGGGGTACCAGGGTACAGTTTTGGAGCACAGAGTGTCACAGGGACATGATAGCAGATTCCAAGTACATAAAAGATTGTAGAAGGATGAGGGAGAAAATTTGTTCTCCTTAACCTTCTAGGATAGGACAAGAATCAATGAATTTAAATTGCAGAAAGAGCAGTTTAGCTTGGACAGTAGGGAAAACCTCTTAACTGCCACGGTAGTTAAGTACTGGAATAAATTGCCTAGGGAGATTGTGGAATCTCCATCATTGGAGATTTTTAAGAGCAAGTTAGACAAAGACCTCTCAGGGATGGTCTAGATAATACTTATCCCTGCCAAGAGTGCAGGGGACCAGACTAGTCCTACGATTCTATGATTCTAGGATAAATATAGAAATAGGGCCCCTGTTGCACTTATATGATGGTCAGTATCTTGGCTGGTACCTTGTGGTTGAACCAGGGATCTCCAGAAGTAAGAGTGGGAGTCCCTGCAGCTTGATCTAAAGAGACAGGCTCCCTGGTAGGGGTGTGACAAACTCGTTGACTCTGGGGATTGGGCAGAGAGGAGATTTGTAACACACAGAGACCAATAGATGGCATTTGTATAAGTGACTCTGTGTGGCTGCTTTATCTGAACCCAGTTCACCTAACACATCCTGGAGGCCAGACGTTCCCAATAAACCCATGTCATTGTTATTGCCGTTTATTCTCAGGTACACATGGTCACTCAGATCCTCACACTCCAGAAATGTGCATGTAACCCAGGCTAACACAACATGGCTCATTGTCTCCTCTAGTGGTCAGAGCTTGTACAGCAGCTTATGAGTCGGTTTTTGTCTCTATACTAGTTCACTCAGTGCTTGTAGCCTAGGGATTATGGGATCCTGCTTGAAAATCTACAGGCCCTGTGTTCAACCCCTACGTAGCTTCTATCAAGGATACATGTAGATGGATGTATCTCCTTTGAAATCAGGATTTCAGATCCCCATAGGGTGTAAATTAGTTAAGTGCTATCAAAATGAATAGAACTACACTGGTTTGCTAAGGATCTAGCCCTAAACGTTAAGATCTGATTATTTTCTCACATATGCCAGTTTTATGTCACTCTGACTCCGCTGATACCCTGTGGAACAGCCTTCCAAGGTGAACAGTGGGGCCAAACAATATCTAACTGGCTTCAAGACTTAGCTTGATAAGCTTATGGAGGGGATGGCATGATGAGACTGCCTACAATGGTATGCGGCCCATCGGCAACTACCAGTAGCAAAGATCGCCAGCTTCTGGAGATGAGACACTAGATGGGGAAGAGTCTGAGTTACCACAGAGAATTCTTTCCCAGGAATCTGCCTGGTGGGTCTTGCCCACATGTGCAAGGTCTAACTGATCGCCATATTTGGAGTCAGATTGGCAGAGACACTGGGAGATTTTCACATTCCTCTGCTGCATAGTGCATGGGTCACTTATAGGTTTAAAATAGTGTAAATGGTGAATTTTCTGTAATTAGAAGTGATTACATCATGATTTGAGGATGTCACTAATTCAGCCACAGGCTAAGGGTCTATTACAGGAGTGGGTGGGTGACGTTCTGCCACCTGCAATGTGCAAGAGGTCAGATTAGATTATCATGATGATACCTTTTGACCTTAATTAATACATAAAAGGGAAAGAAGCTCCCATCTTTGCTTTCTAGTGTCCATGGAACAGGTGTAAGTGGCAACACAGCTTAATAGGCATTGCTTGGGCACAGAATGAAATGCTGATTCCTCCCTCCTATGAAATACACACCAGAATTGGGTCAGATCTGATGATGATGTAAACCAGCCCAAATACATTGACATCAGTGGAATTAATCTGGATTTGCACTGGGGGCAATTGAGAGCAGAATCTTGTCCACTTCTGCATAAACTGCGTTGTCATGGAAATAAATAGCATGGACTGGGAGACACAAACTGAAAGAGTATTTATTTGAAAAAGACAGAAAATTAATTCTTGATGAATAACCTCCCCATAGTCAGTCTCCTCAATGAAGATTTGATCTCCTTGTTCCTCACGCTGTAGATGATCGGATTCATCATAGAAGGCACCACAGAATAGAGAACAGCCACCACGAGATCCAGACCTGATGCTGAACTGGAGGTGGGTTTCAGGTAGGCAAAGATACCAGTGAAAACAAACAAGGAAACCACAGTGAGGTGAGAAGGCTTTATGCAGGCCATGCTCAGAGGAGATTCTCAGCACTGTGTTGAAGATCTGAACATACGACATAATTATTAAACCAAAACAACTTAAGCCTATGCATGCACTAAAGATGAGAGCCCCAATTTCTCTGAGGTACAAGTCAGAGCAGGCAAGTTTGAGGAGCTGGGGGATTTCACAGAAAATCTGATTCACTATGTTACCTGCCCAGAAAGTTACTGCAAATGTGTTCCCGGTGTGCAGTGCAGCATAAAGAATTCCACCGATCCAGGCACTGGCTGCCATTTGGACACAAGCTCTCCTGTTCATCACACTCTCATAGTGCAGTGGTTGGCAGATGGCGATGTGTCGGTCGTACGCCATGATGGTGAGAAGGGAAAAATCTGTTCCCACCAAGAAGATGAGGAAAAAGACTTGGATGACACATCCAGCATAGGAAATTGATCTGGAGTTGATTAGGGAATTGGCCATGGATTTGGGGCTGGTGACAGAGATGGAGCCGAGGTCTAGGATTGACAGGTTCACCAGGAAGAAGTACATGGGGGTGTGAAGATGGCGGTCGAGGGCTACAGCTGTGATGATGAGAAGGTTCCCCTTCAGGGCTGCCAGGTAAATCACCAGGAACACCACAAAGTGCAAAATCTGCAGCTCCCAAATGTCTGAGAATCCAAGGAGAAAGAAATGGATCAAGGTGGTTTGGTTGGACATTTTCTTCCTCAGAACATCATGCGCTGCCTCTGGAGGGAAGGAGAAGGGCAATGGTCAGGATTACATCAGTAGAATAATTCTTCTTTTGTGAAAACCACCTTAGTTCACAGAAGTCAGACCCCTGGCTTGTGCAGATTGGTGTAAGATGGGATGAGGTGTAGAGGAACCACTGACTCCAGTGGAGTTAGTCCAGATTTAAACTGGGTAGAGTGAGAGGATAGTCAGCCCCATTGACCAAATGAGATTGCTGCTGGTTTACACCAAGCTGAAGGAAAACAGAGTAAGGACCAATTGCTTTTTAGACATCTGAATACCTTTCTACTCAATGAAGTATAAAATTAGGTGAATCTTATCTTCATTTCATAGAGGGGAAAATGCAGACCAGAGAGCTAGAATGTGCTGTCAAATACACCAGTGTAAATCTCGGGTAATGTCACTGAAAGCAGTGGAATTACTTTGTATTTACACTGCTGCAAATGGGAGTAGCATCTACCACAGAGATGAAAGGGCTCACTCATGGCTATACAATGACTGACTGTAGAATCCGGAACAGAATGCAGGACAAACCCTAAATCCCAGTCAGCTGTTCTAGCCATGACCCAACACTATCTACCCATAACAGAACAAAAAAGGTCCCAGGCTGCTTTCTCACTTCTATAGCACCCATGACCCCATGCTCTCTTGGTGGGGGGCGGGATTTGAACCCAGGAGTCGTGATATTGCCCCACCCCTCCCATAATCATTGGATTACATGCTAAGCCCAGAACTTGGAATAGAAGCAGGAAGTCCTGACTCCAAGCCACCCACCCTAATCATTCCACTATAAGATTCCACTGTTAAGAATTGTAAAAATGCTGCACAGTGCTCTTAATAGCAAGATCAGTAGTACATAAGAACAGCCATACTGGGTTAGACCAAAGGTCCATCTAGCTCAGTATCTTGTCTTCCTACAATGACCAATGTCAGGTAGCCCAAAGAGAATGAACAGAACAGGTAATCACCAAGTCTGCTATAGACCACCAGACCAGGAGGATAAGGTGGACAAGGCATTCTTCCAGCAACTAACAGGAGTTACTAGATCACAGGCTGTGGTTCTCATGGGGGACTTCAATCACCCCGATATCTGCTGGGAGAGCAATACAGAGGTACACAGACAATCCAAGAAGTTTTGGAAAGTGTAGGGGACAATTTCCAAGTGCAAGTGCTGGAGGAACCAACTAGGGCAGTGGTCCCAAACGAGGTGCCCGTGGGCAACATGGCACCTGCTGGGGCATTTATGTACACCCACCTAGTGCTCAGCAGGGGAAAGAAGCCGTGGGCCTGTGGTTGCTGGGGACAGAGAACACCAGGGCTGCAGGCATCGGTTCTCTCTGTCCCCAGCAAGTGCGAGGCTGTGGCTAAGCCGGAGAGAAGTCACTGCCCCGCGCCTGCCAGGGACAGAGAACTCCAGGACCGCGGTCGCCGGCACTCTCTGTCCCCGGCAGATGCGGGGCTGCAGCTTCTCTCTGGTTTCTGAAGACAAATGTAAGAAGAATGAATCCTTTTCAAACTTTATGTCTTATCATTGCATTATCCATCAAGAAGCTTTGTGCCTCAAAGTTCTCTCTTTTCAACATGTTATGAATGTTGTTATTAAAATAATTAACTCTATTTGAGCGAAACCTTTGCAACACCTACTTTTTAAGGCCCTGTTGGAAGATGTTGATGATAAACAATCTGATCTTATCTTGCACACAGAAGTACGATGGCTGAGCGAAGCTAAAGTTCTTGCACATTTTTTAAGCCTAATAGAAGAGATCAAAGAATTTCCAAAGTCCACAAATCAGAACTTTGAGCAACTAGAAGATTCCAGCTGGTTAATGGACTTGGCTTTTCTTGCTGACATTACTGACAAACTGAACATTTTAAATCTTGAGCTCCAGGGAAAAGACAAACATGTGGCTCAAATGATAGGTTCTGTAAAATCATTCAAAACAAAACTGATCTTCTAGATGTCACATATGAAGACCAAGTCTCTTGAACATTTCCCAGGTATGAAGAAAATGGTATGTGACAGTGATTTTAACCCATCACCATTTGTTACCTATATTCAAACACTGCTGGAACAATTTGAAAAGAGATTTCAACAGTTCACCACCACTGAGCCTGTAATTGCCTTTCTTGTGAATCCTTTTACTTCCCAAATAGAGGTAACAGAAATGGCTACATCAATTTCGAGTCTCACTCAAGTAAGAACAGAAGACGCAGAACTGGATATTTTGGACCTTCAAATTTATATTGTTCTAAAACCTACACAACAGATGAAAACTTTTGGAATCTGGTTGACCGAAAAAAGTTTCCTATCTTAAAAAATGTAGCATACAAAATAAAATCTTATTTCAGTTCCACTTGTCTGTGCAAAGTTCTGTTTTCAACAATGGACATCATAAAATCAAAATACAGATCTCAGCTTACAAATGCCTGTCTTGATGATTGCTTATGAACGGGAATATCATCCTACTCTCCCAACTACGAAAAATTAGCTGAAGAAATGCAGTGTCAAAAATCACACTGACTTTATTAAAATAATCACGTGAATTAATGATACCTATTTTCCATTAAGTGCTGATGAGCGCTTATGATTAACTTGTGTTTAATTTTTTTTCATACTTGTTTGTTTGTGTATTGAAATACAGATACAAGTAACAATATACAGAATATTTTTAATTAACTATAACTGGCTATCTATGTTAAAGTAAGAATAATAAATATATTTGGACAAGCAGTTCAATAATGTGTTACTTTTTAAAAAATAAATAAGATGAAAAGTGTTTATGATATTTATTTTGTAAAAACTCCTTAATTTTTCATACAGGTAGATAAAAAAGAACAAATTCACATGGTAAGGTGAAAGAGTAATTGACAAATAATTTAATTAATACCTTTTACATGTACAATTACCTATTTTATCTTATGGATTCATATATTATGTAATATTAAATATGATGTTTTTCATATTTATTGTACAAATGCAAAATAAGCCTTGAAAAATTGTTGGTGCATGCCACACTCTTCTGAAAACATAATGTGCTACTTGCCACAAAAAGGTTGGGGACCACTGAACTAGGGGCACAGATCTTCTTGACCTGCTGCTTACAAACCAGGAAGAATTAGTAGGGGAAGCAAAAGTGGATGGGACTCAAGGAGGCAGTGACCATGAGATAGTCAAGTTCAGGATCCTGACAAAAGGAAGACAGGAGAGCAGCAGAATATGGACCCTGGACTTCAGAAAAGCAGACTTTGACTCCCTCAGGGAACTGATGGATAGGATCCCCAGGGAAAACAACATGAGGGGGAAAGGAGTCCAGGAGACCTGCCTGTATTTTAGGTTTCAGAGTAGCAGCTGTGTTAGTCTGTATCTGCAAAAAGAACAGGAGTACTTGTGGCACCTTAGAGACTAACACATTTATTTGAGCATAAGCTTTCGTGAGCTACAGCCCACTTCTTTGAATGCATGGAATATAGTGAGGAGATATATATATACACACAGAGAGAGCATGAAAAGGTTGGAGTTGTCTTACCAACTCCGAGAGGCCAATTAAGTAAGAGAAAAAACTTTTGAAGTGATAATCAAGATAGCCCATTACAGACAGTTTGATAAGAAGTGTGAGAATCCTTATTGAGGTTGCAGGAACAAACCATCCCGGTATGTAGAAAGAATAGTAAATATGGTAGGCCAACAGCTTGGCTTAACAGTGAAATCCTTGCTGATCTTCAACACAAAAAAGAAACTTACAAGAAGTGGAAGATTGGACAAATGACCAAGGAGGAGAATAAAAATATTGCTCAGGCATGCAGTACTGAAATCAGGAAGGCCAAATCAAGAGCAAACAACCAACGAAAAAAACAGCACAAACAAAGACTTCCCTCCACTAAGATTTGAAAGTATCTTGTCTCCCTATTGGTCCTCTGGTCAGATGTCAGCCAAGTTCACTGAGCTTCTTAACCCTTTACAGGTAAAAGAGACATTAACCCTTAACTATCTGTTTATGATAGCTTCTCAAAGGCTTTTCGTGGTCCCTACCAGGAAATTAGTTTCCGAATCTCTAAGGATGTTGGAGGGCCATCCTATTCTGGCAAAAATGTCTGTTAATGCCTTGCACACACTTTTAGCCCTGATGTTGCTTAGAGTTACTGCTTCCGGAGTTGCAGATGGGATTGCAAGTGCTGGATTCAGTGCTGGCAATGGTTCTGGTGCTGGTTGCTCCATCAGTTCCGGTTCTGGGGCTGGCTCTGTTTGGGTCTCTGGGACTGGATCCACTACTGCTGTTGCAGTCATTGACATGAGATCCAGTTCCACCGGCTGAGTCTGGGTTTCTGGTAACACAGCTGAGGCCCTTGTAGAAGGCTCAGGAACAGGGATAGATGTGGAGGCTTGCTTAGCCTGGCTGCAGGTGACCATTCCTACCCTCTTGGCTAGCTTCACATGGCTGGCCAAGTCTTCCCCCAGCAGCATGGGCATCAGATGGGAATGGGATAATGTACTGGACAGAAACTTGGCTGTAGGCAAGTTTAAAGAATTTGACTTAAAGGGTTGAATCATCACTTGGGCCCCAGGGTTGATGAATTTGGGGTCCACTAAGGATTGGTGGATAGCTGACACCTGTGTTCCAATGTCCCTCTGTCCGCCTACACTCACTGTTTCCCTTCACTCTGATGGTATCTGGGAGGCATCTGGGCCTGAGGACCTTTGGTATGATTCCGGTGCAATGAACTGCAATCTGTTGGGGTTCTTGGGGAAGATGGCCTTCACATGCCCCAGCTCATTACATTTAAAACATTGCCCAGCTGACTGGTCACTGGGGCAAGGTGGGCTGCTGGAGAATGGTGTGGTGGAACAATAAGGTGTCTCGGGTTTTCCTTGGGGTGTAGGTGGGGCCTTGGTTTGCCCCTGGTTGTAGGGTGTTGTATTAGGTTGCCCCTTCTGCTATTCGCACCAACTGCTACTAGCTTTATTTTTGTCCACCACCTCCACTCATTTGGTTCTGATTTCCTTCTGCCTTGTTTACAGTGTTGGGCTTCCCATCTAGGATATATTTTTCTATTTCCCTAGGAGCACCCTCTAAGAACTGCTCCATTTGCATTAGGAGAGACAGATCTATAAAAAAATGAGTTGTATCACTCAGAATTGCCCCATCTGTCTACTGATGGCAAGCGAAGTCTTGGAGCAGCATCCTGTGCCTCAGCCTTATGAAGCTATCTTTGTGACTGGTTCAGGCTCTCTGCAGACTCAGGCAAGTGTTGTATTGGTTAACACAGAACAGCTCCCTCCTCTCCATGAGTGATTGACTTATGCAAGACTCAGACAGATTTTCTCTACTGGTTACACTTGGCTTTTGTCTTAGTCTTGGTAACATTTTCAAGTTTTCATTCTCAACCCCAAAGTCTAGGAAATTGCAATAGTTTAGAAAATGGAAGCTGAGATTCTACTGTAATGCCATAACTTCTGCAGCTGAGATCCTAGACACTGGTTTATAGTGTATAATATTTAATCCAGCCCCGAAGGCTTTTTGATATCACACTGCCATTTAGGTAGTTGTTGTAGATTATGTTGGGATATTGTGTGAACTTGAACTGCGAAGGGATATGGTCTCTATAATTGTGTCTGGATGGAGAGGCAGTTGCTGAGATGATGAAGGAGAAGGGACCTGTTCACAAGGCAATCTCCACACTTACTGGTCTATTAATCTCAATAAGATGCAGTATATCCTTAATAGAACAGTAAGTGTGGAGATGAATAAAGAAATTAACACCTGAGAAGAGAACAATTCCATGTATAGTGTGATTTATGATATCAATGATAGCCCTTAATGATTATGTTAATTTTAAGATAACGTAAAACAAATGGTTCTGCTAATAATCCAGCTGAATAATTAAAAGTCATGAGAGGAAGAACCATTATGAAGAGTGATGATATTAATAGTAGTGAAGAACACGAAAAAAGAATGATCAGTAAACAGAAGATCAGTAAGACGGTAAGCAATGGGGTATTAATATTAATACATATATATGTATGTCATAGATTCATAGACTCTAGGACTGGAAGGGACCTCGAGAGGTCATCGAGTCCAGTCCCCTGCCCTCATGGTAGGACCAAATATTGTCTACACCATCCCAGATAGACATTTATCTAACCTACTCTTAAATATCTCCAGAGATGGAGATTCCACAACTTCCCTAGGCAATCTATTCCAGTGTTTAACTACCCTGACAGTTAGGAACTTTTTCCTAATGTCCAACCTAAATCTCCCTTGCTGCAGTTTAAGCCCATTGCTTCTTGTTCTATCATTGGAGGCTAAGGTGAACAAGTTTTCTCCCTCCTCCTGATGACACCCTTTTAGATACCTGAAAACTGCTATCATGTCCCCTCTCAGTCTTCTCTTTTCCAAACTAAACAAACCCAATTCCTTCAGCCTTCCTTCATAAGTCATGTTCTCAAGACCTTTAATCATTCTTGTTGCTCTTCTCTGGACCCTCTCCAATTTCTCCACATCTTTCTTGAAATGCAGTGCCCAGAAGTGGACACAATACTCCAGCTGAGGCCTGACCAGCGCAGAGTAAAGCGGAAGAATGACTTCTCGTGTCTTGTTTACAACACATCTGTTAATGCATCCCAGAATCACGTTTGCTTTTTTTGCAACAGTATCATACTGTTGACTCATATTAAGTTTGTGGTCTACTATGACCCCTAGATCTCTTTCTGCCATACTCCTTCCTAGACAGTCTCTTCCCATTCTGTATGTGTGAAACTGATTGTTCCTTCCTAAGTGGAGCACTTTGCATTTATCTTTATTGAACTTCATCCTGTTTACCTCAGACCATTTCTCCAATTTGTCCAGATCATTTTGAATTTTGACCCTGTCCTCCAAAGCAGTTGCAATCCCTCCCAGTTTGATATCGTCCGCAAACTTAATAAGTGTACTTTCTGTGCCGACATCTAAATCGTTGATGCAGATATTGAACAGAACCGGTCCCAAAACAGACCCCTGCGGAACCCCACTTGTTATACCTTTCCAGCAGGATTGGGAGCCATTAACAACTACTCTCTGAGTACGGTTATCCAGCCAGTTATGCACCCACCTTATAGTAGCCCCATCTAAATTGTACTTTCCTAGTTTATCTATAAGAATATCATGCGAGACCGTATCAAATGCCTTACTAAAGTCTAGGTATATCACATCCACTGCTTCTCCCTTATCCACAAGGCTCATTATCCTATCAAAGAACGCTATCAGATTAGTTTGACACGATTTGTTCTTTACAAATCCATGCTGGCTATTCCCTATCACCCTACCACCTTCCAAGTGTTTGCAGATGATTTCTTTAATTACCTGCTCCATTATCTTCCCTGGCACAGAAGTTAAACTAACTAGTATGTAGTTTCCTGGGTTGTTTTTATTTCCCTTTTTATAGATGGGCACTATATTTGCCCCCTTCCAATCTTCTGAAATCTCCCCCGTCTCCCATGATTTCCCAAAGATAATAGTTAGAGGCTCAGATACCTCTTCTATTAACTCCTTGAGTATTCTAGGATGCATTTCATCAGGTCCTGGTGACTTGCAGGCATCTAACTTTTCTAACTGATTTTTTACTTGCTCTTTTTTTATTTTATCTTCTAAACCTACCCTCTTCCCGTAAGCATTCACTATACTAGACATTCCTTCAGACTTCTCAGTGAAGACCGAAACAAAGAAATCATTAAGCATCTCTGCCATTTCCAAGTCTCCCGTTACTGTTTCCCCCTCCTCACTGAGCAGTGGGCCTACCCTGTCCTTGGTCTTCCTCTTGCTTCTAATGTATTGATAAAAAGTCTTCTTGTTTCCCTTTATTCCCATAGCTAGTTTGAGTTCATTTTGTGCCTTTGCCTTTCTAATCTTGCCTCTGCATTCCTGTGTTATTTGCCTATATTCATCCTTTGTAATCTGACCTAGTTTCCATTTTTTATATGACACCTTTTTATTTTGTAGGTCATGCAAGATCTCGTGGTTAAGCCAAGGTGGTCTTTGCCACATTTTCTATCTTTCCTAACCATCGGAATAGCTTGCTTTTGGGCCCTTAATAGTGTCCCTTTGAAAAACTGCCAACTCTCCTCAGTTGTTTTTCCCCTCAGTCTTGATTCCCATGGGACCTTACCTATCAGCTCTCTGAGCTTACCAAAATCTGCCTTCCTGAAATCCATTGTCTCTATTCTGCTGTACTCCCTTCTACCCTTCCTTAGAATTGCAAACTCTATGATTTCATGATCACTTTCACCCAAGCTTCCTTCTACTTTTAAATTCTCAACAAGTTCCTCCCTATTTGTTAAAATCAAGTCTAGAACAGCTTCCCCCCAGTAACTTTTTCAACTTTCTGAAATAAAAAGTTGTCTGCAATGCAGTCCAGGAACTTATTGGAGAGTCTGTGCCCCGCAGTGTTATTTTCCCAACATATATCTGGATAGTTGAAGTCCCCCATCACCACCAAATCTTGGGCTTTGGATGATTTTGTTAGTTGTTTGAAAAAAGCCTCATCCACCTCTTCCACCTGATTAGGTGGCCTGTAGTAGACTCCCAGCACGACATCACCCGTGTTTTTTACCCCTTTTAGCCTAACCCAGAGACTCTCAACACTTCCGTCTCCTATGTCCATCTCCACCTCAGTCCAAGTGTGTACATTTTTAATATATAAGGCAACACCTCCTCCCTTTTTCCCCTGTCTATCCTTCCTGAGCAAACTATACCCATCCACACCTACATTCCAGTCGTGTGTATTATCCCACCAAGTTTCAGTAATGCCAACAATGTCATAGTTGTATTTCTTTATTAGCACTTCCAGTTCTTCCTGCTTATTACCCATACTTCTTGCATTTGTATATAGGCATCTAAGATACTGGTTTGATCTTGCCTCCCAGGTTTGCCCTGACCCTCCTTCCTCACTGCCATTTTAGCCCGTGCTACCTCCTGTTTCCAACCCATCTCCCAGGTCTTGTTCCCCACTTACCTGTGGGGTTTGCTCACCTGTCCCCGTCGAACCTAGTTTAAAGCCCTCCTTACTAGGTTAGCCAGTCTGTGCGCAAATAAGGCCTTTCTCCTCTTCGAAAGGTGAACGCCATCTGTGCCTAGCAGTCCTTCCTCAAATAGCATCCCGTGGTCGAGGAAGCCAAAGCCCTCCTGGCGACACCATCTTCGCAGCCAGGCATTCACCTCCACAATGCATCTGTCTCTGCCCGGGCCCCTACCTACAACAGGAAGAATCGAAGAGAATACCACCTGCGCTCCAAACTCCTTAACCCGTACTCTCAGAGCCCTGTAGTCACTCTTGATCTGCTCAGTGTCACACCTCGCAGTATCATTTCTGCTCACATGGATGAGTAGCATGGGGTAGTAGTCAGAAGGCCGGATAATCCTCTACAATGCCTCTGTAACATCTCGGATACGGGCCCCTGGCAGGCAGGATACCTCCCGGGATGAACGGTCAGGGCGACAGATGGGTGTCTCCGTCCCCCTCAGCAGAGAGTCTCCAACCACCACTACCCTACATTTCTTATCAGTGGTGGCAGCAGACCTCCCAGCCTTAGGGGTACGAGACTTCCCCTCCTTAACTGTTGGGGGTGATTCCTTCTCTCCTGTATCAAGAAGAGCATAACAGTTATCTTTTACCACAGCAGGAGGTTTTGCAGCAGGGGTGGAGCACTGCCTGCTGCTAGAAGTAACCAGCTGGCTGTGTCCACCCTGAGCCTCCTCCTCCACTCGTGTGTCAGATACACCCTGAGGCATCTCCTCCTCCACTGGTGTGTCAGTAGTTCTGTGAACTGGGACAGCTACATCAGCTGTCTCCACATGGATACTGTCCAGGAATTGCTCATGGATATGGATGTTCCTCAGCCTAGCCACCTCCTCCTGTAGCTCTCCCACCTGCTGCCTGAGAGATTCCACCAGTAGGCACCTTTCACATTGGATACCACCCCCAGCCTGGATATCAGGAAGTGGAAATTGCAAATTACAGTCTTTGCAAGCCCACACCAGAATCTGGGTAAAAGCATCCATGCTTTGGTGCTCTGTCTGGCTACAGGCACAGGTGGAGGAGACAGAAGCAGTGCTGGCACAGGTGTTGCGGGTCCTCCTCACCATTGTAAGCCTCCCTCTGTCAAACTCTCTCAAATTCCCGTCTGCAGCTCCCGGTCCGCTCTGCTCTGCTGTAAACAGAAAGGTTTTGGATGTGGCTCAGTTTCTAGGTTCAGGGGACCAATGGGTCACAGATGAGACCGACAAGGACCCCCACTCCCTTCTTACTCCCCTTCCAAACTCCCTTGCGAAACTCCCTGTTAGCAGCTCCTGATCGCTAAGCTCCATGGTCACTTGTGCACAGCTTTATAAAGCCCTGGCCTGAGTGAATGCCCCGCCCACTGGTTAAGGCTCAGCCAATTACCAGAGGCTTCTAGCTTTCAAACCTTCCTGGTAGCTCCGTCTCCAACTGCCAGCTACAGCACACGGTCCTTCAAACAAACAAACCAAACAGACTGACAAACACAAGCTCAGCACACAGCAAGTAACCCCCAAACATAAACACAAACACACACACTGCAGACAGCCACTTACCCCACAGATGCTGTATGTCATCATTTTCATTGGCACACTACACTGAGTTGTGCTTCTTAATGCAGGAAAACTGGTGATGAAATGTGACTGCCCCACAAAGTAGTCGTTGAGTGATCAGGAGATGGGGCTGGGAGTCAGGCCTCCTCGGTTCTTTCTTTGGTTGTGGGAGTGAAGTGTCATCTAGTGATTAAAGCAGAGGGGTTGTGCATCAGAACTCCTGGTGTCTGTACCCATCTCTGGAATGGGAGTGAAGTCTAGTGGTTGGAGCAGAATGGGGCAGAGATGCTGGAAGTCAAGACTCCCCCTCCTATCCGTCTCTCCTCCCTTGGGGGTCCCAGGGATCAGCCCTGATTCACTAACAAGCCCTGTGGTGCCGATCAGCAACTGTGCTCCCCAGAGCCCCACAGCTCCGTCCTCCCACCGCCAGTGCCATCACCCTCCCAGACAGAGGGGATATAGCCAGAGGCAGCCGGAGGGGAGGGGGCCACAGGGCAGGAGGAAACAGAGATGGAACCTGACTGAGGGCTAAGGCAGTGCAAGGTGAGTCTTTCTTTCTTTCTTTCTTTCTTTCTTTCTTTCTTTCCAATATTGGGTTTCCCCCATCCCCATCATTGTCAGAGCCCTTCAATCCCTGTTATCCCAGCCCTGGATTTTCCACATACACAGCTCTGCTAATCTCCATCAATCCCAACCTGCAGCCCCTGGCTATCCCAGACGTTCCCGGAGAGATCAGAGTTTGGGATTTTCAGGGAATACAGTGGGGAGATGTAGTAGCATTTCTAATGTCACTGTTCACGCCTGGCCATGGTTCGTATTTATTAAGACTATCAATGCAGGAGAATGAATAACTGGTGAATGAATAGTATCAGAGGGGTAGCCGTGTTAGTCTGGATCTGTAAAAGCAGCAAAGAATCCTGTGGCACCTTATAGACTAGCAGACGTTTTGGAGCACCCACGAAAGCTCATGCTCCAAAAACATCTGTTAGTCTATAAGGTGCCACAGGATTCTTTGCTGCTTTTGGTGAATGAATGAGTAAAAGAAAGGATAAATACAGAATTATCTTCATTACTAAATGGCTAGAGTAGGAACTAAGTAACACACACACACACACACACACACACACACACGGTGCTGCAAAGTGTGTGCTGAACTTTATGTTGCTGAGTCATCTCAGTGATTGACAGGGGGTTGTAGAGTGTCTGCACAACCAGGACCTAAGAATTAATAAATGAATAAGGGAGGAAGGAAGGAAGGAATGTAGAAGCAAATAATTAAAATGTAAATAAATTCATACATTAATTAGTAAATAAAAGAGCAAATATGTGTTATAATGAATTAATACATGTCTACACATGAACATGAAGGGATATGTAACTGGGTAAAGATAATTAATAATTGAGTGATAAATACTTGTATAAATAAATCAATGAAGCAATCAGTGAATGTTCAGATAAATACATAAAAGAATAAATATATGATTATGTAAATAAATAAATGAATAACAGAATGTACATATAAATGAAGGATTAGAGAAAAGACGGAATCCATGACTGGATTGATAAATGAGTAAATAAATAAGTCAAGGTGGGAATTCATAAATAAATAAACGAAGGGATTGATACATGATTAATTTGATTAGTCAATAAAAATATAGGTAATTTTTTAAAAAGAATACATTAATGCATGAAATAAATAAATGAATACCAATACATGAAGGAATATATATATATATATATATAATGTATATATAATATGTTAATCGAATGTATAACTAAGTGAAAGAATAAAAGAATGAATGAATGATTAAACTAATGAATAAATTAATGACTAAATAAATTAATGTTTAAATTAAGAGTAGAACATATAAATAAATAAGAAAGTGGATAGATGATTAAATTAATGTATAAATAAATGACTAAACAATGGAAGGAAATAATAAATGCATGTATAACCCATAAAGAAAAGAATGAAGACATGACTGAATGAACAAACAGTGGAAGAATACAATGTATAAATAAAAACATAAATAGTGTATTGAACAAATACACAAATAACAAACAATAAATGAACATGTAAATAAATGAAGAAATGGATGTGTTAATCAGTGTCCTCATTATGCTGATTAAATTACATTAATAATTTCAATTAATTTGTAAATGACGGGACAACTAATCAAATGCATGCATAAGAAATTGGAGGAATACATACATAAATGGAGATGAGATAAAAGAATAAGTGAATAAAAAAAGGAAGGAAGGAATATCAAGACATTACGACACACAGTAACAATTCCCACATGCTTCTTCTTTACTAGCCCTCCTGTTTCCCCATGTGCCCTGTCCCCCTTATCTTTCTGCTTCTATGTCTCTGTCATTTTCTTGATCTGATTATCTGACTAACGCATCTTCACTAAACCCCATCCAAATTTTTTTGGTGACACGTATGCGCACACATGCCACCATCATTCCTCTGTCAAAAAATCCCCAAAGATTAAAATGAAAAGAAAAGGCCTTTCGGGTCAAATTGTCGGGGGGGAAGGCGGATTTTGACTTTGCTTTGAAAATCCCCAAAATTTCAAAGTGATAGGTTTGAGTTTTTCCAAGGAACAAATTTTTTTTTAATTACAAGGGGAGCAGGTACTTCTCACAAAAATGTTCACTTCATCACCAGCTAAATGTTTTGATGGAAAAATTTCTAATCAGCCCTAGTTATAGCCCTGTGTCTTACATCTTGGCCAGCGATTGCCTCTCGCTGAGTGTTTGTGAAGCACTTGGTATGATGGGGGCTCTGATCTCAGCTGGGATCTTCGCAGCAGCTGGTACAATGAGGGCCATGGTATAAGTTGCACCTCACCACTACCATAATGTGCATAGTAAATTTTACAATAACATTCACCTTGTTTTCTGTTTCAGGGATGGAGCATGGGAACCACACAGAAGTGACAGAGTTCCTGCTGCTAGGGCTGTCCCAGACCCGGGAGGTCCAGCTTTTCCTCTTTGTGCTCTTCTTGCTTTTCTACATCATCATCCTCCCAGCCAACATCCTCATCATCCTCAGCATCTGGGGTGACCCCCACCTGGGCTCCCCCATGTATTTCTTCCTGGCCAACCTGGCCTTCCTGGACATCTGCTACTGCTTTGTCATCCCCCCGAAGGTACTAAGCCACTTCTTGTCCCACCACAAGACTATCTCCTATGGGGGATGTCTGGCCCAGCTCTTCTTTCTCCACGTCCTAGGAGGGGCTGAAATCAACCTGCTCATTGGCATGGCCTTTGATAGGTGCGTGGCCATCTGTCAGCCTCTGCGCTACACCACTGTGGTGAGCAGAGGGGTCTGCTGGGCCCTGGTAGGGGCTGCCTGGGCCATGGGGTTCATGCACTCATTTATCCAGGTCATCCCAATTATCCAGCTCCCCTTCTGTGGCCCCAATGAGCTGGATAGTTTCTTTTGTGACATCACCCAGGTGATTAAGCTGGCCTGCACCGACGTCTATGTGCTGGAGTTCTTCATGTTCTTCAACAGTGGCCTGATCACTTTGCTGTGCTTCATCCTCTTGCTCATCTCCTACGGGGCCCTGCTGGTCCGACTGTGGGCAGGTGGCTCCTCAAAGGGGATGAGCAAAGCAGCCTCCACCTGCATCACCCACATCATCATCATCATCATCATGTTCAGCCCGGCCACCTACATCTACTGCCGGCCCTTCCGCAGCTTCCCCCTGGACAAAGTGGTGGCCGTATTCCACACCGTGGTCTTCCCCCTGCTGAACCCCATCATCTATACACTCAGGAACAAGGAGATCATCAGTGCCATGAAGAGGCTGCTGGGCAGATACGGGCTGTGGAGAGAGAAATAGAAGAAGAAGAAGAAACTGAGGGGGTCAACGAGCATGTGGCAAGGGGGATCCAGTGGACATAGTGTACTTAGATTTTCAGAAAGCCCTTGACGAAGTCCCTCACCAAGAGCTCTTAAGCAAAGTAAGCTATCATGGAACGAGAGGGAAGGTGTCACACCCCAATGCCCTCCTCCCCGTAGGAAGTCCCCTGGGGAAAGCATATCAGCATTGTATGTGATTAACTCTGTTGCAAGCATTGCAAAGCATTTTGGTGAAGGTCAAAGATGTGTAAGTGGAGAGTGGAAATTTCCTTTGTAGGTAAGAAAGGCTGAAAGGGTAGGAGAAAGAGAGCAGAGAATGGGTTAACTCAACCCTGCAGCTAGCAAGCTCAGTCCGAAGATAAGATACTGGCCTCCACCCAAGGACTCTGCTCACAGCTGAGACTTGGCGGACAGATGAGAAAGACTGGGGCTTGAAAGTTGCCTGAGAGGCTGTGGGAAACCAACTACACTGACCTGCATCTGCAGGACAGCAAAGCCAGAGGAGAGGAAAACAAAGCCCAAAGCTGCCAGTTTGAAAACATAGACGAGATAACAAGAGGGGACACCAAGTCAGGCGTCCCTGAAGCTAGGATGTTTTGGAAAAGGGTTCAAGACCATAGCAAGCCTATTTGGACTGGTACAAAGAGCACCAGGAACAGAGGGATCTGGACGAAAACACCCCCAAAGCAGCCCAGGACTTAAAACCCTCCTGAGAGCTGGAGCAACTTGGAGAGCACAACAGATTCTTGGACAGCCTGGGCCCAGGACAGCACTTCCATCCACCTTCCTCCCCCTTCTTCTGATGTTATACCATGTGTATGTGAGTATGAAAGTGGGTTAGGACCTGGGGGCATTAACACTTTCTTTCTTCCCCTGAGTGACATGGGAATGGTACCAGCACAATCTCCTGTTATTTTATTGTTTTATCAATAAAGCTTTAAAATTTAGACCCTTGGTGTGTGCTTCATCATCTCCTCCCCAAAAGATCCTGTGGCCACATCCTGGTCAACTGTGGCCCTGGGCAGATTGGTAATGAAAATCTGTCACGGATCAGTTACTGGTTAAAAAGATAGGAAACAAAGAGTAAGAATAAATAGTCAGTTTTCAAAATGGAGAGACAGAAATAGTGGTGTCTCCCAGGCATCTGTATTGGGACCAGTGTTGTTCAATATATTCATAAATGATCTGAAAAAAGGGACAAACAGTGAAGTGGCAAAGTTTGCAGACAATACAAAATTAGTCAGAATAGTTAAGTCTAAAGCAGTTTGTGAAGCTTCGCAAAGGAATCCCACAAAACTGGATGACTGGGCAACAAAATGGCAAATGAAATTCAACTTTGATAAATGCAAAGTAATGAACATTGGAAAATATAATCCCAGCAATAAATACTAAATGATGGGGTCTAAATTAGCTGTTACCACTCATGAAAGCGATCTTGGAGTCATCAGAGATAGTTCTCTGAAAACATCCGCTCAATGTACAGAGGCAGTCAAAAAAGCTAACAAAATGTTAGTAACCATTAGGTAGGGGATACATAATAAAACAGAATATTGCATAATGGCACTATATAAATCCATGGTGTGCAGTTCTGGTTGCACCATCTCAAAAGTGATATATTACAATTAATGACTATAGTATCTTTGGAGTAATTCTGTAGTGCATATGGAGTACGTTTGTAGCAACTCTAGTATGAGGAGGGAGAAAACTTGTTCACTTTAGCCTCCAATGATAGAACAAGAAGCAATGGGCTTAAACTGCAGCAAGGGAGATTTAGGTTGGACATTAGGAAAAAGTTCCTAACTGTCAGGGTAGTTAAAAACTGGAATAGATTGCCTAGGGAAGTTGTGGAATCTCCATCTCTGGAGATATGTAAGGGTAGGTTAGATAAATGTCTATTAGGGATGGTCTAGACAGTATTTGGTCCTGCCATGAGGGCAGGGGACTGGACTCGATGACCTCTCGAGGTCCCTTCCAGTCCTAGAGTCTATGAGTCTTTGAGTCTATCTAAGTAGTAATGTTGTACTATTCATGCAGTATTCATTGCTATATATGGAGCAATATAGTGGTAACATCATAGCATCTTTGGAGCAATTTAGTTGTATCTCTGTAATATCTATGGGGAAATATATATTGTAATTGTACAGCACATGGAGCAACTCTGGAGTAACTCTTCACATTTTATGTAATACCTATAATATCTGTTGGATAATAGTGTTGTAAATCTGTAATATCTATTGAGTAACTCTATTGTAAGTATGTAGTATCTATGAAGAAATTGTATAGCAATTATGCAGATTTTATCTAATAAACCTATATAGTCTATGGAATAAATTTGTAGCAAATTTCTATTATCTATGCATAGGCGTGTGAGGATTAGATTTTTATTTGTAAATGTTGGTAAAGGTAAATTTCACTGTACACACAGAAACCAACAAAAAGAATATTTATATCGATAATAAGTGAAATTTACAGTTTGGCAAAGTAAAAAAAATGCTGCTTTAGCAGTTATTAGAGTTTGATTTAAAGATATTTACTTTGTATATATTTACATGTGATGTTGACAATATGTGTTTTAACACTTATAAAGCTTTACATTTTTGAATCTCAGTCTACTGCCATTAAAAAATTATTTGACCTCCACATAATTTTCCACAACAGTGAAAATGTAAATCACTAAAAATTGAAAAAATGCTTAAAAATAAATATCAATACTATCCATTCAATTTACAAAAATAAAAGTCACATTCTGCTGACCGTATCTATGTGGTAACTTTGTTGTAATACTGTAGTATCTATGGAGTAATTGCAATGTAGTACTTCTGTAGTATCTATTGATTAACTCAGGCTTATCTATGGAATAACAATGTACTGTTTTGTTAGTATCTCTGGGGCAACTCTGGTGTATCTTCTGAGTATCTTGCAGGTAACACAATTGTTTACACCAGGTTTAACAAAGAACACAGATTTTTTTTTCTATTTATTTGTACTGACTGTGCAGTGCTCATTTTCGTTCACATAAGTATTATCAGACCAAACATTGTAAGGAGGTTTGTGTTATTAGTGTTTATTATGTTAAAACATAGAAGGAGATATATATCAGGCAATATGCTTGAGTAGGATAAAGTTGATGCATTAGATAATCAGCATGAGCACTGTGTGTGCTGAGATAGGTTTAAAAAGAACTATGAACATCAACCTATTTTAAAGCAAATAATGAAAAATAATCCCTTAAAATGTAACCTCTACTCTTCCTCTTGTGCCAATTGCTAGAAAGGTTTTCAAAATTCTGGAGACTGAAGTTATTTCTTTTTATGTTTTTCGTTCTGAAATCTTCCTGCTTGAAAACCTAGGAAAATCCATCACACAATTATGCATTAGAAAACACAAAGGCTGCACAATAATGGACTCATTTCAGGACAATGTTGCACCCACCACCTTAGCTCTGCCCCCTTGTGTTTACAGATTCAGATTTTCAAAGTCATTTAGGAATTTGGCTACCCAGCTCCCAGTAATATTAATAAGATTGGGGCATCTGTCTACTTTAAAGGGCTTTGAATATCCTATCCATGGAAAATATTGTTACAGGACCAGATCCTCAGCTGGAGTAAACTATCCTAGCTCCAATGAAACCAATATTTGTATTTTAGGTAGGACCCTACCAAATCCACGGTCCATTTTAGTCAATTTCACGGTCATGGGATTTTAAAAATTGCATATTTCATGATTTTAGCTATTTAAATCTGAAATTTCACTGCATTGTGATTGTAGGGATCCTGACCCAAAAAGGAGCTGTGGTGGGGGTCACAAGGTTATTGTGCGAGGCTTGTGGTACTGCTACCTGTTGGGATATTTTAGGGTTAAGTATAACAATAAGCTGCTAATGTGCTGACATGGTATTAGGTGATAAAGGCATATGTAGGCAATATTTTTGTGTCTAAGAAATAAGTTGCAAATTCTTTAGTATTTCTTTGTCTAAAATATAAATTGTCAGATTCTTCCCTTCTCTTTTGCTTTTAAAGATTGATAAGGATGCAACTGCAGAAGCCTCAGGAGAAATGCCCTTTGTGTCAATGAAGGTAAAAGGAATGTTATCTTCCCCTCTCTTCCTTTCAAATAGAGGAAGGAAGGATTGTTTTCCCCATTCGTACAAATGGGGAAACTGAGGTCAACATGCACGAACTGCAATCCCAACAGTCCTCCATAGAGCTTGGGCTGAGATTTGAAAATCTGTCCAGGGGATTTACATGTTCTTTCAGTTTTAATGAGACTCAGAAGTCCAAATCTTCTAGACATCCATCAAATTTATGATTCACTGGCAGTGTGTATGTTGTAAGACAGGGGTAGGCCACCTATGGCATGCGTACCAAGGGTGTCACGCAAGCTGATTTTCAGTGGCACTCAGGCGCCCGGGTCCTGGCCATCGGTCTGGGGGACTCTGCATTTTAATTTAATTTTAAATGAAGTTTCTTAAACATTTTAAAAACCTTATTTACTTTACATACAACAATAGTTTAGTTATATCAGTGGTCCCCAATGCAGTGCCCGCAGGTGCCCACCAGGGCATTTATGTGTTCCTGCCTAGTGCCCAGCAGGGGAGAGAAGCCGTGGCCCCGCGCCTGCCAAGGACAGAGAACTCCAGGGCTGCAGGCTTCATTCTATGTTAAAGTAAGAATAATAAATATATTTGGACCAGCAGTTCAACAATGTTTTACTTTTTTTAAATAAATAAGATGAAAACTGTTTATGATATTTATTTTGTAAAAACTCCTTACTTTTTATTACAGGTAGATAAAAAAGAGCAAATTCACATGGTAAGGTGAAAGTAATTGCCAAATAATTTAATTAATACCTTTTACATGTAAAATTACTCTTTTTATCATATGGATTCATATATTATGTAATAGTAAAAATGTTTTTTGTATTATTTAATGTACAAATACAAAATAACCCTTGAAAAATTATTGGCGCTGCCAATAAGACAGGAGAGAATAGATGGATACAGACAGATGGGAGAATGCAAGGCAACTATGAGGCAGTATTGATCAGCATGAGAGGCAGTGATCTCAGCAAACCAGTGGCCTAACCATAGTCACATTTTTTATAGGCATCACGGGAAAGGAGAGCTTCAAGGAGCATTTTGAAAGATGATAATGAGGTAGTTTCTGGTTGTTTACCAGTAGCTTCTCCTAAGCATGAGTGGCAACATGAGAGACAGCACAACAGATCTCGTTTAAAGATGTAACAAGCAGGCGATGAAGGCGGACATCCTGGGCCAGTCAGAGGTGAGAGTCAACATCTCAACAGAAAATTAAAGATAACAGGTTGGGCAAGGCTAGGCCAAGCCATGAAAGTGAAGACAAGTAGCTTGCCCTAACACTGTATCTATGACTCAGAGCACTAACATGCCTGTTCAGTTTTGAGTCTGCCACTGGCTGATCATTCTTCAAAGTAGCAGCTGCCTGGGAGTCTGCTGGAGGACATATTGCATCAACACCTGAGTTCATATATTTGGGGCTTGAACCTTCAACTCTGGAGGCCCCAAACTTAATCCTATGTTTACAATGTGGGGCTTCACTTAGGGCTACATTTTGGCTCCTGGTGAGGAAGTATCTAACTTGAGTGCCTAGCACTAAATGCTGATGGCCAACTATATACTGATTTTCAGAAGTGCTGAGCACTCACCACTCCCATTGAATGAAGTGTCCCTCTGAAAATCAGGCCCCATATTTAGAGATTTAAATTTAGGCTCCTAACTAGAAAATGTCAGGCCCGGTTTTGGAAGATGGTGAACATGCACAGCTTCAGTGCAACAGTTTTGGCACCCCAGAAAAGAAGGTAACCAAAATCAGACAACAATTTAAAGCATTCTGACTAGTTTGTGCAGGACCTGGAATCATAAGCATTGACTCCATGAGTATTCCAGGGCTGGAGTACAGATGGAAAAATAAATCACAACTAATCGGTGGTGCCAGCAAAGAGCTGATCGATGCCACTGCCAAACAACTGTTTGGTGGCTTGAGGGGGGACCTCAGGGAGGGTGGAGAACAGCGAGCAATGGGCAGGCAGGGGTCTTGGGGGAAGTGGTGAAGTGGGGGCAGGGCCTCAGGGCAGAGTAGGGGTTAGAGCACCCCGAGGGAAAAATAAAAGTCAGCGTCTAGGCCTGGCATTACCATTTGATGTGAAGTCTGGTGATTTTGAAATCTGCTTTTGTTTCGCATTGGAACAAACCATCAAATTTTGACATTTCCTGCCAAATGAAATTTTTGAAATAACTTTGTTTCAGATCAATGGAAAACAGAGGTGAATTTAGATTAGAATAGAAAATAAAACAAATTACAAAACATTTTTTATACATGTTTATCAGAATTGACACTCCTGTGGATTTCAGTGAAATGCCCATCAGAAATTTTTCAACCAGCTCGAATTTTGACATGTGTTTGTGAAGGACAAATCCTTCTAAGGGCATTGGGGAAATAATCAGGGGCAGCAGCAATTTCTACTTCTACAGTAGAAGATCAGCTTGTCCTGTATGGGCCATCCCTTCCACTGCTTGTGAATATGCAGAACTGGGGCAGTCCAAGCTATATCTTTTGGGATATGAAGCACCTCATAATGGATGCATGAGCAGTGGATTACGGTAGCTTCCTGCTTGGATGCACTATGAATGGGAATGCAGCTCTCTTCACCCTCTCCCCATCCAAGTGGAAAAAATTCAACTGCTTTCAGTTGGCAGCCAGATTTTGGAAGGGAGCAATTGATCTAGTGAACTTAGGGACTCCGGTGCTACAAACAGGCTGGCAGAAGCAGTTCGAACCCAGCAGAGGCCGGAAGCTCACAGCTGTGGACAATAGAGAAAAGCAGAGGCCAGCACAGACCAGCAATGGCTGGTTGTCATAGTATCTTTCCTCAATCTGAACCTTAGAGTCCAGAAGTTGGGGTACTAGCATGAATTTCCCTAAGTTTAATTACCTGCTTAGATCTGATAAGCTGCCACCAATCAGGAATTCGAGTGCCTGATACACTCTGGTCCCCCCAAAACCTTCCCTGGGGACCCCCAAGATCCAGACCCCCTGGATCTTAACACAAGGAATGTAAACCCCTTTCATCACTGTTGCCTTTGTCAGCCTTCCCCTTCATGGGTTACCCTGGAAGATTACTGTGATTCAAACCCCTTGAATCACAACACAAAGAAATTAGGTATCCTGGAGAGAGAGACAGATTCACGCTCCGTGAATCTAAAACAAAGGGATTCCACCCTTCCCCTCCCTTCTCCTTCCCTGTTAAGTACAGACTCAATTCCCTTGAGCCTCAACAAGGGGAAAAATTCAGACAGATCTTAAAAGCAAAACTTTTAATAAAAAGAAAGAAAAAAGTAAAAGGTCTATCTCTGCAATTTAGATGGTAAAAAGTTACTGGGTCTGTCAGCTTAAGAAATTGGAGAAACAGCCTCCTCCAATAGAAATACAATTTAAAATACTTCCAACCAAATACACATTTGCACATAAAGGAAAACAAATAAAAAGACTATACCACCTTTCTACCTTTATACTTACAAAATTGGAATAGAAGATTAGAGAGCCTGTAGGTACGTGTGGTCACTCTCAGAGCCCAAAGAGAACAAAGCAAAACCCAAAAAACACAAACAAAGGCTTCTCTCCACCGAGATTTGAAAGTATTTTGTCTCCTGATTGGTCCTCTGGTCAGGTGTTGCAGGTCACTGTTTATTAACCCTTTACAAGTAAAAGAGACATTAACCCTTAATTATCTGTTTATGACACTGGTAGAACCCAGGGATGAGCCGTGGGACCAGTAGGAGCTGGTAGAACCCAACTGTAGCCAAAAGAGAGCAGCAGGGGTGGAGGGAGACCAGCAGGCCAAAAGACTCCAAGAGAGAGCAGTAGAGACCATCAGAGACTGGGTCAGTAGGGCCCAGAGGATGATGATCAGGGAGCAGTGGAATGAGGATAATGCAGCTGTTAGAATTCCCAGTAGTGGTGTCCCCAAGCCTCTCTCATGCAGTAGCAGCTATTGGGTGGGCCATAAGCTGGAGACTTGCTGGTGGCATAAGCCTCCCAATGAGACCATCCTGGCAACTCTCCCACAGGCCTTGCTCACCTCCTGGTTCCTCAGGCTGTAGACGAGGGGATTGAGGAGTGGGGTGAGTACTGTGTAGAGCAGGGAGAGCTCTTTTCTGGGGTTCAGGTCCGTGCTGCCCCTGGGGAACATGTACACAGCCACCAACGTTCCGTAGAACAGCATAACCACAGTGAGGTGGGAGGAGCAGATGGAGAAGGCTTTGCGCCTCCCTGAGGCAGAGGGGATCCTTAGCACAGCCCAGGTGATGCAAATGTAAGAAGTGACTGTCAGAAATAATGGGGAGGCTGGGATGAAGGACAGGAAGAATGTGACTGTCTGGACAATGGAGGTGTCGGTGCAGGAGAGCTCCAGGAGGGGCTGGAAATCACAGAAGTAGTGGTCTATCTTGCAGGGCCCGCAGAAGCTCAAGGCTATAAGTGACAGTGACACAATCCCCATGAATAGGAACCCGCCCACCCAGGACCCAACCACCAGCTGCCTGCAGACCTTGCCGTCCATGAGGGAAGGATAGTGAAGTGGGCGGCACACAGCCAAGTACCGGTCATAAGACATGGCTGCCAGCAGGAAGCACTCCACGGTGGCCAAGGAGCCGAACAGATAGAGCTGTGCAAAGCAGCCGCCCAGAGATATTGTCACATTGCCTGCCTGGAGACCAGCAAGAATCACAGGGGAGATGTTGGAGGTGGAGATCATCTCCAGGCAGGAGAGGCTGGAGAGGAAGAAATACATAGGGGTCTGGAGATGTGGATCCAGCATCACCAGCACTACCAGGATGAGGTTGGTAGCTATGGATATGATATAGATAGCTAGGAAGCCAGTAAAGAGAAGGATCCACAGTTCCTTGAGGTCCCCAAATCCCAGGAGGAGAATGTGTGAGATGGTGGTGAGGTTTCCACTGCCCGTCTCCTTCATAGGGAGGGTCTGAAGGAAAGAGAGTTAGCAGATAATTACGAGACAATTAAAAAAACTATCCATAAAACCTGTAGCTATGTGTCCTTGTGGGAAGTAGTGCTGTCTAGTGTTTACAGCAGTGAAGGAGGGGAGTGATGTCTAGGGATTAGAGCAATGGAGGCCAGGACTCCTAGGTTGTATCTTAGCTCTGAGAAAGGCCTGGGGTCTAGTGGGCTAGAGAATGGGTATCTTAGCATCAGGACTCCTGGGTTCTAGCCTAGATCTAGAAGAGCAATGGAGTTTAGCAAGTTAGAGCAAAAGTATTGGCCCTCCACTCCCATTGTGAATAAAAAGAAGTTTCTTGAAGCTGTGCTTCATTTATTTCTCTTCTTTCAATGATGTGACCTGGCCAAAACTCAGAATGTCCATTTCATGGGCAATCCTGACCTTCTGAAATTGCCTTTCATCCCAGATCATAATGAAACAGCAACATTTCCAGCAAAATTCTGACAAATTTCATTTCAGAGAGAGTTAAAGAACCTCATCAAAATGTTGACGTGCTTTGTTGGGATAAAGATATAGCATTTGCTTTTTACTTTATCTTTTCTACTCGGTTCTATTCTAGTCTATTAAACTTGAGATGATAGTTGAATCTATATGCTTTGAAGTTACAGAAATAAAATATCTCACTTATTTGTCATAAAAAATGTGCCAAAATTGGTATGTTCCCATGAAACATTTACATTTTGTTGAATCAGCAAACTGAGAGGAAAATTGGTCATTCAGCAAATTGTGGACCAACTCCAGGCCCAAACTTTGCTGTGAACCCTGAGCATTAGGGACACAGTGGATAATAACTGATGAGAGGTAGCACGATATCAAGGTAAAAGCATGCGACTGTGTGCCAGGATAGACTTCTCCTATAAAAATCTTGATTTTGGCTTTTGCTTTTGACTTGCTGGTGACCCTGAGTATGTCTCTTAACCATTCTATGCCTCACTTTTGTTATTTATTAAGTACAAGACACAGCAATGAACCAAGTCCTTTCACTGGACAGTTTACAATGTGAAGGGTCTTCACTGGGCATATGGTCACATCCCAACAGAGGGAAATCTTTAGCACCAGTGGGACAGGGATTCTTCAGCAGTTAACATGGGGAAATAAATTTAAATACCATTGTCCCTTGGCTGGCACAGGTAGCACAGATCTGTGATAAAAATCAGAGATATTTGTAGGGAATCCTGTTTATTTACAAAGAATGTGAAAAGGGCACTTTTCTCATTCAGCAATCCAGGTCTGCCTTTCCATTGGGTCCTGTGCCCAAAAGTAGCTCTGTCTCTTGCTTTTATCCCAAGGCTATGCTAACCCCTGCCTCTCTCGTTTTCTGCTTCTTTCTGCCTCTCACATGCATAGATACAAAGCTACAATAGACCAGGTCTCACTGTTTAGATGTAAAATATGTTCTCACCTCTTTCTGGAAATCAGGCCCTTTTAAAGTGTCTCAAATTGGGCCCTTTAAAATCCTGGCAAATATTTATTTGACAAATAATAGTCCAGCAGTTTTTTTTTCTATCACTGGCATCCATGCTTATTTAAAGACTGTGCACAGGACCACGCTACAGTTCTTAGCTAAACTGCTCCCTGAAAGAACCATACAGAGCAGAAAACTGGAAAAAGACTTCTCAATGATGTACAGCAAACGCAACTACCACAGTTACAAACAGAGCTGGTTGGATGCTCTTTGATCACAAAAATTCTTCAGCAAATGTTGTTCTTCACTGAATAATTTATGCCAAGTAGCAAGTGACTAGTGATTTTCAGAAGGTGGGCGCTCAGCACTTTCTGAAAATCAAGCCCCTTTAAAACGTCTGCTATTGGGCACTGAAAAAAAGAAGCTTACAAAAACATGAGTCAAGTCTGAAAATCTTGGCCTTATCTAATTGATTTTTTTTTTTGCATATATGGCTAAGAACATAAGAAAGGCCATACTGGGTCAGACCAAAAGGTCCATCTAGCCCAGTATCCTGTCTTCTGATGGTGGCCAATGCCAGGTGCTTCAGAGGGAATGAACAGAAAAGCAATCATCATGTGATCCATCCCATCACCTATAGAGTGGTAAGGGGTTATGGCTAAAATGTTTTAAAGCTCTAAGTCCAATTTTCAAAAGCACCTTATTAACTTAGTAACCTCCTGATCAAGGGACTTAGGTACTTTTGAACATTTTGTCCTCTGTCTCACTATGCATTTACAGTGCACCGTGGAAGCCTGAATGGAGAAGGAAATTATTGTAGTTTCTTATACCATAAATGTTACCTTTCTCCTGCACCAGGAATGTAGGATTATTATCGTTATTTGGGTCATGAAGTAAATAGCAGCTGATGGGATCTTGTCAATTTATCTTTGTCTTCAGTTCATCGTCTGTTTTCAAGTGGTCCAGAGTTTGGTTGGAAGGAGACCAGTTCACTGGCCAGAACTTGTGTCATTCTGGAAAAGCAGCATCAGAAATGATGTTACCCTTTTCCTATTCTCTTTATAGGAGATAGGAACCTCCCCTGAGTGATCTTGTGAAAATCTCTTCTAAAGGGAATCATTACAATGTTGTGCATTATAAGCATTTTTTAATTAAGTACATGCCTTGGGGGACCAGCATTAAAAAAAGAATCTTTTATATGTTTGTATTTAGTCCATTACTGAGTATATTAATGAGAGGGCTTCATTTTACATCCGTCAAAATGATACATCCAGCAATACAGCAACCCTGCTAAGTATGGTTACTCTTACTATATTGCTATGAGCTGGGTGAAAACTTGTTACAGGTTGAGTAAAACCTCATTCAAATGGATTTGTCAATGGGCCCTTCATTTAAGGTAGTTGTAAGACGCAAGAGGCCAACAAACTCTGCACAGAAAGTAGCACCACGTGGGTATTCAAGATTCTATGGGTATTGTGACCAGGTCTGTGAGAGAATACACAGAAAATGAGACCAGACAAGAACAGATAGAGAAGTAGAGGCAACAAAGCCAAGCAGTAGCCTGTGAACACAATGAAACTCTGACAAAATCTGAGGAGAGACTGTGGATCTGTTGGATAGAGAGGCTTGGGGCCATGAGCTGAGGAACTGCTCCTTTTGTTACTAGCTCCTCATGTGCTTGGAGAAGCAGGACTTGGTACATTCCTTGTAAATAAACAAGACTGCATTTGAGCGAACACCATCCTCCATTGGCTTCTGCTTCCAGCTGGGAACTCCCCTAGGGTCCCGAACTATGACTAGCTGCTTGGGTCGGAAAAGGCAACAGTATTATTGCACAGAGGCCCTGTCATAGAACAAAAGGACCTGCCCCCCATGGCCAGAGCCACAAGCACCTCACCTCCCCCAGCTACATGGGCCCCAGGCTGGACAAAGCCCTGAGTACCCCCCATCTTGGCTGGAGGAGCCCCAGGTTGGCCGAAGTCCTGAGCATTCCTCGCCTCAGCCGGAGGAGTCCCAGGCTGGCAGAAGCTCTGAGCACCCACCTCCCACCAGGAGCCTTGGGCTGGCAGAAGCCATGCAGTGCCTCCCCTCCCAGGACCCAACCCTCCCAGGGAAAAGCCAAAGCATCTGTTAGAAGAGGCTTTTGATATGCCCTATGCAGGTTCTGGGGCAGATGAGGAGGTGGTATGTGCCTCCTCAGATGCCCCAGAACCTGAATGAGGCATAATAAAACAAAAATGTTGCACCAAACCCAGAAAGTAGGGTCCAGTAGGTGTGGCTGTGGCAGCACTAAGCGTGGCAGAGCCTCCTCTGGCCTATTATACCTACCGCCCATGGCTGACAATCTAAGGAACCCACCACAGTGTTCACTGAGTGACAACGCAGTAGTAAGTGAGGTCTGTGGCACAGAGCCACAAAGGTATTTAGGCACCTAAACTCCAGCTTTCAGCACTTAAGGCCCAGTTTTAGGCTCCACCATGATCCACAAAACCCCTGCATGGCTGTTGCCTCACCCTGTAAGTGCCTAAGTGTTCAGGGTAAAAGTTCCCTCAGCGTCTGAGCAGTTTATACCACAATTCCACAAAATACTTGAGGATATGCTTAACTTTAAGCACAAGAGAATTCCCAGAGTTCCATGGAACAACAAACATCCTTAAAAACTAGGCATACGTTTAGATACTTTGCTGAATTGAGGCCATAAAGAACAGGCCTCAGAAAGCAAATTCACTGATGGGGTGAGGTGGAGTAAGGCCTGGATTCAATCCAGCCATAGGGCCACCAACTCAGCAAAGTGCTTATGATACCACTGGCTCAATGGTCTGCCAACGTTGACCCCACAGCAGATTCCAATACTCTCTGGAAGTAGGCAACCTCCGTAGTTCTGTGGGTCCAGGGGCAACCTTTCAGCCTAAGGTCTGCTCCCTGGATCCTGCCTTAATTCAGTCCTGGTTACAGAAACATATCCAATAGAACTATTTTCCTGAGCAAGGACTCGACAAGAGAAGTGCTGCATACTTCATATCTTGGAGTCTTGGAATCTAAATTAGTTAGGCAACCCAGTCCCTCAGGAATTTTCAAAATCCCAGCCTAAACAAAGAACAGATGCCTTTCTGAATGATGCATTCAAATTCATTTCTAATTTGCTGGGCTAGAAGCAGGAAACACTGGGTGGATTTTCTGCCATGTGTTATGCGGAAGTTCAGACCAGATGACCGCAGTGGTCCCTCCTGCCTTTAAAATCTATTAATCTATGGATTTTGCAGATCATTATTCATAGGACAATAGAACAGACACCTCCAGAAGTTGTGGAAGCTCCTTCACTGAAGGTTTTCAAAAGGAGGCTGAATAGACATCTGTCTTGGATCGTTTAGACACAACAAATTCAGCATCTTGGAAAGGGTTGTGGTCCATTCTAACCCTATGGTTCTATGATTGGCTCCAATGGTACAACTCACATGACAAAAGTAAGGATGAAGAAAGTACTAGGGTCCTAAGTAACAACACAAGGACATTTTGCTAAAGATCTGATTCTACCAAAAGTTGGATCCTGCAGGTGATGGGTCTTTGCAAGCCAAATTTTGTTAAATTGCCACTAACTTTTGGTGCTTCAATTTAACATCAACCAATCTGGTCTCTCTCTTCAAAATTGCTGTGCACTTACAACCCCAACAGAAATCCATGCAAGTTCAGAGTGCTCAGCAGATCAGAAAACCCAGGTCTCCATTCTCACAAACTGGGCACCAAAAATGGAGGCACCCCAAATTAGTGGACAGGCTGCATGATTTTGGCCATCAGGCTTAAATTATTTTTGGAACTTCTGAGAAGCTTCAGCTCCCGTTGGCTTTAGTATGATCTGGGAGTGGTCAGCAATGCTGGAATTTAGGCCCAAATCCGGAAACAACTTTTGGAAATAATCGCCAAAGATTTTAGTTGTTCTTGATTTTTTAAATAGATTAATAGATTTGATGGCCAGAAAGACCCATTAGATCAGCTAGCCTGATCTCTTGAATAGCAAAGGATGGATAGCAGCAAAGAGTCCTGTGGCACCTTATAGACTAACAGACATTTTGGAGCATGAGCTTTCGTGGGTGAATACCCACTTCGTCAGATGCATGTAGTGGAAATCTCCAGGGGCAGGTATATATATGCAGGCAAGCCAGAGGATGGATAATTTCACCCGGTTACCCCTGTCCTTATCCCAATAACTTATGTTTGAAAGTCAGCTTCCTCTGATAAACCCCAGCTGGAATCTTAAGGACAGTAAGCGACTAAGGTTGAATGAAATCGATTGAGCTAGTATAAACTGTGATTTTCCATGGCTTAGAACTCAGCCAAATCAAGACACACGTTTATGGTCACCTCTGAGTTCTAGACCATCTCAGATTTCAATTTCCTACTTGAATCCTTTGAAGTATTAGAGCTGTTCAAATGTCGGTCCCAGGTAATTTTCAAAGGTGGCGAATTTCCACTCATTTGTCACCACCCTGCTTCTTGGAAACAGCTGAAAAATGGAGCCAAGGCAGAGAATTTTGGCAAATGTCTAAGCAATTGCAAACAGGAGTTGGAGTGGGAAGTGTTAACCAGACTACTACCTGTGTTGCTATTGCCAGACCTATAATGCAGCTAAAGTCACATAATTTAAACATACATCAATAAATAAAATAATGTAAACTCAGATGACTTGTTGAACTTTATGTAGTGGTGTCAGCCGTGTGGGAAGTAAAATGTTAATGAATTTCTGACCCATAACGAGTATTGGGTTGTTAAGATGGGGAAACATCAGGGATTGGCTCCCAAAGGAATCAGAGACACGCTTCATCCTGCCTTCTGTCATAAATCCGAGATACAATGGAGAAGATAGCTTCAGTTCCTTAGTGGGGCTAGTGACAGATCAGAGAGCTACTAAAGTTCCACCATAATTGACTCTTCCCAGTTAGAAGGGGCTCGCCTGTCTGAGGTCTGAATTATCCAGCTACCTTTGTTTGTGGATTAATTAGTAGATGGAAGATTTCATATATTTATTCTTGCATCTGTGACTCAGACACGAGGGAGGAATACACTGCACTTTATGTGCAATGGGCACATGGATTGCAGATGAGTTTCATTCTGTTTTACACCTGTTCCAACTGCTGTTTTCCTTTTGAAGAGGTAAGACCTGATTCTGTGTAGTTTGATGCCATATGCGTGCATTAAACCCACCTCAGAGTGCATGTATTGGGATCCAGCCGCACTCCCTCTGCACTAATGTAAGTGATGATAATGTGTTCGCGGCAGAGAAAAAAACAACCAGAAATGTGCCAAGGGTCAGATTTTTAAAGGCATTTAGCATCTAGGGCTAGCTCAGTGGTTTGAGCATTGGCCTGCTAAACCCAGGGTTGTGGGGTCAGCTCTTGTGGGGGGGTTTGGGGATTTTGTTGAGGATTGGTCCTGCTTTGAGCAGGGGGCTGGACTAGATGACCTCCTGAGGTCCCTTCCAACCCTGATATTCTATTATTCTGTCTCTGCTTTCCTGTCTTGGCAGCTTGGGACTTTAGTACCCTGCCTGGTTTGAGCCAGGCCCACTAGCCTGCTGCATACCCAGACCCGGGTCTGAACCACATCCCCTAACAGATGTAGGCTTAATTGAAAGCAGCTTAAGTGTTCCTGTCTTTAACACTCAGATGCCAACTCCCAATGGGGTCTCCAAACTCCAAATAAATCTGGTTTACCCTGTATAGGGTAAACTCATAAACTGTTCACTCTCTATAACGCTGAGAGAGAGGTAGGCACAGCTGTCTCCCACCCCACCCCACACCAGTTTTAATACATACTCTGGGTTAATTAATAAGTAAAAAGTGATTTTCTAAAATACAGAAAGTGGGATTTAAGTGGTTCCACGTATTAACAGACAGAACAAAGTGAATTACCAAGCAAAATAAAGCAAAACATGCAAGTCTAAGCCTAATATAGTAAGAAACCTGAATAGAGATAAAATCTCACCCTCGGAGATGTTTCAATAAGTTTCTTTCACAGACTGGATGCCTTTCTAGTCTGGGTACAATCCTGTCCCCTCGTACAGCCCTTGTTCCAGCTCATGTGACTAGCTAGAGGATGTCTCATGATTGCAGTCCCCTTTGTTCTGTTCCACTCCCTCATATGGCTTTGGCACAGGGCAGGAATCTTTTGCCTCTTGGTCCCCACCTCCCCTTCTAAATGGAAAAGCACCAGGTTTAAGATGGATTTCAACACCAGGTGACATGGTCATGTGTCCTGTGAGACCCCATGACTTCATTCCTCCCAGCCTACTCACAGGAAGGCCTGCCTGAAAACAGAGCCATCCAGTCAATTGTCTTGGTTGATGGGAGCCGTCAAGATTCCAAACCACCATTAATGGCCCACACTTTCCACAATTACAGTAGGCCCTCAGAGTTATATTTCATATTTCTAGTTTCAGTTACAAGACAGATACATTTATACAAATAGGACGACCACACTCTGTAGATTCAGCAAAGAATCCTGTGGCACCTTATAGACTAACAGACGTTTTGGAGCATGAGCTTTCGTGGGTGAATACCCACTTCCTCAGATGCATGTAATGGAAATATCCAGGGGCAGGTATATATATGTGTGCTAGCAAGCAAGCTAGAGATAACGAGGTCAGTTCAATCAGGGAGGATGAGGCCCTGTTCCAGCAGTTGAGGTGTGAAAACCAAGAGAGGAGAAACTGGTTCTGTAATTGGCAAGCCATTCACAGTCTTTGTTCAATCCTGAGCTGATGGTGTCAAATTTGCAGATGAACTGAAGCTCAGCAGTTTCTCTTTGAAGTCTGGTCCTGAAGTTTTTTTGCTGCAGGATGGCCACCTTAAGGTCTGCTATAGTGTGGCCAGGAAGGTTGAAGTGCTCTCCTACAGGTTTCTGTATATTGCCATTCCTAATGTCTGATTTGTGTCCATTTATCCTTTTCCGTAGAGACTGTCCAGTCTGGCCGATGTACATAGCAGAGGGGCATTGCTGGCATACGATGGCGTATATTACATTGGTGGATGTGCAGGTGAATGAACCAGTGTAATATACGCCATCGTATGCCAGCAATGCCCCTCTGCTATGTACATCGGCCAAACTGGACAGTCTCTACGGAAAAGGATAAATGGACACAAATCAGACATTAGGAATGGCAATATACAGAAACCTGTAGGAGAGCACTTCAACCTTCCTGGCCACACTATAGCAGACCTTAAGGTGGCCATCCTGCAGCAAAAAAACTTCAGGACCAGACTTCAAAGAGAAACTGCTGAGCTTCAGTTCATCTGCAAATTTGACACCATCAGCTCAGGATTGAACAAAGACTGTGAATGGCTTGCCAATTACAGAACCAGTTTCTCCTCTCTTGGTTTTCACACCTCAACTGCTGGAACAGGGCCTCATCCTCCCTGATTGAACTGACCTCGTTATCTCTAGCTTGCTTGCTAGCACACATATATATACCTGCCCCTGGATATTTCCATTACATGCATCTGAGGAAGTGGGTATTCACCCACGAAAGCTCATGCTCCAAAACGTCTGTTAGTCTATAAGGTGCCACAGGATTCTTTGCTGCTTTTACAGATCCAGACTAACACGGCTACCCTCTGATACTTGACACTCTGTAGATTATAAGCTTTGTAATGATACCATACAAGAGACCTTTTGCATTAAGTATAGTTTACCTACATTATATTCACACTCATCAGCATACTTTCAAAAAATCATATAGAATGCAATGTCACACAGGAATAGTACATTATGTGAATATTAGTACTTTGCAAAGTAAGAAACAAAAAAAGAAATTTTGGATTATGTACTGATGTCACTTTTAGGGGACTGTGACAGGGTCAGGCCAGATTGCTACAGGAGAATGATAGAAGGTAGATGTATTAGCCCGAGATTAAGCAGGTCCCATTTCCCTGAGTAAGATAATAGGCTGTTCCAGGACAATCAGGAAGTTGCAGGCTAATTAGGGCACCTGGAGCCAAGTAAGAAGCTACCAGAATCAATTAGGACAGTTGGGCTAATCAAGGAACCTGGTTTTAAAAAGAACATCATGTCAGTTAGTGAGGGGTGTGTGAGGAGCTGGGAGCACGAGGTGCTAGAAGCTGAGAGTGAGCAGACATACTGCTGGAGGACTGCAAAGTACAAGCATTACTAGACTTCAGGAGGAAGGTCCTGTGGTGAGGATAAAGAAGGTGTTGGAAGGAGGCCATGGGGAAATAGCCCAGGGAGTTGTAGCTGTCACACAGCTTTTACAAGTCACAGTAGACAGTTGCAATCCACAGGGTTCTGGGCTGGAACCCAGAGTAAAGGGCGGGTCTGGGTTCCCCCTAAACCTCCCAACTCCTATTTAAGACAAGAGGTGTGGACTACCGTAAGCTAAATGCGGTAACTCGTCCGGACAACTATCCAATGCTACGCACCGATGAGCTATTGGAGAAGTTGGGACGTGCCCAGTTCATCTCTACAATAGACTTAACCAAGGGGTACTGGCAAATACCGCTAGATGAACCTGCCAAGGAGAGGTCAGCATTTGTCGCCCATGCGGGGGTGTATGAATTTAATGTCCTTCCTTTCGGCCTTCGAAATGCACCCTCCACCTTCCAGAGGCTGGTAGATGGTCTACTAGCAGGACTGGGAGAATATGCAGTTGCCTACCTCGATGATGCGGCCATTTTTTCAGACTCCTGGCCCGAACACCTACTACACCTGGAAAAGGTCTTTGAACACATAAGGCAGGCCGGACTAACTGTTAAGGCCAAAAAGTGTCAAATAGGCCAAAACAGAGTGACTTATCTGGGGCACCAGGTGGGTCGAGGAACCATAAACCCCCTACAGGCCAAGGTGGATGCTCTCCAAAAGTGGCCTGTCCCAAGGTAAAAAAAACAGGTCCAATCCTTCTTAGGCTTGGCCGGGTACTACAGGCGATTTGTACCACACTACAGCCAAATCGCTGCCCCACTGACCAACCTGACTAAAAAGACCCAGCCAAATGCAGTTAAGTGGACTGATAAGTGTCAAAAGGCCTTTACCCAACTTAAGGCAACGCTCATGTCTGACCCTGTGCTCAGGGCCCCGGACTTTGACAAGCCATTCCTAGTAACCACGGATGCATCTGAGCGTGGTATAGGAGCAGTTCTCATGCAGGAAGCAACGGATCACAACTTCCATCCTGTCGTGTTTCTCAGCAAGAAACTGTCTGAGAGGGAAAGCCACTGGTCAGTCAGTGAAAAGGAATGCTATGCCATTGTGTACGCCCTGGAAAAGCTACACTCATATGTTTGGGAACGGCTGTTCCAGCTACAAACTGACCATGCTGCGCTAAAGTGGCTTCATACTGCCAAGGGGAACAACAAGAAACTTCTTCGTTGGAGTTTAGCTCTCCAAGATTTTGATTTTGAAATTCAGCACATCTCAGGAGCTTCTAACAAAGTTGCTGATGCACTCTCCCGTGAGAGTTTCCCAGAATCCAGTAGTTAGAAAGTGTTCTTAAACTGTAGAAGTCTGTTAGTTATATACTTAGTGGTATATGTAACGGTGCATGTGTTGTATTAATCTGTTTAGTTTAAAGTTCTAGGAGGAAATCGCCGCCAGTGAGCTTCCCCACTGTCTGCAATTTGGGGGGCGTGTCATAAACAGATAGCTAAGGGTTAATGTCTCTTTCACCTGAAAAAAAAAAAGTAACCTGAAGCACCTGACCAGAGGACCAATCAGGAAACAGGATTTTTTCAACTCTGGGTGGAGGGAAGTTTGTGAGTGAGTCCTTTGTTCTTGGTCTTCTGCCTGTATGCTCTCTCGGCTATGAGAAGTGATTTCTATTTCCTGCTTTCTAATCTTCTGTTTCCAAGTTGTGAGTACAGAGATCATAAAAACAATAGGGGTTATTGTTTTTTTTCTTTTGTATTTACATGCCTATAGGTGCTGGAGTGCTTTGAATTGTATTCTTTTTGAATAAGGCTGTTTATTCAATATTCTTTTAAGCAAATGACCCTGTATTTGTCACCTTGATACAGAGAGACCATTTTTATGTATTTTTTCTTTCTTTTTATATAAAGCTTTCTTTTAAGACCTGTTGGAGTTTTTCTTTAGTGGGGAACTCCAAGGAATTGAGTCTGTGCTCACCAGGGAACTGGTGGGAGGAAGAAGTCAGGGGGAAATCTGTGTGTGTTAGATTTACTAGCCTGACTTTGCATTCCCTCTGGGTGAGGGGGAAAGAGAGATTAGTACTTCTGTTTTCCAAGGCTGGAAACGGGGAGGGTGGAATCCCTCTGTTTAGATTCACGGAGCTTGCTTCTGTGTGTCTATCCAGGAACACCTGGAGGGGGGAAGGGAAAAAGTTTATTTCCCTTTGTTGTGAGACTCAAGGGATTTGGGTCTTGGGGTCCCCAGGGAAGGTTTTGGGGGGGGACCAGAGTGCCTCAAAACACTCTAATTTTTTGGGTGGTGGCAGCTTTACCAGGTCCAAGCTGGTAACTAAGCTTGGAGGTTTTCATGCTAACCCCCATATTTTGGACGCTAAGGTCCAAATCTGGGACTAGGTTTATGATACCCTGACAGTTAGGAACTTTTTCCTAGTGTCCAACCTAAACCTCCCTTGCTGCAGTTTAAGCCCATTGCTTCTTGTTCTATCCTTAGAGGCTAAGGTGAACAAGTTTTCTCCCTCCTCCTGATGACACCCTTTTAGATACCTGAAAACTGCTATCATGTCCCCTCTCAGTCTTCTCTTTTCCAAACTAAACAAACCCAATTCCTTCAGCCTTCCTTCATAGGTCATGTTCTCAAGACCTTTAATCATTCTTGTTGCTCTTCTCTGGAACCTCTCCAATTTCTCCACATCTTTCTTGAAATGTGATGCCTAGAACTGGACACAATACTCCAGTTGAGGCCTAACCAGCGCAGAGTAGAGCAGAAGAATGACTTCTCGTGTCTTGCTCACAACACACCTGTTAATGCATCCCAGAATCATGTTTGCTTTTTGGTGGCTAATGCACATTATATTTAATCTGAAGGAGGCTAAGTCATCATGGTGTGAAGGGTAAAATTCTGTCATGGATCAGAAGTTTCTTAAGAGTCAAGAAACAAGGAATGGGATTAAGTGGACAATCTTCAACTTGGCAAATTAACACTGGGATGCCTTCAGCTTCCATTTCACAGAATGCGCATAGGTACGGATAGTAGGGATGCAGGGGGTGCTGCAGCACTCTAAGGTTTTGCGCCTGGCATCCCTGCCACTGGCCCTGTGCCCTGGGTCCTGGCCAGAGTCTCCTCCTGGATCCAGCCCAGCTGAGGCCCTGGAGGCTCCGCACCCAGCCCCAGGGGTCCTACGCAGCCACTGCCTGTGCTCCTGGGGTGTCTGTTACCAGTCCTTCAAGCAGGGTCCTGGCTGCCAGCCCCATGTCCAGGGCTCCCACCCCTAGCTGTGGCCCCAGCCTCTTCTGCCTTACCTGTGACTGAGTCCCCACACCCCAGACCCATGGCCCTGCTCCCAGCCCAGCTCTACGGGGTGGTTGGGGCACAGACAGAGTAAGAGAGGTGCAGCTCAGCACCCCCACTAAAAAAACTGTTCCAGCACCATGGGACCTTTGTTGTGGATAGATAGCTAAACAGAAAGATGGGTATGTATGTATAAGGGGACTGTTGTCCCCTTTCTAAAACTCAGTGGGGAGCTAAGGAGGCAGTAGGGCCCCAAGCTGAGCTGGGGAGCAGATCTGTGCCAGCCAGAGGGGCCAGAAAAACAGCTCAGGAAGCAGGTCAGAGCTGGGAACAGAGTCACAAAAGCAGGCCACTGAGCAGCCCTGTGCTGGGAGCAGAGCTGCAGCAACCAGAGCCAGAGAGGCAGCCCAGTGAGCTGGAGGCAGAGCAGCAGCAGCAGCTGTGCTGAGGCAGAGTGAAGCTGGAGCTGAGGGAGAGTGGAGCTGGGGCTGGAGCAGTCCAGACCTGGGTACAGTGAGAAGTTGGGGAGAGCAAGAGGGACCCTGGACAGCAGGCCCAGCAGAGAGAGACACCCCCAGCCAAGACACCTTGCAGACCAGACTTGGAGGGGGATCGTAACCCTGATGGGACAGGGGCCATGCTGGGAAGTCGGGTCCTGCCACCCTGAGCCTGGAGGTGTGTGGCCACCACCAGAGCATATGTCTGACCGGCAGCATCCCTGCAGCACAGCCAGGGCCTGGGCAGGTGGCCTGGGACTTGTGAGGAACAGATTGAACTTCCCTTACATTCCAGAGAGATGCTGCTTGTGAGGTCCCCGTGCCACAGAGTGGGGTGATGTGTTTTCTTGTAACCTTTCGCATTTTTCCTTATTTTTTTAAATTGGTTGCTATTTAATAAATTGTATTTGCTTTGAACTGTATGTAATGATCAATGGGTCAGGGAAGCGTCCAGTGCAGAGAGAGCACCCTGGAATGGGGACACTCTAGCCCCTGTCCTGAGTGACCACAACAAGGTTGGGAGTTGAGCCCCCAGGAATCCTGGGCCCAGCCTTGTTGGGGTTATGATGACTCTGGCACACAGGAGAGTGGAAAGGGAGGCCTCTAGGTCAGGCAGGGCTCTGGATAAACGAAGTGGGAGCAAGGACTCAGATCCTTTCACTAGCCCACTGCACCGGGGTATAAGCCAGGAAAGTTCCCAATAATAGTGGGACCAATTCCCCACTTACATATGGGGATAGTGAAACAGCTGGATGGTTGGAAATGGAGTTAAATGAGTGAGCTGGGAAAATTTGCTGATGAAACAAAATTGTTTTGTATTGTCAAGACAGAGAAGGGTGTTAGGAATTTCAGAGAGACTTGACCAAGCTAGATAGAGAGACATCAAAAAGGCAGAAGAAATTCAGTGTTGAAAGAAAAAAAAACAATGCACCCAGGAGGGAACAATGTGGTATGTTCTGATGTGGAATACAGAGCTCACTTCTCTGTAGAGATGAGATGGATAAGTAGGCACTGGATGAAAGTATACAAAATACACTAACTGGCACAGAGAAGAACACTCAGACACTTCTGTGCTCCCTGTGTCAATACAAACAAGGGAGTTATTCAATAGAAGTGAATGGCAGAAAAATTGACCCTCACAAAAGGAGATTCTTTTTCACATGATGTTCACAAATGCAGTTAGCCTGTGGAACTCACTGCCACATGATAAAATTGAAGACAAGAATTAAGCAGCATTCAGGAAAAGATCAAGTCCTTTCATACCTGTAAGGAAGCTGGCTCTGTCTCTCTATGTTACAAATATGGACCTCAGTACCAAAGTGTCACACAATCTTTAATGTATTTAGCCTCCAAACATCTCCATGGAGTAGGAAAGTGCTATTATCCCCATTATACAGATGGAGAACTGAGTCACAAAGAGGTTAAGTAATTTGTGCAAGGTCTTACGCAAGGAGAAGAACAGAGACTTGAACCACAGCTCCAATATGCTTGGGTGATGCACCAGCTCAAGACTAACCTTCATCTCTAGTTGGTATGCAAGACTCCATACTGGCTGAGATGGACTCCCTTCTTGATCTGGTTTGGCAGCTCTTAGTGTGATGTGGTCTAAAGAATAGGTACAAACAGGGAAAACTAACCCAGCAACTGCAGATTCGTGGGTGCAAAGTGACTATGTAAAAATGGCCCCTTCTTCTTCAGCAGCTATTAGCGACTAAAACACTTAAAAAACAGACCTTGCTTCATACTCAGAGAGAAGGAGCTGTCTTTAATTCAGACTCTCGCATCGGCAGCAGAATGGCTATGCATTTTCCAAACACAGAAATAGTATCACAGGTGATGATGTGTGAGCTGGGAGGACCCTAGCTTGGCTTTCATAGCCCAAGATGGAATTTTTCGGTCATTTCTCAGAGCTGAAATACCTTCGTCATGACAGTGTCTTCTTGTTGCCTTGATTCTTTCATAATTGCATATCTTTGTCTTGGTATAAGCCATAGTACGTTAAGGTGACTGTCACTTTCCAGTGGCTGGTTTTGTTCAACATCTTCATTAATGACCTGGATGATGGGATGGATTGCATCCTCATTAAGTTCACAGATGACACTAAGCTGTGCGGAGAGGTAGATACTTAGGACGGAAGAATCCCACGCACTGCTACAGGCTGGAGACTGACTGACTAAGAAGCAGTTCTGTAGAAAGGGACCTACGGATTACAGTGGACAAGAACCTAGATATGAGTCAGCAGTGTGCCTTTGTTGCCAAGAAAGCTACGGCACATTCGGCTGCATTAGTAGGAGCATTGCCAGCAGTTCGAGGGATGTGATTATTCCCCTCTATCTGGCACTGGAGAGGCAAGGTCTGGAATATTACATCCAGTTTTGAGCCCCCTACTACAGAAAGGATGTGGACAAATTGGAGAGAGTCCACCAGAAGGCAGCGAAAATTATTACGTGGCTGGGGCACATGAGTTATGAGGAGAGGCTGAGAGAACTAGGATTGTTTAGTATCAGAGGGGTAGCCGTGTTAGTCTGGATCTGTAAAAGCAACAAAGAGTCCTGTGGCACCTTATAGACTAACAGACATATTGGAGCATGAGCTTTCCTGGGTGAATACCCACTTCATCGGATGCATGTAGTGGAAATTTCCAGGGACAGGTATATATATGCAAGCAAGAAGCAGGCTAGAGATAACGAAGTTAGTTCAATCGGGGAGGATGAGGCCCTCTTCTAGCAGTTGAGGTGTGAAAACCAAGGGAGGAGAAACTGCTTTATGATTTTGCTAGCCATTCACAGTCTTTGTTTAATCCTGAGCTGATGGTGTCAAATTTGCAGGTGAACTAGAACTCAGCAATTTCTCTTTGAAGTCTGGTGCTGAAGTTTTTTTGCTTCAGGATGGCTACCGTCCAATCTGCTATTGTGTGTCTAGGGAAGTGGTGGAATCTCCTTCCATAGAGGTTTTTAAGGCCTGGCTTGACAAAGCCCTGGCTGGGATGATTTAGTTGGAGATTGTTCCTTCTTCGAGCAGGGGGTTGGACTAGATGACCTCCTGAGGTCCCTTCCAACCCTGATATTCTATGGCTAGACAGAGGTTGTCCACTATAGCCTATATCTCATACACTTGCTTCTAGAATTAAAGATTTAGCAACCCATGGTTTTATAGCCAGAGGTCATGGGTTCCATTCTTATTCAGGGACCTCAGTGCACCAGAAACCAGATTTTCAAAAGTATATAGACAGAGATGTGTCTAAAGACACAGATAGGTAGAGCTGCATGAAATTCTTTCCTCCTTTTATCATTTTTTCACAGAACTGCTCTGCTTTGGCCCAGCTGCCCCTCCATCTTCATGGCAGAGCAGTGGGCAGGCCAAACATTTAGTGAGCAGTGCTGTGACCCTGAGCATCAGGTTGCAACGCCCAGAGCTGGGCCCTGCCCTGCAGGACAGGAGCCAATGATTTCATTGGGAACTGGAGGCCACATTTTTAGAGGTGTCCAGCTACTTAATGGGATTTTCAAAAGTGTCTAGTTGCCTAATACCCACTGAACTCCCATAGGAGCTTTCAAAATGTGGCCCTAGCTATCTTTCTATTCATCTTATAGTTCATTCATCTAGTCTGTGCTTCTCTAACTTGCTGGCCAGAATACTGTGGGAGACTGTATCAAAAGCTTTGCTAAAGTTAAGGAATAACACTTCCACTGCTTTCCCCTCATCCACAAAGCCAGTTATCTCATCATAGAATGTAATTAGGTTAGTCAGGCATGACTTGCCCTTGATGAATCCATGCTGACAGTTCCTGATCAATTTCCTCTCCTCTAAGTGCTTCAGAATTGATTCCTCGAGGACCTGCTCCATGATTTTTCCAGGGACTGAGGTGAGGCTGACTGGCCTGTAGTTCCCTGGATCCTCTTTCTTCCATTTTTTAAAGATAGGCACTACATTAGCCTTTTTCCAGTCATCCAGAACCTCCCCGATCACCATGAGTTTTCTAAGATAATGGCCAACGGCTCTGCAATCACATCCGCCAACTCCTTTAGCACTCTCAGATGTAGCGCATCCGGCCCCATGGACTTGTGCTCATCCAGTTTTTCTAAATAGTCCTGAACCACGTTTTTCTCCACAGAGGGCTGGTCACCTTCTTCCCAATACTGTGCTGCCCAGTGCAGCAGTCTGGGAGCTGACCTTATTTGTGAATACATAATTTAAAAAAGCATTGAATACATTAGCTTTTTCCACGTCCTCTGTCACTAGGTTGCCTCCCTCATTCTTAAGGGGTCCACATTTTCCTTGACTTTCTTCTTGTTGCTAACATACTTGAAGAAACCCTTCTTGTTACTTTGAACGTCTCTTGCTAGCTGCGACTCCAAGGCCACGTCCAGACTAGGGTATTAAATCAATTTTAGATACGCAACTTCAGCTACGTGAATAACGTAGCTGAAGTCGAATTTCTAAAATCGAGGTACTCACCCATCTAGACGGCACGGCATCGATGTCCGCGGCTCTCCGTGTCGATTCCGGAGCTCCGTTTGGGTTGATGGAGTTCCGGAATCGATGTAAGCGCGCTCGGGGATCAATACATCGCGTCCAGACTATACGCGATATATCGATCCCTGAGCAATCGATTTTAACCCGCCGATGCCGCGGGTTAGTCTGGACGTGGGCCAAGTGTGATTTGGCCTTCTTGATTTCATTCCTGTATGCCTGAGCAATATTTTTATACTCCTCCCTGGTCATTTGTCCAATCTTCCACTTTTTGTAAGCTTCTTTTTTGTGTTTAAGATCAGCAAGAATTTCACTGTTATGCCAAGCTGGTTGCCTGCCTGTCAAGATTTTTTTCCCCACTTTGAACTTTCGAGTACAAAAAGTGGGGACCTGCATGAACACTTCTAAGCTTAATTACTAGCTTAGATCTGGTACACTGCTAGCAGCCAGAATTTAGTGTCTGGCACACTTTCTGTTCCCCCAAAACCTTCCCTGGGGAACACAGATCCAAACCCCTTGGATCTTAAAACAAGGAGGAATTAACCCTCCCTCCTCCTTTCCCCCCACCAGTCCCTGGTGAGTTCAGACCTAAACCGCTTGGATCTTAAAACAAGGAAAAATTAATCAGGTTCTTAAAAAGAAAGCTTTTAATTAAAGAAAGAAAAAAGTAAAAATTATCTCTGTAAAATCAGGATGGAAAATGCTTTACAGATACTCAGATTCATATAGACCAGAGGGAACCCCCTCTAGCCTCCAGTTCAGAGTTACAGGAAACACAGGCAAAAATCCTTTCAGCAAAAAGAAACATTTACAAGTTGAGAAAACAAAAATAAGACTAATCCTCCTTGTCTGGCAACTACTTACAATTTTGAAACATGAAAGACTGATTCAGAGAGATTTGGAGATCCTGGGTGTACGTCTGATCCCTCTTAGTCCCAAGAGCGAACAACGAACAAAACAAAAAGCACAAACAAAGACTTCCCTCCACCAAGATTTGAAAGTATCTTGTCCCCCCTATTGGTCCTCTGGTCAGGTGTCAGCCAGGTTTACTGAGCTTCTTAATCCTTTACAGGTAAAAGAGACATTAACCCTTAACCATCTGTTTATGACACTACCATATTTACTATTCTTTCTATACATAGAGATAGTTTCTTCCTGCAGCCTTGTAAACATGTGAGACTCACTGCTGCAGCACCTCCTGCTGGTTGTCCGGGAATTAGCTCATCCAGCCTCTGGAGCGCCCTCTGCAGGTTGGTGTCATACCACCACTGCTGGCCCCCAGGTCCCTTCCAGGACCCCCATGCCCCATTAACTGGTTGCTGCTCCCTGACAGTACCCCCACAGTCTGGATCTCCCCCTCCCAAGAGAACCCCCACCCACTATCTCAACTTCATCTCAGTCTTGGCTACTGCCTAGTCTCCATCTAGACCCTGTTCACTGGGGCAGACTGCAGTATAAGCCACTCACCACAGGCGAAGAGTTTTGGACCTGCTGCCTCTGGTTACCCATGGGCTGCCCCTGCAACCCAGTACCTAATAGGCCTTACCAGGCCTGCAGCCTGGGGCTTTCCTAGGCCCAAGCTCCCTGGCTCCCTTGGCCTTTCCACAGCCCTGCTCCACTCCAGATACCTGGTTAACGTCCCTGAAGCCAGGTCCTTCTCTCTCTGAATGCAGAGAGAGACTGTTGAACTCCTGGCTCCCAGCCTCTTATATAGGGCCAGATGAGACCTGATTGGGGCATGGCCCAGCTGTGACTGCTTCCCCAGTCAGCCTAGTAGCTGCTTTCCTTGCCACAGCCCTCTCCCAGGGCTGTTTTAAGCCCTTCAGGGCAGGAGCAAAGTAACCACCTTGCTACAAGCCTCAATAAGGATTCTTTAAAATCCAGCAAGCTCTCCTGGAATCCTTTGCCCCTCATGTTATTCTGTCAGGGGATCCTGCCCATCAGTTCCCTGAGGGAGTCAAAGTTTCCTATTCTAAACTCCAGGGTCCATATTCTACTGCTCTCCTTTCTTCCTTGTGTCAGGATCCTGAACTCAACCATCTCATGGTCACTGCCTCCCAGGTTCCCATCCACTTTTGCTTCCCCTACTAATTCTTCCCTGTTTGTGAGCAGCAGTTCAATAAGATCTCTGCTCCTAGTTGGTTCCTCCAACATTTGCACCAGGAAATTGTCCTCTACACGTTCCAGAGTTTCCATCCTTATAGGTTTTTAGGTCAGACTTGACAAAGCGCTGGCTGGAATGATTTATTTGGGGATTGGTCCTGCTTTGAGCAGGGGGTTGGACTAGATGACCTCCTGAGGTCCCTTTCAACCCTGAGATACTATGATTCTATGATAATAATTATTTAATAATGACACAATCAGTGACCGAATTGATCAAGTCTTGAGATACTAAGAAATAGTCCAATCTTGACTAATCTCCAAACATCTGTAAATCTAAATCAGCCAGTTATATATGAAGTGTCTGGTGAGCATTCACATGTTTTTGTAGAGATGAAGAAGATTTCTCAAGGCCTGGGTCAAGAGTTTCATTAAAGTCTCCAGCTATAATATTTGGATGGTGACCCATGGTTATTTATACTCATTAAAAAATTATGAAAAAAATGGGATCATCCTGCTTTGACACACGGAGTTTGGCAAAGATTATATAGAATTGCCAGTTTCAGCCCTGAGGACAGTAACTTGGCCCTCAATGTGAGACATTACGCTCGGAATATTTACATTATACTTTTTATCCATTAGTATAGCAACTCCTTTCACTTTAGAATTAAAACAGCTAAAAATGGAGACGCCTTCCCAATCTGTTCAATTTACAAGCTCCAAGTACTGTCAGATGTCTGCCTTGGAGAAAGGCAATGCCAGCATTCTCTTGCAAGCATTGAGTATGTTTTTTTCTTTATTTTCATATGGTTATAAAAAAATCAGAAAAGATAGTGGAGCAAGAAACACACACCTCAGTACCATACAGTCAAAAAGGAGAAGCAGTTGAAACAGTCCAAAAATAACATACTTGACACCCAGATGGAGCAACCAGATCAGGTGAAACTTGATGATCCTCACAGTGTCTGGGCCCCCAAATGATACATTACGGCTCTTTGAAATCCTCTTCCGCTTCAGAAATTCTCGGTTCTGTTTCACCCATCCGTCTGTATAGAGCTTGTAGCACACTCTGAATCTCAGTCATGGTGGTCTGCAGGGTCTGCAGATTTAATTTCAAGAGGATCTGTGGCCACCAGTAGCAGAACAGCCACAGCTACATTCCATCAGGCTCAGGTGCCATTTTGTTTGTAGAAGTGAGGTAGGCAGATCTTCTCTGTGTTTTCATTGCTTTCAGATTTGGAGAGGAAAGTGCAGAGAATCTTGGGGGTTTCAGTAGATGAGAACAATATTTCTTGGGGTTGGATGGTGGGTTTTAGGGGCCAAAGTTTGAGGATTCCCCAAGGGCCACTTCAGAGCTCAAGCAACCTACTTCCACTGCAGTTTCAGTACTCACTAGTGTCACCTTTTCAACCTTTTTAAAAATAAAATAAATTTCCAAAGGAAACATTCCAAATGAATAGTTGAAATGTTTCTGTCTGAAATGGTAGAAAGAAATTTTTTTTAAAGAAAATACCATTTTTTTCAAAGAAAACTACTAAATGAATTCAATCTGAATTTATTAATACTTTCTGTGTTCTAAAAATGCATTTTTGAACAAAAATCCTATGTTGAAAAGAATTCACCCAGCTCTAGCCATGAGTTCTAGACTCCTACGGATCTTTGGAAAATCATGCATGCACACACACACACACACACACACACATATTCACGAGGACCATCATGATGTTCCCAGATACAAAGGGTGTGCAGGATCTAGAAATCCAGAACATCAAGAAAAGCCAGAGTATATTAAGGGGCTGAACCCATCCACAAGAATTCTAGGGCAGTGCCTTGTAAAATTTGAAAGTCAGAACACAGAAACAGAGGAAACACGTAGCTGTTAGTATTATCCCCACATTACTCACGGATCACATGATTAACATGATCTAGGGGAAACCTCAATGCTACCTCACTTGCTGGCTAAACCACACAGGTTGTCTCCCGTGTCAGTCAATCCACTTGAATTTTTGTGAGTGCCGCATAGTTTGGATGACTTTCCTTGTGGCTTCCTTGATCTCTCTGTTTCTTAGGCTGTAGATGAGGGGGTTGGCCAGGGGAGTCAGGACAGTGTAGAAGACAGAGAGGCATTTGTTCAGATCTCTCAGTGCAGCAACATCTGGGAGCATATAGACAATGATCAGGGTCCCATAGAAAATTGTCACTACCATGAGGTGAGAGGAGCAGGTGGAAAATGCTTTTTTCCTCTGGGTGGTGGACGGGATTCTCAGGATGGTGGTGATGATTGATATATAGGATGTTACTGTTAATAGAAATGGGTAAAGCACAACTGTGGAGCAGAGAATGAAACTCACCAGTATGACCAGGTTGGTATCATTACAAGAAAGCTTAATCATTGGGGTGAAGTCACAAAAGAAACGGTCAATTTCATTGGGGCCACAGAATATTAATTGTGTAACCAAACATACAAGTAGGGTACTAATCATAAATGCCAATAGCCATGACCCAGCTGATAACTGGAGACAGAAGCTGCCTTTCATAATGGTTGAATAATGCAGGGGGTTACATATAGCTAAATACCAGTCGTAAGACATCACTGCTAGAAGACAACATTCTGCACCTACTAGAGAACCAAATAAATATAATTGCACAATACAGCCCTCAACAGAACTGGTTCTGTTACCAGTCGGGAGACTGGCCAGCATCCTAGGCAGGATGGTGGAGGTGTAGCAGGTCTCCCGGCAGGACAAGTTCCCCAGGAAGAAGTACATGGGGGTGTAGGTGCTGATCAGCCACAACTAGCACAATGATGAGGATATTCCCAGCCACAGTCACAATGTAGATCACTAGAAACACAAAGAAGAGAAGAGCCTGCAGTTCTGAGACATTCCCAAATCCTAGGAGGATGAACTCGTGATGGAGGTTCGATTTTCCCCAGCTTCTTTCCCCATGAGACGTATCTAGTAGGGGAAGAAAACAAGAAACAGTGGAGTTTTTTTCTCTCTCTCCTGTTAAACTCGATAAAGCAGTATCTGTATAATAATAATAATTGGAGATACATCAATCTCCTAGAACTGGAAGGGACTTTGAAAGGTCATCGAGTCCAGCCCCCTGCCTTCACTAGCAGGACTACATACTGATTTTTGCCCTAGATTCCTAAGTGGCCCCCTCAAGGATTGAACTCACAACCCTGGGTTTAGCTAGCCAATGCACAAAACACTGAGTTATCTCTCCCCCCTAAGTTTGCATCTCTTGCATGATTACGGAAAAGTACCAATAGGACTCCGAGAAGGTCATTTACTGTCTTCTAAGGCTGAAACTCTTGAGACTCGGTAAGGGACATAGAATCACAGACATAGGCATTACCACTCCGGAACAGTCTATCTAATCTGGTTTCTTTAATAGTGTGCCTTTAATAGTGGGCACTCTCAGATTCTACAGAGGAGCTATAAGCTCCTATAACAAATACTGATGCAACAGCATCTACATGGAAAATTGTTTGGCCAGGCAATTAATTGTTGGCCTTCTGTCCAGTACAATGAAAGCTTGTATCTCTGGAACATTTTTAATTCAGCTACTGCAACTATGTGTATGCATTTATTCTTAGGTCCTCATCTGGACCCCATAATCAAAGTATCTGAGCACCTCATGTTCTATAATATACTGACCCTCACAGCACCTTCTGGGAAGCAGGAAAATGACATTGTGCCTTTTTTACGCAGAGGGTCAGATGTTTAAATGCATGTAGGTACTAAAGACGCAGGTAATTGCTTACTGGATTTTCAAAAGACTCCGAGCAGACTAGGTACCAGAGTTGCATTGAAATCAATGGGACTCAGGTGCTTAAACAACTTAGATTATTTTTAAAATCCCATTAGCTGCGTATATGCTACTTTAGGAGGTTAAACATCTTTGAAACTGTGGCCATAAGTGAGTTGCTAAGGTCACACAGGCATTTGTAATGGAGCAGGGAAATGATCCCTGGTCCCCCAAAGTCAGACAGGAATTACTTTGGGGGAGTTCTATGGCCTAGAGCAGTGGATTTTATTTGTGAACCTCTAAACTTTTTGAATGGAGGTGCCGACCCCTGTGGAAATGTTAGACATAGTCTGTGGACCTCCCAGGGATCTGCAGAACGCAGGTTAAAAATCAATTTCTGTGGTAACAACAACCTTTCATAGATCCCTTAGACGTAGTCGGCTGACCCCCTGAGGTCAATGAACCGCAGATTGAGAACCATTGGCCTAGATGTTCAGCGTAACTGATCACAATGATCCCTTCTGGCCTTGGCATCTATGAATCGAATCGATGAAGTTCTAAATTAGTTCCCTGAGCAAATCTATCTATCTATCTATCTATTCCCATCCACCCCCTCTATCTATCTATCTATCCATCTATCTATCTATCTATCCCTTACACACCGTGCCTCATGCACAAAAGACACCCCAAGGAGACACGCACACAGATCCCTCACACTCTTATGAACCCCATGAGTCACCTAGAAACTCTCATACACATTCTGTCCCCAGTTGCACCCTGCAGCCCAGCTACCATGCACATGCCTGTTGGCGTGGAATTACAGCCGAATTCTGGGCAGCAATAGAGCAGATGTAACTCAGTCCTCCTAGCCACTGTCTCAGCTCAGCCATGTTAGGAATCATGAGGAAGCATATCTGGGTAGAATGAGAAATAGGAGAGGGCAAAGAAGACCCATAGTGTGTGTCAGACATCGAGGGGGCGCTGCTCTGTTCCCTGATCTGAAAAGCTTTCCACTTATCATCACCCCAGTGCTCTGCTCCTGTGTAGGGTGGGAAGAGCCTGGAACTCTCCCAGGGCTTGGCATAGGAGGCCATCTAGACCTTAAGGTACAGGGGGGACCGAAGCGGACGTTGGTGCTGTGTCCCTGCTGTACAGCATTTGTGATGCCATGCCCCAGAGTCGTGCTATGTGGGGTCTCAGCTCAGCAGCATTAGGAGCTGTGATGAGACATGTTGAGGAGGGAACAGGCAGTGCCACAGAGTTCTAAGTGCATGGTTACAGAGAGGGCCTGAGTGACTGCTCTGGCCACTCTCCTTCCCAACATGCTGACTTTTCCTTCTTTACTGAACTCCCCAGCACTTGTCCCAGGAATCATAGAATTGTAGAAGATTAAGGTTAGAGGAGACCTTAGGAGGTCAATCAGAATGATCCAATTTACCTTTAATCCTCAGCATCCAGTGGTGACCTCTCCCTCAAGGGCACCTGCTGTCCTCACTGTCTCACACACACTCCTTTGCTTAGCAAGACACCCCATTTTTGCTACTGGCCTTGGCCGCTCTTGCTTGATGCTCTTGCTTCTGCGGCTTACACAGAACTTCAGCACTTCCTGGGGTGGATTCTTATATGATTTATAGGGGAGCGCAGCTTCACACAGTCTCCTGCTGCTAGACTTGTCTCCTCCCAGATTGTTGATTGTGAACATTTTTAAATTGACCTCCTAGGGAATTAACCCCATGTCACTTGTTAAAACAGTGTGATTGTGGAGGCCAGTGCATCCCCATGGGAAACCTGCCTCTGTGTCATGTCCTGTGTGTGTGAGGAGCCCGGATGACTGAAAAATACACTTCCATCACTTTACTAGTTGTACTTAAACAGTGTACAATAATGTTATTCCATACATTTTCAATATACTGATTATATGTCCATGAAAAGTAATTTCACAGATGGGGAAACTGAGGCCTGGGAAGGGGAAGTGACTTTCCCAAGGTCAGCCATCAGAACAGTGGCAGAGAAGTCATGTCTCCTTGAATCAAGGCATGTGGCAGATCCACTGGTCAATGCAGCAAGTTAACTTTTCTCATTAGCTGAAACACGACACAAACTGATAGGCATTTCAGATACGAAATACACTAAACATCAAGATGAGAGGTGAAGTCAGTGCATAAGGGCTCTGATTCTCCTTTACACAAAGACTTCTTTATGCCATAAATAGGATTTGCTGCCACTTTACTGTCCCTTGACATTCCCTGAGTCGTTGCCTTGTCAACACGACCCAGATGTGGAGCTGGGTGGAAAAAAATTGTTGAGACAGTTTTCCATCCAAAAATGCCATTTTGATTAAACCAGTTTTTAAAAAGTCAAATCAATTTCATGGGGGGAGGGGAGGAAATGGAAAAAAAAAGTTTGAGAATGTCAAAACTGGGTGGTTTGACATTTCAGAACAAATATCAGTTGTTCATTTTAAAGTTTCCTTTTTTATTTATAATTGTTATTAATTTTTCCCAATGTAAGAAATATTCCATATCCTCAGACTCCTCATAACACACAATGTAAATGAAGAGGGTTAGGATAAAGGGAGAGGAAGCAGCTTATCTATCTTCAGGGTCTATGTTAAACATAGACCTTTAAGAAGTCAGTGCAAATTGCTTTGACTTTTCTGGACATTGCCTAGTGTGGAATACAAGTCATTCGCCAGCTGTGAGAGCAGCCATTTCACTGAGCCAGGCATCAGTACTTGGTGGGGAGAATATTTTTCATTTTTGCTGGATTAATTTTTTAGCTACCAAAGCTGCCTTGTTACCAGGTAATCTCCATGTATCGGGAACATGTCCAAACACGGATTTTTGCGGGAAGGGCTTCAGCTTTGCATGTAGTATAAAATTGGTCCTTTCACCCACCTTAGATGAGAAATTCTTAAAACATATGAGCTCATGGAACACCAAGCGAGTTTACATTTCCAAGAGAGATCTGCATTTATGAGGCCTTCAATGAAGGCTTTAACAACTCCCCAAAGTGAGACACTGATGAACTGGGGGAGAGGGGGCATTTGTTTTTTTTTTGAAGTTTCAACTCCCACTTGATAGAGTTAACAAATGATGTGTCAAACAGCAGAGAGATATTTAACTTCTACATTTTACTGGGGGTACATGCAAGACATACGCATGTAAGCATGGTTAGATATACTACTACAACTACTACTACTAATAATAATACATTAATAATGCCACTATCAGTGACAGAACTGATCAAGTTTTGTGACACAAAGAAATAGTCAAATCTAGTCTATGTTGAATGATCTGCAGATATAAAAAATAAAACCCAACCCTATAGTCTCTGGCTGTTGGAATATGCAATCTTCATATATCTCTTAAACCTAAATCACCTAGGTATGTAAGAGTGCCTGGCAAGCATTCGCATTTTTATATGGAGATGGAGAAGATTTATCAGGGACTGGGTCAACAGTTTTGTTAAAGTCTCCTGCTATAATATTTGGATGGTGGCCCATGGTCTTTTATACTCATAAAAAAATTATGAAAAGATTGGGATCATTCTGGTTTGGCACATAGAGGTTGGCAAAGATGACTATAGAATTGCCAATCTCAGCCTTGAGAACAGTCAATCTGCCCTTACTCTCAGACACTGTGCTCGGAATATTAACATTCATATTTTTATCCATTAGTATAGCAACGCCCCTTGCTTTAGAAGTAAAACAGCTAAAAATGGAGAGGCCTTCCCAATCTCTGTCCAATTGACAAGCTTCAAGTTCTGTCAGATGTCTCTCCTGGACCATGGGAAAGTTAACATTCTCTTCTTTAAGCACTGAGTATGTGCGTATGTGTGTATTATCTCTTAATAAGGTTATTGAAACTCTTTATATTTCAGAAGACACATTTAATTATTGGAGCCATCATTGTTAAAATGTACCAGACAAAATATAAAGTCGCTTGGTGAATAAATGAGAAATTTCATTTTTTCCTGGGCAGCATACACAATTCTTACATACCTAAGCAGGAAAAGTTATATAATCCAGGGGAAGGTATCACTTCCCAGCACATATTCCACAAAAATGGGAAGGAGAGGGACAGAAAAAGGAATTAAATAAGTGAAAAAAAAAACCAAAACAAAAAAGATAGTGGAGTGAGAAATGCACATTAGTGCCATACCATTTAAAAGGAGAATCTGTTTAAACAGTCCAAAAATACACACCTGATAGCCAGAGGGATCATCCAGATCAGGTGACACTTGGTGAATCTCACATCTCACTGGCCCCCAAACATTACAACTATAATGATCACCTATTACCAACAGTAACTTCATACATCAGTCCATAAAGAAACACCCTCTCATAAACCACAAATAAAAATATATGTGTAATTATTAATCAAATGACAGATTTTACATTGATGTGCTTATCCCATGAATTAAGGCAATAAGAAGTAATGTGATAATAACCATTTGACCCTTCAACCCCACTGAAAGAGAGAAAAAAGAAAAGAAAATAACATTAATATCAACTAGCACCCATCAACTAGTTTAGAGCACCCGTGTCGGATGTCAGCACTACGTAAATTCCATATGGTTGGCTCATTCTCTCTTGCAGTGTATGGGGAGATGTCAGCAAACAAGTAAAGTGCCTGGAAACACTATGGCTTATTGCTAAAAGCAGCCAAGTCAGCAAGCTTAGCTTAACAAAGGAAGGAGGGGAGGGAATTTTGGGTGCCACAGAAAGGGCAGTTTGACCCCACATCCTTCCTGATAAGAATTGTGTTGAAGTTGCTGATACATGCATTTTAGAAGAGCAGGATGTACTCTCAGGAATATGTCTAACAGGGCCGCAAGACTGCAAACTCTGGAAAAAACCACACATGGTAAATCAATAATAGAAGGAGCCTCTTGCTTGACTATTGAAACTGCTTGTTTGACAAGTGTTCTTTAACGGCCATGTCATTGTGTTACTAATGTTTAAAATAAGGAGGAAAAGTTAGAGGTAGGGAGACTTTTCAGGACTGGTCTTTGCCTCTGGATGCATCTTGTGTTCCCCAGCAGCAGACGGGCTGCCACTGTACCACTCGAGAGCCACACTCAGCTTTGGTAATTATTGAGGGTTGGGGGAGTTTGACTAACCTGTTGTGGACATATCTAAGTGCTTGAGACTAGTAAAGTTTAGCATTAAGTGAAAGCATTCATGTATTGTCCTGTCTGTGTCAGCCATCTATCGCTTGGAAGACCGTCTCTCCCCTGATTTATTTCCTAACACCACCTCATACAGATTAAAAGTTACCAAGAGCTTTGAGTTGAAAGCACCCCAGGTAACAGCAGGAAGGAGTTTGCAGATTTGTGAAGTATTTTTCTGCTTCCTGAAGGGAACTGAATAATACTGTCTTCTTGACGTTCTTAATACGGAGTGTTGCTGGGCTTTAATAAAAAGCTTCATAGAATCATAGAAGATTAGGGTTGGAAGAGACCTCAGGATGTCATCTAGTCCAACCCCTCTCTCAAAGCAGGACCAATTCCCAACTAAATCTCCAAGTCAGGGCTTTGTCAAGTCTGATCTTAAAAAGCTCTAAGGAAGGAGATTCCACCACCTCCCTAGGTAACCCATTCCAGTGCTTCACCACCCTTCTAGTGAAAAAGGTTTTCCTAATATCCAACCTAAACCTTCCTCGCTGCAGCTTGAGACCATTAGTCCTTGTTATGTCATCTCCTACAACTGAGAACAGTCTAGATCCATTCTCTTTCGAACCTCCCTTCACATAATGGAAGGCTATTATCAAATCCTGTCTCACTCTTCTCTTCTGCAGACTAAACATGCCCAGTTCCCTCAGCCTCTCCTGGTAAGTCATGTGTCCCAGCCCCCTGATCATTTTTTGTTGCTCTCCGCTGGACTCTCTCCAATTTGTCCACATCCTTTCTGTAGTAGGGGGCCCAAAACTGGACGCATTACTCCAGATGTGGCCTCACCAAGGCAGAATACAGGGGAATAATCCCTTCCCTTGATCTGCTGGCAATGCCCCTACTTATACAGCCCAAAATGCCTTGGCAACAAGGGCACACTGTTGACTCATATTCAGCTTCTTGTTCACTGTAACCCCTAGGTCCTTTTTTGCAGAACTGCTGTCTAGCCATGCAGCCCTAGTCTGTAACAGTGAATAGGATTCTTCCATCCTAAGTGCAGGACTCTGCACTTGTCCTTGTTGAACCTCATCAAGTTTCTTTTGGCCCAATCCTCTAATTTGTCTAGGTCTCTCTGTATCCTATCCCTACCCTCCAGCATATCTACCACTCCTCCCAATTTAGTGTCATCTGCAAACTTGCTGAGAGTGCAGTCCACGCCATCCTCCAGATCATTAATGAACATATTGAACCAAAATGGCCCCAGGACCAAGCCTAGGGGCACTCTGCTTGAAACCGGCTGCCAACTAGACATGGAGCTATTGTTCACTACCTGTTGAGCCCGATGATCTAGCCAGTTTTCTATCCACTTTATAGTCCATTTATCCAGCCCATGCTTCTTTAACTTGCCAGCAAGAATACTGTGGGAGACCATATCAAAAGCTTTGCTGAAGTCAAGGAATAACACATCCACTGCTTTTCCCCTCATCCACAGACCCAGTTATCTCCTCATAGAAGGCAATTAGGTTAGTCAGGCATGACTTGCCCTTGGTGAATCCATGCTGACTGTTCCTGATCAATTTCCTCTCCTCTAAGTGCTTCAGAATTGATTCCTTGAGGCAGGGTCTCCCAAGGGAGGGAAAGTGGGGCAATTTGCCCCAGGCCCCAGGCCCTGCAGGGGCCCCCACGAGAGTTTTTCAGGGTCCCTGGAGCAAGGTCCTTCACTTGCTTTGGGGGCTACAGAAAACTCATGGGGCCAAGGCACCCGGAGCTTCTTCCGCTCCAGGTCTTCGACGGCAATTTGGCGGCTGGGGGCCCTTCCATTCCAGGACCTGCCGCCAAAGTTCCCCTAAGTCCCACAGTGGGGGGCCCTTCCACTCCAGGATCCACTGCCGAAATGCCCTGAACACCCCCTGAATCCTCTGGGAGGCCCTGCCTTGAGGACCTGCTCCATGATTTTTCCAGGAACTGAGGTGAGGCTAACTGGCCTGTAGTTCCCTGGATCGTCCTTTTTTTAAAGATGGGCAGTACATTAGCCTTTTCCCAGTCATCTGGGACCTCCTCCGATCGCCATGAGTTTCCTAAGATAATGGCCAATGGCTCTTCAATCACATCCACCAACTCCTTAAGCAGGGCATCCAGCCCGATGGATTTGTGCTCATCCAGTTTTCTAAATAGTCCCGGACTACTTCTTTCTCCACAGAGGGCTGGTCACCTCCTTCCCATGCTGTGCTGCCCAGTGCAGCAGTCTGGGAGCTGAACTTGTTTCTGAAGACAGAGACAAAAAGAAGCATTGAGTATGTCATAAACAGACAGTTAAGGGTTAATGCCTCTTTTACCTGTAAAGGGTTAAGAAGTTCACCTAGCCTAGCTGACACCTGACCAGAGGAACCAATGGGGGAACAAGATGTTTCAAAAGGGAGGAGGGAAGTTCCCTTCGTCTGGGTCAGATTCACTTTGACCGGAGTGAGAAAGCTCCAGAATTCAGTCTCTTATTAAGTAGTGAGTATTAGTGAAGGAAATAAATAGGTTTATGTTTATTTCTTTGTAACCTGTCTTGCGCAATTAGAGGAATAGTCAAATTGGGTATTTGGGTATTTTTTTGTGTAACTCAGTTTTTGCCCAGGGGAACATCCTCTGTGTTTGAATCTGTTGTCTGTGAGAGTAGCTGGTATGCTAATCTCTCCCAGATGGTTTTCTTTTACCTTTCTTTCCTTTAATTAAAAGCCTTTTTCTTAATACCTGATTGATTTATCCTTGTTTTTAGATCCAAGGGGGTTAGATCCAGATCCCCCAGGAGCTGTTGGGAGAAAGGAGGGGGGACGGTTAATTTCTCCTTGTTTTAAGATCCAAGGGGTTTGGATCTGTGTTCACCAGGAAATTGGTGAAGGCTCTCAAGGCTATCCAGGGAAGGGAAGTAGTGCTTGTGAGTGGTGGCAGACAGACCAGATCTAAGCTGTTAATTGAGCTTAGAGCTTCTCATGCAGTTCCCCCACATCTGTACCCTAAAGTTCAGAGTGGGGAAGGAACCTTGACAGAGTACATTAGCTTTTACAACATCCTCTCTCACTAGGTTGCCTCTCTCATTCAGTAAGAGGTCCACACTTTCCTTGACTTTCTTCTTGTTGCTAACACACCTGAAGAAACCCTTCTTGTTACTCCTAACATCTCTTGCTATCTGCAACTCCAAGTGTGCTTTGGCCTTCCTGATTTCACTCCTGCAAGCCCGAGCAATATTGTTATACTCCTCCCTGGTCATTTGTCCAATCTTACACTTCTTGTAAGCTTCTTTTATGCATTTAAGATCAGCAAGGATTTCACAGTGTTCAGGTCTCTTAGTGCAACAGCATTTGGGAGCAATCCGGATATTAGGTCCCATAGAAAATTGTAACTCCAATAAGGTAAGAGGAGCAGGTGGAAAATGCCTTTTTCCTGTGGTAGTGGAAGGGATTCTCAGGATGATGGTGATGACACAAGTATAGGATGTCTGAGTCAATAGGAATTGGGCAGGGTGTCTGTAGAAGAGAATCTGAAGGTCACCAGTCATTCAAGAGATGCCATGGCAGGAGAGATTGATCAATGGGGTGAAGTCACAAAAGAAAAGGTCAATTTCATTGGTGGCCACAGAACATTATTCATTACAACAAAGATATTACTATGGTAATAGTCAGAAAGGTACTTGTGCTACAGCCAGTCACAAGGGCTGCATAATAGAGTGGTTTACATATTGATAAATACCATTCATAAGACATTAATGCTAGCATATAACAATCAGCCACAAAACCAAAACTATCACTATTTGATATCCTACCTGCCCCTAGGATGTTGAACCTAATTATACTGTGGGCACCACTGCTTAATGGCTCCCTCTACTGTTATGCCTTGAATTAGATCCTGTATATTACTTTGAATGAACATCTAAGGCACAGGTCCTACTCAATGGGTAGAACTTGCAAAGCCTGTAAGTGATTTAGGGCCTAAGTTCTATTTTCAAAAGTGAACAAGGTCCTGAATCTACGTTTCAGTGAAAGTCAATGGGATTTGGGCTTTTAAGGCATTCAGGCACTTTGATAATTTTACCCAATGTGCTTCAGGAGAATAGATCCTGATGTTTTTCAAATACAGAATTGAGTAGCATTTTTATCCACAAGTACTTAGAATTTCTTTATTTAACAATGACTTGTTGTAATAAAGAAATGTTTCAACAAAAATCATTTTTATCATTTATTGACTGATGATTGATTGATTGATTGATAGGAAATTATTTAGGTCTTCTAAACCTATTAATCTTTGCAAGAGAACACATATTACAAAAATACAGTCTTCCCAGATACAACATTAGGGAGCATTTAGGAATCCAGGACACAAAGGAGAGACTAACCAGTGTAACAATCCAAACCCACCCACTGGAATCCAAAACTAGGGCTATGCAAAATGTGTTTTCCAAACTCAGTTAGAGCAGAAGAGCAGATGAAATATGGAACTGGAATCTTGAATTTTGCTTTGTGGAATGCAAGGCATATCACAGTTATGTTTGCAGTGAAGGCAGTAGTAAATAGGAGCGCTAGTATTTAATGGGAATGCAGCCATCCCAAAACTTAGTATGTCTTCACATTCCCCCTGGAAGCATCAGTGGGTATGAGCTTGCGGCCATCTAAATGCTTCCTCCACTGCTAGTTCAGCCAGATGGATTTGTTCCCACAGCAGTCACTCCTTCTGAATTCCTGTGAGCACCATCAATTTATGGATGATCTTTCTCAAGGCCTCCTTGACCTCTTTGTTCTTCAGGCTGTAGATGAGGGGATTGACCAGAGGAGTCAGGACAGTGTAGAAGACAGAGAACACTTTGTTGAGGTCTCTATGAGTGTCAGTGTCTGGTAAAATATAGACAATGATTATAGTCCCATAGAAAACTGTCACCACCATGAGATGAGCGGAGCAAGTAGAAAATGCCTTTTTCTTCCCAGTGGTGGAAGGGATTCTTAAAATGGTGGTGATGATAAAAATGTAGGATGCCAGGGTTAATAGAAATGGGAAAGGGACACCTATTGAGGTGAGTATGAAACACAGCAGTGTGATCAGGTTGGTGTCATGACAGGAATGTTTAATCAATGGGTTGAGATCACAGAAGAAATGGTCGATTTCACTGGGGCCACAGAATGTTAATTGTGACATCAAACATACAGTTATGGTACTAGCCACAAATGCCCACAGCCATGATCCAGCTGCTAGAACCCAGGTTCTGCCATTCATAAGGGCTGCATAATGCAGAGGTTTACATATCGCTAAATACCGGTCATAAGACATTGCTGCTAGGAGATAACACTCTGTACATGCCAAGAAGCCAAAACAATAAAACTGCATGATGCAGCCACAGACAGAAATAGTTCTGTTTCCAATCAGGAGACTGGCCAGCATCCTGGGCAGGATGGTGGAACTGTAGCAGGTCTCCACAAAGGACAAGTTCCCGAGGAAGAAGTACATGGGGGTGTGCAGATGCTGATCAGCCACAACTAGCGCAATGATGAGGATGTTCCCAGCCACGGTTGCAATGTAGATCATTAGAAAAAGCAGGAAGAGAAGAATCTGTAGTTTAGGGAGATCCCCAAATCCCAAGAGGATGAACTTGGTGATGACCGTTTGATTTCCCACTTCTGCTTTCTGTATGTGGGTCATCTAGGTAAATATAAAAATACTATATAGGAGTGGCAGGACTTTCAAAGGCAGAATTGAGAAATCCTGAACTTACACTGGATTAAGCAAATGATGAAGGCCAGATTTTCAAAAGCAGTAGGTGCTTAAAATCGCAGATTGGTACAAAGGCAATTAGGACCTATATTGAAATATATGAGTTCTTGGTGCCTAGGTGCTTTTGAAAATCCTGTTAGGTGCCCAAATACCTTTAAAATTATGTACCCCAAGTGCTTTGCTGAATAAGGACTTTAATTAATCTATACAGAGCAACATAGGGACTGTTTTCTCAAGGTATGCTAGCCAGTGCAGAGTTTTATATCACTCAGTAAAGGTCTAAGGAGCTAAGCAAGAGTGTTGGAATTGCTCCAGTAATAATGGGTCCAATCTTGCAGCCTTTTCTCACATGAGAAATTGCCTAGGTCCAATTCTGACACCACTTAAATTGTTCTTTACAACATTAACTTCTGTGGGAGAGAATCCCACTAGACAGCTGAACGAGTGAGATCAGAATCAGGACCTGGAAATTATGTGCATATCCTGTGTAATCTATAAATGGGCCGATTTCGGAGTTTGTCAGCTCCTGGAATGCTGGACTCAGCTTCTAGGGCACCTACTCATGGACTACAACAATAATGATTCCAGAGCCTCCAGACACCACTTCCCAGACTGCTTAGAGTTTGAGACTGGAATAAGAAGCAGAACAGCTCAGGGATTCTCTGCTTAGCTCCCCCTCCCCAAAAAGGCAGACCCTGAATTGATGTGGGACCCAATGCATGGATCAGGCAGATCCAAGCCTGAGGAGATCAGGATCCAGAGGCAAAGATCCGACCTGGTGCCGGCTACCTAGAACCAACCAGGAACTCCATTGGACTCCAGACCGGGGACCCAGGAAAGGACCCTGCCCTTGCATTTTCTTTAAGCTGACCAGCGTTTACGATGCTTCTACATGCATCTCTGGACTCATCCTGGGCATTCCATCTGCCTGGGAAGATGCCAGGGAGGGGTGTGGAGCTGGGGCATAGTTGTGAATGGTGCAATATGAGGAAATGATTCTATTTTTGATATAGCCTTTCAGTTACTCTTAACCCTTTCTTTCCCTCGATCCTCTGTGACCCTAAGAACCCCTCCATGGGAGTCACTGTTCAGTAACGGTGACTTCAGACAGCCCTGACAAATTCACTACACCTAGCAAGCCATTTTAATTCACAAATGATAGCCTGGGAGGTATCCAATAAAAGCTTATGACATGCTTATGCCAAACTCTGGTGATTGCTTGGGAGGCTAACAGGCTAGTGATGTCAGGGGGCTGATGCCCCATTAAGTACAAGACTCTCACAGCCCCATTACAAGAGGAAAGCAGACATTTTCCATGCAAACATTCCTTTTGTTGAAAATCTAATTTCCTGTAACAAGAGAAAATGTTGGTGGACAATTTTCATTCACTCCTACCTTTAGTTGTGACTGGGAAGGAGTGACTGATAACATCAGAGCAGGAGGAGCAGCTGTTGAATTGCTAGTGACTGATTTTGGGACTCATGATCCAGTTTCCACCCTTGCTCTTCTGTCTTTCATCTTCGTGATATGTTTTCACTCTCTTTGTAAAGACCCCTCCACTTTCCTTGACAGGCTGGGCTGGTCCAGCTATGTTGCATTACACAAAATTTTCCTTTGCCTTTCTCTGGGTTGTTATTAGCTTTATAGAAGAAATCAGCCTCCCTGGATCATACTGATGCATGATTCTCCATTGAGATTGCTTGTGATAATCATATTTAAATTAATGCCATAGGGGAATTGACTGCATTTTGCAATTTATTGAGCAATTAGGAAGACTGAAGAATACAACTTTCTGCCATTACAGTACTAAGTATTTCACCCAGTGATAATTACATCAGGACCATATCATCAGGTTGAACTAGCTTACTGGACTCACTCAACTAGTTGAAATCTAGGCTGGGATTTTCAGTGGACTCTATGTGAATTAGGCACCCAAGTTCTATTGACTTTCCGTAGGAGGCAGGCACCTAACTCCCATAGGCCTCTTTGACAATCGGAGCCTATGTTGGTAGGAGCACAGACTGTTTCAAGAGAAAGACAAAACTGAAATGTTTCCCAGACAGTTCATGCTGTCATATTTTAAGGATTTCTGGTGAAAGGACTCTGAGAACCCTCCCTAGTTATGATAGTGGACAATGGCAAACACATATAAACCTTGAAGGACTTTGAGTAAGATAACTGGCTTTTTGTTGACTTGTTTGTTTTTGTCCATTCACTTTCATTGAGTCCTCTTATGTATCACACCTTTAGGCCCCTTTGAAAGTCATGGATTAGAAACCTGTCGTTAGGTTCCCAGACATGAAAGTCTTGGCCACACAACATACTTTCGCAGAGAAAACTATGAAATCTGTCTGTATAATAATTCCTTTTAGTATTAGTTAATCTTTCTCTCTACATCACTTTCCCTCAATGTGAATACATCAGAAAGAGCAAGTTGCAATCAGCAGGTGGGATTGTGAGGAGAAATACTGGAGACAGGGTCTGGAAAAGACAAATGGCCACATCCTACCACCAGTTATGGTTCAGAATAACTCCATTCAGTACAGTGGAGTTTGGCTGAGATTTAACAGAACTCCCACTGCAGGTCCATGGACCATATTTTCATTTCAAATCAGTGCATGCAACTCCCATTGAAAGTCAATAGGAGGCGGGCACCTAACTCTCTTATGCCCCTTAGTAGTGATGTTAACACTCTTTGCATTCCACTAATATCTCTGGTGAACATTAAACAACAGATACCAAAGTCAGACATTTTAAAATTAGCAGGTCCAGATAACTTGCCTCCAAGAGTTTAAAAAGAGCTGGCTGGGGAGTTTGATGGATCAATAATGTTAATTTTCAATGTCTTGGAGCACTAGGGAGATCCCAGAAGATTGAAAGAAAGCTAATGTTATGCCAATATTTGAAAAGGGTAAATGAGATGGCCCAGTTAATTATAAGCCTGTCAGAATGACCTTGATCCCAGGCAAGATAATGCAGTGGCTGATATGTGACTCAGTTAGTGAAGAGTTAAAGATAGTAATGTAATGAATGACAATCAACATAAAATTATATTTAAAATAATAGATCCACTTAAAATAACTTGGTACCTTATTTTGATGAGATTACAAGTTTGGTTGATAAAGGTGATAGTGTTTAGTCAATATACTGATATAGTATTTCTCTAATGCATTTGACTTGGTATCACATGGCATTTTGACTAAAAATAGAATGATGTAAAATTAACATGATGAACATTAAATAAATTAAATACTGGCTAACTGATAGGCCCGAGACTGTAACTATAAAAATGGAATCATCATCAGGTGGGTGTGTTTCAGTTGGGTCCACTGGGATCAGTTCTTGATCTTACACTATTTAACATTTTTATCCATGACCTGAAAGAAAACAAAATCATAATTGATAAAGTATGCAGAGGACACAAAATTTGGGGGAGTGGTAAATAATGAAGTGGACAAGTCACTGATACAGAGCCAGAGTAAACTGGACAACACCAAACAATTTGAGTTTTAATGTGGCTACATGGAAATGTGTGCATCTAGGAATGAAGAATGTAGGCCATACTTACAAGAAAAAGGCTCTATCCTGGGAAGCAGTGACTGAAAAATATTTGCAGGGTCGTCGTGGATAATCACCTCCACGCACAGTGCTCTGGCCGAAAGAATTAATACAATCTTTGGATGCAAAAAGATGGCAATCTCAAAAAGAAGTAGTGATGTCATTTTTCTTCTGTGTTTGGCACTGGTGCAACTGCTCCTGGAAAACCATGTTCAATTGTGGTGAACACAGTGCAAGAAGGATGTTGGTAATTGGAGAAGGTTCACAGAAGAGCCACAAGAATGATTAAAGGATTAGAAAACATGCCCAACAGTGTTTGACTCAAGGAGCTCAATCTATTTTGCTTAACAAAGAGAAGTTTCAGGGGTGGCTTAATTGAAGTCTATACGTATCTACATGTGGAACAAATATTTAATAATGAGCTCTTCTATCTAGGAGCAAGGTTCTAACACGATCCAATGGCAGGCAGTAGAAGTTAAACAATTTCATTCTGGAAATAATGTGTAATTCTCTAATGATGAAGTAATTAACCAATGGGCCAATTTACCAAGGGTCATGGTGGATTTCCATCACTGGCACTTCTTAAATCAAGATTGGATGTTTTGTTTTTGTTTTTTTCTAAAAGGTCTGCTCTGGGAATTATTTTGGGGAAGTCCCATGGCTTGTGCTCTACAGGAGGTCAGACTAGATCAGAGGTGGACAAACTACGGTCCGCAGGCCACATCCAGCCAGCGAGACCGTCCTTCCCGGCCCTTGAGCTCCCGGCTGGGGAGACTAGCACACGGCCCCTTCCCCACTCCCGCGCGGACAGCACTCTAGGTGGCAGGGCTGTGAGCTCCTGCCGAGCAGAGTGACAGTGTGTCTTGCTCTGGCCTGGCAGCGCATCTGCCAGACATTCTGCTCCGAGTGGAATGGTAAGGGGATCAGGACCAGGGCCAGGAGGGTTGGATAAGGGGCAGAGGGCAGTCAGGGGACAGGAAGCAGGGGGCGGTTGGATGGGGTGGAGGTTCTGGGGGGGTGGTCAGGGGACGGGGAATAGGGGGGGTGAATAGGTGTTGGATCCCAGGGGACCTGTGAGGGGGTGGGAGCGTGGATAAGGGTTGGGTGACTGGGAGCAGGAGTTATATAGCGGGTGGGGTCCAGGGGGGCAGTTAGGGGCAATAGTCCCAGGAGGAAGCAATTAGGGGGGGTCAGATTGGTTGGCTGTTCTGAGAGGGACAGTCAGGAGTGGGAAGTGGGAGGGAGCTGTTTGGGGGTGCCCATACAGTTTTGCAACCCCAGTGTGGCCCTCAGGCCAAAAGGTTTGCCCACTCCTAGACTAGATGACCACAATGGTTCCTTCTGGTCTTGGAATCTTTGAATCTATGAATCTAGGTTTAATTGGTCCTCCCTAAGCACAGAGGGCTGGACTTGATCTCTTGAGGTCCCTTCCTGCCCAACATTTGTATGAATCTACAGAAAGGTTAGAAGGAACCACTGCCATCATCTTTAGTCTGACCTCCTGTGTCACACATTCCACAGGGCTTCCCTGAGTTCATGCCTGTAAAACAGAGCATATTTATAAGACAGATGTTCAATCTTGTTTTAAAACATCTCCAGTGATGGAGAATCCACCACAGCCCTTGATAAATTGTTCCAATGGTTAATTACCTTCTCTGATAAAAATGTGTTCCTTTAGTCCAGGCCTGCACAACTGGTAAAGCGGCGAGGGCCATATTACTCCAAAGAAAAGGCTGAGAGCCAAAACCTCCCTTCCCGGTAGAAACACCCCGCCCCAGGGCTGCCCAGCCCTGCAGAAAAAAACCCTCCTTCCCCAGCGCCACCCCACCAAAACAGCTGTGGGCCAAAAAGGAAGGTTGGGGGCGGGGAGGTGATACTTTATTTTAAATCAACCGGGGGCTCCCATCTGAAGAGGTGGCTGGGAGCCTTCAGGGTAAAATTAAAGGGTCCGGGGCTCCGGTGGCTGGGGAGACCCAGCACGGTTGGTTCTAGGTTTTTTGCTGCCCCAAGCAAAAAAAATTTGGCTGCCCCCCGTCCCAGCACTGGGCTCCCCCCTGTACCCCCCTGCTGCCCTAGTCCTGGGCTCCCCCCTCACCCACCCACACACACCCCCTGCTGCCCCAGCTCTGGGCTTCCCCCTTTCCTCCCCACCAGTGCCCTCCCCCAACCCCGCTGCTGCTCCAGCCCTTGGCTCCCCCCGACAGTGCCACCTCCCCCCCACACCTCCTGCTGCCCCAGCCCTGAGTCACTGGTAAGGCTCCCAGGGCGGGTCATTCAGCAGGAATTTTGGATGTGCACAAAACACAGACAGGATTGGTTCCCATGTGGTTACAGAGCTGCAGTAAAGTGCAACAATTTTCAGCTTGTGTGATTGGAGGATATCTAGATGCATATTATAAGGCTGTCCTCCATAAATGAGGAAAAGTTGAGGTGCCTTTATTATTCTTTTGGTCCACTCTTTCTTTCTATGGGAAATTTGCCAATGCACTATCACTGTCTTCCTTTTAAACAAACAAAAAGGCAATGGCTGTTGAAAATAGCAATTCCAGTCCTAATAGGCATTTCTTGCTCAATTTTATCCTACTTTTTCTACAGCAAGTTAGAGTGGATCAGTATATTTGATTTGAGAGAAATGAAGTAACAACTGTCCAAACAGTTGGATAAGCATGGGAGTTTCAGGGGTTTATCAGGGGACAGGTAGGCGGTGGGGTCCTGAGGGGAAGTTGGAGGGTTCTCAGGAGAGGGCAGTTTGGGACAAGGAGCAGCGGCATTTAGATAGAGGGTGTGGTCCCGGGGGGCAGTTAAGGGCAGGGGTCTCAGGGGACAAGAACCAGCAGTATTAGATAGGAGGTGGCAATCCTGGGGGGCAGTTGGGGCAGGGGTCTGGGGAGGGGGCAATCAGTGGCCACGGGCAGGGCTGGGTCTAGCCATTTCGCCGCCCCAAACACGGCGGCACACCGCGGGGGGGGGGGGGGCGGTCTACCACTCGCGGGTCCCACAGCTCCGATGGACCTCCCGCAGGCATGCCTGCACATGCTCCACCAGAGCCGCGGGACAAGTGGACCCTCCACAGGCACACCTGCGGGAGATCCACTGGAGCCGCCTGCTGCCCTCCCGGCAATCGGCAGAGCGCCCCCCGCGGCGTGCTGCCCCAAGCACGCACTTGGCGTGCTGGGGCCTGGAGCCGACCCTGGCCGCCGGCCGGGATTCAAAGGGCTCTGGGCTGCCAGCAGCTGTGGGGAGCCCTGAGCCCTTTAAATCTCAGCCTCGGCTGGGAATCTCTGCGGGCAGCACAGAGCCCTTTGACTCCCTGCCGCGACTGGGATTTAAAGGGCTCTGGGCTCTCCGCGGCTGCAGACAACCCAGAGCCTTTTGATTCCCGGCCGCGGCTGGGATTTAAAGGGATCTGGGCTCCCCGCCACTGCAGGCAGCCCAGAGCCCTCTGACTCTCGGCCGCAGCTGGGATTTAAAGGGATCAGGGCTCCCCGCAGCCGCTGGCAGCCCAGAGCCCTCTGACTCCAGGCCGCGGCTGGGATTTAAAGGACTCTGGCTCCCTGCCGCTGCGGGCAGCCCAGAGCTCTTTGATTCCTGGCCGTGGCTGGGATTTAAAGGACTCTGGGCTTCCTGCCGCTGCGGGCAGCCCAGACCTCTTTTATTCCTGGCCGCGACTGGGATTTAAAGGGCTCTGGGCTGCCCACAGAGCGCCCTGTATGGGGGATTTAGAATCCCCCAGCAGGCCGTGGCCCGCGGGCCCTATGTTGTGCAGGCCTACTTTAGTCTGTCACTGTAAGGCAGGTTTTCCAATCCCTTAAAAATTCTTGTGGCGCTCCTCTGAACCCTCTCCAACTTATTAACATCCTTCTTGAATTGTGCCCAGTAGAACGAGACAAGTTATTTCAGTAGTGGTTAAATCAGTGACAAATACAGAGGCAGTATATCCTACTTATTTTACTTGAGATTCCCCTGTTTATACAGTCAAGGATCATATTATCCTCTTGGTCCCAGCACTGCACTGGGAGCTCATGATTACCTAATCCTCCAAGTCTTTTTCCAAGTCACTGCTTCCCAGAATTAAGTCCCTCATGTTGTAAGTATGGCCTATGTTTTTGCTCCTAAATGTACCTCTTTACATTTGACCATATTTGAATATATTTTTATTGACTGTGCCTAGTTTACTAAGAGATATTGATTTCTCTGCATAGGTGATCTATCTTTTTCATTATTGACTCACTCACAGAATCTTTGAGTCATCTGAAAACTTTACCAGTGAAAATTTTCTGGGTTTTTCAAAAAAGTTTGAATGACTTAAGGCTTGCAGGGCACCACTAGAAACACGTCCACTAAGTGATTATTTCCCATTTTCAATTACATTTTGAGACTTGTCAGTTAATCAGTTTTTAATCCATTTAATGTGTGCCATGTTAATTTTTTATCAGCCTTGGTTTCTAATTAAATCTGAGCCATGAAGATGTTATTTACATGGGATCCTGCTCAGTTTATGGTTCTTCAGCCCAGGCTGGGAAAAGACAGATCAAAAGGACAAAAACAGTTTTAAAGAGAGAGAGAAAGAGAGAGAGACTTGTCAGGGGCTCTTTGCAGGGAAACAGACTGACACATAGGGCTTGTCTATACTTACAGATAAATCATCACTGCTGCGATCCATGCAGTGGTGTTGATTTAGCGGGTCTGATGAAGACAAGCTAAGTTGATGGCAGAATGGTCTCCCATGGACGTCTTTACTACACCTCCATGAGAGGTGGGAGGCAAGTCGGCAGGAGAGTGTCTCCTGTCAGCACAGCATGGTGTAGATATCGCTGTCAACTGACCTAAGATATGTGGACTTAAGTTACGTAATTTACATAAGTGAAGTAGCATAACTAGGTCCACTTACAGCTTTAGTGTAGACCAGTCCATAGACAGGCCCTTCCAGATGGGGCTAAAACAACTGGTGCACCCTAAGCTTTTCCAGAGATGGTAAGTTCTAGGTTAGACAGACAAGCCTATAGGCTATTGATTGTTTTAAAATCCACATTAGTTAAAGAAATAGGTGTGTATGATGCACAGGTGGTAAGAACCTTTCCTTCTTTAGGAATGATCACATTGGATACTTTGAAAACTCCTAGCCGCACTATCCAATTTTTCATACCCTGCACAAAGTTTTATCTAACACGAAGAGCTGTTTGAAAAATGGTAAAGATTTCTCATAAAAACCCAAGCTCTTAATAATCATTTTTTTCAGCATATTTTGAAAAGGACTACATTTTAATTTATCAAAAATTGTCATGACATTTATTATTGAAACATGGAGGTGAAGAAATCATTTATTATGTGGTTTGATGTTTGTTTCTTGCTTTTTCCACAATGTCTCTAGAGTTTTCCCTTCCCCTTTCCTTCCTTTCCTCGTGTTTTTCTTTTTTCTATTTTGCCAATGAAAAGGGGGATTTAGGGGAAAAGGGGGGAAGAAAGGAAAAAAACAAGAAGTGAAAAATAAAGAAAAACAAACAAACAAACAAAAAACCAACAAATTTTCATGGCAAGTTCCAATGGAAAAAAAAAAGAAGAAAATTTAAAAAAACAAATGAACTAAATTTTTTCTGAACAATTTGGTTTCTGAAAAATTGTCATTTTTTTGTTCTTTCAACTTGGTGTTATCCTTAATGGATTTGCTCTGATTGTCTGAATTCTTGGGAAAGCCAAAAACATACTGGCATATTTTTTTAGAGTCTGCTTTACATCTTTGTTTCTCAGGCTATATATAAGGGGATTGACCATAGGAGTTAAGACAGCATAGAAGACAGAAAACAATTTGTTTAAATCTCTGAGTGTGTTGTTTTTCGGTAACATATAGGCAATCATTAGTGTCCCGTAAAAAATTGTAACAACTACAAGGTGAGAGGAGCAGGTGGAAAATGCCTTTTGCTTTCCAGTGATGGAAGAGATTCTCAGGATGGTGGCTATAATAAGAACATAGGAGATAATGGTAAATAGAAATGGGGGCAGAGTGAAAATCAAGGCAAATAGGAATGCTACAAATTCCACCACGTTGGTGTCACTGCAGGAGAGTTTTACCACCAGGATGAGCTCACAAAAGAAATGGTCAATTTCATTGGGGCCACAGAAAGTTAACTGTGACACGAACGACACTATTATGCTAATAGCCAGAAATGCACTTATCCAAGACCCAGCTGTGAGCTGAAGGCAGAACCTGCATGTCATACAGGTGGCATAATGCAATGGTTTACATATTGCCAGATACCGATCATAAGACATTGCTGCGAGGAGGTAACATTCTGCAGCTGCCAAAGAACCAAAAAAATACATTTGTGTAATACAGCCCATGACAGAGATGGTTCTGTCCCCAGTCAGGAGACTGGAAAGCAGCCTGGGCAGGATGATGGAGGTGTAGCAGGTTTCCATGAAGGCCAAATTCCCCAGGAAGTAGTACATGGGGGTGTGAAGGTGCTGACCAGCCATAACTAGAGCAATGATGAGCATGTTCACAGTCATGGTTACAATGTAGATAGCTAGAAATACCAGGAAGAGAAGAACCCGCAGATCCTGAATATTCTCAAATCCCAGGAAGATGAATTCTGTGATGCTCGATTGATTTCCCCACTCAGTGTTTGCTGCTGATTGCATCTAGGGGAAAGAAAATAAACTCAGCCATTTAAATTTAAGGAGATACTTTTAAATTTTAGCCAAGTATCTTTTATTTAATCCCAGAAATACCAAAATCCTCACCTCTTTTCTGGGATCTGGGTTCTTTACTCAAGTGCTGGGCTATTTAATTTCCCAACAGGTGAATCAAGACCCCAAATCAGAAAGGTGAACTTTCCTGTATCTTGACACTTTAACCAAACATGTACTTGGCTCCCAGCAGTTTGAATGTCCGATATTCCCGCTATACAAATTCATTTTAATTCTGGTAACCCATCTCTTATGAGAGTTCAAGCAGGTGCTCTCTTTATCCACACACCTGGCTGGTGCCATCCGAAATCTTTCATTTTCTTTGGTGTTCTATCTCCTCACAGTGGAATATGAGTACTCAACTGCCTTAGACAATTTTTACAATCGCAAACTCTAAATTCAATATACATTTTTCCTTCCATGACATTCCCCAGTGTACAATCTGGACTGTTGAACAGCTTTGTCCCCTCCATTCTCCAGTCTAGGATGACTTTTACAGTGCTTCACTGTGAAAGCCACCACACCTAGTCTGTTCACACACAATCTCCAGCATTTCATAGTAGCAGCCGTGTTAGTCTGTATCTGAAAAAAGAACAGGAGTACTTCTGGCACCTTAGAGACTCACATATTTATTTGAGCATAAGCTTTCGTGGGCTACAGCATCTCCAGCATGTTAATCACTCCCAGCTAAATTGTATGACTGCTATAACCAGCCACTCTTGAATTACACTTCAAAACACCAGCAGACTCGCAGTGCCAGACTTCCTCCCAGAAATGTGCATCTTGTACAGCCTAGCTCTCTCCTTCTAGACAAGCTCATATAAAGTCTGTCACTTCATCAACAGAAAGGGGGAGTTGGCGGAATCTCTATCCTTAGAGGTTTTTAAAGTCCGGCTTGACATCCCTGGCTGGGATGATTTAGTTGGTGTTAGTCCTGCTCTGAGCAGGGGGTTGGACTAGATGACCTCTTGAGGTGTTTCCACCCCTAATCTTCCATGATTCTATGAAAGTGATACACTCAAATCCAGTTATCTAAAATGGAACTGCCAAATACTTCAATCCAAATACATTGGTTTAGATATAAGAATAAAACAAATGTATTAACTCGAGCAACATACATTTTAAGTTTTCACAAGTAAGGCTGAGACTCAGTCACAGAGGTAACAGAAGTCAGAGATTCCATGACTTTCCGGGACCTCTGTGACTTCTGCAGTGTCCCATGCAGTTGGCCCTGAGACCATCTGAGCAACTCGGGCAGCCCCATGACTAGCAACACCGGCCGCTGCTGGGGTATTCTTGAGCCATTGGGCCCCCCCAGTAGCAGGAGTTAGAGTGTGGGAGGGGGCTCAAGGCTAGTACAGGGGATAGGGGCACAGAAGATGTTGCAGACTGTGGGAGGATCCCTGGAAGTCGCAATATGTCTCTCCCTTGTCTCCTAGGTGGAGGTGCAGCCTGGCAGCTCTTGGCTAGCCTTTTGTCTCTGTGGAACTGGTTTGTGACTGTTCTCCATAATACATTGAAACATGTCTTGGTAACATCATACAGTGGAATCTTATAACCCTACATACAATGATACGCCACATATTTTACCGAGGCAATAATAATCAGCAGATTATGAGTTTAAAATGATACCTCACAAGGCTTACTTTGTACAAGATTTATCATAGTCCTCTAAAAGGGGTGAATATAGGGTTACAGACTGTCATACCTTCCTCAATAGAGTTGGTGAGTTGATGCCATAAATCATGAGGTACAACATATCCCGAGGAGTGGCCAGTACTGGATGTTTCAGATAAAGGGCTTCAGTGGAGTTACTCCTGATTTACACCAGGGTGACTGAGAGGGGGAATCAATCCCATTGTTTCCTCTGAGCCAGTAAAAAATAGATCATAGTTTCCAAAAGTGTTATGAACAGTTTTTAATGCACACACTTCCCTTCAGTTTAAGTTAAAAAAAAACCCAGCTCTCTGTCATAATGGCTATGGCTGTTTTGTCTCAGAGAATCAGTGGAGAGTTGGGCTTGAGCCATTCTTTTCTTTCTTCAGTAAAGATTTGCTGACCTAGTTTCCTTCCTGCTGTCACCATTTGTTTCTTTCAGCCATTCTTGCATCTGCGTTTTCTGCTTCAGGTAGGATATCAATGATTTCAACCAGACATAATCAGAGATGTCCCAAGCTAAAAATTAGTTTGTCAGGACGTAGATTCTACAGTGATTGGTATAATAACAATAATTAATAAGAATAAGAATAATTAAACAATATAAAAGAGAAGGAGCATGAGAATGAGAATGGAATCCCGATCCAATCACCTAAATAAGTGACTAGATTTTCAAAAGTCTTCAGCTCCCAGCAGCAACAATTTCTCTCCCTGACAAGGAATTTCAAAGGAGCATAAGGGAGTTAGGCTTCTATTGCCAGTTTTTCAAATATATTTAGGTACCTAAAGAGGTAGATAGGGGCCTCGTGGGCTTGACAAAAATGCCTAAGCACAGCATGGGCCTGACTACCATTGATTTCAATGAATGGTTACACTAGGAGTTCACTGGGACTTCAGTGATATCACTGGGAGATCAATGTTGGCACATTTGAAAATCCCACTAGGCACCTATCTACAAATGTAAGCACCCAAATACTGGTGAAAATCTTCCCACTGAAATTCAATGTGAGCTGGAGCCTAAATTCCTCAGCTCCTTTGACAATCCCAGTAAGGATTTGATAGCGGGTGCTGAAACATCTGCCTCTTAACAATTCCTGTGACTAGAATGTTAAAATTAATTGTTATAACCTATTTAGCAAGGAACAAATGGGCAAAAGGGAGTGTGGAGTGACAGTCTACATCAAAAATGGCATTACTTGTTCCCGAGTCACGGCTAACTTGGAAGAAAATAATCCTGAAGTCTTATGGATCTATATTCTAATAGATAAAGCACAAGATGGAGACTGTGACAGAACCTCAAAATCACACTAGGGAACAGAATGAACCCACCTGTCTACAATGTGTAAGAAAAAAAAGATGAGTGAACATAAGGGACTCCAATTTGAGTGACTTTGCTGCAGGTCCCAAGCTAAATCATTCCTTGAATTTCTAAATATTATAGATGATAATTCCCTAATGCAAAAGGTGTTGCATCCTATATGGGGGAATTTTGTATTAGATCTCATCTAGACAGATAAAGTGGAACTGATCACAGAACAAAAAATTCATGGTACCTTAAGTACAAGCGATCATGACTTAACCACGCATACAATGTGCAAAAGAATAACATCTAGAGTAGTGACATATATATATATATATATCACACACACACACACACACACATTTGGGGCTTTAAAAGGGCTAATTGCACAAAGCTGAAAACAATTATGAGACAAATCAGCTGGGAGGAATAATTTAATCAGAAAAAAAGTGAACTTTTTAAGGATGCTTCACTAGTCACCCAAAAAGCCACACTCAAGGAAGAAAATAGGTATTAGCTCAAAAAACTAACTTGGTTTAGAGGGAAGTGAAGACAATTCTCAGCTTCATCAATAGAATAAATCATAAAATCTTCCCTGAGAAAGTTTTCAGGCAAAACCAAATTTGGGGGAATGGTAAATAAGAAGAGGAAAAGCCACTGACACAGAGTGATCTGGATCACTTGGTAAACTGGGCACACACAATTTGCATATTAATATGGCTAAATATAAATATATGCATCTAGGAACAAAGAATGTCGGCCATACTTACCGATGTGGCGCTGTATCCTGGGAAGGACTGACTCAGAAAAAGATTGAGGAGGGTGGAGGATAATCAGGTGCACATGAGTTCCTAGTGCCGGGCTGTGGCCAAAAGGGCTAATGCAATCCTTGGATACATAAACTGGGGAATCCTGAGTAGGAGTAGAGAGGTTTTTTTACCTCTATATTTGGCACTGGTGCGACTACAGCTGGAATCCTGTGTCCAGTACTGTTGCCCACAGCGCAAGAAAGATGTTGACAAATTGGAGAGGGTTCAGAGAAGAGTCCTGAGAATGATTAAAGGATTACACAATCTGCCTTATAGAGATAGACTCAAGGAGCTCAACCTATTAAGCTTAACAAAGAGAAGGTTAAGAGGTGACATGATGACAGTTTATAAGTACCTACATGGGGAACAAATATGTGATAATGGGTTCTTCAACTTAGCAGAGAAAGGTCTAACACTATCCAGTTGCTGGAATTTGAGACTAGACTAATTCAGATGGGAAATAAGTGTACATTTTTAACAGTGAGAGTAATTAACCAGTGCAACAATTTACTACGGGTCATGGTGGATTCTCCATCACTGGTAATTTTTAAATCAAGATTGGATATTTATAAACAAGATCTGCTCTAGGAATTATTTTTGGGAAAGTTCTATGGCCTGTGTTATGCCGGAGGACAGACTAGATGGTCACAATAGTCCCTTCTGGCCTTGAAATCTATGAATGCTTAAGGCTGACATTTTCATTGGAGACTGAAGCCCTTTACAGCTGTTTAGCATACAATCATATCTATCCAAGGCCTCAACAGGCTTGTGAAGGAAGTGCAGCAATATGATAAAATCCTTCTCTGGGGCAGGGTAGTCGTGGCGGTGGATGAACAAGATCACTTAATCTCTAAACTTAATTTCCATATCTGATTCTCATATTTGCAAATAAAAGGAGTGATTAAATAGTTACTCTACCTTAAAGAATGAAGGACACACTATTTAAACCCTGATCTGACTCCTTCACTCAGTATCACATATGCTATTTCTGCAGGCTGTCTGGAGTCCCCATGTATCGCATGTGCTGCAATTTTCTCAGAAATGAGACCTGGTTCTCTTGTCCCACGTGGTATCTCTTGTGATATATCCAGTGACAGCAAATGAGTGCCTTTCCTGACCCAGTATTTATGCTTCTAATAGAAAGGTGCATCTTGACTCTTTTGCTGCTGGGTTTTGAAAATTAATGAGAAGGGGGATGTTAATAACATGCTTATTCCCTAGACTATACCAACATTCAAAGGAATAAACTTCACTCCTTAAAGGGAAAATAAAGAAGAGAGGAGACTTGCTAAAATAAACATGTCCCTCTGTCCCTCACCCTCACTCACCACCTACTCAGAGTACATCTAGTTGAAATGTTTGGAGTTTCACGTTTTGTTACTGACATTTTCCATCAAATTTGAAATGCCAATACAAAGAAATAGATAATTTTTCATGCATGTGGGCATGAAAAAAGTGTCCTATTTTTCTGGTTGAAAATGTTGTATTTCGAAACATTGGCGAAAATAGGTGAAATTTTGATGGTGAAAAAAGGTTAATTTTGTCACAAATTTGAAATGCTTTTGAGATTCTAATCCTCAAACATACAAATGAGGACTTAGGCACTCACAATTATTTTCTTGCTTTTGAACTTTTTTGCCTACAGTTCCTCTGGGAAAATAAAATGAGGGGGAAAGGAGTCCAGGAGAGCTGGCTGTATTTTAAAGAATCCTTATAGAAGTTGCAGGAAAAAACTATCCTGATAGGTAGAAAGAATAGTAAATATTGCAGGCTACCGCTTGGCTTAACAGTGAAATCTTTGCTGATCTTAAATGCAAAAAAGAATCTTACAAGAAGTGAAATATTGGACAAATGACCAGGGAGGAGTATAAAAGTATTGCTCAGGCATGCAGGAATGAAATCAGGAAGACAAAATCACATTTCAAGTTGCAGCTAGCGAGAGATGTTAAGAGTAACAGGAAGGGTTTCTTCAGGTATGTTAGCAGCAAGAAGAAAGTCAAGGAAAGTGTGGACCCCTTACTGAATGAGGGAGGCAACCTAGTGACAGAGGATGTGGAAAAAGCTCATGTACTCAATGATTGTTTTGCCTCTGTCTTCACTAACAAGGTCAGCTCCCAGACTACTGCACTGGGCGGCACAGTATGGGGAGAAGGTGATCAGCCCTCTGTGGAGAAAGAAGCGGTTCAGGACCATTTAGAAAAGCTGGAGTAGCACAAGTCCATGGGGCCAGATGTGCTGCATCCGAGGGTGCTAAAGGAGCTGGCGGATGTGATTGCAGAGACATTGGCCATTATCTTAGAAAACTCATGGTGAACGGGGGAGGTCCTGGATGACTGGAAAAAGGCTAATGGAGTGCCCATCTTTAAAAAAAGGGAAGAAGGAGAATCCAGGGAACTACAGGCCAGTCAGCCTCACCTCAGTCCCTGGAAAATCATGGAGCAGGTCCTCAAGGAATCAATTCTGAAGCACTTAGAGGAGAGGAAAGTGATCAGAAACAGTCAGCATGGATTCACCAAGAGCAAGTTATTCCTGACTAACCTAATTGCCTTCTATGAGGAGATTGCCTTCTATGAGGGTCTGTGGATGAGGGGAAAGCAGTGGATGTGTTATTCCTTGACTTGAACAAAGCTTTTCATACGGTCTCCCACAGTATTCTTACCAGCAAGTTAAAGAAGTATGGGCTGGATGAATGGACTATAAGGTGGATAGAAAGCTGGCTAGATCGTAGGGCTCAAGGGGTAGTGATCAACAGTTCCATGTAGTTGGCAGCCAGTTTCAAGCAGAGTGCCCCAAGGGTCGGTCCTGGGGCCGGTTTTGTTCAATATCTTCTATAATGATCTGGAGGATGATGTGGACTGCACTGTCAGCAAGTTTACCGATGACACTAAACTGGGAGGAGTGGTAGATATGCTGGAGGGTAGGGATAGGATACAGAGGGACCTAAACAAATTAGAAGATTTAGCTAAAAGAAACCTGATGAGGTTCAACAAGGACAGGTGAGGAGTCCTGCACTTAGGATGGAAGAATCTCATTCACTGGTACAGACTAGGGACCGAATGGCTAGAAAGCAGTTCTGCAGAAAAAGGACCTAGGGGTTACAGTGGACGAGAAGCTGGATATGAGTCAACAGTGTGCCCTTGTTGCCAAGAAGGCTAAAGGCATTTTGGGCTGTATAAGAAGGGGCATTGCCAGCAGATCGAGGGTCGACATTGGTGAGGCCTCATCTGGAGTACTGTGTCCAGTTTTGGGCCCAATGCTACAAGAAGGATGTGAAAAATTGGAAAGAGTCCAGCAGAGGGCAACAAAAATGATTAGAGGGTTGGAGCACATGACTTATGAGGAGAGGCTGAGAGAAATGGAATAGTTTAGTCTGCAGAAGAGAAGGATGAGGGAGGATTTGATAGCACCTTCAACTACCTGAAAGAGGGGTCCAAAGAGGATGGAGCTAGACTGTTCTCAGTGGTAGCAGATGACAGAAGAAGGAGCAATGGTCTCAAGTTGCATTGGGGGAATTTTAGGTTAGATATTAGGAAAAACTTTTTTACTAGTAAGGTGGTGAAGCACTAGAATGGGTTATCTAGGGAGGTGGTGGAATCTCCTTCCTTAGAGGATTTTAAGGTCAGGCTTGACAAAGCCCTGGCTGGGATGATTTACTTGAGAATTGGTCCTGCTTTGAGCAGGGGGTTGGGCTAGATGACCTCCTGAGGTCCCTTCCAACCCTGATATTCTATGATTCTATGATTCAGGATCCTAAGTCCCATTTTCAAAATTATCCTTGGACCATGTCTGTAAAGGTATATAGGCACCTAAAGATGCAGATAGACATGTAGGGCCAGATTTTTAAATGCATCTAGGAGCCTAATGGGATTTTCAAAAGTATCTATGCATGTAACACCTATTGAAATCACCCATTGTTAAGCAGCTAGATGCTTCTGAAAATTCCATTGGGCACCAAAGTACCTTTAAAAATCTGGTCCCATATGACTTGCTTAAGGTCACAAGTGAATCTTTGGCAGAGTTGGTCTCCCAAGTCTCCTGAACCACAAGACCATCTTTCCCTCGGTTAAGTAAGGAAATGCGCCCACCAGTTGTTATCTGAGTTCAGAACTGGAGGTAAGGACTTTGATTCCCAGTAGCTTCAGCCAACACCAGGCAAGAGGTCTATCCACATCCAAAGAAGAGGCCTTCTTTCTTCTGAGATGTGGACCCCTCTATGACTTGGTCAGCTCCAAAGCAGATTACTAGGATGCCCTCTGTAGTGGGTCACAACTGAAATCTACTCTCAAGTTGAAGGTCATGCAAGTTACATGAGGCCAGTTGGTAAGCCAAGTAGCTCTTCGTGAGGACACTTTTCCTAGCTCATGTCTTTGACCATGTCAACCTTCTCTTTGCATCCCTCCACTGGCTCCCAGTTCTCCATCACATCAAACACAATCTACTGGTCTTCATTTTCAAGGCCCTGCCTGGCCTATCCTCATCTTTCTTTCACTATCAAGATGTCAACTCCCACCTCTGATCATCCCATCAATGCCAGCCTTCATTGCCCTCTTGTTAAGTTTTCAAATAAGTAGCTTCATGTTTTTTTCCCATGCTGCCCTCACGCCTGGGTAAAACTCTGCATAAACATCCACAAAGCTACCTCATTATCCTCCTTCACATTCCTACTTTACAATCTCCTTTACCATAATATCTGCCAAAAAAAAGGAAAAAAAACCTTGACAGCAGTTAGAAAACTGGGTAGCCGAGATCACTACCTACCACTCTGACCAATATTATTTCATTGTTTCCTTCTACTCCCCTGTTGGCCTATCTGTTTCCACCTGTTGTCTCTTGTCTTGTACTTACATTGAAAGCTCCTTGGGTAGAGATCATCTTTCTGTTCTATGTTTGTACAAAACTTAGCACAATGGGGTTTGGGTCTGTAGCAGAGTGGATCTCTGCTCCAGCCCTGAAAGGGTTAAAAACAGCCCTGGATAAAGGCTAGGGGCTGGAGAAAGCAGCCTTTTAGGCTGGGCTGATTCGGGAACTGGCTGCAGCTGGGGCCATGCCCCAAACTGAGCAACAGGGCCTAATAAGAAGGCCAGGGAAGCCAAGGGCAGACAATCTTCCTCTTCCTGTAGAGGGAGAAGGGCTTGGCTGCATAGAACTGACAAAGTACCTAGAGTAAAGCAGTGCTGGGGAAAGGCAGAGGAGCTGCGGAGCTCCTGCCTGGAAAGCCCCAGGCTGCGGCCTAGAATTAGGCCAGGAGGTACTGGGGTTGCAGGGTGCAACCCAGGGGTAGGCCAAGGCAGCAGGTCCAAACCCCTTTGCTGATGATGAGTGGCTGATACTGCAGTCTGCCCCAGGGCATGGGGCTAGACAATGGCTGGCAGTAGCCTACACTGAGGCAAAGTGGGGATAGAGGGTGGGGGTTCCCAGGGAGGGGAAACCGCTAAGGAAAAAGGGTTGCTGCGAGGGGGCAGAACCCCATGTAAAAGGGGCACTGGGGTCCAGGGAGGGACATGGGGCCAATAGCAGGAAACAGGGTGGATCACTGGCCTGCAGAGGGCGCTCCGAGCTGGAATTTGAGCTAATTCCCAGATGACCAGTAGGAGGCGCCACGGGGGTGAGTGACGCCCGTTTACAGGGTCCATGACTGGGGACCAAGGTGCAATTGCAATACAAATTATCATCATCATCATCATCATACCTGTGTTAGCTTTAATCTAGCTAACGTTGGTACCAAGTGAAGCCACAGTAGCATGCACTTCAGTGTGATGCTGACTAATCGTACAGTCAATTGATTGAACACGGACATCTTGGTCAACTCTGAACTGAATCCAAACCAACCATGCTAGATGTAGATATGTAATGCACAAATTGAAATCAAGGACTCCCCAGCATGGTGGGGCAGATCCCCATGACAGACCATCAAAGTCACCACATACTGCCCAGTTTATATATATGAAGGACACATCCCTGCAATAAATTCTGCTACTCCTGATGGAGCCATCTGACTCGATTGACCTCAGGGGACATGGTAGTTGTTGCTCTACACCAGCCAACGAAAGAAGAATATTGAAAACATGTGTAGTTCAAGATGATAAGTGTTCAAAACGCTAAGTAACTAAAAATACCTAAATTTACTGCTAAAAGTCAATAACAGTGCAGTGCAGGAAAGAGTTACTATATTAGTGATACTTCTGGGAAACTGTTCCGTGTATCATGTCAGTTCATCTGCACCTTGCACAGAAGGTACACTCCCAAAGTATGCACCCCCCTGCCCGAATTAGCTATATTGATTGTATGCTAGTTACAAGAACTTTATAGAACATTCAAGACAAAAATTCACCAACCAGCTTTTTACATAAGAACATAAGAACAGCCATACTGGATCAGACCAAAGGTCCATCTAGCCCAGTATTCAACAGTGGCTAATGCCAGGTGGCCCAGAAGGAATGAAAAGACCAGGTAATCATCAAGTGATCCATCCCCTGTCACCTCTTCCCAGCTTCTGGCAAACAGATGCTAGGGACACCATCCCCCGTCTGTCCAGGCTAATAGCTATTGATGGACCTATCCTGCACAAACTTATCTAATTCTTTTTTGAGCCCTGTTATAAGTCTTGGCCTTCATGATTGTGACGGGTTTGGTCACAGAGACCCCTTTGGGACTGTCACCTGATGTGCTGAGACTACCTTTGAGCCCATTTTCTCTGCTAGTTTGGGACTCCAGAACCCTGTAGTGTTGAGCCAGACACGCAAGCCTGCTGCAACACAGAGCCAGGGTCTGAAGCACGCCCCTAAAGCTGCAGACTTCACTGAAAATAGAGTAACAAGTGCTCCTGTCTTCATCACCCAGACATCCAGCTCCCAATGGGATCCAAACCCCAAATACATCAGTTTTACTCTGTATAAAGCTTATACAGGGTAAACTCATATATAGTCCACGCTCTATAACACTGAGAAAGACGTATGCACAGATGTTTGCTTCCCCAGGTATTAATCACTTACTCTAGATTAATTAATAAACAAAAGTGATTTTATTACGTATAAAGGGTAGGATTTAAGTGTTTTCAAGTAATAACAGGCAGAACAAAGTAAGTTACCAAACAAAATAAAACAAAACACCAAGTCTAAGCCTAATACATTAAGAAATTGATTATAGATAATCTCACCCTCAGAAATGTTCCAATAAGCTTCTTTCACAGACTAGACTCCTTCCTAGTCTGGGCCCAATCCTTTCCCTGGTACAGTTCTTGTTAGTTCCGACTCATGTGGTAACTAGGGGATTTCTCATGACTGGAACCGTCTTTGTTCTGTTTCATCCCCTTATGCATCTTTGGCACAAGGCAGGAATCCTTTGTCTCTCTCTGGGTTCCCACCCATCCTTCTAAATGGAAAAGCATCAGGTTAAAGATGGATTCCAGTTCAGGTGACATGATCACATGTCACTGTAAGACTTCATTACCCACTTGCCAGCACACACGTATACAGAAAGGCTTACAAGTAAACAGAGCCATTTACAACCAATTGTCCTGGTTAATGGAAGCCATCAGGATTCCAAACCACATTAATGGCCCACATTTTGCCTAATTACAATAGGATCTTAGAGTTACATTTCATATTTCTAGTTTCATCTACAAAAATGATACATTCAAACAAATAGGATGAACACACTTAGTAAATTATAAGCTTTGTAATGACACCTTACAAGACTCCTTCTGCATGAAGCATATTCCAGTTCATTATATTTACATTCATTAGCATATTTTCATAAAATCATATTGAGTGCAAAGTCACAATGATATCATCTGGCAAGGAGTTCCACAGGTTAACTGTGTGTTGTGTGAAAAAAATACTTCCTTTTGTTTGTTTTAAATCTGCTGCCTATTAATTTCATTTGGTGACCTTCTAGTTGTTGTGGTATGCGAAGGAGTAAATAACACTTCCTTATTTACTTTGTCCACACTAGTCATGATTTTATACTTTGTTTTTTCTGCTACCATGATGTACCCTGTAGCTCTTGTTTTTGAACACAGCATTCCAAACCAGTGAGGTGTGAAGGGATTCCTTAATTTATACAGAGTAGGACATTCACGTATCCTAATTTTGACAGGTTTTATATTCTCTAGTGCCAAACACTCCATTTAACCTTGCAGCATATTGTGGGACATATAGCTCTTGTCACAAGGGAGCAAGAGTGAACCTAGTACAATTTAGCATAACTTTGTGCTAATGTTGATCATGTGATATGCAATAAGTATAAATATAGTATGCAATACGTATAACGCATCTATTGGCCAACAGCAGGCTAACCACCCAAGTATGTACCCAGAGTCCTGGGCCACATTTGTACAGCCTGTGCTGCCCCTGCTTCATGAATTTTGGTCCTTATGCATGCTAGATAAAAGATAGTGTGAGTATATCTACCTGTGCTGCCATCACACCCTATGATTGCAGTGGAAATATATTCTAAAATCCTCAGGCTTAAGGGGGATATGAATCCTAAGAAAGTTTTACTGACCAGGAATACAGGTGAAGGTCCAACGCTATTGTGTCTCCTGCTCAGAATGCCAGTTGCATAACCCCTGACGTCACTTGTGGGCCTCATTAGTACCTTTACCTATTAGTCCCTTTCAAGAGGATAGCTATGGGCCCTCTAGAAAGATTGACACGGGGCCATCGAAATCTACTAGTCATCCTTGACTATGCCACGCTGTACCCAGAAGCCATTCCTTTAAGAAACTCCACATCCAAGGCAATAGCTAAAGAACTACTCCAGGTTTTTGCCAGAGTGGGCATCCCTAAAGAGATCCTGACTGACGAAGGAACCCCCTTCATGTCAAAATTAATGAAGGGCTTATGTACCCTGCTCCGCCTCCAGGCCCTACGGACCTCAGTCTACCATCCACAAACAGATGGCCTGGTCGAGCGGTATAAAAGTATGATCTGGAAGGTGGTAGCACAGGACAGAAATGACTGGGATACCCATCTACCATACCTAATCTTTGCAATATGGGAAATTCCCCAGGCATCCACTGGTTTCTCTCCCTTTGAGCTACTATACGGACACCAACCACGTGGAATATTAGATATTAGAAAGGAGGATTGCGAAGAACAACCCAACCCAGGAAAGAATGTCATTGAGCATGTGATACAGATAAGAGAGTGAATAGCTCAAATGACCCCCATAGTACGAGAACATTTGGAAAAAGCACAAGAGGCCCAGTGGACATATTACAACCACCAGGAGAAAGTACAGATATCTCAGCCAGAAGAATGGGTGATGGTGCTAATGCCAACAGCGGAAAGCAAATGCTTTTCTGGCATAGGCCGTATGAGACAGTGGAAGCCATTAGGGAGGTGGACTATAAGGTCAGACAACCAGACTGCAGAAGGCCAGAGAAGATCTACTACATCAACTTATTGAAGCCCTGGCATGACCAAGAGACGTGCCTGGTCATTCAGGGAGCTCCACCCCAGACAGACGATCCACAGGGGCAGGTGAGGATATCCCCCAAATTAACCCCAAAACAATGAACAGAGGTAATTGATATGATCCAATGGAACCAAGATGTGTTCTGTACACAGCCAGGCCGTACAACTGTCATAACTTTCCTACTCAGATCTGAGCCTTAGAGTTCAGAACATGAGAAGCTAGCATGAAACCTCCAAACTTAATTACCAGCTTGGATCTGATATCGCTGCCACCAGCCAGAAAAATTCCAGTGTCTGGCTCACTCTGGTCTCCCCAAAACCTTCCCTGGGGAACCCAAGACTCAGATGCCCTGAGTCTCATCACAAAGGGAAATAACCCACTTCCCTTCCCCCTCTTTACCTCCTCCCAGATTTCCCTGCCCTGGGGACCCTAGGATACTCCCTGCTTCAAGTCCTTGAAACACAAGTACCGAGAGATCAAATCTCTCTCTCCCCTCACCCAGAGGGTATGCAAAGTCAGGCTTAGTAAATCTAACACAAAGAGATTTTCCCCCTTCCTTCGTTTCTTAGCCTTAACCAGTGAAAAACACTCAAACAGGTCTAAAAAAGAAAGCTTTATATAAAAAGAAAGGAAAAGACATAAAATGGTCTCTGTATCAGGTGACAATATACAGGGTCTATTGCTTAAAAGAAAAAAATGAATAAACAGCCTTATCCAAAAAGAATACAATTTAAAACATTCCAACTATACACATGTAAACACAAAAAAACAATATAAACCTATTGTCTTACTATCCTTGTACTTACAACTTGGAAACAGAAGATTAGAAAGCCTGGAGATAGAAAGATCACTCTCAGAGCCGAGAGGGTTACCCAACCAAGACAAAGAACAAAGAACTCACACCCAAAACTTCCCTCCACCCAGATTTGAAAAAGTCTTGTTTCCTGATTAGTCCTCTGGTCAGGTGTTTGGTTCCCTTTGTTAACCCTTTACAGGTAAAAGAACATTAACCCTTAGCTATCTGTTTATGACAACAACACTGGTCCAACATCATATCATCACCAGTCCTGGAGTAAGAGTGACTTGAAGAATCTCACAGCCAGTGGTCCAGCCCTCCTGTCCTAGTCCCCAAGCCTGACAGCACCCTGGCGTTTCTCAATGACTTCTGGAAGTTGAATGAAGTATCCCAATTCGATGCCTATCTGATACCACGCATCAAGCTAGTTCATCAATTAGGCAAGGCCCAATATCTAACCGCCCTGAACCTGACAAAAGAATATTGGCAAATTCCCCTGGCCAAAGATGCCAAGGAGAAGACTGCCTTCTCTACACCCAATAGCCTTCTCCAATACACTGTCCTCCCTTTCAGACTCATGGGGCCCACGCAACATTCCAACGATTTACGGACAAATTGCTGTGACCCCATGCCAAGTATGTTCCTCTGGTCAGGTGTCAGCTTGGCTAGGTGAGCTTCTTGACCCTTTACAGGTAAAAGAGGCCTTATCCCTTAGCTATCTGTTTATGACATCAGGTAAAGGAGAACATTCCTTGAAATATTCATTTTTAGGAGGGGATTCACGAAACTTGACTTTTTAGTGAAAGGGGTTCACAGGTTGTTAAAGTTTTGGACCACTGTGATAGAGGGAAAGGTCTGCTATCTGTGGAGGAAGCAATTAATAATGAAGAATATAACATCAATTCTGTGAGGAGTCAGAGTAAAAGGACACAATACCAAGTGATGGCCAAGTGTATATCCCAGCCCAAGAAAGCATAAAGGAGAAAAGAAAACAAATCTCCAAAGAAAGACTGGAAAGATTTACCCAGAAATCAACACACAATCAGAAAATATGTATGATCACACCCCTAAACTTATCTTCATGGTCTGGTGAGTTATTGCTTCAAAGTTACCTGAGCTGTCATCTCATCTATCTAATAAAAACAAAGACGTCCTTTGAGTTAGAAGTTCTTCTCACTCCTTAATTTTCCCTTTTAGTTTAGAAGTTGACTCCATTTCCACATCCACTGATTCTGTCTAGAGAGTATAGATATGATTAGCTTTTCCCCTTTGGCTTATTTCAAGCACCTATCAGCCAATGTACCAAGGGAGATGCCTCCTTCACATATGAAGGATAAATAATGAATCAGAAGAGACACAGGCTCTTTAGTACTACACACAAGGCACAGGAAACCAAGCAGGCCATCCAGACCATTGCTGAAAGAATGAAGACAAGTGAAGAAGATGGTGACTGTCTGCTGAGAATGCAGTCCGCATCCGGCTCTCCAAAATGCTGACTGAAGAGGTTATACGAGAGATACAAGATCATGCAGATCAGTCTTAAAGGTAAAGTAATCTTCCCTCTTTTCCTATTTGAAATGATAGAAACAAGTCAGGGAATAAAAACACAACCATTCATATATTCCAAGACCAGAAGGGACCATAGTGAACATCTAGTCTGATCTCCTGCAAAACATAGACCTTTGGAGCTTCTTCAAATTAATTCCTGTGGCAGCCACCAATAAAAGAAAATGCTTCTGTGTGCTATACAGTGTCAACCTGAAATATTTTCTCATCTGAAACTGAAATGTAGCTGCATTTCCAAAACAAGCAGATATTTATATGCCCAGCAATACCAGAATTGCATTCACAGCGATACAGTCATGATTTATGGCTGTGATGACTTGGGGAATTTATCTGTGCAATTTATGAATTCTGGTTGATGCTATGAAGTTGTTATAAAATGGATGTATCCGGGAATGCCTCTATGTGAATGTGGAATCTACCACTTTCTAACACTGGCACAAGGATGTACTTACCAAGCAATGGAGAGCCGTTAATCTACATGTCTGAACTCTGACTCAACAATTGGAATGCCGAGGAAGTGGGCTGGTTCTTGGAGAAGCTACTTCCTCCAGATTATTGCAGGGGGGCTGGTGATGGAGGATTTGGAAAAACACCTGAAGCAGAACAAAGGAACCCGGTTTTGGTAGGGGGACATATACATTCAAAACACTTGCTAAGACAGGAAGTCGAAGCTTTGGGTAGGAGAGGAGAAGACATAGAGAAACTTTTGTAGTGGGAATCCTGTTTAGCTGTAGACTAGCCAAATCAGAGAAGGTTGGCTGGAATAGAGAAGTCATGAGCCACATTAAATGATCCTGTACACCCAAGAGGTTTCTCCTGAGCCCAGAGAACTCTCCAGGGTCAGGAGAAAGCTGAGGCAGGGAAATGTGGATAGATGTGTTTAATATTTTGTGTAGCTCTGTGTATCTCTTGTGTTATTAAGTAAAGAGCAATGGGGTTTATAATCCTGTTCAAAGTCTGTCTGTGCATGTACTGGATCTCACTGTAAACCAGAGGGCTCACACCTTTAGCGGCATGGTGGGGAATGCAGAGAGCTGCTGGGAAGTCCTGAGGGAGATGATGCTAATTTCAGGGCTTGGGCAACTGGATCTGGCAAAAGGAGTGCCAGACAAAAGGTCTGCACCTGGCGTCCCAAAGCCAGGGACAGACAGTGCCTAAACTCGGCCCAGCACCAGCAAGCTAAGAGCGTGTGTAACCCCTGACAGCATTCTGACATGTGCCCCATGTGGAAGCGTGACTAGATCCCTGACAATGGCGTTACACAGATGTTGGGTTTGTCCTTGTCACTTCTATTCTGGTAAATATCCCGAACCAATCACAATCATATCACAGCACCTACACGAGTGAAAAATGCTACAGAACAATAAGGGAATCCCCCAAAGTGTCAAATAATGAACATTGTCAGCAGTGGACTCTTCATTGAAGGGAAGCATTTTTCTGCTCCTATATTTAGTGCATGACAGAAGGTGAGCAAATAATCAAAACTGTTATGACAACACTTCAGTCTCTGAGTACTGCTAGTGAAAACTTTTTCACTGAGGCGCGTCTTTTTGAAGCAAAATGGCTTTTTCAATTAAATGGAATATTTTTTGAAAATGTCCATATTCTGCGAAATTTTCTGTTTTTATTTTCTTTTGAAGAATCAAAACCCCAAACACTGAAAACAATGAGCAAAAAATAAACGTTCTATTTTTTTCTTCTTTTTATGTTTTTTTTTCAGGAAAAAAAGAAACAAACAAACAAAAGAAGCAATTTCCCAACCACCTCTAAGTTGGGTAGCCTCAGACATTATTTGATCTTTTACTGGTGGAGTTTGGATGGCAGAATATGCATGACTTGTTCCAAAATGAGAGATAACAGGCAAATAAATTCCACTGTCTGGGGGTTTGATCCAATTGTTGGAAAGGTAAATAGCAGAGAATGAGGAGTTTTGAACATTTCTGGAATTTAAAAGAAGAGGTGGTTTAGGTTTATTCTCTTCAAATTGTATTTTTGGATTTGTTTGTGTTCCCTAGACATGACAATGGCAAACACAGAGTGGAGAAATCAAACAATCATCCTTGAATTCATCCTCCTGGGTTTTGGGGATCTCCCGGCACTGCAGATCCTTCTCTTCCTGTTGTTGCTAGTGATCTACGTTGTGGCCTTGGCCGGGAACGTCCTCATCATTGTGCTGGTTGTGGCCGATCAGCACCTTCACATCCCCATGTACTTCTTCCTGGGGAACTTGTCCTGCTTGGAGATCTGCTACACCTCCACCATCCTGCCCAGGATGCTGGCCAGTCTCCTGACTGGAGACAGAACCATTTCTCTTATTGGCTGTTTGGGGCAATTATATTTCTTTGGTTCTCTAGTAGGTGCGGAACGTTACCTGCTAGCTGCAATGTCTTATGATCGGTATTTAACAATATGTAAACCATTGCATTATTCAACCCATATGAATGACAGGTTCTGCCTCCAGCTAGCAGCTGGGTCTTGGCTAAGTGCATTTTTGGTTGTTACCATAATAATATGCTTAATCTCACAATTAACTTTCTGTGGCCCCAAAGAAATGGACCATTTCTTTTGTGATCTCACTCCAGTGATAAAACTGTCCAGTAGTATCACCCACCAGGTGGAACTTGTGAGGTTCTTGGGCTCGTTCCTATTCACTTTACCACCATTTATATTAACCCTGACATCCTACGTTTGTATCATAACTGCCATCCTGAGAATTCCTTCTAGCACTAGGAGGCAAAAGGCATTTTCCACCTGCTCCTCTCACCTTATTGTGGTTACTACTTTCTATGGCACCCTAATCATTGTGTATATTTTATGAAAAACCAAGATGCTGCGAGAGCTTAACAAAGTGTTCTCTGTCTTCTACACCGTCCTGATTCCCCTGGCCAACCCCGTCATCTACAGCCTGAGAAACAAAGAGGTCATGGAGGCCCTGAGAAAAGCTGCCAGGAACTCTGTGGCTTTCATGAGTTCATTTATAGAGGGTCACATGAAATGGAGTGTATGATCTATCACATTTATTTGGGCATAAGCTTTTGTGGACTAAAACCCAGTTCATGTGATGCATGGAGTGGAAAATACAGTAGGCAGATATAAATACACTGTACATGAAAAGCTGGGGGTTGCCTTACCAAGTGGGTGTCAGTGCTAACAAGACAATTCAATGAAGATGGAAGTGGCCTATTCTTAACAGTAAAGTACCAAGAGAGTTAAAAATCACTTTTGTAGTGGTAGTGAGGCCAACGTAATCAGAGTGGCCCATTTAAACAGTTGACATGAAGGTATGAGTAACAGTAGGGGAAAATTAGTTTTTGTAGTGACTTATCTACTCTCAGCCTTTATTCAGGCCTAATTTGATGGTGTCCAGTTTTCAAATTAATTCCAGTTCAGGAGTTTCTCAATGGAGCCTGTTTCTGAAGTGTTTTTATTGAAGAATTGCCACTTTTAGGTCTGTAATTGAGTGTCCAGGGAGGTTGAAGTGTTCTCCAACTGGTTTTTGAATGTTATAATTCTTGATATCTGATTTGTGTCCATTTATTCTTTTGTGTAGAGACTGTCCGGTTTGGCCAATGTACATGGCAGAGGGACACTGCTGGCACATGATGGCATATATCACATTGGTAGATGTGCAGGTGAACAAGCCTGTCATAACTATAAAGGGAAAGGTAACAACCTTCCTGTGTACAATATCCCTCCTGGCCAGAGGCACCAAAATCCTTTTACCTGTAAAGGATGTGACAAAATTCCTCCTCTATCTTGGTGGGTCCTGCACTTATTCGCAGATTTGCTCACCTCAGTGATCTTCCCCACAGTCTGGGTCAACTCCTCCTGTGTCTGATCAGGAGTTGGGAGGTTTGGGGGGAACCCGGGCCCGCTCTCTACTCTGGGTTCCAGCACAGGGCCCTGTGGATTGCAGGTGTCTATAGTACCTCCTGTAACAGCTGTATGACAGCTACACTTCCCTGGGCTACTTCCCCATGGCCTCCTCCAAACACCTTCTTTATCCTCACCACAGGATCTTCTTTCTGGTGTCTGATAACGCTTGTACTCCTTAGACCTCCAGCAGCACACCCTCTCACTCTCAGCTCCTTGCGCCTCTTGCTCCCAGCTCCTCACACGCACTTCCTCTCCTCTGGCTCCCCCCTCCCTGACTGGAGTGAGCTCCTTTTTAAACCCAGGTGCCCTGATTAGCCTGCCTTGCTTGGCTGCAGGTGTTCTAATCAGCCTGTCTGCTTTAATTGGTTCTAGCAGGTTCCTGATTATTCCAGTGCAGCCTCTGCTCTGGTCACTCAGGGAACAGAAAACTACTCAGCCAGTGAACAGTATATTTGCCCTCTACCAGACTCCTGTACCCCACTTGCCTGGGTCTGTCACAAGGGTTAAGAAGATCAGGTAACCTGGCTGACACCTGATCCAAAGGACCAATAAGGGGACAAGATACTTCCAAATCTTGGGGGAGGGCGGTGGAAGGCTTTTGTTGATGCTCTTTGTTTTGGTGGTGTTCGCTCTTGGGACTAAGAGGGACCAGACATCAATCCATGTTCTCCAAATCTTTCTGAATCAGTCTCTCATATTTCAAATTTGTAAGTAACAGCCCGGCAAGGAGTATTAGTTTATCTTTGTTTTCTCAACTTGTGAATTTTACATTTGCTAGAGGGAGGTTTATCCCTGTTTTGTTGTAACTTTGAAACTAAGGCTAGAAGGGGTTCCTCTGAGCTCTTTGAATCTGATTACCCTGTAAAGTTATTTTTCAGCCTGATTTTACAGAGATATTTTTTACATTTTCTTTTTAACAAAATTATTCTTTTAAGAACCTGACTGGGTTTTCCATTATCCAAAGACTCAGAGGTTTGGGTCTTTGATCATTTTGTAACCAGTTGATTAGGTTTCACAGGAAATGGGGTATAAGGGCTTGGGGGGATATTTTTGGGGAAGAGGAATGCCAATTGGTCCTTTCCTTCTTTCTTGTTAAATCACTTGGTGGTGGCAGCGTACCAGGTTTTAACCTAAGCTGGTAGAAATAAACTTAGGGGGCTTTCATGCGGGTCCCACATCTGTACTTTAGAGTTCAGAATGGGGAAGGAACCCTGACAGAGCCCCTGATGGTGTGGCTGATGTGGTTAGGTCCTGTGATGATGTCCCTTGAATAGATATGCAGACAGAATTGGCAATGGGGTTTGCTGCAAGGATAGGTTCTGGGTTAGTTAGAACACCACTAGTTGTCACCTTCAGCCCACAACTAAAACCTCTCCAGCACACCATCAAGGATCTACAACCTATCCTGAAGGATGATCCCTCACTCTCACAGACCTTGGGACATGGGTGGCTCTAGGCACCAGTAAAGCAAGCAGGTGCTTGGGGCAACCCATTTGCACGGGTGGCAGCGACAGGCTTCCAGCCTGGGAGCTGAGAAACCAACATGGGGGCCTGGGAGCTGTAGTTCCTTGGTTAGCTCCTTGCCTATAAAGCCAGCCCTGGAGCAGGGAAAGAACTACATTTCCCAGTATTCCCTTGGCTGCTATAAATAGGAAAGGGAGAGGGAGGGAGTATGGTAGCTGAAACCTCATGCTGCAGCTTGCTGTGAATGGAGAGCTCACTGCTAGAGCGAGGTGTCACTGTGAATGGGGAACAAGTATGCCCGTGGAGTAGAAGGCTTTGCCCCAGATATCCCCTTCAGAAGACATCCTCAGATTGGATTAGGGATACTGGTGTGACCTCAAAGAAGGAAATGGGTGGACTAAATGGACAGTGCCCCTCTCTATCTGAAGCCTAACAAGGGAGATAAGTGAATCCCACTAGAATTTAAAATGAAAAGTAAGGGAGGGGAGGCTCTACTAGAGGACTTTGGCAACTTTAGTTACAGTACCAGGCACGTAGGAGGATTTCCACCTCTGAGCCATGGAAGCAGAAATTGACTTTTCCTTTCCAGATTTAGCTAATATTCAGAAAGGGAATTTAGCCCCTGCCTTCCAGATTTGAACACCTTCAAAGTTCAGGAGTGCTCAAGCTCAATTTGGGCAGCTGTTACTTCATTTCTCCCAAATCAAATATACTGATCCACTGTAATTTTCTGTAGAAAAAAGTAGGATAAAATTGAGCAAGAAATTCTTCCCCATGGTTTTTAGGACTGGAATTGCTATTTTCAACAGTCATTGCCTTTTTTTTTTTAGTTGTATTTGTTTAAAAGAAAGACAGTGATATTGCATTGGCAAATTCCCCATAGAAAGAAAGAGTGGAACAAAAGAATAATAAAGGCACCTCAACTTTTCCTCATTCATGTAGGACAGTCTTATAATATGCATCCAGATATCCTCCAATCACACAAGCTGAAAATTATTCCACTTTACTGCAACTCTGTAACTATATGGCAGTGGTCCCCAACCTTTTCGTCTGGCGGGCACGAGACAATGGACCGTGTCGGCTGTGGAGCATCCACTGAAATGCCACTGAATTTCTGCAGTGTTTCGGCACCAACACCTCTCGACGACGTTGCTTGTTGGCGGCAAGTGGCGTCATCAAGAGGCATCACTGCCAAATTTTGGCAGCATTTCAGCTGGTGGTCGACTGCCGGCCAGGACACAGGCACATTTACATGCCCCGTGGGCGCCATGTTACCCACGGACACCACGTTGGGGACCCCTGCCATATGAGAAACAATCCTGTCTGTCATCTGTGCACATCCAAAATTCCTGCTGAATGACCCATCCTGGGAGCAAATTACCAGTGACCAAGGGCTGGGGCAGCAAGGGGGGCAGGTGGACTGGGCAGAGCCTAGGGATGAGGCGGCAGGGTGTGGCTGGGTGGAGGGGCACTGGTGGGGGGAATGGGGGGAGCTCAGAGCTGGGACAGCACAGGGTGTATCGGGGGGAGAGCCCAGGGATGGGGCGGCAGGGAGTGCAGGAGTGGGGGGAGAGCACAGGACTAGGGCGGCAGGGGTGTATGGGTGGGGGGAGAGCCCAGGGCTGGGTAGCAGGTGGGTGCAGGGGGAGCCCAGGGCCAGGGTGGGGGCAGCCAAATTCTTTTTTGCTAGGGGAGGCAAAAGACCTAGAGCCAGCCCTGGGAAGGTGCTAAAGGAGTTGGTGGATGTGATTGCAGAGACACTGGCCATTATCTTTGAAAACTCATGGTGAATGTGGGAGGTCCTGGATGACTGGAAAAAGGCTAATGTAGTACCCGTCTTTAAAAAAGGAAAGATGGAGGATCTGGGGAACTACAGGCCAGTCAGCCTTACCTCAGTCCCTGGAAAAATCATGGAGCAGGTCCTCAAGAAATCAATTCTGAAGCACTTTGAGAAAAGGAAAGTGATCAGGAAGAGTCAGCATGGATTCACCAAGGGCAAGTCATGCCTGACTAACCTAATTGCCTTCTATGTGGAGATAACTGGGTCTGTGGATGAGGGGAAAGCAGTGGACATGCTATTCCCTGACTATAGCAAAGTTTTTGATACCGTCTCCCACATTTTTCTTGCCAGCAAGTTAAAGAAGTATGGGCTGGATGAATGGACTATAAGGTGGATAGAAAGCTGGCTAGATCGTCGGGCTCAATGGGTAGTGATCAATGGCTGCATGTCTAGTTGGCAGCTGGTTTCAAGTGGGGTGCCCCAAGGGTCGGTCCTGGGGCCGGTTTTGTTCAATATCTTCGTTAATAAGCTGGAGAATGGCGTGGACTGCATTCTCAGCAAGTTTGCAGATGACACTAAACTTGGAGGAGTGGTAGATACGCTGGAGGTAGGGATAGGATACAGAGCGACATAGACAAATTAGAGGATTGAGCCAAAAGAAACCTGATGAGGTTCAACAAGGATAAGTGCAGAGTCCTCCACTGAGGACGGAAGAATCCATTCACTCTTTCAGACTAGGGACCAAATAGCTAGAAAGCAGCTCTTCAGAAAAAGCGTAGGGGTTACAGTGGATAAGAAGCTGGATATGAATCAACAGTATGCCCTTGTTGCCATGAAGGCTAATGGCATTTTGGGCTGTATAAGTAGGCGCGTTGCCAGCAGATCAAGGCAAGTAATCATTCCCCTCTATTCGACACTGGTGAGTCCTCATCTGGAGTAGTGTGTCCAGTTTTGGGCCCCACACTACAAGAATTATATGGAAAAATTGGAAAGAGTCCAGCAGAGGACAAAAAAAACTGTTAGGGGGCTGGAGCACATGACTTATAAGGGGATGCTGAGGGAACTGGGATTGTTTAGTCTGCAGAAGAGACGAATGAGGAAGGATTTGATAGCTGCTTTCAACTACCTGAAAGAAGTTCCAAAGAGGATGGATCTAGACTGTTGTCAGTGGTACCTGATGACAGAAGAAGGAGTAATGGTCTCAAGTTGCAGTGGCCGAGATTTAGTTTGGATATTAGAGAAATCTTTTTCACTCAGAGAGTGGTGAAGCACTGGAATGAGTTACCTAGGGAGGTGGTGGAATCTCTTTCCTTAGAGGTTTTTAAGGTCAGGCTTGACAAAGCCCTGGCTGGGATGATTTAGTTGAGAATTGGTCCTGCTTTGAGCAGGGGGTTGGACTAGATGACCTCCCGAGGTCCCTTCCAACCCTGATGTTCCATGATTCTATGATTCAGTGCATTTCTACTTATTAGCATAATAATATTTCTAATGTCACCTTTAACTTTCTATGGCCTCAATGAAATTGTCAATTTCTTTTGTGACTTCACACCAATGATAAAATTGTCCTGCAGTGACACCCATCAGATACAACTTCTGGCTTTCATACTGTCTGCCACTGAAAGCCTTTCCATCATTTCTATTAACCGTGACAATCTATGTTCATATCATCACTACTATCCTGAGGATCCCTTCCACCACCAGGAGGCAGAAGGCTTTTTCCATCTGCTGCTCTCACCTCATTGTGGTGAGAAGTTTCTGTGAGACCCTAATGATTATGTATATCTTGCCAAACCATAATCTGATGGGAGACCTACACAAAGTGTTCTCTGTCTTCTACACCGCCTTTACTCCATGGTGAATCCTCTCATATACAGCCTAAGAAACAAAGAGGTCAAGCAGGCCCTGAGAAGAGTCACTAGGAACCTTATGGCTTTTAGAAGAAATCAGAGCATCTGAGCTAAATTATATAGGATAAATAATCTGGAGATAATGCACATGGATGGGGATTAGATGCTTCAAAATCTTGGGGAAACAAGCTCACAGAGTATTTTGACACGTGTGACCATCACTCAATTTAAAAATCATATGTCTTGAGCTGGGCTCAGGGATCTGTCCAGCATATATGACTTTGTTTTATTTCTTTTTCAGTGTGGTTAGGTATTATCACAGGCTTTGGCTTCTAATTTTCTCTGGGGGTGCTCAGCCCCTGCTCCCCCTCCATCCCCATCCCCTCTCCACTCCTTCCCCCCCAAGGCCCCATCCCCATCTCACCTTTTCCCTGCCTATTTCTGCTCCATACCCCAAGTGCACCCTGTCTCCGCACCTCCCCCTCATTCCCAGTGCCTCCTGCATGCTACTGAACAGCTGTTCTGCAGCATTTGGGGGGCACTGGGATCGAGGGGAAGATGTTCAGGTGGGAGTAGGGGAACTTGGCTGCCGGTTGATGCTAAGCACCTGCTATTTTTTTTCTCCATGGGTGTTCCATCCCTGGAGCACCCACAGAGTCAGTGCCTATGATAATTATTAAAGCTGTTTAAATTTTTTTGTTGTTGAAAAATTGTCCTTTTTCTAAATTGGTAATTTTTGGGAATATATATATATATATATATATAATTTTCTGTTTCTTTTAATGAAATTGAAAACTATTTTTTTAATTCTCTTCTTTTTTTTTATTTCCTCGCTTTCTCCTCTCTTTCCCTACTCCTATTTTTCAGTGGCAAAATGGAAAATGTAAAAAAAAGGGGAAATATGGTGGGGGGCGGGGCATGGAAGGAGGAAGATGAGAGAAGAGAAAGGGACAGAAGGGGATGGGGAGGGAGAACAGACCATCCAAACAAGAATAAACCGAAAAAATGCAGAGAAATGAAAATTTTCTAACAGGAATATTTTAGATAATAATTTTCAATATAAAATGTGAAAAAAAAAGTTTTCATTAAAATCTTTCCAATTTCCAACCAGCTCTGGTCATGATCATTGCCAGCAATGAGGTGTTGATGATGATAGGTGGCAATAACTCTTTTCTTTGGAGGCAAACTTTGGTGAAACTAGCACAAAGACTTTAAAGCCTGCTGTAGGTTAAGGTTTTCAAAAGATCCCCAGTGAGTTAGAAGCCCAAAAGAGTTTAAGGAGTTAGGTGCTCAACAATGGTAATTGGGTTCCTAAATCACTTTGTATTCTTAGAATAACCCAGCTTCAGGCCTGACTTGTCCTTATTTGTGGCCTCTGACCTGGGTAAATGTCAGTCTGAGGCTGAGGAAGGTGGCGCTAGCTGAAAATGTGCAGAGACCGGTGACAGAGTGAAAGGGTGTCCGATATTTGACACAAGGCAAATATAATTAAGCTGTGGGGATGAACCAGGTGCATGTGAAGGGGTAAGAATATCACAATAGCAAATTTAATAAAATGAAAAAAACAAATCACCAAATATGTCTAACAACCTTTTTGTGATCTTCCATCGCTCTGCGTTTTTCTTGCTTTCTTAGACTGTATTTTCCCTAATACTCTTTGATAGGCATCCTTACAAGTTCCTATTCTACCTATGGGTACATCTACACGGAATCTGAGTTAGACATACCTGCACTAGCTTTGAGCAAGCAAGCCAGCTAAAAAGAGAAGGACGGCTTTGGCAGCACAGGCTAGCAGAAACCCACCGAGACCCTAGTGATATCATCAGGACAGGCAGCCCACCCTGTTGCCTCCACCACTGCTGCTACACTGCTACCTTAGTGTGCTAGCTCAGTCAAAACTAGTGAGGGTATGTCTACCTGAGCTGGAAATAACACCTCCAGCTGCAGTGTAGACACTCTGTAAACAACACGTAACTTTCATATCTTCAAACAATCCACTTCTACAGCTCCTCTTAACCTAGTGTTAGGGCATCCTTGGCTGGGTCATCTTGAGGAACTGATTATAAGATCTCTGGATCTAAAAATTTGTGTGTCTACTGATTGAACTAAAGTACCAGCCATGCAAGCTGTACATGGTCTAGCTCCTAGGTGAAGAACTCCACTTTTGTTATACTAGGGTCTGCATGACCATTTTGTATTTATAAACAGAACTCTACAATAAATCTGTCCCCATATTACTGGGGGTGGGATTTTTCAAGGCCACATATGGGGCTCAACTGCTTTTAATTTGTAATGGGAACTGTGCAGTCAACACAGGTTGATTTCCCCTCCAGAGCCCCACAGCCTCAAGCATGGGTGGGAATTGAGTTGATAGCTCACATATTTTCATACAATACGTTAAACACAAGAACAGTCTTGCACTTGTAACACCAACAGATCATGGTCATCAGCAGGGGAGACTGAACCTGGGATATCTGAAGCTTAGTGCATAAGCCTCTACTGCAGGGGCTAAAAGCCATGCACCTCTTAGCTAAGGTTCTAGCAAACTCATTAATGTCTAGCAGGTCTAGGTGCTAGTAGATGGGGACAGAGTGCCACACCAAGCAGGTGGTGGGTTACACACTCTCTTGATAGGCTTTTCTACTGACTCTTATGCATGTGGGGCATTTTATGCCTAAATTCAATGGGATTACTCATAACATAAGCTAATGACATGCAAAAGTGTTTTTCACTAGTACAGCAGGAATACAGTGGGGTTGGCATGTTTCAGTGAGGATTTCATGCTGCAGACCACTCTCTGCATCCACTAGAGACTTCCCATAATGGACTAGCTATTGCAATACTGCTTCATCTGAGGTTACAGTTGTAATTAAAATTGCTGTTTACTCAATCTTCAAAACAAAATTATTAGCTCTCCAGGTCAGTAATTCTTATGCCCCTCAAGAGCATCAAGGGAGATCTTGCTGTCTGCTATAAATATCACATTATTAGGTAGAAGGAGATGTTACTTTTTCATCTGTTGGCTACCAGACAGAGTGATACTTGAAGACAAGAGGTTCAAATCCATCCTCTTCATTCTCTCCTTCTATCTGCAATTCTTATGGAAAGAAGAGGAAAACATCAGGAAGGAAAGGTGATTGATAACTGTCCTGAATAATTACTGAACATGTGAATCTGATCAGGGCCTTTACAGTGCATTTCTACAAAGAAAACACAGGCCAGATTCTGATGTCATTTGCACTGGTGTAAAAATGAATTGCTGCTACTGGTGTTAGTGGATTTAAATTGGATAAGAATCTGGCCATGTATGATGAGAAGTTAATATATTGACACTTGTTAATTTTTCTTGATTCCTAAAAGTGATGTCTATTTCTAGATGATGGTGATTAATATATTTGTATGTAACTGGGATCTAGAGGCCAGTTTTCAGAAGGGATCAGTACTACAGCTGCTGCCAGAAGAGGGAAAAATTACCATGAAAAGTCTGGGAAACACACTGAGATTTCCAAAGTGGATGAAGGTTGCATGAACAATAGGCCACTTCCTACAGTCCTAGATCAACCAAACTCATGATTACTTCAGTTGGAATTTGGCTGTATAAACCAGGGGAAAAAATGGAGTAACGGTTTCAGGCTCTGATCTTTGAGCTCTGTGAGTGGCTTTTCAATAAAGGCTTCAATTTTGCCATCCTTTGTCATTTTGAATAGCACTTGAGACTAGTCACAGGGTAAAGTGTCACTCAGTGGATGAAATGATTGCATGAAATGGATGTGCAGATTGTCCAGCTAATAGCCTACGCACTACAAATGTCTCAAGTGGAATTTAAATGGAGCACAAATGTGTGACAAACATGGCAATTTCCTGCAATATCTTGGGCAGACCTTACTGAATTACATTAAACCCTATTGAACTAAGTAATTTTAGAAGTTCGTTGTATTAAAAATGCAAGTGTTACTGTATTATTGTGGGATGAATGTAAGATCTGTAAGGAGGAGACTTGACTAACGTAAAGCTTGGGAAGGGTTATGAGCTTCAAAGAACTATTTGGAACAATGTGAACTTTTTAAGTTAAATGGATTCCCCAGGAACTCTCTAAGCAGAGGTGTATGCTAATGTAACCCCCACACTGAGGGAAAAGGTGACCCTTTGTCTATAGATCAGCTCTTAAATGAGGGCAGATCAAAGACTGAAACTGTATAAAGAAGTGATTCATAGCTGCATGGGTGTACTTGTTCTGAACCAAGGCAGTTATGAATTTGTAGGCACAAAAACATACCCTTAGTGGTATTTGAAGGACTGGCTAGAACCCTGGTTGGAGTTGGGGTGGTCTCTAGTGAGGTGATTAGCAGATGTGCAGCTTCTTTTATGGGTTCAAAAAAGAACTCGATATGTTCATGGAGGATAGGTCCATTAGTGGCTATTAGCCAGGATGGGCAAGGGTGGTGTCCCTGGCCTGTGTTTGCCAGAGCTGGGAATGAGTGACAGGGGATGGATCACTTGATGATTTCATGTTCTGTTCATTCCCCCTGAAGCATGTAGCATTGGCCACTGGAGGCAAACAGGATATTAGACTAGATGGACCTTTGGTCTTACCCAGTATGGCCATTCTAATGTTCTTAGTGTTTTCTCTGTAATGATCTCACCTTCAGAATCAATACGCTTGCTAAGAAAGGGTGGTTTGATAATTGAACAGTGAGCAATTATACTATTTATAGCTTCTGAGGAATGAAGGCAAAGCAGGCCCGGTGAGGCAGATGATCTTGTTGTGAAATTCAGAGCACTGTCTGTGAAGACTGGAAATATGGTGGGGGTCAGCAGGGAGGGAGACACAAGTCTCTGCCCAAGAGAGATGATGGTTGAGGAGCCATGAGCCATAGAGGCGGTGATCCCGCTGGACCACAGACAGGGATGAACTGTATCAAAGTGCACTTGGGACCGAAGTATAGAATAGTTCTTCTGCTGGCCCCTGTGCACAGGGATGAATTTCACCAAACGAGTCAGGCCAGAATCTAGCCCTTACTGGGGAATAAGTAAAGACAGAGTAAGAACTTCAGATTAGTCTCCATAATACTTACTTGCATTCTAATGTCACTTTTCTCCAGCTAAACCCTATATAGCAAAGCTCTCTCTATGGAATGAAACGTCAGTCACAGAGTTCATACTGCTGGGATTTTCAGAGAGCCATGAAATACAGATCCTTCTCTTTGTGTTGTTTTTACTTTTCTATCTTGTAGCCCTGATGGGAAACACCCTCCTGCTCGTCACATTGTCTGCTGAGCGGAGCCTTCATACCTCCATGTACTTTTTCCTGGGTTACCTCTGCTTTCTGGAGATCTGCTACACAACCAACATATTCCCCTGTGTGCTAGCCAGCTTCCTCACTGAGGCAAAATCGATCTCTTTCAGTGGCTGTATGGCCTAGTTTTATCTGTTCAGTTCCTTGCTTGGCACCGAGTGTCTCCTCCTGTCTATGATGTTGTATGACTGGTATCTAGCAATGTGCAGTCCGCTCCGCTATGCAGCTGCTATAAGCAGGGGCATGTGACTTTTCCTGGCAGCTGCCTCCTGGATCAGCGGCTTTGTGATCACCTTGGTCACCATTCTGTTAATGTCGAGCTTAACATTTTGCGGTCCCAATGAAATAGATCATTTCTTCTATGATTTCTCCCCGCTCCTGAAGCTGGCCTGCTCAGATACTGACCTCTTCAAAAAGATCTCCTTCTTCTTGTCTTCCACTCTGACACTGGTCCCCTTTTTGTTAACCGTGTTTTCCTATATTTATAGCCTATCTGTCATCCTCAACCGTCCGTCCACCGCTGGGTCACAAAAGGCCATTTCCACTTGCACATCTCACCTTATACTGGTCACTGCATTCTATGGGACTCTGATTGTTATGTACGTGGTACCAGCCGCTGACCACTCCCTAGATCTGAATAAAGTCTTCTCCATCTTCTATACCATGGTGACCCCCATGGTGAATCCTCTCATCTATAGTCTGAGGAAAAGGGAAGTGCGAGAAGCCCTAAAGAGGTTGGTAGATAGAAAATTTATTTCTTGTTGGAAAGAAAAGAGTGGGAAGATGTGATTGCCCAAACTAGGTGTGTGTCCTTTATTCTTAATTAGTCATTTAACTCCATGAAGACAGGAATATTTCTGTTGGTTATAACACAGTTGTTGGCTGAGAGTATAGGAAATATGGGTTCAGTGCTTTGCTGTGTCACTGACTTATTATGTGACCTTGGGTATTTCACATAACCTCTTTAGGACTCAGTTTCCTCCTCTATAATACTGTCGTGTTCCTTTAATAGTTATTTGACACCTGTAACAAGTGGGGATGTTTTTAATGTTTTGTCTGAATAGTGTTGTGACTTTGCTTTATAGAAATATGTTTATGAATGTAAGTATGACATAACTAGAATATGTTTCTGCTACATATGCCATCTAACATATCTTTGAAAAGGTTATGTTCTACTGAATGTATCGTTCTATTCATATGTATGTGTCATTTTTATATCTGAAGTTGTGAGTATTGGCTCTATGCTTATATTTAAAATGTTTGCTGTAGGAAGCACATACCACAGATTTGATCAGCATAGTGTGAAGGGGTTACTCAAGTAATTGGGAGTACTTAACTAAGAATGAACATTGAAAGATGACAGTCCACATCTGAGCTTTCTTGGGAACATTCTTACTAGTATGTGGACAATGGCATTGGCCTGTAAAGAATTGCGTCATGCATGAACATGTGACTTGTCCAGGGGACTCTAAAACTCCATCTTATAGCTGCAATTCTGAATAGGAGAAGACAAGGGGTTTCCAACCCACAAGAGAGAATATATAAGGCCCTGGGAAACCCCTCCATTTTGTCAAGAAATAGCCTCTCCAGCCCAAAGAGATACCTGAAAGAAACTGAAACAAAAGACAGTAGCTACAGGGGTGTGAATGATGGCTGCATCCAGACTAGGAAGGAGTCTAGTCTGTAAAAGAAGCTTATTGGAACATCTCTGAGGGTGAGATTTACCTGCATTTAATTTCTTACTATGTTAGGCTTAGACTTAAGTTTTGTTTGTTTGTTTGTTTGTTTTATTTTGCTTGGTACTTTACTTTGTTCTGTTTGATATTACTTGGAACCACTTAAATGCTACTTTTTATATTTAATAAAATCACTTCTGAATATTAATTCACCCAGAGCAAGTAATTAATTCCTGGGGGAGAAAACAGCAGTGCATATCTCTCTATCAGTGTTATAGAGGGTGAACAATTTATGAGTTTACCCCATATAAGCTTTATACATAGTAAAATGGATTTATTTGAGATTTGGACCCCTTGGGAGCTGGGTATCAGGACGCTGGAGACAGGAGCACTTCTTAAGAAGTTTTCAGTTAATCCTGCAGCTTGTGGGGGCGTGGTTCAGACTTGGATCTGTGTTTACAGCAGGCAAGCATGTATGGCTCAAACAAGGCAGGGTACTGAAGTCCCAAGCTGTCTGGGAAAATGGGCTCAGAGGCAGTCCCAGCACATCAGGTGCAAGTCTCAAGGGAGTTTCTGTGATCCAACCCATCACAAGTTTGTGTGCCTCTGTTTTCCCTGTGTGTTACCCCAGTATCTGTGTGGTGGGACAAGGGTGTGTTCAGGGCTGGCACTACCTTTTAGGCAGCCTAGGCAATCGCCTAGGGTGTCAGAATTATTCAGAGGGCGGCATTTTGCCAGGGAGGTGGCAGGCGGCTCTGGTTGACCTGCTGCAGGCATGCCTGCAGGGGGTCCGTTGGTCCGCGGCTCCAGTGGAGCTGCTGCAGTCATGCCTGCAGACCGTTGGCTGCTCGCACGGCTCTGGTGGGCCGCCCACAAGCATGACTGCGGCAACTCCACCCGAGCCATGGACCAACAGACCCTCTGCAGGAATGACTGCGGCAGCTCCACCAGAGCTGCTGGATCAGCGCGGGGGGACGGTGAAATGGCCGTGCGCCTAGGGTGCGAGAAACCCTAGCGCAGGTCCTGGGTGTGTTGATCATTGCAGAGACACCTAGAGAGCAGGTGTGACTGTCATGGCTGGGATCCATCCTCTGCAAGAGCCAGCTGGAGGTGATGGAGAACAAAGCAAGAAGTGGAAGCCAGGTGACCAGTTTGCCCAGGAAAGAGACAAAGGATGGAGGAGGGGCAAGTGGGCATGACTGAGGGTGGGCTGTTGGAAGTGAGTTAGTCTCCTTTTCGGACTCGAAGGGGAGAGGGAGAAGAGTCCAGGGCCTCTGGATTCCCCAAGATGGACTTTGCTGAGTTTCTGTCTAACAATATCTGTTCTACGCTCTGTCCCAGTCAACTAACACTTCTGTTTTACTATGCTGGCTGAGAGTCACTATTGACTGCAAAGTTGGGGTGCACTGCCTATCTGACAGCATGTTGTAAGGCTTCCTGTAGTGTCCTATTCAAGCAGACTCACTGTGGGGAGCTCACAGTGTAAAAATAGGAGGCGTTGAAACCAAGGAGGCTTGCCCTAGTGAGACTGTGCCCAGAGGGGATGTCACACTGTACCAGAAGGGTCCCAATGGAACTTCATTCTTATGGTTCCAAAAATACCAAGGTTGTTCACTCCATGACAACACCACAATAGTCATCTTAATGTGATAGATAGATAGATAGATAGATAGATAGATAGATAGATAGATAGATAGATAGATCGGACAACACATATTAAACCTATGGAACTCTTTGCCAGAGGATGTTGTGAATGCCAAGACTATAAAAGAGGGTTCAAAAAACTAACTAGATAAATTAATGGAGGATGGACAGCATCAATGGCTATTAATGAGGATGGGCTGGGATGGTGCACCTATTAAACCTCTCTTGTCAGAAGTTGGGAATGGGTGACAGGGATGGATCACTCGATGATTGCCTGTTCTGTTCATTCATTCTGAAGCATCTGTCATTGGCCACTGTTGGAAGATAGGATACTGGGCTAGATGGACCTGTGGTCTGATCCAGTACAGGTCTGTCGCAGCTTAGGACGAATGGGTACAAACTGGATATTAGGAAGTTTAGACTTGAAATTAGACGAAGGTTTCTAACCATTAGGGGAGTGAAGTTCTGGAACAGCCTTCCGAGGGAAGTAGTGAGGGCAAAAGACTTATCTGGCTTTAAGACTAAGCTTGATAAGTATATGGAGGGGATGTTATGATAGGATAGTTTAATTTGGGCAATTGATCTTGGATTATCACCAGATAAGTCTGCTCAATGGTCTGCGGGGAGATGTTGGATGGGATGGGAACTGAGTTACTGCAGAGAATTCCTTCTTGGGTGCTGGCTGGTGAGTCTTGCCCACGTGCTCAGGGTTTAGCTGATCACCATATTTGGGGTCGGGAAGGAATTTTCCTCCAGGGCGGATTGGCAGGGGCCCTGGAGGTTTTTCGCCTTCCTCTGCAGCGTGGGGTATGGGTCGCTTGCTGGTGGATTCTCTGCAGCTTGAGGTCTTCAAACCAGTTTTTGAGGATTTCAATAACTCAGTCCTGGGTTAGGGGTTGTTATAAAAGTGGATGGGTAGGGTCCTGTGGCCTGCCTTGTGCAGGAGGTCAGACTAGATGATCATATTGGTCCCTTCTGGTCTATGAGTCTATGAGTCTAATTTCAGCTTTACACAGTCAGCAAAAACAAGAAAAAGGCAAAAAAAAAGAGAAAAATAACAATTTAAATACTGTTTCTGTAGTGTGAGTGATTCCACCCGCCATTACACTCAAAGTAATTTTAACTATAAACGATTTTCACTTTACGTGCTGACTGCGGAACGTAACCCCAGCATAAGATGAGACAGACCTGTATGGGCATTTTTTGTTATTTTCTTTTATGACTTTGTAGAGTTCTTTTATGACTTTGTAGATTTACGTCCCGCAGCTTGCTCAACACTAACCCTCCATATGGATAAGCCCGTAGGATCCTTTTAGCCTAGAAAGTCACACTTTAATGCTTACATGTTGGTGGAACTGGCTGAGTGGGGTTGGGAAGTGCGATGGAGGGAAAAGTTACCAGAAAAATTATAAGAAGCCTGATTTTCATTAAAATTCAGGCCCAAAGAATTCCCCTTTAATGGTCAAGGGAGAGAAGAAGTTCTCTGATCCTCTAAACCTCCAGCCCCCAAGAACACTGAATCACAGAATCATAGAATATGCCAACTCTGCCCACATATCTACACCAGTGACACCATCACAGGACCTAACCAGATCAGCCACACCATCTCCGGTTCATTCAGCTGCACATCCACCAATGTAATATACGCCATCATATGCCAGCAATGCCCCTCTGCTATGTACAGCACGTGGTATTTCCGTATGTCCCTTGCTATACTGTTTTCTGTTATGTATGTCAGTAGTATACCTCTCGATAGTATTCATCACCATGCATTTTTTACAGGTTTCCATGCCCCTTTTAGGGCTTATGTCCCACCTTCCCACCTCATTTCCATTGGCACTAAAGTGTGGCGCCGTCGGACATTTTGAAAAAATGTGTGTGTATATGTGTTTGACTAGGGGAAGTGTTGTGTATGTTTGTGCTTCAGTACATGGAAAGAAAGAAGGTTAAAAGAGAGTGAGCGAGTGTAAAGATGGAAAAAGAGAGTTTGAGTAAGGTTTAGAGAAAAAAGGAAATTTGAAAGAAGGGACGTAAGTTATTGAAGAAAAGAGAATGGTAAAGGCAGGTTATGAAAGCATTTGATTTAAATTTCCAGATTGTAATCTAGGGTGGTGTAAAGTGCTGGAATATGTTTGACATCATTGGTGCTTCTCTCATTTACAGCTGAGTTCCGGGCTCAGAGACTGTCTGCCTTAGTTTTCCTGTATCCAAAGATCTCACAGCTCTTTGCAAAAAAAGGACCATATCATCATCCTTATTTCACAGATGGGGAATCCGAGGGGAACTCAAATGAGATTATCCACCTCAGTGGCAGAGCTGGGACTAGAAACCCCAAGTCATGACCAACAATCCCTGCCACAAAATGCTTGCAATTTGATTAGACAAGACAGACATAGGGAGGGAAGGTGGAACAGAGCCACAGGGAGAGGGGAAGTGACTTATTCAAGGTAATTCTGTATAGGGGTGAATTCCACCTACTGGGGACTAGACCAGACTATGCAAATAAAATACATAAGACTCATTCTGGAGCCTGCTGTACTCCTCTGAAGCATCTGGTGCTTGTTGCTGTTGGAGATAGCTAGAATCTGAAGATTGCCATGCTTGGAGCTCCTGCAATGCCTGCCTCTAGGTATGTGGGACAGTCAGTGCCCTACCAAACAGACAGGGAGCTGGTGTCACACAAGACTGTGCCCTGTAATCCTAATGTATGTGTTCCCAATTAATAGTTTAAAAATAAGGAATAGAACCCAACTAAACAGATCATTGGATTCAACAGAGGACTGTGAATGATACAGTAAGTGATAGAATTGAAGATCTTATTTTAAATAAAATAATTAGTGAAATCAAACAGGCATTACAATACAGCCACATACTGCATTCATACTCCCATTCCAGGATGAAATGATGCATATGGGGGGATATGGGTGCATATGAGTGAGAAAAATGGGTATAGACTCCTTCCTCTAATGATACCTTAATGATGGATACGCTCACTAATCTAAATGTAACACACCTGGCCTTTTATAATCAACTATAATAACCTAACTAACCTTAAATCCACCTTTTAACCATATCTATTCTTCTGCTACCATATCCAAACTTCCATACCCTCAAAACCAAATATCTTGTACTTCTTCTTTGGCTGTGAATATCAAACTTTATTCTAATTATATTTGCATCAATACAAATGCTGCAGTTACCAATAGTTTAAAACATTTCCAAATCTCTGTACAACACCTGCTAAAACCAAACAAAAGCTTGTTGACTACATGACCCGAGATTCTTCCTTGACTCACTTCTATGATTAACATTTGTTCACTCATGCTAACAATTGAATTTTAGCTAATATGAAGCCTTAACTTTCAGCCTAATGGCCTGCTCTCTACTTGTGTTTCAACACATTCTAATCAGCAGAAGCAAACATTATTCTCATGGGTCAGGGACCATAATTTGGTCTGTGTTTGTACAGTGCCTAGCACAATGGCATCCTGGTCTATGACTAGGGCTCCTAGACAATACAGTAACAAACCTACTACTAAATTACTACAGTGGGATCAGAACATTCTCATGACTGCACCACAAGAACAACCATCCCTCAAGGGGAAATTGGAATCTTGCATCAACCTTTCAGGCTTTTGATTGGATCCTGAAGCCCAAAATTCCCTGGGATGGTGTTTTCCTTGAGTTAAACTAAAATCTGACAGATTTGGTGAGAAATCAAATTAATGTATGTCCTCTGATGAGTAGCCCTGAATGGCCAGTCACTCACACACTTTTAGATGCTATATACACTTCAGAGGCACTGTGGTGTGTAGTGGAGCAAGCAGTAGCCTGAGCCTTAGAAGTCCTGGGTTTTAGTCCCGTCTCCGCTACTAGCTTGTTGGGTGACCTTGACCCCCACAGTGTGTAAAAGGGGGATAATGCTAGTGCTTTGAGATCTACTAGGGAAAAGTGCAAGCTACAAATAATTATTATTACCCTTGCTTTATGGTGCTGTCAGCATGACTCATGCCCCTAATGCCAAGGAAAGTCAGTCCTGATTTAGATCTTTGGAAGCGAGAGCAGAATCAGGTCCCTTTGATGTTAATTTTCTTCCTCTACATGTGGCTCTACTGAAGCACCAGCTGGTTCAATGGCAGAGCTGAGCATAAATCCCACTTCAGCTAACTACCAGCTGTTCCTCCAACCTAAAGTTGGAATAGGAACCATCAAATGCTCCTGTCCAGCACTCATCTGGTGAGACCCAGTCCCATCAGCGTCCATGGAAAGATACCCTCCCTTGCAGATCAATGGATGAAACCTGGGAGCTGGGATTTTCAAAGGTTATTGAGCACCTGAAAATACACAGCAGTCCCTAGTGGAATTTTCCAAAGCACTTCAGGAGGTTAAGTGTCTCTCTTCCATTACAAATCAATAGGAGTTAGGAGTCAGATTTTTAAAAGAATTCCATGACTAGCTCCCATTGTAATCAGTGAGAGTGAGGATCCTAAATGCCTTTAAAAATCTGGTTCTGGGATCCTAACCAGTTTAGACAGTTTTGTAATCCCACTTGGCACCTATCTGCATCTATAGATGAATAAATAGCTTTGAAAATCTGGCCCTTAGACTCTCTGCTCCATTGACTTTCGATCCCTTAAGCCCCTTGGGAAATCCCGGCCTTGAGGTGTATACTCCATTCTTTGATCTTCATTAGGAATGTTATCTTGGACGGTGAACTCCAGAAATACAGAAACTCAGCTGCCATGAAGATGTGCTTAGCTACATAGATAAATCTACATATGGGGATCTGATCCCAAGCCATCCTGTTATCATGCTGCCGGATGCAGCTACCTCAGTAACTCTATAAACCAACCAATATTGTACAGAGTGAAAGCCAATTCCAACTTTGCCTAGTAAGTGATGGCACTATTCTGCACCTTCATCTCATGGCCCTGATTTTGCAAAGGAAATGCACAGGTCTGATGGCCCAGAACCTTTGTATAGCCCTTTGACATCTGAAACTTGTACCGTGTGTGCTGTAACAGGCCACTGGGAATAGGGGTGGTGTGGGTACATTTCACAGTCATGGACATTAAATTTAATTTAAAAACATGTAATGATTTTTAGTAGCTAAAAGAAATTTCTTCTGACTCTGAGGGCCGCTAATGTCACAGGCAAAGCAGGTGGGAATTGGAGCTGGAAAGGAGCTTGCAGTGGGACTGTGACACTCTGCTAAGGGCAGCAGTGGCAAGGGGATAAGCTGTAACAAGAGCTATCTCAGTCCCTGGTGGCTGACCAGACAAGTGGCAATGAACAGTCTGTCCACAGAGTGTAAAGTGCTTGACCTTAAGGATGGAGCTGATTCTATAGGTCTGATAGCAGATCTGCACTGACAGATCCCCAGCATGAAGGAACCCTGAGCAGTGTCATTCGAAACATGTTAATTTCATTGATTCTTGTTTAGGATAAAAATAATAATTAAATAAAAAATTCTTGCTTTGTTATGTGCTCATTAAAATCATCGCCTTTAGCAATACTGCTACTAAAGTGAAATCTCTCCAACTAGCCATGCAGCATCTGTGGCCCTACAGGGATTTGCAGGAGGACACGGAGGTCATTATAACTCCTCATGTCTTAATCAGCACTCTGGGAAATGTTATGCCCAGCTGAGACCTGGGCACTGCCTGGGGATCTGACAAACCTCTCAAGGAATTAAGGGCCAGTGGCAGAAACAAAGTTACTTGTCATTTTAATGGGTCCCAGTGAGGCCATTAGAATGGAAACACTATTGGGAAATGCAGGTTGTAGCGACAGTCCCACTGGGGCTGATTAGAAAGGAAAGTCAGAGCCACTGATTAATGTTAGACAAAGGAAGGAGATGGTTTGTTCCTACGGCAAGGAGCCCCCTGATGTGTAAAGTGAAAGGGGTCAAGCCAGTTTGACCAGCTCCTGTGAAGGGTGATCGCTTCATTCATGAATTCCACCAGAGTCTCACCTAGCTAGGGGATAGGGTGACCAGAAAGCAAGTGTGAACATTGGGGACAAGAGGTAGGGGATAATAGGAGCCCATAAAAAAAAAAAGCCCCAAATATCGGTATTATCTCTATAAAATAGGGATATCTGGTCACCCTACTAGGGGACGTAGATAAGGGGGGTGTGTGGATTGCAGTAAAACTGACAAGTAAACAAACCAGACTTTCCCACTGGGTTACCTGAGGCAGCAGGGCCCAGGTGCAATGAGTGAAAGGCAATTCCAGCTGTCTAGGCCTCAATGACAGAGATCAGCCAAAGTACCTGGATTGTGACAGACTTTGCTATCCTGCCTATGACACTCAGTGCTGCCAGTGCCCCTCAGTCCTAGCCCACAGCCCCTACTCACAATGCAATTCCATCTCTGGGCCCACACACACACAAATCTCAATCCCAATACTATAATCCCCGGCTGTCAAAGCCCTGTGCTGCCCCCACCCCACAGCTCTGCCAGTGCCCCTCAGTCCCAGCCCTGAACTTCTCCATGTCCCCTAAAGCTCTGTCGATGCCCATTAATGCTGATTTCAGTCCTCGCCTTCTATCGCATTTCTGGGCTAACACACACAACACACACAGCTCTGCTGCTGCTGCACCTCAGTACCGACTCACAGACACCCTGCTGTCCCAGCCCTGCCCCGTGTCCCCCTCCCTCCACCTCTGCCAGTACCTGGGACTAAATTATGCGATCAGTTGCTTGATCACACTTTGGTTCAGTATGAAATAGATTCAAGAGACCAACTCAGCAACAAGTGAGGTTGATTGCTATAAACCAGTGGTGCTGCAACGAGGTAGGAGGGCCAGAGACCCCATCCCCTTCCTCTCCTTTTCCCCCCAAGGCCCAACTCACTGGCCAGGCCAGCAGCTAGTGGAGCCTGATCAGGGAGCCCAGAAAGTTGTGGGAGCTGTGTGGACCTCCCATCCAGTCCAGGATGGGCTGAGGCCGAAAAAAGTCCCCCTGCCCGGGTCACCACCCCGCGGGCTCCCCGTCCAGCCCAGGGCACGTGCAGGGTCTGTGACTCTGCGCCAGCTCCCCACAGCTGCCCATGTGGCTCTGTCCCCGACTCGGCTCTCTCCAGCTGAGTGAGAGCCTCGGAGCTGTAACCCTGCCATGGTAAGATCTGCAAGGGCAGCTGTGGGGAGATGGTACAGACCCTCCACCTGTCCTTGGGGGGAGGCAGAGGCCGGGGACACAGTTGGGAAGGCAGACTCCCTGGATCTGCTCTGGCTTTAGTCTTGGGGGAGGGAGGACCAGAGGCCAGGGACGCAATCGGGCGGGCAGACTACTCGGCTCTTCTCCGGCTTCAGGCTTGGCCAGCGGCAGGGTCTTTGGGGAAAGAGGAGGGGTGGGAGCGGAGCTGGGGAGCCCGTGAGTTCCCCCATTTTGGGGAAGTCTCTGATATCCTTGCTATAAACTAATAATCATATAATACAGGGCAAAGATTCAATATGATACCAGTCTCTGGGAAGCCATCTCATGCAGCATCATTACAAAACCCCTGTTCTAGTCCTCATCATCTCCCCACTCTGCCAATGCCTATTGATCCTGACCTGCAGCCCCTGGGTAGGTCATCTCTGTCTCACACACACAGCTCTGCCAATGGCCATTAATTCCAGCCAGCAGGCCCTGCTACTCCAGCCCTGGCTCCCTTCACAGCTCAGCTGAGGTACCTCAGTCCTGACTCACTATACCACTACTATTCCCTGCCCTAAACTACTTCCCACTCCACCAATACACCACAGTCATGAGTTACCACCCCCTCTGTCCTGGCAGTCCTGCCCCAAACACACAATGCTGACAGTTCCCCTGGATCCTGACCCTATGCTAGTCACACACACAGGTCTCTCAATGCATCACTAGTGAGACCTGCAGCTCCCCCTGGTGTTCCAGTCCTGGGATGGCACACAGTCTTAGTAGGGTATGTCTACAGTGCAATTAGATACCTGTGACTGCCCCATGAAGCCAACTCGGGCTGTGTGGAGCTGTTCAGTTGCAGTGTAGATGTTCTGGTTTGGGCTGCAGCCCAAGCTCTGGGACCCTCTTGCCTTGTAGGATCCTAGACCCCAGGCGTCAGCCCTAGCTCGGACATCTACACTCCAATTAAACACCTCCACAGCCTTAGTTTCGTGAGCCTGAGTCAGCTGTCACGGGTTGGCTGTAGATTTTTAATTCCGGTGTAGATATACTAATCAAGCTCTTGCTGGCCCAGGCATGGCATCCTCAGAGCTCGGGAATTTCTGTTTAATTCTGTTATGTCACACAGCCTGCCAGGCCAATACTGGGCCAAAACTGAGCTGTCTCAATGCATCAACAACAGCTTGCACCCCTTCAGCCCCTACACACACACATACACACTAATGAGGTTTCATTCCTTCCATAAGGGGACAGCACACACACACACCCCAATACACCCACAAGGATTCCTTCCTTCCATAAGGGGAGGGCATGCATGCACATGTGCACACACATATACACCCATGGAATAATCACATCTCATTCTCTTTATAAGGTGGCAGCAGTAACACACACACACACACACACACACACACACACACATTTTCATTCCTTCCAGAAGCAGGTAGCAGGGATATAAGCGCACACACATACACACAAAAGAAGCAGATCTCATTCTCTTCATAATGGGGTAGCAATGACAAACACACAGACACAGACACAGACACAGACACACACACACACACAGAGCCTTATTCTCCCCTGAAGGAGAGATACACATATATACACAAACACACATACATACTGAACAAGATTCCTTTTTTATTCTCTCATCAGCAGCAATCACACACAGACATGTGTTTTACACACACACAGACACACACACACAATTAGTATGGCTAAATGTAAATATATACTGCTAGGCACACAAACGTAGACCTGCTTACACAATGGGTGACAGTATCCTAGGAATTAGTGTCTCTGGATAAGATTGGTGGAGAATCAGCTGAACATGAGCTCTCAGGATGATGCTGTATCCAGAAAGGTCTAATGTGATCCTTGGATGCATAGAAGGGAATCTCAAGTAGGCACTGGTGCATCTGCTACTGGAATTTTGTGTCCAGTTCTGATGGACACAACTCAGGAAGAACGTTCTTTGGAGAAGGTTCAAAGAAGAGCCATGAAAATGAATTAAAGGATTAGAAAACATGTGATAGGTTACAGGAGTTCAATCTATTTAGCTTAAGAAAGAGAAGGTTTAGCAATGACTTGATCACAGTCTATAGGTATCTACATGGGGAACAAATATTTAATAATGGGCTTTTTAATCTAGCAGAGAAAGATCTAAAATGATCCAATGACTGTAAGTTAAAGCTAGGCAAATTCAGACTGAAAATCAGGTGTACATTTTTAACTATGAGAGTAATTAATTACTGGAAAAAATTACCATGGGTCATGGTGGATTCTCCATCACTGGCAATTTTTTTCAATCAAGATTACATGTTTTTTCCTAAAACCTCTTTTCTAGGAATTATTTGTGGGGGGAACGGGACGTTGTCTCACCTGTGCTACTATACACAAGGTCAGATTAGGTGATCACAATGATTCCTTCAAGCCTTGAAATCAATGAAAACATACACAATGGTCAAGTCCCCTTCCCTCCAGCAGTGGACAAAAGTGACACAAACACTGTAACGATGCTGCCCTTGGTGGGACACTTCTGAGAGTACCAATTCAGGACAAACTGCTTAGAGCAGGGCAGTTACAACCCAAGGCTGGGTTTTCTCCACTTCTAAGGCAAACCAAACCAGACAGACAGAGAAGACTTTGGTTTTACCCCACTGGCTAACCACAAATCATACAAGCAATTTCCTTAGACACTTCGGTTTCCCAGTATCACTACCAGTGCCACTTGTTATGGAGACGAATGATTATGAAAACCAATACCCCAGTAAAAGAATCCCAAAGGACCAAGCCCCAGACCCAGGTCAACAAACAAAAACATGCAATCTTGATTGAAAAAAATTGCCAGTGATGGAGAATCCACCATGACCCATGGTAATTTTTTCCAGTGATTAATTACTCTCATATTTAACAATGTACACAATGGCCACAAATCACACTGTTGCCAATCCTTTAAAATCCAAAATGTAAAGGTTTATTTATAAAAGGAAAAAGATATAGATGAGAGCTAAAATTGGTTAAATGAAATCAATTACATACAGTAATGGCAAAATTCTTGGTTTAGGCTTGTAGCAGTAATGGAATAAATTGCAAGTTTAAATCAAGTCTTTGGAGTGCATCCACAGCTGAGAGGGGTCATTCAGTCCTTTGTTCAGAGCTTCAGTTTGTAGCAAGGATCCTCCAGAAGTCAGAAGCAGTACGTAAAACAAAATGGAGGGGTTTCCAGGGCCTTTTATATTCTCTGCCCATGGAAGGACATCCCTCTGTTCTTATTGTGGAAAAATCACAGGAGCAAGATGGCGTTTAGTGTCACATGGGCAAGTCACATGTCTATGCATGATTCAGTTTGCAGGCCAATGCCATTGTTTACATGTTAGTTTGAACATTCCCAGGAAAGTTTAGATGTGGATTGGTGTCTCCCAAAGTCCATTGTCAGTTAAGTGTTTCTTGATTGGGCACTTTCTGTGACTAGTCCTTTCTTAGAAGCTTACCAAAAGCTTCACTGAGGCTACTTGGAATTAAATACATTTGAGATACAAGTATATAGCCCATATTCATAACTTCAACTACGAAAACAATACACACATACATACAGCATAATCATAACCAACAAATCATAACCTTGTCATAGACACCTCACTCAACAATCTTTGTACAATATTTGGTGCCAGTACAGGATCTTGGTTGCAACAATGATCTATACAGTCATAGTTTATATCGATAACGTTACACACACTAACATGTAGACGGAGCAGATCTCATTCAGTCTAGCAGACAGCCAAAGCTTACACTCTTGCTCTCTCTTTTTCTCTCTGACATGCACATACACCATCAGGGCTCATGTCCTCCAGCAGAGGTAGCCAGGACACACAAACTGATACAGAAACACTCACATTCAGCACAAGACATTGCCTTCAGCAAGGGACAGCAGAATAAGTTTATTATCAAATGTTCAAGATTCAAATGATAGTGAGTAAGAAGACTGGAGACAAATGTTTACATATAAAACAAAAACATAACACATTTTCTAGAGACTAAACTTAACTTAAAGAAGGAGGGGGTTTAAAATGACTTTATTCAGTCCTGTGCAAATTGGGAATACTCTTCATCAACCTCATTTTGAAACAGCACTTTTCATCAATAGACCTCAAAATGCCTGAACAAACTAAGTAAATATCAGTATCCTCATCTTTAGATACAGGGAATGTGAGGTAGAGAGAGGGTAAAATGATTCATCAGGCGAGTGGCAGAGCCGGAGGGGATCTTCCGGACCTGGACTCCAATAATTCTTTAGTAAAATATCGTTGCAAAAATGAAAAGATGACGACAGATTAAAAAGACTCAAACACAGCTGGGTGCCATATGCTAATGCAAAGTGTTCATCCTTTCTTGTAGCTTTTGGACACATACAAATGAAAACACTCGTCTCACTAACCCAATGCAAAAAGACATTCTAATGCACTGAGATTTAGGCTCTGGCTTAGTAATTAGGGGAGGAGTCAGGTATAGTGGACAGAGCAGGCATCCGGGTTGGGGAACTCCAAAGTTCATTGTACTCAGAGACAGTTTAACTGCCCATAGCTTGTCCCCCCCAACACTACTTTTTTCCCTGCTGACTTCACATCTCTTTGATAACTTCATATGTAAACAGGCATCCATTGTGTTAGCTTACAATGTTTAATTTACATCTGACAGAGAGAGAGGTCAATACACATCTTTTGCCTGTTTTCTGCACTTCTGCTGGTGACTCAGACAGTGGTACAGACTCAAGGAATGTGTTTTCATCATATTTACATAACTCATTACAGTCTATCTGTACGTACATTTCACAATAATATTAATGACCAATGCGACCCCAGTTTTTATCTAAGGCCTCACAATATGATCTTTGGCAATTCGGAATGTGCATACCAGAATAAGAACATTCCTGTAATCTTCTTGTCAATTGGAAAAGAGTTTTGGGGTCATAACCTTATTGAATTAAGTTAGATTATTTTGAATTACATTTAACATATTTGGAGTCCATTGCATTACAAGTGCAATTGTTTATGCGTTATCATAGGACTGTATGTAACTTTTCTAGGAGATGTGACCAATGTGAAAACTGGGGAAATGTTGCAATTTCTAGGCTATGCCTTCAGCACTGTCGTCTGTGTCCTCCTCGCAGGACAGCACTCTCGTCGCTGTCCTCTTCGCCATGGCATCTTACTTCCAAATCATAGCTACCATACTGACGATGTCGTCAGCTGCTGCCCACAAGAAGATTTTTTCCACCTGTGCCTCAAACCTCTCAGTGGTTACCATCTATTTTGGGATCCTCATTTTCACATGTATTCACCCTGCAGTGAAGTATGAATCTAACACAGGGGTAGGCAACCTATGGCATGGGTGCTGAAGGCGGCACACCAGCTGATTTTTAGTGGCACTCACACTGTTTGAGCTCTGGCCACTGGTCGAGGGGGATCTGCATTTTAATTTTAAATGAAGTTTCTTAAACATTTTAGAAACCTTATTTACTTTACATACAACAATAGTTTAGATATATATTATAGACATAGAAAGAGACCTTCTAAAATATTAAAATGTATTACTGGCATGTGAAACCTTAAATTAGTGAATAAATGAAGACTCTGCACACCACTTCTGAAAGGTTGTCGACCCCTGGTCTAACATTAATAAAGTGGTATCAGTCTTCTACTCGGTAATAACGTCGCTGCTGAATCCGATCATGTACACACTGAGGAATATGTATGTGAAAAAGGCCCTGAGAAAAAACATTCTTGAAGAACAAGGGTTAAGTTTCGGAATACTTAATGTTACTTCCTCATTGCTTCTCTCAATGTCCTGTTTCTCTCCATTCCACCACTTATTCCTATCATCCTATACACCTTCCCCTCCATGACGCCTTCCACTAATGTAACAGAGAGACATAAGACATTTTCAAACATATCCAGTGATTTTCAGTACCTCAATTTTGGGGTGCTCTTCTTAAGACATCTTAAAAGAGCCTGGTATTCAGAGGATTGATGATAAGTTGGGCACCTCAAAATCGAAGGCATCTGAAACTAGTTAGAGAATGTAGGACATAGTATCTTATAGAGGAATGACAGCTCTGCTATAGTTAAGGTTGACAGTTAACTGCTTTAACACATGATTTTTCTAAGTGTTTTAATACCTACATGCTTACTGGGATTGTCTTTAAAATTGCTGAACCTCAAAGATTCCCAGTGTAGGGTTAGTGGTCAAAATGTGGGGTTGTTAGAGCAAGGAGTTCCTGAGATGACATGAGATTAATAAGACTGAGACTTTTCAGCTTGGAAAAGAGACAACCAAGGGGGGATATGATAGAGGTTTATAAAATCAAGACAGGTGTGGAGAAAGTAAGTAAGGAAGTGTTATTTACTCCTTCTCATAACACAAGAACTAGGGGTCATCACATGAAATGAATAGGCATCAGGTATAAAACAAACAAAAGGAAGTATTCTTCACACAATGAACAGCCAACCTGTGGAACTCTTTGCCAGAGGATGTTGTGAAGGCCAAGACTATAACAGAATTCAGAAAAGAGCTAGATAAATTCATGGAGGATAGATCCATCAATGGCTATTGGACAGGATGTGCAGGGATGGTGTCGCTATCCTCTGTTCACCAGAAGCTGGGAATGGACAACAGAGGATAGATCACTTGGTGATTGTCTGTTCCGTTCATTACCTCTGAAATATCATTGACCACTGTTGGAAGACAGAATACTGGGTTAGATGGACCTTTGGTCTGACCCAGTATGACTGTTCTTCTGTTTCTTATGAGATAAAAGTCCCTGAAAAGTCATGAGATGGAATATTTTTCTTGATTCTTCCAATATTTGTTCCTACACCTGGTGATCAAATCTTTGATACACTAACTCTGTATTTCCTGGTTTTCAGAGTTTTAAGTTTAGCCACTTTCCATATTCTGGGAGGGCAAGAGGCAACACTGAGAAAACTTAACTGTGTGTTAATGACGTTTGTGGCATTTAGTAAATAAAACTGGGGAAAAAGAACTATGAGTAAATAAATAGAGCCATACCCTAGGCTGGTGTAAAATGGTGTCAATGTATTGCAGTCCAGGCCACCCAGAGGATTCAGGGGGCCTGGGGCAAAGCAATTTCGGAGGCCCCTTCCATAAAAAAAATTACGATACTATATTCTCATGGGGGCCCCTGCGGGGCCCGGGCAAATTGCTCCACTTACTTCCCCCCACAGGCTGCCCTGGGAAAAATAAATCTTCTCCATCTCGGCACAAACCTAGTTTTGAGAAAACTTCTTTACAAGATCTCACTGATTCTCAGTATCAGCTAGTGCTAAAAGGCACTAAAGATCATTAAAAGGGTTGGACAAATATTTTCTGTCAAAACTTTTTTTTGATTGAAAACTAGGGGTTTTTAAAAAGCAGAAAAAAATCACGGACAATATCTGCTTTCTTTCAAAATTTGTTGTGCTTTTTTAAAATTGAAATTAGTGGTTTTTTAAATTAAATTAGTCTGCCAAAACCTGAAGATGGTTTGGGGTTTCAGAAGTATGTGACCAAATATTTGCTGTTTGCTGTGTTTGATTGTTTAAACAAACAATAAAAAATTCTGCTTAAAAAAAATCCCAAACTTTTGAACCACCTCAGCTTGTGACCAAATGCCTGAGTCCATCCAGTCAGAGATTTTCCCAGGTTTCTGATACTCTGCTGACTTCCTTGACTCATATCTGTCTCCATAACTTTGGGTTCATTTGGCTTAGAACATAAGAACAGCCATACTGGGTCAAACCAAAGGTCTATCCAGCCCAGTATCCTCTCTACTGACAGTAGCCAATGCTAAGTGCTCCAGAGGGAGTGAACCTAACAGGTAAGGATCAAGTGATCTGTCCCCTGCCATCCATCTCCATCCTCTGACAGAGGCTAAGGACACCATTCCTTACCCATCCTGGCTAATAGCCATTAATGGACTTAATCTCCATGCATTTATCTGTTTCCTAGAGACTGGCTTCATGGGGTCCCTCACAAACTGGAGATGGTTACTGTAGATTTGTCTTTAGTATAGACAATGTACATACTCCAAGAACTGAGCATTTGAGCTTGTTCCAGAATCTGGGATGAGCCTATGTTGTGAAAACTGACATGCTCAAAATAGAACATGCATGCGAATGGACACAGGGTGCTAAAATTAAATTAACTCAGGGGTTCTCAGACTGGAGGTCGGGACCCCTCAGGGAGTCAGAAGGTTATTACTGGGGATGGTGAGCTGTCAGCCTCCACTTCAGACCCAGCTTTGCCTCCAGCATTTATAATAGTGTTCCATATATAAAAAAGTGTTTTCAATTTATAAGGGGGGAGATGTCACACTCAAAGGTTTGCTATGTGAAAGGGGTCACCAGGACAAAAGTTTGAGAACCACTGAATTAACCCCTCTGAAGTGTCAGGGAATGCGGGGGGGGAGGGACTCTCCGTTGCTAGGGTTGGGAAGGAGGTAGGTGGTATAGGATATTGCTCTTCTCATGTGATCCCTCCTCCAGTGGCTAATTTTAAATGAAGCTACCCTCCCCTAACATGAATCTTGCTATGGCACTGAAATTAAATATAGACTATAATTTGGTATTTGAAAAGTGAAAAGGATGGTAGCCCTAATGGAAAAGCTAACAGCTTGGCTCTTCTGCAAGCCTCCAAATGCTAAATAAGCTTTAGGGTAGGGAAGGCTGTTCCTCCCAAACAGCCTGGCCCTGCCCCCTATGTGACCCCCACCCACTTCCTGCCCCCCAACTTCCCACCCCCCTCATAATCCTCAACCCATCCTGCTCCTTGCCCCCTCACCGTCCCCCAGACACCCGCCCACAACCACCACCTGGGACCCCATCCATGCTCCCTATCCCCTGACTGCTCCGACCCCTATCCACCCCCTCTCTGAGTTCTGACAGATCCCCAGAAAGCCCACTATCCAACCCTCCTGTTTCCTGTCTCCTGACCACCCCCCTAACCTCTGCCCCCTTCCTGTCCCCGACTGTCCCTGGGACTCCTTGCCCCTTATCCAACCCCCCTGGCCCCGGACTCTTACCTCAGGGTCCCCCTAACCTGGAGCCTCAGTGTATCATATCCAGAAGCGTCTCCGAACAGTGGTGCAGCGTTTATCCTAACCCTAACCCTAACCCACTGGAGCTCAGAGCCCCACCCCCTTACCACACAACTCTGAGCGGGGCAGAGCTCAGGCCCCCCCGGTGTCATGCTGCACCGCTGTTCATGGATGCTCCTGGATACGAAGCTCTGAGGCTCAGGGAGAGGGGCGGAGGCAGGGCCTCACCTGTTCTCTTGGGGGCTCCTGCGGAGCCTGGGGCCTGGGGCAAATTGCCCCACTTGCCCTCTCCCGGGTGGCCCTGGGTTTTACTCATCCCTTCCTAGCATGTTGGGGAAATGAGGTCAGCAATGACTCAGCAGATGACTTAATAGGTGACAAGTATCCATTAGGTTTGACTCCAATGCTTCACTTTACATTTTGGAAGCTTTCTGCTGAAGAAACTGGTGGGGTTGAGTTATTTATTTAGAGGCATTTTGTTGTTTCTTCCCCCACCCCTACATGCATATATCTTAATATAAACACAGATTTCTGTCTGTGTGACAAGAAACAGGGGAGGGGTGAAGGGAAAGCACTCTAACATCTATGCCCCCATTTCCTATTCCTTATTTCCACCAAATTCCTGTCTCTGACCATAGCACAATCTCTCTCCTCACCCCTCTCATGGGGTACAAAATGGGTAGGACTGTAGGTGTGCATTTCAGGTATATTTGGGCCTGCTAAGAAGGAGGAGGTGGGAATGGGGACACAGGCAAGGCTCTGTGGTTTGAGAGCTGGGAAGGGAACACTGGGAAACAGACTCTGCCGGCGCGTAGAGCTATGGATATGCTTGCTTGGAACTAACCGCAATAAACAGCACATTGCCTGCACTTCGGACTTCTGGTCTTCTGCTTTTTGTCTGCGTGACAAGAACGAGGGGAAGAGTGAAGGGAAAGCCTTCTAACACTCCTATCTTCCCCCAGTTCATAAATCAAACTGGGGCTTAGATGTCTGGCCACACGGAATGAGTTAGCAGTGCATATGCTCAAACCAAATAAAATTAATTAATTAATTACTGAAATAATTTAACAATCATAAAGTTCCCAGGGAGTTTTCAGTACAAAGTACATGAGATATATGCTACTAAACTTTCACAGCAAGTGGATGGAATGGTGCCTTTCTTGTGGATGTAGTGGCTGGGAATATTTTAAGCCCTTAGATGGAGTGAGTTGGATTATTGTAAAAAATCAATGTCTTTGGAGAGTGGGAAATGTCAGGTACACTGCCATAATGGATGGGAATGTCTTTGGTTGGCATCTATGCTAAATGGGAATGCCCCAGACTTGGGGCTGAGGTAACTGAAAAAAAAGTCAAATTCCTTCCATCCCTACTGTGAATTCTGGGGCTCAATCAGCTGCCAAACAATTTAGAGAGCCCTTTTTTTGGCAACACATTGTTGCATTCAAAGAAAGAACTAGCTCCTTCTTCATGCTATTTCCTAGCCCTTCCCATGGCTTTCTTGAAGGCGGCTTGCACATCCTTGTTCCTGAGGCTGTAGATCATTGGGTTCAGCATGGGTGTGACCATGGTATAAAACACAGAGACCACTTTCTCAATGTCTATGGAGTAGCTGGAGTAGGGGTGGAGGTGGGTGAAGAAACCCGGGCCATAGAACAGCAGGATGATGAGGAGGTGGGAAGCACAAGTTGAGAAGGCTTTGCGTCTGCCCTGGGCTGAGCGGATTTTCATGATGGTGAATAGTATGTAAGCGTATGATGTGGAAATCAGCAGGAAGCAACTTCCACCTACTGCTCCAATGAGTAGAAAAACCAGCATCTCATTAAAATAGGTGTCCATGCAGGCCAATTTAATCAAAGGAAGGATCTCACAGAGGAAGTGATTGATTTCATTTGGCCCACAGAAAGGTAGTCTGGCTATGAAGAACGTATCTAACACTGAGTAGACAAAACCACCTGTCCATATAGCAATTGCAGAGCACATACAAGTCCTGTGGTTCATGATGGTTGCATAGTGCAAAGGCTGGCATATTGCCATGTAGCGGTCATAAGCCATCAGGGCAAGAAGAAAAGATTCAGACCCACCAAAGGAGATGAGAAAGTACAGTTGGGCCATGCAATTGGAGAAGGAAAGAGATTTAATCTTGGCAAACAACATCATTAGCATATTGGGGAGAGTGACAGAAGAGTATGAGATGTCTAAGACAGACAAGTTGACCAGAAAAAAGTACATAGGAGTGTGGATTGTGGTATCCGCCCAGATAGCCAAGCAAATGGAGAAGTTCCCAGCCAAGGTCAGCAAGTAGATAATCAGGAAGCTCATGAAGAGTAATGGCTGCATTTCTGGAAAGCTCGAGAGACCCAGGAGCCTGAATTCTGTCACTGTGCTTTGATTGTCCATGTCTGTCACTTTAGCTGCATGTGGGAACAAATAAGGTGAATATACTCAATTGAAAACAACGTGGATAATACAAGATGGTGGAAAGGAGAGAAAGTATATGTATGCTAAACACATGCTCCATCATGTCTTCGTTTTCAGACCACATTCTGTAGTTCAGGGAGCATTTCTGTCTGTCAAGCTCTTTCAAACATAATTAAGCCTTAAGCACTTAAGTTTATTATCAGTTATTCTTATTACTTCTAGATATATTCCCATGTAACAACCTAAATAATAACACTTGATTTTCAATATTTAGTCTGGCTGCATAGTCCTAATTTACATCAATCCACCATGGAAATGCAGCAGTTATCCAAAGTTTATATTCTATGTTTCGATTTTAATGACAGATTCTTTTTAAATAAAGGATTAAAGTTCCTGTTTAAATGGTAACTTCTTACATGGGTCTACAATTTTTGAGAAGTCGTCTGCTTCAGAGATAAAATGTGATATTTATTATGCATTTTGATGTGCTGAATTCAAATATGACAATTAAAACAACTGATTGGCTACTGTTTCTAAGATATTTAAGTTTTTACATTTTATGTCTATGTATATTGTGTAGATAGTAGAGTTTTAATCATAAATTGCAAACCTACGTCTTTTCATGTGTTTATGGTTGCTTTACATGATAATATTTCACCTGTCCTGTTTATGTAACACTTTAAAAATCAGCAAAAGGGTTATATAAATAAAATTTATTATGAAACAAAAGGCAAAAAACTATTATGTACATAGTTTAGTCCTATTCAGTGTCTACTCGGCGCTTCTTGGCTTGTCTCTTGTATTCATTAAATGGAGCATCTTTTGTCACTGTCCAGCAATAGTCTGCAAGCATTGATGGGCTCCATTTGCCCTGATAGCCTGCCAGGAGATTCCACTGCTGTAGTCTGGAGCCCAACAGCTCTGCCTTACTCTTGGGTAGTTCCAAATCCCTGACAAGGTCATTCATTTGATAGGGAACCCCCCCCTCACCCCTGACCCTACCTTACCCAAGGCCCCAGGCTTTTTGCTGAGAATAGAGTAAAAGTAGGCCTAAAAGCCTTTAGTTAGGAGTAAAAGTTGTAACTTCTGCTAAACTTGTTTTTTTGTATAAAGGGCATGCTGAGGCAGAAATATGTGGTCAGGGCCCCAGAAAGAGGAACTAGAATTGGATAAAGGGGAACCAGAAGATCTGTTAAGTTATAACAGCTGAGCTTGCTGTCAGGACTACAGAAAAGGTGCTAGAACAGTCAAACTGCAGACTTGATTGGTAAAGACAATAACAGGAAAAGCCATAGATGGAAAATTGGGGTTTTGCCATAGATGGAGAATTAATTGGTCAGTTTGCTTGTTATTAATATTATATTCCAAATAAGGCAAATAACATGTGTAACCAGCGTGCTACATTTTGTGGTTTTAACCTCTATAAGCTTGGTAAAATTTGTAACATGTAGAGCAGCCAGCCTCTTGTGTGGGGTCTATACTGTCTCTCCCCGCATATATGCTTGTATGAAATAAAGGAGCCTCATGCTGTCTGATCAAATAATTAAGGTGGTGGTCTTTTCCCCGACACAGTTCACCTTGTGATATGAGGTGTGGTTCAGAGGAGGAGGATGGGAGAAAATGTGGGTCCTGTGACATTGATGGTTCAGGACCAGAAGTTTCATCCTCTTCCTCTTCCTTGTCTGACTCAAGTGAGAAGGATTCTGGTGCATCAGGAACCGGCAGTCCTTCTCCGTGGGGTACTGGGTGTATCGCTGATGGAATATTTGGATAATGCACAGTCCACTTTTTCTTCTTTGACACACCTTTCCCAACTGGAGGCACCATGCAGAAGTAACAATTGCTGGTATGATCTGTTGGCTCTCTCCAAATCATTGGCACTGCAAAAGGCATAGAGTTGCTTTTCCTCTTCAACCACTGGCGAAGATTTGTTGCACAAGTGTTGCAGCATATGTGTGGGGTCCACCTCTTGTCCTGATCTCAATTTTGCAGCCAAAATAAAGATGATAGGTTTTCTTAACCAGAGTGGTTATACTGCGCTTTTGTGATGCAAAAGTCACTTCACCACAAACGTAGCAGAAGTTATTTGCACTGTTCACACAAGTATGAGGCATCTCTGCTCACTTTGGCTAAACAGAAATGTGTCCCTTTGCAAAATCAAACACTCACAAATAAGAGAGCATGACACTGTATGATTTCTAGAGCTGATATAGGACAATTTGTTCAGCAGAGTGATATAAGCTTCGTTAGGATTGCATCATCCATGACTTCTAGGAATAACATGATGCAATTCATATCATGTATGACGCAATACCAACTTCAGATTGCATCATTCATTGTTTTGCCTAAAAAGCAAGTACTGTCCAAACCCAGTCATAGATTTATTCATAGATCCAGTCAAAGATGTATGTTAGTCATTTCTGGTTTAAATTGAGATCCCTTCCCTTTATAACTCACTTATCCTCCGCCATTCCCAAGTCAAGGGTTGTATATACTGACCCAATAGCATAACTTGAAAACTAGAGCCAATCAACAATTATAAGCGTCATTTTCGTTCTCAGTGACCCAGAATTAGTAAAGTTGGACTACATTTATTTCAGAAGCATTTTGGCTGTAGAGCAGTGTTATCAGGGCTGTTGGAAATTTTTGTGTCCCAAAAACCATACAAGCATGTGCTGGAATCCATCTTGATTCAGGAAAGAAAGTGCATGCTTAAAATTAAACAAATGTGTAAGCGTTTTCCTCAGTATGGATGGATGAATTCCTGATTCCCTGGGCAACCTGGGCAGCAGTGACCTTGAGATGATTGAGTTCAGGATCCTCACAAAAGGAAGAAAGGAGAATAGCAAAATACAGACCCTGGACTTCAGAAAAGCAGTGTTTGACTCCCTTAGGGAACTGATGGGCAGGATCCCCTGGGAGGCTCATATAAGGGGAAAAGGAGTCCAGGAAAGCTGGCTGTATTTTAAAGAAGACTTATTGAGTGTGGAAGTAGAGAAAGAACTGACAGGGATTTGTAGGGGATCTTAATGCAAGACAGTCTCTGTTAGCAAGAGTCAGGCTAACTGTAACCCTAATAACGTGAGATTTGTAGAAGAGAGGATTGTGTGGGGTGAGTGAAAAAGAACTGTGTGAGAAGTTTTTCGACCTTGTGTAGATAATACGAAATGTAGACTGGAGTCTCTTAAGTGAGAAAAACAAGATATCAGGATGACCTATGCATAAACAAAATGCAGCTGTTGCTTATTATTGTCTGTAACAAAAGTATAAATGCTGCTGTAATTGTTTACCTGTGGAGAGACCTGTCTAGGAAGGGGAGACCCTATGTCCTAGTGCACTATCTTCCTGCTGTAGCTGCTAAACAGAATAAAGTATTTCATTTTGCTGCACCCAAACAAAAAGCGAGAACTGAGTTTTTCTCTGACAATCTGGGGGCTCGTCTGGGATGGCAAAGCCCACAGACCCACAGACACCTGCTATGGATCATTCCCCTTTGAACCCCATGGTGCCACAATAGAGGTAAGAAACCTTTTGAAATCTCTATTGGGGTATTGGAGGAGGACTGTCCATGAGTCTATCTGTCCCTGTTGGGCTCACGTCATCTGAACTTATTGACTGTGCAGCAAGATCAGATGCAAAGTGGTATCGGGGAACGGTTTTGCCACCCCAATGAGGTTAGTTTGAAGCAGTACTGGGGAACTGCTTGGTTGGCCAATAAGATTAATGCATGGGGAAATGCATTAGGTATGCACCTGTGCTGAGGGGTTTTTACCACCTCAAGCGGGGTTGTTATACTGCCTCATGTGTATTGGGTCCGGACATAAGGTATAGATGCATCATGGTATTTAGAAATAGAGGCCTTGGGGGTAGGGGTGTATACCAGTGTAAATGTCTGTTACCGGAAGATGCCCAGAGTATTCTGCGAAGTTGTTTGGCTCTTGACCAGAACCACTCTAATGCAAGCCCAGTAACTAGAGGATCTGTAGAGGATCTGACCCACAGTGGCTGACTCGGCCTGGCATTGTCCAGCGAGGAAGCTACCTGGGTCTAGGAGCGTGTGAACCCATCTTCCCTCCCCTTTCCTTTCCATGTGGGCTACTGACAGTCTGATCATCTCACTGGATGCAACAAGAGTAAGCAGTGCCGTCTCCCTGAGACTAGCCAACACCTTTTGCTGAAGGGAGATGTAGGAGGGTCGCGGCCATCCTCGTTAGCCTCTCCTGTGTAAGTACCATGTAGGGAGATATCCTTATTTTATGTGCCGCTAGCAAGGACAGGGCATCATCTCTGTGTGTGTGATTGGAAAATGGGTGGGAGACAGTCTAAGCATTCCCTCTCACCCCCTAAGGGTACCCCAGCATATTACATGTACGTACATTATGGTTCTACAACCTGCAGGTATTTAGACAATTGGAATCTTTATACATGTGAAAATCCATCTAAACAATGCCCACTAGAAGGTACCTTCAATCAATCTAGATAAGATCAAACATCTAAGAAGAGCTTTTGAGCTTTTAATCACCAAAAAAAAAAAAAGCCTCTGACACAGTGTGAGCAATTTGTCTATTGAGGAAAGGAATGGGTTAATTTGAAATTCAGCTTGGCCCAGAGATAAAAAGAAAGTTACTTTGCGTTCAAAGTCAAGAATCAACGCAGACCTTGCTAAGTACAAAGAAAAACTGCTTTTGGCCCCAGCTGGCTGTGAAAAAAAATATAGATAGAGGCAAACCAATGGCTATACGAGTTACAGAACTGAGATTACATTTGCAAAGCTTAACTGTCCAGTGAGATCCAACAGTGTGCCTTTGCGACCCTGAAGCTGGTGTGGCTTGGTGACACTGAAGAAGCCACAGGCAGCCAACCTGGACTGGAATCTCTGAAAGAGACGCTGCAGGAGATCCAGGGTGTAAAAGAACACCCTCCCAAGATGAAAGCATGTTGGATATTCTGGACAAGCTGTATACAGGATAATTTCCCATCCACATCTCCACCTTCTCTGAACATTATACACAGACGTGGCCAGTCTGGGCGTATGTGTGTGAGTATGAAAGTGGCTTGGGGCATTAATGTTCCTGAGTGATGAGGGAGCATTCCCAACACTCTCTGTTGTTGTTTTATTATTTTATTAATGAAGCTTTAAAATTCAGTTATATGGTGTGTTTTCTTTATCTTCCCCCAACGATCCTGTAGTGTCAGCCTGATCACCTGACACAAGGAATAGCTTGATAACAGATATTTGTCACAGTTTGGTGAGCAATTGAGAAGGAGGGAGCCCTGCAGAATTTACACCATCTATTTGTTTTACCCTTGTTATTTTATGTTTGCTTTGCTTAGTACTGTTGGTGTTATATGTTAAGGATTGCATGAGTAAAGGTGTGCCCACTCTTAGCCACAGTAAGTCTGAGAACTGGAGAGGGGTTTAGCATTCCTCTCTTCACCCTGGTTGACCGGGAAGGGTGGCAGGTGGATCTACCCCCAGTCGTAGCAGGACTGGGCAATAGAGAAGTTGGAGAAAAGGGAAGAGATGCGTACTTGTTAACTAGAATTGAGCAATTAAGAGCACAGATCATGAACCAGGAATCAACGCAAACCTACGCCCAGGGCAAGTTGCAGGCCTTGAGACAGGACTTCCAGGCAGAAAAGGAAGCACTGGCTAAGCAAGTACAGGTCCTTCAGGGACTTGTCAAAATTTAACCATTTGTGCTCAGCATATGCCGTAACAGCAGTGTGTTTGCTATAAGAGGAAATTGAATAGTTATATGCCAATGGGCCATGCTTTTTTGCCGAGGTGGCAAGCCTCATGAGGGAGGACTTGGGTAGCCTTGTGAGTAAGAATGTTTAAGGGAAGAGACCAGGGAGAGTGGGGTCTAGTTGAGCATCCCACCATCCTAGCTAAACTGGTAGTGGAACAAGCCAGTGCCCATAGAAGGGATGGTTCAGCGAGGAAAGCAGGATCGGTCTCAAGCGGGCAGGCAACAGATAGAGAGATTGGAAAACAGGTTGGAAAATTTTGAGGGCATAGTGGAAGGAAGGAGTAAGTAAGTATAAGCATGGGGATTTCAAATACCCAGGACAATACTTGAAAGTGTGATTTGAGTTGATAAAAGTGGCTGTTGGGAGACAAGCAAGTGATTTAAGAAAAGAGTGAGAAGTTAACTCTGTAGTTGCTGGAGGGAACAGCAGCTGAACTTTGTAAAAATGCTAAAGAGGAAAGTTCTTGGTGTCTTTGAAATGCTTTATAAATAAATCCAGGCAAGAAATTATTTGATTGCAATCATTTGGCTATGAACAATTTAGTCGAATTAACTAAATAATGTATACAGTGCTATGTAATTGAAACTCTATTAGGCTCTAAGGGGCCACTGTATGTAGCGGTGTTTTCTTTCAGTGTTTGAAAGCAGGAGTTAAAAGTAAAAGGCAATTAAAATTCTGGTAAAAACTATTGTGTCCCTCTTAAGTAAGAGTCTTTAAACTGTGGATAGCTTTGGATCCAGAAGCAAACCAGAAAGCATCTCTATTAATGCAAATTATCTAACTGATAACATAGAAGCCACTGAAACTTGGGCTGCCTATGAAACAAATATAAGAAAATATGGGGTAGTTCCCATGTTTTGCCTGAAATCAATAAGAGTATTTGAATATTTTAAGCGACGATTGACTGCCCAGAAGGGTAGACCTCTGTTTTTTTATCTTTCAGATAATCAGAGAAAACGGATGCCAGCTGAACAGCATTCAATGTACCATGCATTTACTGGCACAATAGGAATTTTTGTGTTCTATGTCCTGTCTTGTGGTGTTTGTCTCGTGGCCAGAATTGTTGTGTTTAATATTTTCATAGGATAGTCTAGTTTAAAATCAAACAGAAGGGTTACATTAAAGTGCAGATACTTGTTTTATTCATCATGGAATACAAAGTGTTTGGATAAATCAGGAAAATGTGATATACTAAAGTCTAATACATTTGTTTAAGTAAGAAAAAGAAACTTCATTGGCCAAATCAATTTAACTGAAAAATTGTTGTTAAAATTTGTGTACAAACAGTCGTTGGAAGCAAGGACATGAAAAGTTAACCCACTCCCCATATTCCACATGGGATCCTTCTGGCTACCTCAGATTTCTAGCCAGAGGGCTGGGGGTGGTGGGAAGCTATTGGACACCAGAGGTTGTATTGAGTGGACTTCTCAAAGTGGGTGTGCTTGTCCTGGCTTGTTGCTCCAAAGCTCTGTAATAAAGTTATTTCAATGGAAGGGTATATGTGGCATACATTGAATAATAAGACTAATGTACTGTATAATGGCAATGTTTAAGTGTTCATTGTTGGGAAATGGTGTATGAATGAAGAGTGGAAGTTTCCTTTGTAGGCTAAAAGAAGCGAAGAAGGGGAGAAGGAAAAGAACAGAACGAATTAACTGAAAAAAATAGCTAGCAAGCTCAGTCTAAAGATAAGACACTGGCCCCATTCAAGGACACTGCTCACAGCTAAGACTTGGAGAGAAACCTGGTTGCACATCTGGTCCCTCTGAGCCCCCAGAGTGAACAACAACCAACACTAACGCACACACACAGACTTCCCTCCCTCAAGATTTGAAAGTATCCTGCCCCCTGATTGGTCCTCTGGTCAGGTAACAGCCAGGCTCACTGATCTTGTTAACCCTTTACAGGCAAAGAGACATGAAGTTCTCCTGTTCTATTAACCCTTAACTATCTGTTTATGACAGCAACACAATGGCTGATGGCATCCAGTGATGACCATTGCAAGGCCGGGCCCATTAGAGGGGATGACTGGAATAACTCACACATGCTTGGGATTTTCAAGGAGCCAAAAGAAATTAGGTGTCCAAATTCAATATAATCCCTTATGATTCCTTGAAATTCCCAATCAAAATTAGCACTGGCCACTCTCAGTTCCCTTGGGCCCCTTGGAAAATCCAGCAGTCACAAAAGCAAGTGTTAAATAATGCCTGATGCCATTGTATAGATTGGCGGGACCACAATGTGCTGACTTTTATTTTTCCTGGTGGGTGCTCCATCCCTTCTCTGCCCCAAGACCCTCCCCCCACTCCACCCCTTACCTTGAGGCCCTGCCCTTGATCCACCTTTTCCCATCCACCCCCCTGCAAGAACCCACCCTGTTTGTTCACTTGTTTTTTTGTTGTTGTTCAGTTGTTTTTCTCACCACATATTTTACTCAGACATCTGATACACAGAGAGGAGGAAATCTGCCTCTATTAAAGATTCACTGCTTCATGCCCCTTCTGTTGAGTGATGGACCGATGCCAACACATTGCTATATAACTCCAAAGACTGACATACAGTTTGGAGAAAAGATCTCTGATTTAAAGATTCAGCCACCCAACTCTTTGGATTTTGACCTTCATCAGCATGAAGGGTTCTTAAAGTAGGAGTAAAATATTACTTAAGATTGCATACAGACGTGCTAAAGTGAAAGTCCTCTGATTTTGCACCTCAAACGTTGTTATGAATATTTGTATTACAGTAACTGTAAGAAACCCCAGCTAACCGAAAGTTCCTGGCCAGTTTTATTATTAATCCCATTTCAGAGATGGAACAATGAGACTCAGAGAAATTAGATCAACTCTACCTCCCCAACCACTAGGCCACACTTCCCTCCTATGAGTCAAGATTTCTAGTCCCTCTCCCCAGCACTAAGGACTGTTATAGTACCAGAAGTACTTATGTTTCAGGAAATATATCTCTTTGGGTCTAATTCCTCTTGACACTTTAATAATTCTTTTCTATTCTATTCAAATTCTCCTTACGGAATGAGAGTCAGGACTCCTGGGTTCTACCCTCACCCCCACAGCTGTGGGTTGGGAGAAGAGCAGGATCTAGTGGGTTAGAGGAAGGGGGCTGGAAGTCAGGACTCCTGGGTTCTATGTGCAGCTATTGGAGAAAAGTGTAGTCTAGTGGGTTAAAGCAGGGGCCTTGGATTCAAGATGCCTCAGCTCTCCTCCTTGGCTCAATGCCCTCGCATCTAATCAATGCAAAAATGTCTTGCTCCTCTATTAAGCATAATACAATCCAGCTTAAAAACCCTAGTGAATTGTGAGGTGTGTTATTGTTTGTGATCAGCATTTCTAAACTCAGTGCTGGTGTGCAAACCTTCGGGGGAGTCCAGCCCTGCACGCTAATCTCACCCACGTGAAATAGCTCAGCCAGCACATCAGCCTCGGGAGAGAGAGAATTTGACTTGTGCTGTTCTGAAAATCTTCTACCTGCACATCAGTGGAAAGAGCCCATGGCTGCTTCTTCCATCAGGATATTACCAGATCCACTGGCATACAATGGGTTAAATCTCCTTCTATCTTCACCCAGCCTGCTTACCTCTGGAGAAGCTAAGAGCAACTAAATTGCTGGGTAGAACCTCATATAAACCCATCTATGTCTCGCCATACCCCTCTCTCACGCTCGCTCACTCTCTCTCCTTGTATCTCAGGCATGTTTTCCAAACATTGATCATTCTCATGGCTCTTCTCTGAACCCCCTCCAATTTTCTCAACTTGTTGGCACCAGAACTGGACACCGTATTCCAGCAGCAGCACCTGTGTCAATTACACAGGTAAAATTTTTATCATATATAGTTGCTTTTCAGTGAGGGAGTTATTATTTTTTTAAGTTGCTTGTGCTTCCCCTGTAAGCCAGGCTTTTATTTTATCATGACTGTGGACTTCTGTTTCAGTTATGAGCTTGTGGTCTTTTGGGCATTTAGTAAAATATTCTTAAACCATACCCTGTGATCAGTCACATTTTTTTATGTTCATTCTTTCTCCCAGCTGATTTGACTTATGATTATTTTCAGCATTGTGCAAATGGCCTTTTTAAAGCACGATAGATAGATAGATTAGCTCAATCGATCGATCACTGGTCTGGATTTTATTCTGTTTGCACATTTTAAATTGGTCCTTTTAAAGCACGATAGATAGATATTGGGTACCGAAGCTGATTTAAAGAACAGGTTACAAATCATAGTTAATAGTTCTGCAACTTCACATTTGAGTTCTTTCACAACTCTTGGGTGAATGCCATCTGGTCCCGGTGACTTGTTAATGTTGAATTTATCAATTAATTCCAAAACTTCCTCTAGTGACACTTCAATCTGTGATAGTTCCTCAGATTTTTCACCTACAAAAGCCAGGTCAGGTTTGGGAATCTCCCTAACATCCTCAGCCGTGAAGACTGAAGCAAAGAATCCATTTAGTTTCTCCACAATGACTTTATCGTCTTTAAGCGCTCCTTTTGTATCTCAATCATCAAGGGGCCCCACTGGTTGTTTAGCAGGCTTCCTGCTTCTGATGGATTTAAAAAACATTTTGTTATTACCTTTGGAGTTTTTGGCTAGCCGTTCTTCAAACTCCTCTTTGGCTTTTCTTATTACACTCTTGCACTTAAGTTGGCAGTGTTTATGCTCCTTTCTATTTGCCTCACTAGGATTTGACATCCACTTTTTAAAGGAAGTCTTTTTATCTCTCACTGCTTCTTTTACATGGTGGTTAAGCCATGGTGGCTCATTTTTAGTTATTTTACTGTGTTCCTTAATCTGGGGTATACATTAAAGTTGGGCCCCTATTATGGTGTCTTTAAAAAGCACCGATGCAGCTTGCAGTGATTTCACTTTAGTCACTGTACCTTTTAACTTCTGTTTAACTAACCCCCTCATTTTTGCATAGTTCCCCCTTTTGAAATTAAATGCCACAGTGTTGGACCATTGAGATGTTCTTCCCACCACAGGAATGTTGAATGCTATTGTGTTATGGTCACTATTTGCAAGCGGTCCTGCTATAGTTACCTCTTGGACCAGCTCCTGCGCTCCACTCAGGATTAAATCTAGAGTTGTCTCTCCCCTTGTGGGTTCCAGTACCAGCTGCTCCATGAAGCAGTCATTTAAAATATCCAGAAATTTTATTTCTGCATTTCATCCTGAAGTGAAATGTTCCCAGTCAATATGGGGATAATTGAAATCCCCCACTATTATTGGGTTCTTAATTTCGATAGCCTCTCTAATTTCCCTTAGCATTTCATCGTCACTATTACTGTCCTGGTCAGGTGGTCAATAATAGAACCCTAATGTTATATTTTTATTAGAGCATGAAATTTCTATCCATAGAAATTCTATGGAACATGTGGATTCACTTAAGATTTTTACTTCATTTGAATCTACATTTTCTTTCACATATAGTGCCACTCCCCCCATGCCCCCACCCGACCTGTTCTATCCTTCCGATATATTTTGTACCCCAGAATGATTGTGTCCCATTGATTGCTCTCAATCTACCAGGTTTCTGTGATGCCTATTATATCAAAAACCTCCTTTATCACAAGGCATTCTAGTTCATCCATCTTATTATTTAGATCATTGCTTATGTTACTCCAATTGAAATCTTTAGTGATTACGCAGAGTTTTTTTTTTGCTACACATAATTGCTAGTTGTTCATTATTGATAACTGCAATGATAGCGTTTAGGAGCTGTTCATCTATCGATCGATCTATCTGTCAGTGTTGGTGGCTATTTGCTCTTCTGCAACTTCAGGGTTGACTAAGCCCTGATATTAATTAATGTAGGATAGTAAGTGCTTTAATTACTTAAGCATTCATACTCAAAAAGCAAAATCTTTATCTGTATTGCAGAGTTCTGCAGTGGAAAGAAATTGCCATCTCAGCGCCATGGATTCAGCAAATTTCACTCTGTAAGATACCAAACTTAGCTCTGTGTGTGTATATATTTGTATTAAAAGGGTGAGGGTGAAGTTTAAATGCAGGAAGTAAGGAAAATAGTGTATGAATGACTGGATGGTTGCAGATGGATGGATGGATAGATATAGATGAATGAACGAATGGATATATGTAGATGGGTGAAAGGATAGATAACTGGGTAGATGTGGGTGGATGGATGGAATGATGGAAGTAAGCAGATGGATAGATGCATGAAGGATCTCTCTACCCATTAATCAATTCCTTTATCTAGCCTCTATCTCTCTAAGCACTATCTCTCTGTCTAAGCTCTGACCTTCTGCCAGTGTTTAGTTCTCTTTGTCTCTAGGTTGTCACACTGTTGCACCCCTGAGGTGTCTGGGGCGCTTACCAAAGGCTGTATAGTTGGTTCCCTAGCAAAGGTCAGGGGAATTGTCTGTCCTGCCAGGCCCTGTAGACCACATGACTGGGCCAACAAGGAGACCGGCCAACATCCAATAGCCACGGCATTTTGCTCTTTTCTCTGTGCAGATCCAATGACCCACTGAGACCTAGCAACACGGGTGCAGTGGGTGAGATGGTCTTGCTGGGTCTCTCACAGCCCCGGGTCCTTAGCCTGGCTTTGGCCAGCCTCCTCCTCCTCTCCTATGCAGCCGTGCTGCTGGGGAACCTGTCCATCATCCTGACCATCCGCGCTGAACCACGCCTGGCCACTTCCCCCATGTACTACCTCTTAGGCAACCTCTCCCTGGTGGACCTGTACTACACCTCGGTCACCACTCCCCGGATGGCCCTGGGGCTGCTCTCTGGCCATGCCACCATCCCCTTGGGTGAGTGTCTGGGCCAACTCTTCTTCCTGCACTTCTTGTGCTGCACTGAGATATTCCTCCTCACCGCCACGGCCTACGACTGCTACATGGCCATCTGCCAGCCTCTGCACTACACGAACATCATGGGCTGCCGCACCTGCGCTGGGCTGGTGGCCGGCTCCTGGATGAGGGCCCTGGCCCACTCTTTGGTACAGACCCTACTGGCTGCCACATTGCCCTACTGTGGCCCCAACCGCATCCACCACTATTTCTGTGATGTAGCCCCACTGCTAGGCATTGCCTGCACTGACACGTCTCTAATGGAGATCCTGGTGGTGTCCAACACTGGGGCCATCTCCCTGGGCTGCTTCCTGGTGTTGCTGGTCTTCTGTGGGGACATCTTGGCCTCCCTGCGGCGCCGCCCTGCTGAGGGCAGGCGCAAGGCCCTGTCTACCTGCACGGCCCATCTGATGGTGGTGGCCATCTTTTTTGGACCCTGCATCTTCATCTACACTCGGCCCTTCTCCACCATCCCGGCTGACAAGGTGGTGTTGCTGCTGGCCACTGTGGTGACACCTGTGCTCAACCCACTGATTTACACCCTGAGGAACACAGAGATGAAGGGAGCCATGAGGCAGCTGTGGGGCAAGCAAGTGAGAGCAGAGGAGTGACTCAAGGGCATCTATGAGTGGCTTGCCATTTTGCTGTTGTTCTGCAGTTTAGTGCCTTGGCCTTAAAGCTTCATGCACCTGCTGGGGTAAAGCCAGCTCTGGGGTGGGGCAACCGGGTAAGAGCTGTGCAACAATGCTGCACAGGGTTGGCTCTCTCAGTGCTGGGATGCAGACAGCTGTGGGGCTGGGAAGCTGGTTAACAGCCACACAGCAACACCACTTGGGGATGGCTCACTTGGAGTGGGGCAACTGGACAACAGTGACCATGTGGAAAGTGGCTACACAGCAATTTAAGATTGGAAATGCAGATAGACTTAGGCCCATCTCCTCAGAGGCATGGAGGTGCCTAATTCCCATTGGTTTCAGTTAGGCACTTAAGTACCTTTGAGGGTATGGCCTCAGTTACCAATTGGCACTCTGTGGAGCTTTGTGAATTAATAAATGATAACAAGAATTGTGTTTTCTGCATTTTCTCCTCCTGCTGCTAACCACAAAGAAAACAGACTTTAACGAGGACACTGGATCTAGCTTAAAGCCCCTCCAAAGCAATCTTCAGATGGTCTCTGATGACTCCAGCACAGCTCCCTTTAGCACCCCGAGGTGGCTCTGGAGTCAGTGCTCATTCTGAGGAGAGACTGCCCTTACTGAGCCCTCTGCCCTGCTCCCTGCAGCACAGCACCCCCTAGATCCTGGCAGAGCTGCAATGCCCCATTACACTGCTAGGGGGCGCTCTGCTGCAGGAAGGAGGATGGGGGGTCAGTAGAGGGCACTCTGCTCATGCTGCCTCAATACCCCAGCGTGGTGCTTGGGGCAGGGGGGGAAAAGGACTCTGTGCTGCAGGGAGTGGGGTGGCAGGCTGGGATATAGAGCAATAACTGCCCAACCCAACAGAGACACCACTCTGGATCCCAGCACAGGGGCAGCTGGGGCCCAGGTACTATGTACATGACAAGGAGGAGCTGACCAACTGGCTAAATGGCCTGGAACTGGGACAAAACCTTGGTGATCCTAGGTGACCTCATTAAACAGAAGGTGTCCCTGAGTTCAGGACTGCTGGGTTCTGTCCCTAGCTCTGGGAGAGAAGTGCGTTAGAGTGGCAGGAGTCAGGAGGCCTGGGTTCTATCCCTGGCTCTGGAAAGGGAGTAAGAACTAGTGGTTACAGCAGGGGTGGGAGAAAGGGGAGCCAGGACTCCTGGTTCTATCCCCAGGTCTATGAGGGTAGTGGGGAATGACAGGTCAGAGTGGGCAGGGCTGGGAGTCAGAACTCCTCCAAGGTTCTATTCCTGGGTCTTCCATTGACTTATTGAGCGACAATGCCATTTCCCTGCTTGTGCCTCAGTTTCCCCACCTTTAAAACAGCTTTGGAAATACCCATCTTGCCCTAGGTAGAAGGTGCAGTGTTGTTGTAGATTGTCAAAGCTTTGGATGCCCCTTCAAATTAATGGAAATTGGATGCGTATATCTGTAAGTAGCTTTGAAGATTTTAGCTATGAATGGAGAATGACAGCATTACACTGGCATCCATAACAGGGACATCATCTGAGCTTGAGCTTGGGCCTGCAGCACCTTTGCATGACCCACTCCCACTTCAGCTAAAGGAGCAATTCCCTCAGGAAATAGTAATTGTAGGCTTTTATCCTCCATGTGCACCAGCCATTGGAAAGGGACAAGCTACACAGCTGGCTAAGGAGATAACACTCTCTGTAACCTGATTTGCAAGTGCAGATACTCTAGCCATGCTCAGTAATATGAGTGTGCAAATTTCCACACTCAGATATGTGTGTGTATATATCCATTTATTAATCTTAAAAAGTATTGAAATAAACTATTTACAGTACGTCTTACTTTATACACTGACATGTTTCAAATAAAGCCGTTAAAACCCACCCTCCAAAAAACTGTACAGAGATAAACAAGACAGGGGACTGGAAGGTGGATGGGGGCAAGGATGGATACACATAAGTCATGAATATTTTTGCACCATTCCCATTAAATTGTTTTTAACTTGCCCCATCCTACCCAGCACCCTCAAACCAGCTCCCAACTCTTCCATCATAAAAAAACCAAAACACTGATGGGTCCTGAACAGAGCTGGGCAAAAGAATTTTGGCAACTGGTAAATTCACTGAAAAAGGCACTTTTCAGGGCACCAAAACTATACAGTCAGAGAAGGAGCCATCTCCTTTCTAAGTAGTAGGATACTCAGCTCCTTTTCTGGCTATTTTGTGAATGTTGTCTAAGTTCTGGAGAGTTGGTGGGGAGGGGCAGAAATTGTCCAAAACTATTCACCGATTTGTGTCAAATTCACATATCGTGCATTTTTCAGGAGGAGAAAGGATATGAAGATAAGAGAAGATCCCAGAGCCCGAGTTAAAACATCGACACCAGGGGTGGGCAAACTTTTTGGGCCAAGCGCCACATCTGGGTGGGGAAATTGTATGCAGGGCCAGGGCCAGGGCAGGGAGTGCGGGGTGTGAGAGGGGGTGTGTATGCAGAAAGGGGCACAGGGCAAGGGATTGGGGCACAGGAGGGGTGTGGGATGTATGAAGGGGCTCAGGGAAGGGGGTTGGGGTGCAGGAGGGGTGCAGAGTGCAGGAAAGGGATCAAGGCAGGTGTGTGGACTGTGGGAGGGGGCTCAGGGCAGGGGCTGGGGTGCACAGGGATTCAGGATGTATGAGGGGGCTCAGGGCAGGGGATTTGTGTGCAGGAGGGATGCAGGGTGTATGACGGGGCTCAGGGAAGGGAGTTGGGGTGCAGGAGGGGTGCAAGGTGCACAAGCGGTTCCGGCTCTGGCCTGGTACCATTTATCTAAGGTGGATCCGTGGGGGTAGCAGTGCGCCCCGGGGCCAGGGCAGGGTCCCTGGATGCCTGCCCTGTCCCCGGCCCCGCACTGCTTCAGGCCTATGGGAACTGCGGGGGGCAGTGGCTGGAGGCAAGGGTGACGCACGGGGAGCCCTCTGGCCCCCGCCCGGGGGCCACTTCTGAGAGGGGCAATCCCGCCAGCCGGATCCAAAGCCCTGAGGGGCCAGATCCAGCCCGCAGGCCATAGTTTGCCCACCCCTGCTACACAGTAATTTTATAGCCTTGCGCAAGTCAGCTCATGTGGGCCAGCTATGGTGTTTTATTGCAGTGTATGTAAAATCATAGAAGATTAGGGTTGGAAGAGACCTCAGGACGTCATCTAGTCCAACCCCTTGCTCAAAGCAGGACCAACACCAACTACATCATCCCAGCCAGGGCTTTGTCAAGTGTGAAAGTAGAATGAATTAAATTGTAAAAATAAGAATGGATTAAAGAAATGTTGTATGTACCTTTAAGCAGAAATAAGAAATGTTGAAATACAGGTGCCAGGAAAAGAAACATTAGGCATAAACAAGGGTGCTAATGGCGAAACATTAACAGAGGATCGGTAATAGTTAGTAAGGAAATAAGATATGCATGCCTAGCCCAGGTAAACTTATCAGATTCTGCTTCCTTTGTTATCTTGTTAAGTGCTCGCCCTTTTATCTGTATAAATAAGATAGTTTGTGTCTTGCATGGTGCTCACATTATCTGGGTGTTATTGGCGGAGCGCTGCGCTAATAAAACAGAGTGGTCTGACAAATTGTGAGTCCTGATTCTAACTTTGACACAAGCCTGACCTTAAAAACCTCTAAGGATGGAGATTCCACCACCTCCCTAAGTAACCCATTCCAGTGCTTCACCGCCCTCCTAATGAAATAGTGTTTCCTAATATCCAACCTAGACCTCCTCCACTACAACTTGAGACCATTACTCCTTGTTCGGTCATCTGCCACCACTGAGAACAGCCGAGCTCCATCCTCTTTGGAACCTCCCTTCAGGTAGTTGAAGGCTGCTATCAAATCACATACCTAGAGAAAGCACCATATCCAAAAATTCCATAGATCAGGGTATGATGAGAGACTCAAATTTAAATCCTTTCTCCTCATCAGGCAGAGAGAGAAATTGAACTCAGGTCTCTCACATCAGTAACCTAACCACCCCTCTAACCCATATACAGGCAGTAACCACTGTCCCCAACAGCTACTTTACATATCAGGCCCTTTATAAACACCTGGAGACAACATGTTTCAGATTGAATTAAATATTTTGTTTAACCCAAACTAAAAAATTTTCAGTTTGCCAAAATTTGTTTTTGAATTTTCAAATCCGGTTCTACTTAAACTAAGTTTTGTTTGGTTTTTAAAAAATGTCCTGGCTCTCATATTTGGAAGTGCCATTATTCACCCAGCTCATATGAAACATTTGCATGGATACTTGTGGGGAAAAAAATCACCCTTTACCCCTAACACCCACATCCTTCATAAGGAGAAACCAAAATAATAACTTCTGAAGCCATATGAAAAATGTTGTATTTATCTTCCTGAAGAACATGTTCCCCAGTTCTTCCCAAAAGCTTTCTTTTCCTTTGAGAGTCCTGGAGTCTTGAATCCATGTGAGAAATTTCACACACAACTCCAGGAAAATCTTTCCCACCCTTTTCCAACAATGCACTGCAACTGGGTCCCAGCTGAAGGGAACTTGCAAAGTTGTGGAAACCAACACACGGAGCTGAATGCTGCATGAATGGATATGCATGGATCATCGTGAAAATCTTTTTCACAAATTCCCCTGTCCACCACCACCAATTTAAATGCAACTGCCCAAACCTACTATATGAAATAAACTCAAGGCATTAAGGGATCACGTATGACTCCATGATTCTAACCTTGTGCAAATCTTTCTCACCATTACTCTGTGACCCTCCAACTCCTTCCTAAAAACAAACCAAAACCAATTAAGGCACTGAGCCCACATGAAAAATTCCTCACTGATCCCATTATTATATGTGACATTTTGCACCATCCCTTGTGAAAATCATTCCCATCATTTCCTTCCGCCACCAACCTTAGCACGACACCAAAAACACCGAGAGAGTCCAAAAGCCACATACATTTTTTTCCATTGCTCCAGATGTCACATGAAAATTTTTTCACAAATCCTGCTGAAAAAAATACAATCTCCCACCCACTCATCTTTGAGACTCACTGAGAAGACACTGAAACACAAAGGGTGAAATATATATATATATATATATATATATGGAGCTATACCTATCTCATAGAACTGGAAGGGACCCTGGAGGGTCATCGAGTCCAGCTCCCTGCCTTCACTAGCAGGACCAAGTACTGATTTTTGCCCCAGACCCCTATGCGGCCCCCTCAAGAGTTGAACTCACAACCCTGGGCTAAGCAGGCCAATGCTAAAACCAAAATGTGCAAGTATCCCAGTGTCACATGACAAATATGTCAGAAATCCTCATTAAAAATATGTCACCGTTCCCCCTGACTCCTGCCTAAAAAGAAACCAAACACATTCATAAAACCGCATGATTTTTTTCATGAGTCCCTATGCCAAGTTCAAAATTTACACTGAACCTTGTAAAATAAATAAATAAATGGATAAATAAATCACTCTTTCTCTCTTCTCCCACTGGACTTCTATGTCCAACAAGGGAACCAAAGCCTAGTCCTCAGTCGCTTCATGGCTTCCTTGACCTCCTGGTTCCTCAGGGTGTAGATGATGGGGTTCAGCACTGGCGTGATGATGGTATAGAAGATGGAGGCCATCTTGTCCATCTGTGAGCTGGAGAAAGGCCAGAGGTAGACGAAAATGCAGGGCACAAAGATGAGGCTCACCACCATCAGGTGGGCACTACAGGTGGACAAAGCCTTCCTGCCACTCTCATCACCAAAGCATCCTTGGAGGGTCTCTAAGATGACAACGTATGACCCCAGCAAGACCAGGAAGCAGACCAGCAAGATCAGGCCACTGTTGGACACCATCATGTAGGTGTCACTGCAGGCTAGCTTGGCCACCTGGGTTACATCGCAGTTGAAATTGTCCAGCTTGCTGGGCCCACAAAATGGCAGCCACACCACCAGCACCAGCTGGGTGGAAGAATGGAGCAAGCCTCCAGCCCAGCAGGTTGCCAAGAGGCCCAGGCAGCGGTGATGGTGCATGGTCTCAGTGTAGCTCAGTGGGTGGCAGATGGCCAGGTAGCAGTCGTAGGCCATGAGTGTGAGGAGGAACATCTCAGAGCCACCCAGGAAGTGAAGGAAGAAAAGCTGGGCCATGCAGCCTCCATAGGAGATGGTGCTGTCCTGGCTCAGCAAGTCGCTGAGCATCTTGGGAGTAGCCACTGAGCCGAGGGCCATGTCGATGAGTGAGAGGTTTGCCAGGAAGAAGTACATGGGGGACTGGAGGAGGTCAGGGTCCACCTGCACAGTCACCACAATGAGGAGGTTGCCCAGCAGGCTGGCCGTGTAGCAGGCTGAGACTAGGCCAAAGAGGAAAAGCTGGAGAGGGCGGGAGTGGGACAGGCCCAGGAGGGTGAACTGTGAGACCACTGAACCATTCATCAGCTCAACGCCTGGAAAAGAGAGGAAATAATGAGATTGGGAGGCAGCACGTTGGAGGGAATCCAAGAGCTCTGGCTTTTTTCTTGCCCCCACTCTTACCCATCAAACCCCCCCCCCCGAACTGTGATAGAACCCAGGAGTCCTGACCCCCCCCCCGATCTTTATTTAAAAAATGGTCCAATGCCACCACAGCTGTTGGTTCAATGGTTAATTGTGCTCACTTTTAAAATTTTGCACTTTATTTCCACTTTAAATGTGCCTAGCGTCAACTTCCAGCCATTCAGTCATGTTACACTTTTCTCTGATTGATTGAAAAGCTCAAATATTTGTTCCCCAGGTCAGTTCTTATAGACTATGATCAAGTCACCTCATAATTTTCTCTTTGTTAAGCTAAATAGACTGAGCTCCTTGATTCTCTCACTCTAAGACAGGTTTTCCAATCCTTTAATCATTCTTGTGGATCTTCTCTGACCCTTCTCTAACTTGACAACATCCTCATTGAATTGTGGGCACCAGAGCTGCACACAATATTCCATCCCTACCAAATACAGAAGTAAAATAACCACTCTGTTCCTACTTGAGAGTCCCCTGGTTAGTCCTTTTGGCCACAGTATCACACTGGAAGCTCATATTCGGCTGATTATCTACCATGGCTCCCAAATATTTTTGAGAGTCACTGCTTCCCGGGATGGAGTCCCTCACCCTGTAAATATGGCCTACCTTCTTTGTTCCTAGATGTATACATTTACATTTAGCTGAATTAAAACACATTGTGTTTGTTTGTGCCCAATTTACTAAACGATCCAGATCGCTCTGAATTTGTGACCTGTCCCCTTCAGTATTTATCACTCCCCCAATCTTTATCAATGATGATTTTATTTTCTCTTCCAGGTCATTGATGAAAATGTTAAAAGTGTAGGGCCAAGACTGATCTTTGAGGGAGCCCCCCCGGAAATACACCCTCACTATGATGATTCCCTCCTTACAATTACATTTTTGAGCCAGTTTTGAATGCGTTTCATGTGTGTTAGGTTCATTTGTATTCATCTGGTTTCTTAATCAAAACATCGTACAGTAGCAAATCAAATGCCTTCCAGAAGTCCATGTCTATTACATCAACACTATTACCTGTATCAACCAAACTTGTAATCTCATCAAAAAGATATTCAGTTAACTTGACAGGATCTACTTTCTATAAGTCAATGTTGATTGGCTTAAATTATATTACCCTCCTTTAATTCTTTATTAATCAAGGCCCATTTTGGCTGGTCCACTATTTTGCCTGGGATTGATGTTCAGATTGATAGGCCTAGGTTTCCCCCGGCTGTCCCATTTACTCTTTTTAAATATTATAACAATGTTACCTGTCTTCCAGTCTGGAGCCTGGCCACTATTAAAAGGTCATTGTGGCAGGGGGGCTGCCTCCTGGGTTTCTCCAAGGCAGCCTGAGTGCTCTAACCACTAGAATATAGAGTCAGTCCCAAGCTTGCTCTTTGGCCAAGTAACTCTGTAATTGTTTAGCCAGAGTGGAACAACTTCAACAGGAGAGACTGAGCAGACCTCCCTCCCCCAATAGCACAGTGGCTACAGCCCGCGCTTAAGAGCCCTGTTTAAACCCCATCTGCCCCTCACTTGGAAGGGGAACTTGAATCCATGGTTTCCCACACCCCAGGTGCATATTTTAATGTCTGGACTGAAATGAAGGAGCTCCTTCTTTCTCCCTCCTCCTGTTCCCAGCAGCTGTGTTGTGGGCTCCCCTGCAGGGCTGGATCTGGTAGGCAAGCCCAGAGCACACCTAGCAGATTGGGTCCTGCAGGTGAGTTAGGCAGCGGAACGTCTGTACCCCCCGCAGTTTGTGCATCATACAGGGGCTTAGGTGGCTGGCCCCTAGAGCATGGCTGCAGCACACATGCTCAGAGGCAGAAACACAAGCATGGAGGGAACTGTTATTGGGAAACTGAGGCACTGAGTTAAGGCACCTAAAGCATTTGGGGAGGGGGGCAGAAATCCCAGTGAGGCCAGATTCTTGTGTTTAGGTGCCTAAAGTGATAGTCGGGGGCCAAAATCCCTTGGGGAATCTAGCCCCCATTCACACACAACCACAGTCACACACACAATACAGTCACTGCCACGCTGACTAGCCCCTCTCCCACTAGCCCCATGCCGAGCTGTCTGCCTGGGTCACCACCCCATACCCACCCCCGTGTGCAATGGACAAGTGCCCTGCAATGAGGCATACAACCCAGCCTTAGCTCCCAGCCAGGGAGGGGGCGAGCATTACACCCAATGGCCCTGCAGAGAGCTCTGCCCCTTCGCACCTCAGCCCAAGGATCAGTACATCTGATCTCAGCTGCTTTCACTCTCTCCAGGGGCAGCTTGGCATCCTCCAGGGCTGGAGACCTTCTGAGGGCATGGATGGTCCCCACAGTGACCAGCAGCAGGGAGTCCTGAGGCCAACATAAAGAGACAACCCTCATCCTTTACCCTATGGCAGCTACAGCCCAGCCCAAGTGTACAGAACAGTCTGTCTCCAAAGCACCAAAACACAGCAGAAATATCTGACAAGCCACAGACCCCCATGGAGACACATCTCTTTAGTCAATAGCAGTCTGCACAGAAGAGCTAATCAGAAACTCATAGACTCATAGACTCATAGGTCAGAAGGGACCAATCTGATCATCTAGTCTGACCTCCTGCACAAGGCAGGCCACAGAACCCCACCCATCCAATTTTATACAACTCCTATCCCAGGACCGAGTTATTGAAATCCTCAAAAATGGTTTGAAGACCTCAAGCTGCAGAGACACCACCAGCAAGCGACCCGTGCCCCACGCTGCAGGGGAAGGCGAAAAACCTCCAGGGCACCTGCCAATCCGCCCTGGAGGAAAATTCCTTCCCGACCCCAAATATGGCGATCAGCTAAACCCTGAGCATGTGGGCAAGAGTCACCAGCCAGCACCCAAGAAGGAGTTCTCCGCAGCAACTCAGTACCCATCGCATGCAACATCTCCCCGCAGACCACTGAGCAGACCTGTCTGGTGGTAATTCAAGATCAATTGCCCAAATTAACGATCCTATCATAACATCCCCTCCATATACTTATCAAGCTTTGTCTTAAAGCCAGGAAAGTCTTTTGCCCCTACTACTTCCCTCGGAAGGCTATTCCAGAACTTCACTCCCCTAATGGTCAGAAACCTTCGTCTAATTTCAAGTCTAAACTTCCTAATATCCAGTTTATACCCATTCGTCCTCGTGGCTACATTAGTACTAAGCTTAAATAATTCCTCTCCCTCCCTAACGTTAACCCCCTTGATATATTTATATAGTGCGAGCATATCCCCCCTTAGCCTTCTTTTGGCCAGGCTAAACAAGCCAAGCTCTTTGAGTCTCCTTTCATAAGGCAGTTTTTCCATTCCTCGGATCATCCTCGTAGCCCGTCTCTGAACCTGTTCCAGTTTGAATTCATCCTTCTTGAACATGGGACACCAGAACTGCACACAGTATTCCAGATGGGGTCTCACCAACGCCGTATACAACGGTACTAACACCTCCTTATCCTTGCAGGAAATACCCCGCCTGATGCATCCCAAAATCGCATTTGCTTTTTTAACAGCCGTATCACATTGGCGACTCATAGTCATCCTGCTATCAACCAGTACCCCAAGGTCCTTCTCCTCCTCCGTCGCTTCCAACTGATGCGCCCCCAACGTATATCCAAAATTCTTATTATTAATTCCTAAATGCATGACCTTGCACTTTTCACTGTTGTATTTCATCCTATTCCTATTACTCCAGTTTACAAGGTGGTTCAGATCTTCTTGAATAGTATCCCTGTCCTTCTCCGTGTTAGCAATACCCCCCAGCTTCGTGTCATCCGCGAACTTTATTAGCACATTCCCGCTCTTTGTGCCAAGGTCAGTAATAAAAAGGTTAAATAAGATCGGTCCCAAAACCGATCCCTGAGGGACTCCACTGGTGACCTCCTTCCAGTCCGACAGTTCACCTTTCAATACGACCCTCTGGAGTCTCCCCTTTAACCAGTTCCTTATCCACCTTACAACTTTCATATTCACTCCCAGCTTTTCCAATTTAACTAACAGCTCCCCGTGTGGAACCGTGTCGAACGCCTTACTGAAATCTAGGTAAATTATATCTACTGCATTTCCTTTATCTAAGTAATCCGTCACCTTCTCAAAGAAGGAGATCAGATTGGTTTGGCACGATCTACCTTTAGTAAATCCGTGTTGCAATTCGTCCCAATTACCATTGACCTCTATGTCCTTAACTACTTTCTCCCTTAAAATTTTTTCCAAGACCTTACATACTACAGACGTCAAGCTAACAGGCCTATAATTACCCGGATCACTCTTTTTCCCTTTCTTAAAAATAGGAACTACATTAGCAATCCTCCAGTCATACGGCACAACACCCGAGATTATCGATCGCTTAAAAATTCTCGCTAACGGGCTCGCAATTTCACGCGCCAGTTCCTTTAATATCCTCGGGTGGAGATTATCCGGGCCCTTCGACTTCGACCCATCAAGCTGTTCAAGTACGGCCTCTACCTCAGTTGCAGTAATATCCACTTCCATATCCACATTCCCGTTTATCATCCCTCCATCATTGCAAGGTTCCTCACTAGTCTTATTAAAAACCGAGGCAAAGTACTTGTTTAGATGCTGGGCCATGCCTAGGTTATCCTTAACCTCCATTCCATCCTCAGTGTATAGCGGCCCCACTTCTTCTTTCTTTGTTTTCTTCTTATTTATGTGGCTGTAGAACCTTTTACTATTGGTTTTGATTCCCTTCGCAAGTTCCAGTTCAATGCGGCTTTTAGCCTTCCTCACTTCATCCCTACATGTTCTGACCTCAGCAAGGTAGCTTTCTTTACTGATCCTGCCTTCCTTCCACTCCCTGTAAGCTTTCTGCTTTTGTCTAATCTCCTCTCTGAGTTGCTTGCTCATCCAGTTTGGCCTGCAACTCCTGCCCATGGTTCTTTTCCCCTTTCTCGGGATGCAGGCTTCCGACAGTCTCCGCAGCTGTGACTTAAAGTAATTCCAGGCCTCCTCCACATTTAAATCCACTAATTCCTCCGTCCAATCCACTTCCCTAACTAATTTCCTTAACTCTTTAAAATTAGCCCTCGAGAAGTCAAAAACCCTAATCGCAGATCTACATTTGTTTATCCTTCCATCTAGTTTGAACTGAATCAGCTCATGATCACTCGAACCAAGGTTGTCCCCTACCACCATTTCTTCTACGAGGTCCTCACTGCTCACCAACACCAAGTCTAAAATGGCATCCCCTCTCGTAGGTGCTTCAACTACTTGATGAAGAAATCCATCCGCTATCACATCCAGAAAAATCTGACCCCTATTGTTCGTGCAAGTACTCGTCCTCCAGTCTATATCTGGGAAGTTGAAGTCCCCCATAATCACACAATTCCCCTTTGTGTTTACTTCATTAAAGACATTAAAGAGGTCTCTATCCATAGCCCAATCCGATCCCGGCGGTCTGTAGCACACCCCAAGCACTATCTCAGGGGAAGCTCTAGTTGCTTTTTTACCCAGCGTGATTTTTGCCCAGACGGACTCCGTCTTATCCATTCCATCACATCTTATTTCGCTACATTTAATTTCATCATTGATGTACAAGGCTACTCCCCCACCTTTGCCTTTCTTCCTGTCTTTTCTGAACAGCACATAGCCTTCAATACCCGTGCTCCAGTCATGAGTACTATTCCACCAGGTTTCGGTAATCCCTATAATATCCGGCTTCACTTCCTGCACGAGTAACTCCAGTTCCTCCATTTTGTTACCTAGGCTCCTGGCATTAGTGTACAGACCTTTTAATTTTCGGCGTTTGGCGTCAGTGACATTCTTTCCCCCGTCGTGCACAAACTGTCTGCCACCAGCATCACCCGTTACTCTGGTTTCTACTCCACTATTCCTCCTTGGATCAAATCTTGGGGCCGCAAGGGTATCCCCGCTCACTTTGTTTACTTCCCTCTCCAGGTTATGTTCTGGCGTGGAGATCTCCCGAACATTTCCCAACCATCTCCCCCAACTTTCTAGTTTAAAGCCCTCTTGATGAGGTCGGCGAGCCTCCATCCTAGAATCCTATTTCCCTCCTTGCTGAGATGAAGTCCATCCTGAGCAAACAGTCGTCTATCCGTAAATGCGTCCCAGTGACCGTACATCCCAAAGCCCTCCTTGTAACACCACTCCCTGAGCCATCGGTTGATCGCCATAATCTTGTCCCTCCTTCGTCGCCCCGCTCTAGGAACCGGCAGAATCCCACTGAAGATCACCTGAGCCTCGATGTCTTTAAGCCTCTTCCCCAGTCTGAAATAGTCCTCCTTGATACAGTCCAGTGAGTAACTAGCTGTATCGTTCGTTCCCACATGAAGGATAATCAACGGATTTTTTCCCGCTCCCGCTAAGATCGTATTCAGGCTCAAGTCCACATCCTGTATCTTAGCCCCCGGCAGACAGCACACTCTTCTGTTCTCCCGATCCGGTCTAGTTACAGGCCTGTCTACTCTTCTCAGTAGAGAGTCTCCAATCACGTAGACTTGCCTTTTCCTGGTGACAATGCGATTCTCCGGTCTATCCCCCACAGCAGCTGGCCGTGATTCCTCCTGATTTGTATTCGACCTCACAATCGTCCTAGGGCTCGTACTTGATGTTGCCTCCACTGACTGCTCCCCTCCATCTGCAGGACTAGCCGCTTGCCTCTTCTTCCTTGCCGTTACTCCTTCAGCAGCCGGCTGTGCTCCATCTTCATTTCCCAACTCAGCAAACCTGTTCCTGAGTTCTATTTGTCCATCGCTGGCCCGTCTTATCCTCTGTCTGGTTCTCCTAGTGACATGCTTCCACCGTCCACTTTCCTCACCCAGCAGTCCCTCCTCAGAGTCCTTAGGTCCTGCTTTTGTCCGCTCGCCTGAGCTTGTCCCCTGTGCCTCATCATGTCTGTGTTCCATCATCTGCTCAAACCCCCTTCTAAACTCAGCCAGAGTTTCCACTTGCATCTCCAGTCCCCTTACCTTTTCCTCCAGCAGCTCTATCAGACGACACTTCATGCAGATGAAACTCCTTTCAGGTGCTCCTTCTAGGACCATGTACATGCCGCAGCTGCCGCACCCAGTCATCCTCAGTGTGTCTGCACCTGCTGCCTCTGCCTCCATCGTAGCGGTGCAACTCTGTGCCTGGCAATCCACGCCTCACACCGCACCGCAGGCCACCGACCAGCGCAGGGCTGCCTCTTCCCTGGTCTGCCTTCCCGGTTCCTCTGCCTTGCTCTCCCCTGCAACCTCCCCCTGGAAACTCCCACTGAAACTCCCCTGTTAGCCGCTCTGTTCGCCGCCTCCTGTGCCGCTGCAGCTGACTGAAACTCTGATGTCAGAGCGGGGTAGGGGCTGGGAGGCAGGACACCTGGGTTCCAGCCCCAGTTCAGGGAAGGCTAGTGTTTAGAGTTGTGTCTCCATGGTCCGTTCAGTCTTTGGCCTCTCTGCTGAGGCTGCTGGCCAGGGAACTGCTTAGTGCAGCTGGGATTGAGTTTTCATCCACAGGGTCAGCTGTTTCGCTCATGCAGGGACCAAACAAGGTGCAATGATAATTATAGGCTTATGACAGAGTCATAGTTAGAAAAATGGCCCCTTATTTCTTTCCCCTACCACTCTGTGCCAGCCAGTCACCTGCCTGGAATCCCCTGGAGGGGAAAGTCCCCATATCCCATTCTTTGTCCCTCTGAGCCAGCCAGTGCTCCCTACCCTGGGCCATATGGGAGCCAGCTCCTTCTACAAGAGATGCCTCATATCCCATTCCCCATACCCCTGAGCCAGTCAGTTCTCTGCCCTGGGGCTGGATTGGAGCTGTGTCCCCTAGGAGGGAGACACCTCATGCCCTATTCCCAACAGCCCTGAGCCAGCCAGTCCCCCAGTTCAGAAGAATGACACTTGTGTAATGGCCAGGTTTCAGTCCAACAGCAATAGGCAGCAGACAGTCTGTACACATACAAACCCCAATAGGAGTGTCTAGACGGCAAGCCTGGGTCTGGGACTCGAGTCCACAGGCTGAGTGTTTCTAAGCCTGAGCTTGAGCGTCCAAACTGAGTAGTCACCCTGAGTTTACAATTATTAGACCCAGATCTCACAACCATGCTCATGTGTCTGCATTAAACAGACCTGAATCAAACCAGCTTATCCAAGGCTTCCTAGTGCCCTCCACAGCTGTAACCACTCCACCCCTTTGTTTGGGGCACCCTGTGGGAAAACTTGACTGTCCATCCAGCACTACATTACTGGAAATTGTCTCAGTTCCTCAACACATCCTTTTGAGCCATCTTTTGGGTCTGCACACTCCCGACAGCCACAGCCAGCAACACGGAGGAGGCACCATTTGAAAAGCTTGTCCTGCTTAAGCCTTCACTGCTGTTTTAGGAAACAGGCCGAGCCTCTATGAGACATTTGAGCAGTGTTTTCTAATCTACTGAAGGCACCTGCTGGGGGCGGAGGATGACACAGACATGGCAGACTCCAACTGACTGAAGCTACTCACAATTCTCGGGATAGCCACTGATGCCTTCTAAGTAGATCGGCCTTTCTGGAGAGGGGCCAAAAGCGCAGGCTGATGGGATCACATCATCATGAGGACCTGGGATGATCAGCAGTGGGTCCAGAGCTTTTGCACAGAGATAGTGACCTTTCTGAAGTTTATTGAGCAGCTTTCCCTGCCCCTCCCATGCCAGGATGCACACATCTAGTATTTATCTAGGAATAAAGAATTTTGGTCATACGTACAGGATAGGAGCTCTACCCTGGGAAGCAGGGACTCTGAAAAAAATGTTGGGGTCATTGTGGATGGTCAGCAGAACATGAGTTCCTAGTGTGTTGCTGTGGCCAAAAGAACTAATGTGATCCTGGGATGCATAAGCAGGGGACTCTCCAGGAGTTACTCGACCTCTGTATTTGACACTGGCGCAACCATTTCTGGAATCCTATGTTCAGTTCTAGTGCCCACCATTCAAGAAGGAGGTTGCTAAATCAGAGAGGGCTCAGAGAAGAGTCACAAGAATGACTAAAAGATTAGAAAACATGCCTTATAGTGATAAACTCAAGAAGCTCAATTTAATAGAGAGAATATTAAGGGGTGACTTGATTACAGTCTAGTAGTACCCATATGGCAAACAAATATTTAATAATGGGCTTTTCAATCTAGCAAAGATTTACTTTTACTCAAGCCAATTGCTGGAAGTTGATGGCAGACCAATCCAGAATGGGAATAAATCATACATTTATAACGGTGATAGTAATTAACCAATGGAACAATTTACCAAGGTCATGGTGGTTTCTCCATCACTGAAAATTTTTAAATCAAGATTGGAGGTATTTCTAATAGATCTTTTCCAGGAATTATTTTGGGGGAGTTCTGTGGCCTATGTTACACAGGAGGCGTGAGTAGATTATCACAATGGTCCCTTCTGGTCTTGGAATCTGTGAATCTTTGAAAACGTAAGGGTTGCCATGCTGGTCCAGAAGTGGGTTGCTATAACCTTCTGGAACCTGTCGACTCCTGACTGCTACATGTCTGCTGTCAACCAGTTTGGTGCTGGCAAGTTGACTGTGGGGGCTGTGAGGTGATCAGGAGCGTGATTTACCAAGTGTGGTGGGCATAAACAGTGTCCTGGAAGTAACTGCCCATTTTGAGGGAACAGTGGTGCCCGAGCCATTGATGGAACTTGTGCCCATAGTTTGCCCATAGCAAGGTACAGAAGGAGAGCTTAGACCATATTGGTCACCTACAGTGTAGTCAGCAGGTATTAGCCTCTTTGTAAGGATCTTGATCAAACACATAAATATTTTGTTATTGTTTGGATGTAGTAATTTGCTTATAATTTAAGCTTTATAGGCATGTTTAGAGCAATTTTATGGCTAAGGTAGTGTTTTGATAAAACTGTGCATGAATAATAATAATTCCAACACCCATGTAATTAAAATGCCTAATTAACATGGTAGAGAAAGATACTCTGTTTTAAAATGAGAACCCCATCACCTCTTTGGTGCAGGTTAGCGCTCTTAAACATCTCCCAGTCCGCCCAATAATGACCCAATAAAAACAAGGGAGACCATACTTTACAGCCTCACCCATTTCAGCCTCAACCAGTGTAGTTGTAGCATAGTTAAATGGATGTAAAAGGTGGTGTGGATGTTCTTAATTCAGTTTAAAGCCGATTATTCTGGTTTAGTTGAAATCAATTAGGAATAGGTGTAAGCTAATCTGAAATCAGTTTCTTTGAGACCAAAATGTGTGTGTCCACACACCGGTTTAATTATACCAGTTTAAAAGCCAATTCAAATTGCCGGTATATTAGTTGCTGATGCCTAAATTGTTAATTGGTCACATTCTTATACTGCCTGATTGTTCTTTAGCAAAAAGCAGATTTACATTTCAGACTGACAGGCAGACAGACATACATAATTTAAAAAGTAACTGTGAGGATAGACAGTTAGATACACAGACAAAATCAAAATTTAAAAGAAAGAAAAATGTTTTAAAACATTTTGGATGGACCTTCTCCCCCCTTTCATAAAGAAGAAAGAAAAGAAAAGAAAAATTACAATTCATTTGTAGATGACCTGTAAAAAGAGATTCTGATCTGTTGTACATTCTCTGCACTCAGATAATCAGAGCAGATACTTCTCTACATTTGTCTGGACCTGGAATTTATGTTGGACTATTTTAATCAAATCTAGAAATGCACAGAAATATATCTTTATTGATTTAACATCTCTATTCTCTCTATTTTAATCTTACCAATCTAATCAATTAATTAATTTAATATATATTTACTACTTTAATATTTGATTTTAACCAGAAAAATGTGTAACATATTGTTCTTAATCTAATATTCAATTGATTCTGGAAATTTGTCTGATATAGAATTATTAGCTTAATATTTTAATTGGCTCTGGAGGTTAAAAAAATACAACTACAAATGTCATATTTAAACCAAATCTAAAAATATATGCAATTGTTAACTGAATATTTTAATAAAATATAGAAATGTTAGCTTAATATTTTAACCACATCTGGAAAATATAATGTATCATTATTAAGTTAGTATTTTAATCAAATCAGAAAAATAGTACAAAATGTATTTAATAATTTAATATTTTAAACAAATATATAAAAAAGTAATATATAATTCCAAAATTACTATGGTAATGAAAAATGAGACTGTATCATTATTTTGAGCATAATAGGAATTCATATCCTATATACTTATTAATGTATCATGTTTAACAAATCTGGAAATCATCACAATGTTCACTTATTAATCCAACATTTAATCAAATCTAGAAATTAACATGATATGTAAATATTAATTTAATATATAAAGTAAATATAGAAATCAGTACAGCCTTCACTTAATATTAATTACTAACTTATCAATGTTAATAAGTAACTAATTTCACTGCATGTAGGAATGAATAAAATGTCTAATTTTTAATTTATTATTTTAATTAAAAGAGGACTAGATGACCTCCCGAGGTCTCTTCCAACCCTAATCTTCTACTATTCTAGTATATAATTATGCATTTATTATTTAAGTTGAAGGTAGAAATGGATAGCATATACAGTTATTAATTTATTTTAATTAAATATAGGAATGGATATCTTCAGTATTTTTTATTTTAATCAAAATTATAATATAGTTATTAATTTTATATTTTAATCAAATCTAGGAATTAACATAGCACACAATTATTAATTTTGCATTCCGAGTCTCAACATTAATATAAATTGTAACTCTTAATCCGCCATTTTAATCTAATCTGGAAAATATGTGTAAATTGTTTGGGACTCTTTTTTGCTTCTGTGTTTGTGCAGCTCCTAGCACAATGAGGCCCTGGTCTGTGACTGGGGCTCCTATGGGTTACCTCAATAATAAATAAACAATTCAATAATCAATAAATAGTATGATTATCAATTGACTCTAAACATTCTTTTTACATGTAAGAATTGTTTGTAGAATTTAATCATATTGTTATTTTAATACAAATGTTTTTATATTCAATCTAGATTTTCCTTCTGCAGAGACTTTAGGGTTAATCCACAACTGATGTTGTCTTTGGATCTCTCCAAATTCAAAGTCCTCTTGATTCAATTCTGTACCACTCTTTAGTTAGATGAGAGGAAAGGTTTGGCTGCCTTGAAGGTCCCTGGTGGTTCACATCTAATGTTTCTAAAAAATTTCGGGGTTTCAGCTGCTCACCTGCAGGGGTGAGGAAGAGACTCCCACCCACCCAAAAAATCTATTTGGGAGTGGGATTGTTTGTATTCTTGTCTTCTTGCTCCGAAGCATTGGCATGGCCACAGCTGGAGATGGGACACTGGATAGGGTGGATGCCAAACTCTCTCTCAAGCACTTGGTTGGCAGTTCTGTCTCACATGCTCAAGGTTTAATTTGTTGCCTGATTCTTTCAATGGTCAATAACACTTGTTCTGGTTGCCAGTTGACCTGATTAATAAACTGAGGATCAGCGGGTTCTTGTTCCAGAATCAGGCAACACAGAACTAAAATCAGCTAATTAAATATCATCAAGGTGTAGGTCAAAGCAAAGACTTAGAGGTTTTTATTAAAATCAGTAATAAAGTCAGAAAAGCTCTGAGCCGCATAAACAGATAGGAATAATACAGTATCAGGGGTATCTGTGTATCATTCTTTGCGTATGCTCTTAGATTTCCATACCTCCACCTTTCTTTCTGGACCTGGCGGTAAGAGACAAAGAACCATTCCTGTCCCTGGCATGCTGTCATAAAGAGATAGTTAAGGGTTAATGCCTCTTTTACCTGTAAAGAGTTAAGAAGTTCACCTAGCCTAGCTGACACCTGATCAGAGGAACTAATGGGGGAGCAAGATGTTTCAAAAGAAAGAGGCAAGTTTTTCTTTGTTTAGAGTTTCAGTTTCAGCTAGAGTGAAAAGAAGATCAAGGAACCAACCTCTTATCAAAGTAGTAACTTTTAGAATGGGATAAATAGGTTTATGTTTATTTTCTTTGTAACTTGTCTTGGTACCATTAAGGGAATTATCAAATTTGAGTATTCTTGTGTGTATTAAAGTTGTTGCCCAGGGGAACATCCTCTGTGTTTTGAATCTGTTGTCTGTGAGAGTAGCTGGTATGCTAATCTCTCCCAGAGGGATTTTCTTTTACCTTTCTTTTCTCGAATTAAAAGCCTTTCTCTTAACACCTGATTGATTTTTTCCTTGTTTTTAGATCCAAGGGGGTTGGATCTGGATCCACCAGGAGTTGGGTTGGTGGGAGAAAGGAGGGGGGATGCTTAATTTCTCCTTGTTTTAAGATCCAAGGGGTTTGGATCTAGGTTCACCAGGTAATTGGTGAAGTCTCTCAAGACTACCCAGGGGAGAAAAGTAGTGCTTGTGGGTGGTGGCAGCGATACCAGATCTAAGCTGGTAATTAAGCTTAGAAGTGTCCATGCAGGTCCCCACATCTGTACCCTGAAGTTCCGAGTGGGGAAGGAACCTTGACACATGCCGATGGTCCAGGTTCCTCAATGCCCAAGATTGATGATAGGTAACAATAGAGCTGAAGGGTCCAATGATGGAAAAGCTCCCCATTCGCATGGTGGGTTGCCCTATTATAGGACCTGGCGCCATTATGAATATTCATGCTAATGCTCAGCCTTCTATGCCCAAATCGAACTTCCTTGCCCTCTTAACATCAGGGTGAACTGATCCTAGAGATTAACATATTAATGCCATTTAACTCCTGATCCTATACGTCACCTCTTCCTCAGACAGATTGGCAGTTATCACCTCCATGTTCCTGCGGTTGCTGTTTACCTGCCATTGAACAAGTTGTCCCTAGTTCCCCAAAATCTAAGGGTAACTGTCAGGCCATTTATCCAAATTATGCCAAATGTCACAGACCAACTATTCTGGACTATACTTCTGCTAATTTGGGGAACCTAATGTCTTACAGGATAGAAGCCTGTAGGCTCCTTGCCATTACAGCTGAATACAATGAAGGCAAGCCAGTCCCATGGGCTACAAATTGGTCAATGTGTGTGAGGTGGGGCAAGTATTTTTCCCCAGCTCAGATTGGCGGTAACATTGGGGTTTTCCACCTTCCTTTGCAGGGTGACCATACAGCAAGTATGAAAAATCAGGATCAGGGTGAGGGGTAATAGGTGCCTATATAAGAAAAAACCCCAAAAATCAGGATTGTCCCTATAAAATATGGGACATCTGGTCACCCTATTCATTTGCTGCATGTGGGTACAGGTCAGTTGCCAAGATGAGCTGAGCGTATCTCCTTTAATCATTTCCCTGCCATTGTGGGGGCCTTAGGGACTGGAGAACATCAGTCCCCGCCATTCTCCATCAGTGACATTTCACAGTTTGCCTCCTGAGGTTTGTAATATCTTGGTCTAGTTTCAGTTGCTAGGCAGTGTTGGTGGCCTGAGATCTATAGATGTTGAGACTAGGTGATCTGTTGGTCCCTTCTGGCTTTAAACTCTAACCCAGGTGTCCAGACAACCAACCACACCAGTCTAACTCACTAGATCCCAGTCCCCTACCAGAGCTATGGATACAACCCAGGAGCTCTGACTACTCACTTACCACATTGCTCTGACCCACCAGACCAGTGGTTCTCAAACAGGGGTGGGGACCCCTCAGGGGGGTCACAAGTTTATCACATGGGGGGGTTGTGAGATATCAGCCTCCACTCCAAACCCCACTTTGCCTCCTGCATTTATAATGGTGTCAAACATATTTAAAAGTGTTTTAATTTATAAGGGAGGTCACATTCAGAGGCTTGCTATGTGAAAGGGGTCACCAGTATGAAAGTTTGAGAACCACTGCACTAGACCCAAGTGCCCTCTGAGAGCTGGGAAAAGAACCCAGGAGTCCTGGCTCCCAGACCAGCTCTCTGACCACTAGATCTCACACCCACTGCCAGGGCCGGCTCTACTATTTTTGCCACCCCAAGCAAAAACAAACAAACAAAAAAGCCTGAACTGCTGAAGCAAATAAACCACAACAACCCTCGGACTGTGCCGCCTCAAGAATGGAGGGAATGCGGCCCCTTAGCATGTGCTGCCCCAGGCACATGCTTCCTCCACTGGTGCCTGGAGCCGGCCTTGCCCACTGCCTGTGCTGTGTCAACTCTTGGCATTAACACAGGCTGTCCATCTCTGAGGGGTCCCTGCCCAGTATCTTTCTTGGGGGTTAGAAGCACTTAATAAATCACAGAGCCCAGACTGCAAATCCCTTGGTGGAATTAGCTTGTTTTGATGTTTGAATGCCTCTCGCTCTGGGTATTGATGACCTGGGCTGCTGGTGATGCCAATTAAAGAGCTGAGCTGAAGTTACTGCTGGCTCCTGCTTGAAAAGTTGGAGCCAGGCAATTAAAAAGAAAAGTTATCTCATCTCCTGAGAGCTGAGGGCAGATGCCAGGGGTGGGGGCTGTGGGTCAGGATGGGAGGCCATGCGCAGAGAAGGGAGCTGAGTCTCCAGGATCCATTTAGCTCTTGGTCTCTGATGATGAGCAGAGCTATAATCTCAGCAGGTTCATATGGACCCCTGCTCAGCTGGGAATCAATCCACTCATTACACATGGGACCTACTGCACAGAGCAGGAGGTGTCACTACCGCCCTGGGGTGACAGGACAGGGAAGAGGTGCAGGTGAAGGGGACCTTGATGGGTTCGATAGGGGTCTCCTAATCCCAGTGAGATTTATTCCCACATAGGTAAGCCTATTGGGATAGTTTATTGAGGTGCAAGGGGGAAGAATCTGGGTCTAGCTCAGTGAAAAGGGAGTTGAGACCACCCTAAGCAGACAGAGCATGGGACAAGGGAGATCGTCCCATTCTAAGGTTCCTGTCTATGCCTCACATCCCAGCCACACTAGTTCCTCTCTGTAGGGGGAACAGCTCTGTTCTGAGTTCCTCATATATGCCCCCCCCAGGTGCCCAAGTCCCTCACTGTGGGGGGGGGTCGACATATTCTGAGCTCCCCAGTCTATATCCTCCAGCACGGCTACACAAGCCACACCCTTCTCCCCCACTCCATCCATCACTCCTCAGCCACAACCCTCACCCCCAATCTGCCCAACCTCTCCACCCAGACCCCTCACCCCACCCAGTCCAGTCCAGTCCCCATCACCTCCACTCCCGCCAGCCCATCACCCCAACTTCATCCAGCCCCCGAGCCTGGCCTGTTACCCCCATTCCATTCAGGCCCTGCCTCCACCAGGCTCCACCCACCACTCCAGCCAGCCCCCCGGAGATTACCCTGTTTATTTTGGCAGAAACTGGAAAAACCTGATTTTAAATGGTGAATTTTTCCAGTTTTCCAATTTTCACCCTCGTCCATTGGGTCCCGACCAGAGTGGGGGCTGGAGGTTGACCAGAGTGGGAACAGGGCCAAGCTGGGTGAACAGCTTGGCCTAGAGAAACAGGGAAGCGTGCAACCTCCTAGCTAATTAATAATAATGATTAACGTGGGGCCGGCTGAATATAGGACCCACACAATGGAGATCCCATAAAGAGTTCTGCTCTTCCCTTGGCTTGGCAAAGAAGAAACACATCATCCCACTGCAGTGTGAGGGCTACACTTGGTCTGGGCTCATAAAGCACCTTCCCCCTTTGACCATGTACACAGCACAGGTGAGATGCAACCAGCTCTGGTGCAGAGGAGCTCAGTAACAGCCACACAGTGACACTGCACGGAGATGCTTTATCTTTTGCTGAGATGCAGCCAGCTCTGGGGAAGGCTGGCATGGGAGCAGCCAGTAAGGAACATCGCAAGGGGATGGCTCGCTTGGCACTGAGGGGTGGGGTGTGGCCCTGATGCTGCCTGCTGGAGGGAATGAACCCTGCACTGTGTGTGGAGTGAAAGAACCCAGCACCTCCTGGAAGGCAGAGCATTGCCTTAGTACTGCCAATCCCTGATCACAATTCGCCATATGCCCAAGGGGCTGGCACTGGAGGCTTTCAATGTGGCCTCATATTGACACCTACCAAGTCTTGTATATGGGGGTGGGGGGGACTGTGTATGTGGTGAGGAGGTCTGTATGAGTGTGTAATGTGAGAGGGCTGGGGGGGAGGCTCTATGGAAGACTGTGTGACAAAGGGTAATGTGGGCAGTGAGTATGTGTGAGGGGATATCTGGTGTGGGGTGTTTGTGTTGGGGCTGTGTGAAAAGCACGGGGGCGACTCTCCCCAACATTCCCCTGGGTGTCCACAGTTCATCCAGGGATCAAATCCAGGTCTAGCTGCTCTTACACACCCCAAAGACCAAGTGCCAAGAGGGACCAAGGAGCTCAGAGAGCAGATATCAACCCCCTCTTGCCCAGCTCCCTTCACAGCAGAGGATGGCAGGGTTTGGCAGCCCTGAAGCTCTTTTCTGGTTTATGTCTGATGTTCCTAGAAGCTTATGCTTCCAGGTTTCAGCTAGTCACCTGTGGGAGTCAGGAAGGGAACCCCACCCCCCAAAAAGAAATTTGGCTTGGTTTGAGTTTGGGTTTTTGTATGGGAGAAGTTGTTTGTGGTGTTGTCTCTTTCTCAAAGCATCAGGGATGGCCAGTGCTAGAGATGGGACATCGGATCGAGTGGACCAGGGCTTTGAGGTGGCACCCAGCATTCTGTCTCAGGTGCTTGACTGGCTGGTTCTTGCTCACATGCTCTGGGTCTAACTGATTGCTCTGTGTGGAGTGGGGAAGAAATTTCCCCCCAGATCAGATTGGCAGTGACATTGAGGGTTTTGCTCCTTCTTCTGCAGCGTGGGAGGGGTTGGGGCTGTAGGTCAGGATAGGGTGGGTCAGGACTGGGATTCCCAGGTGGAGACGAGAGCTGTGTCTCCAGGGTGCATTCAGCTTTTGGACCCCTGCTCTCCTGGGAATGAGCCCACTCATTACACATGGGCCCCGCTGCACAGAGCAGGTGGGCATCACTACTGAAAGGGAGCCTATTTCATCAGGGTCCAACACAAGGCGGGTGGGGTGAGGGCCAAAGAGAGCAGATTGGGGTGCGGCGAGCAGGGCATGGACAGGTCCTGGCTCTTACTAACAGGAACTGTAACCCAAGCCTGCCTCCCTCCTACTAACTCAAAGCCTGGCGGCATGCAGCCAGAGGACTGATAAAGGGCCCCCTTGGGTTGGAAAGGCTGCCTGGTATTGCTGCAGATCCGGTCGGAGGACACTGCACCCTGCAGGGATGGAACAAGCCTCCTGCAGGAGTTTGGCCCAGCCAGGGAACCGAAGACAGGAATCGCTGGCGCTCCCAAGCCGAGAAGGGGAAGCCTGGCCCTGTGGAGCTGGGTGGATCCTTGCGGCTGTCCCAGTAAGGGGAACTTCCAGGATATTTGTCTGTGGTTCTGCTACCATGCAGGGGTGCGGGGCTGTGCAGCAGGGCTGGCTCTTTGTCTCTGCTGTTCCGCTTTGTATGATGCAGTCCTTGGCTCGAGGACTTGAGCCTGACTTTCCCCTTCCTGGCTGGATGCCCTGACCACTGACCTATAGAGTCAGTCCCACCAGCTCACCTCTGTTTGGTTATTCGACACCCATAGGAGGCTGAGAAAAGACCAGGATCAGAATGTTCCCTCCAACCCACAATCACCCAGCAGGCAGGGCCCTAGAGTGAGGATCTCAACTTGGGTCTCCCCCATCCCAGGTAAGTGCTCCAACCAGTGCTGGAGGGAGTGGGGGGGCAGCGCTACGGACTATATCTCCGGGGTCCACGAAAGACTTAGACTGAAAACATACTGACCAGAATCCAGCTATACATACAGACAATAGATTGCCAATGGACTCTATGCCGCCACTAGAAATTTCCAAAGGGGTCTACATCGCCATTCGAAACATTTTAGGAGCCCGCCAATGAAAAAAGGTTGAGAAATGCTGCTCTAGAGTACGCAGGAGCGTCTCCTCCTCCAGGGCTTAGACTGAGCAAGGGGTCAGGACTGAGGGGACTGGAGCAGGCCCACTGACCGCAGTTTAGGGATCCACCAGGTTAGGGAGCGGCTGAGAGGGATTTGGAGGATATAAGGGATGTCTACACAGCAACTAGATAGCTGGGACCCTCCAATCTCACAGGGTCCTAAGGCCCTGACATCTACACAACAGTGAAACAGCCCCGCAGCCTGAGCCTCAGGAGCGTGAGTGGACTGACATGGGCCAGCCGCTCGTGTCTACTCGCTGTGCAAACTGTCTGTGCATCTGCCCGAGTAACCTCTTCTAGCTGAGTAGTTTTCCCTTTGCCCTATAGGGCTGCCTTAATCCCAGGGGCCTGACCAGCTGCTCAGAGTCAGAGCTAATCAGGGCTGCATCTCCATTTGCCTTCCCGAGAGAAATAATCGAAACATTGGGGATATCGAACAGTTGTTAAAGAAACAGGCAGACAGGTGGTTGTGTAGGGGGATGGATGCACTGACATGACTCACCGACCATGAACCTCTTCCATAACTGATTTTATTCATTACAAAAGAAAAAAAAAAACCTTTAAACATATAAAATTATAAAACAAAACAAACCTTTCAAAATAAATATACCACCGCTCTGTGCACACACCGAACCGGGCCCCCGGGCCAGACCTGCTCTGTACACACACAGAGCAAGGCCCCCGCGCCAGACCTGCTCTGTACACACAGACAGCCGGGCCCCCGGGCCAGACCAACTCTGTACACACACAGAGCAGGGCCTCGGGCCAGACCTGCTGTGAAAGAGCCCTAAAAAAGTCCAACCCCCAAACCCACATGGACTAGGCACCTACAACACCCCTTAATCATCTTTGACTGTCCCTACGTCATAAGCCAGACAAACCGTGGGGGATCGGGGCCAGTGATTCCAGCCCATGGGAAGGAGACAGGAAGGGAGAGTGTGGAAAAAGGGAGGAGGAGAAAGGGCACAGCACAGGTGCTGATGGAGGCATTGGTGGGCTTGGTAGGGGTCTCCTAGTCCCAGTGCAATTTCTTCACACCAGGGATCAGCCCATTGGAGTGGTTTATTGAGGTTCCAGGGGCAGAGCTTGGGTAGAGCTCATTGCCATGGGACAGATGGCCATGTTGAGTGGAGAGAGAATGGGAAAAGAGGGGCCTCTGTTCCTCTTTGTGTGTGTGTGTGTGGGTGGGGGGGAAATCACCCCATTCTCAGTCCCCATCCTTTGCCCCAATACCCAGTTGTAAATCCCCTGCCAGCCCTACAAGCCTCTCTAAGCCATTATATTCATGGGATCCACCAGAGGGCAGCAAACAGCAGGACAAGTCTGACCCTTCCAGTAGCAGGGAGGGCAAGAAGCTATCTTCGCACATTCCCTCCCTAGGGCATCATTCGCTCTGCACTTGGTATGCCACTCTAGCTGCCGCCTGGGTGCCAGGTCCCTGCGTCTTGCCATTCACCACCAGCAGGAGTGGGGTCTCCACACGGATCTCAGGGAAGGAGAAGCTCTGGGGGTACCGTGGAGACAGAGAAGTCAGTCAGAAGGGCGGTTAGCTCTGGAATCCTATGATGGATGTTTGCACATCATGGATTGAAATTTCCCCACCCATCTATGAGGCTGGGCAAATTCCACTGTTAACTCCTACTGATGGTGACTTTCATTTCATGTGCTGAGGGTTCCAAACCTGCCTACAGGATCTGGGTGCCCAAATTTAACAGGTGTCAGGAGCCCAAATCCCATAGGCAGCTGTAAAAAACCTGAAGAGCCAGTGTGTCGTCCTCCCACCTTCCTGTAGAAGACTGAGATGTGCTCTAGTGAGGGAGTAGGTGCCCAATCTCCCAGCAACAGAGTCAAAATTAACTTTTTCCCTGCTGGGCAACTAGTGGGCTTCTGCTTCCCTGGACGTGGGGGTGAATATTGTGGTAGGGAATTGCAACCCCTCTCCCCCAATTTAAAGGCATTTCCTCTACCCCATATAAAGGGGGCTGAGAAAGACACATCGCCCGCACCGTGCTGTGAGAAAGTCCCCATCATTCTGGCATCCGTGGCCCTGTAACTGAGGTCTAGCAGTTCACATAGGAAGTGATGCACTTAGCAGACAGGAAGTGTGGAGTTCATTCATGCCTCCAGCCATCGCAGTGGGGGTGGGAAGAAACAGGTGGAGGGAGGGGCATGAAGAAAGAGTGGGGATTAACCCTTAAACTGAAGAAGGGCTACAGTTCTGTATCAACCTATTTCTGGTGAATTCCCATATCCCTCCTCCCGCAGGGCCAGGCCTAGGAATCCCTCCAGTACTAAGCCTGGGGCAGGGAGGACCGGGCCACACTCACCTTGCCCTCGTGCTGGACGTGGTGATGCCGGAGGTGCGGCTCAGGGATGGCCAGTGAGTCGCCGATGAGCACACCCCAGCTCTGGACCATGTTATAGACAGTGACAGCAAAACAGGGGCCCTTGGAGTCAACCAGGCCGAACGTGCTGCCAGAAAACCAGGCGAGAGTGTGAGTAAGGTGATGGGACAGGAGGTGAGGGGACAGACGGATGGTGCTGAGGATGCATAGATGGATGGATGGAAGGCCACATGGATGGCTATGAGAATGGTTGGATGGGTGTACAGCACTGAGGAAACACGGGTGGGTGAATGGAGCTCAGGACTGACAGAAGGATGGACAGAGCTCAGGACTGACAGATGGACAGCAGGACGAACAGGGCTCAGGACTGACAGATGGGTAGCAAGATGGACGGATCAACATAGCTCAGGACGGACAGATGGACAGCAGGAGGATAGGCAACATCAACAAAAAGCACTACAGATGGATGGATGGACAGGTGGTACTCACAAGGGCACCTTCTCGTCCATGGTGAGGCTGAAGACCACCCTGCCCAGCACTACAGCCCCAGTGTTCACACCCGGCTGTAAGGCGCTCAGGAGCCGATGCTCCAGTGCCACCTTATGGCCTGAGGACCCCTGGTACCGCCCATCCCCACAGGGGCCCAGGTGGGATGGGCGCAGGCTTCCCAACATGCTCTGCAGCTTCTTAACCTTCACTCTGCCCTGCAGGGGGAGGAAGGAGGGCAGGGTCACTGACTGAGACATGTCTCCCTGTAAGCCAGGCAGGGAAGAGCAGGGACGAGGAGAGATGCTCTACCTTGTTCTCCAGGAGGCTGGTGAGTCGCTCCAGGAAATCCAGAAGCTGCTGCAGGCGCTTCTGGGCTTCAGGCCAGGCTGGGTCAAGGGTTGTCGCACGGGAAAACCCCTCCAGGGCCTCCGTATAATTCTCCTCATATTTATGCAGCTGACCCAAGAGAAACACAGCACAGTGCGAGGGTTACAGCAGTGGGGCTTGGCACAAGGACTCTAGTGGGTTAGAGTGAGGAGGCTGGGAACCAGGACTCCTGGTTTCCATTCCTGGCTCAAGGTGTGAGGGGGATAGGGGGAAGCCCACTAGGTTAGAGCAGTATGTGCAGGGAATCGGGATTCCTGGGTTTAATTCCTGGCTCTGGGAGGGGAGTGGGGTCTAATGGTTAGACCAGAACATACAGAGCTCATGCCTTCCAGAAGGGGGCAGCAAACACAGGGACACAGAGCCCCTAAAACCACATTGGGGAACTGATGCTGGCACTGCCTCCCAGGGGAAAGCGCCCCTCTGAGACCTTGACACCTTTTGGTCACACCTTCCACTCCCCTCCCTCCCACCTTCTCACCGTAGCTCTGTTGAGGTGCAGGTCTGCGTTACAGGATGCTGTAGGATCCACCTTTTCCTAGGATAGAGAGGAAATCATTATCAGAGCATCCCCATTGAGCGTTCTGCCCTGCTCCCTGCAGCACAAGGCTCCCTTGCAACAAGTAGAAGACAGGGCAGTACCTACCGCCTGGGCATACGCACTTAGGGCCTGCTGGGAGATACTGGGGTTCTGACCTGTGTTGAAGAACAGCCAGAGGTAGGAATTTCCCAGGATGTCTGCGGCAGAGAGACACAGAGGTTAGCGCAGAGAACAAATGGACACAGGCCGTCAAAGAAGATGAACAGCTGGCTGGTTGGAGGCATATAGCTAAGAATAGAGGACTGATGGATGACTCCAGCTGAGGATGGGTGGAGGGATGGCTATAGCTGAGGATGGATGGGTGGAGGGATATAGCTGAGGGGAATGGATGGCTACAGCTGAGAATGGAGGGTTGACTGCAGGGATATCGCTGGGGTATACTATTCTACCCCGAGTCAGGTGACGGGCAGGAAGTTGGAGAGCATACTGAGAAGCCTGGGCCCCTCCCAGCTGGTGCCATGTGGGGTCCCAGTGTCCTTTGAGGCAGGGAGTGAGCAGGAGCAATGCTTGGAGGGGAGAAAGGGGCTGTCACTCACACCACGACTGGCCATCCTGCACGTCCATCTGGACAGCCAGCTTGGCCTGACGGACACTGTCCATGATATTCTGGGCGTGCTGCTCTGTGCTCTCGGCTCGCAGCTGCCGCAGCACCATGGACAGATTCTGCAGCGAGACCTTGTTCTTCCGCTGGGGAGAGACACGGCGCCAGGGTCAGCACCTCAGCCCGGCCTCCTGCCTCCCCACCCATGCCCTCTCTGCCTTCAGATTGACCAGCCCTGGCTCCCCTTCCCTCCCCTCCCCTCTCCTGAATCGGCCCCTTAGCCCAGCCAGCCCTGGCTCCCCTTCCTGGAATCAGCCCCTCACCCCTCCACCAGGTTGGCCCTTTGGCTCCAGCTACCCAGCCTCCCATCGGACAACCGGGTCTCTCCCTTCTCTACCCCCTGGGATCAGCTAAACCAGCCCACCGGGATGCCTCGGGGTGGGACTCACATGCCCCAAAGCCCCAGAGAAGCAGGTGTGGGCTGCTGTGATGTCGCCCTTTTTCCAGTAGGCCTCGCCCAGCTGGTTCCAGGCTTCCACCAGCTCCGGGTCCAGCTTCACAGCCTTAGCCAGCAGCTCCTCAGCCTGGGGCTTGTAGTCGGGTGTAACGTTCAGAGCCTTCCCCTTCAGCATCAGCGCCCAAGCCCGGCCTTGGGAACAGCCTGGAGAGACAGAGACGCAAAGGGAGGGCATAGCCTGTGGCACAAATCCCCTCCAGGCCCAGGGCAGTGGGCTGGCTGGGTCAGGGGGTGAGGAATGGGGCAGGGGCCCTTCTCCTCTTGGGGACATCAGCTCGCCTCCAGTCCCGCGGCAGGGGGCTGGATGGCTCAGGAGGTGAGAAATGGGACACTGGTCCTTACCCCTCTAGGGTCACCTGCTCCAATCCAGCCCCAGGGCGGGGGACTAGTTGGCTCAGGGGGTGAGGAATGGAGCATGGGGATTTTCCCCTCTAAGGGGCTCCGGATCCAATCCAGCCCCAGGGGGCCCTAGGTCTGGCTAGCTCATGGGGATGGGGAATGGGGAGCCAGGTTTTCCCCTCTAGGGCAGGGGGTGCATTTCCCTCTGATACCCAGTTACCATCTATCGCCCCCATCTGCTGTAGCGTTTTCTCCATTTCCTCCAGCACGTCCTGCTGCTTTCTCCCAGCATCCTCCACGCTGTGGCTTTCGAAGTAGCGATCCCGGAGATAGTACAGGCCATCGACCAATTCCTGTGAGGACGGGGGGCACGGGGGGACCGATCACATCAGTAAACTGCAGCCACGGCTGCCTAAGGGGGCAGGCAGCCTGGCGGTTAAGGCACCGGCCTAACACTCCCGAAAGCAGCGTTCAAAGCCCCGCTCCGCCAGAGACTAGACCGGTAACCTGGGGTACGTCGCTCACAGCCCGCAGGAGCCGGCAGACGCGGAGTTCGCCCCGCCGGTACCTGCAGGGTTTGCACGGCCTGGCGGCTTCCTCCTTCTCCCTCCGCAGCCATGTTCGCCGAGCTCCGCCCCTCCCTCCGCCTCGGCTGAGCGCGCTGCGGGGCGAGCCTGGCCGGGCTGCGGGGAGAGCAGGGACCTCTGCGGGGCGGCCGGGGGAATACGGCGCTCACCCCCTCCCCCTGCACGCAGCCCATCCCTTGCAACACCCCCCTTCACAGCCCCTGCATTGCTCTGCACACGCACAGCCCTGACTGCTGCCTCCTCCCACAGCTCCTGTATTGCAACATCTTACACAGCCCCTGCATTTCTTCCTCCCATACACACACAATCCCTACATTCCTACACACACTGCTGGCAGTGGTCCCCACACCTCCCTCCATTTACCAGCCCTCTGCAACCTAGCCTGGGGTCCCCACATTGCCCACTCCTGGGATCCCTTTTTAATTCTATGCCCTGCTAGAGGTGCCAATGTCTATGTTTCTCCAGGATTGTCCCTTCATAGCTGTCTTGGGAAGTCGGTTTGCAGCTGTCCCGTGTTTTTGCATCTCAGAGGTGGCAGCCCTCCAGACCTCCCAGTAGTCTGCTTTGATTCTTTGACCCCCACTGCTATGTCCCAGTTGAAGGAGCTCCTGTCCTGTGGGGCTGGCTGGGTTTGGTTCCCTGATCCAGGCATTGTGCCCTGACTCCCGGTACATGGGTTGAAGCTGTGACGGGTTCCCCCTGGAGTGCCACCTGGAACTGGGGTTCCACTGAGCCCTCTGACACACCAGCCCAGGCTCCCTCTCACACTGTGCTGCTGTGATAAGCTGTAGACCACTCCCAGACTTACACTCTCACCAGCATTTGCACAGGCAGGGACACATTCAGCTGCAGTTACATGCAGCTTGACCAAACACTGCATGAACCAACAGCAATAGAGAGGCTACAGCCTAGTGTTGCAGACACAGCAGTGCCAGAGGCAAGCAACAGCGGTTTGTTGCCCAGAGTGCTTAAGCGCCAATAAACACACCAGGGTGGAGAAGCAAACAACCAAATTTATTTGAGATCTCAAAGCGGTGCAGGGAGAATAACTCAAATCAAGCACACCTAAAACAAGCAGTTTCTTCCTTTTATATCCCAGTTGTTTACTACAAAACTTTCTTGCTGACTAGCTGATTTCTCACTCCCCTCCTCCTTTCCCATCCAGCTGAAGTATCTTTTCTCATTCAGTTTTTTGTTTTCCCCCTTCCTCCTCCCTCTCTGCTGCTGAGACATGTATACAGTACCTTAAAACTTTGCAGCTTGGGCTCCCCACCCCCATTCCAAGTCCTTTTCTTCCAGAGCTGCTCTCAGGTGCTGAGTTGTGGGGGAGTGAAGAACAATAGATGAGATCACTCCCTGCCTTATATAGCTTTTCCATATAGCGGAAACCATTTGTTTCAAACTTGGGTCTCAGACCAGTTTGTGGAAAAATACAGGTACCCAAAATGGAGGTCAGAGTCATGTGCTCTGGTCACATACCCTTGCAGAGTCATAGCAGCCATTACTTATGGGCTGTCTGGAGCATTCTCAGGAGGCTAACCAGGTGAGAAATAAGCTTCTCCTAAGGCCTGTTGTTTTTCCTAATGACTCAATACCCTGAATGGGCTCTTCCCAACCAGCTACCTAGACTGGAAACATCTTCCTGAATGTTCTTCACTCCCCAGGTGTAACTACATTTGAAATACAGATACATAGTCAATAGTCATAACTTTACACACAAAAATGATACATGCATACAAACAGGATAATCATATTCAGCAAATCATAACTTTTCCAATGACATGTCACATGATTCATCTTGTACAAATTGCATCATAATTATGTCATAATCATCATAATCGTCCCCCCATGAATATGGGGTCTAGTGTCACAGAAGCGATGCTCGTATTTAGCCTGGCCCCATTGTGGCGGGAGTGGGGACACAGCCAGGCCAAACACAAACATCGCTGTGACTCCATACACCAGGAGCCATAGTACAACACCTGGAGCGGGGAACCTAGCCCAGCCAGCCCCACAGGATAGAAGTTGCCGCTGTAGGGTGAGTATGGAACAGGCTTGCTCTGCAACTCCCCTCGCCACTCCCCCCACCCTGGGGGCAGCACCTGACCCCTCAGGGGCCTTCCACCCCTAGGCAGCACATAGCTCCCCCAGATCCCCAGGCCTCCTTTCCCCTGGAGGCAGCACCCATTCAACTTTAGCCACTTGAAATACTGGCAGGTATGACCCTACCCAGCCTGCGCTGCCCACCTAGGGTTGCCAACTTTCCAATTTCTGAAAACAGGACACCCCTGCTCTGCCCTCTCCCCCTGAGGTTCTGCCCCCTCCCCAAGGCTCTCCCCATCCTCACTCCTCTCCCCTCCAATCGTAACAAAAACACCTAAACCCCAAATCAGGAATTATTGCAGAAAATTGCATGTTTCCTGCCCCTCTTTCAATCTTAACCTTTATCACATGTTCTGAGGAAAAGGGGGTGTTTGAAAATTTGCTGCAATACTTATATTCATATTTGTCAGAGTGCTCTGGGAAGTGTCAAGGAGTTGCTCATTACTACTGCAATAGGTACCATTACCTATATCCCTAACACTGCACCGAACCAGAGATGCTATAGAAAAGAAGAGGGAACAGACTGTTGCCATAATAACCCTTCAACAGAGAACAGTTGGGATACTGATAGTTACTACACAAGGTACTGTGCATCAGCATGAAATATAAAAACAGAAAATGCATTTCAGCAACAGAAACCTGCTATGATTCTTCCTCTTTCCTCTGTACAATGAAAGCAAAACATGGACTTTTGCCTGCTGCATTTTCATTTTGGCTGAAAAGTTAATTCTTGCCCTCTCCTCTGTCAAAGAGACAGCACCCTCGCCTTACCTTCACCAAAATCACATTTAAATCAGGTGAAACATTCCTCTCGGCAGAGATCTCTGTGCTGTACAGAGAAAAAGTTCCACGGCTCAGCTAGGCAAGTCCTGTAATAACCCGAAAAAGGCAGTGGATATTTAGGACCCTCTTTAATACACATCACTGAGGGAAAAATTTAGGGAGGGGAGATACTGACTCTACTGAGGTAGAGCACCTCCAGCGTGCTCCCACCCCCACCAAAAAAGAGGTTCCTAAAAAAGTTACAGACCTTTGAATAAGCTCTAATACTGACACAATGACACACACACACACACACGCACACCCCCAATACACACATATATACACACCAAAGGAGAGGATGCAGCACATAGTAATTCCAGGGTGTTGGGATCTGGGGGCAGGGGTGGATTGTGGTCTCTGTGTTTCTCCTGGGAGGGGATCTGCATTTAGGTCCTGTGGGGAGGAGGCAGGGTGCATGCCCCAGAAGGGAAGTGAGGCTCAGAGCAGCAGCTGAAGGGGCTGGCTGGGGACACGGCGGCTCCGGGCTATGTGTGCGGGAGTTGGGAGGGGATTGGCAGCGAAGTGAAACGCTACTTGCAGCCCTCTCCTCCCACTAGGGGGCCAGTGGAGCCCCTCTGCCTTTGGGAGCAGGGATCCTCCCAATGGCGCTGAGCAGGAACCCCCTTCTGCTGGGTGCTGCACAGGGGCTTGCTGGTGTGCGGAGTTGGGGGGACGTGCCCTACTCTGCCCACTCACTTGTGCAAGGCAGGCGCTGGGGGTTACTGCTCAGGGGGTGGTGGGGCAGGAGCAGCAGCGGGAGAGGGAGGAGTGGTGCAGCTCACACTGCTCTGAGTGTGCTTTTGCTGCCCATCACCACTGCTGTTGCTGCCACCACTGCTGATGCTGCTGCCACTGGAGGAGGCAGCCTGGTGGCAAAGGAGGCTCCATCACGGGCAGGCACTGGGGGAAGCAATGTGGGGGCACGGCTGCTTGCTGCTCCCCACTGCCAGCTCTGTGCCGCGGTCCCCTTGCAGTGCATCCCTGCCTGCCAGCCCGCCTACTGGGCCCCAACTGTTCTGGTGCCCCTGCAGGTGGTAAGGGGAAGTTACTCAACCTGCAGTAACTGAAGTTCTTCAAGATTTGTGTCCCTGTGGGTGCTCCACTCTATATATCGATGTGTCCCAGCGCCACTGATTGGAGATATTCGGTAGCAGTGCCTGGTTGGGATGCAAGTGCTCAGTTGGTATCTCCCGTCTCGTTGGAATATTCCTGCATACCTGTGTGCTGCACCCCCCACATTTCCTTCTCTGCCATGGAGCGAGTATACGAGTACTCCACAGTAGAGGGGAGAGGGGTGGGGAGTGGAGCACCCACAGGGACACACATCTCGAAGAACTTCAGTTACTGCAAGGTGAGTAACTTCCCCTTCTTCGAGTGCTGTCCCTGTAGGTGCTCCACTCTAGGTGAATGTGTAGCAGTTCCCACTATGGTCAGTGGAACTTTGGAGATGCGGCAGTGAGTACTGTGTAGAGTACTGTATGGCCTACTATGGTGTCTGCCGTGGTATCTTGCATGATAGCATAATGTTTGGCAAATGTATGTTCAGAGGACCATGCAGCCGCTTTACAGATGTCAGAAATGGGTACGTTATGTAGGAAGTTAACGGATGTCAACATAGCTCGAGTGGAATGAGTTCTAATGCCTTTGGATAGTTGAATATTTTGAATACGGTAAGAGGATCTGATGTAGTCAGAGATCCATTTGGACAGACATTGTTTAAAGATAGCCGTACCTTTTGATCTTTCGGTGATGGAGACAAAGAGTTGTGGAGATTTACGAAATGGCTTAGTCCTATCTAAGTAAAAAGTGATTGCACGCCTAACATCGAGAGTATGCAGGGCTGCCTCATGTGGATATTGTGAGGTTTAGGATAGAAAGCAGGTAAGTATACAGGTTGGTTAAGGTGGAAGGTGGATGCCACCTTAGGGACAAATTGAAGATGTGGTCTCGGAGTGACTTTGTCTTTGGAGAAGATTGTGTAGGGAGGATGGGCCATCAGGGCACTTATTTCACCTACTCTCCTTGCTGATGTTATTGCAACTAAGAAAGCCACCTTCATAGTCATATGGAGAAGAGAGGAGGTAGTCAAAGGCTCAAATGGAGGTTTCATGAGAGCGTGAAGAACGAGGTTAAAATTCCATTTAGCCACCACTGGGTAAATTTCAGGGTACAGGTTTGCAGGTGTCATAAACAGATAGCTAAGGGTTAATGTCTCTTTCACCTGAAGCACCTGACCAGAGGACCAATCAGGAAACCGGATTTTTTCAACTTTGGGTGGAGGAAAGTTTGTGTCTGAGTCTTTTTCTGTCTGCCTGCTTTCTCTGAGCTTTGGAGAAGTAGTTCTGCTTTCTAATCTTCTGTTTCTAAGTGTAAGGACAAAGAGATCAGATAGTAAGTTATATGGTTTCTTTTCTTTGGTATTTGCATGAATATAAGTGCTGGAGTGCTTTGATTTGTATTCTTTTTGAATAAGGCTGTTTATTCAATATTCTTTTAAGCAATTGACCCTGTATTTCGTCACCTTAATACAGAGAGACCATTTGTATGTATTTTTCTTTCTTTTTATATAAAGCTTTCTTTTAAGACCTGTTGGAGTTTTCTTTTCTGGGAAATTTCAGGGAAATTGAGTCTGTACTCACTAGGGAATTGGTGGGAGGAAGAAATCAGGGGGAAATCTGTGTGTGTTGAATTTGCTAGCCTGATTTTGCATTCCCTCTGGGTGAAGAGGAAAGTGCTTTTTGTTTCCAGGACTGGGAACGGAGAGGGGGAGTCACTCTGTTTGGATTCACAGAGCTTGTGTCTGTGTATCTCTCCAGGAGCACCTGGAGGGGGGAAGGGAAAAAGGATTATTTCCCTTTGTTGTGAGACTCAAGGGATTTGGGTCTTGGGGTCCCCCGGGAAGGTTTTTCAGGGGGACCAGAGTGCCCCAAAACACTCTAATTTTTTGGGTGGTGGCAGCAAGTACCAGGTCCAAGCTGGTAACTAAGCTTGGAGGTTTTCATGCTAACCCCCATATTTTGGACGCTAAGGTCCAAATCTGGGACTAAGGTTATGATAGCAGGCCCATGAGAAATTGTTTTATGTGGGGTGGGTAAAGAGTGAATAACCTTCTAACAGGTCATGGAAGATGGTAAGCACCGCCAGGTGTACTTTGATGGAGCTGAACGAAAGTCCGCCCTGTTTTAGTTTCAGGAGGTAATCTAGAATGCTCGGGACGGTCACCATATTGAGCGTTAAGTGATTATGTGAGCACCAGAGGGCGAAACGCTTCCCACTTCTGCAGGTAGGTTTTACGAGTGGAGTCCTTTCTACTGTGCAGGAGAACGTATCAGACTTGCTTGGAACAGGCTAGTTCATGGATTTGGAACCATGAAAGAACCAGGCTGTCAGGTGGAGCTTTGGAGCTGGGGGTGAAGAACCCATCTGTTGGCCTGGGGAAGGAGATCTGACCTGTTGGGCAGAGCCCATGGGTGACAGGAGGACATGCTGAGTAGGTAATGATACCATGTCTGTCTTGGCCAAGCCGGGGCAATAAGGATGACCCGGGCCTTGTCATCTATGATCTTCCAAAGAACCCTATGTAACAGAGGGATTGGTGGAAAGGCATACAGGAGAGGGTTGTTCCACAGGATGAGAAAAGCGTCTCCTAGGGATGCAGTCCTGAGTCCCGCTCTGGAGCAAAACAAGCAACATTTTCTATTCTGAGTTTTGGCAAAGGGGTCTATTGACAGGGAGCCCCAGAGGGAGAAGAGCTGCCCTTGTCTGTTGATGTAGTACATACATGCTATGTTGTCTGTTATGACCCAAATAGATTTGTTCTTTATGAGGGGAAGAAAGTGAAGGCATGCTCGCTTCACTGGTCTGAGGCCTAAGAGATTTATATGTAGGTGCATCTCTGATGCGGACCACCGCCATTGTGCACTGTGTCCCCCGAGTTGCACTCCCCAACCAATTACGGAAGCATCCTTGGTGAGCATGAGCATTGGGGATCGTTGCTGGAACAAATCCCTCTTGCAGAGGTTTTCTAGTCTTGTCCACCAATATAGGGAAGATATAACGTTGCGAGGAGGAGTTAGCAGCATCACTAAGGTGAGGACCCCCAGTTAGGGTCGAAGCAGTTGTTCCAGCACCGGCCGAGCAACATGCCAGCCTAGCACAGGGTACCGTTCAAGTGGAGGAGATTACATTGCCCTCCACGAGGCCCAGCGCAACCCATTTGGCGACCGCCTCACCTAGGGCGCTGACATTTGGGGGGCGGTGACCGCGGTGGCCAAACATCCGGCTGCCACGGTTGTTGGCGGTATTTCAGGGGCAGGACCTTCCACTGCCTACAGCGCAAAAAAGGCTGCCGGCTCTTCTGCCCTCCACTCCGGATACCTTCGAGGCCGCTAGAGGGCTCAATGAAATGACAGCCCCTGTACCTATGGCTCCAGCACTGGCCCGAGTTCCGGTACCTTCCAAGGGCAAGCCGGCAATGTTCAGGCTCTTGGCCCCTGGACCAGCATCTCCATGCCGCTTGGAGTCCCGGCATCATTCCGAGTCCCAGCACCACCCCAGGTACTGGTCTAACTCACGGCACCGGTTAGACTTGTGGCACTGGTCTCGCAGCCCCGGCTCTTGGAGCCGCTCCCGCTCAAGGTTGCGGTTGACTGCTGGAACATGGTCCCGCTCGAGGTCCAGGTCTCGTTCAGTGACCTCACGGCACCGTACAGATGGCCCCCACATGGAACACCGATCACTGAGTTGGCTGTTGCCATGGCACTGGTCCATGGCCTGCTACCACTCTCTATTACGGCACTGCTCCCTATTGCAGCACTGGTCTTCTGAGTGACACTGCTCTCCATCGTGGCACCTCTCTCCATCGCAGCACAGCTCTCCATCATGGCAGCACCGGTCATCCAAGTGGCACCAGTCACGAGAGTGAGCTGTCATTGCACATCAACATCAAAGAGCTCAGAGCTTTACACTTTGCATGCAAGCCTTTCTCCTTCACTTGCAGGGACACTGCGTAGCAGTCCTAATGGACAACACCACGGCCATGTTCTACCTGAACATGCAAGGCGGAACCTGCTCATCGCTGCTCTGCCAAGATGCCCTCCTTCTGTGGGATTTATGCTTAGCCCACTCCCTCAGCCTTGAGGCCTCATTCCTGCCGGGTGTCCAGAACTTTCTGGCAGACAGCGTGAGCAGGCGTTTTCTCACTCACAAAAGGTCGATACGTCTGGATATCATTCTTTCCATTTTCCAAACCTGGGGGTTTTTCCAAGTCAACTTGTTCACTTTGTAGACCAACAGGAAGTGCCCAGCCTTCTATTCCTTCCGGGGCCACAGTCCGGGCTCAATAGCAGACACCTTCCAGATTACGTGGTCGGGTCAGCTGCTTTATGCCTTCCCTCCTTTCCCGTTGATGCACAAGGTGCTCATGAAGGTCTGCCAGGACAAGGCAGATGTCATTCTAGTAGCCCCTGCCTGGCCTCATCAGTGTTGGTACCCGACCCTGCTAGACCTGTCAGTCCAGGCTCCGCTGCATGACATCTCCCTTTCAACACCGACCTCATCTCTCAGAACCACGGTCTGGATGCTGAACGGGCCTGTTCAGACTCGCTAAGGCAGGTGCTTCTCGAAAGTCGCAAGCCGTCAACTAGGCTCACCTACAAAGCCAAGTGGACAAGGTTGTCCAGCTGGTGTGCTCAGCGGCAGGTGCCCCTGCTTCAGGCTCCAATCCAGTGCATCTTGGACTACCTGATGTTCCTAAAGGACCAGCATCTAGCCTTTGGATCCCTTAAGGTCCACCTCACAGCCATCTCTGCTTGGTCCAGTAAAAGATACCTCTTCGCCCACCCTGTCTCTCTGTAGATTCATTTTGTGATCTTGGGCTAGTTGATTGTGTGTGCACATTTTGATGGGGAAGTATATGGCTATTAAGGCAGCAGTGGGCAAACCTTTTGGCCTGAGGGCCACATTGGGGGTGCAAAATGGTATGGAGGGCCAGGCAGGGAAGGCTGTGCCTCCCCAAGCAACCTGGCCCCTACCTCCATCTGCCCCCTCCCACTTCCTGCCCCGACTGCCCCCCTCACAACCCCTCATCCATCTAACCCCCCTGCTCCTTGTTCCCTGACCACCCCCTCCTGGGACTCCCCTGCCCCTAACTGCCCCCCCAAGACCCCACTCCCTATCCAACCCCCTTGCTCCTTGTCCCCTAACCGCCCCCTCCTGGACCCCACCCCCTATCCAACGCCCCCGCATCTCCTGACCATCCCCTCCCCAAACCTCCGCCCCATCCAACCACTCCCTGTCCCCTGACTAGCCCCCGGAACAACCTGCCTCTTACCCAACCCTCTCTCCACTCCCCCCACCCCTTTACTATGCTGCTAAGAGTGGCAGGACAGGCTTATTGGAAAGCCTGGAAAGTGGGCAGGCACAAGCCATGCTGCATGTGCAGCTGGGTGGCTGTAGGGGAGTGGAGACAGCAGGGGAGGGGCTGGGGTCAAACCTCCCTGGCCAGGAGCTCAAGAGCCGGGCAGAATGGTCCTGTGAGTACTGGATGGTGCCTGTGGGCCGTAGTTTGCCCACCTCTGTATTAAGACAACTACTTCCAAAGTGTATTTGTACTTTTCTGCAAGGCCTTCAATGCAGGTGTGGGGTGCACCAATGGCAGTTTCACAAGTGCCAGTAGATGTCTTATTTGCATATGCCATTATAAGCTATGACATGGGCCAACACAGATTTCTATTGTCCCACCAATCCGGATTTAGTGACTACCAGAGGTGTCTGTTCACACATCAACCCAGGATTCTTTGCTTTGGGTGACGCCCCTTTTGACAATGCAGCTATGCAAAGTTTTCCTGCTGATGAGCATTTGGTGTTTGTCAATAGAGTATGGGCATGAGTTCATATGATGGATTTTTGTAAATCCAACAGGGTTTCATCCCATGGCAATTTTGAGACTTTGTGTCTGTTAATGTGAGTCTGGCTGACACCAGTCTCTCTTTTGGTTCATAAAGTGGCCTCTTTAGGGCATCCACCCACACTGGCTTGGCATGAGCCAACATCATGAAATTTGGCATAGCATAAGCACACCATGCACCATAACCAGTGCCTCAGATAGCTTTGATTTGACGCAATGGGTGTTTGTGGCTAAAACCCCTGGTGAAAATAGGAGTGTGTATAGGACAGACGAGGGAGTTGTCCCATTGGGTTTGACAGTGCCACTGAGTCACAAATGGCCCCTCACAAAACAGCGGCTGTACCCTGGCACTGCATGAGGTGAATTTGAGGGGCAAGACTGACACAGGGTATGGGGAGTAGTTAGTATCACCCCAAATACTATGGGATTAGTCTCTCAATGAACCAGCTTTTTTAAACCACGCAGTGGTTAAAAGCGTTTAGAGGCAGGAAAGGGCAGGAAAACGAGCAGCTGCCTCTCGTGGGTAAAGTCTCCGTGGGTGTGCCGCTGCTTCAGCATGCTTCCCCGTCACCCAGGAGCATCCCAGACCCACCCCAACTCCCTCACACTCATGGCAGTTCCTTCCTTCAGCCACCCAAAACATCTCATGCTGCCCACCCTTCTTTGGAGCCAAAGCGGGAAAATCAAAGAGTGGTGTGTGTGTGTGTGTGTGCGTGTGTGTGGAGGAGTGGGACGTACCATTGTTCGGAAGGGGGAGGGAGAGGAGTGGGTGCGCAAATATTTTAAGGAGAGGCTGGTATCCCAAAAAGTGTCTCAGTTTGCTGTTTAAACAAAAATAATTCCCTTCTAAAGAAGTGGTTTGGTCCGAAAGTTCCTCCCTGGCTTCTGCAGGGCCACTGTGGGGAGAGGGTGACAGATGGGAGGGAAAGGGCATGATATGGCGAACTGAGCGTCAGCAGCGCAAGCCTTCCCTGCTGACAAGCAGACGGGCAGCCCCCTGTGTAGAGTGCTGCTGGGCTGGTACCCAGGCCCCATGCCTGCTCCCCCTCCACAGGGCACCCACCCGCTCGTGATTCACATGAAAATGGCACAAATGGGTTCCCAGTGTAGAGGGCACCCACTCCCCATCAACAGGGCACCACATGCTCACTCCTGGCCCACATCAAAACGGGATCCCAGCGAGAACATCACACACATGTCCCCTCCCTAACCCAGGGATCAGCAACATTTGGCATGCAGCCTGCCAGGGTAAGCACCCTAGCGGGCCGGGCCAGTGTGTCTACCTGCCACGCCTGCAGGTTTGACTGATCGTGGCTCCCACTAGCCGCGGTTCACCACTCCAGGCCAATGGGGGCTGCAGTAAGCTGGCGGGCTGTGTGCCAAAGGTTGCCAATCCCTGCCCTAACCCACATCAAAATGGCACTGAGCCCAATGAATATCAAAATAGCACTCACACAGTGCACCCCTGCCAAACCCACCTCAAAATTGCATCCATGGTCCCCCATAAAAACGTCAAAAATCAAAATGGCACTCACACACCGCCCTCTCAACCCACATCAAAACAGCACCTATAGGATCCCGCTAACAGCCATGTCAAAGTGGTGCTTTTCTGCATGACATGGGTGATAAGTTAGCAACCATTTCTTTATTCTCTCTACCCTGCCTCCAACACTGATGGAGCTGCTGCTGAAAGGGGCCAGGATGCTAACAGACATCTCCATTTGTCCTAATTTCACCTCCCCTCTTCCATCCCCCAAAAATAACCATGTCATAAAATAACTCCATGTGGATTCAGCCACCCAACCTGATAAGTGCAAACCTTACCATCTAGTTTGGAGGGTTCAATAGGGTCGGATTATGTTGTTAATTTGAATTTAGCTTGGTGGTTTGCATATTTCATTGCTTCTGTAGGCTGAGCTTATGGTACACATCAGGGACTCTTTGCATTTCTCAATGAGCACCCTATATGCCAGCCTCCAATTCAGGGGCTTGCTGCAACTCCGCCTATGCCAGCAGCTGTGTGTGCACCCTCCATTCCAACCTACCCCATGCCAAGGTCCCCTAAATTACCTTGTGGCAGGGGCTCTGTATGTCCCCATTCATCTATATCTGGGTCCCCCAGTCTCCTCCTTCAATGATAGGAGCTGTGTGTGCCCCAATTCCCCATTCTTCCCCATCATCCCCAATTCAAGAGGTCTTTCTGCACCCGAGTTTCCTCTGTGGCAGGAGCTGCATGCCTCCTTTCCCCAAACCAATTTTCCTCACTAGATTCTGTGCAGTCCCCGCTCTTCTCCCCCCTCCACCCCCGCCATGCTGGGGCTGTGTGCATGCCCCATTTTCCCCACCCCATGATTTGTCTAGAAGCTATTCAGGGTGCCAAATGTTAAATTCTGTTGGTAGGTGTCATAGTATAATTCCCAAATCTGGACCTTAGCATCCAGAATATGGGTACTAGCATAAAGTCCTCTAAGCTTAATTACCAGCTTAGATTCTGTTGCGCTGCCACCAATCAGGGCCTGATACCCTCTGGTCCCCCCAAAACCTTCCCTGGGGACCCCAAAACCCAGATTCCTTGAGTCTCACAACAAAGGGGAATAAGCCATTTCACTTCCCTCCCTTGAATCACCACTTCCCCCTCCCTTCTTCCCCGGAGAGATACACAGATAAATGCCGAAAGCAGGTTTTTCTTCCCTCTTCTCCCAGAGGCAGGGCCAGCGCTACCATTTAGGCAGCCTAGGCAATTGCCTAGGGCGCCAGAATAATTGGTGGGCGCCGTTTTGCCGGAGGGGGTGGCAGGAGGCTCTGGTGGAGCTGCCGCAGTGGTGCATGCTGAGGGTCCGTTGGTACGCGGCTCCGGTGGAGCTGCCGCAGTCGTGCCTGCGGGCGGACAGTCGGCTCCTCGCGCGGCTCCGGTGGACCGCCCGCAGGCACCACTGCGGCAGCTCCAGCGGAGCGGCGGGACCAGCGCGTGGGGCAGCGAAATTGCCGTGCGCCTAGGGCGCTCAAACCCCTAGTGCCGGTCCTGGCCAGAGGCAATACAGATTCAAGTTCCGTGAATCTAACACGGAGAGGAAATTTACCTTTCCCTCCCTGCTCTCTTTCCCTTCTCCCCACCAATTCCCTGGTGGACACAGACTCAGTTCCTTTGAGCCTTAACTAGGAGAAAAAAATCAGGCAGGTCTTAAAGCAAAACCTTTAATAAAAAAAAAGAAAGAAAAAAGTAAAAGGTTTATCTCTGCAATTGAGATGGTAAAAAGTTACAGGGTCTTTCAACTTATAAACAATAGAAAGAAACTTTCTCCAGCAGAAACACAATTTAAGCTACTTCCAGCAAGTACGCATATGCAAAAAAGAAAAACAAATTAAAAGACTATAACCGCCTTTTTTCTTATTCACAATTCTGAGTAGATAAGAGACCGTTGCAGGGAGATTGGCAAAAACCTGGTTGCACCTCTAGTCCCGTCCAGGACCCAGAGAGAACACACAAACTCAAGAAAACAAACAAAGGCTTCCCTCCGCCCAGATTTGAAAGTATTTTGTTTCCTGATTGGTCCTCTGGTCAGGTGTTGCAGGTCACTGTTTGTTAACCCTTTACAGGTGAAAGAGACATTAACCTTTAGCTATCTGTTTATGACAGTAGGACACACACATTAGATAGGGGCATTGTTATGGGGGAAAAGGGGTTAATGGCTGCCATTAACCAGTTCTTGAGTCTATAGTTAATTGCAGAGTTGCCTGACTCTGCAGTTGTGCTACACAGCTAGCAGGGGCTCTGTGTATCCATCCAGCTCTCTCTCCCTCTCCACTTTCCCCTTCAGTTTTCCAATTTTCTCCAAAATCAATAGATTCTTGGCCCTCAGCACCTCAAACATTCCCTGAAAAAACTGGAAAGGAGTGCATAGTGTTGAAAAGTGATCACATTACACATGTACAGACAAATACACAGAAATGCTATCAAATTGAGTGAGACTGTCACACACAGTAAAAAGGCAATCACATTAAAAGAATAAAACTGCAAGTTCTGCATAAGGAGGAGTTCCAAATGATTGACAGATAGGATAATTACAAAATTCTTAGATTCATCCTGCTTTAAAAACATGGTTTTGGGGAAATGCTTGTTTTTTTATGTTCAGCTGAATCCCTACAAACTCGTTAAAACTCTTGATGACCAAATGGCCCATGTTTTCTGGGATGGCCCTGGTTTTGAGGGTCCAGCTTGGCATCTCTGCTCATGACATTGAGATTTTTTCCTGACTTCCATGTAACCCAGGATGTCTAAACTCAAAACCACACATTGCTGAAGTCAGTTCACTCAGCCCTAGTGCTCAGCTCCATCTCTCTCACTGCCTCCCTGGTGTTCAACACAAGAGCTGTAATATGTAGGTGATGTGCAGTGGTGGCTGCCCACTCAGTGGGAAAGGATCTACATATTTGGGGTGGAGAGAAAAAAGGATTAGAGAGGATGACAACATTAGGAGCATGAAATAAGGGTCTGCGCTGGTGTCAGGCGACTGAGGGAGACATAATTTAAATACATTTAGGTTAAGGATTTTCAAGTCTATGGCATATGCCTGTTAAATTCCCATTAATTTTTTTAATGGGAACTGAGTGTCCAAATCCTGCGCACATTTGAAAATCTCAGCCTAATCTAAATGGTGTTGGTAGTACAAGACAGACAGTGGACACATGAAAGTAAATTCACAGAAGAGTGGAAAGTAATTTTGGACCCAGCAATATAAATAGACCAATGTTGATTAACTATCCGTAGCCTCAATTTTGTACAAGTCCACAGATATTACAGTGACTAAGAGCTTTAAAAATATCTGGGATTTTCAAAAAGCGCCTAAAGCAGCATGCCATCTAAAGCCCTTAAGTCTCCTGTGAAAATCCCAACCACAACCACTACTGACCTGGGCTGAATTCAGACCAGTGGATTACAGTTGAGAAAGCTCCATTTCTTCCTCTACTACTGAACGTTTTTACAAAAAATACCCAACTTTTACACATCCATTCTAGTTTAATCCTGTTTTTAGTACAGACTTTCCTAGACATAACTTTGAAGAGTCCTTGTAATACAGATCAGAGACAGGCCAAAACTTTTAATCTTCAGGGCCCAAATTCTCTCTTACAGTTGACATCAGTGGAGAGAAAGATACATTTTCCTTGAAGGCTCATCTCAAAATCATCCCTGTAAAGATAAGGAATCTCAGTATTAAAGATGCAGAATGCAGCACACAGTTGACTCTTGGAAAACTAGATAGCTTAACTGCACTAACCCCTCCAGCTGAGGCCAGCATAGCTCCTACTGCTTCAGCTCAGGCAATCTTTCAGCTCACATTGTAAAATTACTATCTGGTTACCATAGCCCACTGCCCAAAGTTTACAGAGAAATATGTACAGAACAGCTGGTTTTTCAACCCCATTTCTTTCCCAAAAGTCCAGTCCCTCTCTGCCTCTTTGAGTGTCTGACCCCGCAAAATTCAGACATGCCAATGGATGGCCAAACCCATCCAGGAGCATTCTGAGTGAAGAAAGGCCAAGTTTAATCTGCAATGACACAAAATCCCACTGCCCATGGCTCATGGCAGTAAGAGGAACGGTCATCACGACCACTCTCCCTTAAATGAGCAGCTCTGAAAGCAACAGGATTCCCTAGAGAGATATACCATGAATTTCCCTAATGAGCAAACCTTTACTAAGTAGTTTCCTTATTAAAATCCTGCAGAAAGGAGTTCCTATCCATGTGTGCAGAAAGATAGGGCTTTCTGAAGGCATCTGCAGCTTCAGGTAATGAAAGACAGCCTGGCAATGTTTGGAAGATCAATTCAGAGACTGTTTGTCACTGAATGAGGAATGCATGATATACGCTATGCCAGACATTTGTTACTGCTAGGTCTGCCATAGTACCTCTTTCTCGTCCCATACCTGCCCCCATGGTGACATTGGCCTGAGGTACCAATATGAGGCCATGCTAAGCAACTGGATGGATACGAACTTCCAGCAGTACTTACATCTGTGATTCCTATAAGGGATCCAGGGTGAGGAGTGAGGAGAAACCATCCAATTTTGTTTTTAGAGTTCCTGCCCCTATAGATACAAGGAGGAAATATTTCCAAGTTAATGGAGAGAGAGAGAGAGAAAGACGGGAAGGAAAAAAAAAAAAAAGCTATCAACTACATGAAAAACCTTTCCTTGCATCTATACTCTTTTCATTTGCACAAAAACCAGAACCAAGTTTCTGAAGAGTTTGCATGGATCTGCTACTTATTCTCCTCACTGTCTGGGATTTATGGTTGCATTGGAGACCATTAGAACATCAGCTTTCCCCCAAGTCAGACCTCAGCTACAGATGTTTGTTTCATTAGTCTGCTTAGGGCATGTGTGTAATCAGGGTAGATCAGGTGAAACACGGACTGAACATGCAGTTCATCACAGCAGACCCTTCCAAGTCCTACAAGTGGCAATGTGGCTGCCCCTCCCACACACAAACCACCAACCAGGACTCTGAAACCTCAAGTGACTGAGAATTTTAGCTGCTTGCTCATCCAACTGCCTCATGTTCCAACATGGGCTCCCGAGCTTCCCAACTCCACCTGCAAAAAGATGACAGATAAAATCCCCACATGCATAAACAGGTACTAGCCAGTAGAAGCAGGGAGGTGATTTCACCCATGTATATGGCACTGGTGAGTCTGATACTGGATTATCGCATCCAGTTCTGGTGTCCAAATTTTAATAAGGACGCTGAAAAATTAGAGACGGATGCCTTTCTAGGAGGGATGTGTTACTCAAATACAATCAGCGGGATCGCTAGGTGAAGTTCTCCGGCTGATAAACTGTATTTAAACTAGAGCTCAGACTAGGCAATCTAACAGTTTTGTCTGGCCTATAAAGATCTGGCTTTTCAATAAGGCCATACGGGCAGCTTCTAAGAGCACAGCAGTTCCAGCCAGGGAAATGGCACAGTGAAGTTACCTGGAGACGCAGTGAGGTGAGAAAGGCTAGTGCAGGGAACTATTTAAAAGCAGCATCCAGGGATAGGGGGGATAATGGTTGAGTTTTAGAAATGGGAAGGAGTCAGGGAGTCATAGTGGGGATTGCTCTGTGACTTTCTATGTTCCCTACGATGCAGGGAGTCAGTCTATCTAGTTATAATGGTTCCTCCAGGCGTTAAACCTTAACTACATCTACTAGATTTCATTGCAGGCTCAAAATGGGAGAGGGAGTGAATGCGTTTCTCCATCCGCAATGCAGTGGGGTCTGCTCAGGGCACATGTCATCAGGTGAAAGATGGATTGAATATACTCATGGCAGACTCTACCCATGCCCTCAGACCCAGCTGTGACACTACCAGTGACAAAGCACAGAAGGGTCTCATGGGTCTGAGAAGAAATGTCTTGTGGGCCGGGTCTCCAATCAACACCCATCCTCAAGATAGTTGTGTGGTTAAGGCTCTGGACTGGGACATCTGGGCTCAGTTTTCAGCTCTGCCACAGGCTCCCTGGGTGACCTCAAATAAATCCTTTAAAATCTCTGGTTTGGGTGCCTAACTCCACTGGGCTCCTTTGAAAAATCTCAGCCTTCAGCTCTCCTCATCTGTAATGCTGATACTTCCTGTCTTCCATCCTTTATAACCTAAGCAGACAAAGCCAACAAAATATCTTTGGGACAGGGATGGTCTCTTTAAGTGACTCTACAACCTCCAGCACAGTAAGGCCTCTAGGCAACAGTGTAATATAACTACTAATAAAACAGTGGATGGGCCCATCAAGTCAAGCATCCTGCCTCCATAGGGTGACCAGACAGCAAGTGTGAAAAATCAGGACAGGGGGTGGGGAGGTAATAGGAGCCTCTATAAGAAAAAGACCCAAAAATCATGACTGTCCCTAAAAATCGGGACATCTGGTCACCCTATACCTCCAGCAACACACCTCTGACTACTCCCCACTACCCCTCACAGAGATCAGAGCAAGCCCTGAAAGCATAGGAGCTGATTATCCTTAACTCAGCTCATGTAGGCTGTAAAACCACTCAGTCCCTTTTCTTTAAGGCCCTACTCAGCAGGAGACTCTTACCCCTTACTGTCCTGTGTGCTCCAGGTCCAGAATGTTTCATTTCAGCCCATTTTCAAGATTCAGTTACTTCATTTGTCCTCTTCAGCCCCAATCGTTTTGTGGGGTTGGGGATTCAGTCTCCAGCCTCTTCACCATCTGAAACAGGAAAAGAAACATTCATAAGACCATGATCCACAAACCCTCTTCCTCTGCTCTGCTACTGCAGCTATACTAGAGATCAGAGTTGCTTCTGGACCCATCTAAACCCAAATTCCCCAGCACACCACAGGCTAGTTCTACCTGGGCATAGCTAGGCAGGAAGAGCTAACACTATACAAGGAGGGGAAGACAGCAGGACTAAAATGAAGTCACTTCTAGGTGGAGAGAGACAGCCAGAGCAAGGTGCAACAGGAGAAGGGTGGGGGGGGATATTTCAGCACAACGGTTCTCAACTGGGGGCCCGCGGCTGGTCCATGAAGCAGGGCTGGCATTGGGCTGGCTGGCGCTGTGATAAAAGAAGTTGGGCAGGAACTCCCCCTTTTATGGGCATCCAGCAAGCCAGCAGCTATAAAATCCCTCTTAGTTGCTGTTCTCTAATTGCGCTACCTGTAAAGCAAGGGTGGGCAAACTTTTTGGCCTGAGGGCCGCATCCGGTTTCCAAAATTGTATAGAGGGCTTGTAAGGTGGGGGAGCGGAGGGGGTCTGTGCCTTCCAAACAGCCAGGCATGGCCTGCCCCCCCATCCAACACCCTCCCACCCCACTTCTTGCCCTCTAAGCCCCCACTCCCAGGAACTTCTGCCCCATCTACCACCCCCCTGTCCCCTGACGTCCCCCTGGGACTCCTGCCTCATCCAACTCCCTTTGTTCCCTGGCAGCCCCTGGATCCCCCACCACACCAACCCCCACCCTTCCTGACAGCCCCCCTGGAACCTCTGCCCCATTCAAACACCCCTTCTCCCTGTCCCCCCCCGACCCCTGCCCCAGGGGATCCCTGCCCCTATTCAACCCCCGTTCCCTGCACTCTGACCGCCCAAGCCCTATCCACACCCTCGCCCCAACGCCCACCCCAAACTCCCCTGCCCTCTATCCAACCCCCCGCCCCCTGCCATTACCATGCTGGCTGGAGCACCAGTGGCTGGCGGTGCTATAGCCACACCGCCAGAGCAGCAGGACAGGAAGCTGCATCATCCGGCTGGAGCCAGCCACGCCACCATGCAGAACAGAGCACCTGGTCAGGTCAGGCCCTGCAGCTGCACTTCCCCAGGAGCTCACATCCCTATAGCCAGAGCATTGCACTCGGGCAAGCTGAGGCTGCAGGGGAGGGGGAACAGTACGGGAACAGGCTGGAGGCGAGCCTCCTGGGGCAGGAGCTCAGGCTGTAGTTTGCCCACCTCTGCTGTACAGAGTTAAAAAAAGTTTCACTGCTATGCATAGGGAAAAAGTAGTGAGTGGGCACCTGGCCAAAAGAGCCAGTGAGAAGGCTAGAACTTTTTAATATTGAAACAAAGATTCCCTTTTTGTCTGTCTGAGGTTGTTCTCCCGGAGAGAGGGGACAGGGCAGAGCTATAGTGTAAGAAGCCTGGGGTCAGGTATGAAAAATCCTCAGTATCATACCTAGAAACTATTAATTTGGAACCCCGAGTAAGTAAGTAGATTAGGAAATGTTTAGGATGATGCATTTCGGTTTCTCTTTTTTTATTTCTTTATGGCTTGTGGACTCCTCTGTGCTAACCCCAGCTGCTTTTGTTTTGCTTGTAACTATTCTTGATGCTTAATCCTTGTAATTGTTCTTTTAAATCTAGCAATAGCCTAAATTCCCAGACGTAAATATTAATTAAAAAAAGAGAAAGAATACCTTTAAGAGTAGAATTGGATTTGTGTGTCTGAAGAGGTTTGTGCACATGTTGTTTAACTACCTGGTGGCAAGAACTGATTTCCCCATTTTTTTCCCCTTCTTTCTCAGCTCTTCCCCGGAAGCGGGGAGGAGGGTTAAAGGGCTTGAGGGTACCTCACAGGAAGGAATCCCCAAGTGCGCCTTCCTGGGCCTCAAAGGGGTTCTGCATTTGGGTGGTGGAAGCATCTACCAATCCAAGGTCAGAGAGAAACTGAAACCAAAGGACTTTAGTACAAGCCTGGAGTGGCATGTATTTGTTTTTAGAATCCTTGTGAGCTCCCCACCTTCTGCACTCAGAGTGCCAGAGTGGGGAATCAGTCTTGAAAGGGGCCTAGGACAGAAAACGCAGAGCCTCGAGCCCCGCAGACCTAAAGCCCCAAGCTCTGCCGGGCAAATGCCCCTCCTGCTCCCCTGAAGCCCAGACACCCCCCCATCCCTCCCCCCCACCCACTCACCCACCCCTGCTGGACCCTGGAGTTTTTAATAGCATTTTCTGGAGACTTCAGAGAAAAAGGTTGAGAACCCTTGTTTTAGCAGACAGACAATTGGCTAAGCTCCCTATTATGCTTACAAAGAGGGGTGGCATGTTTGTAGAAATTTTGGCAGTGCCAAGAACCCATCCCTGTCCAGACTCCACCTTCCAACCTGCCCAAGGCTCTGGGAGGGAGTTTGGGTGAGGGAGGAGGTCTGGGGTGCAGGCCCTAGGCTGGGGCAGGGGATTGGGGTGCAGGCTCTAGGAAGGTGTTTGGGGATGGGAGGGGTGCAGAGGGATGGGGTGCAGAGCTGAGAGGTTTGGAGTGTGGGGGGGGCTTAGGGTGAGAGTAGAGATATAGGTAGTGAGGGGTCTGTTTGTGGCTGGCAATGGGGGGCTTGGGGTGTGGGAAGGGCTGAGGGCAAGAGTAGGAGTGGGGACGTGAGGGCTCTGGCTAGGACTGGGGATAAGATGTTTGGGGTGCTGGAGGGGCTCGGGTAGAGGGTGCAGTGGGGGGGTGAGGGCTCTGACTGGGAGTATGGGCTCTGGGGTGGGGCAGGGTTGGGGATGAGTTTGGGGTGCAGGCAGGCTGCTCCAGGACAGGGGCCAGAGAGAAGGACTCCCCCCAGCCTTTCCGTGCCAGCAGCAGAGAGCCCTGGAGGAGCCCCTCAGCAGCACACTCACCCCTACCACCATCACTGCATGTGCTCCTAGGGCCCCTCCCAGGTCCAGGAATCTCCCTCTGCTCCCCCGTGGTGGGTGCTGGGGGGTGCTGCGTGCGTCTCCTCCCCTGTAGTTGCCCGACTGTAGCCTCACTAGGGGTGAGGGATGGGACTGTCTCCTTGTCCAGCATGAGGCAGGAGCAGTGACTGGAGGTGGGGGGGCTGTACTGGTGGAGGGTCCTGCCGGAAAAGGGAAGGGTCTGAGAGGGAAGGGCAGGCTCAGAGTCAGTGTGCCCTGGCAGTGGTAAGGGGGGCACTAGGACCCTGTGGCAGCAGTTGCTGCAGGGAAGCAGCATGGAGGAGACAAAGACAGAGATGCTGTGCTCTGAGGCCCCGGAAAAGCAAGTGGGCGCAGCAAATAGGGGCCACAGGTGGGACCTGGGGGGGCGCCCAGCCCCAAATGTTGGAAGAGCTGGGCCCGTGGCTCTGAATATTGCCCGAGAACCACGTGGGTATGGCCCTTTTAACGTCCACAGTGAGCAGACAGGATCTCAAACTTTGTTCACACCCCATGCAAGAGACCTGAACAGCTTCAGACCAATAGCATTAATTTCTCTGCAGAGGAAGAGAAGAACCAATCCTGGACGAGGAGGATTTAAAATCTGATGTTCACATCACTAAGGCAACACCAGCCTGAAGGCCTCAAGACACTCACAAGCTAGTAGGTTAGCAAGGCCCAAAAGCCACAAGTCACTCCCACTACACTCCATGATCGTAGCTGAATGCTGGATCGGTCAACACAACTGGCAACAGACACTTCGATAAGGTCAGAGCTGAAAACATCTGCTATAAGCCAAAGGCCAGAGCTGAAGGTTTGACACACCTCAGCCTGCACTAACTGGGGGAAGGGAGATAGGTGGTCTGGCAGGCAGGACCATGATCTAACGAGAATACTCTAGAGTCCTTGCTCCAGGTTGGAAATTACCAAGGCCGTTCGGGGGGAGGGGAGGGCAAGTGGGGCACTTTGCCCCAGGCCCTGGGCCCCCATGAGAGTTTTTCAGAGCCCCTGGAGCGGGGTCCTTCACTCGCTCTGGGGGCTCCGGAAACTCCAGCGGGGCCCAGGCCCCCGGAGCTTCTTCTGCTCCGGATCGTCGGTAGTGGGGGGTCCTTCTGCCCCAGAGCAGAAGGACTCCCCGCCGCCGAATTACCGCCAAAGCGGGACCCGCTGACTAAGTGCCAGGTCTTTGGCAGTAATTCAGCAGCAGGGGCCCCTGCCGCGGGTCTTCAGGGCACTTCGGCAGCGGGTCTCAGAGCGGAAGGACACCCCACCACCAAATTAACACGGAAGGGGGGGGGCCCCCACCACTAAAGACCCCAGGCCCCATGAATCCTCTGGGCGGCCCTGGAAATTACCCGTCTTGGTGAAGCCCTTAAAGAGACGTAGACAATTAAAATCCAGGAGTCCCCCTTCTCTACAGCTAGGTTGGACTCCCTTGCTCTAGCCACTGGTTCACACTCCCCCAAAGTTGGGAATAAAACTCAGGGGTCCTGACTCCCAGCCCCCCTCTTCTAACCCACTACAGTTGCTCCTAGATTTCAACAGTTTTGCTGTTATATAGAGTTTAGATCCCTGGGCAAGAGATTCCCCTTCCTCTGTAAGAAGTCAATCTCATACCAGCTCATGGCTCCCCATATCTGGAACATGGCACTGGTCCAAAGCAATTGTTTCCTCCCAGCAAATCAATTCCATTTTCAGCCTAAAATGAAGGGATACAAACAGTGGTTTAGGATACACAGACCAAAACTTGGCAACCAGAACACATCCAACACCACCACAGCTATTACATTAGAGACAGGAGCAAAATGGAGGTCTGGAGGGACCTTCAGCTCCCATCCTTCCCCCAAACACATCCCCCACATGAGCAATCTCACCACTGCCAGCAGCGCTTCTGAACCCCAAGTCAAACCCGCTCCCAGCTCATTCCACACCCCGAAGGAGGCTGCTAGCCCTAGAACACGTGCAGAAGTGGGAAGCCACCTTTCTAACCCTGCTCCCCCTGCAAGGGCGTCCTTTGTTCAGCCTTCCCCCGCCTCCTCCCATGTGCTTTTTCCTCTTAAAGGGACATACACCCGTACACAAAACTCCTGCTGTTTATTATGGTTTGGTTACAGCAGCAGGAGCTGGCCCCAGGACTTTGCTCCCCCTCGAGGAGGATTCACTGGATTAAAGGGCAGAATTTAGCTCCTGGGTTCGCTCCCGAGCTCTGCAGCACGCTCCCTGCCTGCCCTGAAACAAGTCACCACAGCACATCGGGGCGGGCGGGGGAGAAGAGATGAGTAGAGAGGGGTAATAAACTCTTTCCACAGCACGTGTCGCTTCATGCAGGCCTGAAGAGAAACGCTGTGGCCAGCCACATGATCATTTATTAAAACTCAGGGACAAATCAGGCCAGCCGTTTCGCCCAGATACTGCGAATTCAATGGGAATTTCAGCACAATCTCACAGTTTTAACAGACCATTTTCCCACTAACCTTCTGCCTTCGACCCCACCTAACGAGGTGACCCACCTGTTCTGAATTCAACAGCCCCAGGGCCCGAGTCCCTCCGCCGGAACACCGCTCTCTACCACCTACAGTCTGAACACGGGGTTCGATCCTAACACGTGGGTAGCCAGCAAACGATTCAAACCGCATTAGGGAACTTGCAACTTCCCCACCACGCTAACCTAGATCTCGGAGTATAGAAACAGGATACAGGAAGCACAGTGAGGGTGAAAGAGAGACAGATAAGAGGAAGCGGTAAGTGGGACAGAGAAGAGAGCTGCTTTGCCATTGGCTGAGAACAGGAACTAGTCAGTGTTATTTCTCTGATTGAAGTGAACGAAAGGCAGAAACATTAATCCGTGGCTTCAATCCATGTGTCGAAAGACCTTTACAGAGCTGATTGTAGGAAAATGTGTGTGACAGAAACCCGTGGTTTTCTGTGAAATCTCAAAGATTTTTCAGTCTGTATTAGGGAATACAATCTTGAGCCAACATTTGAAAAGCTAGGCTGAAGTTTTCAGAGGCACTGTCCAGAAATCCGTATGGGGGCTGTAAATTGGGCTGACATTCAAAAGGACTGAGCAACCCTGCTCAGCATTTCTGAAAGTCACTTATTTAGGAGGCTAAATCAGAGTTTAGGAATCCGAATTTAGGCTCCCAGTTTTAAAAAAAAATTAGCTCTGTAATGGTGGGGTCATTTTGATGTCCAAACCCCTTACAAATAGTGTAATATCAATAAACATATTTCACATTTATATATCACTTTGGATTTTCCTCATTCTGAAGTCCCAGGACTGGAAAATATGGAAAGATACTGGCAGTAGGGAGCCAGGTCGTTTAGGCACCTGAAGATGCTGAAAAGTATCTAGTGGGATTTCAAAAGTACCTAAGCACCCTAACTTCCATAGGCACCTAATACCCTCACAAACCTTTGACAATCCTAATATATATCCAGATTCAGAGTCAACAAAGGCTGGGGGGAGGCATCGGCAATGCAGGATTTTTAACATTTGTGGGTAACATAAATGTGGAAAATCTTGGCAAAATCTGCAAAGGAAAATAATGAAATCTCTTGTGTACCATGCTTCCTACCATACTGTTCTCTCAGTTACACTGACATAACCCTGTTAACCTCAGTGGAGTTGCTCCAGTTTCAAACTGGTGTATTTCACAGCAGAATTTTCCTTTCCTTGTGTAGCCCAAAGGTAGGCATTATTGTCACCATTTTACAAGTGAGAAACAGGCTCTGAAATAGATGAAGGTGCAGCTCCTCAAAGGTATTGAGGTGTATAACTCTCACTGGGAATTAAACACCTAAATATCTGTGAGATCTGGGCCCAAGTTACTTGTCTGAGTCGCTGGCCCAGCTGAGAATAGAACCCAGATGTTCTGATTCATTCTCCTCCCAAAATTGGGAATAAAACCTAGGAGTCTGGATTTTCAACCTCTCTCTCATCCTCAGCAGTGAAACCAGATGCAAATAATTCATTTAGCTTTTCTGCAAGGGCCTGGTCTTTCTGGAGTGCTCCTTTACCACCTCGATTGTCCAGTGACTCCATTGATTGTTTGGCAGGCTTCCTGCTTCAGATGTACCTAAACATTTCTTTGCTGTTAATTTTTGAGACTTTGGCTAGTTGCTCTTCAAATTCTTTTTCAACCTGCCTAATTATTATACTTGACCTGCCAGAGTTTGTTTCTTTCTATTTTCCTCAGTAGGATTTAACTTCCAATTTTTAAAAGATGCCTTAATGCCTCTAACCACCTCTTTAATTTATTTTTAAGAAAGAAAGAGAAGTACTTGTGGCACCTTGGAGACGAACAAATTTATTTGGGCATAAGCTTACGTGAGCTAAAACTCAATTCATCAGATGCATTGAGTGGAAAATACAGTAGGAAGATATATACACACGCACAGAGAACATGAAAAGATTGGGGTTGCCTTACCAACTCTAATGAGACAAAGCAATTAAAGTGGGCTATTATCAGCAGGAGAAAAAAAATCACTTTTAAAGTGGTAATCAGGATGGCATATTTCAAACAGCTGACAAAAAGGTCCGAGTAACAGTAGGAGCAAAAATAGCACGGGGAAATAACTTTTACTTTGTGTAATGACCCATCCACTCTCAGTCTTTATTCAGGCCTTATTTGATGATGTCCAGTTTGCAAATTAATTCCAGTTCTGCAGTTTCTCATTGGAGTCTGTTTTTGAAGTTTTTTTGTTTAGGTCTGTAATTGAGTGACCTGGGAGGTTGAAGTGTTCACCGACTGGTTTTTGAATGTTGTAATTCTTGATGTCAGATTTGTGTCCATTTATTCTTTTGTGTAGTGCCATGGTGGTACTTTAGTAGTCCTCTTACTATGTTTTTTAATTTGGAGTAGACATTTAATTTGAAACTCTGTTATGATGTTTTAAAAAAATTTCCATGCAGCTTTTAGGCATTTCATTTTTGTAACTGTGCTTTTTAATTTCCATTTAACAAGCTTTCTCATTTTTGTGTAGTTTCCCTTTCGGAAATTAAATGCTACTGTGGTCGGTTTCTTTGGTGTCGTTCCCCCTTTCTCCCCCCGCCAAGGATTTTACATTTAATTATATCATGGTCACTAATACTGTGTGTTTCAACTATATTCACCATCTGGACCACATCTTTTGCTTCATTTTGGACTAAATCAATGGTGGCCTCTCCACTTGTTGGCTCCAGGACTAGCTACTCCAAGAAGCAGATATTCATGGTGTCTAGAAACTTTATCTCAGCATCCTGTCCTGACATGTACCCAGTCAATATGGGGATACAGTAGAACCTCAGAGTTATGAACCCCAGAGTTACGAACTGACCAGGCTAATGGAAGGTGCAGGCAGGGGGTGTGGCAAAGGTGTTCAGTTCTATGAGACTAGAAAGTTGGCAATCCTAGCTCAGAGGCACCATGGGAGATGTAGTGTATTCCCTGCCTCTATTTCCAATCAGCTGCTGCCAGGCCGGCCTGGCCATCTCCTTTCTAGGGTGAGGAGCCAGCAGTATGACACTGAAAGCGGAAGCTGCCGTGATGCTGGGGAGTGGTCCGCGATGCTCCGGGAGGTGCCGACCTTGCTGGGAAGGGCCCTACCCTCCCATGGGAGATGCTGTCTTCCCGCCACGCCCCATGGGCTGCTCTGCACCAGCCCCAGTGCACTGCGGGGGATGCAGACTCCAGCTTGCTGCCCTGCAGCAGGGACCCCCACAGCCCTACCCCTCCTTACCCACCCCAACTCCCCAATACCCGCCAAGTGTCTCCAGTCTCAATGCTCCAATCCCAGCCAGCCCTCACCCTTCTCTACTAGCTCCGAAACCCCTGTTATGGAAGCGGGGCAACCTCCACCCACTGTTCCCAGTCGGAATCCTTTAGCGAGATTATTGGGTGACGTCACTGTCAGTCACTATCCCGATCAGACTCTAATGGAGCGTGCACTGGGGCAACATATTTTAGAGTGGTAGCCATGTTAGTCTGTATCATCAAAAAGAATGAGGAGTACTTGTGGCACCTTAGAGACTAACAAATGTATTTAGGCATAAACTTTCATGGGCTAAAACCCACTTCATCGGATGCATGCAGTGGAAAATACAGTAAGAAGATATATATATACACAGAGAACAAGGACTCTGTGTATACAAGGACAAGTGCAGCGTCCTGCACTTAGGACGGAAGAATCCCATTCATTATTACAAACTAGGACCTAATGGCTAGGAAGCAGTTCTGCAGAAAAGGACCTAGAGGTTACAGTGGACGAGAAGCTGAATATGAGTCAACAGTGTGCCCTTGTTGCCAAGAAGGCTAACAGCATTTTGGGCTGTATAAGTAGGGACATTGCCAGCAGATTGAGGGACATGATCATTCCCCTCCATTCGACATTGGTGAGGCCTCATCTGGAGTACTGTGTCCAGTTTTGGGCCCCACACTACAAAAAGGATGTGGAAAAATTGGAAAGAGTCCAGCAGAGGGCAACAAAAATGATTAGGGGGCTGGAGCACATGACTTATGAGGAGAGGCTGAGGGAACTGGAATTGTTTAGTCTGCAGAAGAGAAGAATGAAGGAGGATTTGATAGCTGCTTTCAACTACCTGAAAGGAGGTTCCAAAGAAGATAGATCTAGACTGTTCTCAGTGGGGAAGGTTTAGGTTTAAGTTGGCTATTAGGAAAAACTTGTTCACTAGGAGGACGGTGAAGCACTGGAATGAGTTACTTAGGGAGGTAGTGGGATCCCCTTCCTTAGAGGTTTTTAAGGTCAGGCTTGACAAAACCCTGGCTGGGATGATTTAGTTGGGAATTGGTCCTGCTTTGAGCAGGGGGTTGGACTTCAGGGCAGGAGTGGGTGACCACCCCGCTACACACAGAGCTGGTTGGATGCTCTTTGATCACAAAAATTCTTCAGCAAATGTTGCTGTTCTTCACTGAATAATTTACACCACGTAGCAAGTGACTAGTGATTTTCAGAGGGTGGGCGCACAGCACTTTCAAGGCCATTTAAAATGTCTCCTGTTGGGCACTGAAAAAGGAGACTTACAAAATCATGAGTCAAGTCTGAAAATCTTGGCTTTATCCAATTTTTTTTTACATATACAGATAAGAACATAAGAACAGCCATACTGGGTCAGACCAAAGGTTCATCTAGCCCAGTATCCTGTCTGCCGACAGTGGCCAATGCCAGGTGCTTCGGAGTGAATGAACAGAAAGGCAATCATCACATGATCCATCCCGTCATCTATAGAATTTCTGGTTAAAATGTTTTAAAGCTCCTAAGTCCCATTTCAAAAGCACCTTATTCACTTAGGAACCCCCTGATGAAGGGAATTAGGCACTTTTGAACATTTTGCCCTCTGTCTCAGTAGGCATTTGCAGTGCACTGTAGAAGCCTGAAGGGCAAAGGAAATGATCATAGTTTCATTTACCATAAATATTACCTTTCTCCTGTGCCAGGAATGTAGGATTATCATCCTTGTTTGGGTCATGAAGCAGATAGCAGCTGATGGGATTGTGTCAATTCATCTCTTTCTTCAGTTCATCAAGTCTTTTTTCAAGTGGTCCAGAGTTTGGTTGGAAGAAGACCAGCCCACTGGCCAGAACCTGTGTCATTCTGGAAAAGCAGCACCAGAAATGATGTTACCCTTTTCCTATCCTCTTTATAAGAGACAGGAACCTCACTTGAGCGATCTTGTGAAAATCTCTTCCAAAGGGAATCATTACAATGTTGTGCATTATAAGCATTTTTTTTAACTCTGACAAAATCTGAAGAGATCTTGTGGATCTGTTGGATAGAGAGGCTTGGGGCCATAAGCTGAGAAACTGCTCCTTTTGTTTCTAGCGCCTCATGTGTTTGGAGATGCAGGACTTGGTACATCTCTTGTAAATAAACAAGACTACATCTGAGTGAACACCATCCTCTACTGGCTTCTGCTTCCAGCTGGGAACTCCCCCAGAGTCCTGAACTGTGACTAGCTGCTTGGGTTGGAAAGAGGCAACAGTATTATTGTTGCCATAGTTCACAGAGGCCCTGTCATGGACTAGGCACTGCAAAAGGCAGAACAAAAGGACAATTACGCCCCAAAGTGCTGACAACATGGGTGCTGGGGCGAGCCCTCCTTTAGGGAGGCTAGCCCCTGGCTTCGCTCCTTCTGCCCATGGCCGGAGCCCCGAGATCCCTTGCCTCCTGTGGCCGGAGCCACAAGTACCTCTCCTCCCCTGGCCGCAGGGGCAGTAGGCTGGCCAAAGCCCTGAGTACCCCCCAACTTGATTGGAGGAGCCTCGGGCTGGGCGAAGCCCTGAGCATCCCCCACCCCACAGGAGCACTGGACTGGCAGAAGCCGTACCATGCCTCCCCTCCCAGGACCCAACCCTCCCAGGGGAAAATCCAAAGGATCTGTTAGAAGATGCTTTTGATATTCCCTATGCAGGTTTCGGGGCGGATGAGGACATGGTATGTGCCACCTCAGCCACCCCAGAACCTGCATGGAGCATAATAAAACAAAAATTTTGCCACCAAACCCAGGAACTAGGGTCTGGCGGGTGTGGCTGTGGCAGCACTGAGGATGGCAGAGCCTCCTCTGGCCTATTATACCCACCGCCCATGGCTGACAATCTAAGGAACCCACCACAGTGTTCACTGAGTGACAACACAGTAGTAAGTGAGGCCTGGGGCACAGAGTCACAAAGGTATTTAGGCATCTAAACCCCAGCTTTTAGCACTTAAGGCCCAGATTTAGGCTCCACCATGATCCACAAAACCCCTGCTTGACTGCTGCCTCATCCTGTAGGTGCCTAAGTGTTCAGGGTAAAAGTTCCCTCAGAGTCTGAGCAGTTTATACCACAATTCCACAAAGTACTTGAGGACATGCTTAACTTTAAGCACAAGAGAATTCTCAGAGTTCCATGGGACAACAAACATCCTTAAAAACTAGGCACATGTTTAGATACCTCACTGAATTGGGGCCGTAAAGAACAAGCCTCAGAAAGCAAATTCACTGATGGTGTGAGTTGGAGTAAGGCCTGGAATCAATCCAGCCATAGGGCCACCCACTCAGCAAAGTATTATGATACCACTGTCTGTCAACGTTGCCCCACAGCAGATTCCAATACTCTCTGGAAGTAGGCAACCTCTGTATCTCTGTGGTTCCAAAGGCAACCTTCCAGCCTAAAGGCTGCTCCCTGGATCCTGTCTTAATTCAGTCCTGGATACAGAATCATTAGAACTATTGTGGGATCTTTTCCTGAGCAAGGACTCAACAAGAGAAGTGCTGCATTCTTTATATCTTGGAGTCTTGGAATCTAAATTAGTTAGGCACCCAGTCCCTCAGGATCTTTTGAAAATCCCAGCCTATCCAAAGAACAGATGCATTTCTGAATGATGCATTCAAATTCAACCATAATTTGCTAGATGCAGGAAACACTTGGTGGATTCTCTGCAATGTGTTATGTGAGAGTTCAGACCAGATGACCACAGTGGTCCCTCCTGCCTTTGAAATCTATTAATCTATGGATTTTGCAGATCACTATTCATAAGACAATAGAACAGACTGCCTTGGGAAGTTGTGGAAGCTCCTTCACTGGAAGTTTTCAAAAGGAGACTGGATAGACATCTGTCTTGGATGGTTTAGACACAACAAATCCTGCATCTTGGAAGGGGTTGTGGTGCCTTCTAACCCTATGGTTCTATGATTGGCTCGAATGGTACAACTCACATGTCAAAAGTAAGGATGAAGAAAGTACTAGGGTCCTAAGTAACAACACAAGAACATTGTGCTAAAGATCTACCAAAAGTTGGACCCTGCAGGTGATGGGTCTTTGCAAACCACATTTTGCAAAATAGTTACTAACTTTGGGTTCCTCAATTTAACATCAACCAATGTGGGCTTTCTCTCCAAAATTGTTGCACATTCACAACCCCAACAGAAATCCATGCAAACTTAGAGTGCTCAGCAAATCGGAAAAACCAGGTCTCCATTCTCACAAACTGGGCACCAAAAAGTGGAGGCACCCCGATTAGTGGACAGGCTGCACAATTTTGGCCATCGGGCTTGAATTATTTTTGGAACTTCTGAGAAGCTTCAGCTCTCGTTGGCTTTAGTATGATCTGGAGGTGGTCAGCAATGCTGGAATTTAGGCCCAAAGCTGTAAACCACTTTTGGAAATAATCACCAAATATTTTAGTTGTTCTTGTTTTTTTAATAGATTAATGGATCTGATGGCCAGAAAGACCCATTAGATCAGCTAGCCTGACCTCTTGAATAGCAAAGGATGGATAATTTCACTTGGTTACCCCTGTACTGATCCCAATAACTTATGTTTGAAAGGCAACCAGTCTGGACTGGAAGTTTTTAAAAGACTGAGAACTCACTGTTTCCCAAGTGCTGGCATTCGCAGCCCGTGGGAACTTGACGACTTGGATACAAAAGTCGTGCATGAATTAAACAGTTTTCAAACTATTTAATGTGGCCGACAAATTGGCCCAGTGCAGAGCTCCAGATTACATTAATTCAGGGAGTAGTTTATGCATAGTCTCAACACAAGCTTTGTTCGCCCATTCCTGAGAGGTGCTGAGCACACACAGCTCTTGCTGGCTTCACAACCAGGGTTCAGCTCCAAATTCATTCTATGTAATTGAGTTGGGCGCAATTCTTCACTCTTTGGGCCTGATCCTGCCACCTTTACATGAGTAACCATAACTCACTCTAGTGACCATGCTGGCTTTGCTATGAGCACATGCATGGGTAACTACTAGCTGTGTGAGTAAGGGCTTCAGGAGGAGGCCACTTTGGCAAGCAAAACTCAGTGGACGACTCAGTGGATTGAAGAAGACCCTTAGGGCTATGTCTACACTGTAGGTGGATGTGAGCCCCCCAGCCTGAGAAGACAGGCTCGTACTAGCCCCAATGAGTGAAAACTAGCAGTGTAGACATTACGTCTCAGGCAGCAGATCTGGCTCTCAAACACAGGTCACACCCTGCATCTCTGCAATGTCCACACTGCTAGTTTTAGTGCCCTAGCTGGAACCAAGCTAGCTCCCATCTACGATATAGACATTCCCTTAAGGACCCAATCCTGCAACCCTTATTCTTTTGGGCAATGTGTGATCGTTGCTGAGGAGGGCAGGAGAACTCTGGGACTAACTGCTAGAGGAAGAATTACTCACTTGAGTGCTGAAACATTGGTTGATTATGTTAAACTTCATGAATCCTTGCTATTCACACTGGTGTTCAAGGCAGACAGTGCTCTGGGTAGGCTGCAGTTGTTTGTGGAGATCAGTGAGATCACCCATAGGGACTTGTATTCCTAGACATGTTCTTTGGCTCACACTTATATCTGCCTGATGAGCCACAGAAGAAATGGCCCTTTCTTCTCAAGGCAGGTGAGAAACGTTCTTGATTTTATTAGAGAACTAATAATGATATTGTCTCACATTGTTCTTTAAGCTATGTATTGAGAGCTAGGTGGGATGCACTGTGCTTTACAATGGAAGTAAAGACATGGTCTTTGCTCCTAAGAGCCTATTGACTCATCTGATCATGGCAAGACAAAATGCTAGGGGAGATAACAATAGGCAATGGATGGATGGAGTGGGACAGAACACACACAACTGGGCAATGAGCATTGCTTGGCTAGTAGCACAGGCATCTTTCTTTCTTTCTTTCTTTCTTTCTTTCCTTCAGGACTGGAAATATTATTGGAGACATTCTAGAATAAGGTGATGGTCCGAAGACTGAAATGAAGGTGGAGAGAGATGTTTTGTGCAGAACTGGTTCAGGGAAGGCAGTTCATGCCTTTGAGTACCATTTCCACTGAAGTGTAATGGGAATGAGGTGCCCAAACTGTCAGGCAGCTTTGAAAATCTCAGCCTGGCAGCCACGGAGAAGGTGCAAATGTGCTGGTGAGAGAAGGGCATAAAAGGGGTCTGGAAAGAAGTGGAATTAATGGGGTAGGGATCTGACGAGGAGTGTATGGTGTGGCCGTGGACCTGGGTCCATCCAGGAGCTGGAAGAAAGGAATAGGAGAGATTGACGGGCTGGGAATATTTTATATTTTCCCATAAAGCTAGTGTGTGTTAGCTGGTGAAAGACCTGGTTTATCTGGGAGGGGGTTGCAAAGGAAAAGGGTGAGGGAGATGCAGACCTCTTCCTATCTTTACCCATTGTTACTGAACTTTTCTTGTCCACCTGTTTCATCCTGCCTGTAAGTTCTCTGGGGCAGGTGCTGTCTCTTGAATACATGTGTGTGAAACACCCAGCACAACAGGGAAGTGATTGGTAATTGAGGCCTGTATATACAAAATTGGTACATTCTCTTTTTTTATTTACTTGAATCATCCTTTTTTGATGGAAAACTGTTATTCTGGAAAACTTTCACCCAGCTCTAGTCAAAAGAGGGAAGCTAAAGATACAGTACTAGGAATTAGGGTTAAATATTTTGTTAATAGCAGTAGCCAAAAGTATTGCAGTATGCCTATTATAGGCTGCTGTGTTTTGGATAATTACTGTAAAATTACTTAAAAGGATGAAAATTATATTTGTTGATTTTTTATTATCAATACAAAAATGAGGAGAAAAAGCATGAAAAAGAAAATTTCCTAAGACATAATGTCTATCTAGCTGTCTAGTTAATCATTAATCATTAAATTAAACAAATGGGCAAACTCTATGTGTTTGATTGCTGTAATTGTTAATCTCTTACTATCAATTCAATAAAATCTTGGTATTTATTTTTAAATTTTATCTATAAAGGTAAGATTTTCCATTTTTGATATTTGTCAAAGTTTTCAGTGGTAAATAAAGTTATTATCATTGTGAGCGTAGGGTGACCAGACAGCAAATGTTAAAATTGGGATGGGGGTGGGGGATAATAGGAACCTATACAAGAAAAAGACCCCAAAATTGGGACTGTCCCTATATAATCGAGATATCTGGTCACCCTATGTGAGGGAGATGTCTATATTATTTTATGAATATTCTTCATTCGTCTATTTGTTTGCTTGTATTGGTGTAGGTTGCTATATTGTTACAAAGAGGTTAACTCTCACCCAAGTGGACCGCAGGTAGGCAGGAAGAAAGGTATAATTTTCAAATTGCACCATTCACCAATACTTATCAGGACAATTTAGGTGTCAATCCCTTTGATGTTTACCTGTGACTGAGTCCGAACCTCCAGCTTGATATGGGGGTGAGGGGAGAGATTCAAGCGGGAAAACTGAATCAAACAACTTTGCAGTCGATGAAAACCAGAGCCTTGGAGCTTGGCAGAGACAGACACAGGAAGAAAGGGAAAATAGACTGAACTCCAATCCTAGAAGCATGGGTGTTTGGTTAAACTTTAAGTAAGACAGGTACATGTAGGCCTTCTGTTGTTTAATTGTTATGCTTTGATTCCTGCTGTTGAGATTAAATGATACTTTGTTTTGAAAAGGCTGTTTTGTGATCACTGGATTCACCACTAGTCCCAGATCCCAAAGAGAAGCCTTGCAGGGCAGCCAAATCCAGCTGGGCCTGTGGAGCAAACACAGTTGGTACCCAACGAGTTGTACCCTTGTCTGATAGTGGGAGAACTGTCGGATTCCACCCCAGAGAGGTGAAGGCAAGAAACTTATCACCAGAACAGGTTGCATTCAGGGAGATGCTGAGAGAGGTCAGAGTTGCTGCTAGCCCTGAACTGTGACAACCATTATTAACTGGTCATTTGTTTCATGATGATTTCCATCAATCAAAGCATCTAACTGAAGCTGTAACCCTGCTTCTGAAACAAGATTCATGCAGATGTTCCCTTATGCCCATGCAGAGTAACATCCTTCTTAATGGTAGTTACCATGTTCATTATGCTACTTCTAGGGGCCAACCAAGCATGGGCCCTTTAGGGCTAAGTATGGATAGACATAGAATAAAAGAAAGTCTCTGTTCCAAAGAACTTTTAACCTAAATAGAGAAGTCAGCTAAAACATAGGAAAAAGGGAGAAAACATTGATTTCAGTTATCTCCACATGGGCTACAGGTTAATCAACATGAATCTGATTATAAAATCAGGGCCTGAGAAATGGAGTGTGAATACATTCTGTGTGAAATATTTATGACTTTCTAGTATTAGACTCAAGAAAATCATAATCCCAATTTAATGGGATTTTTGTCTCAAGTAATCTTGATTGCGCAGGTCAACATTCTTATATATGTTGAGTTAGTATCTCACTGCTTGAATGGTCATATTGAAATCAGCAGTGAGACTGGAATTTTCAAGTTCACAAAGGAATGAGGTGCCCAAATCTCATTGAAATTAAGAAGCATAATTTTTTTAGGTTCCTTTGAAAATCCCAGCCTGAGAGAAAAGGTAACAGAATTTCTCTTTTGAAATTAGGGGCATGCATTGGTGACTAAGGTATTATTGACCAAAGAGGTAGAGTCTGATGCATAGTCCTTTATTTCCTCTTCATTCAAGCCCACTCGTAGACTGCACTTAAGAATAAATACTTTGGCCAGCTCTAGTTATGAGTTGAGTTGAGGGAGAAAAGTGTTTCTGTTTCATGAAAGATTTCAATATTTTGAAACCGAGTTTCATTCTAAATGGAAACCACCATTTTTGACATTTTCTGTGGAAAGAAATAGAACCCCGTTTTCAGGACTATGTGGCTGCTGGGCTTCTCTAGAGCCACAGACTTTCGAAGAAAGGCATCCAATCTTGGTTGATAGAAGGCCTGGAGATGGTGAATACACCATGTAATACCTGTCTCTGTTTGTCTTCCAGTTGAACACTTATGAAGAAATTATGAACTTGAATCGAACAGTGGTGACTGAGTTTCTTCTTCTGGGATTTTCTACCTCTCCAGAGAGGCAAGTTTTACTCTTTGTGGCACTGTTAGCCATTTATCTGGTCACTGTGGTGGGAAACCTCCTCATTATCCTTGTAACTTTGGTGGATCCTTTCCTTCACACCTCCATGTACTTTTTCCTCTCTAATTTGTCTGCCTTAGAGGTTGGTTACACCTCGGTCACTGTCCCCAAAATGCTGGTGAGCCTCATCTCAGGGGATAAACACATCTCCTTTGCTGGCTGTGCCATGCAAATGGGCTTCTTCCTTTGCTTTGGGAGCACGGAATCTTCCTTTCTGGCTACCATGGCATATGATCGCTACGTGGCAATATGCAACCCCTTGTGTTATACCATGATAATGAACAAGAAGGTGGGTGTCCTTCTGGCAGCCACTTCCTGGACTATCGGCATCCCAGCCCAGGTAGTGCAGACCGGTTTGGTGTTCACCTTACCCTCTGTAGCTCCAGAGAGATCAACCATTTCTTCTGTGATGCAGCCCCTCTGCTGTTGCTGGCCTGTGCTGACACCTCCATGAATGAAACCTTGACTTACATCATGGTCACTTTCTTTGGAATGGTGCCCTTTGCACTGATCCTGTTGTCCTACATCCAAATCATTGCCACCATCCTCCATGATGCCATCAGCTGAGGGCAAGAAGAAAACATTCTCCACCTGCTCCTCCCACCTCATTGTTGTGGCCTTATTCTATGGTTCTGGCATCCTCCTTTATTTACAACCTAGATCCAGTGAATTTCCAGACTGCGCTAAACTTCTCTCCCTGTTCTACACTGTTTTGCCTGCCATGTTGAACCCTTTTATCTACAGCCTGAGGAACAGGGATATCCAAATAACCTTGAAGAGAAATATGTGGAACAAAATGGTTCCTCGCTAGCGCTGAGTGGGAAATAGATTTTCCAGCTTGTTCTTCCTTAGGATGAATCTAAGGCCTACTAAAATTTTTGACAAAGAACAAGAGCAAGACCCATCCACCCCAGAATAGCCGGGTCATTAAACCCATGGGCAGCAGGTAAAATAGGCCAGGGGAGACTAATCCCCCACTAACCCAGGCTGTGGTCCCACCCACACTCTGCTGCAAGGCTCCACCCTCTCCCGCAAAGCCAGCAGGGGCTCAGCTCTGGGTTTCCTGGTTCAAAACAGGGAGAGCAGGGATTCGAATTCAGCTCACCCACGTCCCTTGAAGCACCAAGCTATATCCTCCAGCTTCCAGCTCTGTAGAGCTTTAAATATGGAATTATTTATAGAAAGAGAACAGCTCCCACCAGCACAATTGATAGACTAACCCCAGACTCCTCAGATCAATGTCCTAACCCCAGTCTACCCTTGGAGTGGGCTCTCTTCTTTAGTTCAGATCCCATTCTAGACCAATGAAACATTCATCAAAACCAAAACTTTCCCTCCAGAATTTCCATTTCAACGAATTGAAATTTTCCATTGAGAAAAAAAAAACTTTATTTGAAAAATCCCCAGTGACCTCTAGTCCTCAGAGAATGTGACTTGTCTAATAAGCACACTGTTGGGGTCCCAACTGGCAGAAGTCTATTGGTTTAGGCTTGGTTTGAGACTCCTTGGGCATGATTTCTGAGGTGGGCTGGGCTCTCCCAGTGACCTCTGCTGCTGTTGTGAGCATGCAACACTTCTGAAAATCGCACTGCACGCCTATCAAGTTGGTGGCTGCCCACAAAAGTGCTGATGGAAGTGACTCTCCAAACATTGCTTCAGAAATCTGTAGCAGAAGCAGAGGTAGAAGCCAATTTTCCTTGGCCTGAGGCCACTAGACCATCCCTTCTCTTCTGTTAGACCTGTGCGCCATTGGCTACACACTTTCTAGCTTCTGCAATGAACAAGAGCAGGGTGTAGAGCTGCCTAGAAAACCGAATTTCCTTCCTGTGGGTGTAGGAACAAATTTTAATCCCAAGTCAACAGCCCAGGGACAAAAAGTGAAACCTTGAAAATTGTTTGCAGGTTCATGGGGCTGCTTGACTTTCTGGGATGCCAGGGAGATGGGAAGCTGCCTATCCAGTGAGCTAGCTGCTGAGGCGTTGATTGTTCCAGGGGTTAAAGTTACGGCTGCCCAGGGAGTCAGCTGCTCAGGGAGTTGGGGAATGTCTGCCCAGGAAGTGCGCTACAGCGGAGCCAGTAACGCTGAGTGACCAGCAGGCTGCCTGGGACCTTTGCAGCCCTGGTCACCTGGCAGCTGGCCTTCCAATTGCTAGGCTGGCTGAATGGTGGGCAAGTTAGACAATTTGCTTCCCTGCCTGGTTACATCGAAAGCTGGGACAGAATCAACCTGTTCCCAGGAAGCACATCAGATCTGTTGAATCAGCAACACAGGTCTGTCAGGAAATTTTCAGCCTGCTCTAGCAAAGTCTCCTCATCCCTGTCCACTACAGATCTTCATTCCAGTCACTGTCCATTCTGGGGTCCTCTGGACCAAATCACCATATGTTGTAAATCAGTGCGGTTCCATTCACTTCTGTAAAATGTCACTTGTGAAATGGAGTGGCTGATACTTGTCACTCTTCAGGGACAGAGGTCTGAGATCTTGCTTGCTAATAAGGTGTTTGGAGTGCACAGATTTCCTAATAGCAGTCATTCAGAAGAATAGGATCATGGCTCCCAATCCAGTGCACCTTCCCCTGGGCCAAAGAGTAATCTGGTGAGGGAAAAGGTGCTGATGGCCATCTGTTTTATCTTCTGGGTACAGTTCTGTGTGTCTGCTTCAGAACAATTCAGGAAGATCAATGGAGCCTAGGACAGTGGTATCATAACCTTAGTCCCAGATTTGGACCTTAGCGTCCAAAATATGGGGGTTAGCATGAAAACCTCCAAGCTTAGTTACCAGCTTGGACCTGGTACCTGCTGCCACCACCCAAAAAATTAGAGTGTTTTGGGGCACTCTGGTCCCTCTGAAAAACCTTCCCTGGGGACCCCAAGACCCAAATCCCTTGAGTCTCACAACAAAGGGAAATAATCCTTTTTCCCTTCCCCCCTCCAGATGCTTCTGGAGAGATACACAGACACAAGCTCTGTGAAACTACACAGAGTGACTCCCCCTCTCTGCTTCCAGTTCTGGAAACAAAAAGTACTTTCCTCTTCACCCAGAGGGAATGCAAAATCAGGCTAACAAATCCAACACACAGATCTCCCCTATTTCTTCCTCCCACCAATTCCCTGGTGAGTACAGACTCAATTTCCCTGAAGTAAAGAAAAACTTCAACCGGTCTTAAAAGAAAGCTTTATATAAAAAAAGAAAGGAAAAATACATACAAATAATCTCTCTGTATTAAGATGATACAATACAGGGTCAATTGCTTAAAAGAATATTGAATAAACAGCCTTATTCAAAAAGAATACAAATCAAAGCACTCCAGCACTTATATTCATGCAAATACCAAAGAAAAGAAACCATAGAACTTACTATCTGATCTCTTTGTCCTTACACTTAGAAACAGAAGACTAGAAAGTAGAAAGTACTTCTCCAAAGCTCAGAGAAAGCAGGCAGACAGACAAAAGACTCAGACCCTAAATTCCCTCCACCCAAAGTTGAAAAAATCCGGTTTCCTGATTGGTCCTCTGGTCAGGTGCTTCAGGTGAAAGAGACATTAACCCTTAGCTATCTGTTTATGACAAGTGGTTCCCAAACTTTTCAGGGTCATCACTCCCCTTACTCCTGTCCGGATCGCCCCTCCAGGAACCAGGGCTGTGGCTCCTGGGGTGGGGAGGGAGTGCGGATGGGTAATGGGACTGGGGCTGCAGTTAGGAACAGGTCTGGGGCCAGAGCCAGGGATGGGGCTGGAAGTGGAGCCATGGCTGGGCCATGTTGAAGGCTGGCAACCGGGGCCATGGCTAGGGGTGGGGCTGAGGTTGGGGTCCAAGGCAGTGGGCGGAGCTGGGCACAAGGCCAGGAACCAGGACCACGGCTGGAGGTGGGGCTGGAGCAGAGTTGGGTGCTGACCCCTTCCCGCCCCACATGGTGTCTGGCCTGGGCCCCACCAAGACCCCCAAACATTCCTCCACACATGCCCCACAGTTTGGGTACCACTGGCCAAGGAGCATGGTTGGGAGTTGATATTTTCAAAGAGTTGAGCATATTTTACTCTCTTAGCTTCCTCTGATAAACGCCAGCTGGAATGTTAAGGACAGTAAGTCACAAAGGTTGAATGATATTGATTGAACTAGTATAAATGGTGATTTTCCATGACTTAGACCTCAGCCAAATCAAGACACACTTTTATGGCCAACTGTGAGTTCTAGACCATCTCAAATTTCAATTTCCTACTTGAATCCTTTGAAGTATTAGAGCTGTACAAATGTCTGTCCCAGGTAATTCTCAAAGGTGGCGAATTTCCACCCATTTGTCACCACCCTGCTTCTTGGAAACAGCTGAAAAATAGAGCCAAGGCACAGGCCAAGTCGCTATTGCAGAAATTTACAGCCCACATATTTAGTGGAGCATAATAACTCTGCCCTGGCAATCATTTTCAGATTTAGTTTGAAGTGCTGATTTTTAGGGGTGAATCTAAAATATTACAGTTAATTTAAAAAAAAATATGGGACAACTGACTCACAATTCCCCATCCACAGCACGGAATTTCAAAACAGGAGTATGCCAAACTAAAATAAAAATCTCTGTTTTATGAATTCTTCAAATTGTGATGAAATACAGAAAAATATGTATTAAAAACAAACTGTAGAGCAATGGCATTTTTATGTGAATTCTTTTTGTGTGTGTGTTTTAAGGTTTTCAAAGATTCACAAACTTTGAATAGCCATCCTTTAGTACATGAAGTTAAAATCAAATGTATGACCACTACTACTAAATTAATTTATAAATAAATAATTCAGCATTGGTCATTACATTCTGAACCAGCAGAGTAGCAGGTTGGAGGTCTAGGTTGGCTATTAGGAAAAACTATTTCACTAGGAGGGTGGTGAAGCACTGGAATGGGTTACCTAGGGAGTTGTGGAATTTCCATCCTTTGAGATTTTTAAGGCCCTCTTGACAAAGCCCTGGCTAGGATGATTTAGTTGGTCCTGCTTTGAGCAGGGGATTGGACTGAGGTCACTTCCAACCCTAATCTTCTATGATTCTATGATCAACACACAGGCCTGGTCTACACTACGAGTTTATTTCAAATTTAGCAGCATTAAACTGAATTGACGCTGCACCCGTCCACACAATGAATCCCTTAATTTTGATATAAAAGGCTCGTAATATCGATATCTGTACTTCTCCCCAACGAGGGGAGTAGCGCTGAAATCGGTATTGCCATTTCAAATTAGGTTTAGTTTGGCCACAATAGGGACTCACTACAGTGCCGCGTGAAAGTTAAGGAGCTCAGACAAGCCTACCAGACAACCAAAGAAGCAAACGGAAGGTCCGGGGCAGAGCCGCAGACATGCCGCTTATACGCTGAGGTGCATGCAATTCTATGGGGGGGCCATCACCACTACCCCATCCCTGACCGTGGATTCCAAGCAGTGGTTACTCTCAGCCATGCCTGAGGATTCTGCGGATGGGAAAGATGATGATGATAAGGAGGACGAGCTTGCAGAGAGCACACAGCACTCCATTCTCCCCAACAGCCAGGATCTTTTTCTCAGCCTGACTGAAGTAGCCTCCCAACTCTCCCAAGGCATTATTCCAGACTGTGAAGCAATGGAAGGGACATCTGGTGAGTGTACCTTTGTAAATATAAAACATGGTTTAAAAGCAAGCATTTTTTTAATGATGAATTTGCCCTGAGGAATTGGGATGCATTCACTTCCAGTACAGCTACTAGAAAAGTCTGTTAATGTGTCTTGGGATGCAGCGGAAATCCTCCAGGGACATCTCCATGAAGCTGTCCTGGAGATACTCCAAAAGCCTTTCCAGAAGGTTTCTGGACAGTGCAGCCTTATTCCATCCTCCATGGTAGGACACCTGACCTCGCCATACTAGTAGCAAGTAATCTGGTATTATTGCATGACAAGGCCTGGCAACGTATGGTCCCAGTGTTTGCTGGCATTGAAGCAACATCTGTTCTTTTTCTCGCTGTGTTATCTTCAGGAAAGTGATATCGTTCATGGTAACCTGGTTGAAATATGGGAATTTAATTAAGAGGACAGAGGTGGCCATTCCTACTGGGCTGTTTGCCTGTGACTGAAAAGAAATCCTTCCCTGCAGTTAGCCAAGGGGGGGGCGGGGTGGAAATTGGCACTAAGTTTTTTCGGGTTTAGCTAGCAGGGATCTTCCCTGATACCAGCCACTCAGTGGGGGGAGGGGTAAAGCGATCATTGCAGAGAATTGGAGGGGGAGGGCTAGTTTGGTTTCTGCTGCTGCACATTAACGGGAAAGCCGCAGCACTCAACAGTCTTTGCTTGGTATGTGGGAAAGGAGGGCACTGGTTTTATGAAGGCTGCAGAAGCTGAAAGACAATGACTTACCATGGCCGCATGCAAGCTGAATTCTGTTGCCCGGACCTGCATTGGTGATCTATAACACCAAAGCCACAGGCACTCAATATTAAGATGCAAAATGCTACCTTGTACTGAAATCACATGTGCTATGTAATGTGAATAATGTTGTTCACCGTGAAAGAGTATAAGCATTGTTCTGTAAAATGTATCTTTTAAAATATTTCTCTCCCTTTTTTTCCCTCCCTCCCTCCCACAGCTGCAAATTTTTCAAGCCTCCCTCCTCCGTCCCGAAGGCTATCTCAGATAAGGTGGTGGAAAAAAAGAACGCGAGATGAAATGTTCTCTGAAATCATGGAATCAATCTGCAATGAAAGAGCTTATCTGAATGAGTGGATGGACGCGGTATCAAAGTACAGGAAAGATGCCAGTAAACGTGAGGACAGGAGGGACAGTCGAGATGAGAGGTGTCGGCAGGAAGATCAGCGGTGGCAGGATGCAAAGCTGAGGCTGCTGCGTGATCAAATTGACATGCTCCGGCGTCTAGTGGAGCTTCAGAAACGGTAGCAATATCACAGAGTGCCACTACAGCCCCTGTATAACCGCCCTCCCACCGCCCCAAGTTCCATAGCCTCCTCACCCAGATGTGTAAGAATGCGGGGGGGAGGCTCCGTGCACCCGCCCACTCCACCCCAGTGGACAGCCCAAGCAAAAGGCTGCCATTATTTTCCTTTTCTATCCTCCTCCCAAACCCTACCCAGACTACCTTGTCAGGTCTATCCTTCCTTTTATAATCAGTTAATAAAGAATACATGATTTTTAAATGATAGTGACTTTATTTCCTTAGAAAGCAAGCTGTGATTGAAGGGGAGGGTGGGTTGCTTAGAGGGAGTCAATCAAGGGGACAGGTTTTCATCAATGAGAAACAAACAGAACTTTCACACCATAGCCTGGCCAGTCATGAAACTGGTTTTCAAAACTACCTTGTCCCTGGAGCGCAGGGTCTCTCCTCTGCCCCACATGGAGAGACTGAGCCCTCATTGCTCAGTGTATAACGGGGGGGTCGCCTGGCCTCCTGTACACCACGAACAAGAGCCTTGTGTCCAGCAAGTATAAATGGGAGCTTTGTCTATGGGTCCGGAAGCCGGGAAGGGCACCACCCCTCACTCCTAGGCTGAGGTGGCCGCATGACCGGAGTGAGACTGCTGCCTAGCTCTGTCCCCATGGGGGACAGGACAGAGTGGGGGGGCACAGGAGCACACACCAAAGCTCCTCACCTGTGATACAGGAGCACAAGTCGCATGGACTTTCAACAAACCCCTTATTATTTTCAACTTTTCCTTTTATATATATGTAAGCAGAGTCAGGATGAGCTCTACCCTGACATCTGGTGGTGAATTATGGTGAGTGTGGAAAAGAACTTCAGGAGCTGATCTCGTTTGCACAGGGACACCCACCCTGCCTAGCATGAGCCCATGGCAGCGCAAAATGGTCACTTTGGCAGTTGTGGAATCCCTAGTTTCTCTGTTATTGGGGCAGGAGGAATAAAGTGTTGTTACCTTGAATATGTGAATCAAGGACAATGAAACTGCTTTATGACCGCATTGTTTCCCTCCTTTATTAAAAGGCTTTTGCTACACTCAGACTCTGTGCTTGTGAGAGGGGAAGTATTGCCTCCTAGAGGCACCAAGGGGGTGGTATGTAAGTGTCCCAGGTCACTGAGTGGGGCCTCAAGCTGGTTTTGCATTGTGTTATTGAAACAGAACACCTAGAGACTGAACCCGACCCTTGTTGCTGCAATTCAGAGGAGGAGAAGGTTTTATATATATATATAGAGAGAGAGAGAGAGTTTTTTTAATGTATTACATATACAGTATTTTTATTTTATTTTACCCTTTAATATATATATATATATGTATTAGTGTTTTGTAATTTTATTTTCATTTAGGCTTGGAAGAATATTTTTTTAAAATAATTTTAGAGTAATAACAATGATTTTTTAAGCGTTTTCAAATCTATATTGGCTTTAAATGTTCACATTTGCACAAAACTATGGGTTTTAAGCATTCTTTATTTCTGTTTATTGATTTTTAATGTACACAGTGGGAAGAAATAAGAGAAGGGTTGTGATGACTGGGAGGGTGGTCAGACAATCATTATTTTATGACTGTGGATGTTAAGATTCAAAAATTTTAAAGCTTTGTATTTGTTAACACACCCAAACTGTCAACACCACACATCTAAATTTACAAAGGAAATATCCTTAACTCAAACTCATAAGTTCTCTCAAGCAGCATTTTTCTTTGCCTATCTGGAAATTTTGATTATTGATGGCATTTTCCTCCCTGCAGTTTTGCATGTGTATGATGAAATCATTCACTGATTAAAATCTAATCCTTACAAACCTCTGTATATTTATGCTTTGTCTAGCAAATCCAGCATGGCTCCCACTTTGGCCAATGCCACCCAGCCAGGCCCCTCGCTTCCAGTCCCCTTCCATTATGTTCTCCCCCACTCTAGTCATCCCCTAAAGCCAACCCTTTGCCCTACCGATCCAGGCAGTTCCTTCAACAGGCCCCCTACCCCTCTAGCCAGACTCTTCACCCCACCACTCCAGCCAGATAGTCCTCCTCGCATCCACCTAGGAAGAGGGAATTGGACTGCCTGGGCAAGGAGACTGGGACTGAGATGACAAGCCTTAAGCAGTGAAGACCTGGACTGAGTAGGCAAGTAGAATGGGACTGGGACAAGGAGCCAGGGGTGGGTTTTCTGGTCTGTTCATAGAATCATAGAACATCAGGGTTGGAAGGGACCTCAGGAGATCATCTAGTCCAACCCTTTGCTCAAAGCAGGACCAATCCCCAACTACATCATCCCAGCCAGGCCTTAAAAACCTCTAAGGATGGAGATTCCACCACCTCCCTAGGTAACCCATTCCAGTGCGTCACCATTCTCCTAGTGAAATAGTTTTTCCTAATATCCAACCTAAACCTCCCCACTGCAACTTGAGACCATTACTCCTTCTTCTGTCATCAGGTACCACTAAGAACAGCTGAGCTCCATCTTCTTTGGATCCCCCTATCGGGTAGTTGAAAGCAGCTATCAAATCCCCCCTCATTCTTCTCTTCTGCAGACTAAACAATCCCAGTTCCCTCAGCCACTCCTCGTAGGTCATGTGCTCCTGCCCCCTAATCTTTTTGGTTGCCCTCCGCTGGACTATTTCCAATTTTTCCACATCCTTGTTGTAGTGTGGGGCCCAAAACTGGACACAGTACTCCAGATGAGGCCTCGCCAGTGTCGAATAGGGGGGAATGGTCACATCCCTCGATCTGCTGGCAATGCCCCTAATTATACAGGCCAAAATGCCGTTAGCCTTCTTGGCAACAAGGGCACACTGTTGACTCATATCCAGCCTCTCGTCTACTGTAACCCCTAGGTCCTTTTCTGCAGAACTGCTTCCTAGCCACTCAGTCCCTTGTCTGTAAGAGTGAATGGGATTCTTCCATCCTAAGTGCAGGACTCTGCACTTGTCTTTGTTGAACCTCATCAGGTTTCTTTTGGCCCAGTCCTCTAATTTGTCTAGGTCCCTCTGTATCCTATCCCTACCCTTCAGTGTATCTACCACTCCTCCAAGTTTAGTGTCATCTGCAAACTTGCTGAGAGTGCAGTCCACACCATCCTTCAGATCATTAATGAAGATATTGAACAAAACCTGCCCCAAGACCAACCTTTGGGGCACTCCACTTGCAGTTGGCTGCCTTTGATCACTACCCTTTGAGTCCGACAATCTAGCCAGCTTTCTATCCACCTTATAGTCCAATCATCCAGCCCATACTTCTTTAACTTACTGGCAAAAATACTGTGGGACACCATATCAAAAGCTTTGCTAAAGTCAAGGAATAACACCTCCACTGCTTTCCCCTCATCCACAGACTCAGTTATCTCCTCAAAGAGGGCAATTAGGTTAGTCAGGCATGACTTGCCCTTGTTTATCTCCCAATTTTTAAGTACTCAGCCATTTAGACTTTCAGAATTACACCCATGTCACAGCATGTGCTTTCAGCTACATTCAGCCCAGGAGTCCTAGATTGTTGTGATATCAGAGGTATTTCAACCAATCCCCTTATCCCTACAGCTAATTTGCATGCAGCAATTTCATTGGCTGTACAGAGGGTGAATTATTTGACTCAGATGCCTCAGTTCATGGCACCATGGGCTCTCAGTTGCCTGTAAGTATATCTGCAGTTACTCGGTGCAACACTTCAATTGGAGTATTAGTAATTGTAACAAATGGGGGACCTGGGGAGTGCAAGAAGTTCAAATGACTGTATTGAAATGTGCTAGACTGGCATGGATTTTCGGGACAATATAAGCTCTAAGTGGGTTTCCTGGGGAATCCCTGGGGGTGGGTTAATGAAAATTGAACAATCTCAGCTATGCCCTTGATGAAGAGAGGGTAATTGGCTGGTGATTACCTGATCCAAGGGGCTTGGAGAACAAGGGCCATAGCTGCATAAAGAAACAGATGAACTGTCCAGTTAGGATCTGATTCCTGGTTTAAAAACTGACTTGTACTTGTAATGAAGGGGACAAAACCAGTTGTAGGGGTTGAAAAACTGACACCACAGCCTAGGCTGGAGCGTGGGGGGGTGACCTCTGGTAAACTTTTGGCATGGATACAGATCAGTGATTCTCAACCTATTTATCATTATGGGACACATGTGGGCCGCAATGTATCATCTGGGTCACAGGTTGAGAACCACAGCATGTCCTCCCCAGCTCTGTCCCCCCACAGGCTCCCTATGCCCAGTGCCTCCCAAAGTGGGGCCAGGAGCGCAAGCACTATGGCTCCATCTGTGCAGGGCATGGTGGCAGCCCCGACACTGGGCTTGGCCACATGGGGCCAGGGCAGCCAGGCGGCAGCCTGGATACTGACTCCATGGGTTGGCAGACAGCTTCAGTGCCTACCCTGAACCCTCTGCCAGGCAGCAGTTCCAGAATCCACTTTTCAGCACTGGCAGGGCAGCAGCCCTGGATCCTGCCATGTGGGGCCGGCCGGTGACCCTGACCCCTAGCCCTGCTCAGCCGGGCATACCAGACCCCGTGGCAGTGGGCAGCAAGGCAGCTGGTAACTTGGCCCCATGCAGCCCTGCAGCCTTTAGCGCACAGCTAGGCCGCAGGTGTGTGCTAATTAGGCCGCATGCAGCCTGTGGGCTGTGGGTTGAGAACTGCTGATATAGATTCTTTTATTGTTTTTTACATGTTTTCTCTGTATGCTTTTGCTCTAAGAATAAATGTATTTTGCTTTTTGAAGGCTGGTTGGCAACTGCTATACACCGTTATTGCCATTGCAGAAGGGCAAGGGATAGCTCAGTGGTTTGAGCATTGGTCTGCTAAACCCAGGGTTGTGAGCTCAGTCCTTGAGGGTGCTACTTAGGGAGCTGGGGCAAAATCAGTACTTGGTCCTGCTAGTGAAGTCAGGGGGCTGGACTCAATGATCTTTCAAGGTCCCTCCTGGTTCTAGGAGATTAGTATATCTCCAATTACAAAAAAAATAAAAATTGTTAATCACTGGTAGTGGACACCAGTCAGACCTATTGAGGTTCAGGGGACTGCAAGCTTTAAACCCCCCAGTTTAAGGAAGTGACAGCTTGGGAGCCTTAAACCTTAAGTGGATGCCCTCAAGGAAGGCTGGAGGTGTCGGGGAAGAGGGCCAATGTTGCATTTAACTGTGACAACAATGATATTAATACATAATATTCTCTCTATGAAGTCTAATACTCAAGGATTTTAAAGCTATACATTACAGAGATTAATAACAATACATTTTACACATAAGGAAACTGAGGCACCGAGAAAGGAAGTGACTTGCAAAATGAGACTGCCAGCAGAGTCAGGACCAGCACCAAAATGTCTTAACTGTCAGTCCTCTGTTTTAGCTACAGGGCCATTCTTAATTTACTATCAACTTCCCCAGCATTTCTATCATTTCCAAGGGTTATAGGTAGCTCCAGGAATTCTTCATCACAGGTTACTCAACAAATCCCCTAACTGTTAGGGTTTTCAAGGTCATTGCAATGTTTGTGACTGATTTCAAGAGGGGTTAAAAAAGAAGGATGATCACATAGACATCATGATGTAGGGTGTATTGGATAGATAGATAGATAGACAGATAGATAGATTAGATAGATTCTTCTATTCCTATTTGCATAATGTGATCTTGAATTTGCCACCCTTCAAAACTATTGCCCTTAGGAGTTTGTTCACACACTCTCGAACTTCCTGATTTCTGAGGCTGTATATGATGGGATTAAACATGGGGGTCACTGTGATGTACAGCAATGAGAAGACCTTGTTAAGAGCTGGCAAGTCATTTGCTGAGAGGGCCACGTACATGACAATCAGGGTCCCATAGAAAGTGGTGACCACAATGAGATGGGAGGAGGAGGTGGAGAAGGCCTTTGCCTCCCAGTGGTGGAAGGAATTCTCAGGATGGCCCTGAGGATGTGAGTGTAGGACACCAGGATTAAGAGAAATGGGACCAAGGTTACAACCGAGGACAAGATGCTAACAGTGGTTTCGACTGAGTAACAGTCCGTGCAGGAGAGTTTTACGAGAGGTTTGAAATTGCAGAAAAAATGGTTGATTTCATTGGGACCACAGAATGTCAGATGGGACACCACAGATACTGTTATCATGGGTATCAGAAAATCACATGCCCAGGAACCAACTGCTAATTGGATGCAGACTCTGCCAGTCATGACAACTGCATAGTGCAGTGGATAGCATATAGCCAGGTACCGTTCTTAAGCCATCATATCAAGGAGCAAGCACTCCGTGGTTCCCAATGAAGCAACGAGGTAGAACTGTATCATACAGACAGGGAATAATATTATCCTCTTCTCCAACAGGAAACCAAGTAGCATCCTGGGGACGATATTTGTGGTGTAGCAGATTTCCAGGAAGGACAAATTGCTGAGAAACCAGTACATGGGGGTATGAAGGCAATGCTGGGACAGAACTGTTACCACAATCAAAACATTTCCTGTGATTGTTGCAATGTAAATAATGAGAAAAGACAGAAAGAGCAGCACCTGAGACTCGCATAGATTGGAGAATCTTAAGAGGATGAATCCATCAATGTCTGTTTGATTTAGCCTGTGTAGTTTGGCCATTTTTGGTTTAAGAGAAGTGTCCTTGAGCCTTTGAACCTCAGTCCTGGGAGACACTGCAAGACACACTTTTGTGATCACCCTTTCATGATCAAATAATGTTATAATCACAGAATCATAGAACTGGAAGAGACCTCGAGAGGTCATCTAGTCCAGTCCCCTGCACTCATGGCAGGACTACGTGTTATCTAGACCATTCCTGACAGGTGTTTGTCTAACCTGCTCTTAAAAATCCTCAATGATGGAGATTCCACAACCTCCCTAGGCAATCTATTCCAGTGCTTAACCTCTCTAATAGTTAGGAAGTTTTTCCTAATGTCCAATCTAAACCTCCCTTGAACAATTTAAGCCCATTGTTTCTTGTCCTAGAGGTTAAGAAGAACAATTTTCCTCCCTCTCCTTGTAATAACATTTTATGTACTTGAAAACTGTTAACATGTCCCCTCTCAGTCTTCTCGTCTCCAGAATAAAGAAAAACAGTTTTTTTTTTCAATCTTCCCTCACAGGTCATGTTTTCTAGACCTTTAATCGTTTTTGGTTTTGCCATATTACCAGTTAGTAGCTCCTCAACTGACATCCTCATTCTCTCTAATTCAGCATTGTTCTTCTAATTCTCTTATCCCTTTCTCCCTCTTTTGCTGCTTCTTCATTTACCGCTTCTTCTTCTTCCTCTGTATGAGTTTCCATCTCATGCAGATTAAGATGTTAACCCAAAAGTGTTATCTTACACTGCAATAAGATGACCCTAGAGCTGGTTGGAAAAGACTGACACTGGGATTTTCAATGGCGCCTCAGAGAGTTAGGTGCTCAACTCCCATTGAAATTAAGCAGAATTTCCATTGAATTCCAAAGGTCAGATTTTCCAATGAGCAAGGCAAATTAGGCATCACGCTGCCCACAAGCTCCTTTGAAAATTCCAGCTTGAATATTTCAAAATTTTGATTAAAATTAGGATAAATCCACTTTTGTTTTTACTTTTGGGAAAAAAATCACTACAAAAAATGGAGCAGAGAAGGAAATTTATGTACTTTTTTTAACCAGCTCAATTTTTCTTTTTCTTTTCCATATGAAATATTGACAAAATTTTGCGAGCAATATTAATATTAAAGTCTAAACTTTTCCAGCCACTGTTGTTCATTCCTATTGATTGAAGTTTTTGAGGCTACCTGAGTACTTATGTATTGTTGTGGTATCCCTCACCCCTGCATGCACATAACATGCTTAGTCTGAGCAGGGTTGGTGAAAACTTTTCCAATAGAATTTTTTTTAAAGGAAAATTAGATTGTCTCATTTCTTTGATTTTCAGCCCAAAATTTCCTGTTTTCAGTTTGAGGATGAAAAGGACAAATTGTCTTCTGAAAATGTTGATGAAATTCCTGCCCCCCGATTTTTTTTGCAGAAAAAATAAGCCATTTTTTGGACAGCTTTAACCAACCTGAATAAGACCCAAATAAAGACCCCTTGGGTTTGACCCTACACATTTTCTTTCTAAGCAAAAAATTCAGTCATATTCACCTCTCATGCTGCTTTAGAACATCTTATACTTTTCTTCGGTATTTGCTGATCACCCACTGGTATCTTCAGTTCCCCTTTTCTTGCTTTTTTTTGTGATGCCTTCAATCTCTTCCCAGGGTCATGTATTGTCTGCTTTCTGCCACCGAGAATTTAGGCAGATAATATTTTCCCAGGGTTTGGGTCTTTTGTAGGTTCTGATGCATTTTCCTGTACAAGCCTCACATTCTAATTTGCTTCCCCAAAGGCTTCATTAAAATGTTTCTTTTTCTAGCATGCGCAAGTTACCTTTCAATGCTGGTCCCTCTTCAGACAATGGAGGCCAGATACATAGATGGAATAAATCGGCATACATCCATTTACACCAGCTGGGGATCTGATCCATTGACCCAATGGAACTATGGCTGATTTACCCTATCTGAAAAAAGATGGGGGTATGTGATGGAGAGCTTAAAGCTCTACTGTCTATTTTGAATGGTAGTTAGATGCCTAGTGGGATTTTCAGAAATATCTAGGCACCTAACTCCCATTGATATCAATGAGTTTTAGGCAGATAGATGCTTTTGAAAATCCCACTAGGTTCCAAAATACATTTCAAAATCTGGCGCCTAACCTGTTTATGTGCTTTTAAAGAATGTATTAGGTACTTGTTTTCATCTTCAGATGCCTGAGTACCTTTGAAAGTCTGGCCCTTAGCTGCTTAAGGATAATTGGAAAAGAATGGGACTTAGATTCCTAAATCTCATAGGTAATTTTGTAAAAATTTGCTGTAAGGGGATATTTTAAGAGTATGTAAGGAACTAGTTGAAGCAATCTCAGAACCGCTAGCGGTTACTGTATTTTCTGTAGTATTTTCATTAAGCCTCTGTTTGCCTCTGTTTCTCCCATATTTTGTGTTGCTACACATTGGGTGCAAAAGGGTTACGTCTGCTCTTGGAGCAGCAAAGGAAGTATGAGGGGTGTGTGTTGTCTTGCTTTTTGGAGCAGACTGAATGGGTCATTAAAGTGCTGGCCCAGGCTAACCCCTACCAGTGGAAAATCCAAGAAGACAATGAAACCCCCAATAGCCAGAACAATGATGCCTAGCAACCAACAACTAAGAAGGAGGTTTTCTCCCACTTCTCAATAGGGAAGTCAAGGAGAGGCCCAGCCTGAGAATACAGAGGTGACAGAAGGGAGAGCAGTTGGTTTTGGGAGTAGGAAAGGAACTGAGAGAAAAGAGAGAGACAGCAATTGGAATGAGTCCATAGCAGATTGGCTATTGGCACTGGCTATGCCAGCATGAATTATGTCTTAACGTTTCTTTCCCTATAATAACCTAGGGACTTCCAGAGTCTGTATGCCAGAGGACTAATACATGGTTACCTTGTTTTGGAAGGACTGCCTGCTGTCACTGCAAATACTCACTGGGAGCATTGCGCCCTGAAGGGGTGCAGTACAAGCCACTGCAGGAGTCTGGCTAGGCTGGATTCACTGAGGGGAGTCATGGACAGAGAAGGGGGTTGTTGGTCTCAAAGGCCCAGCCTGACTTGGGGGAAACAGGCCTCTGTGTGGAACCTTGGAGCCTGGCACAGGCTGGGGCATAGACCAGACCCTGTGGATCTGTAACACTAGGGTACTTAAGGAACTAGCTGAAGCAATCATGAAACCATTAGCAATTATCTTCTAGAACTCATGGAGGACAGATGAGGTCCCTCAGGACTGGAGAAGGGCAAACATGCTACTTATTTCTAAAAAGGGGAAGAGGACCCAGGCAATTATAGACCAATAAGCCTTCGATACCTGGAAACATACTGATATAAATGATTAAACATTCAATTTGTAAGCACCTCCAGGATAACAGGCTTATAAAAAAGAGTTAGCATGGATTTGTCATTAACAAATCATGCCAAACTGACCTAATTTCCTTCTTTGACAGGGTTACTGCCCTAGGGATTGGAGGGGGGGGAATCAGTAGAAATGCTATATCTTGTTCGACCCAGTCCCACATGACATTCTCATAAGCAAACTAGGGAAATGTGGTCTAGATAAAATCACTATAAAGTTGGTGCACAACTGGTTGACAGACTGTACTCATAGAGTAGTTATCAATGGTTCACTTTCCACTCCCCATGAGGAGAGAGAGGTTGGGGACTGGTGTGTGTACCTGATGGTATGGGCCCCTTGTGAGGGTGTGGCACACCAATTGCACATCCTCCTCTCTCCACTGTTAAAGAGTAGAGCTAATTTTGATTCCATTAGGAGTCCATCTAAAGACTGCTGAGCTGAATTCACATTGAGCCAATGGTGCACCAACACCAGGGCTCCCCTACTAAGAGCTGAAATCACTGAAGGGGCTGAGCTGAGATCACTGAGTGCTGTGTTAACCTGTGGGGGAGCCTGAAGACCTATTGTTCAGTGGCTGGCAGAGCGGAGTGGTTTGCAGTGTGTTGGAGCAGCCGTGGTTGGAGCAGCCCATGGAGCAGTGAGCAGAGTGAAGTGGTTTGCACGAACAGCTGGAGGAGCGGCACGGCTGGTGTGGTGGAGCGGGTCGTGATGAAGGCTGCAGCAGAACTTCATGGAGAGGTGGAGCAGTTGGCCCTGGGCCACGTAAGGTGCCCCCTAACACCCTGTGTGGACTCTCCCCCCCCCTTTCCACCCAGGCTGGGTGGGGGTAAAACTCAGCAGATAAACTCTTGAATTCTGGGGTGGCACTGACCAGAGACTTTTGGGTTCTTGGACTTTGGGGTAATTGGACTTAAGACCCTAAAGGGGAAAGGACATTGCCAAATGTACTTGGAGGTGGGTTTTGTTTATGGTTTGTGTTATAATCCTGTTTGTGGTGTTTCTCCAATTGGATGCCGCATTGTTTCCTTCCTTTATTAAAAGGATTTTGCTACACTCAGACTTCGTGCTTGCGAGAGGGGAAGTATTGCCTCCTAGAGGCGCCCAGGAGGGTGTGGTATGTAAGTGTCCCAGGTCACTGGGTGGGGGCTTGAGCCGGTTATGCATTGTGTTACTGAAACGGAACCCCTGGATACTGAACCTGGCCCTTGTTGCTGCCAACTCAGAGGATGCATTGTGTTACTGGCCATTTGTCAGCCTCTGCACTATGCAGACTCAATGAACTGGAATCTTTGCATTAAGCTGGCTGCTGGCTTGTTGGTTTGGGGATTTCTGTTGGCTGCTGTGTTGCAATTGCTTCTGGCAAAATCTTTAACCCTAATGAAATTGACCATTTCTTTTGTGACTTGACGCCATTGCTGAAATTGTCCTGTTCTAACACCTACATGGGGTGCAGGTAGCGATTTTTGTCTCATGTTGCCTTGTATCACTGATCCCCTTCCTTCTGACCATCACATCCTACATTCATATCCTCCTGGCTATCCTCAAAATCCCATCAAAGAGTGGGAAGCAGAGGACGTTCTCCACCTGTAGTTCTCACCTCATAGTAGTCACCACTTTCTATGGGACGCTGACCATTAAATACATTGTGTCCACGGGATCTCAGTCCATTCGTCTCAGCAAAATCCTTTCCCTGCTCTACATCATTGTGATTCCACTGTTCGATCCCATTGTGTATAGTCTAAGGAACAAGGAGGTTAAAGAAGCATTGAGGAAACTCATAAGCAAGGTCATCCCTTTCCCTGACTGATCAAATATTCCTCACCAATTCTTCTTTACAAGAAAAGCCTGAATTTTTTTTCAATGAAAATGGATAGTTTTTAGGAACACATACATTTTGACAGATATATAATTTTCACTCCGGAAAACCTTTCAACTGAACATTTTCAGCTAGTTCAATTCACTAAGACTCACATCCACCAAAGGACTAAGGCACTAGTGTGATAGATATTGAACCCCATTTCTTTGGAGACCATGTTAAATTAAGTTTATGGATACTCGAAGATTGAAGCTAGTTCCAGGGGAAAGGTTGCCACAGCTTCTCCAAGAACCAAAATCAGAGAGCGAGAGATTAAGGTGTCATCTCAGGTTGTAAACAACCCCAGACAGATGCTTGCATATACTGGTTCAGACTGGGTTTTCTAGAGACCAACACACAAAGAAAGGCCATTTAGTATAAAAAGGCTGCATTTAAACTGACTCAGTATGGTCTTTTGATTCAGAAATCAGACAGGACCCTCTTTCAAAGAGGCCCCCAACCCTTTCAGAAGGGTTGGATGAACTTTGGCCTACTAGGAGCCCTTAAGTTTGATGGGTGACCTCTGGTAAGCTTTGAGCATATGTAACTCACACACCACCTGGGTGTGTTGCTCTGTCCCATGTAGTGGCACCAAGACCACTTAGAGAGAGATTAATGAGTCTGCTACAGCTTTAGCTAAGGGCCGTGTGGCTTTTAGCTCTTGCAGTAGAGGCTCATGAGTTTAGCTCCAGAGGCCCCAGGTTCGATCCTGCCTGCTGAACATATAACATAAACTTTTATTGATTTTTTTTTAATGTTGTCTCTGTGATGCTTTTACCCCAAGAATAAATGTATTTTGCTTCATGAAGGCTGACTGGTGCCTGGGATACACTATTGTAGTCTCTGGGGAAAGGCTGATCGCAGGAGCTTGACCCTGATCAGTCCGGCTGAGGAAAGCCCAGTGAGGTGTAGAGGGACTGCAAGCCTAAAACCCGGGTCTGGAGGGAGACAAACTTGAGACTCCACTGCAGAGAGGGCAACTGGGAGTGTGAAACTTTAAGGAGGTGCCTGTGAAGAAGACCAGGTGTGAAGTGGAGTCAAAGGTGCAGTTAACTCTGAAAGTGACACCTCGCTTCCCACCTTAGGTACTTAAGTCTAACATTTAGGTGCCACTGAGGTCCTCCAAAACCCTGCTAAGATGCTGCCTGACCCTGCAGGCCCAAAATACCCCTTGTCACCTACATTTGGCCGTTAAAGTCCCTGAGGGAGCTTAAATTTTTGTCATTGGGCATGCACCCTGCTGCCTCTTTCACACCTAAGCCCCACTGGGCTCCTCAAACCAGGTGAAACGAGATGTTGCACTGCCCATCTCACCTGATCTGGTAGGTGTTCTCAACCTCACCCCTAACTCCACCTAATATGTCTGTGGGGGAGGAGAAGAGGCATAGGCAATTTCCCTGAGGGAACTCACGTGGGATATGGGCAACCTCCAGTTCAATCCCTTTCTCTGTTTGATGAAGAGTGAGGATTTGAATAGGCAACCGACCTCAAAGGAGAGTGCTTAACCGCTGGATGGATACAGAGCCATTCTCATTCTCCCTTTGGCCCAAAGCATATTTATTTATGCATAGTGAAACCATTTCAACAGGAAGAACCCACTTCATGCTATCTCATAGTTCAGTGGTTACAGCACTCATCTAAGAGGTGGAAGTGCTCTAACTTCAAATTCCTCAACCACATCAGGCAAGGAAAGGAATTGAACTGGTGTCTCTCACATCTCTATGTTTGTTCCTTAACCACTAGATCAGGGGCTGTAAAGGGGCAGGATTCCTCATTCATATCTGTCCCCGATCCCCAGTCACTTTGCTTGGGGTTAAATATGGGCTGAAGCCCTTCTCATAAGAAACAGCTTTGTCACCTGACTCCAGGACATGGTTCCCAGCTGGGGATCCCAAGCATAAACAGATGCCTCCCTCTAACTTGGACTTAGGTGCCTAACTCCCCAAAGGGGTGCAGTTTATGACATATCAGCATCTGTTATTGGCTAATTTAGGGAGCGTGCTGCTCAGTGTGCTGATTTTTGTGGATAGCGTTGCTAGGTGTCTCTCTTTCCTCATTCATTGCATAGGTAGCCCAGGCACCTTAGCCACAGTTTGTGAATTCACCGGGTAGCTAGGTGCCTAAAAATTAGGCATTGCAACAGTCAATGGTGCAACACCAAAGTGCCTTTGAGGATCCAAGACTAACCCTTCTTCCTCCTCTTGCTTTGCGTTGGGTACATGAAATCCTTGTCAGTGATCTACATAATGTACTTTAATAACCTCTAGAAATGATAGAGGAGAGTCAACACCTGAGGAGGTGCATATGGAGAGACCAGAAAGAGGATATAGGTGCAAGCAACCTCGTAACTCTGACTCCAAACTGAATTGTTTTTCCAACAAAAAATTAGGTTTGGGACTAAATGAAAATGTTGTGCAAACTGTGTGCTTTCATCAAAAACATTTAAATTTTGGTTGGAAAATAGAATGCAAGGCAGCTTTTATGGAAGCTTTTGAACAACACTATTATTCTTTTCTACAATTTTTTTGTATATTAAGTTTTCTGCCAAAAAATTGTGTTTATGACTAAGAAAAATAGGCCGACGTTCAGTTTTTTGTTTTTTTGATGCAAAGTTAAAATTTTCTGCAGAACAAACTCAGCATTTTCCGACCAGCATTAATTTCAAATCAATATTTTTTAACATTTTTGTTTCAGAATCAAATTGAGATTAATTATCTAATATTTTAAAGTACCCAAAAATATGTAAGAGTAATGATGATTATCTTAGGATGGGGAAAAAAGGGAAATTTGGAAGATGCAGTCAATTTTTCTGCTAAAAGGTAAGTTTCAGAATATAATGGGATTTTTTGTTATAAAAACATTGTGTAAAAAAATCATCTATTTCATTCTGTTCTACTCTATTCTACTGGTTCATTTAGATGTCATTTTGTTTTCAGAGATGGAGATTTTCAAAGACACAAATGGCAACTAGTCACCTAGAAGCGTTTGACTTTTCCTGGGAGTCTGGTGCTTAACTACCATTTGTGCTTTTGAAAAATCTTTCCCAGAGCTGCTGTAGCTTTTTACTGAGCAATCATATACACCGTGCTCTGTCTCTCTCTCTCGTGTGAAGACATTGCTTTCACTTTTTTCCCCTTTAATTGAAACTGAAAGCCAATTTGAACAGAAGGTGCCTGGCTTGCTCTTTGTGTATGATAAGACACCTGACTCTAGGAGAGTGCTTATGGTGTGGGTGCCAAGCAGAAATAGGTGCCAACTTCCCGAAGAGGAATGGAGCCTAGGACACCCTCCTCTCATCAGCATCTGGCTTAATGGGGGAGCCACCCAGGTTGCTGGGTTTTGTGGATCCCATTTTTAGGTGCCCATCTCTCTCTGTGCATTACACAGGCAGCCTGGACACCTAAGTCAGGTTTTTCTATTGTCTAGGTGCCTAAAGATTAGACATCATAATGCTCAGCAGTGTGGTTCGTAATCCATCCCCTAGTGGGTGCGGAAAATGTGGGGAATTCCTGTATGGCTTCTGTACCAGCCCCCTTGGTGTCACTACCCCTTCGGGGAAAGAAATGATGTTCTCCCTGGGACATGGGAGAGCAGGCTACATGTCAGAGACATAGAGCAACTAGAACTATCTGGGCTGGAATTAATAAATATCAATGGAGAATCTGGAAAGACGTTGGGAAGTCGTAATTGCTGAAAGTTGAGTACTCTCCCCCTCGCAGGAAAGCAGAGTAAAAACCCTGAGCTGGGAAGTAAAGGGAGAAGGTGTCAGATGTCTGTGTTAAGAACTGGGCTCACTGAAACTCAGCCTTTCAGTGGGGACTGAGAGACAAAGGGGATGGGGAGAGATTGAGCCAAAATACATCCTCCAACAGTATGGCTCAGAGGATCCCTGACTCTGGCCAGTGTGAACTCTCTCTTAGCCTTTGCTTCATAATGCTAACCTAAGGGCTTTCAGATGCTGTAGGCTACATGAATAGTCATCTTATTCTGAAAGGGCTGCCTGTTGACACCGCAGATACTGAGAGCGTTGTGCTCTGAAGGGGCAGGGCAAGTCTGGCTTGGCTGCACTCACTCAGGGAGCCACACAGAGAGATGGGTATTTCTGATGACTGCAGGCTCAGTTTCGAAGTGGTGGAGGCCAGAGGATTTCCCCAGTGAGCCAATGTGTGTCCTTAGGGTCCAGTACCCTAAAGGGGCACTCCCAGGAGACTGGTTAAAAATTGGGACATAGACCAGACCTTGTTAATCTATGACAGTGAGATTTTTTATAGCACCTCAGCAGGGCAGGTGCCTACCTCTCATTTGTTATGTACCCAGCAGGATCTTGAAGCAGGTAAATACCATAAAAAATCTAGTCCTAAGTCACTTAGAGGTTTTTAAATTGTACCTAAATCTAATTGAAAGACAGTGGGAGTTGGGTGCATAAACCCCTCAGATCTCTTAGGAAATCAGTCCCTACATTGACTTTAGTGGAGTTGTGTCAATGGAGAAACAGTGTGAATGAGGGGACAATTAGGTCCAGTTTGTTGCAAAACCACCTACTTCCTTTCTCAATGTTCCTCACTGCTCTGGGGTGTGGATGATGGGGAGGAATTTAGATAGATAGATAGATAGATGCAAAATTGATGCAGGCACTTTACTATTTTTAAGGACTTTCCAACATCCCTGAAGGAACGAAAGACATGGAGAGCATCTTTATTGACATCTAAGCATCTCAATCCATGTTTTAATACAGTGGGTTGGGGGAATGTAATCGCCTTAATTCCCTTCTCAGAGCCCATTGCTAGGGTGCTAGCCATCTGCGCAGAGGTGAATCTGGCCTCCTGTAGAAAGGTAGCTAAATTAAGCCAAAAGGGGCATAATTTTCACCTTTTAACCTCAACAGCTTAGTATCTGATCCAGTGGGAACCATTCCATTGAGTTCAAAGGGCTTTGGACCAAGTCCTGAGATATGGTAGCTGACAGGAAAATATCCCCACAAGGCCTAGTGGTCTGGCTTAAATAACAGTGCTGATCACAGTCTATAAACAGTTTAATTAGTCCCTTTTGGGTTATCAGATGAGACAATATGTCTTTATATATTTCTGAGTTGGGACTGCTAATACACAATTCACTGTTTGAAGGTCAAAAATGGGGATGATGCATATTTTCATGTAACTCTTATTTACATTAGAGGACAACATGCTGTGAGAAGAGGGAACCAGAGAAACAAGATTCTGATTGCTGGAGAGGTGAAAGCAAGGGTTACAATTACATATAACGCCCACAGCCAGAAGGTAAAAGTGGATTCAGTTGTTGATCAGGATAAATATAATCAGACTTTTCAGGCATTTGTGAACAACAGGCAACTGAACCATAATACAAAATTACAGTAAAACTTTTGGGCTTCATTCTTTCCAATTTCATATTCTGTGCTGTCATTTACACCTGTTCAGAGCAAATGCATCAGAAGTGTAAAGTGCCACCAGGGGTGTAAATGGGTGGAGAATTCAGATTTGGTAGCATTTTACACCTATTTTGTATTAATTTCTGCATTTCTGCATGGGGATAACTACCATAATAGTCTATATCATATTTAATACTATTGTCTGTATTTGTTATTCAGTTTCTACTTCATTGTACTTACTGTATCTATGATAGCTAGCTAGCTAGATCTATCTTTTGGGTCTCTTCTTAAGCACTATTGAAGTAGACAAACAATCCTACTAAACTTCACCCATATTTTCTGATGATATTGGATGTGCGTATGGGGTATGTTGAGATTCTTTCTCTTTAATGTTTTTTATTTCTAGGGTTCGAGCTGGGGGTTTGGTTCAGATGAAGCATATGCTTGTCACCTGTACTTTGTTTAAGTGGATTGTAGTTGATGAGGTTCCATTGAATAATAACATTTATGAGATACGCTCTAGTTCAAAATGAATTATATCAGTGATGTTCTCTGACCTGTGTTAAACAAGAGGTCAGACTAGATAATCACAAAGGTCTCTTATGACCTTGAAATCCATGAATCACTTAATTTTCCTTTATGTCCATTTCCTTTTCTTTAGATGGAGCATATGGGTGTAACTGAAAAAGAGAATCAAACAGCCATCACAGAATTCATTCTTCTAGGATTTGGAGACTTCCCTGAAATGCAGCCCTTACTCTTTGTGACATTTTTATTCATCTACACCATAACCATGTCCGGCAACATTGTAATTGTTCTGGTGATAGCAGCTGATCACAATCTACATACCCCCATGTACTTCTTCCTAGGTAACTTATCTTTCCTGGAGATCTGCTACACCACCACCATTGTCCCCAAGATGCTAAGAAGTTTCCTTACAGTGAGGGAAGTGATTTTATTCATGGGTTGTGTAGCCCAGTTGTACATTTTTGGATCTTTGGCAGTCACTGAGTGCCTCCTTTTATCAGTCACGTCCTATGATCGATATTTAGCGATATGCCATCCCTTGTCTTATACATCTGTTATGAACTTTAAGGTTTGCCTTCAGCTAGCAGCTGGTTGTTGGATAACTGGCTTCCTGACTCCTATAGCAATGATGGTCTTGACTTTTACATTGCCTTTCTGTGCTTCCAAGGAGGTTGGCCATTTCTTTTGTGATTTCATGCCTCTGTTAAAACTTTCCTGTACTGACACCCGTTTGGTTGAATTTCTGTCTTTCACAGTGTCTGCCTGTGTGACCCTGGTCCCATTTCTACTAACCTTGACTTCCTACTGTAGGATCATTTTGACCATCCGGAGGATCCCTTCCACCACTGGGAAGCAAAAAGCCTTCTCCACCTGCTCCTCACACCTCCTGGTTGTTTCGATTTTCTATGGCACCATCATTATTGTTTATGGAGCCCCTGTAGGTAACCAGTCACCAGCTTTAAACAAGGCCTTCTCCCTGCTCTATACAGTCATCTCTCCCATGTTCAACCCCCTCATCTACAGCCTGAGGAACAAGGAGGTCAAATGTGCCCTGCGAAAGGTTGGAAGCAAAGTGTTCACTTTTCTAAAGAAGAGCAACATCCTGTAAGGTGACCAAGTGACTGAAATCAGAGAGCGGTTAGCATTTCAGGTGTTCTGGAGGTTCAGTGGAGAGGAAGTCAAGAAGCCCTGAAAAAGTCTGCAGGTATAAGGAATGCTTTCAGAAATTTGATGTCTCTAAAGCAAAATTAACAATGGATGTTAGCAATCAAGTGTGAATTTCAAAAAAGAGTCAAAATGACCAGCTCATGAAAGAACAACCCATAAAAGAGATTGACCATCTTATTTATTTGACAAAACATTAAAAGAAATCAACATAAATTCACAAATAATTCAGTGGAGGAAAACAAGAACTCCATTAACAATTACCATTGGTTTGGCTCTAATGAACAGCTGCAACATGTCTACATGTCTTTTCAAGAGATCAGAAACTATGCATCTCTGAACATTTCCTTCCGTGAATACTACTAATATATTTTTCTTTTTGAAGCTTTTTATTACGGCAAAGTTGCAATAAAACATTAACTTATTATATTATACATTACTTATTCAGGGTCAGGTTAATACTCAAAGAAACTGGCTCAAGATTCTGTCTTGCTGGTTGGGGAGCCTTTCTTCTCACAGAATCATAGAGCCATAGGGTTAGAAGGAACCACAAGGGTCATCTAGTCTAATCCTGACTAGCCTCTCTTTGGTACTTCTCTTGTATATGTACTTGGTGTGAAAGCTTTTCAATTACAAGGAAAATCCATTTTTGACAATATTCCAGTTCCGTAGGAGGAGATATCATATTTTTCCAATATTGTGCAATATAGAGTATTACTGCTATCAATTAAATAAAAGAAATTAACATGTTCTGTTTAAAATGTAAAGCCTTTACTGGAGAATTAAGTAAGAAGTCCAGGGGATCTCTGGGAAACTGGCATTTTGTCATAAAGTGAATCTCTTTAATTATTTCCTCCCAAAATTGGCTACTTCCTATACACAATCACAACATGTGCAAGTATGTTCCTCTTTCCCTGCAACCTGTCCAACAGTGTGCCTTCCTAGTAGCAAAAATGTGGTGGATCATGACTGGAGTCAAATGCCATACGCACATTAATTCATAAGCATTTTCTTCATGAGCTACACAACTTGAAGATGTATATCTTCTTTCCTGTGTACAGACCCACTCATCCAGGTCAATTTCCACTCAATCCAGGTCCAAATCCCTCTCCCATCATTTTATCTGGGTTGTTTTCTTATTAACACCCTTTTCAAACAAAATAGCATGTATCTTACAAATTAAACTTTTTGTTCCAGCTTGCTCTTGATTCAGCTCCTCAAATGTGGTTAAAAGGCTAAATAGACACGGATTACACAATAAAATGTTTGACTTGTAAATGCTGAAAATACAGGATCTTTATGTTATTTACATTTTTATATAACTTTTGGTTTGATTTCAAATCAGGATTCAGGAACAGCTATCTGACTTGAGTAATCTCAACTCTTACACACGACTGGATTAGATAACCTCTAGTTCTTTGATTCTATGAATACTCACTTTGATATATTCTAGGGATAAATTCCTGATTATTAATGAAAGCCATTAAGGGAGGGTTTCAGCATCGGCAACAGAAATTTAAAACAAAGTTGGAATTTTTCTGCTAATGTAGTCTAGATGAATGGGTGATTTTAAAAAATTTTTGATGACCTAAATTTCTTTTTAACCCAACAATTACTATAAATAGCTTAATTTCTGCACCAGCCTTGTTTGATTTTAACCCTGTATTTGGATGGCCTATTCTTAAGCCAGATGATCACGTCTTTTAATTATGATGAGTAATAATAATAAACCAGATTAGGAAAGGTAATCCACCCCTCTTTGTAGGTTTAAGCAGAACTTTAGAACTCCCCCTTTGTCTTTTATGTTTCCATATGAATTTTAATAGCGCACTCTGCCATCTTTTTAATGTCATTTCAGACATACCAACAGGGATGTACTGAAACAAAAATAATAACTTATGCGGGGGGCGGGGACATTCTTCATTACTGAAGCTACCCTGCCTAGCCAAAAAAAAATCATATTTGTTTAATTCCTCCAAATCTTTTACTATTTTATTCCATAATGGAGGGTAACTTGCCTTAAACGGATTTTTATGTTTCTTCTCAATTATATATTCCTAAATTCTGAAGGACACCTTTACCCATTTAAATGTATGTAGCTGACAATAGTTGGTTTTGACCCTTTCAGGAATATTCATTCCTAAATTTTCAGATTTCTCAGAGTTTATTTTGAAGCCTGATCTCTGACCAATTTCCAAAGTAATCTTTAACAAGGCTTCTGGATCATCCTGCAAATGTAAGAAATTGGCAGCATACAGAGCTATTTTGTGTTCTATACCAGAAGATGCTTTGATATCTGTTACCAAGGGGCTATTTCTCACATCTATTGCAAATGGCACTATTGCTAATCCAAACAATACAGCGGTAAGAGGCAATCTGGTTTTGTACACATAACCAATTGAAAGGTGGGGACTGGTGACCATTAACCAAATCAGATGCTCCAGGTTGAATTTACAGGACTAATATGCCCTTAGAAAACTGATTTCCAAAACCAGAGCTTGCTAAAATATGTCTGAGATACTCCCAATCCAAACCGTCAAAGGCTTTCTCGGCAATTCTTCTTTTCTTTTATCCCTCCCCCTGACTTTCCTGACATCTAGAAACTTTATCTGTGATGATTTTATGTTTTCTTCTAGATCATTGATAAAAATTTTAAATAGTATAGAGCTAAGAAGTGATGTTCTGGGGACCCAAAGAGAAACACAGCCACTAGATGACAATTCCCCATTTACAGATTCACTTTGATACCCTACCTATCAGCCAATTTTCAATCCATTTCTCTGTCAGGTTAATTTTATATTATTCTAGTTTTTTAATCAAAATTTCTTGCTGTACCAAGTCAAACTCTTTAGAGAAGTTTAATTATATTACATCGACAATATTACTTTTGTTAACCAAACACTTTATACACATACAAAAGATCAAGTTGGCTTGACTGTATCTATTTGCCATAAAACCATGTAAATTAGCATTTGATTACATTACCCTCCTTTAAGTCTTTATTAATTGAGTCTCATTTCAACCACTTCATTATCTTGCCTGAGATTGGTCATGTTGATTGGCCTATAATTACCCAGGACATCCTGTTTACCCATTTAAAATTTGGCACAACGTTAGCTTTATTCTAATCTTCTAGCACGCACCCACTGCTCTGAGACTTACTGAAAATAACTTTTAAGAGTCCTAGGAGTACCTCAGCCAGCTCTTTTATAACTCCTGGATGCAAATTATCAGGACCTGCTGATTAAAATGTTTAACTTTAGTAGCTGCTATTTAACATCCTCCTGAAATACCAGTGGAAGAGAAAGAGTTTTTTCATGGCCATATGAAAAGACTATATAATATGTTTTCCCCAAACAGAGAACAGAAATATTAATTGAACACTTTTGCACTTTCTGTATTATTTATTATAATTATAGCTTTTCTAGCTAGAAAGAGACAATATCTTTTTGTTCCTTATAACAAACAAACAAACAAACAAACAAAGTATTGTCCTAAACTCGACTGACCAAAGATTTCTCATTCTGTCCCTTATCTTCCCATATTAATTTTGTACAATTCCTTACTTCTGATTTATACCCATTGCTATCAACTTCCCCTTTCTTTTGTTTGTTATATATTATTTTTACTTTTTACTTTTTATAACTCCCTTCACTTGCCCTGTAAACCAGGTCAGTTTTTAACTGGTATGGCCTTCTTCCTTGAAGATCCATGACATTATTTAAGTTCCCACTACTGGAAAACAAGGCTTATATGGTAAACATAAGAAGGGGAGCTTGAGTGTGAACGATGGAATTTAAAGCAGCTAAGTTAGAAACCTAACTTCTATTTACATTCAGTAAGTTCTGGGCTATTAATTCACATGGGCTACTTTGAAAATGGCAGTTTGATCTAGCTCTAACAACCAATGATAGTTGGGAACATAATTCCTTTGGGCATAATTTAATTAACAATGGGAGCATACACAGAGATCCTGCTAAGTGACACTGAAACCTAGAATCTTGGAATCTTCAGCATAAAACAAATTGTCTCCTCCCACTTGAGCTCATCTGTGAGTGAATAGCCGATTGTTATAGTAATTCAGGAAAGCTGTAAAAACAAGCCACAGTGACGTACAGTATAAGGAAATGTTACATTTGGGTTTGAGATATGATGCAGGTGTCCACCTTCAATTGAAAGAGAAAAGGAGTAGACTGTCCTTTGAAAATCTATAACTTAATCCTTTTGCCTCATATTCAATTATATCAATGACCATCAGACATTTTATTTAAATTTTTGGTCCTTTGGATTACAATTCTACTAAATCCATGGTTTTTCAAAACCACTTAGCATCCTTCTTAATGCCTTTCGCATTGCTTCCTTCACCTCTTTGTTTCTTAAAGTGTAAATGAAAGGGTTCAGTAGCGGGGTTACAACAGTGTTAAAGATGTTGATTGTTTTGTTCAAATCCAATGAGTTCTGTGCAGAAGGCTTGACATACAGAAAAATGGTGGAGCTGTACCAAATAGTCACAACGGTGAGGTGGGCAGAGCAAGTGGAAAAGGCCTTTTGCCGGCCTTCAGATGATGAGATTCTCAAGATGGTGGAGATGATGTGAATGTAGGAGACCAGGGTTATCACGCATGAGATCACAACAACAATGATTGAGACAATGAACGTTGCAAGCTCAACAAAGCATGTGTCTGTGCAGGACAGTGCTATCAAGGCATCAATGTCACAAAGGAAATGATTGATGACTTTAGGGCCACAGAAGGACAATCTGGATATTAAAGTTGCCAGCACAGAGATAGCCAGGAACCCACACAGCCAAGAGAGGAGGGCCAGATGAACAGAGAAAGTTCTGTTCATGAGGGAGCTGTAGTGCAATGGGTGGCATATGGCCAGATAGCGGTCATAGGCCATGACGGCCAGGAGGAAACATTCTGTGGAGCCCATGGAGAGGAGAAAAAACAATTGCAGGAGGCAGACAGTGAATGAAATGGTTTGGCTTGTGCCCAGCATGATGCCAATGGCTTTGGGGACACATGCTGTGGTGTACCAGATCTCCAGGAAAGAGAGATTGCAGAGGAAGAAATACATGGGAGTGTGCAGGCGTGGGTGGGTCCTCACTAGGGCTATGATGGACATATTCCCCATGATGGTTAGGAAGTACATAACTGAAAACACCACAATAAGGAATATCTGAAAATACCAAGTGCCAGGAAAGCCCAGGAGAATGAACTCCTGCACGCTGGTTTGGTTTCTTATATCTGTCCCAGCCATGACGTCCATCTGTAAAGACATTAAAGATCATAAGACATTTAAACGTGTTGAATACATGTTTGGATGTGCTAAAGTGAAGACTCAGAAATCTGGGACTAGAACTAATAGAAGATAAGGGAAAATGGGTGCTACTGAACATCGTTCTTCCTTGTGCAACATTCCACCTCCACAATAGAGATGAGAGCTCCACTCAACAGTCCTCTATGGCCCACGAGGATGCAGTGGGTGGCTGACAATATGGTATCTTTTCTGTCTTGATGATTTAGCCCATCCACCCTTCTCCACTCACCCCTGAGAAAGCCTCAGGATTTGGCCCATTCTCTTCATGCCTCACCTTGACAATAATTTTGCTCTCTGCTCAGGACAGAGTAGGCATTTTTTTTCACAAGTCCCTTTGACAGTTCTAGAATTTCTACTCCTAAGTCACATACACTCTTCTGACTTTCAGTGGGTCTTACATCACTTAGGTCTAGAGCTTGTCAATTTTTTTTTTTTTACAAAACTCTTTCCCATTGAAAAATTCCAATCTGTAGCCCAGTATCCTGTCTTCCGACAGTGGCCAATGCCATGTGCCCCAGAGGGGATGAACAGAATAGGCAATCACCAAGTGATCCATCCTCTGCTGCCCACTCCCAGCCTCTCGTAACCAGAAGCTAGGGACACCATCCCTGCCCGTGTTGGCTAATAGCCATTGATGGACCTATCCTCCATGAATTTATCTAGTTCTTTTTTTAACCCTTTATAGTGTTGGCCTTCACAACATTCTCTGGCAGGCATATCAAGGAAACATATTGGGTTTAGCTGAAAATTTCATCAGGATGGTTTCTCAGTTCCAGCATGGAATTTCTGATCAAAATGAAAACCTGAAAAAGAAATTATCTCTCTAGCCTAGTGGTTAGGGCACTTGTTTGGGATATAGATGTTATATTGTCTGGATTGGCTCACTAACATGAGGGTCAAACTCAGGGCAGACTGTGACCAACGAGGACACAACCCCCACAACTGGTTGTGTGTTCTATACTTAGATCTCTCCAACCAATTACCAAGCATGAGTGCCTCAAGCGCTATTACAGCCTTACCATGGAGTCACAGACAGTCTCCTTGCACACTCCAGTCTTTCTTGCCACCCAGGTCAGCTTGTCTTACACCAAAAATCACAATAATATTCAGGTAACCACCAGTCCCAAAGGATCAGTAACTTACACAAGGTCAATTGCACCTTAAATCTCACACCAAAGACAACACTTGTAGCCAATCCTATAATAAATTAGCTATATATGTATTAACTAGGAAAAAGAAAGAAGAGAATTATTTAAAAGGTTAAGGCAGATAAACATACACTCCAAATGAGTTATAGTCCTAGGTTTCAAAAGGAGATAGAAGCTGCTGTAATATGTCAGCTTTCTACATCCTTTAGGGCACTGGTTTTCAAAGCCGGTCTACTGCTTGTTCAGGGAAAGCCTCTGGCGGGCCGAGCAGGTTTGTTTACCTGCCGCATCTGCAGGTTCGGCAGATCGCAGCTCCCACTGGCCACAGTTCGCTGCTCCAGGCCAATGGGGGTGGCAGGAAGGATGGCCAGCTCATCCCTCGGCCCGCACTGCTTCCTGCAGCCCCCATTGGCCTGAAGCGGCAAACCGCGGCCAGTGGGAGCTGCGATCAGCCGAATCTGTGGACACGATAGGTAAACAAACTGGCCCGGCCTGCCAGGGGCTTTCCCTGAACAAGCAGCGGACCAGCTTTGAGAACCACTGCTTCAGGGCCAACCCAAGGTAAGCAGTTTGGGGATCCCTTGCTTATGTTTAGAAATATTGTCCTCTCCAAATGCCATGCAACATAATGACCCAGTCCCTTCTGGTCAGGGATTTTTATTCCCTTACTCCAAAGTTCAAACTGTGAGGGAATGAGGCTTTGTGCACGTCCCCTCTTCATGGTTGTGGGGAGAGCAATCAACAAAGTATTTTCCCCACTGATGTTACACAATGGTTCATCTGGTGTCTACAGACCTTCTTTTGTTGGGCAGGAAATGACACCTCTTGTAGTAAACTTGTAGTTCACACATGGTAATGCTCCTCTCCTGACTGTGGGGTTTACAGATTAATTGCAAACATTTCATAGTTGCAAAGCAAAGGCTTAAATCCTTATAAGATGGGATACAGATATTATAGGTGAGATTAAAGCATGCAGCAACTCACCAGCATTTCATAAAATCCAAACACTAAATACATTCTTATAAACTTAACATCTATTTGAACAATGTTAACACCCAGGTGAGCAGACTGGTTTCCAGCTGTGCATTTGTCAGTGTTTAGTGAGGCCTAGGGACCTAGGCAGAAGATAACATCTAGTCTGTCACTGACACAATAGGGGACTAAGTTTGATTCTCATTTTTGTTATATATTGCAATGAAAATGAAGTGTGAAACTGTACCATTTTTCACAAAAGGGATTCTTGTTTTCTGGCCAGCTCTGCTTAGTCCTTTCTGAGACCTTCACCCCAAATTCTCAGCAATAAGAAACAACATTAGAAACCAGCAATTTTTTTGTTTATTATTGATTATGTGTCTTCTGGTTGAATTTTATAATCCCACCTTCAGCTCTTAACCACACTGGGTAGTATTTTCGAGGTCTGCTAAACCAGTTCTCTGTGCAGAGCTGGAAAAGCACCCTGAAAGAACACACGCACACAAGCTAACTAACAACATATATATTCTTCTATATTTGCCACAGCTAAATTATTGACCCAGTAAATTTCAAGAGGTTAATTCATTAGTGATCCTTGAAACATTTCCATATCCATTTCAGTATTTTTGGATGGAAACTTGTCTTTTTGATGACATGGAGACTTCAGCAAAAAAAGGATTCCCATGAAGCAATTTTGTTTTTTTTTAATAAACTGAAAAGTTTCATTTCTGGTAACTGAATCATAGAAATGTAGGGTGGGAGGGGACCTCACAAAGTTCAGCTGGTACAGCCCCCTGCACTGTTGGATGGAGAAATAAACCAGCCCTGACAGTTGTTTGTCCACCATATTTTTAAAAACCTCCAATAAAGGGGATTCCATAATTGCCCTTGGAAGCCTATTCCAGAGCTAAACTCCCATTAGAGTTAGAAAGTTTTTCCTAATGCCTAAACTAAATCTTCCTTGCTGGAACTTTCAGTGGACATGCAGAAAATTGATCACCATCTTCTTTATAGAATCTTAGAATCATAGAATATCACAGTTGGAAGGGACCTCAGGAGGTCATCTAGTCCAACCCCTTGCTCAACGCAGGACCAATTCCCAACTAAATCATCCCAGCCAGAGCTTTGTCAAGCCTGACCTTAAAAACCTTTAAGGAAGGAGATTCCACAACCTCCCTAGGTAACCCATTCCAGTGCTTCACCACTCTCTGAATGAAAAAGTTTTTCCTAATATCCAACCTAAACCTCCCCCACTGCAACTTGAGACCATTGCTTCTTGTTCTGTCATCAGGTACCACTGAGAACAGTCTAGATCCATCCTCTTTGGAACCCCCCTTCAGGTAGTTGAAAGCAGCTATCAAATCCCCCCTCATTCTTCTCTTCTGCAGACTCAACAATCCCAGTTCCCTCAGCCTCTCCTCATAAGTCATGTGCTCCACTTCCCTAATCATTTTGGTTGCCCTCCTCTGGACTATTTCCAATTTTTCCACATCCTTGTTGTAGTGTGGGGCCCAAAACTGGACACAGTACTCCAGATGAGGCCTCACCAGTGTCGAATAGAGGGGAATGATCACATCCCTCAATCTGCTGGCAATGCCCCTTCTTATACAGCCCAAAATGCCGGTTGCCTTCTTGGCAATAAGGGCACACTGTTGACTCATATCCAGCTTCTCGTCCACTGCAACCCCTAGGACTCCTTTTCTGCAGAACTGCTTCCTAGCCATTTGGTCTCTAGTCTGTAGCAGTGAATGGGATTCTTCTGTCTTAAGTGCAGGACTCTGCACTTATCCTTGTTGAACCTCATCAGGTTTCTTTTGGCCTAGTCCTCTAAAAGTCCTCTAAAAATCTCTCTGTATCCTATCCCTACCCTCCAGCGTATCTACCACTCCTCCAAGTTTAGTGTCATCTGCAAACTTGCTGAGAGTGCAGTCCACGCCATCCTCCAGATCATTAATGAAGATACTGGACAAAACCAGCACCAGGACCGGCCCCTGGGGCACTCCACTTGATACCAGCTGCCAACTAGACATGGAGCCTTTGATCACTACCTGTTGAGCCTGACGATCTAGCCAGCTTTCTATCCACCTTATAGTCCAATCATCCAGCCCATACTTCTTTAACTTGCTGGCAAGAATACTGTGGGAGACCGTATCAAAAGCTTTGCTAAACTCAAGGAATACTTTCCCCTCATCCACAGACCCAGTTATCTCCTCAAAGAAGGCAATTAGGTTAGTCAGGCATGACTTGCCCTTGGTGAATCCATGCTGACTCTTCCTGATCACTTTCCTCTCCTCTAAGTACTTCAGAATTGATTCCTTGAAGACCTCCTCCATGATTTTTCTAGGGACTGAGGTGAGGCCGACTGGCCTGTTGTTCCCCGGATCCTCCTTTTTCCCTTTTTTAAAGATGGGCACTACATTAGCCTTTTTCCAGTCATCCGGGACCTCCCCTGATTGCCATGAGTTTTCAAAGATAAACGCCAATGGCTCTGCAATCACATCCACCAACTCCTTTAGCACCCTTGGATGCAGCGCATCCGGCTCCATGGACTTGTGCTCGTCCAGTTTTTCTAAATAGTCCCAAACCACTTCGGGACTATTAGCAACTCTTATCCCCTTTGAAGATTCTTAGGATGTTCCCCTTCATTCTTCTTTTCTCAAACTTAAACATGCTCAGTTTTTTTTTTAACCTTTCCTCATTGTTCAAGTTTTCTAAATCTTTTATCATTTGTGTTGCTCTCCTCTGGATTGTCTCCTATTTGTCCACATCTTTCCTAATGTGTGCCACCCAGAGCTAGACACATTACTCCAGCTAAGGCCTCAAGTAGAGTGAGACAATGACCTGCTCTGTCTTAAGCAGCAAAGAGTGGGAGACAATGGAAAATCAGGGGATCTCTGCATTTTGCAGAGATTACACAGAAGCAAAGGCTAAGGGATGCAAATGGTGTTACTATACTGTAATAAAACATGACTAGGATACAGCAGAGAGTGGAAGTGGGGAAGGAGCGGCTATACATTATAATCAGAGGAGTAGCCATGTGAGTCTGGATCTGTAAAAGCAGCAAAGAGTCCTGTGGCACCTTGTAGACTAACAGACGTTTTGGAACATGAGCTCTTGTGGGTGAATACTCACTTTGTCGGATGCATGTCACAGGACTCTTTGCTGCTTTGACAGATCCAGACTAACCCTCTGCTGGTATGTCTTGAATACCACATTTCTGTTTATATACCCCAGAATGACATTAGCCTTTTCTGCCACTACATCACATTGTTGACTCATATTAAATTTATGATCCACTATAACCCCCAGATCTTTTTCACCCATGCTACCACCTAGCCACTTTACTCACATTTTGTAGGTGTGCATTCAATTTTTCCTTCCTAAGCAAAGTACTTTGCACTTGTCTTTCTTGAATTTCATCCTGCTAAGTCTGGACCAATTCTCTAATTTGTCACGGACATTTTGAATTTTAATCCTGCCCTACAAATTGCTTGCAGCTCCGCCCAGCTTAGTGTCATCTGCAAATTTTAGAGGAATACTCTTCACTCCATTGTCCAAGTCATTAGTAAAAACACTGAATACTACTGGACCCAAGACTGACCCTTGCAGAGCCCCACTAGATACATCCTCCCTGTTTGACAGAGAACGATTCATAACTACTATTTCATGACAGTCTTTCAAACTGTTGGGCACCCACCTAATAGTAATTTCATCTAGACCACATTTCTCTAATTTGCCTATGAGAATGTCATGAGGAGCTGTGTCAAAGCCTTACTTACATCGAGATATATGACATATAATGCTTCCCTCCATCCAGTAGGCCAACAACCCTGTCATAGAAATGTTTTGATTTAAAAATGAACATTTTTAGTTTAACAAAAATGTTTTTTTTATGAAAACCTCAAAAATGTACATGAAAAATTGTAATGAAAACTAAAATATTTTTATTTTTAGCCACATATTTGATGAAAAAAATCAGTTGGCTCTATTAATTATTCAGAGTACAATGAACACTATTTCCTTTTGTTCTTCCTAGACTTTATAGTACATTAAACAAGAGGGGTAAGCTGTACCCATTTTAACAGAATGGATCAGCTGACTTCTCAATGAGGAAAATTTTTGGAATGGCTGGAGGATTTCCAGTTAGCTCACATTACCAAGAAAGGCAAAGTTATTTCACAATACAGTTACTTTTAATTACAATTCTAGCTGTATCTGTCTAGCAGGTCTAACTTACCAGCTCTGTTGACGGAGCTCGTCAATAAAAACTCCCTTTGTTCCCAATCTTTTTCTCTCAAGAGGACACCAACAGTCGTGGATCCTGAAAAATGGTTCATTGTATGGGGGGTATATCTTGCTTTTCCCAACACTAAATATACATCCGTTATAGGAAGATTTTTCACCTGATGCTCATTTCCATGAAGCATTCACCCAGTCTTTAAGGTACCACAGGACTCTTTGTTGCTATTTCCATGATGGTTACTCTACACCACTGTAGCAATGTTCAGGGGGCTTAAATTGTGTGCGATGAGTCTAAATCACTTCCACTTTTTACACTGTTGGGAAAGTGTGAGCTATTGTTATTATAAAGGGGAACCTGACACTCCAAAACCAAAAGACTTTAGTAAAGTCTAGACATCTGCATTGGTTAGAATCTCTTTCCATCACCACTCACCTGCTTTAAGCCCTATCTACCATATTAATGAACTGCAGCTCAAATTGGCTGCACGAGAGGGAATGTTTTGTACTCCTCCATCACCTACCCATCACCCTGGGGATGTCTGATCAGAACAGAATTTCACAGAATTCCCTAGAAGGTAAAACACATTCTGTTATGTCCGGCTCATCTCCTGATTAAAGCACCAGTACTAACAGCTAGGAAACAGGCACTCTTTTCCAAATGCTTCCCACACTTCGTGAATGTCAGTGTCTAATCTGAAGACTACTTCAGCCTCATTTTCCTCATCCGTGAAATAATGAGAAATGCCATAATTTGGTTCATTCCACTTGCTGGGCACAAAGTGTTCTCAGAAACCCCACAACTAGGAGTATGGAGCAAGGATTTCTGCTGCATATACTTGAGTGCAATCCACTAGCACCTGATTTCACCTGATAGTCACCATTTACAGATATACAGCTACAGAGCACTCCTGAAACAGGGAAAAGCACCACTTCATAAATCCATAGATTTCAAAGCCAGAAGGGGTCATTGTGATCATCTAGTTTGACTTCCTGCATAACACGGGCCATACAATGTTCCCAAAATAATTCCTACAGCAAATCTTTTATTAAAAAATAATCCGATCTTCTTTTTAAAAAAGATTGATGGAAAACTGATGCCCTTAGTAAAAGTAGCAAAGAGTCCTGTGGCATCTTATAGACTAACAGACGTTTTGGAGCATGAGCTTTCGTGGGTGAATACCCACTTCGTCAGATGCATGTATGTCAAGCTGTCTGGAGTGATTCACAACCATGAGAGGTTCATCAACCTCAGGACAGATTGTCTAAAAGCAGGGCACACAGCCCAAATGAGTGGTTTGTTCTATAATTACATTTCACCAACCCAGTAACAAATGTAAATGCCTGTGAATCAAAGTAACAGTCTTACTATGGAGTCACACACAGTCTCGTTGGGACCTCCTGTCTATCTTGCCACCCAGGTATGCTGGACTTAGTGATAAATGGTTAATTACGTCAAAAAACACAAAATATTCAGGTTGACCCCAGTCCCAAGAGACCAGTCACTTACCCCAGATCAATTTGTACCTTAGATCTCACGCCAAAGTCAATACTAGTAGCTAATCCAATAATAAACTAATTAAGGAGTTATTAACTAGGAGAAAAAAGGAGAGAGTTATTTACAAGTTAAAGCAGGCAACATATAGGCACAGATGAATAATAGGTGGTTCCAAAGGGTGACTGAAGTGTAGCAATCTGTTCACTGAATGAGTTTTAGGGATAACCCTGGGGATATCTGCTTTTTGTTCGTTAACACCAGCCCTTGTAAGAGTTCAAACAGCAAAGAGAGAGCCATTTCTTTACATGCCCTTCCCCCAGAGTTCAAACTGATGGGATGGCAGCTCCTGCATGTAACTTCTTCGTGGATAGATGGGGCAGTCAACAAAGCTTTGTCCTACAATGGACCGTTTAGTTTTGAGAGTCCTTCTTGATGGACGGGAAAACCACTCTTCCTGCTTACGTTCACAAATTCATAGCAGGCATTTTTACAATTACAAAACAAAACTTACATATTAACTTATAGCATGGGATATAGGCATCACAAATATGAATCACACATGCAGCAACTTAAACATTAAACGCATCTTTACAAGTCTAACATCTGTCTTTAAGAATATTAACATACAAGTGAGCTGGTCTCACATGTGTGGGAACTAGGGGTGTCGGGGTGCTGCAGCATCCCCAGGTTTTACTGTGAAAAGTTTGCTGGTGTTGTCTGAACGAAGCTACCATTATTTTGCGATGCTGGAGAATCCCAGAGCTGTGCTACTCCCATGTGGTGTAAGCAGGAATTGCACGTTGTTCACAATTTTGAACACACAGGGTTCAGCACCCTCACTAGAAAAAGTGCTCCCGTGCCACTGGCTGGTCTGAATTCCTATGAATTTGTCAGTGCTCAGCTAACACCTACAGACTTGGCAAGATATGGCACCTGGTTTGTCGGCATCACACTCATTATTCAATAGTTGTTCCCTAGCAAGATGCTATAGACTGTAGTCAACTCACCCTATAACCTTCTCTTTGTTAAGATAAATAGACTGAGTTCCTTGAGTCATTCACTGTAAAGCATGTTTTCTAATCCTTTAATCATTCTCATAGTTGTTTTCTCATCTCTCTCCAACTTTTCAACATCCTTCTCTAGTTATAGGCACCAGAACTGGACACACTATTCCAGCAGGGGTCGCACCAGTAACAAAGTGAGAGGTAAAATAACCTCTACCCAAGATTCCCCCTTTTTCTGCATCCTGGAATCACATTAGCTCTGCTGGCCACAATATCATATTGGGAGCTCATGTTCAGCTAATTATCCGCCATGACCCCAAATCTCCCTCTGTATATGGAAATAATAGCACTGCCCTGCCTCACAATCACTGTCCATTACCAAGAGCAGATTCACTGGGATAATGTATCATTGTTATTAGAAACCTGGCCCAATGACTCAGCTGGTATAATGCAGTGCAGTGCCATTGTTTTCACTGTAGAGGCAGTGATTCACATTATCTAAGGATCTAGTCCATATCTAGAAATAAATAAATAAATAAATCGAAGCATATAGAGCTTTCTGGGTCTGTCATATTTCCCATTGCAAAATACTCATTCATTACTGATGCAGAACACTGTTAGCTTTCTACGCAAGAGATTCCTGTCCCAGAGGAAACCAGAAAGTGTTTGGACTCCCCAGAAGTAATTAACTGTTGCTCTTAGAGTCAGATGAATAAAGGATTTTATTTTCCAAGAGGAGAGGGATAGATTTTTCCAAGAGAAGAGAAGTATATAAATTTGATCAACACCCACATATAGCCCCCTCTCCCTGCGAGAGCTGACCTTGCAGGGTAAAGTATAGCTGATGGTGTTGCATATTGTATTTGTGAGACACAGAGAGAAAGAGAGAGAAGGAGACAGAGAGAAGGAAGGGAGGGAGATATTCACTAGATAGATAGATAGATAAACTGTATGAGGATAGAGAGAGAGAAAGATTTTTCTTTCAAGGCTATATGGTGATAACAAAGTCACTACAACTAGTACTTTATTCCCAATTCCATTGTATGTTATATACATTATTTACATATACATTATATATAGTTCCATTAACTTCAGTGGCATCATTAATAAAGCGCTTTTCAACTTCAGTGAGGGTGTCACAATCAATCTGTCTCTTTATCTATCTGTGGCGGGGAGTATGCGTTACAAGTCCGAAGGTCAATGATCTCTTTCTGGAAGCTAGGTGAGTTTGCTTTTATTTTACTCCTCTTTAGCCTGCTACATCTATAGAGGTATGCTCCCTTTCAAAAGAAACTCTTATCTGCGAACACTGAACCTTATCCTCAGAATCTGTATCTCCCTGTGGAAATTAGCAGGTCAGCTCTTCAGGGACCAGTCAGGATTGCAAAGCTAATGTTGGCTAACATAACCCATCAGATCTAGGGGAGGTGGCACCTTGAAGATTCTTTCTCAAAAATCCTTGGCTTTATTGGCAGAGGATTTGTCATTCTGAGAGAGACCTCAGTCTCCTAGGAAGGTGGGTCTTGTGCTGAAGTTGACGTTGCTATGTATCAGAGTTCCATGGCTGTGAAATAACATTTTCTTTCTCTGTTTATTGGGGCAGGTACAGACAAGCTTTCAAGGGCAAGTCCTGCATGTCAGGCAATGCCTACATGTATAACAGCATGTAGAGTACAGTACACATGTAGTTACATACCAGAGTGAAAGACAGGCTGTGCCCATGTGTAATTGTGATGCTGCAAAGAAAGGCTCCAGCATTGGGAAGGCAAGTGGGAAAGGTTCCTACCAGGGGGTGGAGGTGGGCAATGGGGCCATTATCTCAGTTGGGATCCCCACATGCTAATGGGATAATAAAAATAACAATAATATGAAGATTCATAAGATATCAGGAGGAGGAAGATGACAACCAGTGTCCAAAATATGGCTCTTGAAAATGAATGCACACTTGTATAATACAGACTGTGATTTTCAGGAAGGTTAAAGGCCAAAGACTAGAAGCCATACAAAAAATAGACAGTAAAAGCAGCAAAGAATCCTGTGGCACCTTATAGACTAACAGACATTTTGGAGCATGAGCTTTCGTGGGTGCCGAAGTGGGTATTCACCCACGAAAGCTCATGCTCCAAAACGTCTGTTAGACTTTAAGATGCCACAGGATTCTTTGCTGCTTTTACAGATCCAGACTAACACGGCTACCCCTCTGATAAAAAATTGACAGGTTATTTTATATAATCACATAGCTATAGAAAGGTTATTGTCCCAGAGAAGTAGAATATTAAACAAAGCTAGAAAAAACTTCTATAGAACACTTTGGATCAGGTTGTTTCACTGCCTATCTATTTGATTCAATTTGTTTAAAAAAATGTAGCCAAAACACAAAGCTTTGGTTGATTTTTCATCTCTTTGTAGGAAAGTTATCTTTCTGCTAACCAATTCACTCGGGCTTTCTAGCACTAGTCACCCATATTGAGGACACGTGGATAACTTCATGGAAGGATGATAACAAGCCTAGAGAAATCATAAGGAGACTATCAACTTATCTTGGTGAGTAGACTTTTTCCACACCAATCATTTTGGTAAATACATTGGGCTGATTCTTACAGTAGTATAAACTGGTGCAGTTGCATTGAACTGAGAATCTGAATCTCTGGGTTTGCCCTGTCTTGAAGCTTCTGCCACATGGCAGAATTTATACCTCTCCATACAAGGTGGATGGAAAATGATAACATTCAGATTTGGTTTCAATTTATACACAGTTTATGTAGGTGTTGGTCACTACACAATATGCAAGACAGTATAGAAACAGGAAAAAGCTAGACAAAGACTAGTAATACCTAGATCACATCTAGAACTTGCCCCCAGCAGATGTGAAAGCACTTTACAAGAAGGCAGCTTCATGTGAACACACGGGGTCAAATTTACCCTAGTGAAGCCATGAGAATTTTGCCATGGAAGTCAATAGAATTAGGATTTAGGCCTTCTTCCCCAAAAGTCTCTATTCTAGGACAATTCAAAATGCATATTTAAAACAGTCAGCTGCCAAATTACCACCATCAAAACTAGTAATAACAGTCAGAGCTGGTCAAAAATAGCCCATAGTTTTTCAAGGGAAATTTAAAGAATGTAAGGACAGCCATACTGGATCAGAGCAAAGGTCTATCTAGCCCAGTATCATGTCTTCCGACAGTGGCCAATGACAGCTGACCCAGAGGGAATGAACAGAACAGGTAATCATCAAGTGATCCATCCCCTGTTGACCATTCCCAGCTTCTGGCAAAAAAATGTATTAAAAAAATCTGATGAGGATTTGAATGTTTGCTTTGTTTTCTGTTTTTCATTTGTTTGTTTTAATTTTTCATTATTATTATTATTATTATTATTATTATTTTGGCTGAAAGCTAAAATCAAACTCTAGAAAACATTTCTATGGAAAACTGATTTTCTTTTGAAATCCTTTTGTTGTTGTTTTCTGTGTTTGAAAAGATGAATAAAAAACATCTTTGGGCTTTTGAACCAGATTTTTTTGTTAATGTTTTGGAGGGTCAGATTTTCACTGTAAAAATGGGAAATTTTGAATAAAAATATTTTGTACAAAAAATACAATGCATCATCACTCCATACATTGCCTGCTTATCAGAGATGCTGAGCACTTTGAGCTCCCATTGATATCCATAGAGATTTGTGGGTGCTTTATGTCTCTGTGCATCAGGTCAGTTACTGAGTTGCCTACATGCAGATTTCAATGCCTAACTGTAGGCACTCAAGTTTAAAAGTGTTAGCCAATCATTTATAAGACATGCCAAATATTTGTGCCATTTCCTTGGTATGGCTCTAGAGACTATTCAAAAGGCAAAGGCTCTATCCTGAAGAACGTATAGTCCATATTAGGACAGGATGAGAACTAGTGTCCTCACTTGGGAATGGAAGGGAAGACAATTGCTGTAATAAGAAGAACACATGATTGCTTTTGTTAGTAACATGTGTGTGCTGAGGATTTCATAATCAATCAGCTAAACAGAAAGAGCGCTCTGAAAGGCATCCGTAACTGGTCACAGAACAACAGATCTTGGCCCTGGTGTGGTAATTGGATCTGTACAAATGGATTCATGTGCCTATCCAGAACTCCATTTACCTCAGCAGGACTCCACACATGGGTGCAGGAGTCCATCCAGTAAATCCAGCTCAATGAAATGGGCTGTGAAGTGCTGTTCTATTCTGCCATTTGCTTATGTATCAAGGACACCTACTTTTCAATCAATCCCATCCTTCAGCTCACGTCATCTCCATTCTCTTCAGCATCTGTTGAGGTTACTGACCAAAAATGAGATGGAGAGACAGTGATGCTAAGGAAGTTTGAGATTCTCCTCCCTCTTGTGTGTCATCAACCAAAGTGTCTATTGGGATTGATTTTTTATGTCAATGGGGTTACACGGATTTGGTTGACGGCAGAATGTGTGTAGACAATGGACTCAAATATGTGTCAGAATTTCAGACCAGGATACTCAGCAATTTATGAAAATCAAGCCACTTTATGGTTTCTCAAGTCAACCAGCCAAATCTGAGAAAATAAAAATCACCATCTACTTTGGCAAATCTTGACCAATAACATTACATTAGAAAGAGAGAACACATCCTGATGTACATATCCCATGTTTAATGTTCAGGGTTGGAAACTAGTGAAAAACATCTTCGATTTGCAAACCTATCACTTATGGGGCTCAATTCACCACTGCCCATTCCACTCAAGTCATTGTAATTGTGCTGGGAAAAAGCTAGAATAACACAGGAGTTAGTGAGACTTATTTATACCAATCACTGTGCCTCTTTTACAAAGTTATCTGACAAAAAACAGCAGTGGTTGGAAGGTTATTTTCAATTTAGGTACTTTTTGTCTACCTGTAAGCCAACACAGTGCAGTGGATGGATGATATGGGATCTGGTTTAGAAAAAAGGGTTTACATGAGGTTTCTAAAAGCAGATCTTTCTTGTATGGCTCACAACATGAGAAATGGGGTCAAATAGGAGAATTAATTGGATACGATGTTGACACCAGTGTAATCAAAGAAAATATTTGTGTAAATCAACATGGAATAGGACCCACTTTATTTTTATCCAACTTAGAGTGTTCAGTTAGAAATGTGAATTTGTCAGAGTCCCCCTGGCTTTCAAAATCTCACTTGGGTTCTATCTATCTATCTATCTGTCTATCTCATTGAATTTCCATAACCTGTTATGTTGGTTAATTTCATTTCTTTTTCTCTTCATACAGATCACTAAATGTGAATGGAAAACCAAACCAATGTGAATGAATTTATTCTTGTGGGACTTTCTAAATACCCAGAACTTCAATTTTTCCTCTTCTTGGTGTTTTTAGTTATTTATCTAATCACTCTGGTAGGGAACGTGATAATTATGCTGGTGATAAGGGCTGATCCCCACCTCCACACGCCCATGTACTTCTTCCTGTCTCATTTGTCCTTTGTTGATATCTGTTATTCCTCAGCCATTGTCCCTAAGATGTTGGTGAATTTCCTAGCAAAGCACAAAACCATTTCTGTCAATGGCTGCCTTGCCCAGATGTTCTTCATCCTGCTCTCAGCTGGTACTGAAGTTTTTGTGCTCTCAGCAATGGCTTATGACAGATACGCTGCCATATGTCACCCATTGCATTATGTGGAGTCCATGAACAAACGAGTGAGTAGACATTTGGTGGGTGGTTCCTGGACAATGGGGCTCTTGTATTCACTGGTCAACACTGTCCCTGTGTTAAAGTTACACTTCTGTGGGCCCAATGAAATCAGGCATTTCAGCTGTGAGCTCCCTCCGCTATTACAACTGTCTTGTACTGGGACCTTCACCAATAAAATAGCTCTTCTTTCTTCTGCTGTGATATTTGGTTTCAGCTCCTTCCTCTTCACCCTGGTGTCCTACATTCACATCATCTCCACTATACTCCGAATACGCTCCGTGGAGGGAAGACGTAAAGCCTTCTCTACATGCAGCTCCCACCTCATTGTGGTGGTTTTATTGTTTGTGACAGCTCTTTCCCAGTACATGAAACCCAGCTCAGTTGCTTCCCTGTTTCTAGATGAACTCTTTTCCATCCAGTACAGCATCTTGACCCCGATGTTGAACCCCATCATCTACAGCTTGAAAAATAAAGATGTGAAAACTGCTCTGACAAGAACACTAGGGAAAATTCAAGTTTCTCATGCAATGTAACCATTTCTAGGTTTTATCTTTTTTCAATAAAATTATAATATAAATCGAAGAATTGTGGGGACTGCACTATCTAGATATCAAGTTCTTTCAACTTGTTGACGCTGATACACAATTGGCAATCCATTTAGTTTAGATCAGGGATCAGCAACCTTTGGCATGTGGCACATCAGGAAGATCTGCTGGCAGCCTGGGATGGTTTGTTTACCTTCAGCATCCTCAGGTTCAGCCAATCGCAGGCCACGGTTTGCCTTTCGAGGACAATGGGGGCTGTGGGAAGTGGCACGGGCCCAGGGATGTGCTGGCCACTGCTTCCTGCAGCCCCCATTGGCCTGGAACAGCGAACTATGGCAAGTGGGAGCTGCGATCGGCCGAATCTGTCGCCGCTGAAGGTAAACAAACTATCCCAGCCTGCCAGTGGATGTTTCTGATGGGCCGCATGCCAAAGGTTGCTTATCCCTGGTCTAGATAAAAGCACTCATGCAAACAGTTTATAGGGCCAAAATGTTAGGTGCCATAAACAGGTGTATCTCAGTTGGCTTCAGCTGAACTATTTCAGTTTACACCAGCTGAGGACCTGGCTCATTATGTTGATATCCATCCTTAATTTATTTCTACTTAAAGCAATGTAAGCTTTCGAATTTGAGTAGCATTAAATTTGAAAATCAATGCGCAATGAATCCCAATGCTAGGGATTTAGACTGAACTTGAATTGGCATTGAGTATAGTTCGAGCTAATACATGCTAGGTAAACCCAAATTTTCACTTGATTTTTAGCCTGGCCACAACTCCACGAGATAAATGAAGCTACATGATTTTGCCATGTATCTACATTAGGAAAAAAGTGTCAAAGTTAGATCAGTTATAATGATTATGTTTTACTCTAAGGTCTTAATCTTAAGACATCCTTCCTAAAGGGCCTAAGGGAATTAGGTACTGAAATGGGGCCCTGGATGTTATGTGAAGAAAGCAAGTGTTAGGAGTATTAATAATGATAATGTACTATTCAGGACTGTATGTCTGCTTATATTTTGCATCTTTTTTACCCATTTGACATTTGATATTTTTATATCCTTAAAGCACTTATATCCTGGTGAACAAAGAATAAAAACACCGTGTGTTACGTCTGCCCACAAAAAGATGAGATGAAAAGAGATAAGAGATAGAGCTGCAGTGTTGCTGGGTAGAGTGGGAGTTCAGTATATGAGTATACACTAGACGGACAGTCCTGCCTCAACTCCTTTTCGTAGATAAGATCAAACAACCAGTCAGAACGGGTGAGGCGGGTAGGGTGGGGATGGGGGAAAGTATAAGAAACACTAAAAGCCAAAGAAATGCTTGTCCCTAACAGAAGCACAACCTCACTCCTTAACCCCGGGTGAGATACAAAAGAGGTGCCATATACATTAATGGATTCAGAGATTCCGAGGTCAGAAGAGACCATTGTGATCACCTAGTCATCCTGGAGTGCATAGGCCATAGAACTTCTCCACAATAATTCCTAGAACAGATCTTTTAGAAAAAAATCCCATCTTGATTTAAAAATTTCCCTTGACGGAGAACCTACCATGACCTTTTGTAATTTCTACAGTGGTTAATTACTTTATTAAATCTTACACCTTATTTCCAGTCTGAATTTGTCTAGCTTCAACTTCCAGCCACTGGATCAAGTTAGACCTTTCTCTGCTAGATGGAATAGCCCATAATTAAATATGTGTTCTCCATGTAGATACTTATAGACTGTAACCAACTCATCCCTTAACTTTCTCTTTCTTAAACTAAATAGACTGACCTCCTCAAGTCTATCTCTATAAGGCATATTTTATGATCCTTTAATCATTTTCAGGGCTTTTCTCTGAACCTTCTCCAATTTAGCAACATCTTTCTTTAATTGTGAACACCAGCAACGGACACAGTTTTCCAGCAGAATACTTAGATACATTCTTATGCTTTGTCCAGTTAGGGCCTGATCCAACTCTCAGAAAAGCTAATGAAATTATTTCCTTTGAGCTATGAATGGCCTGTCTTAAGACAGGCTTGAAGCATAGTTTATTGAGATAGAGTTTAGTCTAGTAAGTAGAATCCGGAGGACCTTGGTTCTACTCCTGAGTTCTGGTTCTGCTGCTGACCAGTCACTTCCTTTCTCTGCATCTGTTTCCCCTCTCAATCTTTGTCTATCTTGTCTATCTAGATTGACAAAAGTGTGAGATAGAGATTGTCTTTTCCTATGTGTTTGTCCAACACAATAGGGTCCTGTTCTCAACTGGGGCTTCTAGACATGACTGTAATGCATGTAATTATGGACCATGTCCTAGTATATATTTGTACAGAGCCCAGCACAATGGGAGCCTGATTCTGATGAAGATTTTTTTGGCAATCTCATAGTGCAAAGAATAAGAGTTGAAGTAAGAGAGAGGAGAACCAGTCTTTCCATATACAGACTTCAAGGCTTTCAGGATTGAGCTCAAATGTTGGTCTCTTTTCTCAGTTACTTGGATTGGAGTCCAGCTTAGACTCTGATTTGTATCAATGAAAGTAAGCATGAGTGCAGACAAAAATGTTGTTTAAATTTTTTCCCCTAGATATTAATAATGGAAGAATTGCTAAGGAAGGACTCTGCAGTTCAGAAGATAATTGTTAGCCTGGACTGTTCAATGGGGACTAAGTGAGTTAGCCACCTTCAAGAATCCCAGCCTGTATGTCCCTTCAGGGCACCAATGATAGCAGTGTTCTCTAGCAATTATCTTGGAGGCACATGCACCCAGATTCACAAAGGGACTTAGGTGCCAATATCCCAGTTTTAGGCACTGCTGCAAGCCATGAAACCCCACATGGCTGCTGCCCCACTTTGTAGGTGCCTAAACTAACTCAGCACCTATATTTTTGCTGTGAAAGTCCCCTAGGTACTTTAGTTTCTGCTTCTGAACATGTACACTGCTGCATCAAGCAGACACCTGGACTCCAATCTCATGTTTAAGCCCCAGCATGCTGCACTCGCCTATCTGGCCTGTGGGTCCCAGTCTGGGAACACACTTAACTCCACACAAAATAGCTGGAGGGACAGGAAAGACATAACCATAACCTCCTTCATACCCTTTAGTCCAGTGATTAGGCAACTCACCCAAGATGTTGGCTATTCCAGTTGAATTTCCCATTTGGCCTGAGGAGAAGTCATTTGAATAAGGGTTCCCTGCCTCTCGGCTGAGTGTTCTACCCACTGGGCTCTGGAATACCTGGATGTGGATATCTTTGAATTTCTCTTGTTAAAACTCTTCCACATTGGAGATATTATTAAATATCCGTTGAGCCAGAGAGATGGTGGGAATGATCCTATGGTCCAGTGCTTTATAGCCAACATGAATGTTGTTGCCCTGCTGATCTTAATCTACTCAGCAATCTAACCTGTTGACACAGAACACTCATCTTTATGTTAGGAGTTCCAGATCCCATTTTATATTGTATATGGTAAAGAGTTTAGGCTGGGGTTTTCAGAGGAATCTAAGGGAGTTAGGCACCCAACAGCCATTGAATTTCAATCAGAATTGAGTCTTTGGCTTCATTAGTTACTTTGGAAAACCACAGCCTAAATAATTAATGTAAATAACATGAGGCAAAGGTCAGAACTTTATTTAGGATCTTCCTCAATAAACTTTGTATATTCATAGTTTTAAAGCCAGAAAGAACCATTATGATCATCTTCTCTTATCTGCAGCATAACAGGGACCCGGTCATTCCTGTCCCAAGCTTAATAACGTCTGCATGATAAAAGTGACCTCTTAAACTTGTCTTTAGTAAAATAAATAGATTAGGTTCCTTGTTATAAGACTAGTTTTCCAGACCTCAGTTCATTCTGGTAGCTCTTTTCTGAAGGTGGTTGACACCCGAGGAAGATCTGTCCCTCATTGTACACAAACATATGTGGCATTAAGTGTTGGTGAATGAGTGACACAGATTGTTAGGCAGAGTGAACTTCAGGGATCAAATCCTAAAGATAACAAAATGTTACACCATCCATTCTCCTGGTATAAGTGAGTCCTCTTGGATTAAAATAAAAGAAGGCTCTTATTCATCTCGATAAAGATTAGGTCTCTCTGTCAGATCTACATCCATTCATATCCCTTTGTATTTAGCAGGATTTGCCTATTCAGAGTTAGGCTAATTTGATGTGCTTTTTTTAGGGATAGAAGGTCTTGCCACCTGCACGTGTACAGAAACTGCACGTCAGTTTGAAATCCTCACATGATCTGCACTCGGCAAAAAGACTTCAGGTGAGTTTAGTTTCTTTAACATCTATATAATCTATTGCTTCTGGTTTTTTGTTTGTTTGTTTGTTTTTTTAAGCGATGTGAGTGTTCCTGCGTTGTGTTTTCTCTGTCATTCGTGCCTGTGCAAGGTGAGGGAAAATTGTGTGAGAGATTATTCCATTCGGATCCAGCAGCATTATACACCCACTCTGCACTCATGCTCTGCTGATATTGGGCACCTCAGGCTCCGAATAACTAGCTTCATACACAGGTCTCACTCACTTCTGCTAGATTCACCAGTGCTCAGATACTCTGAAAATCAGACTCACAGAACACCAAGCTGGGCACCATGCACTTGTGAATAGCTGTAAATCTGGGCCAATGCCATTGGGTTAATAGATCCCTAGTGGACCTCCCTGCACTGGGAATACATTTTGTCCATTCATATCTAATTCTCTGCTTATTGTGTGATTTCCCAGACTTTCTGCACTCAACCTGCCACTTTTAGGTGCATATATCCCATCTCAGGAATCACCAGATGAATGGCAGCTGTGGTCATAAGAGGCATCCATTCTGGTTCCTCAGTCTAAAAAAGAGATGGGGTGCTGACAGGGTGTTCGTTGTGAGAACTCTAAGACGTTAGAACTTGCTCCTCACTTTGGACCAAAAGACCACAGATTTTGGGACCTTCAAGGCATGTTCATGAAGACACTGGTTTGACATGTGATGAAGATATGGAGACGCAGAGAAGTTGCTGGCTGGCTGACTTCTTGCTGAAAGGATCATTTGTTGCTGCTAAGGTTTTACTGTAGAATTAATGATCCCTTAGGGTAGCTGTTGGGTGCCTACAAGCTTTTGAAAATCCCACTAGGCTTCTAAATGTGTTGAAAAATGTGGTCCTTAGGCCCTTGGATAGGTATTGTTCTTGTGTAAATCAGAATCAATGAATTAATCAATAGCTCTGATCAACCCTAGTATCCCATTATCTAACCCTCCCTGGGAAATTATTTTATACTGCCAGGCAAAGAGCTCTGTTGAATCCCCTGATTTCAATAGGATTTGGAGACATTTGCAGCATCTAGTACCTTGTAAGAAAGGCTGGAGGTCAAGCCAACTAGAATATTAGCTTTCACCTACACCCAATGATGACACTACCTTGGCAGCTGATTGGAGTTACTGCTCCCCTGAAGGTTTCTGCCTGGAGTCACACATGCAGAGAGCTGGCAAGAAGGAAGCCAAGCAGTGGAACATGAGCTAAGATAAAGATATTTGATAGTGCTATTTCCTTGCTTTGGCACAGAGCAGTTAATTATCAAGAGAAAGGAACTGATGTCATGCATGGGATTATCAAAGGGTGCTAAAGGCTTTAGGCGCACAACTTCCTTTGACATTCAGTGGGAGTTGGGCACCTATCTCTCTTCTGCTTTGTAAGGAATCCCAGACTTCTTGCCCACTTCCCCAAATTCCTTCCTTTTTAGACATGCATCAGTTTCAGCCAGGGGCCCCAAAGCACTTGGAGCTCTAGCCAATAGCAGAATAATAGGGATTCAAGGTTGTTGCACTGAGGATTCTGCATTCTGATCTGCTGGCAAAAATAGATTAGGTTTAAAAAATAAGCTGTAGTTTCTAACTTTGCAGAAAAGCCGCAAGGTATTATGAAGAAATAGATTTCTAGGCAGCCAGAATAGATTTCCATAATAGATCAGACCAATAATCTATCATCTCCTCTCTGTGATATAGGCCAATAATAGATGCCTCAGATGATGGTGGGAGAAAATTTGAATTGTGTAATTATGAAAGAACTTGCACACTGGGAAAATTTAATGCTAGTCTCCATCACTCAGAGGTTTATATATACTCTGAATAACAAAGGTTTCTGTATCTTCCAGTCTAGATTCACTTATGATGTGAAGTATTTATTGGGTTTTTTTATATTTTTATTTTTTTAATTCTTATTGTCCCCTTATTCATCAAGTTATCCAGTACCATCTGAATCTCTCTAGGCTCATTGATATCTTGTTGCAAGCCGTTCCAATGGTGAATCTGGATCACTGATATTAATTTTAACTCTCTCTGGCCCAATGATTATTTAAGTATTTATCCACAGTGGAACAGTTAGTAGGTTAGAAATATAGAGAGTGAGAATGACTCTGTAGGGCCATAGTTAGGGCATACATCTGTGTGCCTCTGTTCTAATTATTTATCCAGAGTGCAAGAGCATCCAGAGGAGAGACTGGGGAAGGCCCACATCAGAATATTCCATAACTCACAGGTTACAGAATTTTCCTGAAAGAAGGGAGACTTGTTGGAATTGTTTCTCCTCCGATGCCTGAGGAGGGACATGAACTAGCTCTTCCACATGCCAGATCAATGCTTTGACCAAGGGGCTAAAACTTATAGGAAGGCTTGGAAGATTTAGATTTCTGTGGGTAAATTTTAGTAAACATTGATTTCACCATAGACACAAACTGAAGAACCATTATTTCCATCAATGGCAATTAAAATGTACAAATAGGCAAAGCAAGAACAATGCTGCTTGAGAACTTCTTAGAGTTTTATTTGAGTATATTTACTTTGTATATGTTGACATGTGATATTGACCATTTGTGTTTTAACTATTTTAAAGATTTAACTCAGGGGCTCTCAAATTGGGGCTCGAGACCCCTCCAGGGGTCGTGAGGTTATTATGTGGGGAGTTGTGAGCTGTCAGCCTCCACCCCAAACCCTGTGTTGTCTCTAGCATTTATAATGGTGTTAAATATATTAAAAAGTGTGTTTAATTTATAAGGGGGGAGTCACACTCAGAGGTTTGCTATGTGAAAGGAGTCACCAGTATAAACATTTGAAAATCACTGCTTTAACTTTTTGAATCTCATTATCTACCATCATTAAATAATTATTGTCTGAGAGCACCATTTTCTGATGTCCCCATAATTCTCTTTGCAAATTTAAACAAAAATAAAAAATTCTGAGAAATGCTTAAAAATAAACATTGATATTATCTGTCAAAAATATAAAAAATAGAAATTGCATGCTGCCAAGCCGAGCTATAAGGTGAGCAGGCCACATGCCTCATCTCTCACATCTGGCTTTTGAATGGGACCCAATCCCATAAACAGCCACTGAGCACACCTACAAAATCATCTCCCACATGCCCAGCTTCCTATGAGTTTTCCATTTGACAATGCTGATGTTGAGGACACTTATCAATTTTCTGTTATATTTCATATTGACGCTTCTAAATCAAAATTTAGGATTTTTGATATTTCAACTTTCATATCAATTCAAGGTGAAAACAAATATTGGAATATTGGAATATGCCATGAGATGAAAACTCCATTTTCCAGCCAGCTCTATATTTACTGCAATGCTTGTATTGAGGAAAGTACTCACAAATGTCAATATAAGCAGCAAAGAGTCCTGTGGCACCTTATAGACTAACAGGCGTGTCATAAACAGATAGTAGGGGTTACTAGAACAGAAGTACTTCATATCTCTTTTGCCTGTAAAGGATTAATAAAATCAGTGAGCTTGGCTGTCACCTGATGAGAGGACCAATCGGGGGCAGGATACTTTCAAATCTTGAAGGAGGGAAGTTTTTGTGTGTGCTGTTAGATTTTGGTTGTTGTTCACTCTGGGGGCTCAGAGGGACCAGACGTGCAACCAGGTTTCTCTCCAATCTCTCCGATACAGGCTCTTATAAGTTCAGAATAGTGAGTACTAGGTAGATAAGGCAAGTTAGGCTTATGTTTGTTTTCTTTATTTGCAAATGTGTATTTGGCCGGAAGGAGTTCAAAATTGTATTTTGCTGAAAGAATTTTAATTTGTACTTGTATACTGAGGCTGGGAGGGTATTCCCAGGGTCTATAGCTAAAAGACCTTGTAACATATTCCATCTTAAATTTATAAAGATAATTTTTACTGTTTTTTCTTTCTTTAATTAAAAGCTTTTCTTGTTTAAGAACCTGATTGTTTTTTTATTCTTGTGAGACCCCAGGGGACTGGGTCTGGATCCACCAGGAAATTGATGGGGAGAAAGGAGGGAAGGGGGAGAGAAAGGTTAATTTTCTCTCAGTGTTAGGATTATTTTCTCTCTCAGGGAGAGTCTGGGAGGAGGAGAGAGAAGGAGGAGGGAAGGTGAATTTTCCTTTCTGTTTTAAGATTCAAGGAGTTTTAATCACAGTAATCTTCCAGGGTAACCCAGGGAGGGGAAGCCTGGGAGAGGCAACGCTGAGCGAAAGGTTTACTTTCCTTGTGTTAAGATCCAGAGGGACTGGGTCTCGGGGGTCCCCAGGCAAGGTTTTGTGGGGACCAGAGTGTACCAGGCACTGGAATTCCTGGTTGTTGGCAGTGCTACAGGTTCTAAGCTGGTAATTGAGCTTAGAGGAATTCATGCTGGTACCTCCTCTTTTGGACGCTAAGGTTCAGAGTGGGGAATTATACCATGACAAAGCGTATTGGAGAATGAGCACTCGTGTCAATATAGGTTCTCTAAAGCAGCTCTTAAGAGATGCAGAAGAATTCCCACCTCTTCACCAGGTCTCTCTATTTGGAGAACATCATTCCCTTTTGTTTGAAATTGTTCTGTGTAGTTCTCTCTGCATAGTGCACCACTAGAGTTTGCTTCAGTTGTTCGATTTAATTTTCTGTCTTTGATTCCCATTGAATGTATGTGTGTGCATGTGTATGTCTGCTGCCCCCATTGAAGGAGATGAGCCCTTTCCTGTGTGTGTGTGTGTGTGTGCGCGCGTGCTGAATTTCCAGGAGAATGGTTCTGTGGCTATGGCACAGTTTCAGGTATCAGGAGACCTCAGTTCCCACTGCTGTTAAATGGACATTTCATGTAGAGCAACAAGGAGCATGCAACTGCCTGTCGTTGTTGCCTAACAACATTTCCCTACAGAGTTAGTGCTGTAGTTTGTGTCTTTGAAAAACCACGAGATAATCACTTTTGCTCTTCTGGGGCTGTTTGGCAGTGAGAGATTCCATTTGTTTGTCTTTAAGATTCACTTCTACCATATCTGTGCTTGCTTCATCCCAGACGCTTAGGGTCACATATCACTGGTGTATTCAATATCGTCAGAGAGTCACAGAGTTTAAGGGCAAAAGGGACCTCTAGATTATCTATCTGACCTCTTCTGTCTCACATTGTGTTGGGTTTCATCACACAGGCCCACGGAGCACTTTAGCCAGGCATCAATTGAACGTAAAAGAAAAATGTACCTGGTGGTCCCTGTACCAGACCACTGAAATGGAGGCACCTCTGGGATGCAGAATGTATAATGCCACACAACAGTATTAAACAGATGATTAAGGCAGGAAGGAATAAACACTTTTTGCAAAATAGAAACTCTGTGCGTGCATGTATGTGTGTGTGACTTGTAGCCCATGAAGTGAGCATATAGCCATGCAATGATGATAGTTATATAGTATGTAAAGGATAAAGGGGTGAGGAACAGATAACAGAAACACAAAAGATCTATAGGTCTAGACTTATAAAAATTACTTAGACAGACAAGATGGGTGAGGTAATATCCATTATTGTTGGTGAGAGAAACAGAAGTTGGTCCAGGAAAGGATATTATGTCACCCACTTTGTCTCTCTAGTATCCTGGGACCCAGACAGCTACATCAGCATTGCATACAAGAATAGCTTAAGCAATTAGCTTAAGTAGAAGGCCTTCTAGCCCGAACAGGAGCAGTTGCTCAATGAGTTGGCATAAGGAAGTAAACTGTAGACTCATAGACTTTAAGGTCAGAAGGGACCATTATGATCGTCTAGTCTGACCTCCTGCAAATGCAGGCCACAGAATCCCACCTACCCACTCCTGTAATAAACCTCTAATCTATGCTGAGGTTTTGAAGTCCTCCATATATGTTTTAAAGACTTCAAGGTGCAGATACTCTTCCAGCAAGTGACCCGTGACCCATGCTGCAGAAGAAGGCAAAAAAACGCAGGGCCTCTGCCAATCTGCCCTGGAGGAAAATTCCTTCCCGACCCCAAATATGGTGATCAGCTAAACCCTGAGCATGTGGGCAAGACTCACCAGCCAGACACCCAGGAAAGAATTATCTGTACCAACTCAGATCCTACCCCATCTAACATCCCATCACAGACCATTGGGCGTATTTACCTACTAATAATCAAAGATGAATTAATTGCCAAAATTAGGCTATCCCATCATACCATCTCCTCCATACACTTATCAAGTTTAGTCTTGAAGCCAGGTGTGTCTTTTGCCCCCACTACTTCCCTTGGAAGGCTGTTCCAGAACGTCACCCCTCTAATGGTTAGAAACCTTCATCTAATTTCAAGTCTAAACTTCCTGATGGCCAGTTTATATCCATTTATTCTTTTGTCTGCATTGGTACTAAGCTTAAATAATTCTTTTCCCTCCCTAGTGTTAACCCTCTGATATATTTATAGAGAGCAATCATGTCTCCCCTCAGGCTTCGTTTGGTTAGGCTAAACAAGCCAAGCTCTTTGAGTCTCCCTTCATAAGACAGCTTTAAGTCACAAAACATCACAAGGTTTTGTTTATAGTTTTGTCATAATGATGAGTGTTGCAAACAGCAGATAGGTAACCACAAGGGAATGGGAAGCCCTACTCAATGTGTGTGTGTGTGTGTGTGTGTGTGTGTGTGTGTGTGTGTGTGTGTGTGTGGCTGCCCCACCACCCTGTTGAATAGAATGAGCCATGCTCACTTTGTGTGTGCACATGCCCTTGCTGTCTCTTCTTCTTGTGAACAGCCCCAAGGATTTGTTGATGATGACAGGTGGTCAGGAAAGATCCTTAATCTACAGATCATCCAAAAGATATAACTTCAACCAGAAACAGCATGACCTTTCACTGGGATGGGTCCTTGTGGGCCATCACCAACTCCGAGGAGAGAGCGCCCCCTGCTGATCCACCCTACTCCCTCCCTGCAGCATAAGGCCCCCGAGCACCATTCTGGGGCACTGTGGTAAGCAGCCATTCTTATGGGAGCAGGTCCACTCCTGAGCATCTCACCCAACTCCTTGCAGCACAGGGCCACGTGGTGCCTGGCTCAGGCTCAGGAGATCAACATGAACCAAGAGAAGACAGTGCCCCCCCGAAGTGAGACCCCACTGAGCAATTTGCATTGTGTCATCCCTTGGAGCTATGCTGGAGCACTGGGGTTAGTACTGATGCACAGAGAAGAATGTCCCTTAATGAGTCACTCACCCTCTTCCCTGCAGTACAGCGTCCCCTACTGCTGATCTGGGACATTGAGATCCATCAACCTGAGAACATCCTCCAGGCCCGTGCCTGCTAGACTGGGATATTGCTAGCAACAGTGACTAAGGGGGAAGATTGCCCCAAATTGAGCACCCCTCCTCACTCATCGTAGCACAGCCTCAGCCCCCTATGGCTGTACTGGAGAAATGAGGTCAGAACTGTCTAAGAAATGAGAGTGCTCCCAGCTGAGCCCATCACCCCATTCCCTGAAGCACACTACCCCCTAGCACCTCTCAGCTTCCACAGAAGAGTTTATTTTACTGCTCCTGTGAACTAGTCCTGATTCTGATTCCATTGCAAACTTTGTCAAAGGGAATAGTCCCAGTGACTTCTAAAGACTTTGTATCTGGTCCTCAAGAAGGGAAATGGACCCTTTGGTAAGAGCAGTAGAGTCTGAGAATGAGGAATCCCGGGTTCTGTTCCCAGCTCTGGGAGGGGAGTGGGGTATACTATTTAGATTAGTGGGAATTAGGAATCAGATCTCCTGCGTTCTAATCATGGGTCTGAGATGGGAGTGCGGCACATAATCTGAACGTCATGGAACTGGAGTCATGAGCCTTGGGTGTTGTTACTGACTCTGCCCCTGACTCTTTGTGTTGTGTTAGAATCATAGAATACCAGGATTGGAAGGGAATTCAGGAGGTCATCTAGTCCAATCCCCTGCTCAAAGCAGGACCAATTCCCAACTAAATCATCCCAGCCAGGGCTTTGTCAAGTCGGACCTTAGAAAAACTCTAAGGAAGGAGATTCCACCACCTCCCTAGGTAACCCATTGCAGTGTTTCACCACCCTCCCAGTGAAAAAGTTTTTCCTAATACCCTACCTAAACCTCCCCCACTGCAAATTGAGACCATTGCTCCTTATTCTGTCATCTGGTACCACTGAGAACAGTCTAGATCCATCCTCTTAGGAACCCCCTTTCAAAGTAGTTGAAAGCAGCTATCAAATTCCCCTTCATTCTTCTCTTTTGCAGACTAAACAATCCCAGTTGCCTCAGCCTCTCCTCGTAAGTCATGTACTCCAGCCCCCTAATCATTTTTGTTGCCACAAAATTCAGCCTAATGATTCAAGATGGATACTCGTACCATTGAGTAAGTAGTGGTGTGGTCAAATGTTTAGAGCACAGAGCTCTGAAGCAGGAAGAGCATGGTTTTCAAAGCATCTGAATCACTGAGTCAGTGTGTGGCACTTGGCCAATCACTTGAGACTTCCTTAGTAAGTGTGTTGGACAAATCATTTCTCTTTCCAGACAAAATAGTATCATACAACTTACCCCATTTAGTAAATCTCATTACAATTTTCATCTAGAAAATACATGATGATGATGATACCATCTCCTCTGAAATTATTGCCCTAGTGTATTTTTTGTTGCAGTATGATGTAGAATTGTTCTTCCTCTGAGGAATATTACAAGAAATTTCCTTCAGGGACTAGGTCCCAGAAGCCAGTGAATGAAATAAAAACACTTCTGTTTCCTTCAACACATTTTGTGCTTGTAGCTAGGAGATAGAACTACTCTTCTTAAACAAGGTAGGTTATAAATGAATTAATTAAGGCCCCAACCATCCTCCCACTGAAGTGCCCCAGTCTGCAATGTGAGCAAGATCATGTCATTGGTTTCTTCATTTGAATTTTCCATATATGGGCAGAGAATCTTAATGTATGTCTGAGCACATGGGTTGTGTCCATGTTCATATCTATCTATCTATAAATATATAAATTGATCTATTCATGTCTGAATCTATTATTCTGAATACATCTAGTTTAATAATCATGGCTCAGGTTGTGAGCTTGACTTCAGTGGTGTTATGCTAATTTACACCAGGTGAAGTTCTGGTCCCGTAATTCCATAGTGTCCACCCAAGTGATAAATAAGCACCAAACATGCTCATCATCATGCCATGACTGTATTTATTTTTGTTGTTGTTCTGTTATCACTGATGTTTCTTGCTTCTCCCTCCTCTCGTCCTTACTCTCCTCTATTCCTCAAGTGTTATCATTACCCAGTGAGTGTGAGTGGAAATGTTGTTTCTTGAAGTGGTTCTTGTGTTTGAATCTGAATATAGTTGGCTGGGAAGATTCAGTCAGATCTCTTCTAATAAGAAAGTCCACTCTCAGCATCTGACCATGGCACATGCTCTGCACCTGCTGCCCAAGAGTTAAATGGCAGTATCTTTTAGCTGAATTTTTCTCAAACCTTCTTCCACATAATGTATGCTTCTTTAATTGCTTTCATGTCCTCCTGTATACTAATGGAGAGTCCAGATGCCTTGAAGAGCTCAAAAAATTTTACTCAACTGCCAGTAACAAGCATCTTTATAGACCTTATTCCTTATGGTGAGTAAATTTCTACATTTATTTAGAGCCGCTCCAAATGTCAGCCATTAAATAAAGAAATAAATCCAAATTCCTTCTGAAAAAATAGTTTATTCAATATTGATGTTTTCCATGATAAAACATTGATGTTAATGGCAGTTTTCAATTTTCCATTCAATTTCATGTGGACTCTTTCAATCGAAATTAAGGTTTTCACTATTTCAACTTTTCGTATAAATTCAGGATGAAAATATATATTGGAATATTGGAATTTCCCATGAGATGGAAATTCCATTTTCCAGCCAGCTCTACATGTACTACAATGGTCGTGCTGAGGAAAATATTCACAAACACCAATAGAGGTTCCCCAAAGTAGGTCTTAAGAGAGGCTGAAGAATTCCCACCTCTTCTCCAAGGCTCCCTATTTAGGGAAAAACATTCTCTTTTGTTTTAAATTGTGCACTCTACATAGTGCGCACTACATTGTGCTTTGGTTGTTGGATTTAATTTTCTCTATTTCATTGGATGTGTGTGAGTGTTTGAGTGTGCTCAATTTCCAGGAGAATGGTTCTGTGGTTATGATAGAGTTTCAGGTATCAGGAATGATGACTCGCTGTGTAAACCCAGTCTCTTCACCCCAATCATTCCCAGTTTCCCCCTTAGTAGCTCACTATTCTTTGGCACATTGCTTTGAGAGCAACATATTAGAGGTGCTAAGGGTATGCAAAATACAATATTTGTTATTGCTCATTTTTATTTCAACTCTGTCATTTCAGTGTCATGCCTTTATTAGGAAGTTTCTTGTCAACAAACAACCTAGAAGTAATACATCTGTGGAAATTGTCTCTTTGTACATTGTAGGATCTTTTTTCTTCTAAAATTCTTTGTAGCAAGGTGGTTAGACAAAGATCCTCCACTGGTTTAAAGCAGTATAGAACTTTTTTATACTCATGAATCTGTTAAGATTTACCCCAGCAAAGGAACTGGCCCGAGCTCTTATTTTGTATGTTGAGAGAAACAAATGCATTTCGGATGCTGTGATGATAAAGGCAGGGAATTATTGAAATTGTTCTCTAATATTTAGGGAAGAATAACATTTAATAGTACACAAAAGGCCAAAATCCCCCATAGTTTTCAGCATTTATCATGCTTCTCATTCTTCAAAGGGCTTCAGTGATATTGGGCTCAGCAGCACCAGTTTACTCATGTGAGTAGTCCTCATTATGCGAATTGTAACTGCAGTTGGAATATTTGCATTCGTGTAAGAATTCCTGTGTTTAAGATCCGAATGAGCTCCAGAATTTGGCCTCATTTGAGAAATCTTATTTGATAAATGTGGCTGTAGAAAGAAAGAAAGAAAGAAAGAAAGAAAGAAAGAAAAGCATTGATCCCCTTTTGAATTTTCATGTAGACAGAAAATAAATGTTTTTGAAGAGGAAGAACAGAACCCCTGATGCTGGAAACTGGTATGCCTCCATTGCTGGTATAAACTGATGCAGCTCCTTTAGAGTAAATTTATCAGACCCCCATCTGTTGGAAATCAGTTGTATTTCCACTGGTGTCAAAGTGGACATTGTGATGGGTTGCCCCCCCACCCCAGGGGTGCCACCTGATGCACTGGGGTAACACTCAGCCCACCTGTTCCACCAGCCTGGGCTCCCTTACACTGTGCTGGTGAGCCGGACCCTCAAGCCTCCTCCAGCACACACGCAGGTTGGGCCCCACCCAGCTGTGGAATGAAACAGACACTGAAATCTGACCTACATGGGAAACTTCAGCTAGGGAATTGCCCAGCACTCAAGTACACCCCCCCCAAGTGTAAACCCAAAATTGAAAGAAAACACAGAGAACTGTACAGCATAAGCTCACTGAAATTCACCCCCTCCCTCGATGCAGAGGAAGATATGCACAACTTTTTGCCCCCCAGTTATGAATTCCACAAACTGGTTTTAGAGACATCATAATCAAGTTTATTAACTACAAAAGATTTTAAATGATTATGCGGGATAGCAAACAGACCAAAGCACTATTTTAGAAAAAGCTAGAAACGTACAAGTCCATGAGTCCGGATCTAATGCATCTGAGGGTGCTGAGGGAATTGGCTGATGTGACTGCAGAGCAATTGGCCATTATCTTTGAAAACTTGTGGAGATCAGGGGGAGGTCCCGGACAACTGGAAAATATAGTGCTTATCTTTAAAAACAGGGAAGAAGGAGAATCCGGAAAATTATAGACTGGCCAGCCTCACCTCAGTCCCTGGAAAAATCATGGAGCAGCTCCAAAAGGAATCCATTTGGAAGCACTAGGAGGAGAGAAAGGTGATCAGGAAAAGCCAACTACTTGAAGGGGGGTTCCAAAGAGGATGGAGCTAAGCTGTTCTTAGTGGTGGCAAATGACAGAACAAGGAGCAATGATCTCAAGTTGCAGTGGGGGAGGTCTAGGTTGGATATTAGGAAACACTATTTCACTAGGATGGTGGTGAAGCACTGGAATGGTTTACCTAGGGAAGTGGTGGAATTTCCATCCTTAGAGGTTTTTAAAGCTCAACTTGACAATGCCCTGGCTGGGATGATCTAGTTGATGTTAGTCCTGCTTTGAGCAGGGAGTTGGACTAGATGGCCTCCTGAGGTCTCTTCCAATACTAATCTTCTACGATTCTATGATTAGCCAGCAAATAAAACAAAAACGCAATATAAGCTTAATATACTAAAGAAACTGGTTACAAGTAGTAATTTCTCACCCTAAATGTTGATTTAGGCAGATTGCAGAGGGTCTTGAAAGCAAGCTGCTCTTGCTTGCAGCTTAAAACCGCAGGTATTTCTTTCACAGGTCAGACACATTCTCAGCCTCGGCTCAGTCCTTATCTCCCCCTTTATCTTTATTCCTTAGATGTTTCCAGCAGTCATCCTGGGTGGGGATTCAGTGAAGAATGAACCCCGATTATCTCACTCCCCCAGCCTTTAATAAGATTTACATATGGCAGAACCCTTTGTCTTTCAATGTGATTCCCATACCCCTCAGTGGAAAAATACTGCTGTTTTATCATGGAAAGCAGTACCACATTACTTGAACACATGACCCTGTAGCGTCAAAGCAGCCATAAATGAGAGGCAGTTTGTAGGATCCCTGGAAAGCTTCTCAGAAGGTGGGAGATTAGCATCTTCTAAGACCTATTGTTCTTCCTAATGGTCCTTTGACTTGTTCCCAGCTAGCCAGCCAGACTGATTGCATTCTGTCTGGCGGGCATTCCCCAGGTGCAAACACTTTTGTAGTACAGATGTATAGTCAATGTTGCTAACTTTAGATACTACAATGATACATGCATACTAATAAGCTAATCATATTCAGTAAATCATAACCTTTCTAATGATACCCCATATAACCTATTTTAAATAAAATACATTAGGATTATGACATAATCATATCATACTATTACTATGAAAAATATGGGGAGCAGCGTCACAGTCATACCAATGCAGCTACACCAGTTTACAATGATTATTGGGCCCAGTTACATACAGAACTGCAGCAGGTTTTTGTCTGAAGCATCCCAACACATAGGAAACCAGTATGAATTGTATGATTCATATGCACATGTATGGTATTCTTCAGATTCAGTTCCAATATCTTTCTCTTTGTCACCCCTGCAGATGACATATTCTGAGAGAGAGCCTGATGAGAACCAGACCATTTCAGATGTGTTCATCCTGGTGGGGTTTTCATACCTTACAAGGTATGTAAACCTTTCTTACCTTCATATCCTTCTGTTTCTGGTGTTTCTGCTCTCCTACCTGGTCATTCTGATGGGGAATCTGCTCATTATCCTCCTTATAAAGCTAAACCCATCACTTCATACCCCCCGTGTATTTCTTCCTATTGAACCTGTCCTTCTTGGAAGTCTGCTACACCAGCAGTGTGGTCCTTCAGCTGCTCCCTCACCTTCTCGTGGAGCAAAAGTCCATCACCATTGTGGACTGCTCTGCACAGATGTATGTCTTCACCATCCTGGGCCTCACAGAATGCTGCCTCCTTGCAGCCATGGAGTACTCCTGCTACACAGCCATATGCAACCCCTTGCACTAAAGAACCATCATGAGTGGTCGGGTGTGTGCACAGCTCATGGCTGCTTCATGGACCATCGGCATCTCGGTGGAAATAGTTCAGACCACGTGGATCTTCAGCCTGCCCTTCTGTGGCTCCAACTGCATCCACCATTTCTTCTGTGACATTCCACCGGTGGTAAAGATGGCATGCACTGACACATCCAAAAAAGAAATTATGGTCTTAACTGTGTTAGTTTTGTTCATCATGGGCCCTTTTTGTTGATAACCGTGTCCTATATCTGCATTATCTCCACCATACTCAAGCTGCCATCAGCAGAGGGAAGACTTAAAGCCTTCTCCACCTGCTCCTCCCACTTCATGGTGGTGACTTTGTTATATGGAACAGCCCTTTTCACCTACCTGAGGCCCAAGTCTATCTCCACCCCAGAGAGTGATCAAATGATTTCCCTCATGTACACAGTTGTGACCCCAGTGTTGAACCCCATAATATGCATGCTGATGAACAAAGAGGTGAAGGGAACCTTTAGAAAAACAATAGAAAAGAGTCTCTTTTCACACAACTGGAGAAATCAGAGAATGAATGATAGAGTTAGTTAAAACAAGGGGAATGAGGGAAATTCATAAATATTTTGTTTAATTTCTTCCAATGACATTCACTTTTTTTAATTGGAATTTTGACATTTGAAAAACTTTGACCTGTTCTAAGTCTGTTTGGAAAATGGGAAGAGAAACTTTTTTTAAAATGAAATAAATAAATAAACAAATAAATACATAAACTTTTGTCAAACTTTTGATAGTCAGAACCTTTTGACCAGATGTAAAGATAATTGAAAAATCAAATGGAAATCTTTAGTCAAAGTTGTATCCTGATTTTGCATCTTCAAAATTTGAAATGTCAAAGCAAAAAACAAAACAAAACAAATTAACGTAAGAAACATTTCATAAAATGCTCACCTTGGTTTGTTGAAATTTAACAATTTTCACCAAGATTTTAATACCTGAATAATTCCAACCAGGTCTACAGAAAAGTCCATTTAGGCTTCCCCTTTCGTTATCTGGCTGCCCAGTGCAGCATTTTAGGTTTTGGGTTGGGTAGGGGTTCCCTCTGGCCTAATTTTAAATAACATTGCTCAGCACTTATGCAGGCTTCCTATATAAGACACGGATAGATTTTTCAATGCCTAACCTGATCAGGTCACACAACAACTCTGGGAGATGGCTCTTGACTTCCATGGTATTTTTTACTAGCATATCAGATTGTAAGATTATGGTGTATATCATAGATTCATTGATTTTAAGGTAATAAGGGACCATTTTGATCATCTAGTGTGATATTAGCAATTTCCAGGGAAGTCCAACATTGCCAGTTTAGCCTGGTGCTGGAGCACACTTTGCGGGGAAGGTTAGGAGCTCTAAGCCCAGAACTCTAAAAAGCATCTATTGAGCATGTGGAAATTGAGATTCTTCCAAATGCTCATAACTTGGCCAAGCCTGGGTGCTGTTTCATGGAACAAGCAAAAGGTGCATCCCTGACACCAGCGTGCCCCCACCCCTCATATTTCATTTTCTGCTTCAGTGCCTACCAGAGCTAGAGTGTCCGAAAAGAGAATTCTTCCCCTTTGTTAACACAGGGGAACCAACATATTTTCCCATAATCTCTTTCTTGGAAATGACTGAAACTTTTTTTTTGTGTGGAATTCTTAAGAAAATTTCCTACTGAGGTAGACACTCAACATGAAAAAATTCAGCCCAAATGGTTAAAGTTTTAGGAAGTTATAAGGAATTAAAAACAGGGTCTTGTAATGCAAAGTATTGAGTAACCTCATTTATAGGGTTTTCTCCCATTGACACTTATAATATATCTTGTCTGGAGTCTATCTAGATTCATAGAACCTAAGGCCAGAAAGAACCACAGTGATAATCTAGTCTGACCTCGGGTATAACATAGGCTACAGAACTTCCCCAAAATAATTTCTAGAGCATAACTTTTAGAAAGGAAAAACATCCAGCCTTGATTGGATCCACCACATACCTCAGTAATTTTTTCCAATGGTTAATTAAAAATATACAATTTATTTCTAGCTTCAACTTCCAGCTATTTGGTAGACATGCCCAAATATCTTCAAGTAATATCATCTTCCCCTTTTCTTCCATATTTATTTTTTTTGTTCTGTGTTTAATTGAGCTATAGATCATAAACTGCCCAGAGAACTATTTCATTCTGTTAAGTTTACTATAAATTTCCATGTATAGTTATGGTGCAATAGTGTAGAAGAAAGAAAGAAAGAAAAAAGAAAGAAAGAAATGTTTGTTTGTTTGTAATTGACAATAAAATAATTCAAGTATTTCTCTCTGTAAGGAAAAAAGAATTATTACTCAAAGGCAGTTGAAATGTTCTGTAAATAAAAAGTAACTTGATCAAGTACAATTACACTGCTCTACAGCCAAAATGCTTCTGAAATAAATGTAGTCCAACTTTACTAATTCTGGGTCACTGAGAACGAAAATGATGCTTAAAATTGTTGATTGGCTCTAGTTTTCAAGTTATGCTATTGGTTCAGTATATACGAACCTTGACTTGGGAATGGCGGAGGATAAGTGAGTTATAAAGGGAAGGGATCTAAATTTAAACCAGAAATGACTAAAATACATCTTTGACTGGATCTATGAATAAATCTATGACTGGGTTTGGACAGTACTTGCTTTTTAGGCAAAACAATGAATGATGCAATCTGAAGCTGGTATTGCTTCATACATGATATGAATTGCATCATGTTCTTCCTAGAAGTCATGGATGATGCACTCATAACGAAGCTTACACCACTTTGCTGAACAAATTGCCCTATATCAGCTCTAGAAATCATACAGTGTCATGCTCTCTTATTTGTCAGTGTTTGATTTTGCAAAGGGACACATTTCTGTTTAGCCAAAGTGAGCAGAGATGCCTCATACTTGTGTGAACAGTGCAGATAACTTCTGCTATGCTTGTGGTGAAGTGACTTTTGAATCACAAAAGCGCAGTATAACCACTCTGATTAAGAAAGCCTATCAGCTTTATTTTGGCTGCAAAATTGGAGATCAGGACAAGAAGTGGGCCCCACACATATGCTGCAACACTTGTGCAACAAATCTTCGCCAGTGGTTGAACAGGAAAAGGAAATCTATGCCTTTTGCAGTGCCAATAATTTGGAGAGAACCAACAGATCATACCAGCAATTGTTACTTTTTCATGGTGCCTCCAGTTGGGAAAGGTGTGTCAAAGAAGAAAAAATGGACTGTGCATTATCCAAACATTCCATCAGCTATACTCCCAGTACCCCACAGAGAAGGACTGCCGGTTCCTGATGCACCAGCATCATTCTCACTTGAGTCAGACAAGGAAGAGGAAGAGGATGAAACTTCTGGTCCTGAACCATCAATGTCACAGGACCCACATTTTCTCCCATCCTCCTACTCTGAACCACACCTCATAAGACAAGGTGAACTGAATGACCTTGTCAGGGATTTGGAACTACCCAAGAGTAAGGCAGAGCAGTTGGGCTCCAGACTACAGCAGTGGAATCTCCTGGCAGGCTATCAGGGCAAATGGAGCCCATCAATGCTTGCAGACTATTGCTGGACAGTGACAAGAGATGCTCCATGTAATGAATACAAGAGACAAGTCAAGAAACGCCGAGTAGACACTGAATAGGACTAAATTATGTACATAATAGTTTTTTGTCTTTTGTTTCAGAATAAATTTTATTTATATAACCCTTTTGCTGATTTTTAAAGTGTTACATAAACAGGACAAGTGAAATATTATCATGTAAAGCAACCATAAACACATGAAAAGACGTAGGTTTACAATTTATGATTAAAACTCTACTATCTACACAATATAAATAGACATAAAATGTAAAAACTTAAATATCTTAGAAACAGTAGCCAATCAGTTGTTTTAATTGTCATATTTGAATTCAGCACATCAAAATCCATAATAAATATCAAATTTTATCTCTGAAGCAGATGACTTCTCAAAAATTGTAGACCAGTGTTATTTATTGTTTGTCTCGTCAGGACAAAAACAAACTATTTGATGGTCTAAAAAACAAATTAGCAACATAAACAAGCAGCATAGCATTTAAGGCCAGAAGGGACCATCAAATCATCTAGGTGGATCTCCAGTATATCACTAGCCACTACCACCACCCAGCGCCCTCACACCCATCAAACAACTTAAATTAAACCAAATTATTTTTTCTTTCCTTTGAACCTGAAGGGAGAGAGCCTGAGGTTCTAATAAACTTGTTCAAGTAATATATGGTTTTAAGGGTCAAATTGAATATTTTCAAAGCCAGCTAAGGAATTTGAACAATCAAATGGAAAGTCAGTGCCCAGGTTGCACCTTGTAGGATTTTCAAAGCTCCTAACGAGATCTAGGACCAGATTTTGAAATGCATTCAAATATACAAAAAGGTTTTTAGTGAGGTGGGATATAGTCACCTGAATGATTATGAAAAATCCCATTAATTGCCTATCGGCATTTTAACTGTCTAAGGGCCCTAATTTTTAAAGGTATGTAGGTGTCTAATGATCACATAGGTGCCTAGAGAGATTTTCAACAGGGCCTAGCACCTAGCTCTCATTTAATTGAAATAATGTGGTGTTTAACCTCCTTAGGAACCTTTGTAAATCCCATTAGGTGCATATCCTTCATCTGTAGACACCTAAATACTTTTGGAAAACTGGCCTTTAGGATTTGTCCCAGTACTCACTAAAGTCAATAGAAAGACACCTGTTGAGCATTGGATTTGGCTCTTAAGTGATGCATTGTGGTGGCCATCTGCATTTGGGGAGTTTTGTCTCAAGGGAGCACAATGGTAAGAGCTCAGCTATGCTGCCATAATGTATTGTGTAGGCGTTACCTAGGAGATACCACAGCAATGGAAGGGGTTTGTCTGTCACTGTTGTAACTCCACCTCCCAGAGTAATGGTAGCTAGGTTGATGGAAGAATGTTCCCACCCTTCTCCAACTGCCAGGTTTGCCACTCTGCATCCTCTACTTGGGGAAGGTGGGACTATAGGGGAGTCTTTTCCACTCTTTTATGAGTCAATTCCAGTTTGCCGTGTGGGGTTCTTTCATCCTCCACCCACAGAAACTACATTGTGTGTGTGTGCAGGGCGGGGGAGAAGGGGGAGTGGATGGCGCCACGAATCCACCCCTTTTTTCATGTTCTCTGTGTGTATATATATATCTTCCTATTGTATTTTCCACTACATGCATCTATTGAAGAAAGCTTATGCTCAAATAAATTTGTGAATCTCTAAGGTGCCACATGTACTCCTTATTCTTTTTGATGATGAATGAGGTTGTTTTAATCGAACCAACATGTACAAGGTGAGAGGTGGCACCTTGCTACACAGAGGGGTTGTACCTCAATACATCAGGACACTTTTTTGTATCGGTGTATAAGAATGCATCCCTGAGGTGTTGTCTTTGTCTGGCCTAGGGGGGCACTGGTAAATCCCACCATTGACTAGGCCAGTCCATTGCCAGGGAGCACATATGTACTAGCAGAATTGTAGGCATCTGATTCGGGGAGCTAGAGACTGTTTTATTTGGCAATAAACCTGGCCGGGTGCCTTCGTACCTTAGCAGAGTCTGTGGTCATTGGGGTTTCTCTCAGGGTCTGGTGTGCCAGTGATCTGCAGAGCTAGAGAAGCACACAAGGGGAACACACATGCAGCTGACTGATATCAACATTAGATGGAGCAGAGCACCACACTGGTGATACTTGACAACATAAATCAATGTAGCTTCCTTGAAACTCATAGGAAAGTTGGTGTTAACTAGCACAGCTCCATTGGAGTCAATGAGCCAGTTCCCCAGTAATTATAAATCAGTGTAGCTCCATTATACTCCATAGAGCCAGATACCCTGCTGGAGTAAATTTGTACAGCTCTGTTGACACTAATGGCACAGCTCTACCACTGCTGTAGATTGGAATCACTCTGCTGATGATAAAGAATCAGATTCTCAGATGCCATAGATCAATAAGCTAATGTAAATTAGCATAGCTAAACTGTGATCAATGAGACTGATCCCCAGCTGGTGTAAATCAACATCATTCCAGTGCAGTCAATTGGCCAGGTCCTCGGCGGGGCTGAAAAACTACGGTTCAGTGAAGGTCTTCTCTCTGGTGAGCGCAGATGTTATTCCTTGCTGGAATATCATCAGCAACGTCACAAACAAAGTTCTCACCAGGGACATCTGTGCCAAAGCTCCGAAGTCAACAGGCATGCACAGGAGTAACTGGGCGCACATTATGAAGTAATGATACTTCACAGAGTGTGACAGGACAGGGCTTCATAGGGGTTACTAAGAACATGGTGTTAAAGGTACAGGGCTGCATACAGTCCTTTCAGGGTAGACGGTAGATTATGATGGGGAAGTTGATGCCCAGGGCTAGTATGTGTTAGGAGTATGTTCTGTGTCTTTAAGAGCAGAGCACTGAACTGGGACTAGCATTCTAGTGTCACCTTTGCCAGACACACAACTCGGAGCTCTGGACTCTCCTTTAGCTTTTGGAACATGTTTTAGTTCTAATAATGCTTTACACTGTAGACTCCAGAATGTTTCTCCTCCTTATGAATTCACAACACATAGTACCAGAGTGAGGTAGAAGAGAGGACAGAGAAAAGAGGACTGTGGTGAAGGAATAAAGGAGTCATCGTGGAGATGGAGCATCTAAAAGCCCCCAAATAGTTGAAACTCCCAGGTAACGCAGCAGACTCCTGGAAGAGTTTCAAACAGAGAATCTATCTATCTATCTATCTATCTATCCAGTAATATATCATTATGACAAAATGAGATTGTTAGGACAAGTAATAGGCCTATCTGTCTGCCCCACCTCGCAGGGTCCTGGAGCCCAGGCTCCTGCCCAAGCCCAGACGCCTACACTGCAATTAAAAACTTGTTAGCCTGAGCCCAGTGAGCTCAAATCACCTGGCATTTGCCAGTGGCAGATTTTTAATTGCAGTGCAGACACACTATAAGAGGTAACCAGAGTCAAAGACTGAAAACTAAGGGCCAGATCTTGAGCTTGTGTAAACTGACACAGTTCAAGTGATTCCAGAGTAGCTAGGGCTATTTATGCCAACGCAGGATCCAGTTTTTGGATTTCAGTGGAATTAAAATGATTTAAATGACCTGGGGATCTGTCCCCCTGACTTCCATGGAGCTGTGGCTGATTTACACCTGCTTGGAATCCAGTCCGTTACACAGTTTCAGATCCATAAACTTTGCCAAAGTTGAGTCAAAAGTTCTTAACCCATCTGTCCTTCCATGGCTCTTTGTGCATGAGATTAATTACAAGAGTGGAACTGTTAATGGCTGTGCAGTGAGTCAGTCCCACTGAGTCAGAATGTTGGAGGAATTCAGTGTTGCAGAGATTTTTTGTATCTGATTTTCAACTTCTACTGGGATGAATATCCCTACCTTTCTTTCTTTCTTTCTTTCTTTCTTTCTTTCTTTCTTTCTCAGCAATTACTATTTTTCCCTTTACTCAGATAACACTAAAACAAAACACCATTAGGCTGCAGGTTCAATGGTTCATGACATTTTAAAAACATTTAATGTATATGGGTTGTAGTTATCTCAGAGAGACTGAACATCTATAAAGGACCAAAAGCTGGTGTTAACCAGTGTAGCTCCATCGGAGTCAATGGGTCCACACCTCCAGCTGGTATAAAACATCCATAGCTCCACTGGATTAAATGGGTCAGTTCTCTCCCTTTTGTAAATTGTTGCAGTTCCACTGAAATCAATCGGGCCAGATTCCCAGCTGCTGTAAACCAGACATAACCCCATATAGTTAATTATGCCATTTCCAAAGATGGGATGAATTAGTTTAGTGCTATGGAGTTATGGTAATTTACATGAGCTAAATATCCTTCCTGTAATACCTAACGCTGTCTATCTTTTCATCTGTGATTCTTATTTCTTAACACCACTAGCCCATATTAAACCTCATGGAAGATTTCAGGATCATGGTTAATAGACAGAAATCTGTACCCAGCCATTAACAAAATGCTATAGTGGGGCAGCAGTTTAGTTACATTCTTATGAAATATGATGTTCCTCTGGACAGTGCAGGGTAAGTTAGCAACCCAAATTTGGGGTCAGTTGAGCCAGAGTTTCCGGATATATAAATCCTTAGAAATGGCCTTATTTTATTTTATTCATTTATTTTTTCATAGACCTGGGGATCAAATTTTTGATATGTTGAAGGTCAAAATGATCTCTGTCTGCCAACTTTTAACCAGGGATAGCGCATGGCACCTACTAAATCTTTAAGGAACCCAAACTGAGAATAGTATTTAAGAAGTTGTTCTCTTTTACAGTGTGTACATGCCAATACAGAAACACAAATAGATGGTTTCCATAAGCCCCATTTGAAATGTTTTAAACCACAACTCTTTTAAGTGCTCTGAAAATTCAAATGGTTACATGGTTTGATCTGAAATTCAGTGTGTCTCATTGGGGCACAGGGTCCTGTTAATGTTCCAGATTTGGGTCATGTGACCATGGGGTTGACAAATTACACCCCACCCAAAACGGTTTTGTTCTGCTGCCTCGTACTGTTTAACTGAGAGTTACTAATGACTGGAGGAATCACAGACCTCACTGAGATTGCTGGCTGTGAATTTGTGAGTTCTGGGTGGCTGTTTCATTTTGGGGGCTGTAATCACATTATTTGGATGTAAAAAAATAAACATGCAATTCTTTCCTGGAAGGGGAATGGTAATTGGAGGACAGAAGAGTGGGGGAACTAGCAGAAAGAGGTTTGGGACTACAGTGAGAGGTGGGGTTTATGCGGAGGGTGACAAATGGAGATGCAAGACAGGAGAGAGGTTGGGAGGTCTGGTGAGGGAGGCATGGGGATTTGGGGAATGGAGGAGTGTGACACTGGGCAGGAGGAGGAGGAGGTGAGTGTCAGGAGGACTGGGTGAGAACAGCAGCTGGGGCAACCATCAGTCCAGTATTCTCCCTTCCTGGGTCTGTGTCTATACCTGGGATGGGAGGCCCTCTCCCTACTCACCTTGCGGCCAGGATCTGGAGAGGTCCTGTCCTTTTGGGTGGGGAGCTGAGAACAGGGAAACTTCCTACCTATCAGAGACTCTGAAACACTCAGGAGGGGGTGGAGAACAGCCACTGAGATGAATGGAGCTGTTTCCACATCTTAAAGCTATTGTCCCAGGCTGTATCATCTCCATAGGGTGTTCTCATTCAGTAGAGACCATCCTATTCAGATGAACTGGCCCTGTCACACCTCTCAGAGCCCCCAGTGCTGCAGATGGGTGTGCAGAGGAGCCCTTTCCTTTCATCCTTCTTCTAGCCTTGCTGTCTAAAGGACGATGTTTCTTAGGCTATGTCTACACTATAAATTTATGTCAACGTAAGTTACATTGGCACACAGCCGCCACAGCTATTAAATCACTTGTGCGTGTGCACACTACACTCCTTGTGTCAGTGGTGCACATCCTCACCAGGAGCACTTGTAATAATTCAGAGAGCAGTACAGCATGCAACTCATTGCCTTCCAGCACAGGATCTTTTGGGAAGTTCTTGCAGTGCCTGGTGAAGCTGAAACAAGTTTTGCAGGATGACTGGGAGCATAGTGTCAACTTCCCATAATGCAATGTTCTCTGTCCCATAATTTCATCTGCAATCCATAATATTTTACACCTTCTTTTCAAAGTCCCATAAATGTGCATATCCTTCCTCGCTGTCCACCGTCTCTGACAGAAGCATGGAGACTGCACAGATCTGCACTATTGTTATGAGCATCATGAGTTCGGGGCACCTGATCCTTCAGTATTTGTGGAGCTGTAAGAGGAGCCATGGAGAACATAATGATTCCTTAGGGGCTAGCTTGCTGTGGGACATAGAAAGAAACAATTCAAGGTTGTTGTTGGAGTTCACGGAGCAGCTGGAGATTGTAGAGCAGTGCTTCTGGGCTTGAGAAACAAGCACTGACTGGTGGGATCAATGTCAGGCAGGTTTGTGAAGATGAGCAGTGGCTGCAGAGCTTTTGGATGTGCAAGACCACATTCCTGGATCTGTGTACCAAACTCGCCTCAGCCCTTCAGCACAAGGATACCAAAATGAAGCTGTACTGACTGGAGAAGTGAATGGTGATTGCACTGTGGAAACATGCAACACAGGTCACTCAGGAATCATTTTGGAGTCAGGAAATCCATTTCAGGGGCCGCTGTCATGCAACTGTACAGGGCCATTAATTGACTCATGCTAAGCAGGACTGTGACTCTAGGCAATGTGCAGGACATAGTAGATGGATTTGCAGAAATTCCTAAACTGCTGTGGGTCCATAGATGGCACGTATCCCTATTTTAGCATCAGACCACCCTGCCACAGAGTACATCAACAGAAAGGGTTACCTTTCTATGGCTATGCAAGTGCTGGTGGGTCATCAGGGGTGGTGCTTCACCAACATCAATGTTGGCTAGTCAGAGAAGGTGCATGATGCTCACATATTAAAGAACACAGGCCCGTTCAAAAAGGTGCAAGCAAAGACTTTCTAACCTGAGCAGCTGATTGCTATTGGGAATGTTGAAATGCCAATAGTCATCCTGGACAACCCCTTGCTTCCATGGCTCATGAAGCCATATATCAGCCACCTTAACAGCACCAAGAACTGCTTCAACTACAGGCATAGAATGACAGATGAATGGGCCCTTGGTCATCTGAAGGGACACTGATGTTGTTTACTTACAAGATTGGTAAAAAGTGACAAATAGTCCTGTGGCACCTTATAGACTAACAGATGTATTGGAGCATAAGCTTTCATGGGTGAATACCCACTTCACCCATGAAAACTTATGCTCCAATACATCTGTTAGTCTATAGGGTGTCACAGGACTCTGTCGTTTTTTACAGATTCAGACTGGTACGGCTATCCCTCTGATACTTTACAAGATTGGAACTCAGGGAGAAAAATGTTCCACTGGTTATAGTTGCCTCCTGTGTCCTTCATAACATCTGTGAAGTGAAGAGGGAGAAGTTTCCATTGGGGTGGAGGTGGAGTGGCTGTCTGCTGAATTTGAACAGCCAGATACAAGGGCTATAAAAGAGCTCAACCCAGAGTTAGATGACTGAGGCAGGGCTGACGCTTCCATTAGGCCACCCTAGGTGGTCCCTAGGGTGCCAGGATTCAGGGGGCAGCTTTTTGTGAGCTCTCCACGGGGTGCACGGGAGTTTCCGGTTCCGCTCCCGTTGCGCCGCCGAAGAAGGACCTTCTGCCGACGTGCCGCGGAAAACAGTGGCAGGCAATTGAGCAGCTCAATGACTGGCTCTGTTGCCTGTGGCATTTTGGCAGAGGGTTCTTCTTTGGTGGCGCGATGGGAGTGGAACCGGAAGCTTCCGCGCAGCCTGTGGGGAGTGCACAAAATGCCTTCCCCTGAATTCTGCCTAGGGCGCCAGAAACCCTGGTGCCGCTCCTGACTGAGGGAGGCTTTGTAGATGTTCACATTTCTGTGTCTGGATCCGAGTTGTGCTTACACAGCCTCTTCTCCCCACAGGCCCAAGAAATCCAATATCTTCTCTATACTACAGGCAGGAATGCATTTGGAACATGTAGCCGGTATAGTCAACAGGGCAGTTATACAGAAAAAAGGAGAGCTGCTAGGTGGGCTCTCCTTATCAGGCAAAAAATAATTTCAAAAATTTCCAGGGCTTTAAAGGGGAGGAGGGGCTTCCTGTCCTCCTGAACCCTGGGCAGCTGAATTCACAATGGTGACTAGAATGGTCAGTGGTGGACGTTGTGGGACAACTCCGGGACACCAATAACAGTTGACATTTAAGTGTCTACAGTGCATCAATTACATTGCCCATGACTCTATGACACTCAGGGAGGTGGTGTTATTAAATCAGTGTGGCGGGGCACTTACGTTGGTGGGATCCAAATTGAAGTGAAGAGACTTTGACAGCTCGGTCAACGTAAGCAGCCACTGTGCCCCATAGAGTCTCTTTGTCTCAGGCTCAGTCCATCTAGTCAATTTCCAAAACTTGTTCAGTTTGAGTGGCTAAAAATAAACATAAACAAAATGAAAAAATCCAGGAAATTATTAAACATTTCCCTTGTGATTGAATTCGCAAATCTCCGAAGCAGCAACTCTCTTGATCTGGCTCAGTAAAAAGCTCTGGGGGATTTCAGTGAGTCTTTGATCCTAGCACCAGTCTTGGTGCCTGGCTCAGATGAGATATAAGGGGTAGATTTCCACCACTCTCTCCTGTTTAAACCAGGACCCCTGCTCCAGCCAGTAAGAAGAGCAAGGTTCAGATGTGAGATGTGACTTCCCCAGATCATCCTCAATTGTTTGGAGGAGACCGGTTCTGAGATCAACAGCACAGAGGTTGAGTGAGGTAATGATTCTTGTTGTATAAGATCTACAATGTGGTACTAGTGTTAGGCATTGTTACTGCAGAGAGGAAGTGGGCACTGGTGAGCTCATATACTGGCTTGATTCTTACAGGCACCTAAGTGAGTTAGAAGGAGAACAATCCATAGACCCTTTACCACCCAAAATTATATGACTAGCTCTGTCTGACCAGGAGTTTCCTATGACAGTGGGTCAGTGCTGCTCTGATCTGAAAGGTTTTATCTCTGGAGCAGGGGCGTGAAAACTGGAAAAAACCCAGGGAAGTGCCCTGATCTGTGGATAAAACCTGAATGAGATTCCCTGTGCCTAACTCTCTTACTCCTTGAAAATCATAGACCGAGTGCAGATGTGAGTTACCCAGGGTCCCAGAAGGTATCCATGGCAGGGCAAAAACTTAACCCAAATCTCCAAAGTCTGAGGCTAGTATTTTACTCACAGAGTCATCACCCCTGCAGCACATGTGGATCACTTGATGATTACTTCTTCTGTTCGTTCCCTCTGGGGCACCTGGCATTGGCCGCTGTCGGAAGACAGGATACTGGGCTAAATGGACTTTTTGTCTGATCCAGTATGGCCGTTCCTATGTTCACATAGTAACATGGCCCCATCCATAAAGGAGGAGACATTTCAGGCTGGCTGACATTCTTTGGCAAAATCTATTTCCTGTAGAAACATATACTTTCCTCAAAACCCAGTGTTTGGAGAGGAAAATCTTGAAGTAATGAAAAAAAGAGATAAAATGGGGGAATGGTGCGAGACTGAGAGTATCATGGCCTAGTGGAGTGAGCATGGAACCAGGACTGCAGAGGTCTCTGTTCTTTTCCTGGCTTTTTCAATATCTGTCTGGGGGACCTTGTACAACTCACTTCACCTACCTGTGCCTTGGTTCTGCATTTGTTGAACGGGTATAATGATACCAACCTCCTTTGTAAAATACTTTGAGGTCTTTAGATATAAAGAGCCAGGTACTGATAGTATTCTTTATAACACCAGATTTCAAATATGTTTGACTCCCCACTAATAAAAAAGAATTAAAGTTAAAAGTTAAATTTCAATTTGAAATTAAAAAAAAATCCTTATTTAGAAATTAAATGAAAAATGGGATTTGATTACCAATGATGTGAACATTTTCATTTTCTTGCTTTAGAAATTTAACCATGACAAATTGGAAATACTGACAATTTCTTGGAATATTATTGGGAACATTTTTTTGCCAACTACTTCTAGAGATTTTTGAAAATGTTAATGGGAGTTGAGCATCCATAACCCCACAGTAGTTTTCAATATTTATATCTCGATTCATTCATGGAAATATTTTGATGTTCACAGCTTTTAAATAGAGGTATTTAAAATTAAGCACCAGAATCCATGGACATCTCAATTACAGTAACTATATTTATTTCAGATGTGGGGAACACATGCAACTTCTGCTAAAGAGAATAAGATTTAATTCCTTCTCTTCTTGTAGCCACTAGAAGGGGACAACTACCATTGTTCTGTTAATGTGGGCTACAGATGCTCAATACCTCTCATATCAAGGCCACAGGTTGGGTATATGAATCCCGTAAATCAGTGGTTCTCAACATTTTCAATCCAATTCCTCTTCAGTCTAGACCAGGAGCTACCTGGGACTTCCCTGCCGCTTGTCAATATAGGAAAGGCATTTTGGTCATCGTGGTCTCCTGGCACTTCTTTGTGACCTGCATTTTGAGAACCATTGGACTCTGAGAAGTCCAACTTAAAAGCACTCTCTGAAACCCACATTCAACTCAACCCTGACTCTCTAGGCCTCAGGAGATGTGCAGCATCAGAACTGCAGGAAGGTGAATGGAGACAGCAGTTAGACATGAGCTTGAATTGTAGGCTGCTCTCCTTCACTCCCAATTACCTCAGAACTGAGGAAGACCACAGGTGTAGATTCTAGGGTTAGAGCAGGAAAAAGGCAAAATGGAGATGTTTCCAGCACCTTTTACAGCTTTGCTCAAGTGAAGGGAAACCCATTGTTCTCACTGTGGAAATTTACAGGTACAAGAAGGTGTTTGGAGTTACATAGGTTTTCATGTCCATGCAGGATTTCACTTATTCATAGCAGGAAAGTCCATTAAGTGTAGGTAGCCATCTTCCATTGTGAGTTAAGTGTTCTTTAATGGGCCATTCACTTGAAAAGTTCTTTCACAATGTGCTCGCTAAACACCTTGTGGGTGCTACCCAGAAGCAAACATTTGAAATACAGGAATAGAGCTAAAGCTCATAATTTCAGATGCAAAAATGAAACATGCATACCAATCGCATAATCATATTCAGCAAATCATAGTGTTTCTATTGACACCTTACTTGACACTTTGTATAAGATTTATTGCAATCATATAACAGTGGTAGCAACAACGATTTACATGGTCATATTTTAATCAGATAACATCACAGTTCCTTGTAGGGGAAAGCCATTGTTCAAATCCCTTTCACCAGGCAGCGTAAGGTATTGAATTTGAGTCTCCCACCTCCCGGGTAAATGCTTTAACTCCAGAGCTAACTATTATGAAGGATGCTGATTCCCACCATCAGGGACACAGAACTGTGGTTGTCCTCAGTGGGCATTAGCAGGGGAGTGAGTAGAAAACAGCTCAACAGTATGGGCCCAATGTATCTTGGGTACAAATCTGCTGATTTCATTGGAGAGGCACCAGGAATGATCTTGGTCCTGTGGCTGGACCTGAGCATTCTGAGCAGCCTCCTGAGCAATTAGAGCAGAAACAAAGGGCTGTAGAATGTGGCACAAATGATTCAGTGGAGTCTTGATCCAAGCTGTGAGCTGTGACTGGGATATCCAGAGTGGCTTCATGGAATTAGGTGCCCAACTCATATTTACTGGTCAATGGGAATTAAACATCTTACATCCCTTTGAATACACTAGCCTTAATGAACAGAGATTTCTGTCTTCTCTCCTTGTATTCTACTTGTCTTTGCATTGCCCTAACCCTGAGTGGCCAGATGATTCGCCCAAGGATCTGAAGTCTGACATTTTTCCGTAGTATATTTAGAAGCTCAGGAGGCAGCTGAGCAGTTTTCTGCCACTCTGCATTCCCTAGAAATGTGCTTCTACCCTGCCCTGGAGGGACCCTTTCCAGATATGACAGAGGATTTCCTTCTCCATACTTGGACACCTCTATAGTAACAGAAAACAACAGTGCAAATATAATTCCAGTGATGTTGATGTTTGTGTGGCAGGAACACATCTTCTAGGGATTGGACAAGGATCCCCAGTCCATATCTGAAGGCCAGCATGAAGCCATCAAAAAGTACTAACTTCTCTCTATTTATAAAGTGGTAAGTAAGTTTGGAAGCGTAGGTCCATGTCTTTAGGCCTCTCCTAATCTAGGAAAAATACATGGGCCATACAGCACATCATTAAAGTCAAAAGAATTGGGATGTAGCACAAGAAGAGAATTCCACTGTCAATGAGCCATCGGTTGTTAGATCACCTGCCTCAGCAGATTCCGGTTACACTGATGTAAATTATTAGACGAGAGCAGAAACTCTGTAACATGATGTTAAATAAGGCCTAGCTTTGGGAGGTGTTACTCTTGTGTAGTCAGGAGTTAGACTGACTACACATGGACATTGGTATTTACTGAAATATATATTATAACACAGCAGTATACAAAAGCTGCATCTTAATTTATGTCTCCTAGATGCTTGTGTGAGCTTCTACCCGCTTGCATTTGAAGAACTGAATGAATACAGCAACCCATATATGTATGCATAGTAATGTTACTTTTAAAATACTTTTGACTGAGGTGACGTCATGGCCTCTTTTTGGTTACATTCCATGAATATTCCACCAATGCAGACATGAATGTTCAAGGAAGCAGAGAATGTGAAGGAATCGGGATGGGACTCATCAAAAGACACAAGGAAGTTGAGTGTTGAACACCCAATGGAAGTCTACAGCAGTTTCATGTCTAATTACCTTAGGCCCAGTTGACAGTCTTATTCATATGCCCAAATCCAGAAAAGTACTCATTCATAAATTTATCTTTAAGCCTGCAGTGGGACTTCCCACATGTTTAAAGTCAACAAGCTGCTTTTTCTAGATCAGTGTTTAGTTCAGAATGTTTAAAGGAGATGAGTTTTAACTTCATAATCACTGTGTGTTCGGACAAGAAGGCTAACAACATTTTGGGCTGTATAAGTAGGGGCATTGCCAGCAGATCATGGGATGTGATCGTTCCCCTCTCCTCAGCATTTGTGAGGCCTCATCTGGAGTACGGCAACATATCGGTCATACGCCATGACAATGAGTAAAGTGATATTGGCTGCTGCAAAGAAGACAAAGAGAAAGACATGGGCAATGCATCCAGCATAGGAAATTGACCTAGTGTTCAATAAGGAGTTGGCCATGGATTTGGGGACAATGGCAGAGATGGATCCAAGCTCTAGGATGGACATATTAATCAGGAAAAAATACATGGGGGTGTGAAGATGGGGGTCAAGAGCTACAGCTGTGATGATGAGAAGATTCCCAATTAAGGTTGCCAGGTAAATCACCAGAAACACCACAACATGTAAAATCTGCAGCTCTCGGACATCAGAGAATCCCAGGAGAAGGAACTCGGTCACTGTGGTTTGGTTGGACATATTCTTTCTCAGTTCATTGTGCCTTGCCTGTGCAGGGAAGAATAAAGACTATGGTCATCATTTATTCTGCGTTTCATTATAGCTATATTCAACTGCTGAAGATATTCTTTAATAATATCTAATGATGTGACTGTCACAGGAGCACTGCACTCATCAGTTCCATGACCAGGCATGGTGAATACTCCTGTCCCCTGACAATCAGACCATTTGTCAAGTGCATTATCATACCAATGTAAATTGGCATTTCTCCCACTGTTGCTTGGTTATTTTTCACCATCGGAGGATCTGACCCAAGAATTGGCTTGATGAAATGTAGTATAAAGGCTGAAACAAATTACAACCTAAACTCAACGCTGCCAACAATGGTCCCTCTATTCTGAGAAATAGCCAGCTGACAACTTGGGCATGAAACTGAAGTACTAAAATATGCCAACATAGCCTCATTCTCACTCTCTGAGGCTACACTCCATAGACTCACCCCGCATCCAAAATGTCAGCTTGTATGTTATGATTCCACCACAGCAGCACGTCAATGGCCTGCTGCTCAATTAAAAACTGATTTACAGCACCGAATACCAGCTGTGCTTCCATCAGCATGGCATGACGATCTTGGAGAATCGGTAGTTCGTGGGTGGTGGTGTTCACTTCTGTGAATTTAGGTCTGTGCTGTGTGGCTCGTTGGCCATCAGTACACTTAGGTTCTATGTTTGGCTCTGTCATTGGCCTGCTCTCTGACCTTGGGCCAGCACTTTGACCTTTCTGTGCCTTTTTTTCCCCTTTTAATTTTCATCTGTGTGTAATTACCGCTTTTGTAACCCACAGTCCTCCTGGGTGTGGGTTACAAAAGTAACTGAGACCATCTTAGAGCTTAAGAAGTCTGCTCTACAGCCTTAGCTAAGGGGTTTGTGGCCTTTAGCTCTTGGAGTTAGCTCGAGATATCCTAAATTCAATCCTGCCCACCAACACCCAGGGTCTATTGCTGTTACACTTTGAAACAGAAATGCAAACAAGGTTGCAACAGAATGAAGTCATTTGAAATTAGGCAGTATCAATGTCCACAGAACTTCTTTAAAGTTTAAGGCTCATTGCAAATTGTCTGTTGATATTTTTTATGGAAATTTGGCTTTTTTCCCCTAAAGAACGTGTGTTTACTACTAAAAATATGTTTTTCATCTTAAAAGTTTCAGCTTTCAGCTGAAAAAGTTTGATTGTCCAAAACTGACTAAAAAAAATAATTTTTTTGTTTGTTTTTTTAAAGAAAATGTCAGCATTTTCCAGAAGGGAGAAAAATTCTGACCAGGCATTTGATTAAACTGATAGTAAAAATCTTAAAAGAGTTCATATTACAAATCATATTTATGTTCTTAAATTTCCCCTCTATATTAATTCCCAACAATATTTAACTGAAGTAGCAAACTTACTGTGTTGGAATTTGTAGACTTTTTCCCAAATTGCGACGCATTCTGTCATCCACTGCCTGGATTCTTTGGTCAATATCATCTATCTATCTATCTATCTATCTATCTATCTATCTATCTATCTATTTATCTATCTCATTTCCCCCACCACTGTGATGTCTTGATGGCAAAGGCACAACTGCCTAAGAATCCTTTCAACCCCTCACTCTTACCTGCTCAACACTTAAAACTTAGATCAACATAGTTATACCACTCAAAGCTATACATTCACACCCCAGAGTGGTGTAGCTATGCTGCTTTCACTCCTGATGTAGATGGAGCAAAATCAATGGAAAAAATATGTGTGAAGATCCAACTCCCATAACTCAGGGAGGTGATTTTCCTACATAACCACCCTTTCCATCACTGCAGGCTGTGGCTACTCTACAGGGTTCCTCTGGCACATCTACCATGCTGTAGCTATGCTGTTATAGCCCTCGTAGAATAGACATGGCTTTTGAGACAGAACTGACTGTTGCGCTCTGCAGATGACCTGTGTGTAGGTGGCTTTGATCGTCACCGGCATTAGACAAGCAACACTGCAGGAAGGTGATTTATCCATGTCTAATTTGTAAGAGCTAGAGGGACTCATTCCCTGGAGCCCTGAACAGCTCAGAACCAGAGAGTCAGAGACAAAAGTTCATGAATTTATCAATTTTAAATCCAAAATGTACCATTATTATCCTGTAATTTAATTCCAGCACAGTACAGTCCCTAAAGTCTCCCCCAGACTTTCCTGATCGCAGCCTAGCTTCTGTGTAATCTATTGGCTAGAGCCGCAAAGGGTTTTAGGAACTTATAGATAAAGCCAAGTGCCTAGTGGGATTTATCAAAACTCCTAAGTGAGCCAAAAGTCTAAATCCCATAGACTTTCAATGGGAGTTAGGCGCACAACCTGCTTAGGTGCTTTTGTAAATACCACTGGGAACCTATTAGAATAGTAAGGTGCCTAAACCCCTTTGTAATCCTGGCCTTGCGTCTACCTTGTTACGTTCTAAGGCTTGGCCTTCCTTGAACTTCAGAGACGTTAAATCTATGATTTCCAAAGTTGCTTAATGAAGCAAACTTTGGATTTATACAACTGATAAGTCACCATCTGCAAACCATCACAGTCTGAGACCATTAGGGACTTCATTCAAGGAAATGTAGGTGCCTACCCAGTTAAGCAACAGCTCAGAAGAGGTTTTCAAGATGTTAATTTTGGACTTAGACACCTAAATCCTTTTGTGGATCAACCCCTTGGCCACTGTTCAGTGGGGATTGGTGTAAACAGGGGACTCAGCTGCTTCATCTCTTGTCTCCCCAGCCAACCTGTTCCCTCTTGTGGTAAAATGTCTCTAGAATTCACATGGAAATAGATGTGAACTGTATCCTCCTGTCCTTTCAAATGTCCAGTGGGGGCTAAGGCCAGGGACTGTTCTGCTCGCTAAAGATGCCTTGTTGAGTCACAGTCTATTCCCAGGCTCTCCCATAGTGTTAAGATTCTGCATCATGTGCAAGGAACATATCTTCAGCCCAGGGATTCAGATACTGATAGCAGCCAAAGTAATCAGACTGAGTGAGGAATTCCGCAGGAAACCCCCATGAGGGACACAGAGCTGTGGTTATCCCCAGTGGGAATTAGCAGAAGAATGAGTAGAAAACAAGCACCTGAGAATGGGCCAAATTAATCCTGGGCACAAATCCACTAAGCTCCATGTTGAGGTACCAGGGATGGGCTTGGGCCTGAGGAGAGACCTGTAACCTACTCTGCCGCATCCTGTGCAATTAGAGCAGAAACAAGGGGCTGTGAGTGCTGCAGAATGTGGCACAAATGATACAGTGAACTCTTGCTCCAGGCTTTGAACTGTGACTAGGATATTCAGAGTGTCTTCATGGAATTAGGTGCCCATCTCCCACTGACTGCACAAGGGCAGACACCTATCTCCCTTACACCCCTTTGAATATTCCAGCATTAATACATGGAGATTTCTGTCTTGTCCCCTTGTATCCTAGTTTTCTTTGCATTGCCCTAGTCCTAAGTGGCCAGATGATTCATACAAGGTTTTGAAGTTGGATATTTTTCAGTAGTATATATAGAAGTGAAGGTGGCAGCTGGGCAATCTTCTCCCACTCACCACTCCCTGGAAATGTGCTTCTACTCTGCCCTGGAGGGAACTTTGCTATATATGATGGAGGATTCCTTTCTCTGTACTCCTGGACACCTCCGTAGTGATGGAACCCAAGGGTGCAAATACAGTTCCAGTGATGTTGATGTTTGTGTGGTGGGGACATGTCTTCTAGAAACTGCACAAAGATCACAGTCCATTTTTGAAGGCCACCATGACCCACAGTCCTGTGATCTGATTTGGCTCATTTTAAAGAGACAGAGCCGTTTGTAGAATCCATTTCTGGATATGGATGCTGTTTACAAAGCCATCAATGTCTGGAAGGGCTCAGAAATAGTGGTTCTGAATCTCAGTCTAGTTTTCTGGGATGATATTGCCAAAGCCTCTTAGGGGATTTCAGAGATCCTGGGCTAGATTCACAGAAGCAATCACTGTCTGTTTTTTAAGGTATTTAGGCCCTTAATGGCATCTTCAAAACAACCTTTGATGTCAGTGGGAATTAAGTGCCTAAAGGCTTTTGAAAATCCTCCTAGACACTTAAATGCCATTAAAAATCTGGCCCTTAGATGTTCTAATACTGAGCGATTACTTTAGCAGGCACCATTGAAGTACATAGGCTAGCAGCATATGGCACTGGTCTATAGCCAGATGCCTGCAGGAGCTGTTCCCTTTTAGCCTCCGTTGCTCTCAGAAGTGAGACATCTGCTAAAATCCTTAGTGCCTGTTGAAAACAGTGCCCGCATTCAGTTCAATTGCCTTAAGTGCATATACTGAGGCCTGTGAGATATCCCCCCTTATTTCCCCAATTCCTTCCCTCACCCCAGGGCCATCCTCTCCCTGGCTGAGATTGCTGCCATGGTCTATGAATCCCAAGGATAACAGAATGTAATGCTTGAACCTTGTGTGGATCAAGGGGAGATAATTCAGTATACGAAGTTTCCATTTATCTCATGATTACACTCACACAATAGTACCTCTGTGCACTGTACCTTTTGCAGCTGGCAATGTGGCCTTGAGGGCCTCTCCATTCACACCAGTGGAGTGGCTCAGCCCGATGAGGAGGAAAAGGAAGAGGATGCAAGATAACATGTTACAGGAGGCCCTGTAAGCCTCTGCAGCCTTGAATGCTGAACACAGGGCTTGGAGGATCACAGACAGCATGGCCAGGGAAAGAGTGGAAAGGAGAAAGGTACTGAAAAAAGGAGAGGGACATGCAGCAGGAGATGGTAGTGCTTCTCAAGCAGCAAACAGTCATGATGCAGACTCTTGTTGACCTTGAGTTTCAATAGCCCTTTGCTTGCCTCCTGCTGCAGCCTGTAGAGAACTGAATTCTAGGACCTCCCTACACAACCCCACATACATTCCACGTGGCATCAGGGGCTGTTGTACATAGTTAAAAAAGAACTAGATAAATTCATAGAGGATTGGTCTGCCAATGGCTATTAGCCAGGGTGGGTAGGAATGGTGTCCCTAGCCTCTGTTTGCAAGAAGCTAGGCGACGGGATGGATGACTTGATGATTCCTTGTTCTGTTCATTCCCTCTGGAGCACCTAGCACTGGCCACTGTTGATAGACAGGATACTGGGCTAGATGGACCTTTGGTCTGACCCAGCAAGGCCATTCTTATGTTCCTCCAGCTCAACCTCCACCCTGGGGGAGAATACAGGAAATCACAGCTTGCAAACACACTGACCTGTCAGAGACACGGTTGGTGTATGGGTTTTTGAAATGGAAATGACTGTTCTTTCCCATTCAGATGTTCTTTTCCCATTATTTATTAATTTTTATTCTGTTATAAATGTATCTATTTGAATAGGTATGGCATAAAAGGAGTTTTGGGGGAAACATTTTTTCTTTATTAGTAAATGTCTCTTAGTCATTATAAGTGACAAGTGCTGGGCACCTATGACAGTCATACAATGAGCTATTAGGGAGAGGGAAAACAGGGCCATTTCCTCTGTTGCTGTAATCCTGACCATAACTCTTTTCATTCCTTCCACAACCATTACACAACATGCTGAGGAAGAAAATGTCCAGCCAAACCACCGTGACCAGTTCCTTCTCCTGGGATTCTCTGGTGTTCGGGAGCCACAGATTTTGCATTTTGTGGTTTTCCTGGTGATTTCTGCTGGGGAATCTTCTCATCATCACAGCCTTAGCCCTGGATCACCATCTTCACACCCTCATGTACTTCTTCCTGGTGAATCTGTCCAACCTGGACCGTGGTTCCATCTCTGTCACCATCCCCAAATCCATGGCCAATTACCTCATGAATACCAGGGTGATTTCTTATTCTGGATGCATTGCCCAAATCTTTTATTTTATTTTATTTTATTTTTATTTTTATTTTTTTCATATTCTTTGCTTTAGCAAATTTTGCCTTCTCACAGTCATGGCATATGACCAATACGTCTCCATCTGCCAATTGCTGCACTATGAGAGGGTGATGAACAGGAAAGCTTGTGTCCATTTGGCAGCCAGTGGCTGGATCAATGGGATTCTCTACTCTGCCCTGCACACCAGGAACATGTTTGCAATATCCTTCTGTGGAGGCAATGCGATAGATCAGTTCTTCTGTGACATCCCCCAGCTCCTCAAGCTCGCCTGCTCCAACTTGTACCGCAGTGAAGTTGGGGCTTTCATCTTTGGTGTAGCCACAGTCTCATGCTGCTTCATTTTCATAACTGTGACATATGTTCAGTTCTTCACCAGAGTGCTGAGAATCCTTTCTTAGCAGGGCCGGCATAAAGCCTTCTCCACCTGCCTGCCTCACCTCACTGTGATCTCCTTGTTATTTTTCACTTCCACTTCTGCCCACCTCCAGCTCAACCTTCACTTCCAGCTCAACCTTAAGTCTGAATCTCATGGTGGGTGTTATCTATTCCATGTTGTCTCCAAATGAATACCATCATTTGCAGCATGAGGAACAAGGAAGTGAAAGCAGCCCTGAGTAAGCTGATAAGTTGGAAGTTATTCAGCAAGAATGAAATGTCCACGTTTCTCCTTTGTTAGCAATTTCATTCTCTGTTCCTTTATAAATATAATCATCTGATGACAGTATTCATTGTGTAATTTATACTAGTAAAAATCCAAACATATCTCAAGAAAAAATGTAATTATTACACAGATTTTATACATATATCAATGTAATTAAGATTTGAATCTATCTATCTAATCTATCTGTGATATACCGCTACCCATCTCCACACTACCTGGGAACCCTGCAAATAAAATCAGTAGCCATAGCAAAGTCTCTAGTGGGGTCCCTGACTCTTCTTCTTGTTATTATTATTATAAAAACTCTCATTGAGGTATCAAAACATTTTTTCATTGTGTTTTCATTTGTTTGTCAGATTTTTAGTTTATATTTCCATAGTACTTTGTTATTTTTATTTGTATCTCTGTTCGAGTTGGGTTTGGAGGTGGGTGGGGAGGTGTCATAACCTATTCCCAGAATTGGGAAGGTGTCATAACCTATTCCCAGATTTCAGGCTCTGGCTGAGCCTTTTGGGTATGGCTGTCTGTTGCTTCTGCCAGTTCTGGCTCGCTGATGCCCACTGGCATTGAGTTTGAAGATGTGGTTGCAATTGGTGGTGCTGGTTGCTGTTCCAGTTCCGGGCCTGGGACTGGAGGTGCTGTGGCTGTTTCAGTGGTTGGCATGGAATCCGGGTCCACTACCTCTGTCTGGGTCTCTGGTAACACAGACGGGGCGTCTGTGGACGGCTCAGGAACAGGAATGGGTCTGGAAGCTTGCCTGGTTTGGCTACGTGTAACCATTCCCACTCTCTTAGCCCGCTTCACCTGGTTGGCCAAGTCTTTCCCCAGTAGCATGGGGATGGGATAGTTGTCATAAACTGCAAAAGTCCACATTCCTGACCAGCCTTTGTACTGGACAGGCAGTTCAGCTGTAGGCAAGTCTACAGCTTATGACATGAAGGGGTAAATTGTCACTTGGGCCTTTGGGTTGATGAATTTGGTGTCTACGAAGGATTGGTGGATAGCTGACACTTGTGCCCCCGTGTCTCTCCACGCAGTAACCTTCTTTCCGCCCACTCTCAAATTTTCCCTTCGCTCCAAGGGTATTTGAGAGGCATCTGGGCCTGGGGATCTTTTGGGTGATGGTGGTGTAATGAACTGCACTCGGATGGCGTTCTTTGGACAGTTGGCCTTGATATGTCTCAGTTCATTACACTTAAAGCATCTTCCATCTGATGGGTCACTGGGTCAAGGTGAATTACTGGAGACTGGTGAGGTGGAAGAATAGTGTGTCTGTGGTTTTACTTGGGTTGTAGGTGGGGTTTTTGGCTGCCCTCAGTTGTAGGGTTTATGGTCGGTGTGCCTTCTGGGGTATTTGTTTCCCTTGACAGTAGCTTTCTTGCTTTCTGCCACTTCCATCCATCTGGCTCCAATCTCCCCCTCCTCAGTGAGATTTTTGGGTTTTCCATCTTGTATGTGCCATGTTATGTCCTCAGGAACACCATCCAAGAACTGCTCCATTTGTATGAGGAGGTGCAGTTCTTCCAAGGATTTAACATTGTGTCCTGATATCCAGGCCTCATAATTTTTCCCAACGTAGTAGGCGTGCTTGGGAAATGACACATCTGGTTTCCACTTTTGGGTTCTGAAACACCGACGGGCATGATCCGGGGTTATCCCCATTCTGTATCTGGCCTTGGTTTGAAAAAGTTTATAGTCATTCATGTTCTCCTTAGGCATTTCAGCTGCCACCTCTGCTAAAGGTCCACTGAACTGTGGCCTCAATTCTACCATGTGCTGGTCTTCAGAGATGCGGTACCCAAGACAGGCTCTTTCAAAATTTTCCAAGAAGGCCTCAGTGTCATCACCTGCCCTGTAGGTGGGAAATTTCCGGTGCTGTGGAAGAAGTACTGGCGAAGGGTTGTTAGGATTGGCTGGAGTCTGTTGCTTAGCCTTTTCTAATTCCAGGGCCTGTCGGTGGGCTTCCCTCTGGAGTTCCCACTCTTTTTCTTTTATTTCCAGCTGTTTTTGGTGGTCTGCATCTTTGGCTGCTTGCTCTCTTTTGTAGGCTGCCTCTCTTTCTCTTTCTCTTAGTTCCATCTCTTGTAGTTTTTTTTCCATATCTCGCCTGTGCTCGGCTTCTTTGATTTGTTCTTCGGCCTCCATTTTTGCCTTAGAAGTCAGGGTTCCTTTTTTCGTGTGTTGGGGTGCCCTCTGGTGTTTATTGTCTGAACTGCAGGCTCTGTTGTCTCCTGGGGTCTGCCTAGTAACAGTGCCTTTTTCCCTTTCTTCCTCTAGCTAATCTTTTAAATGTAAAGTAAACCAGAAAAACCACTTTATTTGCATGTGTATAGTGCTGGTATTTGACTCCTAATGGGAGTGCTATTGTGTGACAAAAGACCCGTAATAGTTACTTAATGGTTGCTTGCTTAATATGCAAGAGAGAGCAGAGAAAAAAAAATTCTCTCTGGTTCCTTTTAAAACCAAACTGTTTCTCTCTGCTTAAAAGCCCCTAGCAGAGAAAAGAAAAATATAATATTCCTACTGGCTTCTGGATTCTATCTATCTCACCACTGCACACCATGTCATAACCTATTCCCAGATTTGGACCTTAGTGTCCAAAATATGGGGGTTAGCATGAAAACCTCCAAGCTTAGTTACCAGCTTGGACCTGGTAAAGTTGCCACCACCCAAAAAATTAGAGTGTTTTGGGGCACTCTGGTCCCCCCAAAAACCTTCCCTGGGGACCCCAAGACCCAAATCCCTTGAGTCTCACAACAAAGGGAAATAAATCTTTTCCTTTCCCCCCTCCAGGTGTTCCTGGAGAGATACACAGAAGCACGCTCCGTGAATCTAAACAGAGGGATTCCACCCTCTCTATTTCCAGTCCTGGAAACAGAAGTACTTCCCTCTTCACCCAGAGGGTATGCAAAGTCAGGCTAGTAAATCTAACATACACAGATTACCCCCCTGACTTCTCCCTCCCACCAATTCCCTGGTGAGCACAGACTCAATTCCCTGGAGTTCCCCACTAAAGAAAAACTCCAACAGGTCTTAAAAGAAAACTTTATATAAAAAGAAAAAAAATACATAAAAATGGTCTCTCTGTATTAAGGTGACAAATACAGGGTCAATTGCTTAAAAGAAATATGAATAAACAGCCTTATTCAAAAAGAATACAATTCAAAACACTCCAGCAACTACACACAGGTAAATACAAAAAAACAAACGTATCTTTTTGATACTTACAACTGGGAAACAGGAGATTAGAAAGGCAGGAAACAGAAATCTTCTCATAGCCGAGAGAGAAACAGACACAAGACCAAAAACAAAGGACCGACACACAAACTTCCCTTCACCCAGATTTGAAAAAGTCTTGTTTCCTGATTGGTCCTCTGGTCAGGTGTTTCAGGTTACTTCTTTCCAGGTGTAAGAGACATTAACCCTTAGCTATCTGTTTATGACAGGAGGCCTGGTGATATAGTGGGTGCTTGATTAGACAGGATTTCCTATCTTTATCCTCTCTTGAGAGTGCCCATATGTCATCTCTTTGATGTGGTTTTCTGAGTAAACTAAAGATTTGCCTCATAGAATGATAAAAGGGCATGCCTAAGTTCCTCCTAAAATGATTAAACTGTTGGGATATTGTTGTATTATTGATGATGTATTGGGAGACAGAGAGCCTCCGGTAGGTGTCTTTTTATTATTTTAAACTGAATGACTATGTAAAAGCTGTATGCAATGCTGTTGTAGCTGTGTCAGACCCAGAATATTAGAGAGACAGGTTGGGTGAGGTAATATCTTTTATTGAACCAACTTCAGTTGGTGAGACAGATTAGCTTTCAAGACACACAGAGCTCTTCTTTCCCAAACCCTGTGAGCTTAAGGCTAACACCAAACTGCTGTCAGACTCAGAAACTGTCTTGATTTCTCTCCTTTCCCAGTCAAATAAAGTGTCATCATATCATCCCCTAAGTAAACATATCAAGTTCAGTCTTGAAGCCTGAATTTTTAGCCCCCACTGCTGCCCTGGGAAGACTGTTTTAGAACTTCACTTTCTGATGGTCACATATCGTCAACTAATTTCAAGCCTAAATTTGTTGATGGCCTGTTTATATACATTTGTTCTTGTGTCAACGATGGCACGTAATTTAAATAATTCCTTTCCATCCCTGGTATTTTTCTTTCTGATGTACGTAACTAGGAATATTAGTTTCCTTTATGGCTTATTCTTTTATACTATATGACTTCTCATCAGAATGGTTAATTATATTTAGTTCTTCCTTTCACAAGGAATTGGTTTTATTTTTTACATGGTATGTGTATTTCTATCTCTAATTTAAAGTGAACTTGTCTTTGGTGGCCTTTTCTGTTAGTCCTGATATAAATGTGACATTATAAAGAAAGGAGGAGAAATTTTGGGTTACATTTTAGTGTCTTTTTCACTGTTAATATATAAACAGTAAAAATACTTTCATATATATTCCATATTTTTATTTTCATGGAAAAAGAGCATATAATGTCCCTAAATTTATTTTGTTTTAATTTTTTCTATATTTATTCCTGTTTTTCTAAGAAAGAAAGAAAGAAAGAAAGAAAGGGTGGAAATTGAGATAAAAGGAAACATAGTTCTTTTCAAATATTTTTAAATATTTTTGTAAATTTTCAATTATTGCAATTCATATTTTATTTCCCTAAAAGTTCTATTTTTTTATATTTAAGTACAAAAGAGGCTGTTCTACACTGGAAAATATTTAGATGAAAACTGGCACTTATTCCTGAATAGATCTACACTCCATATGCAAAAGAAGTGGATCTTCATATCCAAAAATGAATTATAAGTAGACTGACTCCTGTAAGATCTCTTAGATAAATACTGAATTGAGGGAATAGTTGCATGCTATTGCTTAAAAAAAATGCATAAAACATGTCAACAAATTTCAAATCAATTACTCCTGTATATAATGAATTAAGTCAAGAATTTTATAACAGAAGCATAGAATATTAGGATTTGAAGAGCTTCAGGAGGTCATCTAGTCCAATCCACTGCTCAAAACAAGACCAACACCAACTAAATTATCCCAGCCAGGGCTTTGTCAAGCCAGGCCTTAAAAATCTCTAAGGATGGAGATTCCACCACCTCCCTAGGTAACCCATTCCAGTGCTTCACCACCTTTCTAGTGAAATAGTATTTTCTAATATCCAACCCAGACTTCCCATACTGCAACTTGAGACCATTGTTTCATGTACTATCATCTGTCACCACTGAGAACAGCCTAGCTCCATCCTCTTTGGAACCCTCCTTTAGGTAGTTGAAATCTTCTATCAAATCCCCCCTCACTCTTCTCTTCTGCAGACTAAACAAAGTCAGTTCCCTCAGCCTCTTCTTGTAAGTCATGCTCCAGCCCCCTAATCATTTTTGTTGCCCTCTGCTGGACTCTCTCCAATTTGTCCACATCCCTTCTATGATGGAGGCATCAAACTAGACACAATACTCTGGATGAGGCCTCCCCAATGTCAAATAGAGGAGAATAATCACTTCCCTCGATCTGCTGGAAATGCTCCTATTAATACAGTCCAATAAGCCATTGGCCTTCTTGGCAACAGGGGCTCACTGCTGATTCATATCCAGCTTCTTGTCCACTGTAAGCCCCAGGTCCTTTTCTGCAGAACTGCTGCTTAGCCAGTTGGTCACCAGCCTGTAGCGGTGCATAGGACTCTTCCTTCCTAAGTTCAGAACTCTGCATTTGTTCCTGTTGAACCTCATCAGATTTCTTTTGGCCCAATCTTCCAATTTGTCTAGGATAGGGGTAGGCAACCTATGGCACATGTGCTGAAGGTGGCACGTGAGCTGATTTTCAGTGGCACTCACACTGCCCGGGTCCTGGCCACCGGTCGGGAGGGCTCTGCATTTTAATTTCATTTTAAATGAAGCTTCTTAAACATTTTAAAAACCTTATCTACTTTGCATACAACATTAGTTTAGTTATATATTATAGACTTCTAGAAAGATACCTAAAAATGTTAAAATGTATCACTGGCATGCGAAATCTTAAATTAGAGTGAATAAATGAAGACTCGGCACACCACTTCTGAAAAGTTACCGACCTCTGGACACTCTGGACCCTATTCGTCCCCTCCATCATTTCTACCTTTCCCTCATCTTAGTGTCATTTGAGAACTTGCTGAAGATGCAATTAATCCCATCATCCAGGTTATTAATAAAAATGTTGAACAAAACTGGCCTCTGGACCAACCCCTGGGGAAGTCCGCTTGATACTGGATGCCAACTAGACATCGAGCTGTTGATCACTACCTGTTGAGACTGACAATCTAGTCAGCTTTCTAGCTGCCTTATAGTCCACAGGATGGGAAATATTGCCTGATCTATGGATTGTATATTCATGATATTGATTACTTAAGAATTCTCAGTTAAGATTCAGAAGTTTGCTAGGTTCTTGTCCCAAGATCAGGCGCAGTATTATTAAAATTAGTGTTCATATGCACAGCTGAAAAACGCACGCTTAGGAAAATCCTTATCTATTTGTAAGGATTTTATTCATACACTTCTTATAGTGGTCACCTCCTCTCCATACTGTGCTGCCCAGTGGAGTAGTCTGGGAGCTGATCTTGTTCGTGAAGACAGAGGCGAAGAAAGCATTGAGTACTTTAGCTTTTTCCACATCCTCTCTTGCTAGGTTGCCTCCCTTGTTCAGCCAGGGGCCCCACATTTTCACTGATCTTCTTCTTGTTGCTAGCTACCCATAGAAATCCTTCTTCTTACCCTTCACATCCCTTGCTAGCTGCAACTCCAAGTGTGCCTTGGCCTTCCTGATTACACCCCTGAATGTGCTAGAAATATTTTTATACTCCCCCCTAGTCATCTGTCCAAATTTCCACTTCTTGTAAGCTTCCTTTTTGAGTTTAAGATCACTGAAGATTTCACTGTTAAGCCAAGCAGGTGGCCTGCCTTATTTGCTCTTCTTTCTGCACATTGGGATAGTTTGTTCTTGCACCCTCAATGAGGCTTCTTTAAAATACAGCCAGCTCTCCAGGACTCCTTGCCCCCTCATATTAGCCTCCCAGGGGATCCTGCCCATCAGTTCCCTAAGGGAATCTAAGTCTTTTTTTCTGAATTCCAGGGTTCAGGTTTTGCTGCTCTCCTTTCTTCCTTTTTTCAGGATCCTGAATTCAACAATCACATGATCACTGCTGCCTAGGTTGCCACTTCCTTCTACTTCCCCTACCAATTCTTCCCTGTTTGTAAGCAGCAGGTCAAGAGGAGCACAGCCCCTAGTCAGTTCCTCCAGCACTTGTACCAGGAAGTTGTCCCCACAGAGGTGGCTCTAGGTATTTTGCTGCCCCAAGCACAGCAGGCAGACTGTCTTCAGCGGCTTGCCTGCTGGAGGTCCCCGGTCCCGCGGATTTGGCAGCCTGCTTGCGGGAGGTCTGCCGAAGTCGCAAGACCAGCGGACCCTCTGCAGGCATGCCACCGAAGGCAGCCTGCCTGCTGCCCTTGCAGAGACCAGCAGAGCTCCCCCCGTGGCTTGCTGCCCTAGGCACACGCTTGGCATGCTGGTGCCTGGAGCCGCCCCTGTGTCCTCAACACTCTCCATAAACTTCCTGGATTGTCTAATATAATATATATAAAGAACTGTATTCAACAGAAGTCAGAGGACAGGAAGAGAAGGGAAAGGAACTCCATCGGTCTCACAAAGGGCAAGGTGTGAAGGGGAGGGGGCTGCAGAGGAGTTGCCAAAGGCAATTTTGGAAAGAGACCTGGTTGTACAAGGTGTCACCTTGTCTGGAGTGGCTCATGACTATGAATGCCTACCTCAAGGCAGACTGCCAAAAAAGGGTAGACACCCCCAAACTGGTGATGGGTTCTATAATTAGATTTGATCAAGCCAGTAACAAATGTGAACTCTTGGATCACTATACAAGTCTTACCATGGAGTCACAGAGAATCCCCTTAGGCTCTCCAGTCTATCTTTCCATCCAAACTGGAATTCATGATGAAAGGTCACTTACACCAAAAATCACACCATATTCAAGTTGCTTCCAGTCCCAAGAGACGAATCTCTTACCGCAGAAGAACTGGTACCCTAGATCTTTCACCAAAGACAACACCTGTAGCCAGTCCTTCAATAAACTACCTAAAGGTTTATTAACTGGGAAAAAAGGAATCAGAGAGTTATTTACAGGTTAAAGTAAGTGATCACATACACACCAATGAGTTACCATCTACATCCTAAGTGTTACAGAGCTATATTGATAGGTCACTTCAAAGTGTCTTTCAGAACACACCCAAGAGGCAGCCCTTGAGGATCTCTGGCTTCAGTTCAAATTCTCTGGACCTTCAAAGTTCAAAAAGACCAAAAGACACAGTTTCTTCTTGTCAGGGATTTTTATTCCCTTCCCCCAGATTTCAAAATGATGGAACGACTTCACGTGCACATCTCCTTTTCATGGTGGTGGCTGGAGAACTCAAAAAACTCTTTTGTCCTCTGACATTCAACAATGGTTCTTCTGGTGTCTGTGGATCTTCTTCTGTTGGTCAGGAGATAACATCCCCGCTGACAAACTAGTATTTCACCCCTGCTCATATTTGTCTCCTGAATGTGCGGGTTTACAGTTTCAGAGAGATCACCTTTATAGTTACAGAGCAAACACTTAAATATTATCTTATAACATGGGATATAGACATTATCAGTGAGATTAATGCAGGCAGCAATATACAAGAATTTCAGAGAGTCTATACAGTAGATATAGTCTTATAAGACTAATATCTATTTTGAGCAAAACTAGCACACAGGTCACGTGATCTGGTCTCCAGCTATGAGGTTGCGAGTTCTGAGCTAATGTCTGCAGCCTGGGGAAGTGCTGGCATCTGGCCTGCCAGTGTCACACAGGGGTCACTGAAGCCAGAGGCTGAAGGGTAACAGCATGTCCTGTGTTTAATATGAGCAAAGTGCTATAAGGACACTTCGCTCTCTTTTTCTTGCCAATTGACAATTTGGTGTCATCATGAAAGAGTGAGTTTCCCCTATGAATTGCAGTATATAGTCTTTGATCTGAATGATAGTGAGTATTACTTTGCTGCATGTGCATCCTGGATAATTCATACTACCATATCCCAAAAGTCATCAGACTGGTCTGCACCAAATCTACCTGGTCTAGCTCTCAATGTTCTCCAACAGTGGGATGCTCCTAATTATCATCTTCATTCTCCTGGTCCTGTAGTAAGAGGAGGCCCTGAGATATAAACCTTGGTATCAAAGGTCTGGTTTGAAGCCTAAGGCCTGAACTAAGGTAATGGTCAAGATTTCGCTAACATAAAGGGAAGTTAAGCTGTGAGCCAGAGGCAGGTCTTGCTCACAGAATCTGGCAAGGGAAGGGCTGATGCTGCAAAAAGAGACATACCTAAAAGGTACTGGACACCAGATATCAGAACACTCGCAAACTTGTACACTCCACAAAAATAACAAGGAACAAGCTGACCCATCCCAATGACAGGGCCAAAAGCGTAATATGATGGATAGAGTTGTTTTGTTGGAACCAACTTGTACAAGGTGAGAAGTGACACCTTAATGTGTAGAGGGGTTGTACCTTGCTAGTGTCAAAGTTAGACTCAGGACTCACAGTTTGTCAGACCACTCTGTTTTATTAGCACAGCGCTCTGCTAATAACACCCAGATATTGTGAGCACCATGCAAGACACAAACTATCTTATTGATACAGATAAAAGAGTGAGCACTTAACAAGATAACAAAGGAAGCAGAATCTGATAAGTTTACCTGGACTAGGCATGCATATCTTATTTCTTTACTAACTATAACCGATCTTCGGTTAATGTCTCGCCATTAGCACCCTTGTTTATGCCTAATGTTTCTTTTCCTAGCGACTGTATTTCAACATTTCTTATTTCTGCTTAAAGGTACATACAACATTTCTTTAATCCATTCTTATTTTTACAATATAATTCATTCTACTTTCACACTAGGTAGAAGGGTTGCATCTCAATACGTCAGGAGTGATTTGTAACTTGTTTGTACCTGTTGTGACAAAGTTCCTCCTCTACCTTGGTAGGTCCTGTGCTTATTGGCAGATTTGCTCACCTCGGTGATCTTCCCCACAATCTGGGTCAACTCCTCCTGTGTCTGATCAGGAGTTAGGAGGTTTGTGGGGAACTTGGGCCCGCCCTTTACTCTGGGTTCCAGCCCAGGGCCTTGTGGATTGCAGCTGTCTATAGTGCTTCTTGTAACAGCTGCATGGCAGCTACAACTCCCTGGGCTACTTCCCCATGGCCTCCTCCAAAAACCTTCTTTATCCTCACCACAGGACCTTCCTCCTGGTGTCTGATAACGCTTGTACTCCTTAGTCCTCCAGCAGCACAGCCTCTCACTCTCAGCTCCTTGTGCCTCTTGCTCCCAGCTCCTCATATACACTCCCTCTCCTCTGGCTCCCCCTCGCCTGACTGGAGTGAGCTCCTTTTTAAACCCAGGTGCCCTGATTAGCCTGCCTTGATTGGCTGCAGGTGTTCTAATCAGCCTGCCTGCCTTAATTGGTTCTAGCAGGTTCCTGATTACTCTAGTGCAGCCCCTGCTCTGGTCACTCAGGGAACAGAAAACTACTCAGCCAGTGACCAGTATATTTGCCCTCTACCAGACTCCTGTACCCCACTAGTTTGGGTCTGTCACATTGTGTATAAGAATGCATTCCTGGGGGGGTGTCTTTGTCCAGCCTAGGGGGCAGTGGAAAGTCCCATCACTGACTGAGCTGAGTCCATTGCCAGGGAGCACATATGCAGGGTGGGTGCAACCATTTGGGCGACCTAGGCAGTCTAGGGCGCTGGCATTTGGGGGGCGCCATTTTCTTCTGCAGCAACCACAGTGGCCGGATCTTTGGCCACCCTGGTTGCCTCCGGCATTTAGGCAGAGGGAGCTGGGGCAGGGATGGGCGGGCAGGGCTGCCTGCAGCAAGTAAGGGGGGAGCGGCACACAGGGGAACTCCTCATCCCAGCTCACCCCTGCTCTGCCTCCTCCCTGAGCACACCGTGGCTGCTTCACTTCTCCCACTTCCCAGGCTTGCGGCGCCTAAGCTGATTGGCACTGCAAGCCTGGAAGATGGGAGAAGTGAAGCAGAGACGATGCACTCGGGGAGGAGGCGGGGAAGGGGTGAGCTGCTTCACTTCTCCCACCTCCCGGGCTTGCAGCGCCAATCAGCTCAGGTGCCACAAGCCTGGGAGGTGGGAGAAGTGAAGCAGTGACAGCATGCTCGGGGTGCTTGTGTGCAGAGCAGGCGTGAGCTGGGACAGGAGGGGTACCTCAGGGAGGAGGGTGGGGGTGAGGAGGTGCTGCAAGGAGGGCGCCTTAAGGAGGAAGGGGAGAACTACCACAGGAGTGGCACCTCAGGGCAGGGGGAGCTGCCATGGGGGGGGGGGACTCAGGCAGGGGAGGGGGGGAGGGTGCAAGGTGGAAGTTTCTCGTACGGCACGAAACATCCTTGCACCAGCCCTGCACATATGTACTGGCTAGCTGCACCTTAGCAGCACCTTGGACTTTGTTTGCCAGGCAGCTGGAGAATGTGATTCTCTTCTACAATAAACCTGGCCAACGTGCCTTTGTATCTTACTAGAGTCTATGGTCATTGGGGGTTCTCTTGGGGTCTGTTATGTCAGCTCTGTGCTCAGAGCTGGGGCAACACACAGAGGGAACACATGAATGCAGCTGATGGATATCAACATTGAACAGAGCAGAGCACCACATGGGTAGCATCTGACAACATAGTACACCACCATCTTAGTTAAGGTAAGACACAGGTCATGGAAGGGAAACCAAGGATCAGTCCATCTGAGGATCCCACATCCCAGTTCCGTGTTCACAATTCCTACCCTGCTTTCACATCTATGTTTGGCCCTTCTGGAAATTACCTCTAGCTAACTTGGCTTCAGTCATTTACACTTTATCACCTTAATACTGAGCCCCATGAGCCACAGACTGAGAAATGCTGAGATGAAAATGACAATCAGGAAACTGAGGAACAGAATTTTGTTTTCAGGGAAGAAAAAACAACATAATAATATAGCTTTGGATTATATACATATATATAGGTATTTTTTATTCCATAAGATGTTTCCATCAGAGTACTGATAAATTTAATTTATAATCCATTTATTACATATTAAGAAATGTATTGGGGTGAAACTCTGCTCATAATGTTTATTAATTGTGGAAATGATGCATTCTGCACTCTGCCCTGACCTAGAAATCTCTGCCATTTTCTCTACTGGAGGAATTCCCTGTATTTTATTCCTTCATTCCACTAACGCTAATGGATGTGTCCTCCAAACATGGGCTATCACAGATGTGACATTTTGTTATCTACATCCAGCTTTGGACTGTCACTGTGTGTTCCATGGGTGTCCGAACTTTAGTAATCTTCCTAAATCTATTTATTTTCATCTAAAAAATTGTCCGATTACTCTCCTATTATCTTAGGCCATTCTCAGCAAATATGGAGAAAGACCACTATTCCCTCATACAGTCTCTAGCCATTATGACACCTTTTCTTATTTATTTTCCTGAGCTTAAATGGAGTGAATTACCATTGATGAAGTATTTTGAGCTGCAGTGTTGAAGTTTGGCAACACTGACATTGGCTGCTGACTTCATAATCAGATTGACTTTACAGACTGATATTCATTCAGATCTCCTCCAGAATTCATTCTTATCTTCCGTAGAGCTCTTGAACAAAATATGTTAAAGGAGTTCAAGAGTAATGAGGAAATACAACTGATCCCTTTCAGAGACACTAGACCCAATGTGACCCCTAGAACTGACATGCAATCCAGAAGTACTGGTTACTTTTCTCCAGCTCTGACCCACAGAAAAGCTTTGTAACTCAGAGCAAGGAATAGAATCCAGGAGTCCTGACATTTCCTCCATTTGGAGTCCAGGCAATGATCCAGTTCAGCCCCTGTGGGTCAAGCCCACTCAACTTGATAAATTTCTAAAGCCTGTTCAGTTTGAGTGGCTAAAAAGAAACATAAACAAGATGAAAAACTCCAGGAACTTATTAATTATTCCCCTTGAGACTGAAATCTCACATCTCCAAAGCAGCAACTCTCTCGATCTGGCTCAGTAAAGCTCAAGGGTCTTTCACTGTATCTTTGATCCTAAAACCACTCTTGATGCATGGGTCAGATGGGATATAAAGGGAAGATTTCTGTGGCTGTCTACTCTTTGGAATCAGGTCCCCTTCCTCAGCCAGTCAGGAAAACAATGACCAGCTATGAGATGTGACTTCCTCGGACCATCCTCAAGTGTTTGGAGGCAACCGGCTCTGAGATCACCGGCACACAGGCTGAGGTCATGACTTTTGTTGTTCAAAATCTGCAATGTAGAATTAGCAATTCACATTGTTATTGGAGAGAGGAAGTGGGTGTTGGGGGAAGTTCAGATATTGGCTTGGATTTTAGAAGAACCCAAGTGAGTTAGGAAGACAACAGTTCACTGAGCCTTTACCACCAATCTTTGTAACACTAGCTCTGGCTGACCAGGCATCTCCTATGGCAGCTGCTTTTTGCTGCTCTGATTTGAAACGTTTTATCTCGGAAGCAAGGTGGAGCTAGGAAGCAAAATTTAGAAAAATCTCAGGGAAATGCCAATAAAACCTGAGCAGGATTCCCTGTGTTTACCTCCATTATTTCCCTTTGAAAATCCAGACTGAGAGAGGAAGTGAGTTACCTGGGGTCCCAGAAGGTGTCCTTGGCAGTATAGAAATTGAACCCATGGCCAGTACTCTTCAAAGAAAGCCGTCCTCCTGCATGGTGCACAGCACCGTGACCCTATCGTTTAAGAAGGAGATGTTGAAAGCTGGCTGGCATTCTCTGGCAAAATATATTTCTCTGCAGAAAAATGAGGTTTCTTCAAAACTGAAATCTGGAGATAATGAAAAAGTAAAGGGATACGATTTGGGGAGGGGCATGAAATTGAAAGCAGCATGGCCTAATGGAGAGAGCAGGGGACCAGGACTGCAGAGCTTAGTCCTATGCCTGGTTCCTTCAGTGCGCAACTTCTCTGAGCCATTTGCAAATGCAGAACTGAGGCTCATAGCAACCTCCTTTTGAAATCACTTTGAGCTCTGTAGATGAAAACAACTAGATGCTTGTATTTTAATTTTTTTGGTTGACCCTCAAGAAAAAAAAAAGAAGACTCAAAATTAAAATTCAATCTGAATATAAAATTTGCAAAAACAAATTGTTTAGAAATTAATTGAAAATTGGGATTTGAACACCAATGGCATGAAATGTTTCATTTCCTTCCTTTTAAAATTTAACCATGTAAAATTAGATATACTGACTGTATCATAGATGTGTTTTATTGGGAACATTTTTTTAAAAAAAATCTGTTCTAGAGATTTTCAAAAATGTTAATGATAACTCAGAATCCATAATTCCACAGCAGTTTTGAATATTTAAACAGAGGTGCATAGACAGAAATCTTTTTGTGTTCACAGCTTTCAAATTCAGGTGTTTAAAATTATGCACCAGAATCCACAGGCACCTAATACAGTGACTGGATTTATTTCAGATGAGCTGAGCACATGCAATTACTTCTAAAGACAATTACAGTTAATTCCTTCTCTTCCTGTAACCAAGGGCACACACTGGGCATGTGAATCCTCTAAATAAGTGGTTCTCCAGTTTTCCATTCCAATCCTCCTTCAGTCTAAATCAGGAACTATGTGGGACCTCCTTGCCACATATGAATATAGGAAGGTGTAGAGGGCGACCACCCACTCCAGCCTGGAAGGGGTTGGAAAAGCCCTGCAGAGGGCCAGGGTTGGGCAAGGTAAAACCATGGCTGATTGGGGGAAGTGGCTGCAGCTGGGGCCATGCCCCAAACTGAGCAACAGGGCCTAATAAGAAGGCCAGGGAAACCAGAAGTGGTTGTCTCCCTTTGCCCGTAGAGGAGGATGGGCCTGGCTGCAGTGAGCTAGACACAAGGTACCTGAGTAGAGCAGGGCTGGGGAAAGGCAGAGGGGCTGGTGAGGCTCCAGCCTGGAAAGCCCCAGGCTCTGGCCTAGCATAAGGCCAAAAGGTACTGGGGGTTGCAGAGGGCAGCCCAGGGGTAGGCAAAGGCAGTAGGTCCAAACCCAACCTTGCCAGTGATGAGTAGGCTGATACTGCAGTCTGCCCCAGGGCGCAGGGGCTAGATGATGACTGGCAGTAGTCTGGTACTGAGGCAAGGTGGGGATAGTGGGTGGTGGTTTCCCCGGGGAGGGGAGACCCTGAGAGAAAGGGGTTACTGCTGGGGGGAAGCACCCAGTTAAAGGGGCACTGGGTCAGGGAGGGACATGGGGACTGGAGGACAGGTGGATTGCTGGCCTGCAGAGGACACTCTGGAGATGGAACAAGCTAATTCCCAGAAGTCACCAGCAGGAGGTGCCACAGGAGTGAGTCTGCTTGTCTACAGAAGGGCATTCTGGTTATTATGAATACCTGACAATTTCTTATGACCCCCACATTGAGAACCACTGGACTCTCAGAAGTTCTGCCTAAGATCACTCCCTGAAACTCACATTTCTTCCCAGCCATGATCCTCTAGACCCCATGGATGTGTGCAAGATGAGGGCTGTGGGAAAATGAATACAGAAAGTGGTTTGGCAGAGGCTTGATTTTGTAGGTAGGCTGCTCCTTTTCGCTCTCAATGATCCCAAAACTCAACATGACAACTGGTGTAGTTCATAGAGTCTGCTGTAGAAGGGATGCCCTGCACTGAGGATGACTGAATTTAGTATACTAAGATAATTATTAAACAAAATGTCTGTTGAGGCATTAATTTTGACTTAATACTAGTAATTCAAGGAAGGAATAATAAAAACTTCTTCATATTAATTATTACAGTTCCCTGTCTAGGCATATTTTCAGGCTAGTAAATGGAAGAGCAGAACCTCAGCTCCACAGTGACAGAATTTGTCCTCTTAGGCCTCACCCAGAATGCTGAGCTGAAGCGATGCCTCTTCGTTGTTTTCTTCATAGTCTACCTGACAACCTGGTTGGGAAACTTCACCATCATCACCACTGTGATCACCAGCCGCCGGCTCCACACCCCCATGTACTTCCTGCTGGCCAACTTGGCTTTCCTAGATGTTAGCGACTCATCAGTCAATGCTCCAAAATTGCTGTTGGGTCTCCTCTCCCAGCGCAGAACCATCTCGTTCAATGAGTGCATCCTCCAGATGTTCTTCTTCCACTTCATCGCTGGTGCTATGGTTGTTGTCCTTGTGGTGATGGCTGCTGATCGGTACATAGCCATCTATAAACCACTGCGGTACTTGACTATCATGAACCGTGGTGTGTGCATGGGCCTGGTGGCAGGGGCATGGCTGGGTGGATTGGCTCACTCTGCTGTTCAGATTGCATTGATCCTCCAGCTGCCTTTCTGTGGTCCAAACATCTTGGACAATTTCTACTGTGATATCCCACAAGTCATCAAACTGGCCTGCACAGACATCTACATGGTCGAGCTGCTGATGGTTTCCAATGGTGGGATGCTTGTCATAGTAATGTTCATCATCCTGCTCATTTCGTACACCATCATCTTTGTCAAGATAAAGACACATGTTACAGATGGGAAGCACAAAGCTCTGTCTACCTGTGGATCCCAGATCACAGTTGTGTGTTTACAATTCATACCCTGCATCTTCATCTATTCTAGGCCCTTCTGGAAATTGCCCATGGACAAGTTGGCGTCAATCATTTACACTGTAATCACCCCAATGCTGAACCCAATGATCTACACACTGAGAAACTCTGAGATGAAAAAGGCCATCAGGAAACTGATGAGCAGAATTCTGTCCTCAGGGAAGAAACTATAAAGACAGAATGTATCTTGATTTATCTTTTTTTTTCAATTACTTGATTATCCTAAATGAACTTTCCATCAGAGTTTTAACAATCCATATCTTTAATCTCTATTTCTAACATTCAAAAAAATTGTGTTGGTCAACCTTTTAGCATGAAGTTTATAAGAATATTTGGGTTGGAAGGGACCTCAGGAGGTCATCTAGTCCAACCTCCTGCTCAAAGCAGGACCAAGCCCAACTAAATCAATTAATGGATCTCTCCCCTTTTATCTATTAGAAAGTTTGCCCATACTTTATTTCCCTATGCCATTAATGTTGGTGGATCTATCCTTCTCCAAACATGAGCTATCACATATCTTATTACCAGAAGTAATTGTGTTATCAGTGTGCTCTTCCCTGAGTCAATAAGCAACTCTGGACAATAATTCTGGGTTCTATAGGTGGCCTACCTTTACTATTCTTGAGAAATCTGTTTAATTAGTCAAAAATATTGTCTAATTTCTGTACTATTATCTTAATGCAATCCCAGCATATATGCCTTCACACCTTCTCTAGACATTAGGTTTCCCTTTCTTATACCTTTTCCTGGGCTTAAGTGGACTGACTTTAGCATTGATCAAGTATTTTATAATACTTTTTTCCTGAATAGTTGCAAATATAGATATGTTCTTAGCTTCCTCTAGCTGTTGTCCATTCTTCCAAGTGATATCTGCCTTTAGATAATTTCCCCATTTTTTCATAAATGTGCTCTTTTCTCTTTCCTAGATAGATCAGTAACAATAACACTCAGTGTAATAGGTGGGGTCTCACATTTCATAGCTTTTGTCAGCTGAGCCCCTTGCACACATCAGGGGCTCCTTGCTTTCCTCTTTTCCCCCCACCAGCTCCCTGTTTGCCATCCTCCCATCTCCCTCTGTTTCATGGACTAAATAACTACTTTCCACAAATTGTATGCAATGCATCAATGTTTAATTCATTTTATTTTGCTAAATTGAAATTATTTTGTACGAATATAAGTATTCATATTGAACAAGAAATAGTGTCAAGTCATTTTATGTCCATGCAATGTTAAGTTAAGAAAATTGTAAGTTTTACATTACAACATGAAAATATATAAATGATCATATGGGGTCAAACCAATGGTACATCTAGTCCAGTATCCTGTCTTCTGACAGTGGCTGATGTCAGGTACTTCAAAGGGAATGAACAGAAGAGGGAAACTATTGATTGATCCATCCCCTGTCATCCAATCCCATCCACTGGCAGTCAGAGGCTTAGAGACACCCAGACCATGGAGTTGTATCCCTGACCAACTTAGCTAATCATCGTTGAAGGATCTATCCTCCATGAACTTATCTGATTTTTTTTATATTTCAGGACTTCACAACATCCCCTGACAACTAATTCCACAAAATGACTGAGCATTGTGTGAAGTGCTTCCTTTGTACTTCCTTTTTTGTTTTAAAGGTACTCCTGTTAATTTCATTGGGTGACTCCCGGTTCTTGTGTTATGTGGAGGGCAAGAGCAAGGTTTTGACCACACCACATCTGTCACAATTTTATAGACCTCTATCATATCCCATTTACCCACATCCCAGGTGAATGCGTGACCATGTGGCTAAGAGCTACAAGGAAAGTACTCCTGCTCCATCATTCTGTGTGACATGCCTATGGGGTCCCGCTCCGGTAGGCAAACTGCGGGCAGACTTACTGCATTGGCCATGCAGCTGAGTTAGGGGATGAACGTCTGTTGTCCCCTGGCTCATGGATTGCTCTGGGGCTTCAGTATCTCTCCCCTCTACCCCCCATCTTCCTGCATTGACTCCCAAAAAGGGATCACAGTTGGGAATCCCAAACAGAGGGAGGCACCTCCCTGCAGCTCAGACTTAGGTGCCAAATTCCTTAAGGGAGGCAGGGCTTTCTGCATGCCTCTCTCCCTGGCATCTCCCCCTGCCTAGCTTGGGCGAGAAGCCGCCTTTGCAATGACTACATCCCTCTGTGAATCTGGCCCTTGCAGCCTACTCAGGCTGGCTGGGTCACCCAGCGTGTCAGGGACACTCCCCTTTGCAACCAAGAACCTCCCCACTCCCCACTGCATAATGTTATCACTCCCAGAATGTGACTGGACAATAATAGGTGACTGTGCTGGATTAGAACCAGTGTTTGGAGGCTTTCCATTGGCCACGATGCCTGTCACTCTCAGTGACCTCGGAGAAAGTGGATGGAAAGAGGAGGTGAAGGCAGCACAGACAAGATGGGGAAATGGGAAGCTGGATGCTTCTTTCCCATGGGGAGATAAACAAGCCAAGGGATCCCCCCTCCCCAAGGCACTCAGCAGTCAGGCTGCCCCAGTGGATCTTGCCTTCAGAATCAGGGGTACAGGGATCCCATGTCAGGCCTGCCCCTTCCCCCAGGAGCCAGTGGCCAGCTCCCTTATGTGGGTGCCAGTGACCAGCGCTCCCCACGATCCTCCCCCTACCTCGAGGGGCTTGTAGTGAGGGCTCTGCAAATCTCCCTGAAATTAACGTGGAAATGTTGGTCAGTCGGAGTCTGACTGTGATCTTGTTCACACTGGGCTTACCCCCTTTGATACCTGCCAACTCCAGTAGAGATACTAATGGTCTACACCAGGGGTTCTCAGCCTTTCTCTTTTGATGTCTCGCCCCAACAGGCTATAAAAACTCCACGGCCCACCTGTGCCACAACAACTGTTTTTCCACATATAAAAGCCAGGGCTGGTGTTAGAGGGTAGCAAAGATGGCAACTGACCAGGGCCCCATGCCACAGGGGGCACCGCAAAGCTAAGTTGCTCAGGCTTCGGCTTCAGCCCTGGGTGGTGGGATTCACGGCCCCGGGCTGCAGTCCAGCGCAGCAGGGCTTTGCCTTTCTGTCCTAGGCCTTAGTGAGTCTAGCGCTGACCATGCTTGGCAGACCCCCTTAAACCTGCCTGCAGCCCCCCAGGGAGCCCAAACCCTAGTTGAGAACCACTGCTGTAGACCAGGGGTTCTCAAACTTTTTCTTTCTGAGCACCCCCCCAAACATGTTATAAAAATTCCACGGCCCATCTGTGCCACAACAACTGGTTTTTCTGCTTATAGAAGCCAGGACTGGCATTAGGGGGCCACAAGTAGGGCAATTGCCTGGGTCCCCATGCCACAGGGAACACCACAAAGTTAAGTTGTTCAAGGCTTTGGCTTCAGCCTCTGGTGGTGGGGCTCACGGCCCCAGGCTTCAGCCCCATACAGCAGGGCTTCAGCTTTCTGCCCTGGGTCCCAGTGAGTCTAACACTGGCCCTGCTTGGTGGACCCCCTGAAACCTGTTTGAGGCTCCCCAGGAGGCCCCAGACCCCTGGTTGAGAACCACTGGTCTACAGCATTGAGGGATCAGTCTTAGGCCCATTCATTGACTCTTCCCTGCAGCTCATTCACCTAATCCTCCTGGGCATGAATGACTTTGACTTTAATGGAGTTTCTCCTGATTTACACCATATTGGGTGAGAGCAAAATCAAACTGACTCACTCCCGCTTTCCAATGTGTCACATATAGCACCCTGCTCAACACATCTTGGGCTTTATTGTTTATTGCCCGGCATGTTGGGCAATTGCTTATATTTGTGCAAAATTGAATGCAAAGTGGGTGTCAGACGCTACCTTTCTAGTGCAGCAGAGTTTCACATTCACTTGGCACAGATGTAAATGGCTTGGAATGAATTGAGCCATTCATAGGAAGTCAAATATCAGTGTTAATCTGGATCTGAAAAAGCAACAGAGAGTCCTGTGGCACCTTTAAGACTAACAGATGTATTGGAACATAAGCTTTCATGGGCACCTGACGAAGTGGGTATTCACCCACGAAAGCTTATGCTCCAATACATCTGTTAGTCTTAAAGGTGCCACAGGACTCTGTTGCTTATTCATAGGAAGGGCATTCACATTGTGATCTCTCTCCATAATTTTGTGCAGAGGACAGGAATTATTGTCTTTACTCTCTCTCTCCCCCATGCGTCCTCCAAGGAAAATCCAGACAATCCACCCTCTTAGGCTGAGTGTTAACAACAAAGAAAAGAACTGAACACAAATATTCTCTCCAGATAAAATTATGAGATGCTTCATGGGACCTACATCCCAACGGACTGCAATGAAGCATTAATATAGGACCTTGCATAGGAGCAAAGACAATTTATCACTCTTCTCACCTCTGCATCACTCATTGACGTGACTCCTTTGTCAGAAGCAAATGAAAGTGCATGTGAATCTATTCAGGGACTTCATATTTTTTACCTACTTTATAATAATTCATGGGTTGCAAAGTAGAACAGACAACCCGGGATATTCGCATCAACAGCAAGTTATTTAATTTTCCTGGTATGGTTTCATATTCATTAGGGGCGCCGAGGGATTTTCAAAGGGATATTGGAGCCCAACTGTCATTGAATATTAACATGGATTGAAGTGGTTCTTGTTGATATTCCTGGATTCAGGGTTACTTAATTAAAATGATAATTAATCGCAGAGATCTGGGAGGTCTGATAGATAGATAGATAGATAGATAGATAGATAGATGTGTTGTTTAGAGAGAGAAAAACTGAATAAAATCTAGTTTAAAAATGCCATCATTACAATGAATTATATTTGCTAAGATTTTTTTCTTCCTGTACCAGATTCCAGGGTTTTCTTGTTCATGTGAACAGGTCATTGTGACCTGGCTTTTGCCTCAGCACTTTGCTTCAGTAATCAGTAGAACTTGTAAATACAATGGAAACTTGGGCTAATGCTGAAGTTTTCAAAAGTAGAAGGGAGATATGGAGTCCATTCATCCCAGGGATTATTGGCAAATTTTGACTTTTTAATGCAAAAAAACCCAACAACTTCAAAATGTTTTGTTCAAAAAAATCAATTGGTCAATAAATCGCTCCCCCCCCATGCTGGAAAGCAGTCACATGGCACAATAAATATATAATAAATAAACAAATAAAATAAAATATTTATTCAAAAATCCAGTTTTCCATCATAACAAATGTTGTGGAGGGAAATTTTTGACCTTCCCTACCAATCTTCTTGAAGTGAAGCTGGATTTTCAGAAGATCTCAGCTCCCATTATAGGTGCCTAAGTGAAGTGACCGATCTTTTCAAAGAGCAGAGCAGCCAGAACCTCCTCCTGAGAATGGTAAATTCCTTTGACAATCTGGTTTCATTCTTTGTGAGGTTAAAAAGTAGTTGTCAGGTGCTGATCTTTTTCGAAAATCAGACCAAGAGTATTCTTTGTGATCCGGTAGCTCAGCAGTTAGAACACTAAGCTTCTAAACCTGAGCTGAGAGCTTGAATCTCAATTGACGATCATCAGTTATTCTTCTTTTGAGACCTCCCAGAAATGTACAAGAATTACACTTGATCAGAAATTCTGTCAATTTTCTTCTTTTAGCAGAAAATTTTCTATCCAGCAAAACTTTTTGTGGAAACTGTTATCTGTCCCCCAAATTTTTCAGTTTTTGCAAGGGAAAATAGAACAATTTCAGTCAAGAACAGAAAATATTTGAATCGGAGGGAAGGGTGTCAGAAAAAGCATTTCACTTACAAAAATCAAAATGTTTTGGGACTTTATTGGATGAAATGTCACAAGTTTCCACTGAAAATTAAAAAAAGAAAAGAAAAGAAAAGAAAAGAAAAGAAAAGAAAAGTACGTTTTTGCCATTAATTTTTTTTCATGGCAGTAAGAGGAAACACCTTCTGACCAGGTCTAGGAAGAACCTGTATAGAACCTAAGTTATAATAAAAGGTGGCAGAACACATATTAATATGGTTTGACAATGCTGATGTGTCCTCCGTACTCAGAGAATGAGTAACGACTGGCCAGTGTGGTGTATTGACAGGACAAGCTATCATTCTAAGTTTGTGAAGGGTTTCCTGCTACTAATAGCAGACTAGGGAAATCTGTAAGGAAGTGTGTGGCTTCGCCATTCAGTTTACATAGAGCCAGACTAGGGTAAAATGGGGTGGGTTGTGTTTCTCTCCTTAGGAAGCAGCCTGCTTTCTCTCTCTCTTGTTTTAGGTTCTTCTGTGTTATTCTCAGAAATGAATGTAGTGTTATATTGCTGCCTTCCAGCAAGAGTATTTTATGTTTTTTATTTAACTTATGCATAACAGACAGCAGTGTCACAACCTTCCTCTACATACAAAGTGTTGTAGAATTTATGAATTGGGAAAAGATGTTTGTTTTAGCTCTCTTCATTCTAACTGCATTTTTCTGATGTCTCTTCCTTGTCTTTCTCATTCTTGCCAGATAGGATATGACCAACCAAACCTCTGTGACTGAATTCCGTCTCCTGGGATTTTCTGACATCCACGAGCTGCAGATCTTGCACTTTCTTGTGTTCCTGTTTGCTTACGTAGCCTCCTTCATGGGGAATTTCCTCATCATTGTCCTCGTGACCCTGACCATCACCTCCACAGCCCCATGTACTTTTTCCTCAAGAACATGTCATTTTTAGACCTCTGCTACATCTCCGCCACCGTCCTCAAATCCATGGTGAATGCCATCATGCAGCGCCACTCCATATCTTTCCACAGCTGCTTCTTGCAGTTGCTTTTCTTTATCATGTTTGCGACAGCAGAGTTGGCCTTGCTGACAGTCATGGCATATGACCGCTACCTGGCCACCTGCAACCCCCTGAGATACAGGACAGTCATGAACACCAGAGTATGTGTCCAGATGGCTGCAGGGTCCTGGCTTAGTGGAGCACTCTATTCAGTGTTGCACGTGGGTAACTCATTCAGTTTACCTTTCTGTGGGCCCAGGGTCAGCTTTAGGCCGATTCGCCCGATTCCTGGGAATCGGGCCCCGCGCCTAAGAGGGCCCCGCGCTTTAGGCACCTTTTAAATTTTTTTACTTACCCTGGCTGCAGTCTGCTCCGGGGTCTTCCATGGCCCCGCTTCCCTGACCAAAGCGCCGGGGGAGCGCGGCTGCCCCACAGCCCTGCTCTCTCAGCTGGAGCTCTGGCCGGAGCGCGACAAGCCCTGCAGCTCTGGCCGGACCACGACAAGCCCCACGGCCCGGGCCGGAGCTCTGGCCAGAGCGCGACAAGCCCCCTGCCCCTGGCTGGAGCTCCAGGCCCTTTAAATAGCTCCCAGAGCCCTGGAGTAGCAGAGGGCTCTGGGTGCTATTTAAAGGGCCAGGGCTCCAGCTGCCTCTACCACCCCGGTCCTTTAAATTGCCGCCGGAGCCCTGCCACCCCCATGCATTCCCCAGGGCTCCCATGGGAGCCATGGCTATTTAAAAGGTCTGGGGCGAGATAGAAGCAGGGGAGCCCCGGGCCCTTTACATAGCCCCCGAGCCCTGGGATAGTGAGGGGCTTGGGGGCTTTTTAAAGGGCCAGGGCTCCAGCTGCCTCTGCTGCACCCCCTGCCCTGCCCACACCAGCCCCACCCACCACTGCCTGCAGCCAGTTCTGTACCCCCTGCCCACAGCCAGCCCCTACCAAACCTCCTGCCCTGTCTCCAGCCAACTCCTGCCACATACCCCTGCCTGCACCAGCCCTGCACTTCCCACCCTGCCCTGTCTCCAGCCAACCCTTGTTGCACCCCGCTGCCTGAAGCCAGCCAGTCCCATACTCCTGTCTCCAGCCCTGCCAACCCCTGTTGCACTCCCTTGTGGCCCTGCCTGAAGCCAGCCTGCCCCACACTGCCCTGTCTCCAGCTAGCCCCGCACTCCTTGCCCTGCCTGCAGCCAGACCCTACCTGCAGTCAGCCCCTGCTCTGCCTCGAACCAGCCCCATGTCCACTGCTGCCCTGCAGTTCCCAGGCCAGTAACCTGCACACCTGCTTCAATGAAGGGGGCAGGAAGCAGCAGGGACCCACACATGTGCACACTCCCAGGGAGTGGCGGGGACCCACACATGTGAAACGGCAGTCATTAATAACCAATCAACAGCGTATATGATGCAATGTACATAATATACAATTTTATTACTTATATAGTTATGGAAAGTAAATAATACATGGAAGAAATGGAAGGCTTTTTTTTACACTTTTTTCTTTTTAAGTCATCCCTGCCAGGGCCCTGCTGAAAGTGTTCGAATTGGGTCCCGCACTTCCTAAAGCCGGCCCTGTGTGGGCCCAACTTTGTCCACCAGTTCTTCTGTGACCTCCCAGCCCTCCTGCAGCTCTCTTGCTCTGACACGCAGCCCAACAAGGTCCACAACATCATCTTAGCCCTCTGCTATGGCTTTATCTGCTTCACCTTAATCTTTGTGTCCTACATTCACATTTTCAATAGCGTAGTGAGAATCCCCTCTGCAGAGGGCAGGAATAAAGCCTTTTTCCACATGTCTGCCCCACCTGATTGTAGTCTCCTTGTTCGTCGGCACTGGATTCTTCATGTATATGAAGCCAAACTCTAGGGCCCCGTCCATTCAAGACATGGTGGTGCCTGCGCTCTATGCTATTGTACCTCCGGTATTTAACCCTATTATCTACAGCCTCAAGAATAAGGAGATAAAAGCAGCGCTGAGAAAAGTGAAAAGGCAAGGGTGGAATATGGCCACATATTTCCGATGATCTGCTAAAAAAAATTCAGAAAAGCATAACAGAAGGTACCCAGATCCTATAGCAATGGAAGAAAAAATAAATAGCTGAGGTTGGGTTTATTAGATAGATAGATAGATAGATAGATAGATAGATAGATTCAGGGTGTATCAAAGTTTATATTTCTCTCCATATATTAGCAAATATATATTTCTTCTATTTTATCTTACTCCTAGTGATGCTCAGAAAGAGTCCTGGAAATATTTTTTCTTATGTAAAATTTAGACTTTTCTTAGACAATCTCAAAACCAGTGTGTGACCTTCAGTAAGTCATTTGAATCTCCCTATGCCCCAGTTCCCCTTATGTAACATGCAGATGATTGGGACCAATGGTCAAAATTTCAGGAGAAAAAAAAATGATGGAAGGGAAATGGAGGGGATAATGGAAATGGGGTATTTTGTCTTGATCTGTAGGCAGCCAGCTCCCTGGTTCCCCAGGCTGTTGCCTTCAAGATTGATCTGATTTCCTTGGTGTGCATCCTGGCTCCCAGAAGCTCCCACCTATGCCTCATGTATAAGGCGATGTTTTAGTCAAGGGTATTTTTAGTAAAAGTGATGGACAGGTCATGGGCAGTAAACAAAAATTCATGGTCCTTGACCTGTCCATCACTTTTACTACATATCCCTGACTAAAATTTGCAGGGGGCTGCACAGGTGCACTGTGGGTGCTGGGGGAGGGCAGCCAAGGTGCTGGGAGGGAGGTGGGCAGCAGCACGCAGGCCGTGCTGCCACTGGTGCTAGGGAGGTTGGCGGGGCTCCCTACCTGGCTCCATGCCTCTCCCCGCTCCCAGCAGCAGTAGATTTTGGGTATGGGAGAAGTCAAGAGGTTGGGGCATGGGACGGGGTGAGGCAGGTTCTGGGTGGTGCTTGCCTGGGGGGCTCCCTCACTCAGCTGCTAGACAGAGGTGTGGCAGCACTCATTGGCCAAGCAGGCCAATCCCAGTCATGAGCCTAACTGCAGGAAAGTGGATAAAGCTTCATAAATAGTTATTATAACCTATAGCAGCAAATGTTGATGGGAAAAGGTACTAAAGGAAGACAGAAAGACTGGATTAGTCTGAAGAAAAAGGCCGCCTGATATAATCAAGGACTGTGTTAAGATCGCATGCCTGGTACACAGGGTAAGTGTGGGACTGGAAATCAATTGGTGTGTCGGAAATTAGTTCTAAATGATGGACACAATAATTAGGGGATCTCCTTATCTCTTTATATCTTCTGGTCCTTAAAAAGAGACTTCAGAGGGAAAATTGAGGAATGGGGACACAGATGTGGAATCTGGCTGACTGAAAGACAAGAAAAGGGGAAGGAGTGAGCTTCACAATCTTGGCTGCCACCTCCATTGTCTGCTGGGATCCCAGTGTCCTCCGTGACACTACTGGGCCTTTGTCATCCTAATCTTGAGAGATGTTCTCATCAGACCAGGCCAGAGAGAGGAATTCAGATGATATCGCCCATTCAACTGACTCCAGCTCAAGCTCAGCCACTACCCCAGATGGGAGACTTTGCCGTTCCCCTCCACTCAAATGCCCTTTTCCTTCCCCATCTTTTTCCTTTTCTTTTTTCTCCCTCTCCTTTTTCCTTCTGTCTATTAAAAGTCTGGCTTAGCTGGCCAAGATGGCATCTTCTGCCACATTTCTGAGAGCCTTTGGCCAAAGAGGCAGCTAAAAGCAATGTCCAAAACAGCCTAAGAACATAAGAACTGCCATACTAGGTCAGACCACAAGTCCATCTAGCTCAGTATCCTGTCTTCTGACACTGGCTAATGCCAAGTGCTTCGGAGGGAATGAACAGAACAGGTAATCACAAGAGATCCTTCCCCTGCTGCCCATTCCCAGCCTCTGGAAAACATCCTGGCTAATAGCCATTGAGGGACCTATCCTCTATGAACTTATCTGGTTCTTTTCTCAACCCTGATATAGTCACGTTACACAGACCAGAGCCCTGCAACCCCATGGCCCCACTCTCCCGTCAGAGCCTCGCAACCCCGTGGCACCGTTACCCCAGTCAGAGCACCTCAACCCCACAGCCCTGCTCTCCCGGCTGGAGCCCTGCAACCCTGCTACCCTGGCCAGAGCTCCTCAATCCCGCGGCCCCACTCTCCCGGCCGGAGCCCGGAGGCCCTACTACTCTGGTTAGAGCCCCCCAGTACCAGAACCCCGCTCTCCACGCCAGAACCCCGCAACCCAGCGGTCCCACTACCCTGGTGGCAGTGCGTCAGGTCCCGCAGCCCCGCTACACCGACCAGAGCCCCGCAACCCTGCGGCCTCACTCTCCCGGCTGGAGGCAACCCTGCAGCCCCACTCTCCCTGCCGAAGTCTCGCAACCCCGTGGTCCCGCTACCCCGGCCGGAGCCCCGCGACCCCGCTTTCCCGGCGGAGCCTCGCAAAGCGAGGGAAGGGGGGAGGGATAGCTCAGTGGTTTAAGCATTGCCCTGCAAAACCCAGGGTTGTGAGTTCAATCCTTGAGGGGGCCATTTGGGGATTGGTCCTGCCTTGAGCAGGGGGTTGGACTAGATGATCTCTTGAGGTCCCTTCCAACTCTGATATTCTATGAACTCCGCATCCCCACTCCTTCGGCTGGAGACCTGCAATCCCACTGTCCCATTATCCTAGATGGAGCCCAGAGGCCCCACTACCTCGGCTAGAGCCCCACAACACTGGAGACCCGCTCTCCCGGCCGGAGACCCTCTCTCCCGGCCAGAGCCCCGCAACCCCGCATCTCCACTCCATTGGTCGGAGCCCCACAGCCCCACTACCCGGCCAGAGCTGGGAGGCCTCGTTACCCAGGCTAGAACCCCGTAGTCCCACTCTCCAGGCCGGAGCCCTGCAACCCCATGGTTCCACTCCCGCAGCCAGACCCCCGCAGTCCCGCTACCCCGGTGGCAGCACGGTAGGTCCCACTACACTGACCCGAGTCCCGCAAACTCATGGGCCTGCTCACCCAGCCGGAGCTCAGAGGCCTCGCTATCCCGGCTAGAGCCCCACTGACCCAGCCAGAGGCCCTCAAATCCGCTGGCCTGCTCCTTCAGCCGGAGCTCAGCAACTCTGCTGTCCCACTCTCCCAGCCGGAGCCTTGAGGTCCCGCTATCCAGGCTAGTGTCCCTCAACCCTGTAGCCCCAGAGCCCCTCACACCTGCAGCCCCTCTCTCCTGGCTGGAACTATGCAACAAGATAGCCCCGGTCTCCCGGCCAAAGCCCTGCAACCCCGGGGCCCCACTACCTCGGCCCAGCTCCGCAAATCCCGCAGTCCCGCTACCCTATCTGGAGCACCGCAACCCCGTAGCCCAGCTCTCCCGGCTGGAGCTTCGCAACCAATCACGGCCTACTACTCCGGCCGAGCGCGGCAACTCCCACGGTCCAGCTATCACGGCCGAGCACCGCAACCCCGCAGCCTCGCTACCCTGACCAGAGCCTCTCAACCCCGCATACCCGCTCCTTCGGCTGGAGCCCAGCAACCCCGCGGTTCCACTCTATCGGCCAGAGTCTGAAGGGCCCACTACCCTGGCTAGAGCCCTGCAACCCATAGCCCCGCAACCCGGAGAGTACATGCCCCATGAATCGGGCCCTGCACTGGCTAAAGCCAGCCCTGGAGCTGGGAAGAGGTTTAAGTCTCTAATCCCATTTAGGGCTTCTTTGTAGGAACAATTCGGTGAGTGAAATGACCCTGCTGTAACGCGCTGCGACTAACTGTCCCTACGCACCCTGCTGACATGCAGTAACAGTTGGTTACAGCACTTTGATCCAGTGCTCTTTGAAACAGGACAAGATCAGCAGGGTCACATGGACGGTTAGCCCACTGGCTAGTGCAGTGTTGATTCACATCCCAGCTTGCCCCAAATTAAATGTTCATGTACACAAGCCCATAGTCCTTTACATCCCTGCCAAGCCTGCCCAAGGAGGGGAGCAGAGAGCGCTCATCTGTAGAGTGGATCCCTGGCTGCTAGGAACTGCAGAGAGACCCAACAATTCAGGAAATCCAACAAATAGACATGGAAATGGCCGCTGGATAATACAGCGATTGATTGACAGATAATGACCCATGATTCCTCAGTTCTGGAGCATCAAAGCCATCACAAGCTGGGAAAAAATCCACAAAAACTATCACAGTAAGTTTGCTTTTTCAGTTACATATGATACAATTTTAACATGTAGAACAAATTTTAGAATATATATATATAACAAGAGAGGCTTCTTAAGACTTTTGCTATCAATCCTCTAAAACATACTGAACACGAGAGATTTTTTTTAAGCAGAAAAACAATTGATTTTTCAAGAAGTCCCCCAAATACCTAAATTGTGGGGCTTTGGCAACCAAGAACCAAACCTATTCAGCCACAAATGGCTGAAAACTGAACATTTTCAACAATCACTACCCCCACCCCCAAAAGGAGTTTTATTTTTTCTGCATATCTAGAAAAAACAGAAATCCTATTTTTACTTTAGATATCTAGATCCATAGATATGCAAAAATAGGATATATATGCAAAAATAGATGTAGATGTAATTGTACATACATACACACAGAGTGGGTAGCTGAGACTTATTTGGAAAAATTGTTTGCTTGAAAACCCGATTTTGCTTTCAAATGAATTTAAAGAGAAAATTTCTGGCCACCTCACCCCACATTGGAAACATAGCATTAAGTTCGGTTGGGGAACACTAATATTGTCCACTAATGATAATTTGATAATTTCAAAACCATTCATTTTATTGCAGCCATTTTCATTTTGATTTCACAGAGAAGCTGCAGAATGGCAAAGCTGAGTAGCAGCAAAGCTTAGAGCCCAGAGAATATGTTCTATACACGCTTTTACAGTCAAGGTCAGAGTTGAACCAGGCAGCCAAAGTTTGACCCTGCCTGGGAACATACAATGGGTAATGGGTTTAGAAACCAGATCTCCTGGTATAGCTTCATAGCCACTGTGCAGCACTGCCATCAGTGGAGTACAAAATACTGTAAGTGAGTGCAGAGAACATACACATGGTAAGACATAGACTATCCCCCACAGAGCTCCCAGTCCTAGTGGACCAGGCAGAAAAAGGGAGGGAGGGGCAACAAAGTCACAGGGAGGGGAAGTGACTGGCCCAAGCTCACACAGCAGGTCAGTTTCAGATTCATGAAAAGAATCCAAAGAATGTCTTGTAGTATCAATAGCTCTTCTCCTTCCCTGGTGTCTACTCCTTGCTGTATTCACAGAGGGCCTCAACGTTTCCAGGCAAAACAAGCTGAACTCTTTTAGCCACCTTTTGTAAAACAGGCTCCCCATTGCTGCAATAGAACAACTGTCATTCCTAGGAGTCATTAATTCGGGATGTAATTTTATTCCATTTTTATGCTGCATTGCATTGAGCCCCATCTTGGAACAGATCCTCAGATGGCGGGAATGGACAACGCTCCATTGACTGTAAGAGAACTAGGGCAATTAACACTCTTGATAATGCATCTGACAAGTGATCTGATTATCAGAGGTCAGGAGCACTCTAATCCTAACCCTTGTCCTTCCCTTCACAGAGGCAGCACACAATGAACTGAGAAGGAAAATGTCAACCATTTATATAATTGTATATACATACAAATGTCCAACCACGTATATAATTTATATAATTGTATATACATACAAATGTCTAACCGTGTATATAATTGTATATACATACAATTTATATATACATACAAATGTCCAACCATGTATATAATTATATATACATACACAGAGGGTGTAGCTGAGACCACCGTGACCAAGTTCCGTCTCCTGGAACTCTCTGAAACAAATATCAACAAATATAAAACTCCAAATTCTCCTTTCCTAGGCAGAGCTTTTTTACCCCAAAAGGAGAAGAACCAAAGGTTCCATGAAGTCCATTAGAGACCTTACTATAGCTATTGATTTTGTGTGCAAGGTGCTTAGGTAGCATGATGATGGGTGGCACTATAAAGCCCTAAAATAGATAGATAGATAGATAGATAGATAGATAGATAGATAGATAGATGCCAATTTTTCTGTTCATGATTCTCTCTGTCTAGTTGGTCAGATCATGCAGTTTCAACAGAGGTGAAGCTGTTTATGGGAATGTGTCAATTTCCTCAAAGCATTCAATGGAAACCAGGTGTAGGAGAAGGAGAAAGCCCTTACACCAGGCTCTATGTTTCAGGCTAAAGCCTAAATAAAAGTCATACCCTGCTGATGTAAAGCCAAGCTAGCAAGAGTCAGGCTCAGGCCTTGTTACAAAACAGAGGCTTGCTTGCAGAGTCACTGTCTGGTACCTGAACTTGGCAAGAATAGGGCTAGTGCTGCAAAAACAGAAACACTCCAAAGAAGTGCTTTGCACAGTGCACTCACCCCAGAAGGACGGTATCAATACACCCCGATACCAGGCATGGTATAAACACACTCCCTGAAGGTGATACAGGGCCACACCAACCCCTCCTAAGGATAAGGTCACGATGACAGGATGATGGATAGAGATGTTTTGATCGAACCAACAGGTACAAGGTAAAGGGTGGTAACTAAATATGTCAGAAGGGCAATATGTCACTTGTTTGTGTCAATGTATAGAAGAGGGGTTACAGAGGTGGTGTCTTTGTCTGGCTGAGAGGGGAGAAGGCGGCCCATTGTAATGGGCATACATGTCTTAGTATCCCTATACAATCTATGGGGTGCTATTATTGTTCTTCGTTGACAATAAACCTGGCCAAGTGCCTTGGCCTCTGAACTGAGTCTGTGGTCTTCTAGGGCAGTTCAATCAGATCTGGCTACTTGCCCAGAGCTAATGCAGCACACAGAGAGGAGGAAACACCCCAATGGCCCCCTCCCTCAGGGAGTCCCCTGGGAAGGTAGATCAGCACTGTTTATTGCTAACACAGTTGCAAGCATCGCAAAGCATTTTGGGGAGGGACAAAGGTGTGTGAGTGAAGAGTGGAAGTTTCCTTTGCAGAGTCCGAGAGGCCTAGGGGGGAGAAAGAAGAAGAGCAGAAAACAGGTTAACTTGACACTGCAGCTTGCAAGCTCAGTCTGAATATAAGAAGCTGACTCCATCCTAAGGCCAGTTGCTACCTGCCAAGACAGAAGGGGGAAGTCCAACCCCCACCCCCACCCCCTGGACTAGCCGTGAGAAGGAGAGTTGTTGAAAGAAATGCAGGGGCCTGGGAAAGGAACGCGATGGCAAAGGCCAATCAGGAACAAACAGAACTGTCTCATGGACCTGAAGCTGATGTATTTTGGGGAAAGCTGAGGAAGCTGCGGAAGGCTGGTTTGAACTGGTACACAGAGCATGGAGAACAAAGGTTCCTGAAGGAGATGCACCCCAAAAGAACCCAGGACTTAAAAACCCTCCTGAGAGCTGAAGCAAATCAGAGAACACAGCAGATTCTTGGATGACTTGGGCCCAGGACAGCACTTCCATCCACCTTTTCTCCCCTTCTTCTGCTCTTCTTCTTACATTACACCCAGGCTTGGCCAGTTTTGGGTTGGGCATATGTGAATATGAAAGTGGGCTAGGACTTGGGGCATTAATGTTTTCTTCCTTCCTCTGAGTGACTTGGAAGCATTTCCAGCACTCTCCACTGTTATTTTCTATTTTGTCAATAAAGCTTTAAAAATTTAGATACTTGGTGTGTGCTTTGTCATCTCCTCCCCAAAAGATCCTGTAGCCCCAGCCTGAACAACTGTGGGCCTCGGGCAGATTAGTAATGAAAATCTGTCACAAGAACACAGACATAGCCAACAACTGACAACACCAGACAGGAAGTCAGGCTATCTAGCTGGCCAGTGCGTCTCCCCCTGGGGTCCTGTCACTCCAGCTGCCAGCCAACCTGCTCCACAACTGCCTGGCTGCTAGGCTCACAAATCCTCAGCAGTCCACCTCACAGGGCAGTTGGTAGATGGGGCTTGCCAGGCAGCTGCCTCCCCAGGCTAAAGGGGAGAACGTGTGACTGCCCCATGTGTTTCCCCAGCCCCATGACCCCTCCTGCACCCTGCATCCAACCCGTGGCCACAGCGCTCTCCCCATCCCATTTTAATTGTGGGAGGATGAAGGAGGGAAGGCTTCTGCCCATGAGAGCCTGGTTGGGACACTCACTTTCACATGCACACACACACACTCACCTCACCAGGGAAAGCAGCGAAAGGTTCCGGAAGGAGGCACAGGGAGAGAAGGATAGAGCCCCTCTCCTTCCCCGCCCCTGGCAGGCCAATCTCGGGTGGCACTTAACCCTCACATGCATTGATGAAGTGGGTATTCACTCACGAAAGCTCATGCTCCAAAACGTCTGTTAGTCTATAAGGTGCCACAGGACCCTTTGCTGCTTTTAAAGATCTAGACTAACACGGTTACCCCTCTGATACTTAACCCTCATACCTCCCTTACACATTGCCTCTGGCAGGATGGAATTTCTGGAGAAAGAGCCAACAGAGCCAACAGCCCAAGTGTTCATGGCTTGGGGTGCTCTGAATTAGGGAAAACAGGGACTCTCACAGGACCCCCAACTGTTGGCTACAGAGTCACTATCTTTGTCTCAATGAGGAGCTAATTATTTAGACAAAGTTGAATGGTTTCAACAAGAAAAACTGGGGGAAAAGTCCAAGACTTTTTCCATCCTGATGTTTAGGACACTTGTCTGGAAGGAGGGAGAGCCAGGTTCAAGCCCTTGCTTCTGACATCTAGAGAAAGATCCCTCCTGGGGAGGCTAGAGGCATGTTTCTGGTGAGTGAGGGAAGACTGCACAGCTGCTTCCAGGGCTTCTATATGTTCTATTGAAAAAATTAAGACTTTAGACCCTTGGGCTAATCATCTGGCCATATAGGCTTAGGATGAGCAATGAAAAATAAAATACCAAGGGGCTTTTAGAAATCTTTCTGAATGAAGGCTGGGATATTTGAAAGGGTCTCCAGGATCTAAGTGGGTCACACGCATTGTTCAGTCAATGGGCACCTGTTTCTTTTAAGCCACTCTGAGAAGCCCTGGCACAGATCACAGCCTGGAGTAAGAATTCACTGTATTGTTCCAGACTCTGCAGCACCCACATCCCTTTGTTCCCACTCTAATTGCACAAGGTGCTGCAGGTCCCTCTACTGGGCCAACCCCGTTCCTGGTGACTTTCCATGAAAATGAATGGATATGAACTTAGGATAACTTTGGCCCATCCTAATAAGATGTTTTTCAATAATTCCCCTGCTAATTCCCAGTGGGGATAATCACAGCTCTGCACTCCTCATGGGGATTTCCTAGGAAATTCTCTCACTCTGATTGCTTTGGTTGCTATAAGTACCTGAATCCTCGGGCTGATATGTCCCTTGAACACCATTCAGAAGCTTAATGCTGTGTCAAGGCCTGAGACTAGATTGTGCCCCAATAAGGAATCATTAGAAAGCAGGACAATCCCTGGCCTTAGCCCCCACTGGACCTGTGAAAGGACATGATGTCTCAGTTCATATCCCATTTCCATGTAACTGTTACAGACATCTCAGAGCAGGAAGGGACAGGCTGGCTTGGGAGATAAGAGATGAAGCAATTGCTTTCATTTCTAGACCAACTGTCCCAACCGAACCCCACTGAGCAGTGGTCAGATCCACAAAAGGATTTAGATACCTCAGTCAAAAATTTACATCCTCAAAACCTCTGCTCAGCTGCTGCCTAACCCTGTAAGTGCCTATGTTTTCCTAGCTACAGACAATTACAGTCTCATGCTGCATGGATTTGCAGATGGTGACATAGTGGCCATATAAACCCAAGGTTTGTTTTATTGGGTTCTTTTTGCAAATCACAGGCTTAATATTTCTGAAATTCAGGAAAACCCCAGGCCTTGGAAGTTAACAAGATAGAGATAGAGCCAGGATTGCAAAAGGACTTAGGCACCTAACTGTTCTAATAGGTGCCCAGTGGGATTTACAATTCACTTAAGTAGACTAGGTGCCTAACTGCTATTGAAAGTGAGCAGGACTTAGCCACCTAGTTCACATAGGAGCTTTGATAAAGCACATTAAGTGCCTGTCTCCATCTTAGGTGCCTAAATGACTTTGTAAACACAGAAGCTGGGCTGGAATCAGGAAACACTGCAGGAGAACCTAAGACTTGTGCTATGCAGGAGTCAGACTAGAAGATCACAATGGTCCCTTTTTGGCATGGAAATTGATGAATCTGTTAGCATGTAGGCCTGTTAGTCTGAGATAGAATTTTGGATTTTGTTTGCTTGTTTGACTTTTGATACTTTTATATCCTTACTAATATGTGTGAACAAAGAACAAAGACACTGTGTGTTGCATTTCCCACAACCAGATGGGGCTTACCGTACAATGAGAAAAGATAAGGCATATAGTTAAAGTGATCCTGGGCATGGTGGGAGTGTAATATATGAGCATACTCTGGAAGGCTGCCTGGATCCTCTCTTAAGCCAAGGTTAAGAAACCAATTAGGAGGGGCAAGGAGGAACGTTGGAGGGAGGCATAAGAAACACTAAAAGCCAAGGAAATGCCTGTTCCTAACCAAAGCACAACCTCACTCCTTACCTCTCCCGTGGGATACAAAAGAGGTGGTACTGTAGACCCCATACTCAAGACCCTCCAAAATGAAATATGACCATAAATTGTACGAAGTGGGACTGATGGCGTGCACTGCAGGCATATTTGGGCCTGCTAAAAAGGAGGGGACCAGGAACATGGGGACAAAGGCTCTGAGGTGTTAGAGCTTTGGACATGCTTGCTTGAAACTGACCCTAAGAAACATTGGTCTTCTGCTTGCTATCTGCATGATAAGGACCAGGGGAAGGAGTGAAAGAAAATCCCCCAACAGAATCAATTAATCTTTGCCTCCGGACTTCTGCTTCTGAGCTGTGTAATGCTCCAGAGAGTGACTCTCACAAGCCCTTCTGAAATAGACACAGAAAAATCCCATATCATAAGTCCTTTAATTCCAGCAAAGCTCAAAGCCAGCTACACACAGTTCATCTACAGAGAGAAACAACTTTGGCACTAGCTCTGACAGTTCAGTCTCAGAGTCCGTGTTGGCACTTTTGGAACTATAGCAGCAGAGCTAAGGTTCCATAAATGTGCCAGAATAACCCTGTAGCGTAGACACAACCAATAGTGAGGGATGGGGGGTTAATAGGAAAATCACCTAGCTGAGCAATGGCAGCTAGACTGAAGTATTCTTCCATCGACCTTACTATGCGTACACCTGGCTTGGCTTGTCATAGCTACATCGCTCAGATCTTTTCACACTCCGACCAGACATAGGTGTATAATAGCTGCCAGGGCATGTCTGGGGCACACACAGAGGGAGGCATATAGTTACCAGGAACTGGGGAAGAACTTCTCCATAGTTCTCTGCAGATGGGCCCTACTACCTCCTTATTTTTCAGGGCAGTTATACCCTTGTTACCCTCATTGTGTGTCATTCTGGTCCTTATCTATTTTCTCATTTTGGAACACACTTCTTATCTTAGGCTATTTCCAAGGTTCCCTGCTCCATTGGAACTTTCCAGCTCTCTCAACATCTGTTGGTGAGTCATTAAGTATGCCCTTCTAAGAGACATGTTGATTCATTTCACATCTTGTAGTTAGAACATTGCTAAGATATCTCTATAAAAGTTCTGAAAATATGCTAAGGGCTACAGCTTGGAAAAATTCCACTCTCTAAAGTTAGCTTCCTCTGAACTGTAAAGCATCATAGGACTCTTGCAAGCCTTAAAGTCTTTCTTGGCCTAAGTGTCAACACTCCCTGAAAGTCAATAGAGTGGCATCTATTTCCACCCTCTGCCAATCTGCTTCAAAATATGTTTGATAATATGCAGTACAAATATGGAACAAATTACAACCCCAACCCAACAATCTTAGGAACAATAGTTGTTCTATTGCAACGATAGAGAGCCTATTTTGTGAGAGGACACTAAAAGAGTTAAGTTTCATTAGCCTAGCAAAACACAGGCTGAGGCAAGATATGGTCGCTCTCCATAAATGCTTCAGAGGGACAAACACCACTGAAGGAGAAGGGCTATTGAGGCTAAATGACAATGTTGGTAGAAGAACAAATGGGGAGAAACTGTCCGTGGGTAAATTCAGTCTGGAGATGAGAAGAAGATTTGCACATATCAGAGGAGGGAGGGTCCAGAAGAGTAATGGCCCAAACAGCCTACGTAGTTTTAAGATGGAGTTTGATAACTGTATTGCCAAGTTTGTATGATAGAGTTGCCAGTGATATCAAGGGATTAGATTTGATGACTCTGGTCATGTCCAGTTGTATGTTCTTATGGTAAACAGCAGGCTCACAACTTGGCCAGGAAATTGAAATTTTAAACCACTGGTACAGCCTGATTCCCTCTTCCCATGGAAACAGGACATGGGCAAGGCCAACATTCGAAGTGGCAGCTTGTCTGTGATGATTCCACCCAATGTCATGTTGTTGGCCTGCTACTCGGCGGTTCACTGATTTATGGCACCTTCCGCTGCACTTCGCTATCACTGCAATAATGGGCTGTTACCATCCCTCTGCTACTGCTGTGTTGTATCGTTTCCCTCTGTGCTGAGCGAGTCAGTCGCCCCCAGGACACTTGGGTTCTATTCTTGGCTCTGCCACTGAGCTGTTGTGTGACCTTGGGCCAGTCACTTCCCCTCTCCATGCCTCTGTTTTCCCTCTCTCCATCCCATTTATCTGCCTTGTCTAGGAGGGCTGTGAGCCCTTTGGGGGATGGGCTATGTCTGATTATGTATATGCACCATCTTCAGCATTTGTGCTCAGCTAACAGCAGTGCTCTACACAGGATACAGTGCTAGACTAAAAAGCTCAGTTCTAATTCTGTTAACCCCTTATTTGACCTTGGGCAGGATACAGACAGAAATTGTCTTCTTGGTTCAAATCTGTCCCTGACTGTAAAGGTGCCAACATATATAGAACAAATTCTGTGGGCTCTCAGCTTTGGTGCTTTGCAGTTTTGCCATCCTGCAGCTTCCCTGGAAAACTGAAATTAAAATGGATGTAATAGCATGAATGGGCTTGAAATTATATTATTGGACAATATTAGTGATCCCCAGTCTTGTGGAAAGCCAAGCTACCAATTAGGGGTGATCAGAAAGGTTCTGATTAAGCTGTTTTTAAAAGGAAAATTGGGGTTTTGATTACATTTCCAGGTAAAGTCTCAGCTATCTTTCCCCTCCTCCAGAGTGTGTGTGTGTGTGTGTGTGTGTGTGTGTGTGTGGTCAGAAAAATTGAAAACCCATTTTGGGGGACATTATGGCTGAAATTTACATTTTCATATGGCCCACATTTGGGGTCCTTTAATCTAGGAGTTGCTGAGACATAAGCTATGAAAAAGGTTTCTAGGTGTTTTTTTTAGGGGAGGGGGTATTTTTGGTTTTGGTTTTTTGTTTTGGGGTTTTTTTTTGTGCAGAACTAGAGGTCAAATAATTGATGTGATGCAGTTCAAAATGCTTTTGATCTGTTGACTTTTACAAAAGGTAATTCATAGCCTCCATAAAAATCTTTGGGGAGGCCAAATTGAGAAAGGTATTTTAGAAAATGTCCATTTTTAGTGTGCATGCACCAATGCAGAAAAATGACTAGAAAGTTTCCTTTCCCAGCAGTTTATATTCTTTAAAGCTTGACTCTTTTAGGTGTTCTAAAATATGCTTTGCTCTAAAGTTTGGTGAGCCACTGGCAGGCATGGGGTAGTTTTAGTGATCTAAATCTGGGGTCATTTCTCTGCAGGTATCCTGTGTTTCTCCTACCCTTCCCCTCAAAAAAATGTTTCCTTCGGCTGTCTTGCACTGTTAAACTGAGAGGTACTAAGGACTGGATGAATCACAGAACATGCTGAGATGGATACCTGTGAACTCACCCTTTGGTTAACATAACTAAGAGTAAATTAATCACAAGTCCCCACCCACCACAAAAGGAGTTTTGACTTAGTGGCAGGTAGTTACTAAATTTGTGAAGCCTGGGTGGCAATTTTATTTTAGGAGGAAGGCCATAGAAGGAGAGGGTGCTGGTCTTCAGGGGAAACTGCTGGAGCTTCCTTCTCCACCACTGTCCTATCCACCTCCACACACATAAAGGGCTTTCAAAAAGTCCCCCCAATTCCAAATAAATGAAGCAAACTCTAACAGGTCAGAACATCAGCTGGTGTAAATATGGAGATATACCTATCTCATAGAACTGGAAGGGACCCTGAAAGGCCATCAAGTCCAGCCCCCTGCCTTCACTAGCAGGATCAAGTATTGATTTTGCCCCAGATCCCTAAGTGGTCCCCCTAAGGATTAAATTCACAAGCCTGAGTTTAGCAAGCCAATGCTCAAACCACTGAGCTATCCCTCCCCCAGACCTTGACCAAACCTTGATTGAAATCAAAGGGCCAGGTCATCAATTGCATAAATAGCCCTAGCTACCCTGAAATCAATGTCACTATATCAATTTACACCAACTCAGGACCTGATCCTAAGTTTTTAGTCTTTGCCTCTGGATACCTCTTAGTAACCAACTTCAAACACCCAGGGCAGCCTGGCCTGTGGGTTCTTTTGGTAGCTGCATCCCAAGAGCTGCAGATGCAGTGGAAGAAAAAAAATTCTCTTATCCCCTGGTGGTAATCATGCGGAGTTAATGAAGGAATAGGCTGTCCAAGGCCAGCTGGGGCTCTGGTGCCACTAGGCTCTTAGCTATTGTAGGTCATATGTCTCTGATATATATATATATATATTTGATTTGTCAAATACCTTAGCCAAACCTGCCTTGTTTTTAGCCAAGAGTCCTTCTGGGGATGCTGCCATTGTGCATGATCAAGGGCAGGTCATATTCCCACTCTGCAGAGTTAGGTTCGGTTAGGGCAGGTTGTCAGGGTGACTTGTTCAGAGGTTACATCAGAGGTGGGCGTACAGCCCTGGAGACCAGATTCAGCTATTTAGCCCCAGAGCAAGGACATACAGGGATGTAGCCACCTCTGGATGCTGCACAAGCTGGTATCAGCTCTAGAGTTGGGAGGTACTTTCAGCTCTGATCCCATTTAGTCCATAACGTCTCAGCCAAACCTGTGCAAGGAGAGGAGCAGGGAGCGCTCATTTGTGGAGTGGGTCCCTGACTGCCAGGAACTACAGAAGGACCCAGCAACTCAGGAGAACCAGTGACAGAACATGGAAATTGCTGCTGGATAATGAAGTGATGGCTCCATGAGAGAGAGAAGGTGATAGACTGTTGTGCATGGAAATATATAGATACATAGTGGCCAATAGTTTCTAGTACTGGAGGATCAAATGAATCACAATTAAGGAAAAAAATTGTTCAAAGACCAGCACAGTAAGTTTTCTATTGCAACTAAATATGTTAGTCTATTAATGCACAGGGCAAATTTAAGAACATAAATGTGAACTGCAATTAAAACTCTTTATGATGTTTACTATTAATTCAATCAAACAAATAGAGCCAATCAGATTTATTTATTTTATTAGAAAATTTTGACTTTTCATAGAAATCCATAAAATCCCTAAATGTTGAGGTTTCTGCTGAAAACTGAAAAAAATTCCAATCAAAATCCTCCACAAATTAAAAAAAAATCTGTTTTTGGATAGATAGATAGATCGATAGATAGATAGATAGATGAGATCTTGCATAAAAATTTCTTTAACTGAAAACCCAAATTTTCTTTAAAAAGAGTTAAAGCAGAACATTATTGACCAGGGTAGAAAGTACTAATATTGTCCAATGATACCATAATTTAAAACATTGTCATTCTGTTACATCCATTTTTATTTCTGTTTCAAAGACATAACTGCAGGATGGCAGAACTAAATAAACAGCAGAGCTGACACCCACGGAATATGAGCTGTACATAATAGACATGCTAGAACCTTGAAACTCGGAGTCCAGTTTGAATCAGGTAGTCGTAGACTGTCTACCTGGACCCTGCCCAAGGACACGGAGGGCACATCTACAGCACAGCTGGGAGCAAGTTTCCCAACACACCTAGGCAGACTTCTCCAGCTCTGTGTTAAACATTGAGGGGTAGATGGGGACAGCGCAGACAGCAGCTCAGTCTCGCCACTTCAGTGGAAACCTGGATGAACTTTGAGGCTTCGTAGTCAGCTGATGCCCACGCTACCTCTGGCATTTAGGATGCTCAGCGAGTCTGTCCTGTTTCACTAGAATGTGAGAACTAGGCTGTCTTGGAGTTCTAGTACTTTAGTTTTGTGCCCAAGTTTTTCCTCTGTTGTTTTACAGATTTGAGGGGCCATATTTGCTCGATCTGAGGGTTTGGGTTGTAATTTATTCCAGTCTTTAATGTATTTGATCAAGTGACGCCTTGGGCCACATCCTCAGATGGTGGAAAGTGATGCAGCCCCATGGCCTGTAAGGGCATTACACCAATCGACACTAGTGGGATAACACACCTGGGTTATGGTCTGATTGCATGCAGCAGTTGTAGCTGTGTTAGTCCCAGGTTATTAGAGAGCCAAGGTGGGTGAGGTAGTCTGTGTGGCTCAAAAGTTTGTCTCTCTCACCCGCAGAAGTTGGTACAATAACAGATATTACATCACCCTCTGTGTCTCACCAGTGCTCTGATTGTAGGAGGTGAGGAGCACTCACTGCTCCTAGTCAACTGAAGTGACAAACGCTGTGCACCTTTGGCATACAGATCATGGGGTATTACTCGGAAGGAAATAAGGGTAATTTCCTCTGTTGCTCTAATCTTGACTGTTGTCCTTCTCCTTCTCTCCACAGCCATCACACAATGTGCTTCGGAAGAAAATGTTCAACCGAACCACTGTGACAGAGTTCCTTCTGCTGGCGTTTTCTGATGTTAGGGAGCTGCAAATTTTGCACTTTGTGGTGTTTCTAATGATTTACCTGGCAGCCCTGATGATGAATCTTCTCACCATCACAGCCATAGCCTTCTACCAACATCTTCACACTCCCTTGTACTTGTTCCTGGTGAATCTGGCCATCCTAGACCTTGGCTCCACCTCTGTCACCCCCCCAAACCCATGTCCAATTCCCTCATGAACACCAGGGTGATTTCTTATTCTGGATGTGTTGCCCAAGTCTTTGTCTTCATGTTCCTTGGTTCAGCTGATCTCGGCATCCTGACTGTCATGGCATATGACCGATATGTCACCATCTGCCAACCACTGCACTATGAGAGAGTGATGAACAGGAGAGCTTGTGTCCAAATGGCAGCCAGTGCCTGGATCTGTGGTATTCTTTACTCTGCCCTGCACACTGGGAACACTTTTGTAATATCCTTCTGTGGAGGCAACAGGGTGGATCAGTTCTTCTGCGACATCCCCCAGCTACTCAAGCTTGCCTGCTCTGACTCTGACGTCAATGAAAGTGGTGTTATTGCCTTTAGTGCATGCTTAGTCTTAAGCTGCTTTGTTTTAATAATTGTGTCATATGTTCAGATCTTCAAAACTGTGCTGAGAATTCCCTCTGAGCACGGCCGGCATAAGGCCTTCTCCACCTGCCTTCCTCACGTTACAGTTGTCTCTTTGTTTATTTTCTCTGGCATCTTTGCCTACCTGAAACCCAACTCCAGCTCAACATCACGTCTGGATCTCGTGGTGGATGTTTTCTATTCCGTGGTGCCTCCAATGATGAATCCGATCATCTACAGCATGAGGAACAAGGAGATCAAAGCTGCCCTGAGGAAATTGATTGGACAGAGGTTATTCATGATCAATAAAATGTTCATCTTTCTCCTTTAATTTTAATTTCCTTCTGTGTTTCCAGCGGTGCTGGAACAATTTTTATAGTGGGGGTGCTGAGAGCCATTGAACCAAACTTTATAAACCCTGCATATAATAGAAACTACTTCAAGCCAGGGGGTACTGCAGCACCCCTCACACCCTTAGTTCCACCACCCATGTGTGTTTCTTTACAAATAAATCAACTGATGACATTTTTGTCTCCATGAGCATATGATTTGCCATCTCTTTATACACAAAGGGGAATTTGCATGGGGAAAATGAAAACACCACTCGAGTCAGTGGAGCTACCATAAATTTATACCAGTATGAATAATATCAGCATCTATTTGTCTGTCTGTCTGTTTATCTGTCACAGGATTGTATACTGCCACCCATCACCATACTATCTGAGCACCTTCTGTATAATACCAGTAGCCATATCAAAGTCCTTACTGGACTTCATGGAGTCCCTGACTCTTCTTTTTGGGAATACAAAATTGGATTGCACTATCAGTGCAATAACTGTTGTTTTTTGCTTCTGTTTATGATTTTTAGTTTATATTTTTTTTACCTAATCGGTAGGTGGGTTTATTTCTTTCATTGTTCCATTGTTTTTAAGGTGGAACTGACTGGGAAGATGGTAAGTGTTCATTGAGACAGCATTGTCAATTTTTTGTTACCTATTGGGGATGCCTCTACTTCACCTCTTTGATGGGGTTTTCTACACGAGCTGCAAATTTTCTTTCTACAATGATAAAGGTGTGACAAGTGTCTGCATGGTTGAGTTCCTATTGAAATAATTATATGAATAGAACTGGGTTATTATTGTGTTATTAATAATGTGTTAGGGAACCAAGACCCTTAGGTAGACATCTTTTTATTATTGTAACCTAAATAAATAAATCTATGCGTGTCATTCGTGCTATGGTGGGAAAGGGTTGTTTGTTTGTTTGTTTCAGAGGAAGCGGTGGAGTATTTCTATGCATATCCTCCAGGAGGCTCCCTACTCCCTGAAATTGTTCTACTCTTTATCTCTGGATCAGAGATCACAGCTGGGGGTCCCTGGCTTGAATGGGAGCTTCAGCTCTCTACTCTGCAGCCTGGAATTCCCAAGAACCCTGGCTCAAGACAGGGCTCTGAGGGCTTCCAGATTCCATGCCATGGAGCTGGGAGCCTGGAATCCCAGTGTCCACAGCTCTGGGCTAACCTTTCCATGCAGACTGTCCTGGGCCAGGAACCCAAAGGCTTCCATATTCCCAGGCCAACTGGCTGCTTGGAATCAATGCTGAGAGGGGAAGCCTGGGGAGCCAGGGTTCCCAAGAGACTGGAAGCCCTGGGGTACCCAGTCTGGGACAGTTGCATGGCTGGCCAGGCCCTGAGCAGCAGTCCCTAAGCCCATTCCCTAGGCCCATTCCTGCAGCCATTGGTCAGACACCACTGCCAATGACTGTTGCCAGAACCATGATCAACGGCTGCTGGAACTGGTCCTGATATCCCAAATTCAGCCCCGAACAAGCACAGCTTCTCCAAGATGGAGCAACAGCAGGAGTTGAAAAACTATTTCAGATCCCTGCAATAGGCAGAGAAAGGGCTCTGGGTCCTCAGTGCGGGACACTGTGTCCCCAATCACATGGTCTTTGTCAGCAGGACTCTAGAGGCACAACACAAGCCATGTTAGGCAGAGCTCTGTGCCCTGAAGGGGGGTTTGCTGAGCAATGCCCCCCCACCCCAGGTGGAGCAGCCATTTCTAAGACGCTGCTTCCAAAATGCTTGAGTTCGATTCTCCAACAGGTCACCAGCCCTGGTGGACACTGACCTGAGGAACCTCCAGTGAGATCCTCAGTTTCCTGCCCCAGGTCAGGAGGTGGCAGTGGTGGCTGGTTGTTGTTCAGCTTGGGCCTTAATTTATGGAAGGTTTATCAGGAGCATGGTCCAAGCACAGGACTTAGAACCAGAACAGAGTTGTAATCAGACTCCTCTCTACCCAGGGCTATAGGCTGTTTAGCCCATTCCTGGACATGGGTGGTGCATCTCCTGTTGGCCATCTCTGTGATGTAGCTCCGTCACCTACACAGGGACATGGCACACTGAGGACCATCCAACAGCTCCCATTCTGTGGCCACCTCCAGGATTGATGATGAGCCGTAGACATGCCATAGAAGGAGAGGAGAGGGTGGTGGTCCTCAGGAGAAACTGTTGGAACTTCAGTCTCCAACCTCGCCCTATCCCCCCCTCCACACACAAAATGGTCTTTCAAAAGACATCCCTAATCCCAGCTAAACAAACTAAACTCTGACAGGCCAAATCCTCAGCTGATATAAATCGGCCACAGCACAATTGAAATCAAAGGGCCAGGCCATCATTCGGCATAATTAGCCCTAGCTACTCCGAAATCAGTGGAACTGTATTAATTTATACCAGCTCAGGAAATGATCGTTCTTTATTAGAATTTGTCTCTGGCTACCTCTTAGTGATCAATTTCAAGCAGCCAGGGCGGCCTGGGCTGTGAGTTCCTCTGGTGGCTGCATTCCAAGATCTGCTGATCCAATGCAGGGGCAAAAAAACTCTGTTCCCCCAAAAGTAATTATGTGGCATGAATGAAAGAAGAGACTATTCCAGGCCAGTGGAGCTTCTGGTGCTCTAAGCTATTGTAGGTCAACTGTCTGTGCTATAAATATATATTCGATTTGACAAATATCTTGGGACACTCTTTCAGCCTCAACCTTGCCTTGTTTTTAGCCAAGGGTCCTTCCAGAGATGTTGCCATTGTATAAGATCCAGGCTAGGTTGTGTTCTCCCTCTGTGGGATCAGTTAGAGTATATGGTCAGGGTGGTTTGTTCAGAGGTGAGATCATTGCTGGGCTCACAACCCTGGAGACATCATTCAACTATTTAGACCCAGAGCAGGGACTTCCTGGGCTGTAGCCATGTCAAGCTGTACAGCTGGGAGGGACTTTCAGTCCCTGATTCTATTTAATCCTTCACCTCTTAGCCAAGCCTGCCCCAGGAGTGGAGCAGGAAGTGCAAATCTGTGGCATGGATCCCTGTCTACTTGGAACTGCAGGGAGACTCAGTAACTCAGAAATCCAGTGATAGAATATGAAAATCAGTGCTGGATAATGCAATGATGGGTTTCTGAGAGAGATATATCAACAGTGGTCATTAATTTCTAGCACTGCAGGATCAAATGCTTTGCAAGTTGGGAAAATCTATCCAAAAACCAACACAGTAAGTTTGCTATTGTCTTTTTTTCTTCATTAGAAAATATTGTCTTTTCATAGAAGTCCCCCAAATTTCCAAAGTTTGGAATTTCTGCAACAGGAAACCAATCATTCTCTGCTGAAAACTGAAAAATTCCAACCAAAATCTCACCCCTCAAGAAAAAAATCAGCTTTTGAATAGATAGATAGATAGATAGATAGATAGATAGATAGATAGATAGATAGATGAGACCTTGCATAAAAATTTGTTTAACTGAAAACACAAATTTTCCTTAAAAAGAGTTAAATCAGAATATTATTGACCAGGGTGGGAAGTACTAATGTTGTCCAGTGATACCATAATTTTCAAAGATGTCATTCTGTTATATCCATTTTTATTTCTTTTTCAAAGACATAACTGCAGGATGACAGAACTGAATAAACAGCAGAGCTGATATCCAGGGAATATGGACTGTACCTAACAGACATGCTTGAACCTTGAAACTCAGAGTCTGGGTTGAATCAAGCAGTGGCAGGCTGTCTATCTGGACTTTGCCAAAGGACACTAAGGGCATATCTACACCACAGCTGGGGGCATGCTTCCAAACTCAGGTAGGCAGACTTCACTAGCTCATAGCGGAGCAGATGGGGCCAGCACAGGGAGCGGCTCAGTCTAGTTACCTCAATATGAACCTGCCTTAACAGCATGGGTTCGCAGTTGGATGGAGCCTGATCTGGTGCCCAGGCTACCTCTGACTACATGGGTATGTTTTGTGCAGTAACTTGAGCAGAGCTAACCCATGTCCATCTACTGGAGTTGGGAAGATGTTCCCCTCTCCTGTGTAGATGGACCACCAGGAGGTCAATGGTACAGGAATCCAAACCTCCTGGTCTATCAAAATATCCCATGTGCAACACTGCTGCCAGCTGAGCACAGAGTCTGTAAATGGGTTCACAGTGCAGATACATGACAAAACACATTCCACCCCCACAGAGCTCATAAAAGAAAAGTCAGAGAAAGGGAAGGAGAGGAAACGGAGACATGGGGAGAGGAAGTGACCGTCCCAAGGTCATACAGCAGGTCACTTGCAGAGACAAGAACAAAAGCCAAGTCTCCTGACTGCCTCTGACCCGCACATACCAGATATAAAGTCACAGAGGGAAACGACCTAACCTAGCAGTAACTGTGCAATGCTGCCAGCCCATCTTTACTCCGAGATGGGAGTGCTGCTGGGATTGTTGCCATTAATCAATTTGTAACCAAGTGGCAGGTCATCTATAAACAGAGGTTGGAGAGGAATTGTTACAGACAAGCTAGAACTTAGGATGCTCAGCGAGTGTGTCATATTTCCCTAGAAAGTGGGAATTGGGCTGTCTTGGGGTTCTAGTACTTTAGTTTCATGCCAAAGTTTTTTTTTCTGTTGTTTGACAGAGTTGAGGGGCCATATTTGCTCAATCTGTGGATTTTTTTTGCAATTTGTTCCAGTCTTTAATGCATTTGTTCAAGTGACATCTTGGGCCAGATCCTCAGATAGTGCAAACTGATGTAGCCCCATGGATTTTATGGGAGTTATGCTAATTGACACCAGTGTGTTAACACACCTGATTGTATGCAGTACTTGTAGCCATGTTGGTCCCAGAATATTAAATAGACAAGGTCGGTGAGGTAGTATGTGAGGTTCGAAAGTTTGTCTCTCTCACCCACGGAAGCTGATACAATAACAGCTATTACCTCACTGACCTTCTCTCTCTAGTGCTCTGATCATCAGCAGTGAGATCATGGGACAATTACTCAGAAGGGAATCAAGGCCATTCTCTCTGAAAATCGAATCCTGAGTGTGGACCTTCTTCTTCCCTCCACAGCCATCACACAACTTGCTGAGGAAGAAAATGTCCAACCGAACCACCATGACCGAGTTCCTTCTCTTGGGTTTCTCTGACATTCGGGAGCTGCAGATTTTGCACTTTGTGGTGTTTCTAATGATTTATCTGGCAGGCCTGATGGGGAATCTTCTTATCATCACAGCCATAGTCCTCAACCACTATCTTCACACTCCCTTGTACTTCTTCCTGGTGAATCTGGCCATCCTAGACCTTGGCTCCACCTCTGTCACCCCCCCAAACCCATGTCCAATTCCCTCATGAACACCAGGGTGATTTCTTATTCTGGATGTGTTGCCCAAGTCTTTGTCTTCATGTTCCTTGGTTCAGCTGATCTCGGCATCCTGACTGTCATGGCATATGACCGATATGTCACCATCTGCCAACCACTGCACTATGAGAGAGTGATGAACAGGAGAGCTTGTGTCCAAATGGCAGCCAGTGCCTGGATCTGTGGTATTCTTTACTCTGCCCTGCACACTGGGAACACTTTTGTAATATCCTTCTGTGGAGGCAACAGGGTGGATCAGTTCTTCTGCGACATCCCCCAGCTACTCAAGCTTGCCTGCTCTGACTCTGACGTCAATGAAAGTGGTGTTATTGCCTTTAGTGCATGCTTAGTCTTAAGCTGCTTTGTTTTAATAATTGTGTCATATGTTCAGATCTTCAAAACTGTGCTGAGAATTCCCTCTGAGCACGGCCGGCATAAGGCCTTCTCCACCTGCCTTCCTCACGTTACAGTTGTCTCTTTGTTTATTTTCTCTGGCATCTTTGCCTACCTGAAACCCAACTCCAGCTCAACATCACGTCTGGATCTCGTGGTGGATGTTTTCTATTCCGTGGTGCCTCCAATGATGAATCCGATCATCTACAGCATGAGGAACAAGGAGATCAAAGCTGCCCTGAGGAAATTGATTGGACAGAGGTTATTCATGATCAATAAAATGTTCATCTTTCTCCTTTAATTTTAATTTCCTTCTGTGTTTCCAGCGGTGCTGGAACAATTTTTATAGTGGGGGTGCTGAGAGCCATTGAACCAAACTTTATAAACCCTGCATATAATAGAAACTACTTCAAGCCAGGGGGTACTGCAGCACCCCTCACACCCTTAGTTCCACCACCCATGTGTGTTTCTTTACAAATAAATCAACTGATGACATTTTTGTCTCCATGAGCATATGATTTGCCATCTCTTTATACACAAAGGGGAATTTGCATGGGGAAAATGAAAACACCACTCGAGTCAGTGGAGCTACCATAAATTTATACCAGTATGAATAATATCAGCATCTATTTGTCTGTCTGTCTGTTTATCTGTCACAGGATTGTATACTGCCACCCATCACCATACTATCTGAGCACCTTCTGTATAATACCAGTAGCCATATCAAAGTCCTTACTGGACTTCATGGAGTCCCTGACTCTTCTTTTTGGGAATACAAAATTGGATTGCACTATCAGTGCAATAACTGTTGTTTTTTGCTTCTGTTTATGATTTTTAGTTTATATTTTTTTTACCTAATCGGTAGGTGGGTTTATTTCTTTCATTGTTCCATTGTTTTTAAGGTGGAACTGACTGGGAAGATGGTAAGTGTTCATTGAGACAGCATTGTCAATTTTTTGTTACCTATTGGGGATGCCTCTACTTCACCTCTTTGATGGGGTTTTCTACACGAGCTGCAAATTTTCTTTCTACAATGATAAAGGTGTGACAAGTGTCTGCATGGTTGAGTTCCTATTGAAATAATTATATGAATAGAACTGGGTTATTATTGTGTTATTAATAATGTGTTAGGGAACCAAGACCCTTAGGTAGACATCTTTTTATTATTGTAACCTAAATAAATAAATCTATGCGTGTCATTCGTGCTATGGTGGGAAAGGGTTGTTTGTTTGTTTGTTTCAGAGGAAGCGGTGGAGTATTTCTATGCATATCCTCCAGGAGGCTCCCTACTCCCTGAAATTGTTCTACTCTTTATCTCTGGATCAGAGATCACAGCTGGGGGTCCCTGGCTTGAATGGGAGCTTCAGCTCTCTACTCTGCAGCCTGGAATTCCCAAGAACCCTGGCTCAAGACAGGGCTCTGAGGGCTTCCAGATTCCATGCCATGGAGCTGGGAGCCTGGAATCCCAGTGTCCACAGCTCTGGGCTAACCTTTCCATGCAGACTGTCCTGGGCCAGGAACCCAAAGGCTTCCATATTCCCAGGCCAACTGGCTGCTTGGAATCAATGCTGAGAGGGGAAGCCTGGGGAGCCAGGGTTCCCAAGAGACTGGAAGCCCTGGGGTACCCAGTCTGGGACAGTTGCATGGCTGGCCAGGCCCTGAGCAGCAGTCCCTAAGCCCATTCCCTAGGCCCATTCCTGCAGCCATTGGTCAGACACCACTGCCAATGACTGTTGCCAGAACCATGATCAACGGCTGCTGGAACTGGTCCTGATATCCCAAATTCAGCCCCGAACAAGCACAGCTTCTCCAAGATGGAGCAACAGCAGGAGTTGAAAAACTATTTCAGATCCCTGCAATAGGCAGAGAAAGGGCTCTGGGTCCTCAGTGCGGGACACTGTGTCCCCAATCACATGGTCTTTGTCAGCAGGACTCTAGAGGCACAACACAAGCCATGTTAGGCAGAGCTCTGTGCCCTGAAGGGGGGTTTGCTGAGCAATGCCCCCCCACCCCAGGTGGAGCAGCCATTTCTAAGACGCTGCTTCCAAAATGCTTGAGTTCGATTCTCCAACAGGTCACCAGCCCTGGTGGACACTGACCTGAGGAACCTCCAGTGAGATCCTCAGTTTCCTGCCCCAGGTCAGGAGGTGGCAGTGGTGGCTGGTTGTTGTTCAGCTTGGGCCTTAATTTATGGAAGGTTTATCAGGAGCATGGTCCAAGCACAGGACTTAGAACCAGAACAGAGTTGTAATCAGACTCCTCTCTACCCAGGGCTATAGGCTGTTTAGCCCATTCCTGGACATGGGTGGTGCATCTCCTGTTGGCCATCTCTGTGATGTAGCTCCGTCACCTACACAGGGACATGGCACACTGAGGACCATCCAACAGCTCCCATTCTGTGGCCACCTCCAGGATTGATGATGAGCCGTAGACATGCCATAGAAGGAGAGGAGAGGGTGGTGGTCCTCAGGAGAAACTGTTGGAACTTCAGTCTCCAACCTCGCCCTATCCCCCCCTCCACACACAAAATGGTCTTTCAAAAGACATCCCTAATCCCAGCTAAACAAACTAAACTCTGACAGGCCAAATCCTCAGCTGATATAAATCGGCCACAGCACAATTGAAATCAAAGGGCCAGGCCATCATTCGGCATAATTAGCCCTAGCTACTCCGAAATCAGTGGAACTGTATTAATTTATACCAGCTCAGGAAATGATCGTTCTTTATTAGAATTTGTCTCTGGCTACCTCTTAGTGATCAATTTCAAGCAGCCAGGGCGGCCTGGGCTGTGAGTTCCTCTGGTGGCTGCATTCCAAGATCTGCTGATCCAATGCAGGGGCAAAAAAACTCTGTTCCCCCAAAAGTAATTATGTGGCATGAATGAAAGAAGAGACTATTCCAGGCCAGTGGAGCTTCTGGTGCTCTAAGCTATTGTAGGTCAACTGTCTGTGCTATAAATATATATTCGATTTGACAAATATCTTGGGACACTCTTTCAGCCTCAACCTTGCCTTGTTTTTAGCCAAGGGTCCTTCCAGAGATGTTGCCATTGTATAAGATCCAGGCTAGGTTGTGTTCTCCCTCTGTGGGATCAGTTAGAGTATATGGTCAGGGTGGTTTGTTCAGAGGTGAGATCATTGCTGGGCTCACAACCCTGGAGACATCATTCAACTATTTAGACCCAGAGCAGGGACTTCCTGGGCTGTAGCCATGTCAAGCTGTACAGCTGGGAGGGACTTTCAGTCCCTGATTCTATTTAATCCTTCACCTCTTAGCCAAGCCTGCCCCAGGAGTGGAGCAGGAAGTGCAAATCTGTGGCATGGATCCCTGTCTACTTGGAACTGCAGGGAGACTCAGTAACTCAGAAATCCAGTGATAGAATATGAAAATCAGTGCTGGATAATGCAATGATGGGTTTCTGAGAGAGATATATCAACAGTGGTCATTAATTTCTAGCACTGCAGGATCAAATGCTTTGCAAGTTGGGAAAATCTATCCAAAAACCAACACAGTAAGTTTGCTATTGTCTTTTTTTCTTCATTAGAAAATATTGTCTTTTCATAGAAGTCCCCCAAATTTCCAAAGTTTGGAATTTCTGCAACAGGAAACCAATCATTCTCTGCTGAAAACTGAAAAATTCCAACCAAAATCTCACCCCTCAAGAAAAAAATCAGCTTTTGAATAGATAGATAGATAGATAGATAGATAGATAGATAGATAGATAGATAGATAGATAGATAGATAGATAGATAGATGAGACCTTGCATAAAAATTTGTTTAACTGAAAACACAAATTTTCCTTAAAAAGAGTTAAATCAGAATATTATTGACCAGGGTGGGAAGTACTAATGTTGTCCAGTGATACCATAATTTTCAAAGATGTCATTCTGTTATATCCATTTTTATTTCTTTTTCAAAGACATAACTGCAGGATGACAGAACTGAATAAACAGCAGAGCTGATATCCAGGGAATATGGACTGTACCTAACAGACATGCTTGAACCTTGAAACTCAGAGTCTGGGTTGAATCAAGCAGTGGCAGGCTGTCTATCTGGACTTTGCCAAAGGACACTAAGGGCATATCTACACCACAGCTGGGGGCATGCTTCCAAACTCAGGTAGGCAGACTTCACTAGCTCATAGCGGAGCAGATGGGGCCAGCACAGGGAGCGGCTCAGTCTAGTTACCTCAATATGAACCTGCCTTAACAGCATGGGTTCGCAGTTGGATGGAGCCTGATCTGGTGCCCAGGCTACCTCTGACTACATGGGTATGTTTTGTGCAGTAACTTGAGCAGAGCTAACCCATGTCCATCTACTGGAGTTGGGAAGATGTTCCCCTCTCCTGTGTAGATGGACCACCAGGAGGTCAATGGTACAGGAATCCAAACCTCCTGGTCTATCAAAATATCCCATGTGCAACACTGCTGCCAGCTGAGCACAGAGTCTGTAAATGGGTTCACAGTGCAGATACATGACAAAACACATTCCACCCCCACAGAGCTCATAAAAGAAAAGTCAGAGAAAGGGAAGGAGAGGAAACGGAGACATGGGGAGAGGAAGTGACCGTCCCAAGGTCATACAGCAGGTCACTTGCAGAGACAAGAACAAAAGCCAAGTCTCCTGACTGCCTCTGACCCGCACATACCAGATATAAAGTCACAGAGGGAAACGACCTAACCTAGCAGTAACTGTGCAATGCTGCCAGCCCATCTTTACTCCGAGATGGGAGTGCTGCTGGGATTGTTGCCATTAATCAATTTGTAACCAAGTGGCAGGTCATCTATAAACAGAGGTTGGAGAGGAATTGTTACAGACAAGCTAGAACTTAGGATGCTCAGCGAGTGTGTCATATTTCCCTAGAAAGTGGGAATTGGGCTGTCTTGGGGTTCTAGTACTTTAGTTTCATGCCAAAGTTTTTTTTCTGTTGTTTGACAGAGTTGAGGGGCCATATTTGCTCAATCTGTGGATTTTTTTTGCAATTTGTTCCAGTCTTTAATGCATTTGTTCAAGTGACATCTTGGGCCAGATCCTCAGATAGTGCAAACTGATGTAGCCCCATGGATTTTATGGGAGTTATGCTAATTGACACCAGTGTGTTAACACACCTGATTGTATGCAGTACTTGTAGCCATGTTGGTCCCAGAATATTAAATAGACAAGGTCGGTGAGGTAGTATGTGAGGTTCGAAAGTTTGTCTCTCTCACCCACGGAAGCTGATACAATAACAGCTATTACCTCACTGACCTTCTCTCTCTAGTGCTCTGATCATCAGCAGTGAGATCATGGGACAATTACTCAGAAGGGAATCAAGGCCATTCTCTCTGAAAATCGAATCCTGAGTGTGGACCTTCTTCTTCCCTCCACAGCCATCACACAACTTGCTGAGGAAGAAAATGTCCAACCGAACCACCATGACCGAGTTCCTTCTCTTGGGTTTCTCTGACATTCGGGAGCTGCAGATTTTGCACTTTGTGGTGTTTCTAATGATTTATCTGGCAGGCCTGATGGGGAATCTTCTTATCATCACAGCCATAGTCCTCAACCACTATCTTCACACTCCCTTGTACTTCTTCCTGGTGAATCTGGCCATCCTAGACCTTGGCTCCACCTCTGTCACCCCCCCAAACCCATGTCCAATTCCCTCATGAACACCAGGGTGATTTCTTATTCTGGATGTGTCGCCCAAATCTTTCTCTTCATGTTCCTTGGTTCAGCTGATCTCGGCATCCTGACTGTCATGGCATATGACCGATATGTCGCCATCTGCCAACCACTGCACTATGAGAGAGTGATGAACAGGAGAGCTTGTGTCCAAATGGCAGCCAGTGCCTGGATCAGTGGTATTCTCTACTCTGCCCTGCACGCTGGAAACACATTTGCATTATCCTTATGTGGAGGAAATGTGGTGGATCAGTTTTTCTGCGCCATCCCCCAGCTACTCAAGCTTGCCTGCTCTGACTCAGACCTCAGTGAAACTGGCGTTATTGTCTTCAGTGCATGCTTAGCTTTAAGCTGTTTTGTTTTAATAATTGTGTCATATGTTCAGATCTTCAGATCAGTGCTAAGAATCCCCACTGAGCAGGGCCGGCATAAAGCCTTCTCCACCTGCCTGCCTCACATCACTGTTGTCTCTTTGTATGTTTCCACTGGCATCATTGCCTACCTGAAACCCCACTCCAGGCCCATATCACATCTGGATCTCGTGGTGGATGTTTTCTATTCCATAGTACCTCCAATGCTGAATCCAATCATCTACAGCATGAGGAACAAGGAGATCAAAGTTGCCCTGAGGAAATTGATTGGATGGAGTCCATCTTTCTGTTTTGATTTTAACTTCCTTGTACGTTTCCTTATAAATATAATCAAATGATGATGTAATTGACTCCGTGAGATCATGGTTTGTCATCTCTTTGTGCGAAAAGGGGAATTTGGAGTGGCAAAAATGAAAACACGACTCAAGTCAATGGTTTTAATGTAAATGCATACCAATGTAAATAATATCATTATCTGTTTGCCTGTGTATCTATCTATCACAGTACTGTGTACTGCCACCCATCACCATGCTATGTTAGCACCTTCTTCATAAAATCATTAGCCATATCAAAGTCCTTAGTGGACCTCAGGGAGTGTCTGGCTTTTCTTTTTTGGACTAAAAATTGGATTGCAGTATCAGTTCAATACCTGTTTGTTTTTTGTCTTTATCTCTGTTTTTTTAGTTTTTGGTGGGTTGATTTCTTTCTTTGTTCAAAGTATTTTTAAGGTGGGAATGACTGCGCAGATGGTAAGTGTTCACTTAGACAGCATTGTTGATGTTTTGTTACCTATCAGGAGTGCCCAAATGTCATCTGTTTGATGGAGTTTTCTTTCCACAATGATAAAGGTGTGTACAAGAAGTGTCTGCATGGTTGAGTTTCTGCTGAAATAATTATATGAATAGGACTGAGATGTCATCTTACTTTTAATGATGTGTTAGGGAACCAAGAACCTTAGGTAAACATCTTTTCATTATTGTAACCCTAAATAAATCAATGCTGTGTCATTTGTGCCATGGTGGAAAAGGGTTGTTTGTTTATTTGTTTAAGAGGAAACCGTGGAGTATTTCTTAAAGACAATCAGACAGGATAATGAGACCAATTTTGATCCTTTTTAAATCGCTGGGATTTAGCCACTCACTTCAAATGGATCAAGATTTGGCCAAAGGCCAATACACACAACGATCCAAGAATGGGTAATGGTGGCCAGGAGAATGTGAGTGCAACAGAGATGCATGGATGAATTCCCCATCTCAGATTGCAGAGGAGAATCTGTATTAGTCTGTATCATCAAAACTGACGAGGAGTTCTTGTGGCACCTTAGAGACAAACATATTTATTTGGGCATTAGCTTTTGTGGGCTAAAACACACTTCATCAGATGCATGGAATGAAAAATACAGTAGGCAGGTATAAATATACAGCCTACTGTATTTTTCACTCCATGCATCTAATGAGGTTGGTTATAGCCCACGAAAGCTAATATCCAAATAAATGTGTTAGTCTCAAACATGCCACAAGGACTCCTTTGTGTTTTCCACATCTCAGCTAATCCTTTGCTAATGCAGAGTAGCTCCATCAACATTGGTGGTTTGATACTGGCTCAAAGACACAAGGCTAAATTCAATAGTGACATAAACACTGGTGTATGCACTGTTGTTGCAGCCATGTTGGTCACCAAATATTTGAGAGACACAGTGGGTGAGGTAATATCATTTATTTGACCAAGTTCTGCAGGGGAGAGAGAGAAGCTCTAAAAAGTATACAGAGCTCTTCTTCAGGTCTGGAGATGAGCTCTGCATAAGGGCCACCTTCTCTCTCTAATAAATACTGGTATGAGTAATTTGTCTGGTGTCATATGCACTGACCTGGCATTTCATGCATCATCCATTGTAAAACTAGTCACATTAAAGCTAAGAAAGGATCTCACAAAGCCGGCCTATTAATAGTATTAGAATCCCATCTCTGTGCATGGATATATACAATTCATATATGAGGGATAAAAGCATAGTATGTGATTCAAGAGATAGATCGATAGATCAATAGATAACACCAATTATTGTGACTCATTTCCTCTTCATGTCTGTCTATAAATATTCAATATTAAACATTATTTACCAAACGCCGTTCTGCCCCTTCTGGGCTCCTAACTCCGTCTGATGGGTTCTGTTCCTGCTCTGCAGTGCAGGTCACTCAAGCCAGGCCTCCCCGCTGGCTGCTCTGGAGAGCTTCTTCAAAAGTTCTTTCTGGCCCTCGGTCTCCTTTCTGCATCCCCTGCAGGAGGCTCCCTACTCCCTGACTTTCTTCTACTCCTTATGCCTGGAACAGAGATCACAGCTCAGAGTGCCTGGCTAGAATGGGAGCTCGACTCTCAGCTCTTCATCCTGGAAACCCCAAGAACCCTGGCTCAAGACATTTCCAAAAGTTGCGATCGTTAGAAACATGAAAGTGCAGTGTCTCTCCTCTCCTCTCCTCTCCTCTCCTCTCCTATCTTCATTTAGACACCAGGAGAACCATAATCTGCTGAGACAACTGAGCAAACCAATGCTGGTTCATTGACAGTGGAATGCCTTCTGAACCCACAGCCCAAGTCTGTGAAACTTCAGGATGTGGCCTATGGCCTACTCATTCTCCAAAGCTTTCCTTGAAGCCATGAACACAGGACATGATACGACTGGGAAAAATTATATGGAGGGAGAATATTATGGTTGGTGAATGAGGCATGTTCTCATTATCATTGAAAAGGGAAGAAGGCTAGTGTTGGTTGGGGGAATTGTGTAGATTGTAAATGGTGGGGGGAAGATAGGTGGAGAAGGGAAGGTCTGTGATTTTTGGAAGGTGGAGAAGTGTAGGGGTAGTGAAGGGCAGAGAAAACTGTGGCTGGTTGAAGAAGGAGAATGTGCTACCTCACTGGTGGAGAAAAATTTGCCATTTGCTTAATGGGGGAAAATTACAGTTAGTTAATGGGAAAATTGTTTGCTGACGGAAGGAGAATGTTATGCTGGATAAATTGCTTAGTATTTGGTGGACAAAGTCAATGTATTTTCATGTGTTCTTACCATACTGGGCACAGACTAACAGTTTGGGCTCTCTTATCAGTCAAGATAGATAAGAAATGCAAATATTGCTGTGACTTGATCCTATGGCTCACACCACAAGGCTATATCTATGTAAGAGATTATCCAGTTGGATGGAACCCATTCCTGGAGCCATTGCTCAGACTGCACTGCCACTGACTGCTGCCAGAATGCTTAGTAAGGGCTGAAGGACCTGGCCCTGGCATCCCAAATTCAGCCCCCAAAAAGCACACCTTCTTCAATGTAGAGCAACAGCAGGGGCTGAAAAATGCTTCCAGATCCCTGAAGTCTGCAGAGAAAGTGCTCTGGTTCCTCAGTGCAGGACACTGTGTCCCAGATCACATGGTCTTTGTCAGCAGATGGAACAAAAGCCTAGTTAGGCAGAGCTCTGTGCACTGAACATAAGAACGTAGGAACGTAAGAATGGCCATATTTTGTCAGACCAAAGGTCCATCTAGTCCAGTGTCCCTTGTTCCAACGGTGGCCAATAACTGGTACCCAAGAGGGAATGAACAGAACAGGTAATCATCAAGTGAGCCATCCCGTTGCCCATTCCCAGCTTCTGGCAAACAGAGGCTAGGCACACTATCCCTGCCCGTTCTGGCTAACAGCCATTGATGGGCCAATCCTTCTTAAACTTATTTAGCTCTTTTTTGAACCCTGTTATAATCCTGGCCTTTGCAACATCCTCTGGCAAGGAGTTCCACACGTTCACTGTGCATTGTGTGAAAAAATATTTCCTTTTGTTTGTTTTAAATCTGTGGTCTATTAATTTCATTTTGTGACCCCTAGTTTTTGTCTTATGGGGAGTAAATAACACTTCCTTATTTACTTTCCCCACACCAGTCCTTATTTTTTAAACTTCTATCATATTCCCCCGAGTCACTGGAGGGTGATTTGCTGAGCAAACCCCTCCCCTCGTCCTTAGTGGAGAAGCCATTCTGGAGAAGCTGCTTTCCAAATGTTTGAGTTGGATTCTCCAACAGGACACCTTGGAAGACAGGGTGATGAGCCCTAGACAGACCTCAGAAGAGAGGCTGTGGTATACAGGGGAAACTGTTGGAGCCTCAGTCTATGACAATACCCTATCCCCATCCACACACATAAAGGGGTTTCAAGAGATACCCTCAATCCCAAATAAACAAAGTGAACTCTGACATGCTAGGCCCTCAGTGTAAATTGGCCATAGCTTGATTGAAATCAAAGGGCCAGGTCATCTGTTGGTGTAAATAGCCCTAGCTACTTTGAAATCAGTGGAACTGCATCAATTCTAACCAGCTCAGGACATGATCTTTCATTTTTCATGCTTGTCTCTGGGTACCTTTGAACACCCTGGGCAATCTGAGTTGTGGTTTCTTCTGGTGTCTGCCTCCCAAGAGCTGCTGATGCAATGCAGGGGAAAAAATTATCTGCTGCCCCAGTGGTAATCATGTGGAAATAATGAAGGAACAGATTATTCCAGGCCAGCTAAGCTTCTGGTGCTGCTAGCCTCTTAGCTATTGTATGTCACATGCCTGTGCTATAAATATACATTTCGCTTGTCAGATACTTTAGCCAAATCTGCCTTGTTTTTTTAGCCAACGGTCCTTTCAGGGATGTTGCCGTTGTGTGAGATCCAGGGCAGGTGCTGTTCCTCCTCTGTAGGGTTAAGGTTGGCTTGGACAGGTTGTCCAGGTGGTTTTTTTCCTGAGGTCACATCTGAGCTGGGCTCACAGCCTTGGAGACTGGATGCAGCTATTTAGCCCCAGAGCAGGGACATACTGAGCTGTGATGGTGTTTGATGCTTGTACAACCCAGGAGCAGTTCTAAATCTTCAGGGGTTTTCAGTCCCTCGTCGCATTTAGTCCATCACCTCATGGTCAAGCCTGCCTGAGGAAGAGAGTAGGGAGCACCCATCTGTGGAGTGGTTCCCTGTCTGCTAGGAACTGTGGAGAGACCAGCGACTCAGGAAATCCATCTTTGGACATGGAAACCACTGCTGGGTAATGCAGTGATGTTTACATGAGAGAGAGAAGGTGATAGACTGTTTTGCATGGACATGTATAGATAGATAGATAGATAGTGACCACATTTTCTACTACTGGAGGATCAAATGCATCCCAAATTGGGAAAAATTATCCAAAGACCAACACAGTAAGTTTGCTATTTCAATTAAATATATTAGAGTATTAATGTACAGGGCAAATTTAAGAACCTAAATCTGACTTCCAATTTTAACTCTTTATGACTTTTACTATCTATTTAATCAAATAAGTAGGGAAAGTCAGATTTTTTTTCCTTTTTGTTAGTAAATATTGGCTTTTCATACAAGTCCTTCAAATCCTCAAATTGGATTTAGCAACAGAGAACCAAGCATTTTCTGCTGAAAACAGCCGAAAACTGGAAAAGTCTAAGCAACTCCCCCCCCACCCTTCACAAAAGGAAAATAATGGCCTTTGGCTAGATTAGATAGATAGATAGATTTAACTCAAAACCAATTTCTTCTTTTAAAACAGTTTAACAAGTACATTTTTCACCAGCTGTATTTGGAAATTATCTTTCAGGCAGGATAGGAAGCAGTAATATTGTCCAATGATACCATAATTTCAAATACCATCATCCTGTCCTATCCATTTTTATTTCTGTGTCAAAGACATAGCAACAGGATGGCAGAACTTAGTAAACAGCAGAGTTGACAGCCCAGGGAATATGGGCTGTACCTAACAGGCATACTAGCACTTTAATAAAAATAGGAGATATACCAATCTCCTAGAACTGGAAGAGACCTTGAAAGGTCACTGAGTCCAGCCCTTAGCCTTTACTAGCAGGACCAATTTTTGCCCCAGATCCCTAAGTGGCCCCCTTAAAGATTGAACTCACATCCCTGAGTTTAGTAGGCTAATGCTCAAACGACTGAGCTATCCCTCCCTCACTACTTTGAAACTCAGAGTGGGGATTCAGTCAAGAGGTTGCAGCCTATCTGTCTGGACCCTGCCAAGGACATTAAGGGCACATCTACACTGCAGCTAGGAATATGCTTCCCAACTCAGGTAGGCAGATTTCACTAGCTATGCTGTAAAAATAACAGAGTAAATGCCGGCAGCACAGGGAATGGCTTAGTCTAGCCACCTCATAAGAACGGTCATATTGGGTCAGATCAAAGGTCCATCTAGCCCAGTATCCTGTCTTCCAACAGTGGCCAGTGCCAGGTGCCCCAGAGGGAATGAACAGAAGAGGTTACTATCAAGTGATCCATGCCCTGTCACCCATTCCCACTTCTGGCAAACAAAGGCTAAGGACATCATCCCTGTCCATCTTGGCTAATAGCCATTGATGGACCTATCCTCCATGAATTTATCTAATTCTTTTTGAGCCTCAGTACAAACCCGACTGAACTCCATGGTTACATAGACAGATGGAGCCTGAGCTGCTGACCAGGCTACCTCAGGGCTACATGGGTAAGTTTTCTACAGTAACTTCAGCAGAGCTACCCCATGTCTGTTTACTGGAGCTGGGAAGATGCTCCCTGCTGCTGCATTGACGGACCCCAGGAGGTCAATGGGACAGGAATCCAGACCTCCTGGTCTATCACCATATCCTGTGTGCAACACGGCTGCCAGCTGAGCACGAAGGCTTTAAATGGGTGCACTGAGCATGCATATGAGAAGACACAGCCCATCTTCCACAGAGTTCATAAAAGACCAGGCAGACAAAGGGAAGGAGGGGAAACAGAGGCTCGGGGAGGAGAAGTGACCAGCCCAAGATCACACAGCAAGCCACTGGCAGAGATAAGAACACAACTCAGGTCTTTTGACAGTTGCTGCCCCACTCAGGCCAGACAAAGTCACTGAGCAATGCTACTAGCCCATCGACACCCAGAGATGGGAGTGGAGCTGGGATTGGTGCCATCAGTCAATTTGTAACCAGGTATCAGGTCATCTATATACAGAGCTTGGGAAGGAATCATTACACACAAGCTTATACTTTGGATGCTCAGAGAATCTGACATATTTCTCTAGTGGGAATCAGGAGGTCTTGGAGTTCTAGTACTTTAGTTTCATGCCCAAGTTTTTCCTCTGTTGTTTGACAGAGCTGAGGAATCATCTTTGTTAGATCTGTGGGCTTGGGTTGTAATTTGTTCCAGTCTTTAATGCATTTGTTCAACTGGCATCTTAGGCCAGATACTCACATGGTGTATACTAGGGTGACCAGATAGCAATTGTGAAAAATTTGGACAGATGGTATGTGTGTGAGGGGGAGGAGGGTAATAGGAGCCTGTATAATACAAAACCCCGAGTATTGGGACTGTCCCTATAAAATCAGGACATCTGGTCATCCTAGTGTAAACTGATGCTGCTCCGTGGACTGTAAGAGAGTTTTGTCAATTGACACTAATGGGCTGAGTAATGGACTGATTGCATGCAGTAGTTGTAGCTGCATTGGTCCCAAGTTTATAGATTCACAGATTCTAGGACTGGAAGGGACCTCGAGGGGTCATCGAGTCCAGTCCCTTGCCCTCATGGCAGGAACAAATATTGTCTACATCATCCCGGATAGACATTTATCTAACCTACTCTTAAATATCTCCAGAGATGGAGATTCCACAACCTCCCCTAGGCAATTTATTCCAGTGCTGGTTGCTTATTAGAGAGCCAAGGTGGGTGAGGTAGTCTGTGTGGTTTGAAGGTTTGTATCTCTCATCAAGAGAAGTTGGTCCAATAACGGATATTGCTTCACTTAACTTGTCTCTCTAGTGATCTGATTGTCAGAGGTGAGGAGCACTCATTGCTCCTAGTCAATGGAAGGATGGGAGGAGTGCTGTGCACATTTCACAGTAGATGATGAGGTATTATAATGGTAATTCCCTCTGACTCTCTTATCCTGACCATGGCCCTTCTCCTTCCCTCCACAGCTATCAGACAACGTAATGAGGAAGAAAATGTTCAGCCGAACTACTGTGACCGAGTTCCTTCTCCTGGGATTCTCTGACGTTTGGGAGCTGCAGATTTTGCACTTTGTGGTGTTTCTAATGATTTATCTGTCACACCTGATGGGGAATCTTCTCATCATCACAGCCATAGCCCTCAGCTGCCATCTTCACACGTCCATGTACTTCTTCCTGGTCAATCTGTCCATCCTTGACCTTGGATTCATCTCCATCATCATCCCCAAATCCATGGCCAGTTCCCTCATGAACACCAGGGTGATTGCTTATTCTGGATGTGTCACTCAAGTCTTTCTCTTCATGTTCCTTGGTTCAGCTGATCTCGGCATCCTGACTGCCATGGCGTACGACTGATATGTCGCCATCTGTCAACCACTGCCCTGTGAGACAGTGATGAACAGGAGAGTTTGTATCCAAATGGCAGCCGGTGTCTGGATCAGTGGTAATCTTTACTCTGCCCTGCACACTGGAAACACATTTGCATTATCCTTATGTGGAGGCAACAGGGTGGATCAGTTCTTCTGTGACATCCCCCAGCTACTCAAGCTCGCCTGCTCTGACTCAGACCTCAGTGAAACTGGGGTTATTGTCTTCAGTGCATGCTTAGCTTTAAGCTGTTTTGTTTTAATAATTGTGCCATATGTTCAGATCTACAGATCAGTGCTAAGAATCCCCACTGAGCAGGGCCGGCAAAAAGCCTTCTCCACCTGCCTGCCTCACATCACTGTTGTCTCTTAGTATGTTTCCATTGGCATCATTGCCTACCTGAAACCCCACTCCAGGTCCACATCACATCTGGATCTCATGGTGGATGATTTCTATTCCATGGTACCTTCAGTGCTGAATCCAATCATCTACAGCATGAGGAACAAGGAGATCAAAGTTGCCCTGAGGAAATTGATTGGATGGAGGTTATTCATAACAAATAAAATGCCAATTTTTCCCTTTTGTTTTTAAGTTTCTTCTCTGTTTCCTTAGAAATAAACTGTTAAAATAAACAAATAGATGTCATCTATTGAGGGTGTCCATTTTTCATCTCTTTGATGAGGTTTTGTGAACAACCTGAACATTTTCTTTCCACAATGATAAATGGGTGCAGATGAGATATCTGCATGGTTGATGTCCTGCTGAAATAATTTTACAAATACAGATGGGATATTAACATCACTGGTTTAATACTGACCTGGCTCTGGCCCAAAGACACTAGGCTAAGTTCAATAGTGACATAAATATTGGTTTAAGTCAGGGGTCGGCAACCTTTCAGAAGTGGTGTGCCGAGTCTTCATTTATTCACTCTAATTTAAGATTTCGCATGCCAGTGATACATTTTAATGTTTTTTAGAAGGTCTCTCTCTACAAGTCTATATATAATATAACAAACTAGTGTTGTATTGTAAAATAAACAAGGTTTTCAAAATGTTTAAGAAGCTTCATTTAAAATTAAATTAAAATGTTGATCTTAAGCCATCGGCCCACTCAGCCTACTGCTGGTCTGGGGTTCTGTTCACGTAGACCGGCAGTGGGCTGAGTGGGGCCTGCGGCTGGGATCCCAACTGGGAAGGGTCTGGCAGCCAGAACCCCAAACCAGCAGCGGGCTGTGCGGGGCCAGCAGCAGGCACCCCAGACTGGCTGTGGGGTGAGCGGCTCAGCCCACTGCCGCTCAAGGGTTCAATCCTCCGGCTCCTGCCATCCGGGATCCCGGCTGCTGCATCTGCTCAGCCCGTTGCCGGTCTGAGGTCCCGGCCCTGCCCACATACAGTGGGTATCTAACTTCTCCCTGGTTCTGCCCCATTCTCTTCCTCTCTCTGCACTAAGCTGAGGGTGGGAGTGCACTGAGCACAGGGCTGGGGGTGAAGGGTCTTGCCAGGAGCTAGAATGAAGGAGGGGGCTCAGGGTTGAGGCAGGAGGTTTGGATGTGGGGGCACTACCTGGGCAGCTCCCATTTGATGTGAGGGATGCAGGTGGGAATGTGACTCCTGTTTGGTGCTCAAGGTGGGGGTGGGGATGTGCGGGGTGCATGGGATGTTGGGGGGCTGGGGATGTGGAGGGTGCAAGAGCCAGGGCAGAGGGTTAGGGGCATGTGAGGGGGTACAGGTGTCAGGATAGGGGGGCTGGGTATGTGTGGGGGCGCCAGAGTCAGGGCTGGGGTTATCGGGGGTGTGTGAAGGAATCAACAGAGGGCTAGGTGGTACAGGGCTCAGGGCAAGGGCCTGTGGGGGGGAATGGGGGTACAGGGCTCAGGGCAGAAGACTGGGTGTGGGGGGGATCTGGGCTCAGGGCAGAGGGCTGGATGACTGCCCCCCCAAACTCCCAACCACTCCTTGTCCCGACTACCCCCTCCTGGGATCCCACCTCCTATCTAAGCCTCCCTGCCCCTTGTCCCCTGAGTGCCCCCCATAGGATCCTACCCTCTACCTGTCCCCTGACTGCCCCAACCCTAATCCACATCCCTGCTCCCAGACAGACCCCCTGGACTCCCATGCCTATCTAACTGCTCCCTACCCCCTGACAGGACCCCCAGAACTCTGGACCCATCAACCCCCCCCGCTCCCTGCCTGCCCCAACCCCTCTCCACACCCTTGCCTCCTGACAGCCCTACTAGAACTCCTGACTCATCCAACTCCCTCAGCTCCTTGCCCCCTGACCAACCCCTCCAGAGACCCCCCCACCCTAATTGCTCCCCCAGGACCCTCCTTGATCCCTGTCCCCTGACTGCCCTGACCCCTATCCACCCCCCAAGCAGACCCCGGGACTCCCATGCCCCATCCAACCACCCCTGCTCCCTGACAGCCTCCTCTGGAGACCCCCGCCCCAACCACCCTCCCCGGATCTCACCCCCCATCCAACCCACCCTGCTCCCTGTCCCTTGACTGCCCCCACCCCTTACCCAACCCCTGCCCCCCGCCCCCTTACCATGAGTCTCCTCGCTCATCTGGAGCCCTGCCTCCGCCCCCCGCGCAGCCCAGCCCCGCCCCTCAGAGTGCTGTGCGAGCGGCAGCGGGGCTCCGGATGAGCGGGGAGCGTCTTTACCTCTCCACGGAGCCAAATGCTGCCCTGCGGGAGTGCGCAGCCCCAGCCCCCAAAGCACTGCGCGCGCGGTAGCAGGGCTCTGGGGGAAGGCAGAGGAGGGGCCGGCGGCTTGCTGCGCTAGGCCGGGGCTCCGGCCCGGGACCACGTACCCCGGGGATTGCCACGTTGGCAGCATTTTTAATACCATGCGGGGGTCCCAGCAGGCAGCTGCGTGCAGGGCCGGCTCTAGCCATTTCGCCATCTCAAGCACGGCAGCACACTGCGGGGGGCGCTCTGCAGCTCCTCAGAGCCCTGGGACCAGCGGACCCTCCACAAGCACACCTGCGGGAGGTCCACCGGAGCCTCCTGCCGACCTCCCGGCAACCAGCAGAGCGCTCCCCCGCGGCATGCCGCCCCAAACACGCACTTGGCGTGCTGGGGCCTGGAGCTGGCCCTGGCCGCGTGCCATTAAAAATTGGCTCGCGTGCCATCTTTGGCACCCATGCCATAGGTTGCCGACCCATGATTTATGTAGTGTTGTTGAAGCCATGTTGATCCCAGGATACACTGCTCTACAGCCAAAATGCTTCTGAAATAAATGTAGTCCAACTTTACTAATTCTGGGTCACTGAGAACTAAAATGATGCTTAAAATTGTTGATTGGCTCTAGTTTTCAAGATATGCTCTTGGGTCAGTATATACGATCCTTGACTTGGGAATGGTGGAGGATAGGTGAGTTATAAAGGGAAGGGATCTCAATTTAAACCAGAAATGACTAAAATACATCTTTGACTGGATCTATGAATAAATCTATGACTGGGTTTGGACAGTACTTGCTTTTGAGGCAAAACAATGAATGATGCAATCTGAAGCTGGTATTGCATCATACATGATATGAATTGCATCATGTTATTCCTAGAAGTCATGGATGATGCAATCATAACGAAGCTTACATCACTCCGCTGAACAAATTGCCCTATATCAGCTCTAGAAGTCATACAGTGTCGTGCTCTCTTATTTGTCAGTGTTTGATTTTGCAAAGGGACACATTTCTATTTAGCCAAAGTGAGCAGAGATGCCTCGTACTTGTGTGAAGAGTGCAGATAACTTCTGCTATGTTTGTGGTGAAGTGACTTTTGCATCACAAAAGCGCAATATAACCACTATGGTTAAGAAAGCCTATCACCTTTATTTTGGCTGCAAAATTGGAGATCAGGACAAGAAGTGGGCCCCACACATATGCTGCAACACTTGTGCAACAAATCTTCACCAGTGGTTGAAGAGGAAAAGGAAATCTATGCCTTTTGCAGTGCCAATGATTTGGAGAGAGCCAACAGATCATCCCAGCAATTGTTACTTCTGCATTGTGCCTCCAGCTGGGAAAGGTGTGTCAAAGAAGAAAAAGTGGACTGTGCGTTATCCAAACATTCCATCAGCTATACGCCCAGTACCCCACAGAGAAGGACTACCGGTTCCTTATGCACCAGACTCATTCTCACTTGAGTCAGACGAGGAAGAGGAAGAGGATGAAACTTCTGATCCTGAACCATCAATGTCACAGGACCCACATTTTCTCCCATCCTCCTCCTCTGAACCACACCTCATAACACAAGGTGAACTGAATGATCTTGTCAGGGATTTGGAACTACCCAAGTGTAAGGCAGAGCTGTTGGGCTCCAGACTACAGCAGTGGAATCTCCTGGCAGGCTATCAGGGCAAATGGAGCCCATCAATGCTTGCAGACTATTGCTGGACAGTGACAAGAGATGCTCCATTTAATGAATACAAGAGACAAGCCAAGAAGCGCCCAGTAGATATTGAATAGGACTAAACTATGTACATAATAGTTTTTTGCCTTTTGTTTCATAATAAATTTTATTTATATAACCCTTTTGCTGATTTTTTAAAGTGTTACATAAACAGGACAGGTAAAATATTATCATGTAAAGCAACCATGAACACATGAAAAGACCTCGGTTTACAATTTATGATTAAAACTCTACTATCTACACAATATACATAGACATAAAATGTAAAAACTTAAATATCATAGAAACAGTGGCCAATCAGTTGTTTTAATTGTCATATTTGAATTCAGCACATCAAAATACATAATAAATATCACATTTTATCTCTGAAGCAGACGACTTCTCAAAAATTGTAGACCAGTGATATCAGAGAGTCAAGGTGGGTGAACTAATATATTTTATTGGATCAACTTCTGCAGGTGAAGGAGACAAGCTTTCAAACTTATACAGAGCTTTTCTTCAGATCTGAAGATGAGCTCTGAGAACTTGTCTCTCTCACCAACAAAGTTGATCCACTTTCTCTCTCTAATAAATACTGCTGTGTGTTATTTGTCTGGTGTCATATTATAATATTGGTGCAAGTGGAAAAGTTTCATCACTTGCGCTAACCCAGTATTTCATGCACCATCCAGTGTAAATCTATTCACACTCAAGCTGAGACAGGGTCTCACAAACTGGCCTGTTATTAATCTTCAAATACCATCTTTTTGCATGGTTATGCACACTACATATACGATGTGCAGAAGCATAGTATGCGAAAGACAGGACAAGAAATAGTCCTTACACAGAACTATATAGCTGTCACTTGATTCTATATGTACACACAAACACACACACACATATATATATGGGTTTCTGGTTGTGGATAAGTGCATCCCAGCAGTCCAAACTGAGACACACATCCCTTCTGACTGGTCAGTGTCTTCCAATGAGTATCCTAGGGGCCTCCTTGCCTAGTACACTGGTTTTTGTAGATCCTATTCCAAGGTGTCTATCTCTCCCTGTTCACTGTATAGGGATCCTGGGGGCCTAACACAGGCTTTGTGGATCCCGGTGCTTGTAGAGTACCTAAGGGACACATTTTAAAGGTATGTAGGAGACTTGTGTGGTTTCTAAAAGTATGAATTTAGGGTTTTGAAAGTTTAGGGTCTCTGCCAGTCTCAGTGGAGATAGGGACCATCTCACCTCTAGATTACATGGAACGATATGGTCGCAAATGAGCATAAGACAAAAGGCCATTCCATTCACTGGATATCTGACAGTCTGTAGTAGCGGGCACCTTTGAAAATGAAGTTGTCTGGAAAAGGAAGCTGAGGGATTTGTAACATGGGAATTGATTCAGATTTAACAAATTGCCCTGTAACGGGTTGGATCACAGAAACCCTTTTGGGAATTGCCACCTGATGTGCCAAGACTTCTTCTACCCTTGACTTCCCTGCCAGCTCAGGGCCCCAGCACCTTCTTGCTGAGCCAGACACTCCCATCTGCTGCAGCAAAGACCTAGGGGCTGAATTACTTGCCCCGAAGCTGCAGGTTTAGCTGAAAGCAGCTGACATAAGTGTTCCTGTCTTTAAAGCTCAGATGCCCAACTCTCAATGGGATCTAAACCCAAATAAATCCATTGTACCCTGTATAAAGCTTATACAGGGTAAATTCATAAATTGTTCACCCTCTATAACACTGACAGAGAGATATGCACAGTTGTTTGCTCCTCCAGGTATTAATACATACTCTGAGTTAATTAATAAGTAAAAAGTGATTTTATTAAATACAGAAAGTAGGATTGAAGTGGTTCCAAGTAGTAACAGACAGAACAAAGCAAGTCACCAAGCAAAATAAAAAAAATATGCTAATCTATGTCTAATTAAATGGAATATAATTAAGATCCTCACCAGTTCCAAAATGCTCCCTTTTACAGACTAATCTCCTTTTAGCCTGGATCCAGCAATCACTCACTCCACTTGCTCACTGTCTTTTGTTCCAGTTTCTTTCAAGTATCCTGGGGAGTAGAGAGGCTCTCTCTTTAGCCAGCTGAAGACAAAATGGAGGCATCTCCCAGGAGTTTAAATAGACTTTCTCTTCTGGGTGGAGACCCCCTCCTCACCCTTATGCAAAATCCAGCTCTAAGATGGGGTTTTGGAGTCACCTGGGCAAGTCACATATTCATGCATGACTCACAGTTTTTACAGGTAGAATCCATTGTTTATATGCTACCTTGAACGCCCTCAAGTCAACTTCTTATGTGGATTGGAGCATTCCAAGATCCATTGTCCTTTAAGTGTTTCTTGATTAGGTATCTAATTTCAACATTCGTTTCTCCAGGAACTGACCAAATGCTCTACTAAGGCTATTTAGAAATCAAGCCAGTACATAGTCAACATTCATAACATTTATAACTTCGAAAAAAAATGATACATACAAATAGGATTAATACAATCAGTAGATGATAACCTTTGACATATGTTACATGGCATATGTAACATAAAACACATTCTAAACATATTTCCATAAAGACTTATGGGAGGTACCATCACAGGCCCCTCTCTTTACTATTGGCCAAACAAAACCACCAGAAACAAATATTCTCTAGTTTTGGGGTGTTCAGCATCCAAGATAGCATTCATTGCTGCTTTTATAGGGACTATTCCCCCTGTATGTACATCAATGTTTAGTTAGAATCTTCTGATGCATTTGAGATGGCCTGTATGAAATGGACTGGGGATCTCTGTGCAGTTCCCTGATGATGTGTGTTCCCAGTACACAAACATCAACCTTACTGCCAATATAACTCCACCTTTGTGTCCCATTACTATAGAGAGGCACAGGGACATGAAGAAAAGAATCTTCTGTCATCTACAGCAAGGGTCCCACTAGGGCAGGGTAAATGCCCATTTTCAAGGAATGGTGAGTGGGGGAAGATTGCTCAGCTTCAGGTTCTATGTGTTCTGTTAAAAATGTAAGACTTCCTATCTTTGGGACAATGATTTGAACACTAAGGCCTAATCCACACTACAGGGTTAGCTCAACATAACCTGCCTTGTGTAGACCTAGCAGTAGAAGTGTCTTGGCTTAAATTTTGCTCCCGCCAATATGAGTGGCTCTGTACACCAATTTAGTAACGCCATCTCCCCAAGTAGACTCATGCTTGATGTAATTAGGCTGACACAGTGTCAGTGTACATAAGAACATAAGAACGGCCATACTGGGTCAGACCAAAGGTCCATCAAGCCCAGTATCGTGTCAACCGACAGTGGCCAGTGCCAGGTGCACCAGAGGGAGTGAACCCAACAGGTAATGATCAAGTGATCTCTCTCCTGCCATCCATCTTCACCCTTTGACAAACAGAGGCTAGGGACACCAATCCTTACCCATCCTGGCTAATAGCCATTAATGGACTTAACCTCCATGAATTTATCCAGTTCTCTTTTAAACGCTGTTATAGTCCTAGCCTTCACAACCTCCTCAGGTAAGGAGATCCACAAGTTGTCTGTGTGCTGTGTGAAGAAGAATTTCCTTTTATTTGTTTTAAATCTGCTGCCTATTAATTTCATTTGGTGTCCCCTAGTTCTTGGATTATAGGAATAAGTAAATAACTTTTCCTTATCTACATTCTCCACATCACTCATAATTTTATATACCTCTATCATAACCCCCCTTAGTCTCCTCTTTTCCAAGCTGAAAAGTCCTAGCCTCTTTAATCTCTCCTCAAAAGGGACTCTCTCCAACCCCCTAATCATTTTAGTTGCCCTTCTCTGAACATTTTCTAGTGCCATTATATCTTTTTTGAGATGAGGCCACCACATCTGTACGCAGTATTCAACATGTGGATGTACCATGGATTTATATAAGGGCAATAGTATATTCTCCGTCTTATTCTCTATCCCCTTTTTAATGATTCCTAACATCCTGTTTGCTTTTTTGACCACCTCTGCACACTCTCTCTTCAGAGAGCTAGCCACAATGACTCCAAGATCTTCTTCCTGATTTATTGTAGGTAAATTAGCCCCCATCATATTGTATGTATAGTTGAGGTTATTTTTTCCAATATGCACTACTTTACATTTATCCACATTGAATTTCATTTTCCGTTTTGTTGCCCAATCACTTTGTGAGTTCTTTTTGAAGTTCCTCACAACATGCTTTGGCCTTAACTATCTTGAGCAGTTTAGTATCATCTGAAAACTTTGCCACCTCACTGTTTACACCTTTCTCCAGATCATTTATGAATAAGTTAAATAGGATTGGTCCAAGGACTGACCCTTGGGAACAACATTAGTTACCCCTCTCCATTCTGAGAATTTACCATTAATTCCTACCCTTTGTTCCCTGTCTTTTAACCAGTTCTCAATCCATGAAAGGACCTTCCCTTTTATCCCATGACAACTTAATATACGTAAGATCCTTTGGTGATGGACCTTATCAAAGTCTTTCTGGAAATCTAAGTACACTATGTCCACTGGATCCCCCTTGTCCACATGTTTGTTGATCCCTTCAAAGAACTCTGATAGATTAGTAAGACAAAATTTCCCTTTAGAGAAAACATGTTGACTTTTGCCCAACAATTTATGTTCTTCTATATGTCAGACAATTTTATTCTTGACTATTGTTTAGACTATTTTGTCCGGTACTGACCTTAGATTTACGTGTCTGTAATTGCCAGGATCACCTCTAAAGCCCTTTTTAAATATTGGTGTTACATTAATTAGCTAATGTAGACACTGTGTTGCTTATGTTGACTGTTACTGACTTTCAGGAGCTGTCCCATAATGCCCTTGTCATAACTGTAAAGGGAAGGGTAACAACCCTCCTGTATACAATACTATAAAATCCCTCCTGGCCAGAGGCACCAAAATCATATTACCTGTAAAGGGTTAAGAAGCTCAGGTAACTTGGCTGACACCTGACCCAAAGGACCAATAAGGGGACAAGATACTTTCAAATCTTGGGAGTGGTGGGGAGGCTTTTGTTTCTGCTCTTTATTTTGGGTGTGTTCACTCTTGGGGCTAAAATGGACCGGACATCAATCCATGTTCTCCAAATCTTTCTGAACAGGTCCCTCATATTTCAAACTTGTAAGTAACAGCCAGGCAAGGTGTGTTAGTTTATCTTTGTTTTCTCAACTTGTGAATGTTCCTTTTGCTAGAGGGATGTTTATCCCTGTTTTGTTGTAACTTTGAAACTAAGGCTAGAGGGGGTTCCTCTGGGCTCTTTGAATCTGAATACTCTGTAAAGTTATTTTCCATCCTGATTTTACAAAGATGATTTTTACCTTTTCTTTTTAATAATATCCTTCTTTTAAGAACCTGACTGATTTTTCCATTGTCCCAAGACCCAGGGGTTTGTGTCTTTGATCACTTTGTAACCATTTGGTTAGAATATTATTCTCAAGCCTCCCCAGGAAAGGGGGTGTAAGGGATTAGGGGATATTTTGGGGGAAGAGGAATGCCAAGTGGTCCTTTCCCTGTTTCTTGTTAAATCACTTGGTGGTGGCAGCATACCAGGTTTTAACCTACGCTGAGAGAAATAAGCTTAGGGAGTTTTCATGTGGGTTCCCACATTTGTACTCTAGAGTTCAGAGTGGAGAAGGAACTCTGACAGCCCCACATTGACAATACAATCTGTACAAGCGCTCCCGGTGAGGATTCACGGTACTGACACAAGCAGCCAAGTGTTCTTGCATACAAGTGTTTTAATAACTGTGGTGGCTGTATGCTGAAGTAAGTTAGGTCAACATAATTCTGTAGTGTAGACATGGCCTAAGGGTTAGGGTGATGCAAAGAAAATTAGGACACAAGTGGGCAAGACAAAAAAACCCCTGTGTATTAAGGCTGGAATAATTAATTCCAGTCAATGTGCAGTCACTGAGAGCTGGGCACCTAACTCCCTTAGGCCACTCTGACAATTCATGTCACAGATCACTGCCTGGCCCAAGAGTCCACTATATTGTTCCACATTCTGCAGCACCTAGAACCTACTTACTGCAGAGTCAGTTTCATGTCCCTTTACAGGGCCAAGCGCACTCCCAGGCCCTACTTGTGGAACTCAGTGGATTTGTAGCCAGGATACATTGGGCCCATGCTGTTGAGCTGTTTTCTATTCACTCCTCTGCTAATTCCCACTGGGGATAACCACAGCTTGATGGCCCTCATGGGAATTTTCTATGAAGTTCCCCATTCAGTCTGTTTTTTTAATTGCTTTGGTTGCTCTCAACACCTGAATCCCTTGGCTCTTGGTATATCTTTGAACACCATGCAGAAGCTTAAGGTTGTGGAAGAGACTGGGATAGATTGTGCCCTTTTCACCTCAAACTCACCTGTTCAAACCTAGCCCCAGTGAGTACTGGCCCAGTGTTCTCCCTCTCTGACATCTGAAGAAAGATTGACTTTGTGTCTCAACTCCTTGGACTCTTAATAACAGCATGCCCCAGACAGCTCCTCCATCCAAGCTGCAACCAGCTGGCTCCCATTAGCAGCCTCAGCAGAAACCAAGGATGTACTCCGACCAGAAGAGACCATCTCAAAAGTGGAAGAGAGTAATTCAGTCTCTCAGTTCCTGACACTTCATGGCTTCTCCATGGACAGTGATAGCCATAAAATGCGACAATTGTTGCCACACAAAGACGTGGTGGGTTTTGTAGGGATGAGTTCAAAGCTGATGCATATGATCCATCATTTTCTTATGATATAGTAATATATAGAGATATACCTATCTCATAAATCTCAATGGGACTCTGAAAGGTCATTGAGTCCAGGCCCCTGTCTTCACTAGTAGGACCAAGAACTGATTTTGCCCTAGATCCTTAAGTGGCCCCCTCAAGGATTAAGCTCATAAGCCTGGTGTCATAAACAGATAGTTAAGGGTTAATAAAACAGAAGTACTTCATGTCTCTTTTGCCTGTAAAGGGTTAACAAGTTTAGTGAGGCTGGCTGTCACCTGACCAGAGGACCAATCGGGGGACAGGATACTTTCAAATCTAGAGGGAGGGAAGTTTGTGTATGTGCTGTTAGTTTTTGGTTGTTGTTCACTCTGGGGGCTCAGAGGGACCAGACGTGCAACCAGGTTTCTCTCTAATCTCTCTGATACAGTCTCTTATATGTCCAGACTACTAAGTACTAGGTAGATAAGGTGAGTTAGGCTTATGCTCGTTTTCTTTATTTGCAAATGTGTATTTGGCTGGAAGGAGTTCAAATTTGTATTTTGCTGAAAGGATTTTAATTTGTACTTGTATACTTAGGCTCGGAGGGTATTCCCAGTGTCTATAGCTGAAAGACCCTGTAACATATTTCATCTTAAATTTACAAAGATAATTTTTACTGTTTTTTCTTTCTTTAATTAAAAGTTTTCTTGTTTAAGAACCTGATTGTTTTTTTATAGTGGTGAGACCCCAGGGGACTGGGTCTGGATCCACTAGGGAATTGGTTGGGAGAAAGGAGGGAAGGGGGAGAGAAAGGTTAATTTTCTCTCAGTGTTAGGATTACTTTCTCTCTCAGGGAGAGTCTGGGAGGGGGAGAGAGAAGGAGGGGGGAAGACGAATTTTCCTCTCTGTTTTAAGATTCAAGGTGTTTGAATCACAGTGATCTTCCAGAGTAACCCAGGGAGGGGAAGCCTGGGAGAGGCAATGGTGAGGGAAAGGGTTTACTTTCCTTGTGTCAAGATTCAGAGGGACTGGATCTTGGGGGTCCCCGGGCAAGGTTTTGGGGAGACCAGAGTGTACCAGGCACTGGAATTCCTGGTTGGTGGCAGCGCTACAAGTACTAAGCTGGTAATTGAGCTTAGAGGAATTCATGCTGGTACCCCATCTTTTGGACGCTAAGGTTCAGAGTGGGGAATTATACCATGACACTTGGGTTTAGCTGGCCAATGCTCAAACCACTGAGCATCCCTCCCCCGAAGCCTTGTCATTTGGAGGATTCTTCAATGGCTGTATTTGCTGTCATGTTACTTTTAAAAGAATTTGCCATAATTATTTGGCGACACATTTTCAAATGTTGCTTTTATTTTGCACTCTGAAAGAACTCCATATTTACACACAAAAGCTACATATTTAGACAGGGATTTCAAAGGAATCTAAGGCAATTTAATCACTAGATAAGAATTCATAAGAACTTGATTCAGGCCCAGGCTGTCACAGGTATTTAGGTGCCTAACTCCTATGGGCCTCAGGTTCTTGTTTTTCCATTGACATATTTAGTGACTTTGGGAAATAACCAGTACTTGGTGCTTCACAGGAAGGCCAGAAATCACTTTGCCCAGTGGTGGACATGGGATATAATTTTCTTCTTATGCCCATAGGCAATTAGGCACCAAATTAAATGGCCAAATTTTCTAAAAATGCACACAATACACTGGGTGCTGAATAAAGCTGTTCATGAAATGATTGGTTTATTTGCTTGTTTGTCAAAATTTTTCTTGGGAAATATTTTGAGGTTTCTTCCAAAAAACCTAAGGACAAAATTAATTAATTAATTAATTAATTAACCAAAGGTAACCCTTCTACCCCTCTGAGTTGGCAGCAACAAAGGCCAGGTTCAGTATCCAGGGGATCCGTTTCAATAACGCAATGCAAAACCGGCTGGAGCCCCCACCCAGTGACCTGGAACAATTACATACCACTCTAGGAGGCAATACTTCCCCTCTCTCAAGCACAGAGTCTGAGTGTAGCAAAATCCTTTTAATAAAGGAGGGAAACAATGCGGCTTTATGTTGGGGAAACATCACAAACAGGATTCATAACATAAACCATGAGCAAAAGACCACCAAGTAAGTTTGGCAGTGTCCTTTTCCTCTTAGGATCTTAAGTCCAATCACCCCAAAGTCCAACAACCCAAAAATCTCTTTCCCTGGTCAGTGCCACCCCAGAGTTCAAAAGTTTATCTGCAGAGTTTTACACCCTCAGCCTCGGTGGAAATGGGGGAGGGCACACAGGGTGTTAAGAGACACCTTATGTGGACTGAGGCCGACTGCCCCACCTCTCTGTGGAGTTCTGCTGCAGCTTTCACCAGGACCAGCTTCACTTCACCAGCTGTGCCACTCCTCCAGCAGACCCGTGAGCCACTCCAGCCGTCCCCGCAAACCGCTCTGCTCAGCTCTGCTCACTGTTCCGTGGGCTGCTCCAACCGTGTTACAAACTGCTCCGCTCTGCCAGCCACTTAGTGATAGATCTTCAGGCTCCCCCACTGGTTAACACAGCACTCAGTAAGTTTAGCTCTTTCAGTGATTTCAGCTCTTAGTGATTTCAGCTTGTAGTAGGGGAGCCCCAGTGCTGGTGCACCATTGGCCCAAAGTGAATTCAGCTCAGCAGCCTCTAGATGGACTCCTAATGGAATCAAAATTAGCTCTGCTCTTCAACAGTGGAGAGAGGAGGAGGCACAATTGGTGTTCCAGACCCTCAAAAGGCATCCATACCATACCATACCATACCAAACCACTTGCAACTCTTCCCAGCTTGGTATCATCTGCAAACTTTATAAGTGTGCTCGCTAGGCAATAATCTAAATCGTTGATGAAGATACTGAACAGAACTGGATCCTGAACTGATCCCTGCAGGACCCCACTCTTTATGACCTTCCACCATGATCTGCTCAATATTTTTGTCTTGTTAAAATATGAGTAGCTACACAACGTAAAGTTACAACATTTCATTGTATAATGTTGCTGGAAATATATTACAATTTGGGGGCGCACCCACATACCAATTTTTGAAACAGCAAGACTAGCCAGGCTGGTGTGAATGGACCATTACCTGCTTAGACATCCATTTTTTGGCAAGAGGAAGATGTGAACAAGAAATTTACATTTCATCACGGGGACCATTGAAGCCTCATGTCCACCATGACTCAGCAAGGATGTTTCTACTACAAGAATTTGAAATATAAAGAGGGGGAGCAAAACACTTACCCCCACTCCTCCTCCCATCTCTCTGCTCATGACATCAATGAATATCTGAAGGACACAGAAATAACGGGGGAAAAGTTCTGGACTGAAAAGAGATCCAGGCTGTGAAATTTACTGCAGCATGTGGTGGGAGAAATGCCTTTGCTTTGAACTGTGCTAGGTCATTAAGTTAGCCATTAGTTTACATTTTGTCTTTCTCTTCCTTTGTAACTAATTCTGACTTCTATGTTTCATTGCATGTAGCCACTTAAAACCTTTCCTTTCTTACTGTAGTTAATAAACTTATTCTCTGGTTTTATCCAACTGATATGTTTGGGTTAAAGTGTATGGGAAAAACCATTTGGCACAATAAGGCTGATGCCTATAATTTCCCTTTGATGAAATGACGAACTTTAGATGAACTTGCATCATCCAGTAGTGTGTTGGGTAGTATAAGACACCCATTTCTGGGGGAAGGTCTGGGATTGAGAGTCTGGGGGAGTTCTGCTGCAGTGTAATTCATGAGTGGTTAGCTAGTAGCACTCAATACTATATACCTGGGTGCAAATGGCATGCTGGAGGCTGTGTATTTACTGACCAGGAGTCGCTGTTTTCACAGTAGAGCAGTGTAAGAGGCACCCCAGCTTGGAAAACAGAGGAGATACAAGTGTTTAGCAGTCCAGATAGTGCCCTAAGTAATGTCACACTAAGCAAACCCTCCCCATCTCTCCAGGCCTCCCCACCTTCAAACACGCTTGGAACAAAGAAACAAATAAAAGCATCAAAGAACTCCAAAAATATAAATTAAAAAAAAAGAGAAACAAAGAAACAAAAAAATTCACAAAGAACAAAAGTGTTGATACCTTGATCAGAGTTTTTATCCTGAAAAACAAGAAGAGCCCGAGACTCCACTAGCGACTTTGCCATTGCTACTCATTTTATGTGCAAGGTTCTTAAATGGATGTTATACCAATTATATTAGACCAGTAAAAACCAGCAGGATCTTATTAAAGGGGATAAGACAAAAATGCCACATTTATTATGATAACAATTTGATTTATGACTAATAACTAATATCTTAATTCTTATACACACACATTATATCTAATACCTATACACACACACACACGCGCGCACACACACACACACACATTCACACACACACACATCCATCAGATGTTCTGCAGCTGCTGCATAGTTACCAGTCCTGAAGATAGCTTAAGTTCATAGCTTGATTTTGTAGCTTGGGTTCATAGCTTGTGGCGGCTAACTGGCCAGGAAAGCCAGGCACAAGGACAAGCTGGATCTCTGTTGGGCAGGCACTGATGTCCTTCCATGTTGGCAGCAGAATATTACCCAGAGATTCTCATCTCACCCTTCTTTTTTACAGGTTTTTAGTTTGGATTCAAAGTCTATAGGTCTTGCTGTGTCACGCTGCCTCAGGGTTTGGATTGATCACCCATCAATTGCAGGCATGACTTTCAGCCTTGAACCTGGCTTTGATCTTCCTTCTGTTGTTCTGTTGTCCTTTTCTTTTTAGGGTGGATGCTTCTTACTTTGTTTAGAGCTATTGTCTAGGTCTTCAGCCATTGGTATTTGAACTTTATCTCATTAGGACAGGCTGGGGCTGGAGGTTGATTCCGTCATCCACACATACCTCATTCACACATCTAAACTAAACTAATAAGATTACAGCAGGGTTTGCAGAAATGAAGGTTGGAGGAAGCTTTTACAAAATGGAGTGAGTGTTTTAAAATGGGGTTTGAATTACAATATGGAACAGAAGTTACAGTGTAGGCAAGTGTAGTGTGGATGGTGAACAGAAGTTACATTAATAAATTAAAAACAATTTCATTTATCAGTTCTACATGGATAGATAGATAGATTCTGGATCTCATTTACATTGGTTTAAACCTGAGGTCAGTCTTATTTTTCTTGAGTTACGTTTGTCTGGTTTACTACATGTGCAAATACCCAATTCTGCACCAATTCTGCATAAAGATGTTGCATGGTACATTCACATAGAGGTGATAATATCATCAGCTGATTATATTTATAAGGAAAGTCAGAATGAAATTGCTATCAATGGAGAAATATGGACATTTTATTCTTGCTGAATAACCCCCAACCTATCAGTTTACTCAATGAACCTTTCACTTCCCTGTTTCTCATGCTGTAGATGATCGGATTCATCATTGGTGGCACCACAGAATAGAGAACACCCACCATGAGATCCAGAGCTGACGCTGAGCTGGAGGTCGGTTTCAGGTACGCAACAGTCCCGGTAAAAATAAACAAGGAGACCACAGTAAGGTGAGGAAGGCAAGTGGAGAAGGCTTTACGCTGGCCCTGCTCAGAGGGGATTCTTAGCACTGCTTTGAAGATCTGAATATATGACACAATTATGAAAACAAAGCAGCTTAAAGCTAAGCATGCACTGAAGACAATAGCCCCAGTTTCACTGTGGTCTGAGTCAGAGCAGGCGAGTTTGAGAAGCTGGGGGATTTCACAGAAGAACTGATCCACCACATTCCCTCCACAGAAAGATATCACAAATGTGCTCCCAGTGTGCAGGGCAGAGTAAAGAATACCACTGATCCAGGCACCGGCTGCCATTTGGACACAAGCTCTCCTGTTCATCACTCTCTCATAGTGAAGTGGTTGGCAGATGGCGACGTGTCGGTCGTACGCCATGACAGTCAATAATGCATAATCCGCTGAAATAAAGACGATAAGGAGAAAGACTTGTGTGACGCATCCAGAATAAGAAATGTACCTGGTGTTCATGAGGGAATTGGCCATAGATTTGGGGATGGTGACAGAGATGGAGCCGAGGTCTAGGATTGACAGGTTCACCAGGAAGAAGTACATGGGGGTGTGAAGATGGTGATCGAGGGCTATGGCTGTGACGATGAGAAGATTCCCCACCAGGACCACAAGGTAAATCACCAGGAACACCACAAAGTGTAAAATCTGCAGCTCCCGAACATCAGAGACTCCCAGGAGAAGGAACTCAGCCACAGTGGTTTGATTGGACATTTTCTTCATCAGTACATTGTGTGATGCCTGGGGAGGGAATGAGAAAGGTTATGGTCAGGATTAGAATGACAGAGAGAATGGGGGGGACAGATTCCCCTTCCCCTAATATCTCATTGTATGAATGTCACAGGTGCCCAGCACTCATCACTTACAATGACTTGGTGATATTAGTGCTCCTCACCTCTAACAATCACTCAATCATGTTATCACAGTTGTGTAAATTGGATCAGCTCCTTTAAAGTTAACGGAGCTTCATCACTTTATCCCATCTGAGGAATAGGCCCATGGTGTGGATTGATAAATGCAGTATGACGGATGGAACAAAGTACATCGAAAATCCAATTCCGATTAAGTTCGATCACCTATTGCTACAAACAGAAGGCTCATCACTTGAGCATTATTTAAAATAGTACAACACCAACACCACCTGATTCCCACTTTCCCTGGAAATATGACAAGAACTCACCCAGCATTCTGTGGGGGTAGACCTTCCATATTGATTTTATCCCAAAACCACACAGCTGTCTGCTACCTGGGTACACACTGATTTATGGCACCCAGTCCCAGCTGCACCTGCACTCCATATTGCAAACAAGGAATACAGACCATACTTATAGGATGGGGGGCACTATCCTGAGAAGCAGTGACTGAAAACAATTTGGGGGTCATGATGGATAATCAGCTAGACATGAAATCTCAGTGTGACCAATAGCTAGTGAGATCTAGGGTGCATAAATGGGAATCTTGAATATGAGTAAAGAGGTTATTTTACCTCTGTATTTGGGACTGGTGTGACCACTGCTGAAATATGGTGTCCAGTTCTGGTGCTCAAAATTCAAGAAAGATGTTGATAAATTGGAGACGGTTCAGAGAAAAGCCACAAGAAAGAATAAATGATTAGAAAACATGATTTGTAGGGAAATCCTCAAAGAGCTCAGTCTATTTAGCCTAAGAAAGGGAAGATTAAGGGGTGACTTGAGGGCAGTCTATAACTACTTAGAGGGGGAACAAATATTTAATATAAGCTCTTCAATCTAGCAGAGAAATGTCTAATATGATCCAATAACTGTATTTGAAGCTAGACAAATTCAGACTGGAAATAAAACATATTTTTTTAACAGCGAGAGTGATTAACCGTTGGAACAATTTACAGGAATTGTGGTGTATTCTTCATCACTGGCACTTTTCAAACCAAGATTGGGTCTTTTTCTAACAGATCTGCTCTAGGACTTATTTTGGGGAAGTTTGTTGGCCTCCAATAAACAGGAAGGCAGACTAGATGATCACACTAATCCCTTCTGGCCATGGACTCTGTGAATCTCTGAATATCTATGTAATGATGGACTAGTAGCATTGCTCAGTTACTTGTACATTGTATTGTTTCCTGTTGTGACTTTAGATTTGTGCTATGTGATTCAGTGGCAGTCAGAGGACACCTTTTTTTTCTTGGATCTGGCACTGACCTGCTGTGTAATACAGTACCAGTCACTTCCCCTTTCTGTGCTTCAGTTTACCCTCTCTTTCTCTGCCTTCTCTACTTGACTGTAAGCTCTTAGGGGGATGGGCTGTGTGTTAGCACATGTATGGTCAGTGCACCCATTTACAGCACCTGTGCTCAGCGTTGTACACTGGACACATTGCTGAACCGGGAGGTTGGTGTTCTGGTTCTATTGACTCCCTCTATGGCCATGGGTTCTGTCCATGTAGACAGGCTTTGGCTGTTTGGTACAATTCTAACCATATTTAAAGGGGCTAGTGTGTATGACACATATTCTGTGACCTATCAGCTATTTCAGTTACTTCACTGTACTTTCCTTTGAAAGAGAAATGAACAGAGATCATAGAGTCATAGGGCTGGAAGGGACCTCAGAAGGTCATCTTGTCCAATCCCCTGCTCAAAGCAGGACCAATCCCCAGACAGATTTTTACCTCAGTTCCCTAAATGGCCCCCTCAAGTATTGAGCTCACAACCCTGGGTTTAGCAGACCAAAGCTCAAACCACTGAGTTATCCCTCCCCATCACTGCCAGAGAATGAATGGGGCTTTTAATTATATATTATTAAACAACATTAACTTTTCTTTCCCTTGTTTAAAGTTTAAGGTTTCTTATAAATGTTCATATCTTAATGGAAAATATGGGATTTTATCAAAACAATATTTTCCTTTAAGAATACATTAGCTTTCCTAGCAAATTTATGATGTTTTGTTGGAAAACTGAAATCTCAGAAAACAGCCTTGCTAGGCTTTCTTCTTGAAATTTTCACTTTTAAGATGAAAGTTTTCAGATGCCGAACACTCAAGGAAAATGAGTTTTGGTTTGTTGATGAAAAGTTTTAATTATTTTTAAGGAGAATTTTTTATTTTATTCTTTTAATTAATTATTTTCTCCCCAGCCTCAGATGAGTAAATTGGTAGGAAAATATAAAGCACAGCTGAGTGTAATTCTTATTACTGTTCTTAAACTACCCCTGGATGTTAACCTTCAGACAAATTAAATTGAATGAGAAAACTTACTGTGGATTTGAGGATATTTTCCTAATATGTGATGGATTCAGTCCAAGGCCAGGATTCAGTAGTCATTATCTATCTGTCTGTCTGACTATCTAGTAGTAACTACAAGCAAAGGCACAACTTTCTAAGAGTCCTTTCATCCCTCACTCTAAGACTGTATTTGATTCCAATCCGTTGCTCTCAGCAGTTGAGCTGTGCACAGCGGATTTTGACCCTCACTGGCATTCAAGGACCTATGCCGAGGGAAAGTGATTTATTCATGTGTATTTTGCTCCCTGGAGCCCTGCACAGCTCAGCAGTAGAGACCCACAGGGAAAAGTTCACAGATTCATAGATTTGAAATCAAAAAAGGAATGTTATGATCCTGTAGTCAACTTCATGTCTAGCACAGAAGACAGAAGAACGGCCATTCTGGTTGAAGCCAATGGTAAATCTAGACCAGTACCTTGTCTTCCAAGAGTGGCCAATGCCAGATGCTTCAGAGGAAATGAACAGAACAGGGGGACAATTGAGTGATCCTTCCCCCGTCATCCACTCCCTGCTTCTGGCAAACAGAAGTATACTGATACCTAGAACATGGGGTTGCATCTCAGACTGTCTTGCCTAATAGCCATTGATTGGCCTATCTTCCATGAATTAATCTAATTCTTTTATGAATCCCATTGTAGTTTTGGCCTTCACAACATTCCCTGGCAATGAGTTCCACAGTTTGACTCTGTGTTGTTTGAAGAAGTACCTGTTGCCTATTAATTTCATAGTGTGACCAATGTCATGTTATGTGACAAGTAAATAATATTTCTTTATTCACTTCTCCACACCTTTCATGATTTTACAGACCTCTATTACATCCCCTCTTAATCAACTCTTTTCCAAACTGAAAAGTCCCAGTCTTACTAACGTCTCCTCGTATGGAAGCCGTTTCATTTCCCTAATCATTTTTGTTGCCCTTCTCTGTACCTTTTCCAATTCTAAGATATCTTTTTTGAGATGGGGTGACCTCTGCACCCAGTATTCAAGATGTTGGGTGTACAATAGATATATATAGAGGCAATATGATATTTTCTGTCTTATTATCTATTACTTTCTTAATGATTCCCAACATTCCATTAGCTTTTTTGACTGCAGCTGCACATTGAGAAGATGTTTTCAGAGAACTATTCACAATGACTCTAAGATCTTTCTTGAGTGGCAACAGCTATTTTTAGACCCCATCATTTTATATGTACAGTTGGGGTTATGTTTACCAATGTGCACTACTTTAAATATATAAATATTGAATTTCATCTGCCATTGTGTTGCCCAGTCACCCAATTCCATGAGATCCTTTTGTCACTCTTCACACTGTGCTTTGGATTTAACTCTCTTGAGTAGTTTTGTATCATTTGCAAATTTTCCCACCTCACAGCCCTCCACCTTCTTTTTGAGAGAATAGGTAAGCCACAGTTCACTTCCTCAATGTTAACAGACTTGAGCTGCAGCTTCATAAGACTATTCCATTGTCAATGAGTCACCACTGCTTTGCTCAGGGTGCCTCAGAAGATTCCAGTTGTCCAGGTGTCTAAATTAAGATATCAGAGGAAAGACACTGTAACTTGTTGTTTTCTGGTGAAGCTTCACTTCTTGAGATGTTACTGTTAAGTGGTCAAGAGGTTGCTCTGAGTGGTGATGAATGAATGTTAGTAATTACTTAGCAATAGAGCATAGCATTGGGCCAAACAAAACTTTTAAGACGAACTGGCCAAACTGTGGGATTTCTGGTTTGTGGGAATGTTGCAAACTCTAAAAAGAATTTGTTTCAGAAATACCGACTGTGACAGATTGTACTCTTATTTTCACGTTTTTTACAAATGTAAATTTTCTACAAAGTATGCCTCGTGAGGTATCATTTAAAAACTCATAACCTGCTGAGCATGATTGTACTACTAAAATGTATATGGTAACATTATATGAAAAATTATAAGTTTCTACTATATTACATGTTCCAAGTTTAGAAAAACAGTTTCAGATCAGTTCCCCAGAAACAAACAGCTCAGTCATGTGTCACAAAATCCAGTTGGCTCTCACCTAGGTAAGCAGCTGGAAAGATGGGTATAAGTGAGAAATTTACATATTGGCAATGGAAAAAGCTGGCGTCCTGTGTAAACAGACTGGCTGTTGCCTGAACCCCAGCTGGAGATAAACCTCAAACTGGAGGGAATAGTATAAGCATAGAAAACAAACAATACAGATCCCCTCTCTGTCCTTCTTTCTCTGTGCTCATGGCATTAAAAACACCTGAAAAAACACTGAACTGGGGGAGGAGTCCTGGCTCAGAGACTTCCAGCCAGTAAAAGGCTGAAAAGAGCATGTGTTGAGAAAAAACCTTTGTTTTGAATGTATTTACCTTGCCAAATTAGATATTCATTTGCATTTCATCTTTTATTTCCTTTGTAATCAATTCTGACTTTTTTGCCTCTTTACTTGTAATCACTTAAAATCCATCTTTATGTAATTAATAAACTTGTTTAATTGTTTTATCTAAACCCACGTGTTTGGAATGAAGTGTTTGGTAACCTCCAACTGAGATAACATGGCTTGTGTTTATCATTTTCCATTGATGAAATAATGGACTTTTTATGGACCTGCATAGTTCTTGCGAGTTCCGGGCAGTACAAGACACACATTTCTGGGAACAAGTTTGGGACTGGGAGTTTTCTGGCATCATCCTGTAAGGTAATTCATGAGTGACTCATCACAGCAGTAACATAATTAAGATATTACATGTTGGAGGCTTTGTGTGAACTGGCCAGCAGTGGTTGTTCTCAGACCAACAGTGGTTGTTTGCCCCCACTCTGAGGCCCCGTTGCCTGCCACTTGCACCCCTTTACTCTCTTCCTCAATGCCCCCCCCCGTTCCCACCTCTTCACTCCTCCCTCTCAAGAGCCTCCCACCTTCCACTTGTGCCTCTTCAACCCTCTCCAAGCCCCTCACCCTGCTGCTCGCATCTCTTCACTCTCTCCACTGTGACCCATGTCTGCTGTTCATGCTTCTTCATCCCAGGTGGCCAATGGGGAGAAGGCTCTCAGGGGCAAGATGCAGAGCAGGCGAGGGAAAAGGAGCAGTGTGGGTGGGCCATGGGGGAAAAGAACAAGCAGGAGCAGGGTCCAGGGGCAGAGCTCAGGCAGGGCTATGGCCCAGATGCTCTTTTGGCAGCGGCGCTCCAAATGCAGCAGGTCAGCGCACCTTCAAAGAGAAGTGCACTGCATCCTGTTTGGAGAGGCTTAGTCTGCCCTGGCCTTTTATACCCACCACCTATGTGAAGGTGCTCCTCTGCATTGGCATGGGTCTAATTGAGATGGTAATCTGATCCTTACATAGAATCATAGAAATTTAGGACTGGAAGGGACCTCAATATATTATCTAGCCAAGACCTCTGCACCAAGGGATGGCTATGTATTATTTAGACAATCCCTGACAGGTTTTCATCTAACCTATTCTTAAAAAGTGACCAGTATTGAAGTAGTTTTTCTCAGGGTACTTGGGTGGCCTGTTCCATGCTGCAATCTACTTCTCTGCTGGAGTGTCCATGTTTAGTGAAGCTGGCATTAAGTGTGGTAAGGTGTGTATCCTAGACTTTCTCCTAGGAGAAAATTCTGTGGCAGCTGAGTACCTGGCTGTAGACAACAGACTTCTTCTTGTGCTGGAGTGCTTAGTGGATCTGTGAAGTTAAATGTGTAGAGTTCTCTGTAGGATCCCATTGCTGATGGTAGTTTCCAGGAAGTTGATGCTGGTATGGGAATATTCTAGAGAATGGTTGCTGAAGTTGTGGTGGAAATCTATGAAGAAGTTTATATTGTCTGTCCAGGGGATGAAAATACCATCAATGAATCTCAGGAATATTGTTGGTTTCAGCATGAAATATTTGCAGAAAATCTTTGGTGAATAATGATGAATAATAAATGGTTTGAAGGAAATAATCATCTGGACTTTTACAGTCAATAACAGAAAAAGAAGCACAATAATTTGCAAGGATTATCTATCTATCTATCTATCTATCTATCTATCTATCTATCTATCTATCTATCTATCTATCTATCTATCTATCTAATCATATGATGATTCTCTGAATGGATATGTAAAAAAGTATGCACCACCATGGTAATCAAGGTAATTAATTTAATAAACAATAATAATTAATAATTAATAACAAATAATTAATAATAGCCAAATTCTGTCATCCAGGGCACATTTAGTAACCTTTGGATAGTTGTATGGATGAAAGACTATTGGCCAAATCTGGATCTTTTTGAAATTAAAAGTGAAATTCCACTTCGTCATAGTTACAGGGCTAGCTGCACCTCTGACCCCCTTCTCTGCTTTCTTTGAGTGCACCCATTGGGTCACGGCCTTGTACCTGACCCTCTCTTAGGGAATTATGTTATTCACCAACTCTTAAATTGGATCCTGGGGTATAGCATCTTGTGCACCAACTGTGATTTCCCAGCAGGGTCAATTGAATTCAATACCTGCTGTTATTCCCCCTGGAGCTGTGACCAGTACTAATTTGAGTAACCAGAAAACATTTCTCTAAACAAAGTATAATAATTTATTTACCACAGCAGGAACAAAGCATAACATAAGAGAAAATACTACATAGCAACTCCTCCCCTGACACAACAAAAACTGAAATGGGATCCATATTTGTCCTCATTATACAGAGTCAGGCAGGCCTGCCTTTAGGAATGTCACCATTCCTCAGTGGGTCACAGCTAACAAAGTCAAATTCAGGACAAACTGCTGAAACATAGGCCAGACTCCTGCAAACTGGTGGCTACTCTACCATTAGATTGTACCAAGCCAGTAAAAAAAAGTTAATTTCTGTCTCACCACACTGGTTAACAAGAAGCCAAAAATGCAGTCTTCTTAGTCATCCCAGCCCATGGCTCACTACCCAGACACTGGAGTATAGGATGAATGAATACTGAAAACCAATTTCATCAGATATAGGGTCCTTCCAGTCTCAAGGGATCAGCCACTTAGCCAGGTCAATATATAACTTAGATCTTAGCCAATAATCACACTGATACCAATCCTTTAGTAACTAAAAATGTAAATGTTTATTAATAAAAGATGAAAAAGGGAATTATTAATGCTTAATAGATCATGTACATTCAAGTGGTCTTTCAGCATTCAAAGATCAGGATCATAGCAGTGATTAAATACATTATTAGCTTGCAAATGTCTTTCTGGAATCATCCAAACATATTAGGGGGTCATCAGTTCTTGTTCCAAGCTTGTTTGGTAAAAATCCAGTCCATAGAAATGAAGCAGAAAATGAAGACAAAATGAAGATGGCTTCGGGATCCTTTATTTCCTCTGTCATGCAGAAGAAATTTTACTATCTCAAAGAAAATTCACAGCCTCTGTTTGTAGAAAGTGATTGTTTCAAGATGGAGTCCAGGGTCAAATGAGCATATCACATGTCCTTACATGCTTTGAGGACTCACAGGTGCATCTATTGCACATATTCTTGCTGAGGTGTCCACAGGAAGGCTTACTGGGGGGAATGAGTTTCTTCTATAATCCATTGTGAGAGCTAAGTGTCCTCGATGGGCCACCAACAGAATAATATCACAGTCAAGGGAGAACTATGGACTTTATATTCATGGTGAATAATCTCCCTGCTATCAGTCTCCTCAGGGCAGCTTGGATCTCCTTGTTCCTCATGCTGTAGATGATCGGATTCATCATTGGAGGCACCACTGAGTAGAGAACAGCCACCATGAGATCTCGGCCTGTTGTTGAGCTGTAGGTGGGCTTCAGGTAGGCAACAGTAAGAGTCCAGAGGAACAAGGAAACCACGAAGAGGTGAGGAAGGCAGGTGGAGAAGGCTTTATGCCGGCCCTGCTCAGAGGGGATTCTCAGCACCGTGGTGAAGATCTGAACATACGACACAATTATAAAAACAAAACAGCTTAAAGATAAACAAGCACTAAAGACAATTGCCCCAGATTCTCTGAGATATGTCTCAGAGTAGGCGAGCTTGAGTAGCTGGGGGATTTCACAGAAGAACTGATCCACCACGTTCCCTTCACAGAAGGTTAATCTAAATGTGGTCCCAGTGTGTAGTGCAGAGTTGAGGATACTACTGAGCCATGCACTGGCTGCCATTCGGACACAAGCTCTTCTGTTCATTATAGTCTCATAATGAAGAGGTTGGCAGATGGCGACGTATCTATCGTATGCCATGACAGTGAGGAAGCTGAGCTCAGCTACAGCGAACAAGGGAAAGAGAAAGACTTGGGTGAGGCACCCAGAATAAGAAATTGACCTGGAGTTGGTTAGTGAATTGACCATGGATTTAGGAATGGGGACAGAGATGTAGCAGAGGTCTATGAAGGATAAGTTGAGGAGGAAGAAGTACATGGGGTTGTGAAGATGATGGTCAAGGGCTACGACTGTGATGATGAGAATATTCCCCATCAGGGCTGCCAGATAAAGAACTAGAAACACCACAAAGTGTAACAGCTGCAGCTCCCGAACACCAGAGAATCCCAAGAGAAGAAACTCGGTCATTGAAGTTTGGTTGCTCATTTTCCTTCTGAGTACACTGTGTCCTGCCTGTAGAGGGAAGGGCAAGGACAATGGTCAGAATTAGAGTAACAGATAGAATGACTCTGATTCTCCTCTTAATAGTATCTCATGAATGTCAAAGGAGCACAGCACTCTTCACTTCCATTGACTAGAAGTCATGAGGGCTCCTCACCTCCAACAATTGGAGCACTTCTCCGGTGTGTGATCACACTGATGTAAGGTGACCAGGCAACAAATGTGAAAAATTGGGATGAGATGGGGGATACTAGGAGCCTATATAAGAAAAAGACGCTAAACTCAGGACATCTGGTCACCCTACACCGATGTAAATTTGATTAGCTCCCTTAAAGTCAATGGGACTGTGTCTGTTTACATCATGAGAGGTGTGCACGAATCACAGCTACTATTTCCTTCTGATTTACCAACGTGGCTCTGAGAGCACAACTTATCTCTTACATCCCCCAAGATCTGCCTGGGACTGATCCCGAGAATGCTTCAGGGACACTTGAACAGTTTCTACATGTTTTACTGTCTGCTGGCTTAATTCAGTCACTTCCTGCTTCAGCCTCTTTCTTTCTCTTTCACTATTACTCTCTTGCTTTTGCATTGCCATGATCTGAGCCTGGCGGATGTTTGACTTAGGGTAACTTTTTTTTTTTAATTAGTATCCTTTTTATTTTATTTTTACCCTATTCTTTTCTAGTTCCTTTACTTTTGTCGTTAATTGATTTATATTTTTTATGTACTACTATTGCTACTGTCTGCTTACAGAGCTGCAAGAATGCTCCAGGACTGATAAAGCTCCAAGGCTTTGACCATGTACCTGTATAGAATTAGTCAAGCTGTTTCCCAAAATCATTTCCAGATGTTCCCTTTCCTTCTAACATAATTCCTCAACCAGGCCGCCAGCCTGGTACCTTAAGTCCCAGTAATAAAATATATTCATAAATTGACTCTCAGACCACAATATGGGGAAATTTCAAGCTGCTACCCTACCCCGCATGTTCCTGTCTTGCACAGCATAGGTAACCATTGTACCTCTCCACCACTCCTGGAGACTGTCTCACCAAATCTGTTCCCCATGGTTTTCAGAACCGAAAGCTGTAGTCACTTAACTGTTTTTTTTAGGTGATTTCAGGAATAAATTAATGGGGGGCGGGGCACAGCTCATAATGAATAATTGTCATAAGCAGAAGTGTTTTTACCTAAAAGTACTTTTCGATTACATGATAAGCACACACATACACACATGCTCTGTTGCAGTAGGTTTAGAGCATTTTAAAAATTTTATATTTACTTCAAGTTAAGCAATGATTTTGTGGGATCAGCAGCCAGACTTCCAGGAAGACGGAGAACACCTTCTCTCTAGCTGCTGAAAAACTTAACTGTTAGATCCTTCCCACCCCCTCCCTGCCCCAGAAAGCTTCCTTGCATTGCTCCAAAGCACACTTTTTAACTCAACTTTTTTTTTTAAACAAAGCATCAAACTTATAATAGCCTCTAGCAATTTTCCTAGCCACAGCCAATAACCATTCATTACTTTTATTAGTAAAGCATTTTTAATTATAACAATAAAACTGACAAATCAAAAGCCCCTACAAGCAAAGTTATCCAAACATTCCTTCTATTTTTATAAAACCTAACTCCCCTACCCCAACCTCCCATTTTAATAGCAAAAAAGCGAACATACAACTAGTTAGCCTTGTCTGTAAGGGCCTAAAATTATTCTAGCTATATAATATGTACATTTTCACTAGCAATAACTAAACATACAAAGTAATTAACTACAGTACTGTCAAATTCTGGGGTAACAACTTGATAAAATTCAGTATGAAGGATGTAGTAAAGTACAAGCCATGATAAACTGTCCTAGCCGAGAAGGTCCTTCTACTGCAACAAACAGCAGGCTTCAAAGTTGGGCATGAAACTAAAATGCCAGCATTGCCCGATTCCCACTTTCCAGGGAAATACAACCATGAATCCACCCATTGTCCTAAATGGCAGCTCAACTGTGATGATTCCTCCTCAATCTCTTTATAAAAATGGCCTGCTTCCTGATTACAAATTGATTTATGGCATCAAATCCCAGCTGTGCTTCCACCTCTGTGCAATGAGACACTTGTTGGCTGCTGTGTTGTATTTTTCACCTGCTTCTTTATGTCTGTGCTGTGCAGGTCAGTGGCTGTCAGCAGGCCTGGGTTCCACCAAAGACCTTCTGTGTGACCTTAGGCCAGTCACTTAGCCTCCTTGTGCCTTTGTTTCCCCTCCCTTTCTCTGCTGTGTCTACCAGGGCTGTGACTCACTCAGCATATGTTCTTTGCACCTATTGACAGCATTGTTGTTTAACTGGCAGCAATGTGGGATGGTGTTCAAGCAGGAAGACTGGGATCTAGTCTCATTGAGCTGCCTTATGTTCTTAGGCAGGGTCATAATAGATGGGCCTTGGCTTCAACTCTCTGTGCATCGATTTGTATATAATGGAAATATACCTAGCTCCTAGAACTGGAAGGGATCCTGAAGGGTCATCAAGTCCAGCCCCAGGCCTTCACTAGCAGGACCAAGTACTGATTTTGGCACACATTCCTAAGTGGCCCCCTCAAGGGCTGAACTCGCAACTCTGGGTTTAGCAGGCCAATGCGCAAAGCACTGAGCTATCCCTCCTCCCCTATATGCTAGTAAGCTTAAAACATTCTGGGAGTTACCAGCTTTATTGCTTACTCAATGTTATCATCCTGCAACTATCCCACATGGTTGCAGTAGAGTCACGGAGTTCAAAATTGTGGCATTATTGGACAATATTATTGTGCTCCATGATAGTTTCCAGCTACAGGTGCTCAGATATTTTCTGCTTGAATTATTTCAAAGGCAAATTGGGTTTTGGTATATTCTTTTCTTTGAAAAACTGAAAACATTTGTATTGTTATTTCAGCTGAAAACATTCCGTTTTCAGCATTTTTAGCTGAAATTGTTTAGTTCTCACATGCTAGAAACAATCTCGCATGCCAGAAATTTTCACAATTTCTATGAAAAGTCATTTTTTTCTGCTGAAAAGAAAATAAGTCTTGACTGGCTCTAGATGTTTCACTGAATTGATTATAAAAGTCTTAAAGAGTTCCAAATGTATTTCATGTTTATATTATTCAATTTACTGTTACATTAATACCCGGACATATTTAATTGAAATATCAGACTTACTGGGGCAGTCTTTGCAGAAATTTCCCCATGCATTTGGTACTCCACAGTCAGGATTCTTTGGTCCTTAATCTCTCTCTCTCCCAGGCCCTCATCACTGTATTATCCAGCAGCTGTTTCCATGTTCCCTTGCTAGATTTCCTGTGTTGCTGGGTGTCTCGGCAGTTCCAAGGAGACAGGGATCCACTCCACAGATGGAGTCTCCCTGCTTCATTCCCACAGCAGGCTTGGCTAAGAGGAGATGAACTAAATAGGGTCATGGACTGGAAGCCCCTCCCAGTTCTAGAGCTGATCCTGTGCAGATTTCAGACATTGGCACAGACAAGGGTATCCCTGCTCTGGAGCTAAATAGCTGAGTCTGGTCTCCAGGGCGGTGAGCCGAGCTCTGATCTCACCAGAGGAATCCACAGCTCAGGGTGCCGGGGCTGTTTGAAGAGGTACCCAGAGTCAAACAATGAAAACTAAGAGCCAGGTACTGAGCTAGTGTAAATTGATTTCAGAATAGCTAGGGCTCTTTTCACCAACTGAGGTTCTGGCTCTTTGATTTTAATGGAGCTCTGGCCAATTTTCACCAGCTGAGAAACTGGCCTATTACACATTTTAAATCCATATTCTTTGTGTGTGAATTGAAACCAAAGATGAGAGAGAAGTTCCAAACCTGTCTGTATGTTCTTAGTCCTTAATTACAAGAGTGGAACTTTTAATGGTTAAGGAGTGCTTCTTTCTCTCTACAGATTGAAGTTTGGAGTTCAGCGTTGCTAAGATTTTCTGTATCCGATCATCAGCTGCTATTAGGTTGAATGGCCTGACATCTTTCTTTCTTTCTTTCTTTCTTTCTTTCTTTCTTTCTTTCTTTCTTTCTTTCTTTCTTTCAAAAGGCAAGATACTTAGTAAGCAACAATATCCCTACCTACTCTGAAGTCAACAGCTCATGGTCTGGCCCTTAGTTTTTAGTGTTTGCCCCTGGGTAACTCCTAATGATCAACTTTGAACAGGCATGGCAGCCTCAGTTGTCGGCTCCTCTGGTGGATGCATTGCAATACCTTTGCCCCCAGCCCCAAATCTCTCTGTCCTCTAGACGTAATTGCATGGGGTTAATGAAAGAACAGGCTCTTCCAGGTCAACTGAGGTTCTGGTGCCATTGGGGTCTGAGCTATTGTAAGTCACATGTCTGTGCTAGAAATACCTAGGGACACCCTGTAAATTCTTAGGGACACCCTTTGAGCTGCAGCCCTGGCTTGTTTACATCTTTGCAGAGATGCTGCCATCATGTGAGATCCAGGGCAGGTCGTGTTCCCCCTCTTTGGGGATAGGGTTAACTAGGACAGGTTGTCAGAGTGGTGTACTCCAGAGGTGAAATCAGAGCTGGCCTCACATCCCTGGAGAGCAGATTCAGCTATGCACATGTGGGAAATGATGGGATTGAGTCCATTCTCCTAAAATTAAATGTTCATCTTTCTCCTTTGAATCTGTGTTTCTTTATAAATATGACCAACTGATGTCATTATTCACTCCATGAGAATATAGCACACAATCTACTTATGAACACTGGGGTATTTACTGGCAAATATCTAGACAAACACCACTTCAGTCAATGTAGTTAACAGAGGCTTACATTAATGTGAAAAGCTAAATCTCTCTCTCTCTCTCTCTCTCTCTCTCTCTCTTTCTCATAATTCACAGTCAAACAGAAACCTGTCTGCCACAGTGAGAGTATGTGATAGAACAAGGAATGGTCATATTTATATTCCTATTCAGGCATACAGTCTACTATTCTTTACTGTATGCATACTGTACACAGCCATGCACAAAGATAGTATTTGAGTAATTATTATTATTATCAACATCAGCAGCTGGCAAATTAAGAAATCCTTCAGGTTTGATGTGACTAGACTTACACTGGACCGTACACGGAATACCAGGTCAGTACATGTAATGGCACTTTTCCACTTACACCAAGATTGGAATAAAATTACACAAAAAGTAATTTACACCAGTGCTTATGTTACTACTGAATTTAGTCCCAAATCTCTGGGCCAAGACTTTGTCAGTATTAAATCAATTTTTATCAGTGGAGCTGCTCTTCACTGGTATGGGTCTAGAGGAGACGGGAATCTCACCCTGACATCTCTGTTGTTGCAATTTCTCCAGGCTACCTTCAGCCATATTTAGATTCTTTGGTGTCTTAACCATTGTCAAAATCCTGATCCCTTCGAAGTGAGTGGATAAATCTCATTGATTTCAATGGGATACAAATTTGACCTCATTCTGCAGACTGAATTTGTCCATAAGAAACAATGGAAATCTTTCTCTTAAAAAAGTATTTCCACCCTACTGAGGTTAAGCAGAATATGTATTTATTTATTTAGGTTTATAACAATTTAAAAAATGCTTGTCCAATGTCTAGGTTCCCTAACACATCATGACTAATACCATTAAATCCCAGCAGCATTAAAATAATCATTCAAGCCAGAATTCAGCCATCTGGACAGCTCCCGAAAATCCTTTCCACCTCTTCATCATTGTAGGAAACAAACTTCAAACTATCCTCCAAAAAAACCATTGACATCCTAAATACATGACAAAACCTTTATACCTCCATCAAACCAAACATTCTCTCTCCCTCCAAAAAAGGAAGAAAAATAAATTGATTTACTGATAAAATAAAACAAAACATAAGAGAATAACACAGACAAACAAGTTGTCACAACCTGGCCCAGCATGTGACTGTGCAGTCTCTGATCTGTCATGAGTATATCCTGTCATTGAGTCCCACGTGCTTCTAAGCCACTGGATCTGGGTAGGGTCTAGTGATTGTTTCTAGGTCTGGGCCTCTAGGACACTGTGATGCCCTGTACCTCAGGGGAACACCCTACACCCACAAGTTCATCTTTATAAAATGGTTGTGTAGTGTCGAATGCAAAGTTTATCATATTGGGAGTCTTTGGAGGGCTCATAGTGCACTGAGCATGGTTGTTGTAGTGATGTCATAGTAATTGTTACTGTAATGTTGTAGTAAGTGTAGTAAGAGGAGACCCTGAGTTATAAACCTTGGTATCAGAGGTCTGATATGAGGCCTAAAGCCTGAACTAAGGTAATGGTCAAGACTTCGCTAATATAAAGCAAAGTGAAGCTGTGAGCCAGAGGCAGGCCCTGCTCACAAAAGCTGGCAAGGAAAGGGCTGATGCTGCAAAAAGAGACGTACCTAAAAGATACTGAACACCAGATATCAGAACATTCACATACTTGTACACTCCACACAGATAACAAAGAACATGCTGAGCCATCCCAATGACAGGGCCAGAAGGGTAATATGATAGATAGAGTTGTTTTGTTCGAATCAACATGTACAAGGTGAGAGGGGGCATCTTACTACGTAGAGGGGTTGCACCTTGCTACGTAGAAGAGCTTCACCTCAATACGTCAGGGGTGATGTATAACTTGTTTGTACCTGTGTATAAGAATGCATCCCTGGGGCAGTGTCTTTGTCCAGCCTAGGGGGCAGTGGAAAGTCCCGCCACTGACTGAGCTGAGTCCATTGCCAGGGAGCACATAAGCACTGGCTAGCTGCACCTTAGCAGCACCTTGGACTTCGTTTGTCAGGGAGCTGGAGATTGTGTTTCTCTTCGACAATAAACCTGGCCAACTTACCTTCGTACCTTACTAGAGACTGTGGTCATTGGGGGTTCTCTCGGGGTCTGCTGTGTCAGCTATCTTTGCAAAGCTGGGGCAGCACACAGAGGGGATACATGCATGCAGCCGATTGATATCAACATTGAACAGAGCAGAGCACCACACCGGTAGCATCTGACAACAGTAAGTTATAGGTTATAATTTCATTTACTAAAATCCCCATGGTTTAAAGCAAGCCCATGCAATAACTCTCCAAGAACAGAGAGACAGTTCACACCTCATCAGATCAGGATAGTACAGACCCAGCCCAGCCTCACAGGAACAATGGACACTGGCTTAGGCAGCAATGGGGGAATCTATTGGACCCTAAAAGGAGTCACCCCCTTCCTTTGGGCAGTATGGGACTGCGATGAGGTAATGCTCACCTGACTCAGAAGGTGGAGGGGAACAAATCTAAGAGGAAAGAAAGGCCGTGGGAGAGACATTTTGCCATGCTCTCTCTCTTCTACCTACATCTACAAACACCACCACCAAGAAATTGAAAAGCTGATCAAAGGGGAAAGCCTGATAGAAAAGTAACCAGCCAGCCTGTGGTGAGAAGCATCTTAGTTTTTAAGGACACTGAAAGTGTTAAAATTAGCTTAGAATGTGTTTTGCTTTTATTTCATTTGACCAAATCTGACTTCTTATACTTTAACTCATAATTACTTAAAATCGTTCTTTATAGTTAATAAGTCTGTTTGTTTATTCTGCCAGAAGCAGTGTGTTTGGTGTCAGAGGCTCCCCTTCAGATAACAAGCCTGATACATATCAATTTCTTTATTAAACTGACAAACTTATATACGTTTGCAGCATCCAGTGGGCATAACTGGACACTGTTAGACTGAGGTTCCCAGGATTTTGTCTGGTACTGGAGATATTGGCTAGTGTCATTCGCTTGCAAGTATCTGGGAGCAGCTTACATGCCAGAGGCTGTGGGTGAACAGCCCAGCAGTGTAGTTTCTCACAGCACAGCAGGGTAAGGCTGGCTCCCAGAGTCAAGGATTGGAGAGGCCTAGAACATCACTGCTCCAGACAACACCAGAGGGGAACATCACAGACATCCGCCCAAGCTCAGAGCTGTTGCCTGATGCCATTCTGTCACCATGAGGGGCCATCATCCAGCTGCCCTAGACCACAGAACCACAGAACTGAGTTCTTATGACCCACCCCTCCCAGTAACTTACTCATGTTCCATCTGACTTCCACCTAGGCTGTAGGCAATCTGGGCTTCTAGTTTACCTCTTCAAGGACAACATGGCAGGAAAACAAAGACCACAGGCTTAGCAAAGGGATTTCTTAACCACAGAGCTCTTGAGATCTTTGAGACCTCTACAAAAGTTCTGAAATGGTCAGCCACCTGCCCTCCAATAGGGTCCCTGTCTCTGTGCCATCTGCTCGCATCCTGTACTTTGCATATCCATCTTGCATCCCTTGTATTCCTCCTTGTGGATCCCCTGTGTAGCAAAAATAAAATTGTTGCATACGGTTGCAGCAATAGTTGAAAGACAAACATAGTTGAAGTCTCCAGATTGCAGTCTTGATGGCTCTGAGTGAAAGTTCCTCTGTGAGGTCTGGAACACTTGTTTTGAGCAGGACATCTCTTTTGAAAGTAGAACAACAGATTGTCCTTGGACAAGTGCAGACTTGTGCAGTCACTATGGCAATATTTCCACTTGGGGTATGTCTACTTTGCAACTAGACACTCGTGGCAGACCCAGGCCAACTGACTAAGTTTTGCAGACTTTGGGCTAAGGAGCTGTTTAACTGCAGTATAGAAGTTCAGGTTCTGGCTGCAGCCCAAGCTCTGGGACCCTCCCACCATTCTGGGTCCTAGACCCCAGGCTCCAGCCCAAACTTGAATGTCTACACCACAGTTAAACCGCCCCTTAGCCCAAGCCCTGTGAGACAGAGTCAGCTGGTACACACCAGACAGGGGTGTCTAATTGCAATGCAGACAGACCCACTTAGTGCCACATACAGTTCATGATCTGATACCATCCTATTGCATTCTATCACAAAAGGCAAACAAAAAAACAAAGGCCATCCTTCCCACAGAACTTTTACTCACAAAAAAGGAAACGAACCAGAGACTTCTTGTAATAACTGGGACTACAAATGTATTGTGATGGTAAGATCAATTGTGAAAAGTTCTGGGGAAATTCATAAAATGCCACCATAATTTCTATTAACCAATGTTAATGGGAAAAGGTGCAAGAAACCTAGAAAGAGAAACGGGATTAGTTTCTACTAAAAAGGCCACATTGACAGTATCCAAGAACCGTTAAAATTCTATTTGTTAAAAACAGATAATGTGGCAAGAGAAGTTAATGAACCAAAATGGGAATGTCAAATATTAGGTGTAATTGGTGGACACAATATGGAGGGGATGGGCTATTCCACCCATCATTCAATTTTAAAAAACAAAAGGAACAGAAGAAAGTTCCTGGAGCAAGCTCCACCGTCATGCCAGTCCCCCTACCATTTCCTAGTAACCCAGACCATCTTTGTTCTAATACCGAAGGATGTCCTGACTAGCTCATGCCAGAGAGAGAAATTCAGATGGCATTGATATCCCTACCCACTCTAGCTGAAATCCACTTACTACCTGAGATAAAATGGGATCACATGTGAATAACTTTGTGGTATGTGTTTTTTTTATCAGTTTAACAAAATAAATAATACAAATATTGCTGTCACAGCTGCAGAATTTCACTACGGGAGTACATTGGAGGGGCCTCTATAGTTGGAGTTGTGGCTCGTGTGAATAGCAGCACAAATACAGCTCTCATGTGAATTTGCCTATTATAGCAGGGCTGCATTTGACTTACTGAGTGCTGCAGATTCTGTAGTCCCACTGCCTGGTAGAGGGGGAACTGTTTGCTATTCTTTCTAGCATTCTTCAGCACCTGGAATGCTGGTATCTGTGTGTGTCATGCTGCTGAGTTAGAATAGATGCCATGCCACATGGATGGGTGGGCTAGAGAGACAGAGATCACCGCTGGCATGAAGAGAGAATGGCATGTCACCGCAGGCCTCAAAATATCTGAGCCCCAGAGCGGTGGATGAACAGAGGGAAGATTAGTAGTCCACCACCTAACCCGCTGGCATTGCCCAATCCAGTGCGCAAGCTCACAAAAAATAGCCAGGTGGTTGGGGGAAAATAATGTGGATTCAAAACTGTGTAACAGGCCAGATCCCCAACTCGTGTAAATCGGCCATAGCTCAATTGAAATCAGAGGGCCAGATCCTTAGCTGGCATCACTAGCCCTATGTGTGACAGAGACAAAGTCTGATGCTCTGGACCTGCTCTGCATGAAGCCGGACAGGACTCTGGGTAGCATAACTCCCCTCAGGGCACGCTGTCCAGGGCAAAAAACATCTGTGGCTTAAGTCTTCCTGTTTGGCATTCAATATCCCTGTTCACACTGCACACTTCCCCTTGGTGGGGGAAGCCAGAGGGCCCTGCAGCCCAACTCCACAGTCAGACATGACTCTCAGCCAGCTTTGTGAAGCAGAAGGGTTTACTAGTAGACAGATACACAGTGTAGAACAGAGATTAGTAGCACAAAAGTCAGTGACTTTCAGCAAAGTCTTTCTTGAGGGGACACTGGGCCAGATGGCCTGGACTCCCCGCTCTTCCAGTCTTCCACTGCAGACAGCCCCAGATCCCTGTACCTGGCCTTTGACACACCCATTGCTTCTCCTCCAGTCTTTGTCCTGCTTCCCTGGCAATGTGTGACTTGGCCACATCCCACTCCTGGTTTTCAGGTTATGAAGGCGTTGTCCATCACCTACATGCAGACCACTGAGCAGCCTCACCTGCCCTGAGGGTCGCAGAAAAAGTCATACACTTAGTTCCCACCACCTTGGCATTGGTGCAATATGCAGTGAAACAGAAGGGCACACAGTGTTAGTATAGAGCAGTAAGACTCACATGCAACATAGCAAGGTGAATAAAACCCCACTTCATCACAAACTGTATCAATTTACACCTACTCAGGACATGGCCCTAAGTCAGGGATGGGCAAACCAGCCAGTCAGCCAGCTGTTTTAAACCAGCTCTCAAGCTCCTGCTGGGGAGTGGTGTCTGGGTCTTGCCCCTCTTCAGGTCTCCAGCACTCCAGCTGGGGAGCAGGGTTGGGGGCTGCTCCATGCTGCTTCACCCTGCTCCATGGGCCCCCTCCAGTTCCTATGAGCTCCAGTGGCCCTGCCTCAATGGCCCTCTCCAACACTCCAATGGGAGCAGTAGGTGAAGTGCCTGTGAACGGGAAAGAATGCTGAGCCACCTGGCTGCCCCTCCGCATAGGAGCAGGAGTTGGAACATGCCGCTGTTTCTGGGAGCCACATGAGGTAAGCATAGGTGGAGCCTGCAGCCCTGAGCCTCTCCCCGCACCCAAACCCCCTGCCCCAGACCATCCCACCCTCCAAACCCCTTGGACACTGCCCAGAGCACCCTCCTCCACCCCAAACTACTCATCCTCAGCCCCACCCAAAAGTCTGCACCCCCAGCCGGAGCCCTCATCTTCTCCTGCACTCCAAGCCCAATTTTGTGAGCATTCATGGCCTGCCATATAATTTCTATTCCCAGATGTGACCCTTGTGCCAAAAAATGTCCCCATCCCTGCTCTAAGTGTTCAATCTTTGCCTCTGGGTATTTCTTAGTCACCAACATGAAGCAGCCATGGCAGCCTGAGCTGTGCGTTCCTTTGGTAGCTGCATCCCCAGTGCTGCTGGTGCAATGTAGGAGAAAAACAAAATCCCTGCTCCCCCAGAGGTAATTATATGACAGCATTGAAGGAACAGGCTATTCCAGGCCAGCTGGGGTTCTGGTGCCATTAAGCTCTGAGTTATTGTATGTCACATGTCTGTGCAACAAATATATACTTCATTCTGCAAACAGCTTGGGAAACGCTTTGAGCCTGGCGTTTTTTTAGCCAAGAGTCCTTCTAGGGATTCTGCCATCGTGTGAGATCCAGGTTAGGTACTGTTCCCCTCTGTGGGGTTAGGATCAGGTAGGGCAGGGTGTCATGGTGGTTTGCCCCTGAGCTGATATTAGGGTGAGGTTCACATCCCTGGAGACCAGATTCAGCTATTTAGCCCCAGAGCAGGGATGTCCTGGGCTGTGACCGTGTTTGAGTCCTACACCATCCAGGATCAGCTCTAGAACTGGGGGTGGGGTGGGGTTCAGTCCTTGATCCCAGTTAGTCCTTTGTATCTCAGCCAAAGCTGCCTGAGGAGGGGAGCAGGGAGCATCCATCTGTGGAGTGGATCTCTGTCTGCTAGGAACTGCAGAGAGACCCAGCAACTCAGGACATCCAGCCAAGGTACCTGGCAACGGCTGCTGGATAATTCAGTGATGAGTGATAGATAGCTAATGACCAATGAATCCTAGCACTGGAGGATCAAATGCATCAGAAAATGGGGAAAAATCTACGAACATCAACACAGTAAATTTTGCCCTTACAAGATAATATTTTACTCTATTAATATTGCATATCAATATATGAGGCATATTTAATAACAGAAATATGTATTGTATTTGGAATTATTACAGAGTTCTGCTCTCACTTTAGTCAAACACCTACAGCCTGTCAGATTTTTTTTTCAGTAGAAAATTTTGACTTTTTATAGAAGTTCCAAAAATCCCCAATTTTTGTGGGATTTTTTTGTTAACTGAGAAACAAATATTTTCAGCTAACGTGCTGAATACTGGACAATTTCATCTGACATCCCTCTCCCCTACATTGGGTTTGAAATTGAGCAAATTTTCATAGAAAGGTTCAGCTGTCCTCTCTAGCTGTCTGTCTAAACTGAGGCACAGGGAGGGCTATCCCTTTCCTAATGATTCCCAATATTCTGTTCACTTTTTTGACTGTCGCTCCTAGAAGCACATTCATTGCCATTGAACTTCCATTGAGAAGATGTCTCAGGTGAAGGAGGGAATTTCTAACCGAAACCCAGGAGCGATACCCAAGAATAGCCAAGAGCCAAGTGATCAGGACACTTGTCTGGGCTTCTCAAAATCAGGCAGAGCTGGAAATGGAACCTAGGTCTCCCACAGACCATGCGAGTGTCTGACCCACCCCTGTGTTTTGGCCGATGAACATTACATTATTTATAGAAAGTGGGAGAGGGCTAACAGCCGAAATTGAGAGAGAGAAAGCCCAAGATTATTTACAGTCTTGGTGGATAGGATATTAACTTAGAACATGGGAAATCCTGCTTCATGCACCTGCTCTGAATCAGGCATAAATGGCAATTATTTGGACTCTTGCAGTCCAGGGAAAGGAATCTTCCATCATCTAAAGAAAGGATCCATGCAGGGCAGGGGAGAGGAATGTCTTCAAAGAGGAGAAAGCATGGACCTTTAGATGTTCTACTTAAAAATGCAAGACTGCAGACCTTTGGGCTAATGTTTCTGGTCAGATAGGGTTAGGGTGATATAAAGAAAAAAAAAGAAGGCAAGGGGACATGGCAGAAATCTTTTTGTTTTAAGTCTGGGATATTCAAAAGGATAAAATAAATTTAGGTGCCTAACTCCCTTTGGGCACTCAATGGGAGTTGGGCACCTGATTCCCTTAAGCTTTTCTGAAAGTCCCAGTCATTTGCAACATCCTCGAGTAAAAGTCACTGTATTTTTCCAGATTCTGCAGCACCCACAGCCCCTTGTTTCTGCTCTATTTTCTCAGGATGCTGCAGAGTCAGTTACAGGTCCCTCCACAAGGCCAAGCCCATCCCTGGTCCCTCTCCATGGAAATCAGATTTGTACCCAAGATTTGCTCCCTGATGTTGAGCTGTTTTCTACTCACTGCCTTTGTAATGCCCACTGGGGATAATCACAGCTCTGTGTTCCCTGTGGGAGTTTCCTAAGGGATTCCCAATTCAATGTCATTGATTACTTTGGTTGCTATTAGTACATGAATCCCTGGGCTGATGTTATGTTCCTTACACAGCATGCAAAACCTAAATGCTGTGTGGACAGGGAATAGATTGCACCCCAGTAAGGGGTCCTAACAGGGCAGAACAGTCCTTGGCCTTAGCACCCACTGACCATCTGGAAAGAGTTGGTTTTTCAGTTCACGCCTCATTTCCATGTGAATGCTAGAGACAGGATGGGGCAGGCTGGCTCAGGAGAGAAGAAATGAAGTAGCTGCTTTCACCTCTAGGTCACCTGTTCTAACTCAGCCCCAGCAAGCCGTAGATTGGTTTTGTGTCTCATTTTCTTGGATATATCATGACAGCACCCACCAAACATCCCATCCATCCAAACTGGGACCAGGTGACCCCCTGCGGACAGTCTCAGCAGAGCTCAAGGACCAGCTCTGAACAGAGAAGACCATCTCAAATCTGGGAGAGGGTAGTTCAGGCTCCCAGTTCCACGGATTTCACAGCCTCTCCATGGAGACTGTGATAGCCATCAAAGGGGACAGTTGTTGCCAATCAGACTAGCGGTGGGTTCAGTAGGGATGGGCCATGGTCTAGAACCAGAAGCTCATCTCCTAAGCATGAGCTTTGGGGAAGTGTGGAGCCTAGTACAGAGTCCTGTGTTTGAGCTAGACCCAGCTTCCATGTGCAACGTGGCATATTCCTGCTACTCCTTCGTTCAGCCAGGCAACCCTCACCTCTTAAATAGCAGGGAAGACTCAGTCCTGATACCATTGGAGTCAATAGAGTTGGAGCTCCTTAGGACAGAAGGGATCATTTTAATAATGTAATCTGACCCCCAGTACAGCACAGGCCAAAGAATTCCCCCAAAATATTTCCTGAAGCAGATCTTTTAAAATCCATCCAATCTTGATTTAACATATCAGGAGGTAGCCATGTTAGTCTGTATCCACAAAAACAATAAGGATTCTGGTAGCACCTTAAAGACTAACAGATTTATTTGGGCATAAGCTTTTCTGGGTAAAAAAAACGTCATTTCCTTCAGATGCAACCTTGATTTAAACATTGACAGTGATGGAGAATCCATCACCACTGTTGGTAGGTTGTCCCAAGGGTTAATAATCCTGACTATTAAAATTCACACCTTATTTCCAGTCCGAATTTGTCTGACTTCAACTTCCAGCCATTGGGAACTACTTAAACAAGTTAGAGGTCTTCAAGTTGGCAGGGCCTGATGAAATACATCCTAGAATACTTAGAAACTGGCTGAAGAGATCTCTAGGCCGCTAGCAATTATCTTAGAGAAAGTGGAGGATGGGATAGATACCAGAAGACTTGAAAAGGGCAAATACAGTATGTATCTATAAAAAGGAGAATAAGGACAATTCAGGGAAATAGAGACCAGTCAGCTTAATGTTGGTGCGTGGAAATATAATGGAACACAGCATCAAACATACTATTTGTGAGCACCTAGGAGAAAATCAGGTAATAAGTAACAGTCAGCATGCATTTGTTGAGAATGAATCATGTCAGACCAACCTAATATCCTTCTTTGATAAGGTGACAAGCCTTGTAGATGGGGGAAAGCAGTGGATGTGATATATCTTGACTTTGATAAGGCTGGTGATACTGTCTCACATGACTTTCTTAGAAATAAACTACAGAAACATAACTTAGAAGAACCTACTATAAGGTGGGTGCACAAGTGGCTGGAACCATGTTTGGCAGTAGTTATCAATGGTTCACAACTGAGCTGGAAGGGAATATTTAGTGTGGTCCCTCAGGGATCTGTCCTGAGTCAGATTCTATTCAATAACTTCATAAATGATTTGGTTAATGGCACAGACGTACACTTATAAAGTTTGACGATGATACCAAGCTCGAAGGGGTTGCAAGTGCCTTGGAGGACAGGATTAGAATTCAAAATGATCTTGACAAACTGGAGATAGGATCTGAATTAAATAGTATGAAATTCAAAGTAGGCAAATTCAAAGTACTACATGCAGGAAGGAACAATCAATAGCACAAATACAAAATGGGAAATGACTGCCTCAGAAGGAATACTGCAGAAAAGGATCTGGGGATTATAGTGAATCATAAAGCAATGTATTACTGTTGCAAAAACAGTGAACATCATTCTGGGATATATTAGTAGGAATGTTATAAGCAAGACAAGAGAAGACTCTTGCTGTAGATAAAAGATTTCTTGGTATGTTTGGAGTGGACCCAGGCAGACCCATCATATCTGGGCACATCACTCTTACTGAAGGAATATCAGGACTCCTAGAAACCGTCCTCAAACCACACAAAGGGAAAGCTTCCTCCACAGCTGACTTCCTCCACAAATTCTGCAGCATTAACAACCTCCCTCAGAACAACATCTTTGCTACCATGGATGCCATCTCCCTATACACCAATATCCCTCACAATAACGGCATAGCTGCCTGCATCACATATTTACCACCCAAGGAATAACCCTCAGATATCCCAAACACATCATCATATTCATCCACTTCATCTTCACCTATAACAATTTCACTTTCAACATCTTTTTTCTTTTGGTCTAAATCATGGGAACTACCACGGATACCAGATGGCTCCCCAATTCACCAACCTCTTCATGGGTCACCTTTAAGAAGAATTTCTGGAGAAAAGCACCATAGTAAGATGGACAGAAGAGACTTTTCCAGATCTGTGGACTGCCCTCTGCACCGACCCCATGCTGGTAACTCCAGACTGGGAGAAAGAGTTTATCTTACAACTGAGGCCTCTGAGGTCAGGTTGGGCGGGGTCCTTTCGCAAATGGTCGGAGAAGAAGAACACCCAGTCCTGTTCCTCAGTAGCAAACTCCTGCTTAGGGAACGTTAATATGCTGTAGTAGAGAAGGAATGCCTGGCAGTAAAGTGGGCCATAGAAAGCCTATGCTACTATCTACTCAGACGGAGGTTTACCCTCATCATGGACCATGCTCCCCTGAAGTGGATGCACCAAAGCAAAGAAAGAAATGCAAGAATAACGAGGTGCTTCCTGTCATTATAATCCTTCTCCTTTAGAATACAACATAAGCCCAGAATCCAGCACAGCAACGCTGATGGCCTGTAGAGGGTGCACAGTTTGCCGACCCAGGTAGCCCAATCCCGTAGTACTGCCGGGGGAGGGGGAGGTAGAAAACAGTACAAGAAGGTTAAAAGACCCTCCTTCCTATCAACTGAGAAAGGGTGTCAATCAGGTTCTGCTGAGAAAGGATTACCAGAGCGGTTCGCTGCTCTAGGCCAATGTGGCTGAGGGAATTGGCATGGACTGAGGGATGAGCTAGCTGCTGCTTCCTACCGCTCCCATTGGCCTGGATCGGCGAACCATGGCCATTGGGTGCTGTGATCGGCCGAACCTGTGGAGTTGGCAGGCAAACAAACCCACCAGGTCTGCCAAGGGGCTTACCCCTGCGAGCCACATGCCAAAGGTTGCCCATCCCTTTTCTAATATAACCATGGAGGATCCCCTGACCAGGCCAATATCTCACCAGGCTGAGACCTTTGTCTCAGTTGCACTTTGTGGCCATGTGCTGGGTGATGCAGGTCAGAGGCTACCTTGGCGGCAGTGTTCAGAAGAGGGGATTGGGGCCAGACAGAGGAAGGAGGTGAGTGAAGGAGGAATGAAGTGGTGGCTAGGACTTGCCAATGGGGAAAAGGAAGAGAGAATGAGTGCTTGGAGGTATGACGCCATATCTGGGGTGTGTTGCTGAGCAGAGGAGGGGCCTGGTTGGCAGAGGGGTTAAGCAGGGCTTTCTGAGGAAGCTGAATCAGGAACTCTGGGTGGAGAATTGGCTCTGGGCCATGGGACAGGGAGTCTCAAAGAACAGGAGCTGAGAGCATCTGTGGGGCATAGGGTTGTCAGAGGGGAGAGATGGGATTAGGGGCTGTAGAAGTTTGTTTGGGGGATGGGCTGTGTGAAGCAGAGGGAGGGAGATGCTGAGGGACTAGTGTAAGAGAAGTTTAATGAGTGGAGAATGCAGCATGGGCTGGAGACAAAGTACTTGAATCTCCTACTTAGACCAGAGATATTCTGTTATACCTTTTCTAATTTACCCTGGATGGAGCGAGAGGGGAATCTGCCCCACTGTGAACATACAGGGACCCCCCCATTAACGTCTCTCTTGATACTGGGGTAAGGAAACTTGGGAGCCTACTTCCATATTGGTAGCTCTCTCTTTTCCTAACTCTATAAGACTTGGTAATGGGTCAGTTCATTGGCTTTTTTTTACCTATTTTCACTTCCATAAAGACGTCCGTTGCTCAACGCAGTCACCTCTATATGGAATGTGGGAAAAATGAAATAAAATATTACGCCGTAATGTCATTTCCATTGAGAAATTAGCTCTAATGAAGTTATAGCACAAACACAGACTTAATCCCTCGATGTTCAAACACTGCTCTCAGGAAGTCAGATGGAGCATTGCCAGTGACTCCAGTGGCGTCAGGATTGGGCCTTCCTTGCTGAGAGCTGAGAGTTGTAAGGCTGAAAGGAGAAGAATATTTTAAACAGGAATTCATCACATTGCAAATGAAGCAAAGAAGGGCCCAGTTCAGACACTGGGATCAATATTAGGGTCCATGCTTCCCCACAGCTCAGGTGAGGGTGGCTAGGATGTGAAATTCTTTTTCTGGCCCACCCCGACCGAAGCCTTCACTACTTTGATTGGAAACAATTGTCCGTGCTGATGGATATCATAGTCTCCATGGCAGGGGTGGCTCAAGACACCAGCACACCAAGGGCATGCCTGAGGAGGCAAGCCATAGGGGGCACTTTGCTGGTCACTGTGAGGGCAGCAGGCAGGTTGCCTTCGGCAGCATGCCTGCGGAAGGTCCTCTGGTCCCGTGGCTTTGGCGGACCTCCCACAGGTGTGCCGCCGAATCCGCAGGACTGGGGACCTCCCACAGGTAAGCCGCTAATGGCAGCCTGTCTGCCGTGCTTGGGGGGGCAAAATACCTAGATCTGCCCCTGCTCCACGGAAAGAACATTGTGACATTCCCCATGGTACAATCTGGACAGCTGAACAGCTGTGTCCCCTCCATTCTCCCACCTGGCGTGCCTTTTACACTGTTTTGCTGTGAGATAAACCACTCCTGATCCTGTTCACATTCAGCCTCCAGAATGCAACATCATTCCCAGCTGCATTACATGAATGCTCTGGCCAGCCATTTCTGGTTTACATACAGGTTGATACCAGCAAACTCCCAGACCCAGACCTACCCCCAGAAATGTACAACTTGTACTGCCCAGCTTTCTACTGGATAATGCAAGCTGATATAAAGTCCATCATTTCATCAATGGAAAATGATATGCACAAATCTTGTTATCTCAAGTGGAGGTTAACACACTTCAATCCAAACACACAGTGCTTTAAATGAAACAATCAAACAAGTTTATTAACTACAGAAAGATGGATTTTAAGTGATTACAAGTAATGAGGCTTAAAAGTCAGAATTGGTTACAAAGAAAATAAAGGTCAAAACACAGACTGATATCCGACATAGCAAGTTAATCGGAGTCAAAGCAAAGGGCTTTCTCACCACAGGCTTTTCACAGTCTTTTATAGATTCATACATTCTAGGACTGGAAGGGACCTCTAGAGGTCTTCTAGTCCAGTCCTCTGCCCTCATGGCAGGATCAAATACTGTCTAGACCATCCCTGATAGACATTTATCTAACCTACTCTTAAGTATCTCCAGAGATGGAGATTCCACAACCTCCCTAGACAATTTATTTCAGTGTTTAACCATCCTGACAGTTAGGAACTTTTTCCAAATGTCCAACGTAAACCTCCCTTGCTGCAGTTTAAGCCCATTGCTTCTTGTTCTATCCTTAGAGGCTAAGGTGAACAAGTTTTCTTCCTCCTCCCTAAGACATCCTTTTATATACCTTTACTAGCTAGAAGTCTCCTGACCAGGATCCTTCCCCCAGTTCAGCATTTCTTCAGGCATTTTAGCTGTCATGAGCATAGAGGAGTGGAGGAGAGAGGTGATTTGTCTTGTGTGCGGTCAGAAAACAAAAAAAAACCCATGAAATCTCTTGGTGGAAAATTTCAACTTTTCCTCTAAAATCCCCAGCTCAAAATTTACTCGGGGTAGGCAACTGAAGACTTTGAACTGAAAAGCATAAATTTTATAAAGAAAATGAAAATATCTTTTTTGTTTTCACTTTTCAAAGAGAACATCACAATTTTTTTTAAAAAAAGGTTTTGCTAAACCCCCAATTCTTTCTTTCTTTCTTTCTTAACAAACAAACAAACAAACAAACAAACAAACAAGAAAGCAAACAAACTTCACCCCAAAATTTCCAGCCAGTCTTAAGCTTTAAAAAAGGATTGAGGAACTTTACTGTTCTCTAATAACACCATACTTGGAAGCCCATTGATGCTATTGCATCTGTTTTGATTTATGTTTCAAAGGAAAGTGTGTTCTGTGGTGCCTCCAATGATAAATCTGATAATCTATAGTGTGAGGAACAAAGACACCAAAGCTGCTCTGAGTAAAGCGACTAGGGGAGGTTATTCACCAGGAGTAAAACAGCTGTCTTTCTCCCTTGAACAAGATATCAGACTGTGTTTCAGCAACACTGTGGGGAGGGGTAACAGTGGTTTGAGCATTGGCCTACTAAACCTAGGGTTGTGAGTTCAATCCTTGACGGAGGGATTTGGGGAATCATCCTGCTTTGAACAGGAGGTTGGACTAGATGAGCTCTTGAGGTCTCTTCCAACCCTAAACATCTATGATTTCTAGACACTACTGTAATACAAATATTAAAATAAAACTGAGTAAATGGCAAAGCTGCTACCCACAGAATTTGCTTTATGAAGACTTGCACAGGGAGAGAGGTGAATGAAGTAGCCAAAGCCTGTCTATCCTGACATGACTGATTGATAGATGGACATGGAGGAGGTCAGTGGGCGTCAAACCTTCCTGCTCCAGCACCATACCCAGTATCCAACACTGATGCCATTTGAGCACACATTCTATAACTAGGTGCACAGAACATACACATAGCAAGACACAACCCATTCCCCAAAGAGCTCACAGGGAAGTAGATAAAGCAGAGAAAGATATGGAAAACTGAGGCAAGGAGAAAGGAAGTGGCTGGCCCAACGTCACACAGAAGGTCAGTGGCAGAGACAAGGATAGACCCCAAGTCTCCTGACTGTCACACAAAGAAGACACAAATTCACAGAGGCAAATGATACAACACAGCAGTAAGCGAGTGATGCTACTTACTCATCAGCTCATAACTGTGTAAGAATAGCTGGCACTGGGTTCCATACATCAATGTATGGACAGACAGCAGGCTGTCTATGTGGTGCTGGGGTGGAATAATCACAGATAAATTGCCATGTAGGACATCAGGGGAGTCTATGCCATATTTCCCTAGAAAATGGAAATTAAGTTGTGCTGGTGTTTTAGAATTTCAGTTCCATGCCCAGACTGAGAGCCTGCTGTTGGTTACAATAGAGGGCCATTTTTTGCAGACTGTTGGATTTGGCTTGTACTTTGTTCCATCTTCTTACTGGTCTTGGCTCAGATCTTCAGATGGTGCCAACTGACCCAGCTCCACTGGTTTTAGCGAGATGTGCTGATTATCATGTGACAAACCTAGTGGTTTGATTGTCAGAGGGTGAGGAGCACTCACCTCTCCTGCTCAATGGAAGTGACGAGTGCTCTGCTCCTTTGACAGTCACATCAGGAGTTACTCTGCACAGCAGAATTGGGACCATTCCCTCTGTCACTTCAATACTGCCCATTGTCCTTCTCCTTCCCTCCACAGGTATCACACAATGTACTGAGGAAGAAAATGTCCAGCTGAACCACTGTGACCGAGTTCCTTCTCCTGGGTTTCTCTGAGGTTCAAGAGCTGAAGGTTTTGCACTTTGTGGTGTTTCTGGTGCTTTACCTGGCAACCCTAATGGGGAATCTTGTCATCATCACAGCCATAGCCTGCAACTACCGTCTTGACAGTGCCATGTACTTCTTCCGGATGAATTTGTCCATCCTGGACCTTGGGTCCATCTCTGTCACCATCCCCAAATCCACAGCCAATACCTTCATGAACACCAGGGTGATTTCTTATTCCGGATGTATCACTCAAGTCTTTCTTCTCTTATTCTTTGCTTCAGCAGATTTTGCCTTACTGACCATCATGTCGTATGATCGATACATCGCTATCTGCCAACCTCTGCACTATAAGACCGTGATGAACAGAGAAGCATGTGTTCAAATGGTGGCCATTACCTGGATTTTCACTATTCTGTATTCTGCTGTGAACACGTTTCCGTTAACTTTCTGTGGAGGCAACGTGGTGAACCAATTCTTCTGTGAAATCCTCCAGCTACTCAAGCTCACCTGCTCTGACTCATACCTCAGCGAAAGTGGAGTTATTGTCTTTAGTTTGTGTTTAGTCTTAAGCTGCTTCTTTTTTATAATTGTGTCTTATGTTCAGATCTTCAAAACTGTGCTGAGAATCCCCTCTGAGCAGGGCCGGCGTAAAGCCTTCTCCACCTGCCTCCCTCACCTCACTGTGGTCTCCTTGTTCCTTTTCCCTGGCACCTTTGCATACCTAAAACCCATCTCCAGCTCCACATCAGGCATAGATCTTGTGGAATCAATTCTCTATTCTGTGATGCCTCTCAAGATGAATCCAATCATCTACAGTATAAGGAACAAGGAGTTTAAAGCTGCCCTGTGGAAAATGATTGGATTGAGGCTATTCACCAAGAATAAAATGTTTGCCTTTTCCCCATAACCACAATGTCATTCTGTGTTTCTTTATAAATATAATCTACTGTTGACATTATTTTATCCATAAGAATGTAGCATGCAATCTATGTATGAACATTGGAGTATTTACACCAGCAAAATCTAGTCAATGACGTTAATCTATGTTTGCACCAGCGTAAATAGGTTAAAAAATCTATCTATCTATCTATCTATCTATCTATCTATCTATCTATCTGTCTGTCTGTCTAATGATTTTATAAAGCAACCCATCAATACACTTTCTGATCAGTAACCATAGTAAAGTCTCTAGTGTACATCCTGGAGTCTCTGTCTCTTGATTTTTGGGGATAAAAACTCTATTTGAAGTGTCGTGGAAAAGGACCACCACTCAGTTGAGTTGATCAGACAGCCGGAGGCTCCTTTATTGATTAATCAGAGAATACAAGCATATATGCAGGGAGAGACGACTGGGACAGTCGCTCTACCTTACAGCAGTGGTACCTGGGTTTATATAGCCAAAAACCGCACATTAGCATATGAACTCATGCATCCGAAGATACCATATTTGGTTAATACAATGACACCATTTACTAAAAATATATAAAATGAGCTAATTTGCAAGCGTGCTCTTTGTAACTTCCCCTTTTTACGGGTTGTTGTGTTTGTCAGGATCTTGACACCTGGTGTCCACCTACTTGCGGTTTCTGCAGCTGTGTTCCCAAGCAAAATTTTGAGGAACTTGGGTCCAAAAATACATGTTTGTTCCTTTGGCCAAGTTACTTGGGGTTATTTTATGCGTGCATAAGCTACTTAATAAACTATAGTGACCTAGCAGTAGCCAGTCTATTCCGGTAGTAATGGATGGGTTATACAAGGGACTTTATGTTAATTTAGTCCCTTAAAGGCAGCATTTAGCTAATTGTTTAGCAGCTTTTTAATTATATAAAATGTTATAATACTAGTGTATAGAGAAATCAGAGAGTGAGCCTCAGGAGGGTTAGTGGAAAATCAGCTTTTCTTACTTTACTATGTTAGTATGATTGAGGTCTAAGGCCTTGATGTAATTATTAGCTTGATCAAGACCCGACTTTTGGGCCTAGGGTTAGTTTTCTTTGTCAGAAGTAACAGTGAAGCTGTTTGTATTTTTGCTTTTCTATGTTTCTCAGTTTAGATAGTTATTTGTAATTGAACTGTTCATGGGTTGAGTTGTTTCTTTCTTACAGGTGTTTCTGTGGAGGTGATGAGTGTTTGGTTCGATGAGGTTGTCAATGTTTGTCATCTACGGTGTTTGCCCATGTGTCATTAACAGTAATTTGGGCTGTTTAAGTAGGGGCATTGCTAGCAGATCAAGGGATGTGATCGCTCCCCTCTATTCGACATTGGTGAGATCTCATCTGGAGTACTGATCCAGTTTTGGGCCCCACACTACAAGAAGGATGTAGAAAAATTGGAAAGAATCCAATGGAGGGCAACAAAAATCATTACTTGATGGTGGCACATCACTTAGGATGAGAGGCTGAGGTAACTGGGATTGTGTAGTCTGCAGAAGAGAAGAATGAGGGGGGGATTTGATAGCTGCTTTCAACTACCTGAAAGGGGGTTCCAAAGAGGAAGGATCTAGACTGTTCTCAGAACAAGGAGTAAAGGTCTCAATTTGCAGTGGGGGAGATTTAGGCTGGATATTAGGAAACACTATTTAACTAGAAGGGTGATGAAGCACTAGAATGGGTTACGTAGGGAGGTGTGGAATCTCCTTCCTTAGAGATTTTTAAGGTCAGGCTTTTCAAAGCCCTAGCTGAGATCATTTATATGGTGATTGGTCCTGCTTTGAGCAGGGATTGGACTAGATGACCTCCTAAGGTTCCTTTCAACCCTGATATTCTATGATTACTTTGACGGGATTTTCTGAGTAAGCCATAGGTTTGATTTCCACAATGACAAAGGGGTGGAAAAGAGGTTTCTGTGTAGCTGAGTTGTCACTGAAATTGTGTCAGAATGCTGGGATATTATTGTATTATTGTTTATATGCTGAAGTGCCTAGAGTCTTAATATTATTATTATTATTATTATTATTATTATTATTATTATTATTATTTAATAAAAGTTTTAAAAATAACTAAAAGTTGTGTCATTTTTGCTAGGTTGGAAGAGGCTATTTTGATGAGGAAGATTTTGTGTTGTTTCCCAAGGAATATCTGACTTGCAATAATGAGGCCAAATCTGGATCCCACTGAAGGGTTTAGGATTTCACGTCAAAAAGATCATGATTTGGCCAATGGTTTGGAAACAAAAAGACCCATTTTTTCTAATATCACCCCAGATAAAGTCAGTGTGACAAAGATGTAAGGGTAAAATTTCCCATGTTAGATATACTAGCTCCAAAGCAGAGGAGTTCCATTGACATTACCCATTTAATGCCAATGAAGTTTTGTCCAAAGATTCTGGGCTAAACTATGTATTGCTATACACATTGGTGTATGTGACTTGTGATCGTTAGGCTTAGAAGGATTTAATTTTTATTGATAAATGTTGATAAGTTAGTAAGAGGACCAAAACAAATTCACTGTGGCTAAACAGCAAAGTAATATAAGTATGGTAGTTAGAGGCAAAAAGTCACCTTTTAAACACTGGAAGTTAAATCTTACTGTGGAAAATCATAAGGAGAATAAAGCTCTGCAAGTCAAGTGTAGAAGTATAATTAGGTAGGTCAAGCCATAGAACAAGAGAACTTCACAGTTTAAACCCATGGCACAGGGACGGGGGCCTATTGAACAGCGGGGTTCTGTTCTGCGCAAGGAGGGGCCGACCGTGGCCAGAAGTAAGAAGGACTTGCTGAGAGTAAGGAGGACTCTGCTCAGGCGGAAACACTGATGGATTTCAGACTCCCAGAAGGGGTGAGACCAGAGCAAGGGAGAGGACATCTCAGGACACTGTTGTTTTCAAATAATGTCTAACACACAAGAGCTTTAAAAGTAAAGTTACTGTTTTTAAGAAATCCTTTAGCCCAGCGTGTATTCCCTGTTTTGCTGCTACATTGCATCTGAAAGGGTTAAACTAGATGCCCAAAGTCACCACAATCTAGGTGGAGCTTGGGTTGGGGGAGAAAGTGTGCGTAAGATACTGCGGGGTTTGGAAGAACTCAAAAACTTTATTTGAGGTCCAAAGCAGATGGATGGTTAAAAATCCACACCCTTAAATGACTCAGCCTCACTTGTGGACAGTGCTTTGTTGACGGGAACCGCTTTTGCTGTCAATATAGCTACTGCCAAGTGGGAAAGTGGATTAACTATGCCAATGGAAGAAGCTCTCCTGTGGGTGTAGAAGCGTCTTCACTTAAGCACTAAAGCGGTGCTGCTGCATCAGGGCACATATGCTGATGCAGAGTTTTAAGTGTTGCACTTAGGTACCTGTTAGAGGGTGTGACTTAGCACCACCTTTCTGGTCAGCATCTCCTGTAGTTTAGTTAGGTGCCTCCCCAGAAAGCATATTGGCTTTGATGGATCCCATTCTTCTGTGTCTGTCTCTCCCTGTTCATTGTACAGGGAACCTGGGCACCTAAGCAGGATTTGAAAATCCCAGTGATTTTCTAGGTACCCAAAGTTTAAGTGCTGAGATGTTCAGAGCTGCAACACAAAATTGCCTACTTTCTAAATGCATTTGAGTGCCTTGTGGGATTTTCAAAAGTTGCTAGGTGCCCAACACCCATGAAAACTATGAGCTTTAGGCACCTCAGTCCTTTTGAAAATCCTTTTTTGCATCTAAAAACCTTTGAAATTGTGGCACCCACGTCCTTTTGTGAATCTATCCCTGAGTGTCTGAAATCCTCTAAGAGGCTTTGAACATATACGCTTGGACAATTAGAGAGAGATCCAAAACCTTCTCAATACTGAGGGCTTTGGAAACTTCATCTGGGTGTTGTCAATGGCTCCTTTCTTAGTAATGGGCTGAACACAGACTCCAGTATCAAAAGTGCATAGCAACCTAGAAGGCAGTGACCATGAGATGGTTGAGTTCAGGATCCCCTAGGATGATAACATGAGGGGGAAAGGAGTCCAGGAGGGCTGGTTGTATTTTAAAGAATCCTTATTGAGGTTGCAGGAATGAACCATCCCAATGTGTAGAAAGAATAGTAAATATGGTAGGCAACCAGCTTGGCTTAACAGTGAAATCCATGCTGATCCTAAACACAAAAATGAAGCTTACAAGAAGTGGAAGCTTGGACAAATGACCAGGGAGAAGAATAAAAATATTGCTCAGGCATATAGCAGTGAAAGCAAGAAGGCCAAATCACACTTGTAGTTGCAGCTAGCAAGGGATGTTAAGAGTAATAAGGGTTTCTTCAGGTATGTTAGCAACAAGAAGAAGGTCGGGGAAAGTGTGAGTCCCTTACTGAACGGGGGAGGTAACCTATTGAGAGAGGATGTGGAAAAAGCTAAAGTATTCAGTGCTTTTCTTGGCTTCACAAACAAGGTCAGCTCCCAGACTACTCTACTAGCAGCACAGTTTGGAGAGGAGGTGACCAACCCAAGGTGGAGAAAGAAGTAGTTCAGGACCATTTCAAAAATCTGCAAGGGCATGGAGCCAGATGTGCTTCATCCAAGGGTGCTAAAGGAATTGGCGAATGTGATTGTAGAGTAATTGGCCATTATCTTTGAAAACTCGTGGTGATCCAGGGAGGTCCAGGATGACTGGAAAAAGGCTAGTGTAGTGCCCATCTTTTAAAAAGGGAAGAAGGAGGATCCGGGGAACTACAGGCCAGTCAGCCTCACCTCAGTCCCTGGAAAAATCATGGAGCAGGTCTTCAAGGAATCAATTCTGAAGCACTTAAAGGAGAGGAAAATGATCAGGAACAGTCAGCATGGATTCATCAAGGGCAAGTCATGCCTGACTAACCTAATTGCCTTCTATGAGGAGATAACTGGGTCTGTGGAGGAGGGGAAAGCAATGGATGTGTTATTCCTTGACTTTAGCAAAGCTTTTGCTACGGACTCCCACAATATTCTTGCCAGCAAGTTAAAGAAGTATGGACTCGATGAATGGACTATAAGGTGAATAGAAAGCTGGCTAGATCATCGTGCTCAATGGGTAGTGATCAATGGCTCCTTGTCTAATTGGCAGCCTGGGATACCCCTCCATTTTGTCTTCAGTTGGTTAAAGAGAGAGCCTCCCCACCACCCAGGATACTTGGAAGCAATTGGAACAAATGGCAGTGACTGCAAGGGGTGTGAGTGATTGCTGAACCCAGCCTAAAAGATTAGTCTGTAAAAGGGAGCATTCTGGAACTGGTGAGGATCTTATCTGTATTCAGTTTGATTAGACAAAGATTAGAGCATTTTATTTTGTTTTGCTTGGTGATTTACTTTGTTCTGTCTGTTACCACAGGGAACAACTTAAATCCTACTTTCTGTATTTAATAAAATCAGAGTATGTATTAATACTTGGGGGAGCAAACAACTGTGCATATCTCTCTACCAGTGTTATAGAGGGTGAACAATTTATCAAATTAATTTATTTGGTTTAGACCCCATTGGGAGTTGGGCATCTGAGTGTTAAAGACAGGAACACTTCTGTTAGCTGCTTTTAGGTAAACCTGCAGGTTTGGAGCACGTAATTCAGCCCCTGGGTCTTTGCTAGAGCAGACAGGAGTGTCTGGCTCTGGCAGGACAGGGTGCTGGCGCCGTGAGCTGGCAAGGAAGGCAGGGATAGAAGTAGTCTGGGCATATCGAGTGGCAGCTCCTAAGGGGGGTTCTGTGATCCAACCCATCACAACTATGATTTAGACCAACTGAGTAGCTTTGTGTTTAAGAAAACTCTTATCCAATCAGGCAAAAAAACAGAGCACGTTATAATGTATTAATTTAAAATGGTTCAAAGTGCACACGGGAAGTGCATGCCATGAAGTTCTTGCAAAAGAGTAATGGAGTAAGAAATATTCAAGGAAATAACAACAAATAATGAATAGTCACTGGAAAATCATGAGTTGGACGTAAACAGTCATAGAGAAAGAGGCACGATACATTGTCACTGATTTTTCATGATCTATCTATCTATCTATCTATCTATCTATCTATCTATCTATCTATCTATCTACATGATCTGATTTTATCTATTGTATATGTAGTACACACAACCATGTACAAACATGGTTTAATAAATATGAATTAATAATAATAACAGCAACCAGCTTTGGAGATTTAGAAACATTTGGATACTTGTGTGCATGAGAGAGGACTGGCTCCATAAAAAGCTACACGTTGATGTGAATGACTACTTCTCAATTGTTATGATTAAAAGTTTAGCTCAACCTCTTCTCCTCACTTTGTTCTCTTACTTCAAACCCTCTGGTCTAAGCTTTGTGCCTATTCCTGTCTTAGGGTGGAATCATGTGATTCACCATCTCTCAAACTGGGTCCCAACCGTGATTTCTCCAACTGTGTTTGGTGCCTGCATTTCTTCCCACAGGAACTGTGACCAGCAGTAAGTTAAGTGACTAGATGTCTTCACCATGCAAAGTGTGATTTATTTACCACAATAGGAACAAAGCACAACGTAAGAGAAAATATGAGCACTTCCAGATGGATCACGGCAGTAGTTTGGTGGAATCAAAATTTGGCCTTATTATTCAGACTTAGTTTGCCTTTAGGAACCATTTTAATACCTTTCTCTTCCAAATACCTTTCCACCATAGGAAGAACAATACAGTATTTATTTATTTTAATAAATTTAAATCAATAACAATAATACATACAGTTCTATAAGGCTCTAAGTGCCCTAACACATTATACATGACATAATAAAATCCCATCAGCATTAAAAACATCATCAGACACCTGAAGAAACTTTTTTTCAATTCTTCATTAAGGGAGAAAGCAAAACTTCAAGTCTCTCAGAAAACCCCATCAAGGTGATTATGACATTGACACCTTGAATAGATGGCAAAATAAATGGATACCACCATTTAGTCAGACATACTCCATCCTCCCAAGCTCCTCCCTCCCCCAAAAAAGTCACCTGGAAAAAAGAAACAAGTCAATGAATGAATCAACAAAATCAAGCAAAAGGAAAAAGAAACAAGCAAACACACAAGCCAAACATCTCATACCCCATCCTATAGGTGAGAGTAGCCCAATAAATCCCTATGACAGATAGATAGGTGCATATGTAGATAGATTCTGATCTTCTGTACACTGCTGTAATCTTTTTCTAACTCATTTGACTTCAGTGAAGCTAGTCAGACATACTCCACCCTCCCAAGCTCCTCTGTCCCTCAAGAAAGCCACCTGAAATAAAGAAGTCAACAAATGAATCAATAAAATCAAACAAAATGAAAAAGAAACAAGGAAACACACAAGCCAAACCTCTCATAACCCAGGCTATAGATGACAGTAGCCCTATATATCCCTATGATAGATAGATAGATAGGTGTATACGTAGATAGATTCTGATCTTATCTGGTGTAATCTTATTCTAACTCATTTGACTTCAGTGAGGCTAGTCCAGATTTCATGATTTCATAAACAGATTACATCCTAAATTCTCAAAGAGACAATTTTGTCATCAGTTGATTACATCTACAAAGAAACTCAGAATGAAATCACAGTCAAGTTGCAGTGATGGATATTTTAACTCTTGGTGAATAACCTCCACACAACCAGTTTCTGCAATGCAGCTTTGATCTCCTTGTTCCTAATGCTGTAGATGACTGGATTCATCACTGGAGGCACCAGGGAATAGAGAACACCCACTGCAAGGTCAAGACCTGATGCTGACTTCGAGGTGGGTTTCAGGTAGGCAAAGATGCCGGTGAAAAGCAACAAAGAGACCACAGTGAGGTGAGGAAGGCAGGTGGAGAAGGCTTTATGCTGTCCTTGCTCAGAAGGGATTCTCAGCACAGTTTTGAAGATGTGAACATAAGACACAATAATGAAAACAAAGCAGTTTAAACTCAAAAACACACTAAAGGCAAGAAGCCCAGCTTCACTGACATATGAGTCAGAGCAGGTGATCTTGAGTAGTTGGGGGATTTCACAGAAGAACTGGTTGATGTCATTGGACTGGCAGAAGGGTAACCTGAAGGTGTTCCCAGTGTGGACGGCAGAGTAGACAATACTAGTAATCCAGGCACTGGCTGCCATTTGGACACAAGCTCTCCTGTTCATCACTCTCTCATAGTGCAGTGGTTGGCAGATGGCGACATATCGGTCGTATGCCATGATGGTGAGTAAGGCAAGATCAGTTGCAGTGAAGAGGAGAAAGAGAAAGACTTGGGTGACACATCCAGGATAAGAAATCACCCTGGTGTTCATGAGGGAGTTGGCCATGGATTTGGGGATAGTAACAGAGATGGAGCCAAAGTCTAGGACGGACAGATTCACCAGGAAGAAGAACATGGGGGTTTGAAGATGGGGGTTGAGGGCTATGGCTGTGACGATGAGAAGGTTCCCCATCAGGGCTGCCAGGTAAATCACCAGGAACACCACAAAGTGCAAAATCTGCAGCTCCCGAACGTCAGAGAATCCCAGGAGAAGGAACTGGGTCAGGGTGGTTTGGTTGGACATTTTCTTTCTCAGTTCATTGTGTGATGGCTGTGGAGGGAAGGACAAAGACAGTGGGGGAATTACAGTGGCAGAGGCAGTGGCAATGATTTCCTGCTACAATATGATGTGAGTGTCAACAATGCACAGCACTCGTCACTGCTATTAACTACGAGTGGTGACTTATCACATGAATGTCAATTGGCACAGCTCCCTTAAACTCAATGAAGCTGCATCAGTTTGCACCATCTGAAGATTTGGCTCATGTTATGGCTTAATAAAATGCTGTGTGAAGGATGGAGCAAAGTACAATCCCAATGCAACCATTCTAGCCAAGATGGATCCCTTATTGCTACGAAGAGCAGGTTCTGGACTTGGACAAGAAACTAAAATGCTAAAATTCCAACACTGCCTGATATCTTCTTTTCGTGGAAGTATGAGATGGACGTGGCATTGTGTATGACGGCTGGCCTGTATCAATTTCACTGCAACACCAAGTAGATGGTTGACTGCCTAAAAACATATTGATTTATGACACCAAATCATGACTGCATTTCCATCTCTGTGTGCCGATGGGCTAGCAGCATTGCTTTGCTACCTCTCTGCTGTCATTTGGCTCTGTCACTTTATGAGTGTGCGGGTCAGTGGCTTTGGTTCTGTTCTTGACTCTGCCACTGACCAGCTCTGTAACCTAGGACAAGTCACTTCCCCTTCCTGTGCCTCTGTTTCCCCTCCATCCATTCTCTGCCTTGTCTTCTTGGACTGTGAGTTCTGTGGGGAATGAGCTGTGTCTTATTATATGTATGTTCACTGCTCCCATTTACAGCATTTGTGTTTAGCGGGCAGCACTGTGGGACAGTGCATATGATGCTAGAGGAGAATATCTCAGCTCTAATTCCATTGACATCCTCTATGTCCTTGGGCAGCGATAAGAGATACAGGCTTTGTCTGGGGACTTCAATTCACTGTTCTTTATCTAAGGCACTAGTATGTTTAATACCCATGCTCTTGCCTGCCAACTTTGCTGCTTACTCAGTTTTACCATTTAATGAGTGTCCCTTTGAAACAGAAATAAACTGTACAATTATTGGACTATATCAGTGTTCCTACCCCAGTTGAAATCTACATGTCCAATCTGGTGTATTCAGACATTTTCAGTTTAAATTTTTTCAAAGGAAAACTGCATTTTAAACTGAGACATGTTCCAAGGATGTCTCTGCTACTCTTGAGAAACAACCTATGTATTGGAAAAGTCTAAACATTTTTTTTTCTTAAATTCAGTGACAATGTTTCGGTTTTAAGCATTTTACCTGAAATTGTCCAGTTCTCAATGAACAAAAAGAAAATAATCTTTGGTTTTCACAATTTCTATGAAAAGTCAACTGTTGTCTGCTGGGAAAACAACAACAACAACAACAACAACTCTGAGGAACTCTAAATGTTTACTTAAATTATATTAAAGGTTTTGAAGAGTTCCAATTGTAACTCATAGTTCTATTATGAAATTTGCCAGTTATATTAATGCACAAAGATATTTATTTTCAAATAGCAAACTTACTATTTTGTCTCTGTGGAATATTCTCCAATTTGTGATGCATTTGTGGGGTCTGCGATCGGCCAGACCTGTGGACGAGGCAGGTAAACAAATGCGTCCCGGCCCACCAGGGGCTTTGTCTACACAAGCAGCAACCCCAGTTTGCGAAACCCTGCATTTGAAATCCACCACGAGGATTCTTCAATTATTGCCTGTTTGTTTACTTGTCAATGATGCCCCATTACTGATTTGTCCAGCTGCTGTTTCTCTGCTCCTTAACCATATTTCCTGAGATGCTGGGTCTTTCTGCAGTTCCCAGAAGACAGTGACCCACTCCACAGATGAGAGCTCCCTGCTCCCCTCCTCAGACAAGCTCGGCTGAGAGGTGAAGACTCTCCAAGCTGCAAAACAAAGCACAGCTTCTGCACTTTTCAAACATGGGCACAACTCAGTATGTGGTTGTTGGGTGCTGAACTCCCATTGGAAGTCTCTCTGAGTTTCGTGTCAAACATGATCACAGCTCAGTATGTTCTTGTTCTGTGGCTAAATAGCTGAACTCAGACTCCACGGCTTTGAGCCCAGCTCTGATCTAACCTAAGGAGCAAATGACCCTGACATCCTGCCCTAGTAGACCCTAATCCCACAGAAGGGGAACAGCACCTGCCCTGGATCTTACATGATTGCAGCACGCCTGGAAGGACCCTTGGCTAAAAAGAAGACATGGTTGATGCCCCACACGAGTCCCAAGGAGATTGAAGAATAGAATACATATTTGTTACACAGACATGTTACCCACAATAGCTCAGAGGCCAGTGGCGTCAACTCCCCAGCCAATCTGGAAAAGCCTGTTCTTTCATGAACGTCACATAATCAGCTCTGATAGAAAAGAGATGTTTTTCCCCCTATGTTGCATCAGGAGCTCTTGGGATGCAGCCATCAGAGAAACCCACCGCTCTGGCTGTTTGATGTTGATCACTAAGAAGCAGGCAGAGGCAAACACGAAGAGTTCAGTGCAACGTCCTCAACCCATGTAAACTGATACAGTTTCAAAAAGTTCTATTATTACATTTCCTCTGATATATTAAACCCCAAACATATTAACTGAAATTGTAAACTTACAGTGTTGATCTTTGTGGAATGTTTCCCAGCCTGAGAAGCATTTGATAGTCCACTGCCAGGATTCTCAGGCATTATCTGTCTCTATATCTCTCAATAATGCTCCCACCACTGTGTTATCCAGCAGCTGTTTCCCTGCCCTGTCACCATATTCCCTCAGAGGTTGGGTCTCTGCAGTTCCCGAGAGACATGGACCCACTCCACAGATGACCACTCCCTACTCCCACTTGGAGCATGCTTGGTTGAGAGGTGAAGGACTAAATAAAATGGGGGATTGAAAGCCTCTCCCAACTTTCAAGCTTATCCTTGGTTTTGTGGGATAAAGATATGATCACAGCCCAGGATGTACCTGACTTGGGGTTAAATAGCTGAATCTGGTCTCCAGGGCTGTAAGCCCAGCTCTGATCGCACCTCGGGAAGAAACCAACCTGATAACCAGCCCTAACCAAATCTAACCCCCTGAGGATGAAATGATGAATCCTGAATCTCATCTGATGGCAGCATCCCTGGAAGGCAGCATCCCTGGAAGGCCAGAAACAAGGCAGGGCTGAATGACAAGTGGCATCCCAAGGAGACTTCAGAATAAAATATGTATTTGAAGCACAGACATGTGACCTACAATATCTCAGAGCCCACAGCGCTGAAGCCCCAGCTGGCCTGGAATAGCCTGTTCCTTCATTAACGCCACATAAATAGCTCTTAGTGAGCAGAGATGTTTTTCTCCTGCATTTCATCAGCAGCTCTTGAGATGCAGCTACCAGAGGAACCCACAGCTCATGCTGCCTTGTCTGTTTAACGTTGGTCACTAAGAAACAGCCAGAGGCAAACACTAAAAGCTCCTAGCTACGTCCTAAACTGGTGTAAATTGATACAGTTCCATAGAGTTTTGAGTAGTTAGGGCTGTTTATGCCAAGTGGAGATGTGACCCTTTGATTTCCACAGGGTCTCCTTGATTTACACTATTTGGGGGCGAGATGCCAATGGACTATATAGTTTTAATGAGGTGGGGAATTAGACCTCATTAACTACACTGGAGCTACTGGGGATTTACACCAGCTGGCGATCCGGCGCATTCTTCAGTTTCAAATACATGTTCTTTGCCTGTTAATCTGAAGAGGAGACAAAAGTTCCTAACCAGTCTTCATGTTCTTAATATTTTGCCCCATGATATTAATTTCAAGAATAGAACTTTTAACAGCTAAGGAGCATTTCCTTCGCACTGGAGAGAGAACTTTAGAGGAATTCAGTTGCTTTGATTTTCTGTATCTGGTTTTCAATTTTTATTTGGATGAATTGCCCCACTTCCTTTCTTTCTTTCTTTCTTTCTTTCTTTCTTTCTTTCTCAGCAATTATATGTTTTCTTCCTGCAGACATCACTAAAATAAAAGACTCATTAGGCTGAAGATGCAATGCTCTATGACATCTTAAAAATGTTTATTTCACACTGATTGTAGGTATGACGGACAGACTGAACAATGACAAAGGGTCTGATCCTCATCTGGTGTAAATCAATTGTCACTCCATTGGCATTAAGGGGTCAAATCCGCCCACCACCTCCACACAAACCTTGCATAAAACTGCCATCATGCAGTTTGGGTCAATGAGACCAGATCTCCGGATGCTGTAAATTTGCATAGTGATATGTAGCTATTCCAGTTGATGTGACCTCAGTATCTGTACCATGATGCCTGGTATTATGTTTGTTCCAGTATATGAGATTCTCATTGCTTAGAACCTCTATCCCATTTTAATAAACATAAAATATTCTAAAATCTTGAGATTATAGTTCATAGACACAAATCTGTGAGATGTACTCCTTGCTGTTTAACTGCCCACTAAATATATAGACACTAGCTCTGGGGCCCCTAGGTAAAATAATAGCAATGGTGAGAGATCAGAGACTGGAAAAATGCCCAGTTTGAGACACTCAGTTAGAAGAAGAAGCTTCTCTGGCAGGAGGAGGGCCACCTTAGAGACACCCCCGGAGAGGGTGGGGAGCAGTGATGCCATGTTTGTAAAAAAACTGGGTTCTATCTCCCCGAACTGTCCCATCTGTCCAGCAAAGCTGAGAGCAATCCTAGAGCAGCAGCCTGTCCCTCAACCTTATGTAGTTATCTTTGTGACTGGTTCAGGGTCTCTGCACATTCAGGCAGATATAGCTGCGTCAGTCAAACCCAAAGCAGTTTCCCCTCTCAGAGCTATTGTCTCAAGCTTTCTGTAGATCCTGGGAGGTGGGGTAAACATAGAGGTCATTGGGTGGTACTTATGTAGGGATATTAAAAAAAAGGTTTATATTAAACATGGTTTATGTGAGAAATGATTTATTGATTTATTGTTAATTAATACTTTATAACTTATGGTTTATGTTAGAAGTAAATTTGGGATGATTTATTGTTAGAAATAGCTGAGTCTGTGTGAAGCCCGCTCAAAAGAGATACTTTGTATAAAACTTGTTAAACGTCAATGGACTCTAAGCGCCTGTTCTCTAAGTGAAACTTTGTAGTCGCTTCTTTAATTTGCAATGGCTGTTGTAAACTGCTAAACTGGTCAACTGACTCAGCGCGCGAGCTGTCAATTGACTCTGTAAGCTGCTAAATTGGTTAATTGACTCAGCGCGCAAGCCATCAATTGACCCTATTCCTCAGGCAAAACTGTATAATTACTACAAATAGAGACCCTCATCTCTGTAAATTCATTTTTATCTAAAGACAGGGAGTGTCACACACCAAAAGATCAAGAGTGTATGTGAATGAGTGCCTAGTTTAAATGATGAATGAATAGTTAGGGAGTTACCAGCCTGAAAAATTCAGTGTCGGCCGAAGAAGGTGTCAAGTGGAATCAACCAGATGACCCCCGGAAGGCGAACTGGAATGCACCCCAAGCACCTAACAAACATCTGACAGAATGGAGCCAGCCACCTGCTGATTGGTCTAGCAACAGCAGAATGAAACAACTCCCATGAACTAACATAGGGAAAAATCCCTATAAAACTGGACTCTGAAGACTGAGGACTTTGAGTCTATGGTTCTGCTGCCAGCCTCCGGGAGCATCAGGTGCACCTGACCAGGACTCGGCTCCACTCTTGTGTACAGAGTACCTGGCCAGTATTCTGTCACAAGCAACTTTAGGCTGGTAACTATAACATCTATACAGAACTTGTATGAATGATTGTGTGAATGGAGATATATATATATATATATATATATATAAGTAATCATAGGAATAAGTAGCCAAACAACATTGTTTGCTGTTATCTTTTATTTTTCTATGGTATTAACAATAAATGTGACAAATGTCTTGTCCCCTTTAATAAGATCCTGCTGGTTTTTACTGGTCTAATATAATTGGTGTAACACTTAATGACCTGTGATAAACAGAAGATCTGTTTTTCTAATCGTCTGGTTAGGAACCCCAATATGTAGAATGAAGATGCACTGAGGGCGAATGAAAACATTAACAATTTTACTGGAACATTTAGTAAAGATAAAAAGACTCCAAATTACATAAAAAGACAGCAGTAATGTGATATTAAGATGATAGTTTGCATCATCTCTTACATAGAATCACACCCTTTCTTGGGGTTCTGGTGGTCAGAAAGAAAAAGGATGTGATAGAGTGTGAAAGGTGTGAAAGGATCAGTTTAGGGAACTCTTAGAGGACTTATTCCTTCACCCTCCCACTTCCCTGGTCCTTCTTGTGAGAACAGAGAACAACAACACCCAAAGTCTGAAGGTGCAAACAATGTGATGTCTATTGGGGTGAACTTCCAGCAAGTTTAAATCCAGGTTTCTTTTTCCTTATTTTACAATCCCAATTTACTTCCTGTTTGTGCCTAATTTATATTGTAATATTCTCAGCTACACCTTAGCCAATCATTTTACTGAAATCTATCTAACGAATCCTAACATATTATAACATAACTATCTAACCGATTATATGCCGCTACCCAAATTAGAAATGAGGGTTTCACAACCACAACTATTCAGAAGTATCGGAGGGGTGACTGTGTTATTCTCGATCTAATGAAGTGGGTGTTCACCCATGAAAGCTTATGCTCCAATATGTCTGTTAGTCTATAAGGTGCCACAGGACTCTTTCTAGCTCTTGAGAAGAGATTTTTTCCCAGACATGATGCTATCAAACTAATCATAAGGTTAGACGGAACCTCAGGAGGTCATCTAGTCCAACCCCCCGCTTAAAGCAGGACCAATCCCTAGACAGATTTTTACCACAGTTCCCTAAGTAGTCCTCTCAAGGATTGAGCTCGAAACTGCGAGTTTAGCAGGACAATGTTCAAACCACTGAACTATCCCTCCCCCCCATCTTTAGCCCTCTTTATCTGGTGGTGATTATCAGGAAAGGACTGTATTTCTAACTGTCCAATAATACCTTATTTCATGTGACTAGTTTGGACTGTGAGGATGTGAGTGTACCTTCCAAACATATGGCTGCCTCTGCTGCTTAGACAAAGGCCTTAGTCTGAGAACTGGGCCTCAGACTATCCTAGTGAGAGAAGGCCCATACACAGGTGGACTGTGATGTTGATTCATTGTTTTATAGCCCTGTAACTAGCTAAGTGACAAAAATACACCTAAGTTCTTAAAGTGTATGCCTTTACAGACGGACCTGAATATCTATATCTTAAAGGAACTAACTTGGCACTGTCAAGACCCGCGCTGGTTCCCTTCATCCTCCAGGAACTTCTTCTGTAACTTTGGGCAAATCATTTAATCTCTTTCTCCCTCAGTTCCCCTTCTGTATAACAGGGACAATGGCATTTGTCTACCACACAAGGGTGTTGTGAGGATTAAGGGTTGTGAAGCGCTCAGATACTCTGTTATGGAGGATATATAAGTACATAACGTTGAATGACTGAAAATCTTGGCCAATAATTCTATCTCATAGAGCAGAGGTGGGCAAACTATGGCCTGCGGGCCACATCTGGCCTGTGGGACCGTCCTGCCTGGCCCTTGAGCTCCCAGCTGGGGAAGGTAGCCCCCAGCACCTCCTCTGCTGTCCCCCCTTCCCTGAAGTCAGGGGACAAGGAGCAGGGGGAGTTGGATGGGGAGGTTATGAGGGGGGCAGTCAGGGGGCGAGAAGTGTGAGGGGGAGGGGTCCAGGGTTTTTGGGGAGGCACAGGTTTCCCTACCTAGCCCTCCATACCATTTCACAAACCCAATGTCACCCTTGGGCCAAAAAGTTTGCCCACCCCTGTCATAAGGGCTATAATCAGGTTCCTTCATGTGGGTCTTCTTCTGAAATTAAAAAAATATGTATAATTTCAGATTGAAGGTTTAGAATCTCAAAGCTGCATAAGGGATTAAACATGCCTAAATCCCATGAAAATTGATGAGATTTGAGCATCCAGATACCTAGGAAATCTTGGAAGTATTTAGAAAGGCAAAACACCCAACTGTCCTGCAACACAAATCTGTTAGAAGTTCACTTTCCTCCTTGAGCACAGGAACCTTCCCATTACCCTCTTGATGGCACTTTTCATTTCAGTGTTACTCAGGGTGTAAATCATTGGGTTCAGCATTGGAGGGACCACTGTGTACAGCACAGACACTTCCTTGTCCATGGTGAATTTCTGGAACGGCCGGTCATAGATGAAGATACAAGGCCCAAAATGTAAACTCACCAGTGTGATCTGAGCTGCGCAGGTGGACAGGGCTTTGTGTTTCCCTTCCATGACATGTATCCTTATCTTGACAAGGATGATGGTGTAGGATATGAGCAATTCGATGAAGGGTCCTGTAGTGACCAGCCCATTGTTGGAGACCATCAGAAACTCCATTATATAAGTGTCTGTGCAGGGCAGTTTGATGACTTGGGGGACTTCGCAGTAGAAACTGTCTAGTGTGTTCAGTCCACAGAAGGACAGTTGGATGATCAGTGGAAGCTGGACAATGGAATGGAGAAAGCCAGCCAGCCATGCCCCTGCCACCAGCCCCATGCACATACTTCTGTTCATGATAGACAGGTAGTGCTATGGCTTATAGATGGCCACATACTCATCAGCTGCGATCACTACTAGGAAGAAGACCACAGTGCCCCCGATGAAGTGGGAGAAGAATGTGTGGGTCAGACACCCACTCACAACCTTAATAAAGTTTTTGTTTTGTGCATTATTTTGCTTAGGAATTCCCTTTCTGATTGGGAAAGCACACAAAAAATAGCAGTGTAGTTGCATCGGAAAAGGGTAGATGGTTAAATAGGTACTAAGTACTCCCTATTTGTGGTGGCTCACATGCTAGGTGAGTGTATGAACTACTGGGCAGTAGCGTCCCAGGTCCATTGTCTTTCATAATGGCAATTCATAGTGATTGTTAGTATTTGTGGCAGAAAGCTGATAAGAATGATTCTATAGCTTGGTGGTTAAGGTAGTCATGAAGATAATCAAAATACAATCGTTGCTCCAGTCTATCTTTAATTATTTACACAAAATAGCAGAGATTCAAGAGCAGAGATTGAGTAAACCCTAGACCCCAATATCCCATAACCCAGGGCGTGCTCCTCTCTTATGGAAGACCTAAATTCAAATCCTTTCTCTGTATTAGGCAAAAAGGGAAACCAAAACCTGTCATCCTACTCCAAAGGTAAGTCTGCGAACAGCTAAGCTATACAGCTTATAACAGAGGCCCAACCTCCCCCGAACTGTTTTGAAATTTTTGATCCACCACCAACTTCTGAAAAATATGTTCACTTGCTTTTTTGTATTACTATTCTTAAATTACTGGTAACAACTGTCAATCTAAACTCCATTTTGACAACATTTGTGTTTCTTGTTGTCGTCTTTTCCTTTAGGAATTCCCTTCTTTCTCCCACCACTGTGAAGTCAACTGCTCCCGCAAACTTAGGAAGGAGACATAATCCTGGGCACTTTAAGAAATTACACATTGCTGCATTCCTTTCACTTTTCTGTCTGGTGTTGGTCATAGATAGGGAACTCTACTCAAAGTAAAATCCTCAGATGATTCCTGTAAATTCAACAGTGCTAGGAAGTTTGTGTGTATAGAGACCCTAGCAGTGAATCTAGAAGCATTTGTATAACTCTTGGCACATGGAATGGGTGAAGATCTTGTGAATACCCTCCATGCATCTCACTTATCAGAAAATTTTGATGCATGTCTTCATCTGTGCATAGTATGTTTCCTAGGCAGAGTAAACAAAACCACTGTCCAGTAAAGAGTGAAGCACAGTGGAGCGAATGAACACTGAAAAATAAGTCCCCTATTTATGGATGAGTGATGATGTGTCTACACTACAAGCCCTCCCACTGCAGTGTAGATGCTTACTACAGTCACAGAAGGGGATTTTCCATCTCTGTAGTAAATCTACCCTCTTGAGACTCCATACAGACATTAAGAGAACAATTCTTCCATCAACCACACTGTGGCTACAGTGGGATTAGGTCGCTCTAACTATGTAGCACAGGGCATGATATTTTCACAGCTCTGAATGATGTAGCTAGGCTCACTTCCATTTTAGGTGCATACCAGGCCTAAGTATCTCCCAGAATGCATGTTTCATTATTTCACAATGAAGCCAGAGGGGGAGAGTTAAGGTTGTGTGGTTGTTTTGAACTGAGCATTTCCATTCTTTCAAATATTGCATTTCTTTTTAAGTTCAAACTTAACACTGAATTTCCCTGAAGCTCTATGTCCCGTTATCCACCATAGAATCATAGAATATGAGAGTTGGAAGGGACCTCAGGAGGTCATCTACTCCAACTCCCTGCTCAAAGCTGGAACAATTCCCAAATAAATAATCCAAGCCAGAGCTTTGACAAGCCTGACCTTATAAATCTCTAAGGAAGGAGATTCCACCACCTCCCTAAGTAACCCATTGCAGTGCTTCACCACCCTTCTAGTGAAAACATTTTTCCAAATATCCATCCTAAACCTCCCACACTGCAAATTGAGACCATTACTCCTTGTTCTGACATTGGGTATCACTGAGAACAGTCTAGATACATCCTCTTTAGAACCCCCTTTTAGGTATTTGAAAGCAGCAATAAAATCCCCTCTCATTCTTCTCTTCTACAAACTAAACAATCCCAGTTCCCGCAGCCTCTCCTCAGAAGTCATGTGCCTCAGCCCTCTAATCATTTTTGTTGCCCTCCGCTGGACTCTTTCCAATTTTTCCACATCCTTCTCGTAGTGTGGGGTCCAAAACTGGACACAGTAATCCAGTAGAGGCCTCACCAATGTTGAATAGAGGGGGATGATCACATCCCTCAATCTGCTGGCAGTGCCCCTACTTATACAGCCCAAAATGCCCTTAGCCTTCTTGGCAACAAGGGCACACTGTTGACTCATATCCAGCCTCTCGTTTACTGTAACCCCTAGGTCCTCTTCTGCAGAACTGCTGCCTAGCCATTCGGTCCCTATTCTGTAACAGTGAAGAGGATTCTTCCGTCCTAAGTGCAGGACTCTGCACTTCTCCTTGCTGAACCTCATCTGGTTTCTTTTGGCCCAGTCCTCTAATTTGTCTAGGTCCCTCTCTATCCTATCCCTACCCTCCAGGGTATCTACCACTCCACCAAGTTTAGCGTCATCTGCAAACTTGCTGAGGGTGCAGTCCACGCCATCCTCCAGATTATTAATGAAGATAGTGAACAAAACTGGCCCCGGGACTGACCTTTGGGGCACTCCACTTGAAACCGGCTGCCAACTAGACATGGAGCCATTGATCACAACCCATTGATCCCGACGATCTAGCCAGCTTTCTATCCACCTTATAGTCCAATCATCCAGCCTACACTTCTTTAACTTGCTGGCAAGAATACTGTGGAAGACCATATCAAAAGCTTTACTTTCCCCTCATCCACAGACCCAGTTATCTCCTCATAGAAGGCAATTAGGTTAGTCAGGCATGACTTGACCTTGATGACTCCATGCTGACTGTTCCTGATCATTTTCCTCTCCTTTAAGTGCTTCAGAATTCATTCCTTGAGGACCTCTTCCATGATTTTTCCAAGGACTGAGGTGAGGCTGACTGGGCTGTAGTTCCCCGGATTCTCCTTCTTCCCTTTTTTAAAGATGGGCACTACAGTAGCCTTTTTCCAGTCTTCCGGGACCTCCCCTGTTCGCCATGAGTTTTCAAAGTTAATGGCCAATGGCTCTGCAATCACATCCGCCAACTCCTTTAGCACACTCAGATGCAGCGCATCCAGCCACATGGACTTATGTTCATCCAGCTTTTCTAAATAGCCCTGACCCTCTTCTTTCTCCACAGAGGGCTGGTCATCTTCTCCCCACACTGTGCTGCCCAGTGCAGCAGTCTGGGAGCTGACTTTGTTCGTGAAGACAGAGGGAAAAAAATAATTGAGTACATTAGCTTTTTCCACATCCTCTGTCACTAGGTTGCCTCCCCCGTTCAGTAAGGGGCTTAGCTTTTTCCACATCCTCTGTCACTAGGTTGCCTCCCCCGTTCAGTAAGGGACTCACACTTTCCTTGACTTTCTTCTTGTTGCTAACATACCTGAAGAAACCTGTCTTGTTACTCTTAATATCTTTTGCTAGCTGTAGCTTCAAGTGTGATTTGGCCTTCCTGATTTCACTCCTGCATGCCTGAGCAATAGTTATATACTCCTCTCTAGTCATTTGTCCAATCTTCCACTTCTTGTAAGCTTCTTTTTCTCATTTAAGATCAGCAAGGATTTCACTGTTAAGCCAAGCTGGTTGTCTTCCATATTTACTATTCTTCCCACACATTGGGATGTTTTTTTCCTGCAACCGCAAAAAGGATTCTTTAAAATACAGCCAGCTCTCCTGGACTTCTTTTCCCCTCAGGTTATTTTCCCAGGGGATCCTGCCCATCAGCTCCCTGAGGGAGTCAAAGTCTGTTTTTCTGAGTTCCATGGTCTGTATTCTGCTGCTCTCCTTTCAGGGGCAGCTCTAGCCATTTTGCTGCCCCAAGCACGGGGGCACGCTGCGGGTGGCACTCTGCCAGTCGCTGGTCCCGTGGCTCCGGTGGACCTCCCGCAGATGTCCCTGAGGAGGGTCCGCTGGTCCTGCGGCTCCAGTGGACATCCTGCAGGTGTGCCTGTGGATGGTCCACCGAAGCCGTGGGACCAGCAGACCCTCCGCAGGCACACCTGAGGGAGGTCCACCAGAGCCCTGGGACCAGCAGACTCTCCGCAGGGATGCCTGAAGGAGGTCCACCAGAGCTGCCTGCTCCCCTCCCGGCGACCGGCAGAGCGCCCTCAGAGGCATGCCACTCGAAGCACGTGCTTGGCGTCCTGGTGTCTGGAGTCGCCTCTGTCTCCTTTCTTCCTTGTGTCAGTATCCTGAAATCAACCATCTCATGGTCACTGCCTCCTAGGTTCCCATCTACTTTTGCTTCCCCTACTAAGTCTTCTCTGTTTGTGAGCAGCAGGTCAAGAACAGCTCTGCCCCAGTTGGTTCCTCCAGAACTTGCACAAGGAAATTATCCCCAACACTTTCCAAAAACTTCCTGGATTTTCTGTACACCGCTGTATTGCTCTCCCAGCAGATATCAGGGTGATTAAAGTCTCCCATGAGGACCAGGGCCTGCAATCTAGTAACTTCTGCTAGTTGCCTGAAAAAAGCCTCCTCCACATCATCCCCCTGGTTTGGTGGTCTATAGCAGACTCCCACTACGACATCATCCTTGTTGCTCACACTTCTAAACTTAATCCAGAGACTCTCAAATTTTTCTACAGTTTCATACTGGAGCTCTGAGCAGTCATACTGCTCTCTTACAAACAGTGCAACTCCCTCACCTTTTCTTCCCTGCTTGTCCTTCCTGAACAGTTTATGTCCATCCATTAAAGTGCTCCAGCCATGTCAGTTATCCCATCAAGTCTGTGTTATTCCAATAAAATCATAGTTCCTTGACTGTGCCAGGACTTCCAGTTCTCGCTGCTTGTTACCCATGCTTCTTGCATTTGTGCATAGGAACTTAAAATAACCACGACTTCTATCTGTCAATAATTTTCTTGTCCCTTTCCTGAGGAATTAATGCTGGGACTTACAGAAGAGCCAGATTGCTAAAGTTCTTTAGGTGCCTAGTAGGATTTTCAAAAGAGCCTAGGTGTCTAATATACAATGAAATCATTCCGTTTTCAGGACCTAGATTGGGACTCACAAAGGTATTTATTTGCATTTTCAGAAGTGCCTAATGGCCAAGTTTTAAAAATAGTTAGGCATCGAAAAAGGCAGATAGGTGACTAGTGGAATTTTCAGAAACACCTGAGCAGGTTAGGAACATAATTCTTGTTGAAAGCAATGGAAGTTAGGCATGTATGAAGTTTAGGCACTTTTGAAAATCCCACTAAGACCCTCTCTGCATCTTTATGTGCATAAATACTTTTGAAAATCTGGCCCTTTTAAATTATTGAAAATCCCACTTTGGGTCTGATGGAATGGACTGAGAGCCAGGGACTTATCCCAGATCCGACTCTGTGAAATCAGGTTAAGGTTTGGCACCTAATGCCCAGTTTTTCAAAGCAGACTAAGCGTGTCAGACATCCATTCCTTTAAAGATCCAGAGATAAACTCAGCAGTGCTGAGAACAAGCCGTGTAGACGATGAACTTTCAATGAGAATTAGGCTCCTAAGGGTATATCTACACTGAAGCTTGGAGCAAGCTAGCACATTGACATTACCAGTGTGCATGTTGCAGTGTGGAATCTCAAGCCCACTTGATTCTCCTGGGCCTGAGCTCGGGTGGCTTATGTCAGAAGGTGGGACCTGGGCTCTTAAATCATGAAGATAGCTTGGAACTATGTACTCTTTGGCTGAGGTATGTTGGGCTTCCAGGCTAAGATTTCCAAAGATGTTTAGAGGACTCAGGCACCCATTCCCAGTACAAGCAGCTGAACATTGATCTCTACCAGGGAGCATAAATCTTAGTCAATAGGATCCAGATTTCTAAAGGCATTTAGGTTCCAAATGATGCAGACTGACACTTAGAGGGGTTTCAAAAGCACCTCTGCACCTAAACATTGAAACCTATGGGAGTTAGGCACTGATGAAATTTCTACTAGGCTCCTATGTGCAACTTTGGGCGTCTAAATATCTTTAAAAACCTGGCCCTAATTCAAAAAATGCACAGAACACCTCAGTAACTGAGGATCCAGTAGGCAAATAAAGTCCTGTTGTATTTGTACAATTGTCGCATGTCAAACAAATGCTGGCAAACAAACACAGCCAGGTGGAAGGAACTGGGCTTCACTTCTCCTGCTGAAGAATGCAGAGAGGGAAAGGATGTGACTCTCTATACAGGCCGACTTTACATGGACGATTCTTATTATCAGCTTCTATGCCCTGACTCCACTGGTCTTGGTGAGTTGATGGTCTGCAGCCATTGCACAGACCTGAGAAGCAAACTCCCATTCCTATTCCCCAGCGGGAACCATCTGTCATAAACAGATGGTTAAGGGCTAATGTCTCTTTTAACTGTAAAGGCTTAAGAAGCTCAGTAAACCCATCTGACACCTAACCAGAGGACCAATAGGGAGATGAGATACTTTCAAATCTTGGTGGAGGGAAGTCTTTTTTTGTGCTTTTTGTTTTGTTCGTTGTTTGCTCCTGGGGCTAAGAGGGACCAGACTTACACCCAGTCTTTCCCAATCTTTCTGAATCAGTCTTTGATGTTTCAAAATAGTAAGTAATAGCCAGGCAAGGCAGATTAGTCTTATGTTTGTTTCCTCAACTTGTAAATGGTCTTTTTGCTGGAAGGATTTTTACCTCTGTTTGCTGTAACTTTGAATCTGAGGCTGGGGGAGTGGTCCCTCTAGTCTATATGAATCTGAGTACACTGTAAAGCATTTTCCATCCTGATTTTACAGAGATTATTTTTACCTTTTCTTTCTTTAATTAAAAGCTTTCTTTTTAAGAGCCTGATGATTTTTCCTTGTTTTAAAATCCAAGGGATTGAGTCTGAACTCACCAGGGATTGGTGGAGGGAAAGGAGGGGGGATGGTTAATTCCTCCTTGTGTTAAGATCCAAGGAGTTTGAATCGGTGTGAAGCCTCTCAAGGCAACCCAGGAAGGGAAAAGTCTGGGGGAAAGAGGAGGGGGATGGTTAATTTCTCTATGTTTTAAGATCCAAGGGATTTTGGATCTGTATTCCCCAGGGAAGGTTTTGGGGGAACAGAAAGTGTGCCAGACACTACATTCTGGCTGGTGGCAGCGTACCAGATTTAAGCTACTAATTCAGCTTAAAAGTGTTCATGCAGGTCCCCACTTTTTGTACCCTAAAGTTCAAAGTGGGGGAAAAACCTTGACATGGTGTGCAGCGGTTTGGGATTTCTAGGAACCAAAAGCCAGTAGGATTTTTTTATTCTCCTTTCTAGCTGCTTGGAAAGCAGCCTGAGGGCAGAGGTGTTAACTTTTTTAACAATAGTCTTTGTTAAGAGGAGGCTTCAAGCAGTGAGCCAGGAGACAGCCATCAAAAGGCATTTACAAGTTAAACTGTTTTTTTTTTCTTTCTACCTCTCGGGTATAGCTAGTTAGAAAATCTCTGTTAACCAAGCAGCCTGAGCTGAAGCATCCCAGTCAGTAAGCTGCAGAGGTGTGCGGCCAGCACAAGAAAGCAGAAAAATGAGTGCCAAGAAAGCAATTAAACAAGAAATGGCTAGGCTGGATGCAGAAGAAAAAGCCAGAGAGAGTGCCCACAAAAGAGCTATAGAGATGAAAGAAAAAGAGCTAGAGATGAAAGAAAAAGAGATGGAAGAGAGGGAAAGAGAGAGAAAGCATGAACTGAACTTAGCACAGCTAAGCAGGATGGACCAGCCAATCCTAACAACCCTTCTTCAGGTACTGTTTCCCATCCCAGAAAATTCCCCACCTACAAGGCAGGTGATAATACTGAGGCCTTCTTAGAAAATTTTGAAAGGACCTACCATGGGTACAACTTCTCTACAGACCAGTACATGATAGAGCTCAGGTCACAGCTCAGCGGACCCTTAGCAGAGGTGGCAGCTGAAATGCCTAAGGAACAGATGAACGATTATGAACTTTTTCAAACCAAGGCCAGAATCAGAATGGGGCTAACACCTGAGCATACCCGTCGGCGGTTCAGAGCTCTAAGGTGGAAACCAGATGTGTCATTTACCCGACACACCTACCACATTGCAAAAAATTGGAATGCCTGGATATCAGGAGCAACTGTTAAATCTCTGGAAGAGCTGTCTCTCCTAATGCAAATGGAACAGTTCTTAGAGGATGTTCCTGAGGAAATAGAAAAGTACATTTAGATGGGAAGCCCAAGACTGTAACTGAGGTGGGGGAGATTGGAGCCAGATGAGTGGAAATGGGAGAAAAGAAAAAAGCTACTAGCAAGGGGAACGAATATCACAGGGGGCAAACAGAAAATAAACCCTATCACCGAGGGCAACCCAAGACCCCACCTACAACCCAAGGAAAGCCCCAAGACCAGGACAAAACCCCTCTCCAGCCACTCCCCATAATTAAAGTCCCATTTCAGCGAGTAGCTGTGGATATTCTGGGTCCCTTCCCAAAAAAGACTCCCAGAGGAAAGCAGTACATAATGACTATGCCACTCGATGGCCGGAAGCAGTAGCTCTAAGCAACACCAGGGCTAAAACTGTGTGCCAGGCCTTAGCAGACATTTTTGCCAGGGTAGGTTGGCTCTCCGACATCCTTATAGATTCAGGATCTAATTTCCTGGCAGGGACCATGAAAAATCTGTGGGAAGCTCATGGGGTGAATCACTTGGTTGCCACCCCTTAACATCATCAAACCAATGGCCTAGGGGAGAGGTTTACTGAAACTTTGGGGGCCATGATACGTAAATTAGTCAATGAACACTCCAATGATTGGGACCTAGTGTTACAGCAGTTGCTTTTTGCCTACAGGGCTGTACTACATCCCAGTTTAGAGTTTTTACCATTCAAACTTGTGTATGGCCACAAGGTTAAGGGGCCTTTACAGTTGGTGAAGCAGCAATGGGAGGGGTTTATGCCTTCTCCAGGAACTAACATTCTAGACTTTGTAAGCAACCTACAAAGCACCCTCCGACACTCTTTAGCCCTTGCTAGAGAAAACCTAAAGAATGCTCAGGCAGAGCAAAAGGCCTGGTATGATTAACATACCAGAGAGCATTCCTTCAAAGTAGGAGACCAGGTTATGGTCTTGAAGGCACAACAGGCCCATAAGATGGAAGCGTCATGGGAAGGGCCATTCATGGTCCAAGAGCGCCTGGGAGCTGTAAACTATCTCATAGCTTTTCCCACCTTCACCCTAAAGCCTAAAGTGTACCATGTTAAATCTCTCAAGCCCTTTTATTCCAGGGACTTAAAGGTTTGTCAGTTTACAGCCCAGGGAGAAGATGATGCTGAGTGGCCTGAAGGTGTCTACTACGAAGGAAAAAGTGACGGTGGCGTGGAAGAGGTGACCCTTTTCACAACCTTGGAACGTCTGCAACGGCAACAGATCAAGAAGCTGTGCACTAGCTTTGCCCCATTGTTCTCAGCCACCCCAGGACGGAATGAATGGGCATACCACTCCATTGACACAGGTAATGCTCACCCAATTAGAACTCCACCCTACCGGGTGTCTCCTCATGCCCAAGCTGCTCTAGAATGGGAGATCCAAAACATGCTATAAATGGGTATAATCCACTCCTCTAACAGTGCATGGGCATCTCCAGTGGTTCTAGTACCCAAATCAGATGGGGAAATACACTTTTGCATGCACTACCGTAGGCTAAATGCTGTAACTCGTCCCAACAACTATCCAATGCCACACACTGATGAGCTATTGGAGAAATTGGGATGTACCCAGTTCATCTCTACATTAGACTTAACCCAGGGGTACTGGCAAGTACTGCTAGATGAACCCACCAAGGAAAAGTCAGCCTTCATCACCCATGCAGGGGTGTATGAATTTAATGTGCTTCCTTTCGGGCTTCGAAATGCACCTGCCACCTTCCAAAGACTTGTAGATGGTCTCCTAGCAGGACTGGGAGAATATGCAGTTGCCTAACTCGATGATGTAGCCATTTTTTCTGATTCATGGGCAGAACACCTGGAGCATCTGGAAAAAGTCTTCGAGCGCATCAGGCAGGCAGGACTAACTTTTAAGGCCAAAAATCAGAGGGTAGCCGTGTTAGTCTGGATCTGTAAAAGCAGCAAAGAATCCTGTGGCACCTTATAGACTAACAGACGTTTTGGAGCATGAGCTTTCGTGGGTGAATACATCTGAGGATGCATCTGAGGAAGTGGGTATTCACCCACGAAAGCTCATGCTCCAAAACGTCTGTTAGTCTATAAGGTGCCACAGGATTCTTTGCTGCTAAGGCCAAAAAGTGTCAAATAGGCCAAAACAGAGTGACTTATCTTGGACACCAGGTGGGTCAAGGAACGATAATTCCCCTACAGGCCAGGGTATATGCTATCCAAAAGTGGCCTGTCCCAAAGTCAAAGAAACAGGTCCAATCCTTCTTAGGTTTGGCTGGGCATTACAGGCGATTTGTACAACACTACAGCCAAATCGCTGCCCCACTAACAGACCTGAACAAAAAGACCCAACCGAATGCAGTTAAGTGGACAGATGAGTGTCAGAAGGCCTTTACCCAGCTTAAGGCAACACTCATGTCTGACCCTGTGCTAAGGGCCTCAGACTTTGGCAAACCATTCCTAGACCAATCCTGCATCCGAGCGTGGTGTGGGAGCAGTTTTAATGCAGGAAGGACCAGATCAAAACTTCCATCCTGTCGTGTTTCTCAGCAAGAAACTGTCTGAGAGGGAAAGCCACTGGTCAATCAGTGAAAAAGAATGCTACGCCATTGTGTATGCCCTGGAATAGCTATACCCATACGTTTGGGGACTGCGGTTCCAGCTACAAACCGACCATGCGGCGCTAAAGTGGCTTCATACTGCCAAAGGAATCTACAAAAAACTGCTTCGATGGAGTTTAGCTCCCCAAAATTTTGATTTTGAAATTCAGCACATTTCAGGAGCTTCTAACAAAGTAGCTGATGCACTCTCCCGTGAAAGTTTCCCAGAATCAACTGGTTAAAAATTGTCCTTAAAATGTAAAAAGTCTTCTAATTTACATAGTTAGTAGTATATGTAAAGGTGCATGTGTTTTATTAATTTCTTTATTCTAAAGTTCTAGGAAGAAATCACCACCTGTGTGGTTTCACACTGTCTGAGATTTGCGAGGGCATGTCATAAACAGATGGTTAAGGGTTAATGTCTTTTTTAACTGTAAAGGGTTAAGAAGCTCAGTAAACCCATCTGACACCTAACCAGAGGACAAATAGGGAGATGAGATACTTTCAAATCTTGGTGGAGGGAAGTCTTTTTTTGTGCTTTTTGTTTTGTTCGTTGTTTGCTCCTGGGACTAAGAGGGACCAGACGTACACCCAGTCTTTCATGTTTTAAAACAGTAAGTAATAGCCAGGCAAGGCGGATTAGTCTTATGTTTGTTTCCTCAACTTGTAAATGGTCTTTTTGCTGGAAGGATTTTTACCTCTGTTTGCTGTAACTTTGAATCTAAGGCTGGGGAGGGGTCCCTCTAGTCTTTATGAATCTGAGACCCTGCAAAGCATTTTCCATACTGATCTTACAGAGATTATTTTTACCTTTTCTTTCTTTAATTAAAAGCTTTCTTTTTAAGAACCTGATTGATTTTTCCTTGTTTTAAAATCCAAGGGATTGAGTCTGAACTCACCAGGGATTGGTGGGGGGAAAGGAGGGGCGATGGTTAATTCCTCCTTGTGTTAAGATCCTAGAAGTTTGGATCGGTGTGAAGCCTCTCAAGGCAACCCAGGAAGGGGAAAGTCTGGGGGGAAGAGGAGAGGAATGGTTAATTTCTCCTTGTTTTACGATCCAAGGGGTTTTGGGTCTGTGTTCCCCAGGGAAGATTTTGGGGGAACAGAAAGTGTGCCAGACACTACATTCTGGCTGGTGGCAGCATACCAGATTTAAGCTACTAATTCAGCTTAAAAGTATTCATGCAGGTCCCCACTTTTTGTTCCCTAAAGTTCAAAGTGGGGGAAAAACCTTGACACCATCGCTGCCACAAAGCAGTAGATATTTCATTGCTTCAGTTAAAGTCTTCTACTTAGTGGGGAAGTGTTACCCAATGGTTAGAGCACTAGGCTGGGATTTGGCAAACCAGTATTCAGTTCTTTGCTTCTCCATTCGCATCCTGTGTTTGACTGGCCTGGTACTGAGTCACTCTGCCCCACTTCCCTGATGGACACTGTCTCTGCAAACAGCACCTGCCACTAGCCGGTGGAAGTTGTGCCTGGTCCACTGGCTACTGCAAGAGGGGACATTTCCATTAGACACTCCACGCCACTGCATGGAAATTAGCTTGATCCAGAGCACTGGGCAAGACATCAGGAATGTTGCTAAGGGCCCAGCATGTAGTGGATCAACCAGCGTCAGTCCTATCCTCTCAGCAGATGAGGAAGGATGATAGAGTCCTTAGGATAGCAGCCTGCCACTGCAGAGATGCAGGTTTCATTCCCTGTGCTGTCACATGCCCTGTCCGACCTTACACAAGTCACTTACAGCACATTTTTAAAGGTGTTTGGGTTTCTTAAGGCTGCTGAGCACTTCTGAATGTCTCACTGAGCACCTGTCTACATTTTAGGGGTCTGACCACCTTTAGATGCCTGTCCCTTAGCCTCTCTGTGCCTCAGTTTCCCATCCAAAAAGGGATGATGCTACTTCCTTACGTCACTGGACTGTATTAAGATAACTACTTGAAATATCTTGAGATACTCATGTACTGCAGCTATAGGACTGCTAGAAATACTTTAAATACATTATTACAAATACAAAGGCTGAAGTTTTTCTGGGTCTCTAGGGGACCGGGATGCCAAATTCCCAGTAAAAAGAATGTGGGTGGGGGGTTCACCTCCCAGAGCTGCCTTAGAAAATCTCAGCTAAAGTGACTGGGAGTCACTCATTTCTGTCCATTTCAAGCCATTCCTGTGGCTATGAAAAGCAAATTGCTAATATTCCCAGCCTGGATCCCAGTGTCTGAGAATGTTTTCATCAATATTTTAAAATGTCTGATTAAAAATTGCAAAACATAAAGTCTGAAATTTCAAAAGTTTTAATGAAACTGCTGTTAGGTTCCTTGGCCAGCTCCAAAGCTAAGATATCATCTGCTAAAGCCAGATCTGAACGGCCAGATTTTTTTTCTGAACTCTTCAGTCTAATAGCTAACGGTATATCAGCCCTCTCTCTTCAACATTGGTGAGGCCTCATATGGAGAACTGTGCTCAGTTTTGGGCCCCACACTACATAAAGGATGTGAAAAATTGGAAAGAGTCCAGCGGAGGACAACAAAAATGATTAGAGGGCTGGGGCACATGGCTTATGAGGAGAGGCTGACTGAACAGGGATTGTTTAGCCTGCAGAAGAGAAGAATGAGGGGGGATTTGATAGCTGCTTTCAACTACCTGAAAGAGACTTCCAAAGAGTCTGGATCTGGACTGTTCTCAGTGGTAGCAGATGACAGAACAAAGAGTAATGGTCTCAAGTTGCAGTGAGAGAAGTTTAGGTTGGATATTAGGAAAAACTTTCTCACTAGGAGGGTAGTGAAGCACTGGAATGCGTTTACCTAGGTTTGTAAGGTCAGGATTGACAAAGCCCTGACTGGGATGATTTATTAGGGGATTTGTCCTGCTTTCAGCATGGGGTTGGACTAGGTGACTTCCTGTGGTCCCTTCCAACCTTGATATTCTATGATCACTTTGAGAGGGTTTTATAAGTGAGCCATAGGTTTGCTTTCCACCATGACCATGGGGTGGAAAAGAGGTTTCTGGGTAGCTGATTTCACGTTGAATGTATGTCAGACTGCTGGGATATTACAGCAATATTGATTATATGCTAATATTGATTATATTACTGTAATATTGATTATATGCTAGAGTCTTTATTGTTATTACATTATTATTATATTATTATTAAAAGTTTTAAAAATAACTACAAGGTGTGTCATTCTTGCTAGGTTGGAAGAGGCTATTCTGATGAGGAAGGTTTCCTATTGTTTCCCAAAGAATATCTGACTTGCAATAATGAAGCCATTTCTGGATCCCAATGAAGTCGCTGGGGCTTAGCCTTTCACGTCAAAGAGGCCAGGATTTGGCCAATGGCTTGGAAATAAAAAGATCCACTTTTTCTAATGTCACCCTAGAGAAAGTCAGTGTGACAGAGATGTATGGGTAAAATTTCCCGTGTTAGTTATACTAGCGCCAAAGTAGAGAAGTTCCATTGACATCACCAATTTATTGCCAAAGAAGCTGTGGCCAAAGATTCTGGGCTAAACTCAGTATTACTATAAACATTGATGTATGTGACTTTGATAGTTAAGCTTAGAAGGATCAGATTTTTATTGATAAATGTTGATAAGTTAGTAAGAGGACCAAAACAAATTCACTGTGGCTAAAGAGAAAAGTAATATAAGTATGGTACATAGAGGCAAAATGTCACCCTTTAAACACTGAAAGTTAAATCCTACTGTGGAAAATCATAAGGAGAATAAAGCTCTGCAAGTTAAGTGTAAAAGTTGTGATGCAGTAGGTACTGTCTGTGTGGGGAGTGGGAGAGCAGGGGAGGACTTTAGGGGATGGATGAAGCCAGAGCCTGTAACCTGAGCTAGGTAAGGGAGGGGAAAGGTCAACACCTTTACCCGGGAAGGGGAAAAAGGAAGGGAGTGGCAGGAGGGAAGCAGTTTGAGTTTGGGCTTGGGGCTGTGTGGGCGGAATTCAGGGTATCCTAGCTAGGATCCAAGCACCCTGAAAGCCCAGAAGGACTCGGTGGAGGGGTCCTGACTGTGCCTGCAAGCTCTGCTGTAACCTGTGTTCCTGTTGTCCAATAAACCTTCTGTTTTACTGGCTAGCTAAGAGTCACTGTGGGTCCCAGGAAGAGGGGTGCAGGGCCGGACTCCCCCACACTCCGTGACAACTGGTGGCAGCGGTGGGATATACTGCACCCCGTGGACGGCGCTTCCTGCAGTAAGTGACTGGGGAGCAGTAAAACGAAGAGGTGGTTAACCCCTGGGAGTGTGTGCCCAGTGAGAAGGACTTTGCAGTAACAGGGTCCCTCGGGGGATTGCAGCGAGTGGTCCCAGGGGCGGAGGAGTCTGCAGCTCAACCCTGGCAGAGAGATGGTGACCTCAAGAAGGGCTGGTGCACTAAGGATCCCCCTGGAAACTGTGGGGAGCGGCGAGCACCCCGGCCTGTGAGTGGTCAGCAGGAAGATGTATGCCAAGCGGCGCAAGTGCGACCTGGTGGAGCTGTGCAAGCAGAGGGGGCTGCACCCGGGGAGGCTCAGCAAGGATGAGCTGATTGCCCAGCTGGAGCAGGGAGACTGCATGAATGAACGGAGCCCTGTCTCTGAGGGAAGCAGCCGGGCAGATGCAGCGCAGGCACCAGTGTCTGTCCCCGCTGGGAGTGGTCAGCCGGCGGACGAGGGCTTCCCGAGACCCCCCCTTCCTAGGCCTAGGGGAAGGGTGGGGAGGAGCCCAGTGTATACCGAGGGCACCGTGACACCCCCGGCCAGCAGGGGATCCGCCCGGCGAAGCCCACCCCCCAGCAGGGGATCCTCCCAGCTACGCTTGGCATCCGTGGAGCGGACGCGGCTGGAATATGAAAGGGAGCTGAAACGGGAGGAGCTCGAGTTAAAGAGGCAAGAGCTGGAGGAGAAGGCGAAACAGCGTGAACATGAGCGGGAGGAGAAGGAGAAACAGCGTAAACATGAGCTGGAGGAGAAGGAGAAACAGCGTAAACATGAGGAGAACCAGCGCCAGCGTGAGTGGGAGGAGAAGGAGAACCAGCGTAAACATGAGCTGGAGCTGGCCCGGCTGGCGAGCAGTGGGGCCCTGGCTGCGGTGAGTGAGGGGGGGCCCAAGCCTACAAAGAGCTTTGATAAGCACTTGCTGCCCTGGTGTAAGGAGGGGGAGGACATAGATACCTTCCTGACGGCCTTCGAGAATGCCTGCGAGCTGCACCGGGTTGACCCTGCAGACAGGATCGCAGTTCTCACCCCCTTACTGGACTCCACAGCCGTGGAGGTGTACAGCCGACTGAAAGGGGCGGAGGCAGGGGACTACGAACTGTTCAAACAGGCCCTGCTCCGCGAGTTTGGGCTGACTTCTGAGATGTACCGGAAAAAGTTCCGGAGCCAGCGTAAAACCCGTAAGGTCACATACCTACAACTGGTCAACCGGGCGCAGGGGTATGCCAGCAAGTGGACAGCTGGGGCTCAAACTAAAGAGGACCTGCTTGACCTATTCATACTGGAGCACCTGTACGAGCAGTGCCTGTCCGACTTGAGGCTGTGGTTGATGGACCAGAAGCCGGAGAACCCACAGCACGCAGGCCAGCTGGCCGACCAATTTGTGGACAGTCGGGCAGGGGATGGCAGGGAGGAGTCTCGAAGGAGCAAGCCTGCCTCAACGCAGAGAGAGAGTCATCATGGGACCTCCCAGTGGGGTCCTATGGAGAACCCCCCCAAAAGGGGAACATCCAGCGGCAGGTCCCTCCAACCCACTCAAGGGGACCCACGAGACATGGGCTGCTATCACTGTGGCCAACGAGGTCACATACGGGCCCAGTGCCCCAAGCTCAGGGACAGACCAAGCAGACCCAACCCGCAGAGGGTGGACTGGGTAAAAACCCAATTGGAGGAGGGGCTACATTCCCAGGAAAGGGGGGCTGGCAACGTACCACCTGTGGATGCTCCAGGCTCCGGGTTTTAGGTTTACCGGGTGGGCGCGGGGCTGCCCCTCCGGAAGGAGTGCATTGTTTCCCTGGAGGTAGATGGGAGGAAGGTCACTGGGTACTGGGACACGGGCGCAGAAGTGACGCTGGCCCGGCCCGAGGTAGTGGCCTCAGATCGGATGGTGCCTGACACCTACCTGACACTGATGGGCATGGGCGGGACTCCATTCAAGGTGCCTGTGGCAAGGGTACACCTGAAATGGGGAGCCAAGGAGGGCCTCAAGGATGTGGGGGTACACCGATATTTGCCCACTGACGTGTTAATGGGAGGGGACCTCAAGGACTGGCCTAGTAACACCCAGAGTGCCCAGGTCGTGACTCATAGTCAGAGTCGGCAAAGGGCACTGCACCCCGACAACGGGGAAGGTACTCGACCCGAGGTGCAGGACCCTAACCCAAGGAGCGGTGAACGCCCAGGGGCACGGTTCAGAGAGGCTGCGGCCTCAGACCCAGCCAGCAAGAGAGAGCCGGTCCCCATCCCTGTCCCAGCTGCTGAGTTCCAGGCCGAGTTGCAGAAAGATCCCTCCTTGCGGAAGCACTGGGACCAGGCTGACCTTAGTGCGGTACAGACCATGAGGAGAGGTTGCAAGGAGAGGTTCCTGTGGGAGAAGGGGTTCTTGTACTGAAAATGGGCTCCCCCAGGGGAAGTAGAGTCATGGGGGATCAGGAGGCAGCTGGTGGTTCCCCAGAAGTTTCGTCACAAGCTGCTGTACCTGGCCCATGACATCCCTCTCGCAGGGCACCAGGGAATCCGACGCACCAGGGAGAGGCTGCTACAGAACTTTTACTGGCCTGGGGTCTTTACCCATGTCCGACAGTACTGTCAATCCTGTGACCCCTGCCAGAGGGTGGGGAAGGCCCGGGACAAGGGGAAAGCGGCTTTGAGGCCTTTACCCATCATAGAAGAACCTTTCCAGAAGGTCGCCATGGACATAGTGGGACCCCTCAGCAAGATGACCCAGTCAGGGAAGAAATACATCCTGGTGGTGGTGGATTTTGCCACTCGCTACCCCGAGGCGGTGGCCTTGTCCTCTATCGAAGCCGACACAGTGGCAGATGCGCTGCTGACAATTTTCAGCCGAGTGGGGTTCCCCAAGGAGGTCTTAACGGACCAGGGATCCAACTTCATGTCGGCCCTGCTCCGGTCCTTATGGCAGAAATGTGGGGTCCAGCACCACTGGGCCTCAGCGTATCACCCCCAGTCCAACGGGCTGGTAGAAGGGTTCAACGGGACGCTGAAGATGATGCTAAAAACATTTATGAACCAGCACCCGCAGGATTGGGACAAGTACTTACCTCACTTGCTGTTCGTGTACAGGGAGGTGCCCCAGGAATCTACCGGGTTTTCACCTTTCGAACTGTTGTATGGAAGGCGGGTAAGGGGGCCCCTAGACCTGATGAGGGACGAATGGGAGGGGAAGGCCTCTCCCGAGGGAGAGTCAGTGGTGGAGTATGTCCTGACCTTCCGGGAAAGACTGGCCGAGCTCATGGGCCTGGCCAGGGAGAATCTGGCCTGAGCCCAGAGGAGGCAGAAGGTCTGGTATGACCACACGGCACGGGCCCGTGCCTTCGCCACCGGAGATCAGGTGATGGTTCTCATCCCCGTGAGGAGAAACAAACTCCAGGCCGCCTGGGAAGGGCCCTTCAAGGTTATCAAGCAACTGAATGAGGTAAACTATGTGGTGGAGCTGTCAAACCGGGCACATCACCGTTGGGTGTACCATGTGAACATGATGAAACCATACTATGACAGGGGGAATGTGGTGTTGGCTGTGTGTGGACATTGGGAGGGGCAGGGAGATGACCCCTTAGTAGATCTATTCCCTGGGACCAAAGCGGGTTCCCCCCTGGAGGTGATTCCCCTCTCTGATCAGCTGACCCCGGGCCAGCACGCTGAGATCAGGGGGGTGCTGCATCTATACCGACAGCTGTTTTCCAACCAGCCTGGACGCACTAATTTGACTGTCCACCGGGTGGAGACCGGGTCACATCCCCCTATAAGATGCTCCCCTTTTCGGGTCACTGGTAAAACTGCCCAGGATCTTGAAAGAGAGGTCAGGGACATGCTGGCTTTGGGGGTGATCCAGCCGTCTTCCAGCCCTTGGGCCTCGCCAGTGGTGCTGGTTCCCAAGAAGGATGGGTCAATCTGGTTCTGTGTGGACTATCGAAAGCTCAATGCCATCACCGTATCTGATGCCTACCCTATGCCCAGGCCTGACGAGCTCCTAGACAAGCTGGGAGGTGCTCGGTACCTCACCACTATGGATCTTACCAAAGGCTACTGGCAAGTGCCGCTGGACGCAGATGCCAGGCTGAAATCGGCCTTTATCACCCCTCTGGGGCTCTATGAGTTTCTGACCCTGCCCTTCGGCCTCAAGGGAGCACCGGCCACCTTCCAGCGCCTGGTGGATCAGCTACTGAGGGGGATGGAGAGTTTTGCCGTGGCGTATATTGACGACATCTGCGTCTTCAGCCAGACCTGGGAGGACCACATGTCCCAGGTTAAACAAGTCCTGGACCGACTCCGAAAGGCTGGGTTAACAGTAAAGGCTGAGAAGTGCAAGGTGGGGATGGCTGAAGTATCTTACCTGGGCCATCGGGTGGGGAGCGGCTGCCTGAAGCCGGAACCAGCCAAGGTGGAGGTAATCAGAGACTGGCCTGCCCCCCAAACCAAAAAGCAGGTCCAGGCCTTTATTGGGATGGTGGGGTACTATCGAAGGTTCTTGCCCCACTTTAGTGCCATAGCCGGCCCCATCACTGAACTGTGCAAAAAGGGGAAGCCAGACAAGGTGATCTGGACTGAGCAGTGCCAGGAGGCTTTCCGGGCGCTGAAGGAGGCTCTGGTTAGTGGCCCAGTTCTGGCAAACCAGATTTTGACAAACCCTTTATGGTGTTCACCGATGCCTCAGACACGGGACTGGGGGCGGTGTTAATGCAGGAGGATGAAAAGGGGGAGAGACACCCCATCATGTACCTGAGTAAGAAGCTGCTACCCCGGGAACAAAGCTATGCGGCCATCGAGAAGGAATGCCTGGCCATGGTGTGGGCTCTTAAGAAGCTAGAGCCATATCTTTTTGGGCGACACTTCACCGTGTACACCGACCACTCTCCCCTGACCTGGCTGCACCAGATGAAAGGAGCCAACGCCAAGCTCCTGAGGTGGAGCCTGCTCCTGCAGGACTATGACATGGACGTGGTCCATGTGAAGGGAAGTGCCAACCTGACAGCGGATGCGTTGTCCCGGAGAGGGGGCCCTGAACTTCCTCAGGTCACTGGGCAGAGTGACACCGCTCAGTTCAGTCTCGAAGGGGGGAGAGATGTCATGCAGTAGGTACTGTCTGTGTGGGGAGTGGGAGAACAGGGGAGGACTTTAGGGGATGGACGATGCCAGAGCCTGTAACCTGAGCTAGGTAAGAGAGGGGAAAGGTCAACACCTTTACCCGGGAAGGGGAAAAAGGAAGGGAGTGGCAGGAGGGAAGCAGTTTGAGTTTGGGCTTGGGGCTGTGTGGGCGGAATTCAGGGTATCCTAGCTAGGATCCAAGCACCCTGAAAGCCCAGAAGGACTCGGTGGTGGGGTCCTGACTGTGCCTGCAAGCTCTGCTGTAACCTGTGTTCCTGTTGTCCAATAAACCTTCTGTTTTACTGGCTAGCTAAGAGTCACTGTGGGTCCCAGGAAGAGGGGTGCAGGGCCGGACTCCCCCACACTCCGTGACAAAAGTATAATTAGATAGGTCAAGCCATAGAACAAGAGAATTTCACAGTTTGAACCCATGGCACAGAGACGGGGGCCTATTGAACAGCGGAGTTCTGTTCTGTGCAAGGAGGGGCCGACCGTGGCCAGAAGTAAAAAGGACTTGCTGAGAGTAAGCAGGATTCTGCCCAACTGGAAACAGTGATGGATCTCAGGCTCCCAGAAGGGGTGAGACCAGAGCAAGGGAGGGGACATCTCAGGACACTATTGTTTTAAAATAATGTCTAACACACAAGAGTTTTAAAAGTGAAGTTACTGTATTTAAGAAATCCTTTATGTCATCCTGTATACCCTGTTGTGCTACTACATTGTCCCTGAAAGGGTTAAACTAGATGCCCAAAGTCACAACAAACTAGGTGGAGCTTGGTGTAGGGGAGGATGTGTGTGTAAGCTGCTGGGGAGGTTGGAAGAACTCAGAAGCTTTTTTGAGGTCCAGGGCAGATGGATGGTGAAAAATCCATACCCCTGAACGATACAGTTATACCAACCTAACCCCACTGGTGGACAGTGCTACGTTGATGGAAACTTCTTTTTCTTTTGACATAGCTACTGCTGCTTGGGAAAGTGGATTAACTATGCCAATGGAAGAAGCTTTCCTTTTGGTGTAGAAGCATCTTCACTTAAGCACTACAGAGGTGCAGCTGCATCAGGGCAGCTATGCCAATGCAGACTTTTAAGTGTAGACTTGCACTTAGGTACCAGTTAGAGGGTGTGGCTAAGCACACACCTTTCTGGTCAGCATCTCCCATAGTTAAATTAGATGCCTCCCTACAAAGCATACTGGCTTCGCTGGATCCCATTCTTCAATGTCTGTCTCTCCCTGTTCATTGTACAGGGAGCTTGGGCACCTAATTCAGGGTTTGCAAATCCCAGTGATTTTCTAGGTGCCCAAAGGTTAAGTGCTGAGATGTTCAGGGCTGCAACACAAAATGGCCAACTTTCTAAATTTACTTATGTGCTTTGAGGAATTTTCAAAAGCTGCTAGGTGCACAACACCCATGAAAACTATGAGTTTTAGGTACCTCAGTCCTTTTGAAAATCCTTTTTGGCATCTAAAAATCTTTGAAAATGTGGCACCCAAGTCCTTCTGTGAATCTATCCCTGAGTGTCTGAAATCCCATAAGATGCTTTGCAAATATAAGCTTGGACAATTAGAGAGAGATCCAAAAGTTTCTCAACATTGAGGGCTTTGGAAACTTCATCTTGGTGTTACCAATGGCTCCTTCCTTTCTTGATCTGCTCCTCACAAACAGGGAAGAATTTGTAGGGGAAGCAAGAGTGCACAGGAGCCTGGGAGGCAATTACCATGAGATGGTCAAGTGCAGGATCTTGACACAAGGAAGAAAGTAGAGCAGCAGGGTATGGACCCTGAACTTCAGAGAAGCAGACTTTGACTCCCTCCGGGAACTCATGGGCAGGATCCCCTAGGAGAATAACATGAGGGGAAAGGAGTCCAGGAGAGCTGGCTGTATTGTAAAGATTCCTTACTGAGGTTCAGGAACAAACCATACTCATGTGTAGAAAGAATAGTAAATATGGCAGGCAACCAGCTTGGCTTAACAATGAAATCCTTGCTGAACTTAAACACAAAAAAAGAAGCTTACAAGAAGTAGAAGCTTGGCCAAATGACCAAGGAGGAGATAAAAATGTTGTTCAAGCATACAGGAGTGAAATCAGGAAGGCCACATCACAATTGGAGTTGCAGCTAGCAAGGGATGTTAAGAGTAACAAGAAAGGTTTCTTCAGGTATGTTAGCAAAAAGGAGACAGTCAGGGAAAGTGTGGGCCCATTACTGAACAGGTGAGGCAACCTAATGAGAGAGGATGTGGAAAAAGCTAATGTACTCAATGATTATTTTGCCTCTGTCTTCACGAACAAGGTCAGCTTCCAGACTACTCCACTGGGCAGCACAGTATGGAGAGGAGGTGACTAGCACTCTGTGGAGAAAGAAAACATTCAGGATCATTTAGAAAAGTTGGGTAAGCACAAGTCCATGGGGCCAGATGCACTGGGTGTTAAAGGACTTGAGAGATGTGATTATAAAGCCATTGGTCATTATCTTTGAACACTCATGGCAATCGTGGGAGGTCCCGGATGACTGGAAAAAGGTTACTGTAGTGCCCATCTTTAAAAAAGGGAAGGAAGAGGATCCAGGGAACTACAGGCCAGTCAACCTCATCTCAGTCCCTGGAAAAATCATGGAGCAGGTCCTCAAGGAATAAAGCACTTAGAGGAGAGGAAAGTGATCAGAAACAGTCAGCATGGATTCACCAAGGGGAAGTCATGCCTGACTAACCTAATTGCCTTCTATGAAGATATAAATGGCTCTGTGGATGAGTGAAAAGCAGTGGATGTGTTATTTCTTGAATTTAGCAAAGCTTTTGATATGGTCTCCCACAGTATTCTTGCCAGCAAGTTAAAGAAATCCCTGTCACAGCTCACAGTCTGGAGCAAGAGTCCATTGTATTGCCCCACACTGTGCACCACCCACATCAACTTGTTTCTGCTCTAATTGCACAGGATTCTGCAGAGTCAGTTACAGGTCTCTCCACAGTGCCAAGCCCATCCATGGTGACTCTACATGAAATCAGTGAATTTGTACCCAGGATACATTAGGCCAATTCTGTTGAGCTGTTCTCTACTCATTCGCCTGATAGTGCTTGCTGGAGATAATCACATCTCTGTGACCCTCTTCAGCATTTCATAGTGGATTCCCCACTTTGTCCAATAGTCTGTCTGCTTTGGTTGCTATCAATACCTGAACTCCTATGCTGCTTTCTGCCCTTTGCACAGCAGGCAGAACCTAAATGCAGTGGCAAGGCCAAGGACTTGATTGTTTCCTAATAAGGCATCTTTAGAGAACAAGACAATTCCTGACCTAAGGGTCCTTGGACATTTGAAAGGAAATGAGATCTCAGTTCACACCCCATTTCCATGTGAATGCTACAGACTGTGCAGAGTACTAGGGCATGGGATAGCTCAGGAGATAAGCGATGAAATCCCAACTTTCATCTCCAAGTCATCTGTTGAAATTCAGAGGTAGTGGCTCTGTGTCCTTCCCTCTTCTGATCTCTATGAAAAAGGAAGATTTGTGTTTCATCTCCTTGGACATATCATGATAGAACCCACCAACAGCCCATACATCCAAACTGGGACCAGCTGACCCTCTGTGAGCAACCTCAGAAGAGACAAAGAGACCATCTCAGAAGTGGGAGGAGGTAGTTCAATTTCTCAGTCCCAGTCACTTCATGTTCTCTCCATGGAGATTGTGATAGCCATCCAAATGGACAACTGTTTCCAACCAAACATTGGGATGTGTTATGTAGGGATGAGTTCAAAGCTGGTGCATACAATAAAAGAGTGAGTTGTGTGACAACTTCAAGTCATTTTAGGTCTCCATCAACGTTTGTATGTGATGTCTTTGTTATTATTAAGACAATATTTGAAATTATTATTTAGAGCCACATTTGCAAATGTTACTTTTAATCTCCACCTCCAAATTACACCATATTGGCACATGCAAATGACATACTTAGGCTGGAATTTCTAAGGAGACTAAGGTAGTAAATTAGAAAGAAATTTAGAAGAACTCGATTCAGTCCCAGGTCCTCAAAAGTTTTTAGCACCTAACTCCCATGAGCCTTGGCTCACTGATTTGCCACTGGCATATGTAGTGACTTTGGGCAATAACCAATACTGAATGGATCATGGGAAGACTAGAAGTCACCTGATCCATTCACAGTCTATACAATTTGTGTCCCTAATCCAGCAATCAACTTCTACACTTTTCACTCACCCCAATAAAGTTATTCCTCATCTATTCACCATAACACTCTCGCACCTCAACTAATCAGTCCAGTCATGCTACCTCTTCAATCCACCACTTCAAGGAAAATTTGCAAGAATGAGTAAGCTTCAGTGCACGTCCTGAAGGTCAAGAGATTTGGGCTGTAGCATGAGAAGGCAACTCCAGTGTCAATGAACCACCACCTATTTTCGCAAGTGTCTCAGCAAATAATAATGACCTGTTGTTCAATGAGCATCACTACTGAAATATATAGCACAGCATTGCACCAAAGGAAACTTCAAAGGAATTTGAGTTTTAAATTCATAATTATTCTGTGTTTGGACAAGAAGCTACTATTGTGATGGTACCTCCCATAACGCTTTATGGAAATATGCTTAGAATGTGTTTTATGCTACATATGCCACGTAACATATCTCAAAGGTTATCATCTACTGACTGTATTAATCCTATTAGTATGCATGTATCATTTTTTTATTCCAGTTATGAATGTTATGAATGTTGGCTATGTACTGGCTTGATTTCTAAATAACCTTAGTAGAGCATTTCGTCAGTTCCTGGAGAAAGGAATGTTGAAATTAAGTACCTAATAGAGAATCACTTAAAGGACAATGGATCTTGGAATGCTTCAATCCACTTAAGAAGTCTACTTGAGGACCTTCAAGGTAGCATGTAAACAATGGATGCTACCTGTAAAAACTGTGAGTCATGCATGGACATGTGACTTGCCCAGGTCATTCCTAAACTCCATCTTGCAGCTGGACTTTGCATAGGGGTGAGGAGGGGGTCTCCACCTAAAAGATAAAGTCTATTTAAACCCCTGGGAGACCCCTTCCATATTGTCTTCAGCTGGCTTAGGAGAGAACCTCCCCCATAGCCTCCCCCGCCCAAGGATACTTGGAAGAAACTGGAACAAAAGGCCGTGACTGCAAGAGGTGTAAGTGATTGCTGGACCAAGCCTAAAATATTAGTCTGTAAAATTGAGCAATCTGGAACTGGTGAGAATCTTTTCTGTATTCAGTTTGATTAGACATAGATTTGTACATTTTATTTTATTTTGCTTGATGACTTTGTTCTGTCTGTTACTACTTGGAACCACTTAAATCCTACTTTCTGTATTTAATAAATTCAGAATTTGTATTAATATCTGGGGGAGCAAACAACTGTGCATATCTCTCTATCATGGTTATAGAGGGCGAACAATAATGACTTTACCCTGTATAAGCTTTATAGAGTATAATGGATTTATGTGGGTTTAGAACTCATTGGGAGTTGGGCGTCTTAGTGTTAAAGACAGGAACACTTCTGTTAGCTGCTTTCAGGTAATCCTGCAGCTTTGGGGCAAGTAATTCAGACCCTGGGTCTTTGTCGGAGCAGACGGGAGTGTCTGGGGCCCCGAGCTGACAAGGAAGGCAGGGGTAGAAGTAGTCTTGGCACATCAGGTGGCATCTCCTAAGGGGGTTTCTGTGATCCAACCCATCACAACTATGGTTTACACCAAATGAGTAACTTTGTTTTTAAGAAAACTCATTTTATCCAATAAAACAAAGAAACAGAGCATGTTAAAAAGCTCACAGGTAATGCATGTAATGAAGTTCTTGTAAAAGAGTAATGGAGTAAGAAACATTCAGAGGAATAACAACAAATAATAACTAGTCACAGGAAAATCTTGAGTTGGACATCAACAGTCACAGACATAAAAAGAGGCATGATAAACTGGCATAGATTTTTCACGATCTATCAATTATCTATCTATCTATCTATCTATCTACATGATCTTATTTTATCTATTGCATATGTAGTACACACAACCATGGTTTAATAAATATTAATTAATAATAATAACAGCAACCAGCTTTGCAGATCTAGACACATTCGGATACTTGTGTGGACGAGAGACGAATGGCTACATACAAAGCTACAAGTTGAAGTGAATGGCTATATCCCAATTGTTATGATTAAAAGGTTAGCTCAACCTCTTCTCCCCGTGCTGGTCTCTTACTTCAAACCCTCTGGTCTAAGCTTTGTGCCTATCCCTGTCTTAGGGTGGAATCATGTGATTCTCCATCTCTCAAACTGGGTCCCAACTGTGATTTCTCCAACTGTGTTTGGTACCTGCAGTTCTTCCCACAGGAGCTGTGACTAGTAGCAAGCTGAGTGACTAGACGTCCTCATCATGCAAAGTGTAGTTTATTTATCACAATAGGAACAAAGCATAACGTAACAGAAAATATTGAACTTCCAGATGGAGCATTGCAGTAGTTTGGTGGAATCAAAATTTGGCCTTACTACTCAGATTTAGTTTAGGAAAAATTTTAATACCTTTTTCTTCCAAATATCTTTCTACCATAGGAAGAACAATACAGTATTTATTTATTTTAATAAATTTAAATAAATAGCAATAATACATACAGTTATACAAGGCTCTAGGTGCCCTAACACATCATACATAAGACAATAAAATCCCATCAGCATTAAAATCATCACTTGAACAGACACCTTGTCATGGTATAATTCCCCACTCTGAACCTTAGCGTCCAAAAGATGGGTTACCAGCATGAATTCCTCTAAGCTCTATTACCAGCTTAGAACCTGTAGCGCTGCCACCAACCAGGAATTCCAGTGCCTGGTACACTCTGGTCCCCACAAAACCTTGCCCAGGGACCCCCAAGGCCCAGACCCTCTGGATCTTAACACAAGGAAAGTAAACCCTTTCCCTCACCGTTGTCTCTCCTAGGCTTCCCCACCCTGGGTTACCCTGGAAGATCACTGTGTGATTCAAACTCCTTGAATCACAAAACGGAGAGGACAATTCACCTTCCTCCCTCCTTCTCTTTCCCCCTCCCAGACTCTTCCTGAGAGAAAGCAATCCTGGCACAGAGAGAAATCAGCCTCTCTCTCCCCCTTCCCTCCTTTCTCCTCACCAATTCCCTGGTGAATCCAGACCCAGTCCCCTGAGGACTCACCAGAATAAAAAAACAATTAGGTTCTTAAACAAGAAAAGCTTTTAATTAAAGAAAGAAAAAACAGTAAAAATTGTCTTTGTAAATTAAAAAAAAATGGAATAGGTACAGGGTCTTTCAGCTATAGACACTGGGAACACCCTCCCAGCCTAAGCATACAAGTACAAATTCAAATCTTTTCAGCAAAATACCAATTTGAACTCCTTGCAGCCAAATACACATTTGAACTTCTTCCAACCAAAAACACATTTGCAAATAAAGAAAACAAACATAAGCCTAACTCGCTTTATCTACCTTGTACTCACTATTGTGGATCTATAAGAAACTGTATGAGGGAGATTGGAGAGAAACCTGGTTGCACATCTGATCCCTCTGAGCCCCCAGAGTGAACAACAACCAAAACCTAACAGCACACACAAAAACTTCCCTCCCTCAAGATTTGAAAGTATCCTGTCCCCGATTGGTCCTCGGGTCAGGTGACAGCCAGGCTTACTGAACTTGTTAACCCTTTACAGTCAAAGAGATATAAAGTACTTCTGTGCTATTAACTTTTCTTATCTGTTTATGACACACCTGCAGAAAGTTTTTTTCAATTCTTCATCAGTGGGGAAAGCAAAATTTCAAGTTTATCAGAAAACCCCATCAAGGTGATTCTGACATTGACAGCTTGAATAGATGACAAAATAAATGGATACCACCATTTAGTCAGACATACTCCATCCTCCCAAGCTCCTCCCTCCCCCAAAAAAGCCACCTGGACAAAGAAACAAGTCAATGAATGAATCAACAAAATCAAACAAAATGAAAAAGAAACAAGGAAACACACAAGCCAAACCTCTCATACCCCATCCTATAGGTGACAGTAGCCCTATAAATCCCTATGACAGATAGATAGATGCATACGTAGATAGATACTGATCTTATGTACACTGGTGTAATCTTACGTACACTGGTGTAATCTTATATTTGACATCAGTGAAGATGGTCCAGTTTTCACGATTTCATCAACAGATTGCACCCTGTGCTCTGAAAGAGACAATTTTGGCATCAGTTGATTATATTTATAGAGAAACTCAGAATGAAATCACAGTCAAGTTGCAGTGATGGACATTTTAACTCTTGGTGAATAACCTCCACACAATCAATTTCTTCAATGCAGCTTTGATCTCCTTGTTCCTCATGCTGTAGATGATCGGATTCATCACTGGAGGCACCAGGGAATAGAGAACACCCACCACAAGGTCCAGGCCTGATGCTGAGCTGGAGGTGGGTTTAAAGTAAGCAAAGATGCCAGTGAAAAGCAACAAAGCGACCACAGTGATGTGAGGCATGCAGGTGGAGAAGGCTTTATGCCGGCCATGCTCAGATGGGATTTTCAGCACAGTTCTGAAGATCTGAACATAAGATACAATTATAAAAACAAAGCAGTTTGATGCTAAAAACACACCTAAGGCAATACCCCCAACTTCACTGAGGTACGAATCAGAGCAGGTGATCTTGAGTAGTTGGGGGATTTCACAGAAGAACTGGTTAATCACATCGAACTGGCAGAAGGGTAACCTGAATGTGTTCCCAGTGTGCAGAGCAGAGTAAAGAATACCAGTAATCCAGGCACTGGCTGCCATTTGGACACAAGCTCTCCTGTTCATCACTCTCTCATAGTGCAGTGGTTGGCAGATGGCGACATATCGGTCATATGCCATGATGGTGAGTAAGGCAAAATCAGTTGCAGTGAAGAGGAGAAAGAGAAAGACTTGGGTGACACATCCAATATAAGAAATCACCCTGGTGTTCATGAGAGAATTGGCCATGGATTTGGGGATGGTGATGGAGATGGAGCCTAGGTCTAAGATGGAGAGATTCATCAGGAAGAAATACATGGGAGTTTGAAGATGGCGGTTGAGGGCTATGGCTGTGATGATGAGAAGATTCCCCATCAGGGCTGCCAGGTAAATCACCAGGAACACCACAAAGTGCAAAATCTGCAGCTCCCAAACGTCAGAGAATCCCAGGAGAAGGAACTGGGTCAGGGTGGTTTGGTTGGACATTTTCTTTCTCAGTTCATTGTGTACGGCTGTGGAGGGAAGGGCAAAGACAGTGGGGGAATTCCAATGACAGAGGGAGTGGCCCTGATTTCCTGCAACAATATGATGTGAGTGCCAACAATGCACAGCTCTCTTTACTGCTATTAACTAAGAGCGGTGAGTTATCACATGAATGTAAATTGCCGCATCACCCTTAAGTCAATGGAGCTTCATCAGTTTGCATCATCTGAAGATCTAGCTCACAATGTTGCTTAACAAAATGTTGTGTGAAGGATGGAGCAAAGTACAATCTCAATTGAACAATTCTAGCCAAGATGGATCCCCTCTTGCTACAAACAGCAGGCTCTGGACTTGAGCAACACTGCCTGATATCCTCTTTTCGTGGAAATATGAGATAGACTTGGCATTGTGTATGACAGCTCGCCTGTAAACTTAGACCTGGCACCCTCCCACATCCCCGAGCCCCTGGCCTGAGATGCCCCCCCGCCCCAACTCACCCCTGTTTCGCCTCCACTCCGAGCATGTCATTGCTACTTCACTTCTCCTGCCTCCCAGGCTTGCAGCGCCTAAGCTGGGAGGTGGGAAAAGTGAACCAGCCACGGCTAGGTCAGGGAGGAGGCGAGGCAGGGGTGAGCTGGGGCGAGGAGTTCCCCTGTGTGCCACAGGGCCGCCCAGAGGATTCAGGGGACCTGAGGCAAAGAAATTTTGGGAGCTCCTTCCATAAAAAAAAACTGCAATATTATATTCTCATGGGGGGCCTCTGCGGGGCCCAAGGGAAATTGCCCTACTTGCTTCCCTCCATGGGCATCCCTGGGGAAAATAAACCTTCTGCATCTCAGCACAATACCAGTTTTGAGAGAACTTCTTTACAAGGTATCACCGGTTCTCAGCATCAGCTAGTGCTAAAAGGCACTAAAGATCATTAAAAGGGCTGGACAAATATTTTCCATCAAAACTTTTTCTGGATAGAAAACTAGGAGTTTTTAAAAAGCAGAAAAAAAATCACGGACAATGTCTGCTTTCCTTCAAAATTTGTTGTGTTTTTTTAATTGAAAAGCTGCTATTAGTCTGCCAAAACGTGAATATGGTTTGAGGTTTCAGAAGTGTATGGTCAAATATTTGCTGCTTGCTGTGTTTGATCATTTAAAGAAACAATAAAAAAAATTCTGCTTAAAAAAATTCCAAAACTTTTGAGCCACCTCAGCTTGTAATCAAATGCCTGAGCCCATCCAGGCAGAGATTTTTTCCAGGTTTCTGATACTCTGCTGGCTTCCTTGACTCATATCTGTCTCCATAACTTTGTGTTCATTTAGGTTAGAACATAAGAACAGCAATACTGGGTCAAACCAAGGCCATCCAGCCCAATATCCTGTCTACTCACAATGGCCAATGCCAAGTGTACCAGAGGGAGTGAAGCTAACTGGTAATGATCAAGTGATCTCTCTCCTGCCATCCATCTCCACTCTCTGACAACAGAGGCTAGGGACACCATTCCTTACACATCTTTGCTAATAGCCATTAATGGACTTAGCCTCCATGCATTTATCTGTTTCCGAGAGACTGGGTCCATGGGATCCCTCACAAACTGAAGACGGTTACTGTGGGTTTGTCTTTAGTGTAGACTATGTACATAGTCCACGAACTGAGCATTTGAGCTTTTTCCAAAATCTGGAATGAGCCTATGTTGTCAAAACTGAAATGCTCAAAATAGCACATGCATATGAATGGACACAGGGTGCTAAAATTAAATTAACCCAGGGGTTCTCAAATGAGATCAGGTCCCCTCAAGGGGACACGAGGTTATTACTGGGAGTCATGAGCTGTCAGCATTTATAATAGTGATAAATATATAAAAATTGTTTTCATTTTATAAGAGGGGGGGTCACACTCAGAGGTTTGCTATGTGAAAGGGTCACCATGACAAAAGTTTGAGAACCACTGAATTAATCCCTCTGAAGCCTCAGGGAATGCAAGGGAGGGGTCTCCCTTCATAGGGTTGGGAAGGATATTGCTCTTCTCATGTGATCTCTTGCCCAGTGGCTAATTTTAAATGAAGCTACCCTCCCCTGATAGGAATCTCCATAGGGCACTGAAATTAAATATAGACTATAATTTGGCATTTGAGAAGTGAAAGGGATGGTAGCCCTTATGGGAAAGCTAACAGCTTGGCTCTTCTGCAAGCCTCACACTGCTGAATGAGCTTTAGGGTAGGGAAGGCTGTGCTTCCCAAACAGCCTGGCCCTGCCCCCTAGCCAACTCCCACCCACTTCCTGCCCCCAACTGCCCGCCCCCGCTCAGAATCCCCAATGCATTCTGCTCCTTGTCCCCTCACTGTCCCCCAGAGACACCACCACCCTCCTGGGACCCCACCCCTGGTCCCTGTCCCCGACCGCCCCCCCAGCCTCTGCCCCTTCCCCGTGCCCTGACTGTCCCCAGGACTCCCTGCCCCTTAGCCAACACCCCTGGCCTCAGCCTCTTACCCCCGGATCCCTCCTCACCCAGAGTCTCAGCGCGTCGCTGCACAGCTCCAGCGTGTCTCCGGAGGGGCCTGAGCTCTGCCCTGCTCAGAGCCACGTAGTAAAGGGACGGGGCTGCGAGCTCCATGCTGAGCGGAGGGAGCTGAGCTAGTCTGGAGCTCACAGCCCTGCCCCCTCAACATGCAGCACTGAGGGGGAGGGCTCAGGCCTCACCGGAGCCACGCTGCGGGGCTGTCCGGGGACACTGCCTGATGCGCTAAGGGTCCAGGAGAGGGGCGGAGGCAGAGGTAAGGGAGCAGGGCGGGAGCCTCAGCCGTTCTTGGGGGCCCCTGTGGAGCCTGGGGCCCAGGGCAAATTTCCCCATTTTCCGCCACCTCTGGGTGTCCCTGGTGTGCCACCCCACACCCCTTACTTGCTGCAGGCAGCCCTCCCCACGCCCCCTGCCCCAGTTCCCTCCAGCCGCCACGGTCGCTGCCAAAGAAAATGCCACCCCCCAAATCCATCTAGGTTGCCTAAATGGTTGCACCGGCCCTGCCTGTAACAATTTTACCGCAACACCATGTAGATGGCCTGGTGCCAGCAAACATATTGATTTATGACACCAAATCCTGACTGTATTTCCATCTCTGTGTATCAATGGGCTAGTAGCATTGCTCTCCTACTTCTCTGCTGTGTCATTTGCCTCTGTCACTTTATGAGTGTGAGGGTCAGTGGCCCTCAGGAGACGTGGGCTCTGTTCTTGCTTTGCCACTGACCTGGTCTGTGACCTTGAGCCAGTCATTTCCCCTCCCTGTGCCTCTGTTTCCCCTCCATCTATTTCTCTGTCTTGTTTTCTTGGACTGTGAGGGATGAGCTGTGTCTTATAATATGTATGTTCACTGCCCCCATTTACAACATTTATGTTTAGCGGGCAGCACTGTGGAACAGCACATATGGCGCTAGAGCAGAATATCTCAGTTCTAATCCCATTGACATCTTCTATATCCTTGGGCAGGGATAAGAGACGCAGGCTTTGGCTGGGGACTTCAATTCACTGTTCTCTGTCTAAGGCGCTAGTATGTTTAATAGCTATAATGTTGGCTGCCAACTTTGCTGCTTACTCAGTTTTACCATTCAACAAGTGTCCCTTTGAAACAGAAATAAACACAGTTGCAGTAGAATCACTGGGTTCAAACAGTACAATTTTTGGACTATATCAGTGTTCCTACCCTCATTGAAATCTACAAATCCAATCTGGAGTATTCAGACATTTTCAGTTTAAATTATTTCAAAGAAAAACTGGATTTTAAACTGAGACATGTTCCAAGGAAGTCTCTGCTATTCTTGAAAAATAACCTATGTACTGGAAAAGTCAAAATATTTCTTTTTTTTTTTAATTCAGTGACAATGTTTCGGTTTTAAGCAGTTTACCTGAAATTGTCTGGTTCTCAATGAACAAAAAGAAAAAAAGGTTTGATTTTCACAATTTCTATGAAAAGTCAACTGTTGTCTGCTGGAGAAAATAAAAAGATTCTGAGTAACTTTAAATATATTTAAATATAACAATATTTAATTGCACATAGCAAACTTACTGGGTTGTCTCTGTGGAATATTCTCTAACTTGTGATGCATTTGACACTCCACCACGACGATTCTTCAGTCATTGCCTGTTTGTGTACCTGTCAATAATGCTCCATTACTGATTTATCCAGCTGCTGTTTCTCTGCCCCTTCACCATATTTTCTGTGATGCTGGGTCTTTCTGCAGTTCCCAGAAGACAGGGACCCACTCCACAGATGGGAGCTCCCTACTCCCCTCCTCAGACAGCCTTGGCTGAGAGGTGAAGCCTCTCCAAGCTGTAAAACAAATCACAGCTTCTGCAGTCTTCAAACATGGGCACAAAACAGTATGTGGTTGTTAGGTGCTGAACTCCCATTGGAAGTCTCTCGGAGTTTCATGTCAAACATGATCACAGCTCAGAACTTGCTTGTTCGGTGGCTAAATAACTGAACCCAGAATCCAGGGCAGTGAGCCCAGCTCTGATATAATCTGAGGAGCAAACCACCCTGACATCCTGCCCTAGTCGACCCTAACCCCACAGAGGGGGGAAAGCACCTGCACTGGATCTGACACGAATGCAGCATGCTTGGAAGGACTCTTGGCTAAAAACAAGGCAGAGCTGATGCCCCACACGAGTCTGAAGGAGATTGAAGAATAGAATATATATTTGTAACACAGACATGCTCACAATAGCTCAGAGCGCAGTGGCATCTGCGCTCCTGTCAGCCTGGAATAGCCTGTTCCTTCATTAATGCCACATAATCAACTCTGAGAGAGCAGAAATGTTTTTCCCCCTAAGTTGTATCAGGAGCTCTTGGGATGCAGCCATCAGAAGAATCCAGAGCTCAGGCTGCTCAGGCTGTTTGATGTTGGTCTGAAAGATGCAGCCGGAGGCAAACACTAAAAGCTCAGTTCAGCATCCTCAACCCATGTAAACTGATACAATTTCATACAGTTTGGGCTCTTTAAATCAAGTGGAGATGTGACCTTTTGATTTCAGTGGGAATTCTTTACTTTATATTAGTTGGGGATCTGGCTCTAAGACGTCCATGGAAATATGTCTGTTTTCAGCAGCTGGGGAATATGGCTTCATTAACTCTACTGGTGCTACTGCAGATCTACACCAGTTGGGGATCGGGCCCATACATAGTTTTAAATCCATATTCTCTACCTGTGAATTTGATATAAGGAGACCAAAGTTCCAACGTGTTTTCACTTTCTTTGGTCTTTGATGCAGGGATAAATTGCAAGGATGGAACTTTTAATGGTTGCAGAGTGGTTAATTCTTACTGGGACAGAACTGGGGAGTGTTGCAGAGATCTTCTCTATCTGATTTTCAGCTTATCAGAAAATCTGGCTCAGGATGTGGCCTGATAAAATAGACTATGAAAGATGAACAAAGCACACCCAAAACCCACGAATTCTAGCCAAGATGATCCCCCATTAGTCAGACAGCAGGCTGAAAACTTGGATGTGGAGGTAACATACTAAAAAGATAATGTGCCTGATTTCCAAGGAAATATGACATGGACTCAAAAAGCTTCCCATATAACAGCTCAGCTGTACGGATTCCACTGTAACACCACACAGACAGCCTGCTGCCTGCTTCCAAAACTGATTTGTGGCACCAGATCCCAGCTGCATCTCTCTTTGATGAGGGGCTAATAGCATTACTCAGCTAATTCTCTCTTGTGTCATTTGCCACTGTGATCTTCTGTCTGTGCTGTGTGGGTCAGTGGCCATCAAGAGATTTGATTTCTATTCCTGTTTCTACCACTGACCTGCTGTGTGACATTGGGCTGGTCATTTCTCCTGCCTATGCCTCTGTTTCCCCTCCATCCCTTTCTCTGCTCTCTCTACTCTGGATTTAAAATCTCTGGGGCATTGGCTGTGTCTTACTATGTGGGTGTGCTGTCTGTTTAGCAGGCATCAGTATGGGACAGAGGATATGGTGATAGAGCAGGAGCGCTGGTGTCTAGTCCTGCTGCCCTCCTGTATGTCCTTTGGTAGAGACAAGCTTTGGCTGGGGGTTTCAGCTGTCTGTGCCGAAGTCTGAAGGTGCCTGCTAGTAAAAGGCATATTCTGTGGGTATCAACTTTGCTCTTTACTTAGTTTTACCATCCTGCAAGTAACTCTTTGAAACAGCAGTTAAACAGGATTCCAATAGAATGACTGGCTTTGTAATTGTGGTGTTACTGGAGAATATAAATGTTACCATCCTAGCTTAATTATAGAATTCCAATCCGGGCTACATTTTCAATCTATTTCCAATCTGTTTGTTTTAATTCTAAATTTCCAATCCATTTAAATTATTCCAAAGGAAAACTAGATTTTCAATTGAAAATGTTTTCCTGGGAAGTCTTTGCTATCCATAAAAACAACATATGTATTGGTATAACCAAAGCTTTTTAAAAGAAAAAAATAATGTTTTTTTTTCCAGATTTCAGCACTTTTTAACAGCAATTGTTTGGTTCTCGATGCACAAAGCCAAAAAATATTTTAGTTTCCACAAATTCTTTAAAAAATGATTTTTTCTGTTAAGAAAAAATGAGCTCTAGATGTTTTATTAAATGATTGTAAAAGTCTTACAGTTTCAATGTAATTCATAGTTCAATTATTACATTTCTTCCAGCATATTAAAACCCAACCATATTAACTGAAATAGCAAACTTACAGTGTTGGTCTTTGTGGAATGTTTCCCAGCCTGAGAAGCGTTTGACAGTCCACTGCCAGGATTCTCAGTCATTGTCTGTTTCTATATCGCTCAATAATGCCCCCACCACTGTGTTATGCAGCAGCTGTTTCCCTGTCCCATCACCATATTCCCTCAGAGGCTGGGTCTCTGCGGTTCTTGAGAGATAGGGCCCCACTCCACAGACGACCACTCTCTGCTCTCCTCCTGGGTCAAGCTTGGTTGGGAGGTGAAGGGCTAAATAGGATGGGGGATTGAAAGCCCCTCCCTACTCTAGAGCTGATCCTGGGTTGTGTGGGATTCAGATATGATCACAGCCTAGGATGTACCTGCCCTGGGGTTAAATAGCTGAATCTGGTCTCCAGGGCTTAAGCCTAGCTTTGATCTCACCTTGGGAAGAAACTACTCTTGGCCAGGAACAAGGCAGGGCTGAATGACAAGTGGCATCCCAAGGAGACTGCAGAATAAAATATGTATTTGAAGCACAGACATGTGACCTACAATAACTCAGAGCCCAGTGGCACCAGAGCCCCAGCTGGCCTGGAATAGCCTGTTCCTTCATTAACGCCACATAAACAGCTCTTGGAGAGCAGAGATGTTTTTCTCTGCATTTCATCAGCAACTCTTGGGATTCCGCCCACCACAGGAAGCCACAGCTCAGGCTGCCCTGGCTGTTTGATGTTGATCACTAACAGGCAGCCAGAAGCAAACAGTAAAAGCTCCTAGCTAAGGCCTAAAGTGATGTAAATTTATACAGTTCCATTTAGTTCTGAGTAGTTTCAAATGCATATTCTTTGCCTGTGAATCTAAAGAGCAGAGAAAAGTTCCTAACCAGTCTGCAAGTTCTTAAGTCTTTGCCCCCATGGGATTCGTTTCAATAATAGAACTTTTAATGGCTAAGGAGCATTTCTTTCCCGCTGGGGAGAGAACTTTGGAGGAATTCAGTGTTGTTTTGATTTTCCGTATCTGATTTTCAATTTCTATTTGGATGAATGCACCCACTTTCTTTCTTTCTTTCTTTCTTTCTTTCTCAACAATTATATGGTTTTTTTCTGCAGACATCACTAAAATAAAAGACTCATTAGGCTGAGATGCAATGCTATATTACATCTTAAAAATGTTTCTTTCATGCTGATTGTAGATATGACAGAGGGTACGTCTACACTACAGGATTATTCTGATTTTACATAAACCGGTTTTGTAAAATAGATTGTATAAAGTCGAGTGCATGCGCCCACACAAAGCACAATAATTCAGTGATGTGTGTCCATGTACCGAGGGCTAGCGTCGATTTCTGGAGTGTTGCACTGTGGGTAGCTATCCCATAGCTATCCCATAGTTCCCGCAGTCACCTCTGCCCATTGGAATTCTGGGTTGAGATCCCAATGCATGATGGTGCAAAAACAGTGTCGCGGGTGATTCTGGGTAAATGTCGTCACTCATTCCTTCCTCCGTGAAAGCAATGGCAGACAATCATTTCACGCTCTTTTCCCAGGATTGCACTGGCAGACGCCATGGCATGGCAACCATGGAACCCGTTTTGCCTTTTGTCACTGTCACCGTATGTGTACTGGATGCCGCTGACAGAGGCGGTACTGCAGCGCTACACAGCAGCATTCATTTGCCTTTGCAAGGTTGCAGAGACGGTTACCAGTTGTTCTGTACCGTCTGCAGTGCCATTGTAAATTGGAGATGAGATGACGATTATCAGTCATTCTGTACCATCTGCTGCTGTCATGGGTGCTCCTGGCTGACCTCCTTTATGTTGTATCTAAAAATAGAGTCAGTCCTGCCTAGAATATGGGGCAAGGTACTAGATAACCAGTTTATCAGAGAGCCCAGCCGCTCCATGTCAGATCCCACAGAAATGATGAGCTGCATGCCATTCTAGGGGGTGCCCCTGCAACAACCCCAACCATTGCTTCCCTCTTCCCCCAACCCTTCTTTGCTACCATTGCAGGGTCCCCCCATTTGTGTGATGAAGTAATAAAGAATGCAGGAATAAGAAACACTGACTTTTTAGTGAGATAAAATGAGAGGGAGGCAGCCTCCAAATACTATGATAGTCCAGGCAGGACATTAAAAGGTGCAAGGGAGAGGAGCCCAGCATCCCACTACTATGACAGTCCAGGCAGTACAGAAACTTTTCTTTAGACATGAAAGTGGGTGGGGGGGACTGATGGAGTTCAGCCCCCAGTTGCTGTGATGAGGATGGTTACCAGCTGTTCTCTACCATCTGCCAGGAATAACTGGGAGTCATTCCTATTTTTACCCAGGCACCCCCAGCCGAACTCACCTGAGACCAGCCAGGAGCACTCACGGGCTGATGACGAGGATGGCTACCAGTCCTATTGTACTGTACCATCTGCCACCGGGGAAGGGAGGGGAAAGGATGCTGCTGTTCAGTGCCCCAGCACCTTGTCTACCAGCAGCATGCAGTAGACATACAGTGACATGGAAAAAAGTCAAGAAACAATTTTTTCCCCTTTTCTTTCTTGGGGGGGGGGGAGTAAATTGACGAGATATAGCCTGAACCACCCCGGACAATGTGTTTGACCCTACAGGCATTGTGAGCTCAGCCAAGAATGCAAGTGTTTTTCGGAGACTGCGAGGACTGTGGGATAGCTGGAGTCCTCAGTACCCCCTCCCTTCCTCCATGAGCATCCATTTGATTCTTTGGCTTTCCATTACACTTGTCTGTACCATGATGGCTGGTTTTATGTTTGTTCCAGTATATGAGATTCTCATTGCTTAGAACCTCTAACCCATTTTAATAAACATTAAATATTCTAAAATCTCGAGAGTATAGTTCATAGTCAGAAATCTGTGAGATGTGCTCTCTGCTAGTTAATTGGCTGCTGAATATATAGACCCTATGTCTGGGGTCCCTAGGTAAAATGACAGTGATGGTAAGGGTTGAGAGAACTGGAAAATGCCCAGTTTGAGACACCCAGCCAGAGAAAGGACCTACTCTGGCAGGAGGAGGACCACCTTAGAGGCACCTTCGGAGAGAGTGAGGAGAAATGATGCTGTGTTTGTAAAAAAACTGGGTTCTATCTCCACAAATTGTACCATCTGTCCACCAGTGGTGAGAGCAACCCTGGAGAAGCAGCCTGACCATCAAGCTTATGTAGTTATCTTTGTGACTAGTTCAGGGTCTCTGCAAATTCAGGCAGATGTAGCTGCATCATTCAAACCCAAAGCAGTTTCTCCTCTGAGAGCTATTGTATCAAGCTTTCTCTAGATTCTGGGAGGTGGGGTTAACATAGAGGTCATTGGGTGGTACTTAATGACCTGTGATAAACAGAAGGTCTGATTGTCTAACTATCTGGTTAGGAACCACTATATGTGGAATGATGATTCATTGAGGGCAAATGAAAACATTAAACAATCTTATTAGGACATTTAGTAAAGATACTAAGACTCCATATTACATAAAAAGACATCCGAAGAAAGGGGCTATAGCCCGTGAAAGCTTATGCTCAAATAAATGTGTTAGTCTCTGAGGCCTGGTCCACACTACAGCGTTAAATCGATTTAAACAGCGTTAAATCGATTTAACGCTGTACCCGTCCACACTACAAGGCACTTAAAATCGATTTTAAGGGGTCTTAAAATCGACTTCTGTACTCCAGCTCAATGAGAGGAGTAACCCTAAAATTGATATTACTAAATCGATTTAGGGTTAGTGTGGACGGAAATCGAAGTTAATGGCCTCCGGGAGGTATCCCACAGTGCACCAGTGGCCGCTCTGGACAGGTAAATGAACTCTACTGCACTGGCCAGGTATACAGGAAAAGCCCCGGGAACTTTTGAATTGCATTTCCTGTTTGGCCAACGTGGAGCTCTCAGCAGCACAGGTAACAATGCAGTCTCCTGAGAATAGGAAAAGAGCTCCAGCGTGGACCACACAGGAGTTATTGGATCTGATCGCTGTATGGGGAGAAGATTCTGTGCTATCAGAACTGCGTTCCAGTAGACGAAATGAAAAAACTTTTGAAAAAATTTCAAATGCCATGAGGCAGAGAGGCCATACCAGGGACTCAGTGCAGTGCAGAGTTAAAGTGAAGGAGCTCAGACAAGCCTACCAGAAAACCAATGGCAGATCCGGATCTGGGCCAAAAACATGCCGCTTCTACGCGGAGCTGCATGCAATTTTAGGGGGCTGCGCCATGACAAGCCCCCCCTTGTCTGTGGATTCCGAGGTGGGGGTAATAATCTCACCCATGGCTGATGATTCAGCGGAGGGGGAAGATTACGAGGAGGAAGAGGAAGAAGACCTTGCTGAAAGCACACAGCATTCCATTCTTCCCAACAGCCAGGAGCTTTTCGTGACCCAGACAGAATTAAACTCCCAGCCCTCCCAAGCCACTTGCCCAGACAATGAAGCCATGGAAGTGACCTCTGATGAGTGTACCTTTGTAAATATAAAACATAGTTTACAAGTAAGCATTTTTTAAAGATTGATTTGCCATGAGGGCTTGCATGCATTAGCTGGCATTAAAGTTACTGGAAAAGTCTGTTAAAATGTCTGGGGATGGAGCGGAAATCCTCCAGGGACATCTCTATGAAGCACTCCTGGAGGTACCCCAAAAGCCTTTTCAGAAGGTTTCTGGGCAGGGCAGCCTTATTCCGTCCACCATGGTACGAAACTTTACCACGCCGTGCCTGGAGCACGTAATCGGGTATCATTGCATGACAAAGCCTAGCTGCGTATGGTCCCGGGGATTGCTGGCATTCAAGAAGCATAATTTCTTTTTCTCTGTCTGTAATCCTCAAGAGAGTGATATCGTTCATGGTCACCTGGTAAAAATTAATGTATTTTATTAAGGGGACAGAGATGACCATTCCTACGGTGATGCTTTCCTGCGGCTTAAAAGAAATCCTTGCCTTGCAGTTAGCCATGTGGGGGGAAGGGAAAAAGCTGCCCATTCCTACGGGGAGGTGTCTCTAATGGCACTGAGCTTTTTAGCATTTGGGCAGCAGGAATTTTCGCTGCTAATAGCCAAGGGGGGGGTGGAGAAAGGGGAAGGGGGTAAGGTTTCAGTGACCTGCCATTACAGCAGACATGCAGAGTGGGGGGGAAAACAATTCACAATTTCCTCTAGTGCTTAACCTTTCTGAAGGCATAAGAAAAAAAACAAAAGATGTGCTTTTTAGCAGTTTGGCTGCCCAGCATGAATTTTACCTGCTAATAGCGGGGGGTGGGGGGAAAGGGGGAGGTTGTAGGGTGATCTGCCATTAGATGTAGGCCTTACCATGTCCGCCTGCAAGCTGAATTGTAATCCCCGGACCTGCGTCTATGTTGATCTGTTACACCACAGCCGCAGGCACTAAATACTAAAAGAATCCAAAGGCGACCTTGTAGTGAAGTGACATGTGCTACGTACGGTGAATAGTGTAGTCCACTGTGAAAGAGTATAACCATTGTTCTGTGAAATGTATATCTTATGATCCTTCTATCACTCTTTTCCCCCACTCATGCAGCTGCAAATTTTTCAAGCCTCCCTACTCCAGTCTGAAGGCTAGCTCAGATAAGGAGGAGGAAGAAGAGGACACGGGATGAGATGTTCACAGAAATCATGGCAGTAACCCGCAATGAAAGAGCTCATCTGGGGGAGTGGAAAGACGTGGTAGCAAAGACCAGGAAAGATGCCAGTGAACGTGAGGACAGGAGGGACGCTCGAGATGAGATGTGGCAGCAGGAAGATCAGAGGTGTAGGCAGGAAGATCAGCGGTGGCGGGATGCAAAGCTGGAGCTGCTACGCGACCAAACTGACATCCTCCGAAGTCTGTTGGAAGACCTGCGGGGTCACAGAGTGCCACTCCAGCCCATGTTTAACCACCCTCAGTACTCACCATGTCCCACATCTTCCACACCCAGACGTGTAAGAACGCGTGGGGGAAGGCTTTCTGCACCTGCCCACTCCACCCCCGTGGACAGTCCAACCAAAAGGCTGTCATTACATTGAAATGTCCTTAATGGCCTTTTTCTTCCCTCCTATACTCCCCCCAAACCACTCCCGGGGTACCTTTTTATTTCTCTTACTCTTCTTATAATTACATGCTATTCAAAGCAAGTGGGAGGGTGGGTTGGTTACAGGGAATGACTTTATTTCCATAAGCAAGCTGTTATGGAAGGGTGGAGGGTAGCTTGCTTGCAGCAGAAGTCAATACGGGGGGGAGGTTCATGAAGGGGGAAGAAACACAGCAGTCACATCGTACCCTGGCCCATGATGAAACTCGTTTTCAAAGCTTCCTTAGTGGCCTTTTTCTTCCCTCCAATCCTCCTCCAAAACCACTACCGGGGTACCTTGTTATTTCTCTTTAATCTATTTTTAATTACATGCTTTTTAAAGCAAGAGGTAGGGTGGGTTGCTTACAGGGACTGACTTTTAATAAAGAATACAAGGTTTTTAAACGATAGTAACTTTAGTTCCATAAGCAAACTGTTATGGAAGGGTGGAGGGTAGGTTGCTTGCAGCAGGAGTCAATACAGGGAGAAGGTTCATGAAGGGGAAAGAAACACAGCAGTCACACCGTACCCTGGCCCATGATGAAACTCGTTTTCAAGGCTTCTCTGATGCGCACCGCTTCCTGGTGTGATCTTCTAATCACCCTGGTGTCTGGTTGCACGTAATCAGCGGCCAGGTGATTTGCCTCAGCCTCCCACCCCACCATAAAGGTCTCCCCCTCACTCTCACAGAGATTGTGGAGCACACAGAAAGCAGCAATAACAAAGGGGACATTGGTTTGGCTGAGGTCTGAGCAAGTAAGTAAAGTTCTCCAGCGACCTTTTAGACGGCCAAATGCACATTCTACCACCATTCTGCACTTGCTCAGCCTGTAGTTAAACAGCTCCTGACCACTGTCCAGGCTGCCTGTGTATGGCTTCATGAGCCATGGCATCAAGGGGTAGGCTGGGTCTCCCAGGATAACTACAGGCATTTCAACATCCCCAACTGTTATTTTCTGGTCTGGGAAGTAAGTCCCTTGCTGCAGCTGTTTAAACAGAGTAGTGCTTCTGAAGACACAAGCATCATGAACCCTTCCTGGCCATCCCACGTGGATGTTGGTGAAACGTCCCTTGTGATCCACCAGTGCTTGCAGCACCACTGAAAAGTACCCCTTGCGGTTTATGTACTGGGTGCCCTGGTGCTCCGGTGCCAAGATAGGGATATGGGTTCCATCTATGTCCCCCCCACAGTTAGGGAAACCCATTGCAGCAAAGCCATCCACTATGACCTGCACGTTTCCCAGAGTCACAACCTTTCGTAGCAGCAGCTTAATGATTGCTTTGGCTACTTGCAACACAGCAGCCCCCACAGTAGATTTTCCCACTCCAATTTGATTCCCGACTGACCGGTAGCTGTCTGGCGTTGCAAGCTTCCAGAGGGCTATTGCCACTCGCTTCTCCACTGTGAGGGCTGCTCTCATCCTGGTATTATGGCATTTCAGGACAGGGGAAAGCAAGTCACAAAGTTCAAAGAAAGTGCTCTTACGCATGTGAAAGTTCCACAGCCACTGTGAATCGTCCCACACCTGCAAAACTATGTGGTCCTCCCAGTCTGTGCTTGTTTCCCGGGCCCAAAATCGGCGAGCAATGGGTAGAACCTCCCCCATTACCATCAGGAGCTCCAAAGCGCAGGGGCCCGCAGTTTCGGAGAAATCAGTCTCCAGGTCCTCATTACTCTCGTCGCCGCGCTGCCATAACTGCCTCTTCCTCTCCTGCGTTTGCAGTTCATGGTTCAGCATAGACAGCACGAGAATGCGTGAGCTGTTTACAACGTCCACGATCGCGGTACTGATCAGAGCAGGGTCCATGCTTGCTGTGCTATGGCGTTTGCTCACTTCACCCAGTAAAAAATGCGCGAAATGGCTGTCTGCTGCTTTCAGGAAGGGAGGGGGTGAGGCTGTATCCATAACCACCCACGACAGTGATTTTTGCCCCATCAGGCACTGGGGTAGTAACCCATAATTCCAAGGGTCAGAGAACACTGCAGGAACTATGGGATAGGTACCCACAGTGCAACGCTCCGGAAATCGATGGACGCCTGGGACCATGGACGCACACCACCGAAGTAATGTGCCCTAGTGTGGACACGTAAAATCGATTTTATAATACCTGTTTTATAAAATCGATTTTATTAATTTCGATTTTACTCTGTAGCGTGGACGTGGGCTAAGGAGCCACAAGTACTCCTGTTCTTTTTGCGGATACAGACTAACACAGCTGCTACTCTGAAAGCTGTCAAAAAAAAGACAATAATAATGTGAAATTAAACTGACCTTTTGCATCATCTCTTACATAGAATTGCAACCTTTCTTGCTGTTCTGGTGGTTGGAGAGAAAAAGTATGAGAAAGGTGTGAAAGGATCAGATTAGGGAACTCTTGGAGGACTTACTCCTTCACTCTCCCACTTCTCTGGTCCTTCTTGTGTGAACAGAGAACAACAATACCTGAAGTGTGAAGGTGCAAACAATTGACCTGCAACACAAATCTGTTAGAAGTTCGCTTTCGTCCTTCAGCACAGGAACCTTCCCATTAAGACATAAGGCCCAAAATGCAAACTCACCACTGTGATCTGACCTGTGCAGGAGGACAGGGCTTTGTGTTTCCTTTCTATGACATGTGTCCTTATCTTGACCAAGAGGATGGTGTGGATATGAGCAGTGCGATGAAGGCTCCGGTGGTGACCAGCCCATTGTTGGAGACCATCAGCAACTCCATCATGTACATGTCTGTACAGGCCAGTTTGATGATTTAGGGGACATAGCAGTAGAAAGTGTCTAGTGTGTTGGGTCCACAGAAGGACAGTTGGATGATCAGTGGAAGCTGGACAATGGAATGGACAAAGTCGCCCATCCATGCCCCTGCCACCAACCCCTTGCACATACTTCTTTTTTGTATTACTATTCTTAAATTACTGGTAACAACTGTCAATTTTGACTCCAACTTAGCAACATTTCTGTTTCTTGTTGTCGTTTTTTCCTTTACGAATTCTCTGCTTTCCCCCATCACTGTGAAGTCAACTGCTCCCTCAAACTCAGGAAGGAGGCATAATCCCAGGCACTTTAAGAAATTACACATTGCTGCAATGCTTTCACTTTTCTCTCTGGTGTTGGTCATAGACAGGTAACTAAATGTAAAATCATCAGATGATTCCTGTATTCTAAAAGTATATAAATTCAGCAGTGCTAGGGAGTTTGTGTGTGTAGAGATGCTAGTAGTGAATCTAGAAGCATTTGTAAAACTCGTGGCACATGGAAGGGATGAGGATGTTGTGAATACCCTCCATCCATCTCACTAATCAGAAAATTATTGATGCCTGTCTTCATCTCTGCATAGTACTTTTCCTAGGCAGTGTCAACAAAACCACTGTCCAATAAAGAGTAAAGCACAGTGGAGCGCATGAACCCTGATAAATAAATCCTCTATTTATGGATGAATGAGGGTGTGTCTACACTACAAGCTATACCACTGCAGTGTAGGTGCTTACTACAGTCACAGAAGGGGATTTTCCATCACTGTAGTAAATGTATCCTCTTGAGACTCGGTAGCTACATTGATAGAAGAATTCTTCCATCAACCACGCTGTGGCTATAGTGAGTGTTAGGTCGATCTAACTATGTAGCACAGGGCATGACATTTTCACAGCTCTGAATGAGGTAGCTAGGCTGACCTCCATTTTAGGTGTATACCAGGCCTAAGACTCTCCCAGAATGCATGTTTCATTATTTCACAATGAAGCCAGAGAGGGAGGGTTAAGGTTGTTTGTCTCTTTGGAACTGAGCATTTCCATTCTTTCAAATATTGGGTTTCTTTTTAAGTTCAAACTTAACACTGAATTTCCCTGAATCTCTATGTCCCATTATCCACCATGACCTCCATTGGTCAATGACTTTCTTCTCCCTTTCCTTAGGAATTAATGCTGGGACTTACAGAAGAGCGAGATTGTTAAAGTTTTTTAGGTGCCTAGTAGGATTTTCAAAAGAGCCTAGGTGTTTAATGTACAATAAAATCATTCTGTTTTATGGACCTAGAGTGGTATTCACAAAGATATTTAGATGCATTTTCAAAAGTGGCTAATGGCCAAGTTTTTAAAAGTACTTAGGCATCAAAAATGCAGATAGTTGACTAGTGGAATTTTCAGAAACACCTAAGCAGGTTAGGCACCTAATTCTTCTTGAAATCAATGGAAGTTAGACATGTATGAAGTTTAGGCACTTTTAAAAATCCCACTAAGATTCTATCTGCATCTTTAGGTGCATGAATACTTTTGAAAATATGGCTCTATTAAATTTTTGAAAATCTCACTTTAAGTCTGATGGAAGGGACTGAGAGCCAGAGTCTGATCACAAAACTGACTCTGTGAAATCAGGATCATGGTATCTGAGAATGCTTTCATCAATATTTTAAACTGTATGATTAAGAATTGCAAAAGATAAAGTTTGAAATTTCAAAAGTTTTAATGAAACTGCTGTTAAGTTTCTCGGCCAGGTCCAAAGTGAAAAAATCATCTCCTAAAGCCACATCTGAATTGCCAGATTTATTTCTGAACTCTTCAGTCTAACAGATAATGGTATATCGTTCCCCTTTATTTGAAATTGGAGAGGCCTCGCCTGGAGAACTGTGGAAAAATTGGAAAAAGTCCAATGGAGGGCAACAAAAATGATTAGGGGGCTGTGGCACATGACTTAGGAGGAGAGGCTGAGAGAACTGAGATTGTTTAGTCTGTAGAAGAGAAGAATGAGGGGGGTTTGATAGCTGCTTTCAATTACCTGAAAACAGATTTCAAAGAGGATGGATCTAGACTGTTCTCAGTGGTAGCAGATGACAGAACAAGGATTAATGGTTTCCAGTTGCAGCTATACCAACCTAACCCCACTGGTGGACAGTGCTATGTTGACGGGAACTGCTTTTTCTTTCAACATAGCTACTGCAGCTTAGGAAAGTGGATTAACTACTGTCAGTGTAGAAGCATCTTCACTTAAGCACTACAAGGGTGCAGCTGCATCCGGGCATCTATGCCAATGCAGAGTTTTAAGTGTTGACTTGCACTTAGGTACCTGTTAGAGGGTGTGGCTTAGCACACACCTATCTGGTCCATATTTCCTGAATATTTGTTAGGTACCTCCCTGCAAAACATACTGGCTTCGCTGGATCCCATTCTTCAATGTCTGTCTCTCCCTGTTCATTGTACAGGAGTCTGGGCACTTAACTCAAGGTTTGCAAATCCCGGTGATTTTCTAAGTACCCAAAGGTTAAGTGCTGAGATGTTCAAAGCTGCATCACAAAATGGCAAACTATTTAAATGTATTTGGACGCCTTCTGGGATTTTCAAAAGCTGCTAGGTGCCCAACAACCATGAAAACTATGAGTTTTAGGTCCCTCAGTCCTTTTGAAAATTCTTTTTGGCATCTAAAAATCTTTGAAATTGTGGCACCCAAGTCCTTCTGTGAATCTATCCCTGAGTGTCTGAAATCCCCTAAGAGGCTTTGAACATACACCTTTCCAACATTGAGGGTTTTGGAAACTTCATCTGGGTGTTACCAATGGCTCCTTTCTTAGTAATGGGATGAACACAGACTCCAGTATCAAATACACATGCACTTTGGGCGTTCAAAATCTAGGATAGGAAAGTGTAGGGGAGAATTTCCTGACGTAAGTAATGGAGGAATCAACCAAGGGCAGAGTTCTTCTTGACCTGCTCCTCACAAATAGGGAATAATAGGTAGGGGAAGCAAAAGTGAATAGGAACCTGGGAGGCAGTGACCATGAGATGGTCAAGTTCAGGATCCTGAGACAAGGAAGAAAGGAGAGCAGCAGGGTATGGAGCCTGGATTTCAGAAAAGCAGACTTTGACACCCTCAGGGAACTGATGGGCAGGAACCCCTGGGAAAATAACAAGGAGGAAAGGAGTCCATGTGAGCTGGCTGTATTTTAAAGAATCCTTATTGAGGTTGCAGGAACAAACCATCCTGATGAGTAGAAAGAATAGTAAATATGGCAGGCAACCAGTTTGGCTTAACAGTGAAATCCTTGCTGATCTTCAACACAAAAATGAAGCTTACAAGAAGTGGAAGCTTGGACAAATGACCAAGGAGGAGAATAAAAATATTGCTCAGGCATGCAGGAGTGAAATCAGGAAGGCCAAATCACACTTTGGAGTTGCAGCTAGCAAGAGATGTTAAGAGTAACAAGAAGGGTTTCTTCAGATATATTAGCAACAAAAAGAAGGTCAGGGAAAGTGTGGGTCCCTTACTGAACGGGGGAGGCAACCTAGTGTGAGAGAATTTGGAAAAAGCTAATATATTCATTTCTTTTTTTGCCTCTGTCTTCACGAACAATGTCAGCTCCCAGACTGCTGCACTGGGCAGCACAGTATGGAGAGGAGGTGACCTGCCCTTTGCAGAGAAAGAAAAGGTTCAAGACCATTTAGGAAAGCTGCATGAGCACATAGGGCCAGATGTGCTGCATCCAAGGGTACTGAAGAAGTTAGCGGATGTGATGTAGAGCCATTGGCCATTATCTTTGAAAACTCGTGGTGATCTAGGGAGGTCCCAGATGGCTGTAAAAAGGCTACTATAGTGCCCATCTTTAAAAAAGGGAAAAAGGAGGATCCGGAGAACTACAGGTCAGTCAGCCTCATCTCAGTCCCTGGAAAAATCTTGGAGCAGGTCCTTAAAGAATCAATTTTGAAGCACTTAGAGGAGAGGAAAGTGATCAGGAACAGTCAGCATCGATTCACCAAGGTCAAGTCATGCCTGACTAACCTAATTGCCTTTTATGAGGAGATAACTGGTCTGTGGATGAGGGGAAAGCATTGGATGTGTTATTCCTTGACTTTATCAAAGCTTTTGATACAGCCTCCCACAGTATTCTTGCCAGCAAGTTAAAAAAGTATGGACTGGTTGAATGGACTATAAGATGGATAGAAAGCTGGCTAGATTATTGGGATCAACGGTAGTGATCAATGGCTCCTTGTCTAATTGGCAGCAGAGAACCCCAAGGGTCGATCCTGGGGACTGTTTTGTTCAATATCTTCATTAATGATCAGGAAGATGGTGTGGATTACATCTTTATCCAGTTTGCAGATGACATTAAACTGGGAGGAGTGGTAGATTCGCTGGAGGCTAAGGATGGGATACGGAGTCACTTGTTCAAATTAGTGGATTGGGCCAAAGGAAATCTGATGAGGTTCAACAAGGACAAGTGCAGAGTCCTGCACTTAGGAGGAAAGACTCCCATGCACTGCTACAGAGTAGGGACCAAATGGCTAGGCAGCAGTTCTGCAGAAAAGGACCTTAGGGTTAAAATGGATGAGAAGCTGGATATGAGTCGACATTGTGCCCTTGTTGAGAAGAAGGTTAACAGCATTTTGGGCTGTATAAATATGGGCATTGCAGCAGATCGAGGGACTTGATTATTCCCCTCTATTTAGCATTTTTGAGCCCTCTTCTGGAGAACAGTCTCCAGTCTTGGGCAGCACACTAGAAGGATGTAAAAAATTGGAAAGAGTCCAGAGGAGGACAACTAAGAGGATTAGGGTCTGGAGCACAAGATTTATCAGGAGAGGGTAACGCAACTGGGATTATTTAGTCTGCAGAAAAAAAGAATGAGGGTGGATTTGATAGCTGCATTCAACTATCTGAAAGGGGGTTCCAAAGAGGATGGATCTAGACTTTTTTCAGTGGTAGCAAGTGACATAACAAGGAGTAGTGGTCTCAAGTTCCATTGGGAAAGGTTTAGGTTGGATATTAGGAAAAATTTTTCACTAGGAGGGTGGTGAAGCACTGGAATGGGTTACCTAGGGAGGTGGTGGAATCTCCTTCCTTAGAGTTTTTAAAGGCCCAGCTTGAGAAAGCCGTGGCTGGGGTGATTTAGTTGGGAATTAGTCCTGATTTGAGCAGGGAGGTGAACTAGATGACCTCCTGAGGTGTCTTCCAATCCTGATGTTCTATGGTTCTATGATTGTTCCCATTTCAGCTGAGAGAGGGACCATTTCACTTCTAGATCTAGGGAACAATGTGGTCCCAGGGGGGTAGAAGATAAAAGGTTATTCCATCAAATGGGTATCTGACAGTCAGTGGAGCAGGGTAACATTGAAAATTGAGCCCTTTTTGAAAATGGAAGCTAAAGGCTTTGTAAAATAGAAATTTATGCAGTCTATAATTTTATAGTTGGTTAGTCTTTCATCATTGGCTAAACAAAAGCACCAGAAACAACCAACCCTGAACTTTAGAACTGTTTCTGCCTGCACAGAGACCATTCCCCATGCAGACACTCCTCTTGAACACCAGTGGCAATATTAGCATAAGGATCAAAGCTCAGTTAGTGCCATCTGATGGCTTCGTGGTGGCCTGTATGAAATGGACTGGGGATCTGTGTGCAGTTTGTAGAACACATATGTTCTGTACAAAGACTAGCATCACCAGAGATATATTTTCACCCATGTGCTCCATTACTATAGAGAGGTTCAAGGGTATGGAGAGAGGAATCCCCTGTCATCTAGAGAAAAGGTTCCTCTAGGCCAGGGGAGAGACACATTTCCAGGAAGTGGCAATTAGACGAAGATTACACAGATGCTAATTGGGCTTCTATGTGTTCTACTGAAAAATGTGAGACTTCAGACCCTTGGGCTTATGATCTGGCCTCTTCATATTTGGGTGATACAAAGGAAAACAGCAGACAAGGGGACATGACAAATCTGTGAGACTTAAGGCTGGTATATGCAGAGGAGTGTAAGGGCGACAGGTGCCTGCTCTCCCCTTGTGCGATTAATGGGTGTTTGGCAGTTAATTACCTCAAGTCACTCTGAAAATCTCTGTCACAGCTCACAGTCTGGAGCAAGAGTCCATTGTATTGCCCCACATTCTGCAGCACCCACATCCCCTTGTTTCTGCTCTAATTGCACAGGATTCTGCAGAGTCAGTTACAGGTCTCTCCACAGGGCCAAGCCCATCCCTGGTGACTCTACATGAAATCAGTGAATTTGTACTCAGGATACATTAGGCCAATTCTGTTGAGCTGTTCTCTGCTCACTGTCCTGCTAATGTCCTGGAGATAATCACATCTTTGTGGCCCTCATCGGCATTTCATAGTGCATTCCCCACTAGGTCCAATAGTCTGATTGCTTTGGTTGCTATCAATAGCTGAAATCCAGGGCTGCTGTTATGTCCTTTGCACAGCAGGTAGAACCTAAATGCAGCGGCAGGGCCAGGGACTTCAGTGTGTCCCAATAAGGCATCTTTAGGGAACAGGAGAATTCCTGGCCTTAGGGTCCCTGGACATTTGAAAGGAAATGAGGTCTCAAATCACACCTCATTCCCATGTGAATGCTACAGACAGCACAGAGTACTTTGGCATGGGGTAGCTCAGAAGATAAGAGATGAAATCCCTACTTTCATCTCCAAGTTATCTCTTCAAATCCGGAGGCAGTGGCTCTATCTCATTCCCCCTTCTGACCTCTGTGAAAAGGGAAGATTTATGTCTCAGGAAGTGCACTAGAAATAAATCTAGAAGAACTTGATCCAGTCCCAGGTTTTTAGCACCTAACTCCCCTGGGCCTTGGCTCATTGATTTGCCACTGGCATATGTATTGACTTTGGGCAATAGCTAATACTTAATGCACCACAGGAAGACTAGAAGTCACCTGACCCATTCACAATCTAAAAAATTTTTGTCCCTAATCCAGCAATCAACTTCGACACTTATCACTCACCCCAATAACGTTATTCCTCATCTATTCACCATAACACTCTTTCACCTCAAGTAATCAATCCAGTCATGCTACCTCTTCAATCCACCACTTCAAGGAAAATTTGCAAGAATGTGTAAGCCTCAGGGCACATCGTGAAGGTTAAGAGATTTGGGCTGTAGCATGACAAGGCAACTACAGTGTCAATGAACTACCACCTATTTTCACAAGTGTCTCAGCAAATAATAATGACCTGGTGTTCAATGAGGATCACTACTGAAATACATAGCACAGCATTGCACCAAAGGAAACTTCAAAGGAGTTTGAGTTTTAAATTCATAATTATTGAGTTTTTGGACAAGAAGCTACTATTGTGGTGGTACTTCGCATAAGGTTTTATGGAAATATGCTTAGAATGTGTTTTATGCTACATATGCCATGTAACATATTTAAAAGGTTACAGAGGGCGAACAACTTAGAAGTTTACCCTGTATAAAATTTATACTGTGTATAATAGATTTAAATGGGATTAGATGCATTTGGGAGTTAGGCAGTCTGAGTGTTAAAGACAGGAACACATCCGTTAGCTGCTTTCAGGTAATCCTGCAGCATTGGGGCAAGTGATTCAGACCCTGGGTCTTTGTAGGAGCAGATGGGGGTGTTTGGGCCCCAAGCTAGCAAGGAAGGCAGGGGTAGAAGTAGTCTTGGCACATCGGGTGGCAGCTCCTAAGGGGGTTTCTGTGATCCAACTCAGCACAACTATGATTTAGACCAATTGGGTAGCTTTTTTTTAAAGAAAACTCATTGTATCCAATCAGGCAAAGAAACAGAATACATTATAATGTATTAATTTAAAAATGCTCAAAGCTCCCAGGCAGCGCATGTAATGAAGTTCTTGTAAAAGAGAAATTGAGTAAGAAATATTTAAAAAATAACAACAAAAAATAAATAGTCACAGGAAAATCATGAGTTGGACATCAACAGTCATAGACAGAAAAAGAGGCATGATAAATTGGCATTGATTTTTCACGATCTATCTATCTATCTATCTATCTATCTATCTATCTATCTATGTGATCTTAGTTTATCTGTTGTATATGTAGTAAACACAACCATGCACAAACATGGTTTAATAAATATTAATTATTAATAATAACAGCAACCAGCTTTGGAGATCTAGATACATTTGGATACTTGTGTGGATGAGAGACGAATGGCTCCATACAAAGCTACACGTTGAAGTGAATGGCTATTTCCGAATTGTTATGATTAAAAGGTTAGCTCAATCTCTTCTCCCCGCTCTGGTCTCTTACTTCAAACCCTCAGGTCTAAGCTTTGTGCCTATCCCTTTCTTAGGGTGGAATCATGTGAATCTCCATCTCTCAAACTGGGTCCAACTGTGATTTTTCCAACTGTGTTTGGTACCTGCAGTTCTTCCCACAGGAGCTGTGACCAGTAGTAAGTTTAGTAACTAGATGTCTTCACCATGCAAAGTATAATTTATTTACCACAATAGGAACAAAGCACAACATAAGAGAAAGTATGAGCACTTTCAGATGGATCACTACAATAGTTTGATGGAAACAAAATTTGACCTTTTTATTCAAACTTAATTTAGGAACCATTTAAATATCTTTCTCTTCCAAATACATCTCCACCATAGGAAGAACAATACAATATTTATTTATTTTAATAAATTTAAATAAATAAAATGCATACTGTTATATAAGGCTCTGCGTGCCCTAACATGTCATACATGATGCAATAAAATCCCATCAGCATTAAAATCATCACTTGAACAGACCCCTGCAGAAACTTTTTTTCAATTCTTCATTAATGGGGAAAGCAAAACTTCAAGTCTCTCAGAAATCGAAATCAAGGAAATTCTGACATTGACACCTTGAATAGATGACAAAATAAATGGGTACCACCTTTTAGTCAGACATACTCTATCCTCCCAAACTCCTCACTCCCCTCAAAAAGCCACCTGAAACAAAGAAACAAGTCAATGAATAAATCAACAAATCAAACAAATGAAAAAACAACAAGCAAACACACAAGCCAAAACTCTCATATCCCAGGTTATAGCTGCCAGTAGCCCCATAGATCCCTATGACAGATAGGTACGTACATACTTAGGTAGATTCTGATCTTATGTACACTGCTGTAATCTTATACTACATCATTTGACTTCAGTGAAGCTAGTCCAGATTTCATAATTTCATCAACAGATTGCACCATATGCTCTCAAAGAGACAATTTTTGTCATCAGTTGATTATATCTACAAAGAAACTCAGAATGAAATCACAGTCAAGTTGCAGTGATAGACATTTTAACTCTTGGTGAATAACCTCCACACAATCAGCTTCTTCAATGCAGCTTTGATCTCCTTGTTCCTCATGCTGTAGATGATCGGATTCATCACTGGAGGCACCAGGGAATAGAGAACACCCACCACAAGGTCCAGGCCTGATGCTGAGCTGGAGGTGGGTTTCAGGTAGGCAAAGATGCTTGTGAAAACCATCAAAGAGACCACAGTAAGGTGAGGCATGCAGGTGGAGAAGGCTTTATGCCGGCCATGCTCAGAAGGGATTTTCAGGACAGTTTTGAAGATCTGAACATAAGACACAGTTATAAAAACAAAGCAGTTTGATGCTAAAAACACACCTAAGGCAATACCCGCAACTTCACTGAGGTAAGAATCAGAACAGGTGAGCTTGAGTAGCTGGGGGATTTCGCAGAAGAACTGGTTGATGTCATCGGACTGACAGAAGGGTAACCTGAATGTGTTGCCAGTGTGCAGGGCAGTGTAGACAATGCCAGTAATCCAGGCACTGGCTGCCATTTGGACACAAGCTCTCCTGTTCATCACTCTCTCATAGTGCAGTGGTTGGCAGATGGCAACATATCGGTCATATGCCATGATGGTGAGTAGGGCAAGATCAGTTGCAGCGAAGAGGAGAAAGAGAAAGATTTGGGCGACACATCCAGGATAAGAAATCACCCTGGTGTTCATGAGAGAATTGGCCATGGACTTGGGAATGGTAACGGAGATGGAGCCAAAGTCTAGAATGGACAGATTCACCAGGAAGAAGAACATGGGGGTTTGAAGTTGGCGGTTGAGGGCTACGGCTGTGACGATGAGAAGATTCCCCATCAGGGCTGCCAGGTAAATCACCAGGAACACCACAAAGTGCAAAATCTGCAGCTCCCGAACATCAGAGAATCCCAGGAGAAGGAACTGGGTCAGGGTGGTTTGGTTGGACATTTTCTTTCTCAGTTCATTGCGTGATGGCTGTGGAGGGAAGAACAAAGACAGTGGGGGAATTACAGTGACAGAGGGAGTGGTCCTGATTTCCTGCAGCAATATGAAGTGAGTATCAACAATGCACAGCATTCATCACTGCTATTAACTGGGAGTGGTGACTTATCACATGAATGTAAATTGGCGCAGATCCCTTAAAGTCAATATAGCTTCTTCAGTTTGCACCATCTAAATATCCGGCTCATGATGTAGTTTTGTAAAATGCTGTGTGAAGGATGGAGCAAAGTACAATCTCAATGCAACAATTCTAGCCAAGATGGATCCCCTATTGCTACAAACAGCAGGCTCTGGATTTGGGCAACACTGCCTGATATCCTCTTTTCGTGGATATAGGAGATGGACTTGGCATTGTGTATGACAGCTCATCTGTAATGATTTCACTTCAATACCACCTAGATGGCCGGCTGCCTGCAAACATATTCATTTATAACACCGAATCCTGACTGCATTTCCATCTTTGTGTACCAATGGGCTAGCAGCGTTGCTCTGCTACCTCTCTGCTGTGTCATATGCCTCTGTCACTTTATTGGTGTGCGGGTTAGTGACCATCAGGAGACTTGGGTTCTGTTCTTGATTCTGCCACTGACCTGCTCTGTGACCTTGGGCCAGTCACTTCCCCTCCCTGTGCCTCTGTTTCCTCTCCATCCGTTTCTCTGTCTTGTCTTCTTTCACTGTGAGTTCTGTGGGGGAAGAGCTGTGTCTTATTATATGTATGTTCTCTGCCCCCATTTACAGTATTTGTGTTTAGCGGGAAGCACTGTGGGACAGTGCATATGGGGCTAAAGCAGAATATCTCAGTTCTAATCCCATAGACATCGTCTGTGTCCTTGGGCAAGGATAAAAGAGACAGGCTTTGACTGGGGACTTCAATTCACTGTTTTCTGTCTAAGGTGCTACTATGTTTAATACCCATGATTTTGTCTGCCAGCTTTGCTGTTTACTAAGTTTTACCATTCAACAAGTGTCCCTTTGAAACAAAAATAAACACAGTTGCAATAGAGTGACTGGGTTCAAATTGTATAATGATTGGACTACATCAGTCTTTCTACCCCTCCTTGAAATCTACTTGTTCAATCTGGTGTATTCAGACATTTTCAGTTTAAATTATTTCAAAGGAAAACTGGATTTTAAATTGAGACATACTCCAAGGTACTCTCTGCTATTCTTGAAAAACAACCTATGCACTAGAAAAGTCAAAACATTTTTTTTTACATCAGTGACAATGTTTCAGTTTTAAGCAGTTTATCTGCAATTGTCTGGTTCTCAATTAAAAAAAAAGTTTTGGTTTTCACAATTTCTTTGAAAAGTGAACTTCTGTTTGCTGGGGGGAGGGGGAGGGAGAGCTTTGGCTAGGGGATTTAGCTGTCAGTGCCAAAGTGTAAAGGTGCCGGCATGTATAACGCATATTCTGCGGGTATCAACTTTGCTCTTTACAGAGTTTTACCATCCTGCAAGTAACAGTATGAAACAGCAATGAAACATGATTCCAATAGAGTGAATGGGTTTGTAATTGTGGTGTTATTTGTAAATATTAATGTTATCATCCTGGCTTAATTATAGATTTCCAATCTGGGCTAAATTTTCAATCTGTTTCCAATCTGCTTGTTTTCAATCTATGTTTCCAATCCTTTTAAACTGTTCCAAAGGAAAACTGGATTTTCAGTTGAAAACATTTTCCTGCAAAGTCTTTACTATCCATAAAAAACAATGTATGTATTGGCAAATTCAAAACTTTTATTTTTTCCAAAAAATCAATGATTTTTTTCCAGATTTCTTCAGTTTTTAACAGCAATTATTTGGTTTTTGATACACTAAAGTAAAAAAATGTTTTGGTTTCCACAATTTCTATAAAAAATGAGCTCTAGATGTTTATTAAATGATTGTAAAAGACTTACAGTTTCAATGTAATTCATAGTTCTATTATTACATTTCCTCCACTATATTAAAACCCAACCATATTAACTGAAATAGCAAACTTACAGTGTTGGTCTTTGTGGAATGTTTCCCAGCCTGAGAAGCATTTGACAGTCCACTGCCAGGATTCTCAGTCATTGTTTGTTTCTATATTGCTCAATAATGCCCCCACCACTGTGTTATCCAGCAGCAGTTTCCCTGCCTCGTCACCATATTCCCTTGGAGGCTGGGTCTCTGCAGTTCCGGAAAGACAGGGACCCACTCTATAGATGACCAATCCCTGCTCCCCTCCTGGGGCAGGCTTGGTTGAGAAGTGAAGGACTAAATAGGATGGGGGATTGAAAGCCCCTCCCTACTCTAGAGCTGATCCTGGGTTGTGTGGGATTCAGATATGATCACAGGACAGGATGTACCTGTCCTGGGGTTAAACAGCTGAATCTGGTCCCCAAAGATGTAAGCCCAGCTCCGATCTCATCTTGGGAAGAAACCACCCTGATAACCAGTACTAACCAAACCTAACCCCCCAGGGGATGAAACGGCCCACCCTGAATCTAATATGATGGCAGCATCCCTGCTTTTGTCCAGAAAGAAGGCAGGGCTGAATGACAGGTGGCATCCCAAGGAAACTGCAGAATAAAATATATATTTGAAGCACAAAAATGTAACCTACAATAGCTTAGAGCCCAGTGGCACCAGAGCCCCAGCTGGCCTGGAATAGCCTGTTCCTTCATTAACGCCACATAAACAGCTCTTGGAGAGCAGAGATGTTTTTCTCTGCATTTCATCAGCAACTCTTGGGATTCCGCCCACCACAGGAAGCCACAGCTCAGGCTGCCCTGGCTGTTTGATGTTGATCACTAACAGGCAGCCAGAAGCAAACAGTAAAAGCTCCTAGCTAAGACCTAAACTGTTTTAATATTCAGAGTTCCATTGAGTTCTGAGTAGTTAGGGCTGTTTACGCCAAGTGGAGATGTGACCCTTTGATTTCCACAGAGCTACTTTGATTTACCCTAGCTGGGGATGAGATGCAGATGGACTATGTAGTTTTCACCAGCTGGGGAATTAGGCCTCATTAACTCCAGTGGATCTACTGGGGATTTACACCAGCTGGCAATCTGGCCCATTCTTCAGTTTCAAATACATATTCTTTGCCTGTGAATCTGAAGAGGAGACAAAGGTTTCTAACTAGTCTGCACGTTCTTAACTCTTTGTCCTATGGAATTCAATTCAAGAATGGAACTTTCAATGGCTAAGGAGCATTTCTTTCCCACTGGGGAGAGAACTTCGGAGGAATTCAGCATTGCTTTGATTTTCTGTATCTGATTTTCAATTTCTATTTGGATGAATGGATCCACTTTTCTTTCTTTCTTTCTTTCTTTCTTTCTTTCTTTCTTTCTTTCTTTCTTTCTTTCTTTCTTTCTTTCTCAACAATTGTATGGTTTCTTTCTGCAGACATCACTAAAATAAAAGACTCATTAGGCTGAAGATGCAATGCTGTATGACATCTTAAAAATGTTTATTTCACACTGATTACAGGTATGACAGAGACTGAACAATTATGGAGGGTCAGATCCTCATCTGGTGTAAATCAATTGTAACTCCATTGGCATTAAGGAGGCAAATTCGCACACCACCTCCACACAAACCTTGCGTAAAACTGCCATAATGCAGTTAGAGTCAATGAGACCAGATCTCTGGATGCTGTAAATTGACATAGTGGTATGGAGCTATTTCAATTAATGTGAGCTCTGTATCTGTACCATGATGCCTGGTTTTATGTTTGTTCCAGTATACGAGATTCTCATTGCTTAGAACCTCTATCCCATTTTAATTACCATAAAATATTCTAAAATATTGAGATTATAGTTCATAGACAGAAATTTGTGAGATGTGCTTCTTGTTGGTAAATTGGCTGCTAAGTATATGGACCGTAGGTCTGGGGTCCCTAGGTAAAATGACAGTGATGGTGAGAGATGAGAGACTAGAAAAATGTGCCATTTGAAACACCCAGCCAGAGGAAGGACCTACTACGGCTAGAGGAGGGTCACCTTAGAGGCACCCCAGGAGAGACTGGGGAGAAGTGATGCCGTGTTTGTAAAAAACTATCTCCCTAAATTGTCCAATCTGTCCACCAATGATGAGAGCAATCCTGGAGCAGCAGCCTTCCCCTCAACCTTATGTAGTTATCTTTGTGACTGGTTCAGGATCTCTGTACTTTCAGGCAGATGTAACTGCATCAGTCAAACCCAAAGCAGTTTCCCCTCTCAGAGCTATTGTCTCAAGTTTCTGTAGATTCTGGTAGGTGGAGTTAACATAGAGGTCTTTTAACGACCTGTGATAAATAGAAAGTGTATTTGTCTAATCATCTGGTTAGGAACCCTGATATGTAGAATGATGATGCACTATGGGCAAATGAAAACACTAAACAATTTTATTAGAACATTTAGTAAAGATACAAAGACTCCAAATTACATAATGACAGCAGTAATGTGAAATTAAGCTGATATTTTGCATCATGTCTTATATACAATCACACTCTTTCTTGGGGTTCTGGTGGTCAGAGAGAAAGAGGATGTGAAAGGGTGTGAAATTGTCAGTTTTGGGAACTCTCAGAGGGCTTACTCCTTCACCCTCCCCCTTCCCTTTTCCTTGTGTGAACAGAGAACAACAATACCCAAAGTCCGAACGTGCAAACAATTTGATGTCTATTGGGGTGAACTTCCAGCAAGCTTAAATCCAAGTTATTTTTCCTTTATTTTGCAATCCCAACTTACTTCCTGGTTGTACCTAATTTATATTGTAATAATCTCAGCTACACCTTAGCCAATCATTTTACTGAAATCTATCTAATCAATCCTAACAGATTGTAACATAATTCTTTAACCAATTATATGCCACTACTCAAATTAGAAATGAGGGTTTCACAACCACAACTATTAAGAAGTATCAGAGGGGTGGCTGTGTTATTCTCGATCTAATGAAGTGGGTATTCACCCATGAAAGCTTATGCTCCAGTGTGTCTGTTAGTCTATAAGGTGCTACAGGACTCTTTGTAGCCCTTGAGAAGTGATTTCTTCCCAGACATGATGCTATCAAACTAACCATAAGATTAGAAGGGACCTCAGGAGATCATCTAGTTTGGACTCTGAGATGTGACCGTACTTTCCCAGCTTATGTCTGCTTCTGCTGTTTAGCCAAAGGCCTTAACTGAAGAACCAAGCCTAGTGCTATCCTCGTGAGTAAAGGCCATACACAGGTGGACTGTGATTTTGATTCTTTGTTTTATACCCCTCTAACTAGCTAAGTAATAAAAATACACCTAAATTCTTAAAGTATATGCCTTTACAGACAGGCCTGAATATCTATATCCTAACAGGATATACTAACATGGCACTGTCAAGACCTGCATTGATTGCCTTCATCCTCCAGATACTTCTTCTGTAACTTTCGGCAAATCTTTTAATCTCTTTCTTCCTCAATTCCCCTTCTATATAACAGGAACAATGACATTTGCCTACTACACAAGCGTTTTGTGAGGACTAAGGGTTGTGAAGCGCTCAGGTACTCTGTTATGGAGGCCATAGACTTACATAAAATTGAATGAATGAAAATTATGGCCAACAATTCTACCTCATAGAGCAGAGGAGGGCAAACTACGGCCTACAGGCCACATCTGGTCAGCAGGACCGTCCTGCTTGGCCCTTGAGCTCCCAGCTGGGCAGGCTAGCCCCTAGCCCAGCTCGTTCTGTCCCCTCTCCCCCACAATCAGGGAACAAGGAGCAGGGTGGGTTGTACGTGAGGGGTTCTGAGGGGAGCAGTCAGTGGATGAGAAGTTGGAGGAGGTGGGGGCCAGGCTGCTTGGGGAAGCACAAGTTTCCCTACCCGGCCCTCCATACCATTTCACAAACCCAATGTGGCCCTTGGTCCAAAATGTTAGCCCACCCCTGTCATAAAGACTATAATCAGGTTCCTTCATGTGAGTCTTCTCCTGAAATTTAAATAAATATAATTTCAGATTGAAGGTTTAGAATCTCAAAGCTGCCTAAGGGATTAAACAAGCCTAAATTCCACTAAAATTTGAGCATTTAGATACCTAAGAAAGCTTCGAAGTTTTTAGAGAGACAAAACACACAACTGGACTGCAACACAAATCTGTTAGAAGTTCGCTTTCCTCCTTGAGCACAGGAATTTTCCCATTAACCTCTTGATGGTGTTTTTCAACTCAATGTTTCTCAGGGTGTAGATCATTGGGTTCAGCCTTGGAGAGACCACTGTGTACAGCACAGACACTGCCTTGTCCAAAAGGAATTCCTGGAAATGCTGGTCATAGATGAAGACACAAGGCATGTACAGACCAGTTTGATGACTTGGGGGACATCGCATTAGAAACTGTCTAGTGTGTTGGGTCCACAGAACGGTGGTTGGATGATCAATGCAAGCTGGACAATAGAATGGACAAAGCCATCCAGACATGCCCCTGCCACCAGCCCCATGCACATACTTCTGTTCATGATAGACAGGTAGTGCAATGGCTTATCGACGGCCACATACCAATCAGTTGCCATCACTACTAGGAAGAAGACCACAGTGCCTCTGAAGAAGTGGAAGAAGAACCTCTGGGTCAGACACCCATTGAATGAGAGGGTTTTGTGCTGGTACAGGAGGTCCTTTAGCATCTTGGGGGCAGTCATTGAGGCCCAGGAAAGCCAAGTTTGCCAACAGGAGGTATATGGGTGTGTGGAGATGAGGGTCAGAGAGCACGACGATGATGATGATGAGGTTCCCAAGGCAGGTAGCCTCGTAGACTAGGAAGAAGACCAGAAAGAGGAAGTGCTAGAGCTCAGGGCTCTGAGAGATGCCCCCCAAAATAAATTCTGTCATAGGACTGGTGAGATTCTCCTGTTCCATTTAGGGTCCTTAAACTATACCTGCAGGGAGGACATTTATAAGAATGATGCACTCCTTGAAGTTCTTGCTGTTAAGTTACTAGTAACCACTCACAACTTTAACAAAGTTTTTGTTTTGTGCATTATTTTGCTTAGGAATTCTCTTTCTGATTGGGAAAACACGCAAAAAATAGCATTGTACCTGAGGTGGAGAAGGGTAGATGGTTAATTAGGTACCTAGGACCCACTCTTTGTGATGGCTCACATGCTAGGTGAGTGTGTGAACTACTGGGTGGTAGTGTCCCAGGCCCATTGTCTTTCATAATGGCAATTCATAGTGATTCTTAGTATTTGTGACAGAAAACTGGTGAGAATGATTCTATAGTCTGTTGGTTAAGGTAGTCATGTGTATACTCAAAATCAAATCCTTGCTCCAGTCTGTCTTTAAGAATTTACACAAAATAGCTGAGTTTTAAGAGTGGAGACTAAGTAAACCCCAGACCCCAATATCCCATAACACAGGGTGTGCTCCTCTCTTATGGAAGACCTAAATTCAAATCCATTCTTTGTATTAGGCAAAAAGGGATATCAAAACCAATTGTCCCACCCCACAGGTAAGTCTGTGAACCACTAAGCTTCAGCTTATAACAGAGGCCCAACCTCCCCCGAACTGTTTTGAAATTTTTGATCCACCACCAACTTCTGAAAAATATGTTCATTTGCTTTTTTGTATTACTATTCTTAAATTACTGGTAACAACTGTCAGTCTTAACTCCAGCTTGGCAATGTTTTTGTTTCTTCTTGTCGTTTTTCCCTTTAGGAATTCTCTTCTTTCCTCCACCACTGTTAAGTCAACTGCTCCTGCAAACTCAGGAAGGAGACATAATCCCAGACACTTTAAGAAATAACACATTGCTGCATTCCTTTCATCTTTCTCTCTCGTGTTGGTCGTAGACAGGGAACTGTACTCAAAGTAAAATCATCAGATGATTCCTATATTCTAACCGTATGTAAATTCAACAGTGTTAGGAGGTTTGTGTGTGTAGAGACGCTAGCAGTGAATCTAGAAGCGTTTGTATAACTTGAGGCACATGGAAGGGGCAAGGATGTTATGAATACGGTCTGGACATCTCACTAATCAGAACTTATTGATGCATGTCTTAATCTGGGCATAGTGCGTTTCTTAGGCAGAGTCAACAAAACCACTGTCCAATAAAGAGTAAAGCACAGTGGAGAGCATGGACACTGATAAATAAGTCCACTATTTCTGGATGAATGAGGCTGTGTCTACACTACAAGCTATGCCACTGCAGTGTAGATGCTTACTACAGTCACAGAAGGGGATTTTCCATCACTGTAGTAAATGTATCCTCTTGAGACTCGGTAGCTACATTGATAGAAGAATTCTTCCATCAACCATGCTGTGTTTATAGTGAGTGTTAGGTCGATCTAACTGTGTCGCACAGGGCATGACATTTTCACAGCTCTGAATGATGTAGCTAGGCTGACCTCCATTTTAGGTGTATACAAGGCCTAAGACTCTCCCAGAATGCATGTTTCCTTATTTAACAGTGAAGCCAGATGGGGAGGGTTAAGGTTGTTTGGCCCTTTGGAACTGAACATTTCCATTCTTTCAAATATTGCTTTTCTTCTTAAGTTCTAACTTTACACTGAATTTCCCTTTATCCACCATGACTTTAATCTTTCAGTGACTTTTTTCTTCTCATTTTCCTTCTAAATTAATGCGGGGACTTACAGAAGAGCCAGATTGTTAAAGTTCTTTAGGTGCCTGGTGGGATTTTCAAAAGAGCCTAGGTGTCTAACATACAACAAAATCATTTTCTTTTAGGGACCTAGTGTGAGATTCACAAAGGTATTTAGATGCATTTTCAAAAGTGCCTAATGACAAAGATTTTAAAAGTACTTAGGCACTGAAAAATACAGATAAGTGCCTAGTGGAATTTTCAGAAACCCCTAAGCAGGTTAGACACCTAATTCTTGTTGAAAACAATGGAAGTTGGGCATTTATGAAGTTAGACACTTTTGAAAAACGGACTAGGATCCTATCTGCATCTTTATGTGGATAAATACTTTTGAAAATCTGACCCTTTAAAATTTTTGAAAATCCCACTTTACTTCTAATGGAAGTGAGTGAGAGCCAGGAAGTGTTCCCAGATCCCACTCAGTGAAATAAGGGTAAGGTTTGGCACCGAATACCCAGTTTTTCGAAGCAGCCTAAGGGTGTCATACATCCATTCCTTTGAAAATCCAGGGCTAAACCCAGCAGTGCTGAGAACAAGCCAGACAGACCGTGAACTTTCAATGAGAATTAGGCTCCTAAGGGTATATCTACACGGCAGCTTGGAGTAAGCTAGCACATTGACATTATCAGTGTGGATGTTGCAGTGCGGGGTCTCAAGCCCACCTGACTCTCCTGGGTCTGAGCTTGGGTGGCTAATGTTAGGAGATGGGACCTGGGCTCCTAAATCATGGAGATAGCTTGGAACAGTGTACCCTTAGGCTGAGGTATGTCGGGCTTCCAGGCTAAGATTTCTAAAGCTGTTTAGAGGAGTCAGGCACCCAATTCCCAGTACAAGCAGCTGAACATTGAACTCTACCAGAGAGCATAAATCTTAGTCAATAGGAGCCAGATTTGTAAAGACATTTAGGTTCCAAATGATACAGACTGGCACATAGTGGGGTTTCAAAAGCACCTCTGCACCCAAACACTGAAACCTATGGGAGTTAGGCACCTAGACATTTACGAAATTTCCATTAGGCTCCTATGTGCATATTTGGGCTTCTAAATATCTTTAAAAACCTGGCCTTAATTCCTAAAATGCACAGAACACCTCAGTAACTGAGGATCCAGTAGCCAATTAAAGTCCTGCTGTATTTGTACAATTGTCGCATGTCAAACAAATGCTGGCAAACAAACACAGCCAGGTGGAAGGAACTGGGCTTCACTTCTCCTGCTGAAGAATACAGAGAGGGAAAGGATGTGACTCTCTATGCAGGCCGCCATTACATGGAGGATTCTTATTATCAGCTTCTATCCCCTGACTCCACTGGTCTTGGTGAGTTTATGGTCTGCAGGCATTGCACAGATCCGGGAAGCAAATTCCCATTCCCATCCCCCCACGGGAACATCCCTGCCCCAAAGCAGCAGATATTTCATTGTTTCTGTTAAAGTCTTCTACTTAGTGGGTAAGTGTGGCCCAATGGTTAGAGCACTAGGCTGGGACTTTGCAAACCAGCGTTCAGTTCCTTGCTCCTCCATTTGCATGCTGTGTTTGACTGGCCTGGTGTTGTGTTGCTCTGCCCCACTTCCCTGTTGGACACTGTCCCGCCAAACAGCACCTGCCACTAGCCGGTGGAAGTTGTGCCTGGCCCGCTGGCTACTGCAAGAGGGGACATTTCCATTGGCCCTCCATGCCACTGCATGGAAATTAGCTTGACCCAGAGCGCTGGGCGAGACATCAGGAATGTGGCTAAGGGCCCAGCATATGCTGGGTCAGTTAGCATCAGTCCTATCCTCTCAGCAGATGAGGAAGGATAATCGAGTCCTTAGGATAGCAGCCTGCCTCTGCAGAGATGCAGGTTTCATCCCCTGTGCTGTCACACACGCCCTGACACAAGTCACTTACAGCACATTTTTAAAGGTGTTCGGACTTCTTAAGAAAGCTGAACACTTCTGAAAATCCCACTGGGCACCTGTCTGCATTTTAGGGGTCTGACCACCTTTGGAAGCCTGGTCCTTAGCCTCCATGTGCCTCAGTTTCCCATCCAAAAGGGGATAATGCTACTTCCTTACCTCATTGGATTGCATTAATATAACTACTTGAAATATCTTGAGATGCTCATGTACTGCAGGCATAGGACTGCCAGAAATGCTTTAAATATATGATTACAAATACAAAGGCTGAGATTTTCCTGGATCTCTAGGGGACTGGGATGCTAAATTCCCTGTAAAATGAATGGGGGTGGAGGTTCACCTCCTTGAGCTGGTTTTGAAAATCTCAGCCAAAGTAACAGTGAGTCTGACCTGGAGAGTAAAATTCCTTGTTTCTGTCCATTTGTAGCCATTCCTGTGCCTAAGCACATTGCTAATATCCCCAGCCTGAATCTGAGAATCTGTCTGAGAATGTTTTCATCAATATTTAAAAATGTCTGATTAAAAATTGCAACAAATAAAGTTTGAAATTTCTGAAATTTTAATGAAACTGCACTTATGCTCATCGGCCAGCTCCAAAGCTAAAATATGATTTGCTGAAGCCAGATCTAAATGGCCAGATTTTTTTCTGCACTCTTCAGTCTAACAGATATCATGAGCCAATGGCTAGAAGTTGAAGCTAAACACGTTCAGACTGGAAATAAGGCATATATTTTTCAAAGGGAGCACAATTAAGTACTGGAACAATTTACCCAAGGTCATGGTGGATTCTCTATCACTGGAATTATTTTGAGGACATTCTCTGACCTGTGTTGTACAAGAGGTCAGTCTAAATGACCACTATGATCCCTTCTAGACTTGGAATCTATGGGCTCTACGAATTTATGGGGAGATGTATAGGTTTGGTAATTTGTATTTTGTAAGAACTCTATACATGGAAATGCTCTGGAACCATCAAGGGCCAAATTTTTAAATGTCTTTGAGTGCCTAAAGATACAGATAGGGACCTATTGGGTTTTTCAAAGGCACCGAGGTGCCCAACTCCCATTGATTTCAATGGGTATTAGACGCCTACATTATTTTAAAAATGCCACTAGGCACCTATCTGTAAGTATAAGTGTCCAAGTACTTTTGAAAATCAGGTCATAAGCGTTAAACCCTACTCAAAATATTATGTCCTTATCTGAGCATTTCCTCCCTCTCCATAACACAAATGCATAGAAGCTGGTCAGAACATTTCCAGGTAAATGTATTTTCATCAAAATATGCTGTTGTTTCAATGAAGCGGAGATTCTTGCCAGAGATGTATTGATTCAATTAAGTTTCTGATGGGAAGACTTCTGAGTTCCAGGGCTCTCAGATAGCTTCTGAGGATAGATAGATAGATAGATAGATAGATAGTGGGGTGGATGGGGATAGATAGATAGATAGATAGATAGATAGATAGATTGAAGAAGCTGAAAACCTGACCTTTTTACTCCAGTACCAAAAGTTCAGCCAATTCCATTTCATGAAAATGTTCCAAGTGTTTTGGTTTTGTTTCATTGCAGAAGAAAAACAAATTTTGAAACTTTGAAACTTGTCACAAAACAGAATTGTCATAGAACAGTTTCAAATTCTTGGTATTACAGTTAACATTTTCCATATTTTATGTCTAAATTCTCAACCCTTCACTCTACCATGTCTGTGATCTCAGGGCCAGCTGACTTTAAGCAATGAAGAATGCCACTGGAAGTCACATCTCAGAGTTGTTCACCTCTCTCATGGTGAAGAAAACACATCTAGGTTCAAAGAAGTATCAGCCCCAGAAATCTCATTATATTATTTCTGACCTTTCCACTAACACTGGTATAAGATGAAACAGCTCTGAAATCCCTCGAGTTTCACTAGACAAGACCAATAAAAATTCTACATTGGGGATTTGGGCATTAGGCACCTGGCATTTTGGTTCCAAGGGAGATTATTGAGAAATATATGGAGTTTTCAGATTTGGGATTTACATATTGCAAGTGTTTTCCATATGTGTGGAGTTGGCTGAGCTTTGAGTTGCTGGAAAGTATGTGAGACTCAGGGAAAATTTGGACATTTGATTGGCTTTTGAGTCACAAAAAATCCCAAGACACTTGAGTTTAGATTGCTGTGTCACTTAGGTGTTTGTTTAAAAACTGTATAGATGGAAATATAGAATCATATAAGTTTAGGGTTGGAAGACACCTCAGGAGGTCCAATCCCCTGCACAAAACAGGACCAGTCCTAACTAAATCATCCCAGCCAGGGCATTCTCAAGTCAGGACTTAAAAAAAATCTAAGGATGGAGATACCACCACCTCCCTAGGTAACCCATTTCACCCTCTTAGTTATAATGTTTTTCCTAATATCCATCCTAGATCTCCTCCACTCCAACTTGAGACCATTGTTTCTTGTTCTATCATCTGCCAACACTGAGAACAGCCTATCTCCACCCAGTACTGGCTCCAGCTTTTCTGCCGCCCCAAGCAGCAAAGAAAAGAAGAAAAGAAGAACCCAATCGAGCTGCTGCTGAAGAGGAAGACAGAGAGTGAAGGACCTGCCACTGAATTGCCGCCGATCTAATACGGGCCGAATGAGCTGCAGCCGAAGTACTGCCATCGCCGATCCGAATGTACCGCCCCAACAACGGACACACTACTGCATCTTTCTATTGGCCGCCCCAGGCATCTGCTTCCTTCACTAGTGCCTGGAGCCAGCCCTCTCTCCATCCTCTTTGAAACCCCTTCAGGTAGTTCAAGGCTGCTGTCAAATCCCCTCTCACTTTTCTCTTCTACAGACTAAATAATGCCAGTTCCCTCAGCCTCTCCTCATAAGTCATGTGCCTCAGCCCCCTAATCATTTTTGTTGCCCTCCACTGGACTGTCTCCAATTTGTCCACATCCCTTCTGTAGTGGGGGGACCAAAACTGGATGCAGTATTCCAGGTATGGCACCAATAGTGCTGAATAGAGGGAAATGATCACTTCCCTCAGTCTGCTGGCAATGCTCCTACTCACGCAGCCCAGTATGCTATTAGCCTTCTTGGCAACAAGGGCACACTCTTGACTCATATCCATTTTCTCATCCACTGTAATTTCCAGGTCCTTTTCTGCAGAACTGCCATTTATCCAGTCCATTCCAAGCCTCTAGCAGTGCATGAGATTCTTCCATCCTATATGCAAGACTTTACTTGTTCTTGTTGCGCCTTATCAGATTTCTTTTGGCTCAAGCCTCCAATTTGTCTAGGTCACTCTGGACCCTATTCCTACCCTCCAGCATATCTACCTCTCCCCCAAGCTTACTGTCATTCACAAACTTGCTGAGGATGCAATTCATCCCATCATCCAGATTATTAATGAAGATGTTGAATAAACCAGCCCCTGGGGCACTCTTGCTTGATACCAGCTGCCAACTAGACATTGAGCCATTGATCACTACCTGTTGAGCCCAACGATCTAGTCAGCTTTCTGTTCACCTTATAGTCCATTCATCCAATCCATGTTTCTTTAACTTGCTGACAAGAATACTTTGGGAGACCATATCAAAAGCTTCGCTAAAGTTAAGGTATATCACTTCCATGGCTTCTCCCATATCCACTGTCATAAACAGATAGTTAAGGGTTAATGTATCTTTTACCTGTAAAGGGTTAAGAAGCTCAGTAAAACTGGCTGACACCTGACCAGAGGACCAATAACGGGACAAGATACTTTCAAATCTTGGTGGAGGGAAGTCTTTGTTTGTGCTTTTTGTTTTGTTCGCTGTTCATTGTTCGCTCTTTGGACTAAGGGGGATGGTTTTAAGATCCAAGGGGTTTGGATCTGTGTTCCCCAGGGAAGGTTTTGGGGAACAGAAATGCATTAAATTCTGGCTGGTGGCAGTGTACCAGATCTAAGCTAGTAATTCAGCTCAGAAGTGTTCATGCAGGTCTCCACTTTTTGTACTCGAAAGTTCGAAGCGGGGAAAAAAGCCTTGACATGGAGAGCAGGGGTTTGGGATTTTTTTTCCATGGGCTGACTGTGCATTGTGTGAAGTACTTCTTTTTATTTGTTTGTTTTTTAACCTGCTGTCTGTTAATTAATCAATTAATTAACCAATTAATTAATTAACCAAATTAACCAATTAACCTAGTTCTTGTTTTATGTGAAGAGATAAATAACACTTCCCTATTCACTTTCTCTATGCCATTTATGATTTTATAGACTGCTAGCCTAACAGTCCTTACTCATCTCTGTTCTCTCCTCATATGGAAGCTGTTCAATCCCTTTTATCATTTTATTGCAAGTCTGCATCTTTTCCAATTCTAATATACATATTTTTGGATGGAATGACCAGAGCTGTCTGCAATACTCAAGTTGTAGGCGTACAAGGAAATGATATGTTGGAATTATGATATTTACTGTTTTAGTATCTATCCCTTTTCTTATGATTAGCAACATTCTGCTAGATATTTTGACTGCGGCTGCAGATGTTTTCAGAGGACTATTCATAGAATCATAGAATCATAGAATATCAAGGTTGGAACGGACCTCAGGAGGTCATCCAGTCCAACCCCCTGCTCAAAGCAGGACCAATCCCCAACTACATCATCCTAGCCAGGGCTTTGTCAAAACCTCTGAGGAAGGAGATTCCACCACCTTCCTAGGTAACCTTAACATTGCAGTGCTTCACGACCCTCCTAGTGAAAAAGTTTTTTTCCTAATATCCAACCTAAACCTCTCCAACTGCAACTTGAGACCATTACTCCTTGTTCTGTCATCAGGTACCACTGAGAACAGTCTAGATCCATCCTCCTTGGAACCCTCTTTCAGTAGTTGAAAGCAGTTGTCAAATCTCCCCTCATTCTTCTCTTCTGCAGACTAAAGAATGCCAGTTCCCTCAGTCTCTCCTCCTAAGTCATGTGCTCCAGCCCCCTAACCATTTTTTGTGGCCCTCCACAGGACTTCTTCCAATTTATTCACATTCTTCTTGTAGTGTGGGGTCCAAAACTGGACACAGTACTCCAGATGAGACCTCACCAATGTCGAATAGAGGAGAATGATCACTTCCCTCGACCTGCTGGCAATGCCCCTAATTATAGAGCCCAATATGCCGTTAGCCTTCTTGGCAACAAGGGCACACTGTTGACTCATATCCAGCTTCTCGTCCACTATAACCCGTAGATCCTTTTCTGCAGAACTGCTTCCTAACCATTCAGTCTCTAGTCTGTAACAGTGAATGGGATTCTTCCGTCCTAAGAGCAGAACTCTGCACTTGTCCTTGTTGAACCTCATCAGGTTTCTTCTGGCCAAATCCTCTAATTTGTCTAGGTCCCTCTGTATCCTATCCCTACCCTCCAGCATATCTACCACTCCACCAAGTTTAGTGTCATCTGCAAACTTGGTGAGAGTGCGATGCATCCCATCAACCAGATCATTAACGAAGATATTGAACAAGACCGAGTCCAGGAACAACCCTTGGGGCACTCTGCTTGAAACTGGCTGCCAACTAGACATGGAGCTGTTGATCACTACCTGTTGAGCCCGACGATCTAGCCAGCTTTCTATCCACCTTATAGTCCATTCATCCAGCCCATAATTCTTTAACTTGCTGGCAAGAATACTGTGGGAGATCCATCAAAAGCTTCGCTAAAGTCAAGAAATAACACATCCATTGCTTTCCCCTCATAGACAGACCCAGTAATCTCCTCATAGAAGGCAATTAGGTTAGTCAGGCATGATTTGCCCTTGGTGAATCCATACTGACTGTTCCTGATCACTTTCCTCTCCTCTAATTGCTTCAAAATTGATTTCTTGAGGACCTGCTCCATGATTTTTCCATAGACTGAGGCTGACTGGCTTTTAGTTCCCTGGATCCTCCTTCTTCCCTTTTTTCAAAGATGGGCACTCCATTAGCCTTTTTCCTGTCATCTGAGACTTCTCCCGTTCGCCATGAGTTTTCAGAGATAATGGACAATGGCTCTGCAATCACATCCACCACCCCCTTTAGCACCCTCGGATGCAGCGCATCCGGCCCCATGGACTTGTGCTTGTCCAGTTTTTCTAAATAGTCCTGAACCACTTCTTTCTCCACAGAGGACTGGTCACCTCCTCCCCTTGCCGTGCTGCCCAGTGCAGTAGTCTGGGAGCTGACCTTGTTTGTGAAGATAGAGGCAAAAAAATATTTGAGTACATTAGCTTTTTCCACATCCTCTGTCACTAGGTTGCCTCCCTCATTCAGTAAGGGGTCCACACTTTCCTTGACTTTCTTCTTGTTGCTAACATACCTGAAGAAACCCATCTTTTTACTCTTAACATCTCTTTTTAGCTGCAACTCCAAGTGTGATTTGGCTTTCCTGATTTCACTCCTGCATGCCTGAGCAATATTTTTATACTCCTCCCTGGTCATTTATCCAATCTTCCACTTCTTTTTTAAGTGATAACAGCTAATTTAGCCCCCATAATTTTGTGTGTATAGTTGGGATTGTGTTTTACCAATGTGCATTACTTTGCACATATCAATACTGAATTTTATCTACAATTTGGTTATCCAGTCACCCAGTTTGTGAGATCCCTTTATCTCTAGCTTGCCTGCATATATATACCTGCTCCTGGAAATTTCCACTACATGCATCTGATGAAGTGGGTATTCACCCACGAAAGCTCATGCTCCAAAACGTCTGTTAGTCTATAAGGTGCCACAGGATTCTTTGCTGCTTTTTGAGATCCCTTTGTAACTCTTCGCAGTCAGCTTCAAATTGAAGTATCTTGAGTAATTTGGTAACTTTCACAAATTTTGCCTCCTGTTTACAGATCATTTAAGAATATGTTGAACAATACTAGTCCTAATGTAGTTTCTTGTGGGACCATATTATTTATTTTCTCCACTGTGAAAACTAACCATTTACTCCTATACTTTGTGTCTTATAATTTAGCCAGTTACTGACCCATGATAGTACCTTTCCATGAATCCTGTAACTGCTGAGTTTGCTGAAAAGCATTTGAGGTGGAACTAGGGGGGGTCACACATGCATTCCCAGAATACCAGAGATTCCTGCACTTCCAGGAACAGCGTGGGGCTTCCCGCTACCAATGTGACCTTGTCATGCTGCCTGGCAGACACCATGTTAAAGAAAGTGCTGTCCTGCTCCCTCAGGTTGGGCAACAAACCAGCCAAAAAGAAGACTGTCTGGTAAAAAACTGTTCAAGTGGGCCCCCACTCCATCTTCCCTCACCCGAAGCTTGGCCCCTCACTTCCATTCAGATCAGAACTCTTATTACTCCCACTCCATTGAGACCCCCCTCATTCCGAGGTCCCTCTCAACCACTTCAGCCAGCCCCACTGAGATTATCCTGTTTAGTTTGGTGAAAATTGGAAAGGCCTGATTTCAGTGGCCAGCTTTTACAGTTTTCCAATCTCCACCCTTATCCATTGGGTTCTGACCAGAGTGGGCCAGGGGCTGGCCATAGAGGGGATCCAGCCCAGCTGGGTGAACAGCTTGGCCTAGAGAAGCAAGGGAGTATATGACATTCTAGTTAATTAATGATAATGATTAATATGCTGGCAGAATGTGGTGCCCACACAATGGGGACCAGACAGGATTTTGCTCTTCCCTGGCTTGGTAAAAGAGAAACACATCATACCCCAGCAGTATGAGGTCTAAACTTGGCACGTGGACTCCATGTGCACAGCACACCTGAAATGCAGTCAGCTCTGTGGTGGGGAAGCTGAGTAATGACTTCACAGTGGCACCACATGAGGAAAGCTCACCCAGCACTGAGATTAAGCAAGCTCTGAGGCAGGGGAGCAGCCACAAAGTGACACCGCATGGGGATTTCAGTAAGGCATTTGACACAGTTCCACATGCGGAATTATTAGTCAAATTGGAAAAGATGGGGATCAATATGAAAACTGAAAGGGACTGGTTAAAGGGTAGACTACAACGGGTCATATGAAGGGTGAACTGTCAGGCTGGAAGGAGGTTACTAGTGGAGTTCCTCAAGGATCGGTTCTGGGACCAATCTTATTTAACCTCTTTATTACCGACCTTGGCACAAAAAGCAGGAATGTGCTAATAAAGTTTGCGGATGACACAAAGCTGGGGGGTATTGCTAACACGGAGAAGGACTGGCATATCATACAGGAAGATCTGGATGACCTTGTAAACTGGAGTAATAGTAATAGGATGAAATTTAATAGTGAAAAGTGCAAGGTCATGCACTTAGGGATTAATAAGAAGAACTTTAGATATAGATTGGGGACGCATCAGTTGGAAGCAACAGAGGAGGAGAAGGACCTTGGGGTATTGGTAGATCACAGGATGATTATGAGCCGCTAATGTGATATGGCCGTTAAAAAAGCTAATGCGGTTGTAGGATGCATCAGGCGAGGTATTTCCAGCAAAGATAAGGAGGTGTTAGTACCGTTATATAAGACACTGGTGAGACTCCACCTGGAATACTGTGTACAGTTCTGGTCTCCCATGTTTAAGAAGGATGAATTCAAACTAGAACAAGTTCAGAGACGGGCTACTAGGATGATCCGAGGAATGGAAAACCTGTCTTATGAAAGGAGACTCAAAGAGCTTGGCTTGTTTAGCCTAGCCAAAAGAAGGCTGGGGGTGGGGGATATGCTTGCTCTTTATAAATATATCAGAGGGATTAATATTAGGGAGGGATAGGAATTATTTAAGCTTAGTACCAATGTAGACACAAGAACGAATAGGTATAAACTAGACACTAGGAAGTTTAGACTTGAAATTAGACGAAGGTTTCTGACCATTAGAGGAGTGAAATTCTGGAACAGCCTTCCAAGGGGAGTAGTGGAGGCAAAAGGCATATCTGGCTTTAAGATTAAGCTTGATAAGTTTACGGAAGGGATGGCATGATGAGAGAGCCTAATTTTGGCAATTGATCTTTGATTATCGCCAGATAAGTATGCCCAGTGGTTGGTGATGGGATGTTGGATGGGATGGGATTTGAGTTCCTGCAGAGAATTCTTTTCTGAGTGCTGGCTGGTGAGTCTTGCCCACATGCTCAGGGTTTAGCTGATTGCCATCTTTGGGGTTGGGAAGGAATTTTCCTCCAGGGCAGATTGGCAGAGGCCCTGGAGGTTTTTTGCCTTCCCCTGCAGTGTGGGGCATGGGTCACTTGCTGGTGGATTCTCTGCAGCTTGAGGTCTTCAAACCACAATTTGAAGACTTCAATAACTCAGGCATAGGTTAGGGGTTTGTTATGGAAGTGGATGGGTAGGGTTCTGTTCCTACTTTGTGCAGGGGGTCGGACTAGATGACCACATTGGTCCCTTCTGACCCTAGAATCTATGAATCTATGAATCTGTGATGGGTAACCCAGCACTGAGGTGTGGGAGGTGAGTGTCCTAGCTTCAGGGAATGGACCCTGCTCAATGAGTGGACAGAGAGAGAGATCCCAGCACCTCTTAGAGAACACAGCTCTTCCTTAGTATTGCCAGCCACTGGCTGGGATTTACCATGGGCCCAAGGGACTGCTGTGGTGGCTTTCAGTGTGGCCTCATCTTGACACCTTACCTGTTGTGATTGAGGGGTGAGCTCTGTGTGTGTGTTTGTTGGGGGGGGGTTAGAAGACTGAGGGGCACTGAGGGGAAGAAGGAGGGGTCTCGCTGGCCCTGTTGTGGGTGTACACAGGTCATTCAGGGATCAAATCCAGATCTCTCTACTCCCGCCCGCTCCAGAGACCAAGTCCCAGAGAGTCAGCGGCTCACAGAGCAGATATCAGCCTGGCTCTTGCTCACAAAGCCACAAAACAATGCCATATTGGGATGGCTTACCCAGCGCTGAGGGGTGCTTGTGTGTGTGTGTGTGTGTGTGTGTCCCTGCTTCAGGGAATGGAGCCTGAGCAGTGGGTGGAGAGAGCAAGACAACCTAGCACCTCCTGGAAGACAAAGCACTGCCTGAGTACTGCCAACCCCTGGCTGGGATTAGCTACATGCCTAGGGGGATGGCACTGCAGGCTTTCAATGTGGCCTCATCTTGACACCCACCGTGTTTTGTTTGAGAGGGTGAGCTGTGTGTGTGGGGTGGAAGGGCAGAAGGCTGGGGGCTGGGAGGCAGGGGCATCTTCCTAGCACTGTTCTGGGTGTCCACAGATTGTTCAGAGATCAGATCCAGATCTGACAGTTCCTACACACCCCAGAGACCAAGTCCCAGAGACTCAGTGGCTCAGAGAGCAGATATCAGGCCTCTCTCACTCAGCTCCCTTCACAGAGGAGGCAGAGAGAGGAGGATACTGAGATCTCACATCCAGCTCCTTCTTGCTTTGATTCTTCCCTGGCTGCTGCATTGTTCTGCCACCTGCCCCTCCCTGCTCCAACCACAAACCCGACCAGGCACAAATTCAGCCTGGCAATTAATAGAAAGTTTCTAACCATCAGAAGGAGAAGGTTCAGCAGCAGCCTCACAAAAGGAGTTTTGGGGACACACAACTTTGTTCGTTTTAATGGAGAGGTAGAGAAATATATGAGTGTGATTGTATGATGGAGCTGCTTGTGATGGTGGAGACAGGGCTGAGCAGCCCATGAGCTCACTTCCACTTAATGTCCTGTGTTCCGAAAGCTCATGCTCAAGGTTTCATCCGGCCATCAGCAGGGGTCAGGAAGGGATCCCCCTCCACCAATCTCTTCTGAGAGGGTTTAATTTATTTTGTATTACTCTCTTTCCTCTGTAGCTCCTGGCAATGACCACAGCTGGAGATGGGGGCCTGGGGGCGGGGCCAGGCTCTGAAGTGGCACAGAGCATTGTCTGTCTCTCTCGAGTGGTTGGCTGGCTGATTCTTGTTCAGATGCCCAGGCTCTCACTGATCAGCATATGTGGGGTGGGGAAGGATTTTTCCCTCAGTTCAGATGAGCAGTCACCTTGTCATGGAAGGGGGCGGTCGCCTTCCTTTGCAGCATGTGGGTGTGGGTCACTCACCAGGACTATCTGGATGGGTCTCATTTAACCATTTCCCTGCCACAGCTGAGGTCTCAGACACTGGTGCACCTTAGTCCCACCTGCTCTGCCTGTGGCAAATAATAGTCTAGGCTCCTGAAGGTGCTAATTCTGTGTTCTCATTTCAGGTGCTCTCAGTGGCCTGTGCTATACAGGGGGAAGGAATAGGTGACTGGGTGGTCCCTTCTGGCTGCCCCCAGGGCCCAGAACTTCCTGACTTCCTGACCTAATGTTCAGTGGCAGAGCCAGGTGGAGGGAAGAAGGGGAGCGGAAAAAAAAAGACGCCACCTGCTTCAGTGCTTTTACTGATGGAGCAGCGCTCCAGGTCTTCAGCGGCACCTCAGCAGTGTGACCTTCACTTGCTCCACAGATCTTTGGCAGCATTTCAGGGATGAAGCTTCAGTGCTGCCTCCTGCATAGCACAGACCCCAAGCGCCGCCCCGTAAGTAAAAGCACCTCAGCGGGTGGCACCTTTTTTTTTTCACTCCCAGGTGAATAAAATTTAAAAAGTGCCACTTGTGCTTGGTGAGGGAGTGGCTGCTGCATTACTTCTCCCCTAGCTACGCTACTGCCAATGTTTTATCCCTCTGGCCCCACTTCCCTGCCAGAGCTGGGGACAGAACCTATGAATCTTGACTCTCAGCCTCACCCACACTGACCACTACACCTGACTATCCTTCTTCCATGGAGCTCTGCTGATTTACACTAGCTGGGATATTGTTTTTCCACTAACACCCATTTAATTCCAATGACTAATTGACATGGTGGAGAAAGGTACTCGAATTTCAGTTCTAATCCCTTCACCTCTTCAATGCAGGTGTTAGTGCTCCCAGGAAACATCTCCCTGTCCTCCCTGTAATATCCTAATAAAACCAGGGAAGACCATATCCATTTCAGCCTCACCCAGTTTAATTTGCACTGTGAATTTAAACTGATGTAGTTAAATGAATGCCAAAGAGAATGTGGATGTTCTTAATTCTGTTGAAAACTGATTATTCTGGTTTAGTTTAAATTAATTAAGAATAAGTTTAAACTACACTGAAATCAGCTTCTTTGTGACCAAAGTGTGTCTGCACAGTAGTGTAATTTCACCAGTTTAAAAGCCAATTCAAGTTATACGAAATGCTAAGGCTTAAATTATTGATAGCGTCCAGAAAATATTATTGTACTGGCCAATTGTTCTTCAGCAAAGAGCAGATTTTCATTTTAGACTGACAGGCAGACAGCTACATAAACAAAAAAGTAAGTGTGAGAATAGATAGGCAGTTAGATAGACAGATATGTCTCAGTTTAAAAGAAATAGAAAACAACTTTAAAACATTTTGGATGGATTTTTTTCCCTTCTCTTTCCTAAAGTAGTAAGAAAAAAACAAAATACAATTCCTTTTTGTAAACCCCCTTCCAGTGATATTCTGATCTGTCGTATATTCTCTGCTCTGAGATAATCAGAGCAGATACTTCACTGGGTGTGTCCGAATCCCAGAATTGACACAGGATTTTTTACATCAAATTTGGAAATACATAAAAATATATTTATTGATTTAACATTTCCCATCTATCTATTTTAATTTTACCAATCTAATCTATGAATTAATAAAATACATATTTACCACTTTAATATTTGACTTTAACCTGGGAATTAGCATAGTATAGCGTTCATAACCCAATATTTCAACCAATTCTGGAAATTTGTCCTGTACAGAATTATCAACCCAATATTTTAATTGGCTCTGGAGATTAAAAAAATCAGAACTATAAATGTAATATTTTAACCAAATCTAAAAACATATGTAGTTTTCAGTTTTTGGTTGTTTTTTTTTCATAAAAACTAGACATTTATATACATATCGGCTTAAAATTATAACCATGTCTGTGAAGTACCATTTGTCATTAATACAATTTTAATAACATCTGGAAAATAGTGCAAAATATACTTACTAATGTAATAGTTAATCAAATCTAGACAAAAGTAATGTATAATTCTTAATTTACTATTTTAATGTAAATAAGAATATATCATTATTAAATATGTTAATGATAATAGACATTCTTATTCAATACAATTATTAATGCAACATGTTTAACAAATGTGGAAATCAACGCAATATATACTTATTAATGTACGATTTTATTAATTTAACGTGAAATGAATCTGGAAATCAATAATATATGGACTTACAATTAATGAGTAATGAATACAATATCTAGTTCTTAATTTATTATATTAGTTAAAATGGTAATTCATGATATACATAATTATTCATTATTTAAATGGAAAGTAGAAATTGATAACATATATTGATATAAAATTATTTTAAATATAGGAATTGAAATCTTAGGTATTTATTTATTTTTAAGCAAAATTTGGAATACTTTTCATTTTAATCAAATTTTTGAATTAATATAGCATGCTGTTGTTAATTTTACAGTCTGAGTCTCAAAATTAATAAAATGTGTAACTCTTAATTTACCAGTTTAATCTATTTTGGAAAATAGAATGTGTAATTCTCATTTGGCTCTGTACATTCATTTCAAGCACAACAGTAATTTGTAGAGTTTAATCATATTGACACATTCATATAGATTTTTATATATTTGATCTACATTTTCCTTCAGCAGAGCCTTTTTGCCAATCCATGATTAATGTCATCCTTGGAGCTGTCCAAACTCAAGGTAAGGAATTTTTAAAGGTCCTCTCGATTCAGTTCTGTGCCACTCATTAGCTAGACGAGGAGAAGGTTTGGGGTACATTTGCCCAAGGTGCTTTACTGGTTTAGGATTCCAATCCCATTTACCAAAGGGATTTAGGGCAACACTCAAGTGGATTTAGGTGCCCAAATGTGCAGCCCCAGCCCAGTCAATTCCATATTAGTCTTGAAGAATAGGGAAGAGGGGACATTAAATCAGCTCATTCTGCTTCTGTGACATCATCCACTGTTTTGACCAGCACAGATGGAGTTTGTGATCCTAGACAGGTCCATAGGAGCTGATCAAGCTAAGGAAGCAGGACCAAGAGTTCATTGGCCAGCCAGGACAGCTGGCTCAATACCTCAGTGCAGGTTCTTTATCCAGTGTGGAGGGTTTCCAAAGGCAGAATAAACCCAGCTTCAGTGTCAGATCCCAGGCAAAATTTGAAATATGATATGCAGGAGAAGAGAGAGAAAGTGATTGTGATTGTGTGTCTGCGAGTTCCTACTACTGTAGCAACTAGACCCCACCCCCCCCAGCGGTCTGGGTAGAACCTTTGAATCCTCTTGATTGTTTCCTTTCATCTCTAGGGCCCCCTGATACATCCGGCCAATGACACCATCCCAGTGACCAAGTTCATCCTGCTGGGTTTCACCTCCATGGACTGGGAGAGCCGCACTTTCCTCTGTGCCCTTCTCTCCTCCGCCTACACTGGGACACTGGCAGGCAACCTGTGCATTGTGTGGACCGTTCTGCGGGACTCCTGCCTCCAACGCTTGCCCATGTACATCCTGCTGGGGAACTTCTCCTGGCTGGAGATCTCCTAGGTCACAACCACAGAGCCAAAGTTGCTCTCTGACCTGGTGTCCCCCGGCCTCCCCATCTCCTTCCCTGCCTGCTTTATGCAGTTCTATTTCTTCTTGTCCATGGGGGCTACAGAGTGCCTCTTCCTCGCTGCCATGGCATTGGATAGGTACCTGACCATCTGCCACCCCCTGTGCTACCCCGTCCTCATATCCCCACACAGCTGCTGGGTGCTGGCCTCCTCCTGCTGGCTTATCAGCTTCCTGTGGTTCATAGTGCCTGTCACCCTCATCTCCCAACTCTCCTTCTGTGGCACCAACACCCTCAATCATTTTGTCTGTGACCCAGCCCCATTGCTGGCTGCCTTCTGCACCCCAGTTCCCCAGGCTGAACATTCCTGCTATGCCCTGAGCTCCCTCGTAATCTTCATCACCATCCTCTTCATCCTCGCATCCTATGGGCTAGTCATCAGGGCTGTGCTGAGGCTGCCAACTGGGGCTGGGTGGCACAAGGCCTTCTCCACCTACTCCTCACACCTGGCTGTCTTGGGCCTGTTCTACGGCTCTGGCATGGTCAACCATGTCAACCCGGTAGCATCGGGGGTCAGTGGGAAGCTGGTGACTCTCTTCTACACAGTGGGGAGCCTCCTGTTCAACCCACTGATCTACAGCTTGAGGAACAAGGAGATGAAGCAAGCTCTTAAGAGGACCCTGCTGGGGGAGCAGTAGGGGGTTCTGCTCTGTCCGCACTCTGCAGGGACTGGCTGGTCAGAGGGGAGGGCAATGAGATATAGGGACTTTTCCTTCTGAGGGCTCAGACTCCAATGAAGCAGGGGGAGCACACACAGCATTTTGCATTACCTCTAGGTTGTACTATAAAAATTCCCATTTGACAATGTACTCAGAACACAATTGAGAACTGGAGGAGATGGCAGCAGTGTCTATGTGTGTGTGCCTTTGCTGGAGGAAATATGCCCTGCTCAATGTGTGTGTGTAGAAGATAGGAGACTGAAATGAGTGTGTGTGGAGGGAGGCTGGCTTGTATATCTGCTCTTTTTGTCTAGTGATATTTGAATACAGTTATCTGGATAAATGTGTCACCACACTTAGATCCTAAATGTTTTTAATATTATTTCCAACTTTTGGTAAAAAGCTACTGTTAAATAAGTTTCTATTAAAAAAAAGATTGACCAGTTCTGTTTATATATACATTATTTTAATGTGAGGATTAGTGGAAAAGGCAACCAAAGAGAATTCCAGTTTAAACTATATGGACAAAAATAGAACTAGAAATATTGTATAAAAGAATTAACTCTAATTACCTGTAAAAGTAAAGAATGGATTTTATTAAATCACACTGCTTACTAATCAGATGAGAAACACTAATATTCAACAACTGTGTATAAGGAGAAAAGAATAACCATATAATATAATATCCATATTGCTAATTTGGAACATTCTATAATAATATTATGGTATTTAGAAAATTACTTATGACATATAAAATATTCTCCTTTTAAAAGATTTTCCTGAAAAGACTTTGATTTCCCTGATATTTTTTCCTATTTTTGAAATTATTCATAGATTTTTAGCAAAAATTATCAGACTCAGATCCTCAGCTGATGGAAGACTTTCAGAGAGTGACGTCAAATTTCATTAGCTATGGATCTGGCCCACATAGCCTATGATACTTTGTTGATTTACACCACCTGGGATTCTGGTCCATTGACTCCAATGGAGTTGCATTTATTTAAACCAGCTGGGGATTTTGCTTATTGACTGCAATGGACCTATTAACATTTACACCGGCTAGGGATCTTGCTTTCTAAGCTCAGGGTAGCTAGGCTGATTTACACTAGCTAGCATCAAAGACCTCATTGATGATTCAGGCCTTTGGCTCTGACCTATTTGTGAACACAATTTTTCATGATTGAGCAGCATTTGATCTCTTTTCACATGACAAGTATATACATCCCCTGTATGACATATTGAGATCTGGTTTCTAATAGCAATAACCCTTCAAAAATAAATCATGTCTTTTTTTTTTCTGGAATCAGCATTCTATACATCAGCCTCCAATAATGGCCTTTTTTTCTCAGCGTTTCTCACCATGTAGATCATCAGGTTTAGCATGAGAGTAACTAGAGTGTACAGAACTGAGACCATCTTGCCCATGGGGAATTTCTTGAAGGGCTGAGCATAGACAATGATGCCTGGGAATGGAAATTAAGCTCACAACGATGATCTGGGCTCCACAGGTGGTCAAAGCTTTAGGATTTCCTTCTGTGACATATGTCTTTATCTTGACTAAGATGACAATGTACGAAGTGAATAGAATGATGAAGACTATGATAGGGAGCAGACCCACCACTGGAGACCATCAGTATTTCGATCAAGTAAGTATTGTTGCAGGCCAGTTTGATGATTTGAGGGACATCACAATAGAAATTGTCTAGGACATTAGGACCACAGAATAGTAACTGGAGTATCAGTTCAATCTGCACAGTAAAGTGAGCAAATCCACCTAGCCATGCCCTTGTCACCAGCCCCCCCACACACACCCTGGTTCATGAAAGTCAAGTATCGCAGTGGTTTATAGATGGCCACATACCTATCCACTGCCATAATCACAAGACAAAACATTGTTGCAGCACTGATTAAGTGGAAGAAGTACATCTGGAGCAGGCACTCATTGAATGAGATGATATTGCATTGAGAGAGGAGACCTGACAGTAGTTTTGGGGCATTAACTGAGGAGTCGTTGACATTTAGCTAATATTTAGTCCTGCTATGAGTGCAGGGGACTGGACTAGGTAACATCTCAAGATGCCTTCTATGATTCTATTATTTTGCCCCATTTTTTCAACCGTAGAATTGGGGGTTGAGAATGTGAAAAAGTGTGAAAAAGAATACAGCACTCTCTCACATTTGAAATGGAAGAAACAAAAATATTGAATCCAAATGAAATTAAAATTTTATTTTATTTTGACATTTTCTAAGGAAAAATTAAGATTGTCCATCCAGAAGAAGTGATTTTTCCAATCAAAAAATGTTGATTCCAACAAACCTCCTTTTATGAGACAGATTTTTTTTCAGATGAATGTCAACCACTGCTAATAATCTCATGTATAGAGGACAGTGCCGTCTCACTGCAAGTGTGAGCAGTGGTGCAGGGATGGTTTGGGAAAATCAGGGAGGGAGAGCATAGCTGTGTCACTATTCAGGGTTATTCAAGGTGTCCAGACTGAATCACTACTATCTTCTTACAGCATGAGACAGGCTTGTACCCAACAGGGTAAACCCTGCCCAAACACCAAACATAAGCTCTCCACTTTGAGTTCCATATGTGCAACTCTGTCCTCATGCAAACTAACCATTTATACATCCCACTTTGTCACACTTGAGTGCCCAGTCCCCTTTCTTCTGGACACCTGCATTGCACATCAGTTCCCTGCCTCTGCGGAAGTCACGCACCCCAGCTCAATGGTTTCATTGCAATTCCACGCTCTTCTTACCACAAAGCACTTAGCCCGGTCTGTGATGAAGTGGAAATTTTCTTAATTTTTTTAATGAATTCAGTGTGGGCCTCAGTTTCCTCTGTGCATTGCACAAATATCTAGGTGGTAGGACAAGGCTGTGTGATGGTGGCAGAGACCCTTAGAGGGTAGGTGTGACTGCCGTCTATTTCCCTGGACTCAGACAATGGCCGGAAACTCTGTATCCCGGCAACTGATGGCCTGGGCCCACCCTGCAAGAGCCAGCCAGAGGAGTTGGAGAACGAAGAGAGATGTGGAGGTCAGGTGACCAGTTTACCCAGGAAACAGTACAAAGGATGCAGGAGGAGCAACTGAGAGTAACTGATGGGGGCTTCAGAGACCTCATTATGTTTGTATTTGGGCATGGTAGGCTGTCCTCTTCACACCCTGCTCTCAGTGACCTCTGTGCAGACCAATCTGTCACATCCTGGAGTGCAACCAGACTAGTGAGGAGCTGTTTCACCACCTGCTCTGTTAACCTAGGTGACTTAATTGCTCTGTTGTTGTGATTCTCTTCTCTGGGCACCAGCAGCCACTGTAGAACTTGCTCGAGGTCAAGGTATGGCTATTATATGAATCGAAGTAGGTGGTGAACCAAAGAATGCCTCTCTAGAATAGTAACCGCTAACATTCTTAGGAAGATGGTACAGGAAAGCACAGACCCCCTGTAAGATAAGGAGGAATGACAGGATAATGGAAGAGGATGTTTTGTTCAACCTATCGGGTACAAGGTACAGGTATGGTAACTAATAACGTCTGGAGTGTAATACATAAGTTGTTTATCTCAATGTATAAAAGGAGAGTTCTAAATGAATTGACAGTGGCATATCAATATTCCTTAACTTCAGGGTACATGACCTCACTATATCAGACACAAAATGTGCACAGAGGTGATAAAACACAGTTTCCATCCTGCAACCCTTGTGTACGCAAAAAACCCGCATGGTCCTCAGATTGCCCCCTTTCCTCAGTGGAAGTAGAGTTATAGGAAGGGCAGCTTTGTACTGGCCATGGGGACAACACTGTGATGGGCAAACATGTGCTAGTGAACCTATAGCTTGATATGCAGGTTACTGATATTGTGCTTTGTTGACAATAAACCTGGTTGACCTTTCATCACCAGATTGAGCCTGTGGTCTTTCTTTATGATTAACGTTGAGGTCTGCTGAATCAGCCAGCTACATTGGTGCAGTTAACACTGGCTCTTGGGAACAACAGAAGAGTAACCCAGGGAAAGCCGTGCACAGAACAGCAGGCTGCAGACAAGTATTCAAGTCACATCCCACATGTCTGTGCATCCCTCGATCAGCCACTGTGACTCCAGAAGTCTGCTAGCAACACCCTAGTCACACTCCCTGGTCTCCACCAGCCTTGGTGGCTACTCACAAGGTGACCCCAACACACTTCCACTCCTGACTTATGCCTAAACTATGTGCCCTGAAGTATCCAGCCCTCTCCTGCAACATTCAGAGAAATAATAAAGTTTGTTTCCTCCTTTAAAGAAGAAAAAAACCACACTGCAGGTTATTAACTTAGCTGGGGTAAATACATGCTTTCCTGCAAACACAGCACTGAGACTAACACGGCTGCTACTCTGAAACCTGAGCACTGAGACTGTTTATTGTAAAAATAAAACAAATTTATTAACAAAAGGACATAGATTAAGTGATGTCCAGTAAAACCTATTAAAAATAGAGATGATTCAAAGCAAATAAAAATGAAAACACACACCTAAAAGCCTAAAACTCAATCTAGTAAGGTATGAGCTTTGTTCAAGAAGCTATTTTCCTCATTTGGTTATTTATTTGGCTGTCCAACACACACACATACACACACACACACACACACACACACACACACACACACACACACACACACACACACACACACACACACCCCTCTTTCCCCCTCTATTGTTAGCTGTCATCAAAATTACAAGGAGGGAAAATTTAACAAAATAAACTAAAGTACCATTTGTGATATAAAAATACATAATATGTATGAACATATTTGTGTGTAGGGCTTGAGTGTGGAAGAGAGAGTTAATTCTTTGGGATAGGTGTTCATTTGTCAGTGAGGATGTGTGTGCAAAGTTTGTTTGGAGGTGTTATGGAGAATGAGATGTGGGGTATGTACAATAGATATCTGTGGAGAAGGTTCAGTGTGTTGAGAAGTGTAAGATGGAGATTGCTGAAGAGTGTGTGTGTGTGCGCGTGTGTTTGTGTGTGCGTGAGAGAAAGAGAAAGCGGTGAGATATACTTGGGGTTGGAATATATTGTAAGATGAACTTCTTAGTGGGAGGGTGTGATTTCAAAGAGAAGTGGGACATCTTTGGGTGTGAGCTTAGGGTCTTTGTTGGACTAGTGTGCAGCATCTGAAGATGTGGGTGTCCCATGTGTGGGTGTAGCTGCAAGGGATGGGGTTATAAATGGGGCATTGGGTGCTTTTGATAGGGGATGGCATGATTACATATATGAGGTGACTATATGTGTGTGCATATGGGGCACAGGTATGTGTTGGCTCAAGTTATGTCGGGGTGCTGGGGCTGTGAGGGGAGAGTTGAGTTGAGTGGAAGGTTTGAATGTTAATATGCGTGAATGTAGCTATCAGGTATGTGTTTACTCATATTCAGGTTTGGATGTGTTGAGGGCGTTGGCTGGAGGTGTGTGTTGGATATCTGTGGAGCGTTAGGGATGCTGGGATATCTGACACAGAGTTAGGTGGGTGTTTAGGTACTTGAGATGTGTGTGGATGTATGTGTGTTTGTTTGTATGCTTGGGTATGGAGTACAGAGAGGGAGTTGGTGTGATCTGAATGAGAGTTAGGAACCTCACCCGCTTAGGAATGTTTGAAAATCCCACTAGGAACCTATCTGCATCTGTAGGCATTTAAATACCTGTGATAATCTGGCCCTGTTAACCAGATGTCAGGGGCACTCTCTGTCCCCAGTGCCCTACTCCGATTTCCCCAAAATCAATAGGGTCTTGCCCACTGGTGCCTAGAACAATCCATGAAAATGCTGACCTGGGCATTCAGACACTACCATTTTGCAGAGAAACAGAGAAATACCATCAGGTTGAGTTTAGGGCCTCACTTTGTTCAGCCAATAAACCACTTAACAGACTTATTTTCTTCCAAAAAAGTGTGCTTCACAATGGTGAATAAGGCCTGTTACCTTGCTTCATGTCACACAAGGGATCAGGAGCAGAGCAAGTAATAGACTCCATGAATCCTGATTCTGAGCCTCTGCTAATATGACATACTCCTCTCCCATAGCCAGGTGTACCGCACAGGAGTCCTAAATCCCATCCATCACCTGCTTTAACCCACTAGATCACTAGACCACACTCCTCTGAAAGAGCCAGGGATAAAACCCAGAGTCCTGACTCCCTGCCCCCCACCCTCCAGTCTAACCCATTAAACCCCACAATTCTCCAAGATCTGAGAATAGAACTCAGAAGTCCTGACCTCCCCCACACAGGTATTTCTTTCTCTAACTGCAATGCAGAAATGGGAAGAGCACCCTACTATCAATTGCTGACCAATAGCTTCCATCATCATTTAAACCTTTGGCCTTGGTGGATAGGAGAGGCTAAGATTGAAGTCATCCACAATCCCCCTCCTTTTCACTTAACTATCCCAGTCAATGAGTCCAAAGTTCTTCCAATTTAGCCTTCTTCTGCTGCACAGCATTCTCCTCAGTGCCTCCTTCACTTCCTTGTTCCTCAGGTTGTAGATGACAGGGTTGAGGAGCGGGGTGACTACACAGTAGAAGACAGAGACTACCTTGTCTGCCTGGAAGGTGTAGCGCACCTTGGGCCAGACATACATGAAGGTGACAGTGCTGTAGAAAATGGTGACCACGATGAGGTGGGAGGTGCAGGTGGAAAAGGCCCGTTGTCTGCCAATGGTGGAGGGCATCCTGCGGATGGTGGAGATGATGTAGCAATAGGACACCATAGTGAGCAGGAAGGAGCAGAGGATGATGACCCAGGCGAAGGTGAAGAATACCATCTCGCTGACTGAGGTGTCTGTGCATGAGAGGTTCAGCACTGGTGCCAGGTTGCAGAAGTGGTTGATCTTGTTGGGGCCGCAGAAGAAGAACTGAGTGGTAGAGATGGTGAGAGGCAAATTGCCAATGAAACCACTCACCCAAGAGCCAACAGCCAGCCAGGTGCAGACCTTTTTGTTCATCAGAGTGCTGTAATGCAGCGGGTAGCAGATGGCAATGTAGTAGCGATCATAAGCCATCACACCCAGGAACATGCACTCTGTGGTTCCCAAGCAGCAGAAGGCATAGAATTGGATGATGCAGCCCAACACAGTTATGGTGGTCCTCTCCACCATGAAGCTGGACAGCATCTTGGGCACAGTGACTATGTTGTACCAGATCTCCATAAAAGAGAAGAAGTTGCTCAGGAAGAAGTACATGGGTGTGTGAAGGGGGTTGTCCTTCCACACCAGGGCGATGATGGTGGCATTGGCCGTTATAGTCAAAGCATAAGTAAGAAGGAAGAAGGTAAAGAAAAGAAATGCCTACCATCTTCGTAGGCTATTGAACCCTAAGAGGATGAATTCAGCAACAGCACTCTGGTTTCTGGCATCCATCCTTCACTGTGTTGAAGAATTGGAGAAGGATTAAGAAGAATATGAAATAATAATAATAATAATAATAATAATAATAATAATAATAATAATAATAATGGTGAAATATAATGTAAATCTTACTGATCTGAAAGATTTTAAATGAAGTTATCTTTGTGGAAAGAGGACAAACTGAGGGTCTTTCAGTCGCTCTCTCTTTTTGTATTATGCCCATCATAGATTCCAAGATATTAAGGCCACAAATAATCATTCTGATCTTTTAGTTTGACCTCTTTTACAGCATAGGTCATAGAACTTCCTCAAAATCATTCCTAGAACATATTTTTTTTTAGAAAAAAAGCATCCAATCTTAATTTTAAAATTGTCAGTATTGGAGAATCCACCCCAGCACTTAGAAAATTGTTCCAATGGTTAATTACTGTCATTGTTAAAAAAAAATCCCTTATTTACAGTCTGAATTTCTCTAGCTTCAACTTCTGGCCATTGAATCATGCTATACTTTTCCCTCCTAGATTGAATAGCCCATTAAATATTTTTATTTCTGTGTACCTGCTTACAGACTGCATTCAAGTCATCCCTTAACCTTCTCTTTCTTAAGCTAAACAGATTGAGTTCCTTGAGTATATCACTATAAGGCAGGTTTTCTTACCATTTAATTGTTATGTCTCTTCTCTGAAACCTCTCCAATTTATCATCATCCTTCTTAAACTGTGAGCATCACAAATTGACACAGCAGTGGTTGCCTCAGTGCCAAATACAGAAGTAAAATTGTTTCTCTAGTCCTACTCAATATTCCCGTTTATGCAGAGAATAATTCTCAGAATCCCATTAGCTCATTTTCAGAGGATTGTCCACCATGATCCCCAAATCTTTTTCACAGACACTGCTTCACAGTCACTGCTTCCCAGGATAGACTCTCTCATCTTGTAACTATGGCTGACATTCTTTGTTCCTAGATGTATATGTTAATATTTAGCCATATCGTTTGATTGTCCCCAGTTTACCAAGTTATCCAGATCATTCTGTATCAGTGACCTGTCCTCTTCATTATTTACCACTCCCTCAACTTTTGTGTCATCTGCAACCTTGATCAGTGATAATTTTATGTGTTTTTCACAAGATTATTGATAAAGATGTTAAAGAGTGTAGGGCCAAGAACTAATCCCTGCAGGACCTCACAAGAAACACGCTCTATGACTGGAGAATGAAATTCTCCATGTCTCATTTCAATATGGTCCAAAATGGTTTGAGTTTCCCTACATATAGGCATATATAAACAAATAAAGTATGCATCACCCTCTAAAGGGCCCCCCCCCGCGGTGCCACCTGGAATTGGGGTTCCACTGAGCCCTCTGATCCACCAGTCTGGGCTCCCTCTCACACTGTGCTGCTGTAACAAGCTGAAAAGCCCTTCAAGTTTGTACTTTCACCAGCATTCACACAGGTAGGGATACACGCAGCTGCAGTTACACACAGCCTCTCTAACCACCAGCCTCCCAGCCTAGGACACCAGAGCAGTACCGTCCTGCCTTGGTCAAAATCTGGCCAGTATATGGTTTTAACACCCGATCCGCCTCTCCCTCAATGAGTACCATACACACTTGTGGCAACCAAGCTGAGATTTTTCCCAGACACCTTAGTCGAACTCACACCTCGTAGAGTCTTCCAGGTGCTATTCCAAGAGCAGGAGCATGTTGGGGTCACCAATATCATCAGATGTTTGTCTCTGCGTGTGTGTTCTTTTTGTGCTGTCCCAGCTCTACACAGACAGCTGGCACAGCAGACCTCAATCAAACTCCCCAATGAGCACAAGACTTGGGTAAGTAGAGAAGGCACCTGGCCAGGTTTATTGTCAACAAAGTATAGTAATAGCACGTGGCAGACTCTACGAGGATATTAAGACATGTATGCATGTGACAATGGACTCAGCTCAGTCAGTGTCAGGACTTTCCACAGCCCCCTAGGATGAACAAAGGGTTAAGGAGAGGTATTCCAACATCTATAGACTGAAGCAAACAACCTAGGATAAACTTCTTATGTACCACTGTACATGTTTCATGACATGTTTGTTACCTCCCCTTGTACTTTCCTCCTGATGTTTCAGACAAAATATCACTATTCATTACTTTTGTCAAACCATTTTATTATGTGCTACATTGAGGTGTTCTTCTGTTGGCTTGCTGGAATGTGTTTGCATATTCATTGTTTTAGCAATGCCAGCAGCACTGGTGCCGAATTTGTGTACTGGATACTGGCTTGCAGGTAAGCATTTGCTTTTAACAGTGTCTTACTGTTTCTCATAAAATAACTTGCATTGACTTTGGTTCAAGCCTTATGCCTTGCCCCAGACCCATGCTTCAGGCTCTTTCTTTCTACTACACACATTTTCTGGGGTAATCATTGTGCTTGCGTACATTTTCTCCATAAGCCATTAACATTGTTTGGTCTTTTATGGTTGTCCCTGGAAGGCTGCTTGTGGGTGTTTTCAACCTCACATTTCAGTAACACATACATAGCCAAAATTCATATCTTCACATATGACGATAGCACATACAATCCAATGAGATATTAAGGTCTAGCAGATCAAGACTTTTAGAATGATTCATCACAAGGCATACTTTGTACAAAATATATCCTAATTATATGACAGTGGCAAAGAAGGGTGTCATGCACCCCACTTCCTCTGGGACAAAGGTTTTATTTAATGAACATTACACAGTGTAATTTGAGGTGAAAGAAAAGCCATTATATACAATTGTAATTCCAACTACAATTTATTAAATTATTTGTCCATAATTTAAATTAAGATAGGGGAAGAGAATTAAGTTTTTACCCTAGTGATAATAATAACAATGTTTCTCACTTGCATAGCACATTTCTTCTAAAGATCTCAAAGTATTTCTGGTCTGTGGAACTGATTCCAAGCAGCCTAACTACTCATTCACTGCTCTTCCCATTATTCCAACTTGCCTGCACAAAAAGATATCCTTACTACAGTGTGCCATATTCTTAGCCCTAGAGTTCTGAAGAAATACTCCCAGCTCTGATAAAAAATCCCCTTTTTTGATTACACTCAAAATTTTCTGAACATCTCATGCAATTTTATGGCAAAGCCTGTCTCTCTTATTATGTGTGTTCCACAGAAGAATCAAATATTTAAGACTGGCTACTTTACTGTGAAGAATTATCAATGGGTCAGTTACAGCTACATTTAGAGATTGCATCTCACTCTATGAACAAAGAAGGCATTTGTGGTCCTCTGAGCCAAGGCAGGTCAGATATCCCAGAGAGAAACTCATGAAGATTATGGTTCATCTCTTCAGCTGATGGAGGTATTCAGAGTTACACTAGCCTAAGATCTGGGTTAAGCTTCCTCAATTCAGTATATCCGATTGTAGAATCAGTTTCCAAAGGAGATTAGGCTAATCAGGTCACTTTATAAGGCACGTCTTTAGAAAGGCTTCTCACCATAACCGGAATGTCACTTACCACCTTTAACCTAAAAAGAGAACTTTTCCCAAAGAAACTATTAACTGAAGAAGGAACAAGAGCCCAAGATTATAAAAGAGTTTGGTAGCTGAATCCGTTTAGCCAGGGAGGTGGTCTGATACAACATGAATGAAAAAACAACAGGCAGAGAGAACATAGAAAAATACCTCATATATATTAGATCAATTCCAATGGTTCAGGATCTTTGGTCCTTTCATAAGATTCAGTGTTGTCCTGAACTGCAACCTTTCCTTTTACAATAAGTTCTCTAATGCTTTCCAGGAAGAACTAGTATTTTAACTGATGGGTTTGGGGCAATTATGAGAGCAGCTGTGTGTGTCTATTGGGATCTGTCCCAACTCAGGGATGAGAAGAGTTTGTTATGGAGGCTCAAAAGTGTTGCATTAATTAGGTATCATATTGTAATTTTAACCAGTTTTGAGCAGACGTCTGAAGGCAGTGATGTCTTCCGCCTAGTGAACAAGTATGGCGGTCAATGGATGATTTCATCCTACCAAAGGAAGCATTTGATGAATTAAAATTCCTTGATTCTACCCTGGTCAAATGTTAAGAACATAAGTACAACCATATTGGGTCAGAACAAAGGTCCATTAAGCTCAGTATCCTGTCTTCTGACAGTGGCAATTGCCAGGTGCTTTAGAGGGAATGAGCAGAACAGGTAATCCTCATGTGATCCATTCCTTGTCACCCATTCCCAGCTCCTGGTGAAGAGAGGCCAGGAACACCTTCCTTGCCCATCCTGGCTAATAACCATTGATGGACCTATCCTCCAAGGAACTTATCCATTTCTTTTTTTGAATCCTGTTACAGTCCTGGCCTTCAAAACATCCTCTGGAAAAGAGTTCCACAGTTTGACCGTGGATTGTATGAAGAAATACTTCCCTTTGTTTGTTTTAAACCTGTTGCTTATTAATTTCATTTAGTGATCTCTAGTTCTTGTGGTATAAGAAGGAGTAAATAACACTTCCTTATTTAATTTCTCCACATCAGTCATGATTTTATAGACCTGGATCATATTCCCCTGTAGACGAGGAGACTCACCCCTGCGGCAACCCCTGCTGGTGACTTCCGGGAATTAGCTCATTCCAGTTCAGGAGTGTCCTCTGCAGGCCAGTGATCCACTGCCTCCTGGCCTCCGAGTCCCTCCCGAGACCCGGTGCCCCTTTATCTATGGTGTTGCCCCCTGGCAGTAACTCCTTTCTCTCAGGGTCTTCCCTCCCCAGGGAACCCCCACTACTATCCCCACCTCACCTCAGTATCAGGCTACTGCCAGTCATCATCTAGCCCCCATACCCTGGGGCAGACTGCAGTATCATCCACTCATCACTGACAAGATTGGGTTTGGACTGCTGCTTTTGCCTACCCCGGGCTGCCTTCTACAGCCCCCAGTACCTGTTGGCCTTATGCTAGGCCACAGTCTGGGGCTTTCCAGGCTGGAGCTCCCCAGATCCTCTGCCTTTCCCTAGCCCTGCACCACTCAGATACCCTCTCTCTAGCTCCCTGCAGCCAGGCCCTTCTCCTTCTACAAACCTAGAGAGACTCCTGAGATCCTGGCTCACAGCCTCTTTATACAGACCAGCTATGGCTTGATTGGGGCATGGCCCAGCTGCAGTCACTTCCCAACCAGCCCAGTTTAGCAGCTCCCAGCCACATCCTTCCCCCAAGGCTGTTTTAAGTCCTTCAGGGCAGGAGCAGGGTAACCACCCTGCTACAATCCCCTTACCTGGACAATGATCCCCCACTTTCACAGGCCTTGGGTGGCAGGCCAGTCCTTGCCCACAGACAACCTGCCAACCTGAAACATATTCTCACCAGTAACTGCACATCGCACCATAATAACTCTAGCTCAGGAACCAATCCATGCAACAAACCTCGATGCCAACTCTGCCCACATATCTACACCAGCGACACCATCACAGGACCTAACCAGATCAGCCACACCATCACTGGTTCATTCATCTGCACATCCACCAATGTAATATACGCCATCATATGCCAGCAATGCCCCTCTGCTATGTACATCGGCCAAACTGGACAGTCTCTACGGAAAACGATAAATGGACACAAATCAGACATTAGGAATGGCGATATACAAAAACCTGTAGGAGAGCACTTCAACCTCCCTGGCCACACTATAGCAGACCTTAAGGTGGCCATCCTGCAGCAAAAAAACTTCAGGACCAGACTTCAAAGAGAAACTGCTGAGCTTCAGTTCATCTGCAAATTTGACACCATCAGCTCAGGATTGAACAAAGACTGTGAATGGCTTGCCAACTACAGAACCAGTTTCTCCTCTCTTGGTTTTCACACCTCAACTGCTAGAACAGGGCCTCATTCTCCCTGATTGAACTGACTTCGTTATCTCTAGCTTGCTTGCTAGCATATATATACCTGCCCCTGGAAATTTCTATTATATGCATCTGAGGAAGAGGGTATTCACCCACAAAAGCTCATGCTCCAAAACGTCTGTTAGTCTATAAGGTGCTACAGGATTCTTTGCTGCTTTTATAGATACAGACTAACACGGCTACCCCTCTGATACTTGAGTAGTTTTGCATCTGCAAATTTTGCCATTTCACTGTTTACCCATTTTCCCAGATATTTTCTGAATATGTTGAATATTACTGGTCCCAGTACAGCCTCCTGGAGGACACCATTATTTACCTTTCTCCATTCTCGGAACTGACCATTTGTTCCTACCCTTTGTTTCCTCTCTTTTAACCAGTTACTGACGAGAGGACCTTCCCTCTTATCCCATGACAACTTATTTTGCTTATGAGCTATCGGTGAAGGATTTTGTCAAAGGCTTTATGAAAATCTAAGTACACTATATCCACTGGATCACCCTTGTCCACATGCTTGTTGACACCCTCAAAGCAGGACTGGCCTTTGGGGTGGGCTGTATGCCCCCTCCATCTCCCTCCAGGGCAGCCTGCCCAAGGGGGCACTGTGCACAGGATTTGGATTCCCACCTGATAAGCTGCTGAGAGCCATCTGGGCTGATGGAGGCAGCATGGCAGGCAGACATTGGAGCAGCAGCCTGGGGGTGAGAGAGAAACCCGAGCTGCAAGAGGCAGTTGGACAACCAGCCCTCAGAGCCAGGTGACTCCTCCAGAGCCCCTCCTCTGCCCTGCTCCATGTGTGCAGCTGCTTCTGTTCCTGTCCCCCGATCCCACTATCCTTGTTGGTTCATCCCTGGAGTTACTCTTGACCACTCTGGACTGGGAGTGTCCTCCTGTCTGCTCTTCAGGGGGAGGGGGTGATGGTGGGGTGTCCTCCTCCCCCACACCTATATACCGTATTTCCACTGAACTGGAGTGACAGGACGGGGCGGGGCGGGGTCTGTGTGTGCTGCTGCCTTCTGTGTCTGGAGCTGCTGGCAGCTGCTTGTGTCTGAACATGCCTAGTTCAGACTCCTGACCCTGAGTGCTTTCTTAAAGAGAGAGCACACTCACTCACTCAGGCACACGCACACTCCCTCAACACACACACACACACTCCTTCATACAGTCCCCTCCAAAGCACACAGCAGGGCTCACTGCATCCAGGTCACTTCTCCACTTGGGCTGTTGTTGGGGCTGAACGCAAGTTACTTTTGCCTGTTATTACAGGATGGCCTGGGTGGAGCTAGTAGTGCACTGGCTTTGACCAGCCAGGCTGGCTTGCAGCCACTGCCACTAGATACATTGAAGAGATAAGGCAGGCCTGAGAGTGTTAAGTGTGGGAATAGAAAGCAGTAGTGTTTCCTGCCAGAGCCTGCTTGTGGATGTATACGCCCCCTGACAAAGAGATGATGATAAGAATGAGTATGAGAATTTCTTTAGATGAGCAGTCTAACCTGCGGTCCCTGGCCTTGTAGGTGCCAGGAACTCTCCAGGCTGAAGCAGCGCCTGCTACGAACACTCGTGGACAAGTTTGAAGGCTCTGGGACTGTTCGTAGGAGAAGGGGCCTAAGCAATTATTCTTGCTTGCCTGTTTGGTTTGCTGCAAATCACGTATTTAGTAACGTGTGAAGGCTGGGAAGCTTATTATGCTTTGGCAAGAAAACCAGTTGTACTTATACGCCTGGTGTGGTTTCACTGAGTGTACCCGAGCTCCCTCTCTGGTGTAACAGATGTGCTGAGGCATCAGGAGCTGCTGCTTTCCTGCCCGCCCCTTACACAGCCCACAGGGAAAGGGACCTGGATGTAGGAAGCCCTGACATTGCTCCTTGATCCCCTCCTCACAGCCCCCTAGAGCTGCGGGATGTAGAGGAGCAGCAGTCCAGCAGGGAAGCGAGCAGCAATGCCAGCTGCTTTGTGCATCCAGGTCAATTTCCTCACATGGATGCAGGAGGGGGATGCAGGGGTTGGGGGCAAAGGAGGCACTGTGCAGGGGTTGGGGCATAGGAGGGTGCAGGTATTGGGGAGGGTGTAGAAGGGAGGCAGGGATTGGTAGTGAAGGAAGTATACGGATTAGGAGTGCAGGAGGGGGAGCAGGCATTAGAGATGAAGGAGGCACAGTGCAGAGGTTAGAGGAGACAAAGAACTTTATTTTGTGAGAACGAAGAAGTCCTACTGCTGCCCAAGAGTTTCCTCAGAGCCTCCTTGACTTCTTTGTTCCTCAGACTGTATATGATTGGGTTGAACATTGGAGTAATGACCGTGTAGAGCAAGGAGATTGCTCGGTTGGTGTCCACAGAACCACTGGAACTGGGCCTCATGTAGGTGATAAAGCAGCTGCCAAAGAACAAGGTGACTGTGATGATGTGCGAGGAGCAGGTGGAGAAAGCTTTGTGTCTCCCCTCAGCTGAGCGCATCTTCAGGATGGTGGAGAGGATGCAGACGTAGGAGATGATGATCAGGACAAAGGGGAATATTATGAACACTACAGTGAGCACGGTGTTGATAACATCATTCAGGGACGTGTCTGTACTTGCCAGCTTAAGCACTGGAATAACATCGCAAAAAAAGTGCTCGATTTTATTTGACCCATGGAAGGATAACATGAATATAGTGACCGTTTGCTCAAATGCCACCACATTGCCTGCAATCCACGCCACAGATGCCAATCTAGTGGTGACTTTTCTGCTCATGATGAGCGAGTAACGCATGGGGTTGCATATGGCGACATATCGGTCATAGGACATTAGAGCCAGCAGGCAGCACTCCGAGGTGCCAAAGAGGAGGAAGAAATACATCTGGGTTGCACAGCCAAGGAAGGAGATGGTCTGACGCTCTGACAGGAGGTTGGACAAGGTTTTGGGGATGATGACCGAGGTGTAGCAGATCTCCAGGGCTGACAAGTTTCTGAGGAAGAAATACATGGGGCTTTGGAGCGTCAGGTCAGTCACTGTGACAGCAACAATGAGGCTATTTCCTATCAGGATGATGAGGTAGATGAGTAAGACCAGGATAAAGAGAAAGAGCTGCAGATGCTGGAGGTCCGAGAAGCCCAGAAAGATAAACTCAGTCACTGTACTTAAGTTTCCCTCCATATCTCTGTCCTGATGAGATCACTTATGGATTCCAACACCTCAGGGGCTAGGATGGCATAAGTAGATAGAGTCACTGTTACAGGATCAGTCACATCCCTCTCCCCTTTCTCATCTCTCTGAGTGCCCCCAAATCAAGTGTTTGGCATCTTGACCTTACTCGGCTCTGGGTGGGATCTTGTCACCCTTCCATTCTTAGACAAGAACCCAGACAGACGGCTCCATGTACCGACCCCTTATTACCCTGCAGGGTTTGGTTCTGACCACCTGTGTCTCCTCTCTTTGGGAAGCTTGGAACAAAGCACTGGAGAAAACAAAGGATTTTAAAACACAAGCAGCCTGCACACAGATTTAGTCTCATCCATTCCTTTGCACCTCTACAAGGAAAGATAGAGCAGGGTTACCTTATCCTAGCTATCCCAGATTCCCCTGTGTGTCTGTGCAACTCTGAACCTGGTTCTCAGACAGACTTACTCTGTTCAAACTGGACTGGGTGCTCCCCACAAGTGTGAGCTATAACCATTATAGCTACTCGCTCTGACATTGTCTCCGAATGAAACTTAAGTGCAAGCTCCTAAGCCATTGTTAGCCAGGGTCTCCTCTCTCTGCCCCTAGATGGGCAGGCTGGATCTGCTACCAGTTTGCTACCTAAGGCCTTGTCTACAGCTAAAATGTAGGTCAACTTAGGTACACATAAAACTTAACTATATTGCTCAGGGGTGTGAACAATTCACATCACTGGGAGACTAATTAAGCCATCTTCAACCCCAGTATAGTCACTGCTGGGCCAGTGGAGGAATTCTTCTGTCCTCCTAGCTACTATCTCTCAAGAGGGTGGTTTTTCTACAACAAAAGAAAACCCTTTTCTGTCTCTGTAGCCAGTATCAGTACTACAGCAGTGTAGCTGCAGCACTGTAGCTGTGCTCTTGTAGTCTGAGACTGGCTGATCCAGGTACAATATTAATAATCGTTACAGAGCACCCAGATATTTGTCACAGCTTCCCTACCTCCCTTAGTCTTATTCCATTAATGACAATGAGATATTGAACTCCTGAGGTACAAAACAATGGTGAGAAACGGATTTTAGAACAACAAGCAGTTTAAAGGCACAGTTTGTCTCGTCTACTATTATATTTCACTCTCAGCTAATTTAGATTGGCTTTCCTCTTAAATTACCAGGGCACAACTGGACCAAATTTATTTTATCCTAAACTCTGAAGTCTGGGTTAGATGAGAGACAATCCTGTAGATTCAAGCATGACAGATGTCTTTGAAAGTCACAGCCTTAATAGACAGAGTTGATAGGGTAATAAGAGTCATTCCTTCAGATTAGTTGGCTTGGTAGAGAGACATGATGCACAATACCTTTGAGAAGACAGAAAGAAAGAGAGATGAGGGACCATTCTGCAGATTAGATAGATAAGAGTAAATTAGAGGGAATGATTAGATGAGAAGGAAAAAGAGCCAGAAAGACAGATTGCTCATTTTTCCTTTCAATTCTGGAGATCATTTAGGTGAGAACTGCTTGGGATGATGCACATGTGGATGCAACAATAAAGAAGGAAAACACCACAATCTGTCTCATAAACCTTCCCAGCTGTGGTAAATCCACTGTTTCTGAAAGTCACTTACCTCTGGAAGAGAAGCTTGTCTGCTAGTGACCCTCAGAGGCCGGTCCTTTTTGTACTGTGCAGTGACCATTGGGATTAAATCTGCAGGGTTCTGTCTGACTCTGAGCACCCTGGACAATTAGCAATTACATTTCTGTTTTTTAAGCACACTGATCAACGAAATTGACTCAGAAATACAGAACTGTCTTTAAACTTTAAACTGGGCTGACCCAGATTACAATCTCACTTGCACTTGTTGATTAAGATCAAGAATATGGGTTTACTGTGCATTGCGCAAACACTGACAGAAGATATCAGCTTTATTAAGATGTGTATGTTGCAATAACATCCTGATCCCTCAGAGACTGTACAATTTATCTCAGCTTCTCTATAATAAGTTCTTGTAGGACATGGAATAAGGATGTAATAATTTCATCTTGAAATTTCCAAAGGAATACAATTGGTCTCTAGGCAAAAAGGTTATAGAAATAGCTACCAGTGATGACAAGAGATTAGATCATGGTGGAGCTGGGAGTCGTGTCATGCTAGTCTGTGATGGGACATGGTCTCCACTTCACCACAATTGCACCATCTCTCTGGGCACTAATTGCCCCACCATTCTGGCACTCTCAGAATAAATCTTAGAATGCCCAGGACCTCTCTCATCCCTAGAGGACAGAGTTCAGGCACATTGGCAAGATGTGCATGTAAGAAAAATTCACAGCCATTTTCAGGTTGTAGCTGACCTGTTGAATGCTAAGGACAGCATTCTTCAGGGATGTCAGCTCTTCAAACCGTGAATTTCTAGGTCTCCAGTTCAGATCTATCCCATGGTAGGAGTGACTCCAGTTCGTTATACTTACATGGCTGCTTCTGGGTCTTCTATGTAATGCATTTAGTGGGTCTCAGTCCAGCTCCCAGTGGACAAGTGTCCACAGGGGTGGTCCTAGACTAGCTGCCATCAACTGGCACCCTAGGCGAACCATGCAATGAGAGTCTCCAAACCCCAAGGGCAGATCTAGGCTCAGGTTTTTGGTAAACTGAGAAACATTTTGCCCCTTTTTTCCTTTTAATGTTTTTGAAATGTTTTTTATTTATTTATTTTTTAAACAGAGGCTTAATTATTTAGTTTGTCTGTCCCTCTGTCCAACCAATGTTTTTGAGATCAGATAAAATAGAGACACTAAATTTTCAGAATAGATTTGTACATGACAGTTAGATGACATTTCAGTCCAATTTCAAATAAAAATGCATTAAAAATGTTAATTATTTTTACTATTAAAAATCCAAAGCCATCCATTATGCTATCATACTTAAACTGCCACTACCACCACATCCAATATAGAAAGAAATAAGAAAACTCTTCAATGAACTTTAACCTGTATTTACAAAACACTGAATAAAAAACACTGTGCTCTTAAAACATGATTTTTCTTGCTTTAAGTTTTGAAAATTCAGTCACAAGTTCTTTTAGTTTTCCAGTTATTTCATGCTCTGACATTGTGGCAAGTCCAACAAGTCTCTCTTGCACCATTGTTGAACTCAGATACGTTTTTTATCAATTTTAACTTTGAGAAGTTACATTCCCCACTAGCTAAGGAAACTGGGAAAGTTAAAAGACTACATAGAGCTATACTAGTGTTTGGAAAACTGTTTGTGAGTTTATTTTCACAAACAAACTTCAATACTTCTTCAGAAGTGGAATGTTTCTTAAGTCATCTTGAAAAAGCCTGAAGCTCACTACAGAAATCTGTAGCATCAATGTCTTTTGAATTTTCATGAGTCAATGCTGAATCCAGTGTTATATAAAATTTTCTTATCTGTTTTGTTGTTTTCCTTTGCAAGCTGTGGATATCATAAAGAAAGCCAAATACTGACTCTAGCTGCTCCTTCTGTTGAAATCTTTTGCAACCAAGTGAATAGCAGTATCAAGGACTGTGAAGCAGAAATTCACTTTGAACCTTTGTTTTGGGTTCTGAATGGGTGTGTCTCATCCTTCATATGAAAACTGCTGTTTCCTTTGCCGAATGCAAACTGGTTCTCGTTCAAATTCTGCCAGAAAGTCTATTTCTTCAGCAAACTCAAGAGTATCTCCCAGTGTTCTTTCGAACCCTTCATCACTTCTGTATTCCTCCACAATAGTTTTAGTTTGCTTCAGTTTTTGAATAGCAAAATGTATGTTTAAGTTCTTTTCCTGAAGCTGCTTACTAGTGAGGTTAATCTCGAAAAGGATATTATACCACAAAATGAGTGAAGTCACAAATTTGAGCATGGAAAGGCCATTTGCAAGAGCTTTTGCATCCGAGTGTGCCACATTGCCAGATGATCCAGTAAAGGTAGTATCATCAGAAATTTCAGTTATGGCATCATAAATGTTTCCAAGTTTATAGCGAAGAGGCTTCAAAGCATCAGTGTGACTCTCCCATCTTGTCTGACTAAGTGGTTTTATAGTTAGAGAACTCATAGGGTGAGTCAGAATCTTCCAGTGGTGTGTTGAGTCTGAGAAAAACACATAAACACCTTGCACCATGTCAAAGAAACTGCTTGCTTCCAAACAGGATCTAGCAACAGCAGCAGAGGAAGTGCAAGGAATGAAAAAGGCCCTAGGATTGATTTCCATCATTCTCCTTTGCACACCATTGTCTTCACCCTTCATATTACTCCCATTGCACTGGTCTACAATTTTTGAGAAGTCATCTGCTTCAGAGATAAAATGTGATATTTATTATGTATTTTGATGTGCTGAATTCAGATATGACAATTAAAACAACTGATTGGCTACTGTTTCTAAGATATTTAAGTTTTTACATTTTATGTCTATGTATATTGTGTAGATAGTAGAGATTTAATCATAAATTGTAAAAAGAGGTCTTTTCATGTGTTCATGGTCGCTTTACATGATAATATTTCACCTGTCCTGTTTATGTAACACTTTAAAAATCAGCAAAAGGGTTATATAACTAAAATTGATTATGAAAAAAAAGGCAAAAAACTATTCTGTACATAGTTTAGTCCTACTCAGTGTCTACTCCGCACTTCTTGGCTTGTCTCTTGTATTCATTAAATGGAGCATCTCTTGTCACTGTCCAGCAATAGTCTGCAAGCATTGATGGGCTCCATTTGCCTTGATAGCCTGCCAGGAGATTCCACTGCTGTAGTCTGGAGACCAACAGCTCTGCCTTACTCTTGGGTAGTTCTAAATCCCTGACAAGGTCATTCAGTTCACCTTGTGTTATGAGGTGTGGTTCAGAGGAGGAGGATGGGAGAAAATGTGGGTCCTGAGACATTGATGGTTCAGGACCAGAAGTTTCATTCTCTTCCTCGTCTGATTCAAGTGAGAATGATTCTGGTGCATCAGGAACCGGCAATCCTTCTCCGTGGAGTACTGGGCGTATAGCTGATGGAATGTTTGGATAATGCACAGTCCACTTTTTCTTCTTTGACACACCTTTCCCAACTGGAGGCACCATGAAAAAGTCACAATTGCTGGGAGGATCTGTTGGCTCTCTCCAAATCATTGGCACTGCAAAAGGCATAGATATCCTTTTCCTCTTCAACCACTGGCGAAGATTTGTTGCACAAGTGTTGCAGCATATGGTGTGGGGCCCACCTCTTGTCCTGATCTCCAATTTTGCAGCCAAAATAAAGGTGATAGGCTTTCTTAACCATAGTGGTTATATTGAGCTTTTGTGATGCAAAAGTCACTTCACCACAAACATAGCAGAAGTTATCTGAACTCTTCACACAAGTACGAGGCATCTCTGCTCACTTTGGCTAAACAGAAATGTGTCCTTTTGCAAAATCAAACACTGACAAATAAGAGAGCACCATATTGTATGATTTCTAGAGCTGATATAGGGCAATTTGTTCAGTGGAGTGATGTAAGCTTCGTTATGATTGCATCATCTATGACTTCTAGGAATAACATGATGCAATTCATATCATGTATGATGCAATACCAGTTTCAGATTGCATCATTCATTGTTTTGCCTAAAAAGCAAGCACTATCCAAACTCAGTCATAGATTTATTCATAGATCCAGTCAAAGATGTAATTTAGTCATTTCTGGTTTAAATTGAGATCCCTTCCCTTTATAACTCACTTATCCTCTACCATTCCCAAGTCAAGGGTCATATATACTGACACAATAGCATATCTTGAAAACTAGAACCAATCAACAATTTTAAGCATCATTTTCGTTCTCAGTTACCCAGAATTAGTAAAGTTGGACTACATTTATTTCAGAAGCATTTTGGCTGTAGAGCAGTGTTATCATAGCCTTGGCCATGTAAGTTATCAACAGATAATGATATTGTTTCAAGCTGTTGTAGAATGGTTTCAGTCATAAATGCTCCAGTCATCTCCTTCAGTGGTATGAAACCCCCAGAAATGTTCCCTTATGGGCACTTAAAAATTATCTTTATCTGCATACTTTTCCATATCCACAAAATGAATGATCATCATTTGTTCAACATGTCTCACATCTGGTGTACAGGAGAATATTATTGAAAAGTATTTTGCAGAAAGGGTAGCTTCTACAAATTTCTTTTTAATGGCATTTGCTAGGATTTGAATCAGTTCATTCTGCATATTGTTTTCTAAGTAATGAACCTGTGTTTCATGATCAGTTGATAGAATTTATGTAGATGCTCCTTCATGACTGGATCAAACAATGGTAGGTATTTAACAAATATTAAAAAGTTTCCATTACTTGGAGTGTATAATTTTTCATTTCTCTCGCAGCTGCGGAATGCTAACTTTTGCCCTCTCAGAGCTCTCACTGAAGCAATCAGAGGTGTTAATATTTGTTGCCAATATTCTTCTTTTTCCTTGATCACACGTAAATTTTCTTCATTGATAGTTTTTCTTTTTTTTAATCATAATTCAAGTTCTTTCTAATTTTCTAAGCGTTTCAAATGTTCTGTACTTTTCATGTGAAGAGAGAATTGAAGATTTGTTTTTCCAATGCTTCGAACCATTTTCAGTCAGTGATGTACCAGTTGATTGATTTTTTAAATTTGTAGCAAAATCAAAACACAGAGTTCTTTGATACTGATTGTAACCAGTTTTGATAAATTTCTTCCCCATTAGTTAGTTTTCTCTTGTAATGCTGAGCAGATAATTTTCTTTTATTTGAAATTCAATAATGGTAAGTGCAAAGTACACTTAGGAAAATTAAAATGCACAACCACAAAATTGGGAAAATTAGCTAGGTGATGGTACTGCTGAAAAGAATCTTGGGGGTATAGTGGATCACAAACTGAATATGAGTCAGCAATGTGATGCATTTAAAAAAAAGGCTAATATCATTTTGAGGTTAATTAGTTTGATAGGCGCTTATTAGACATAGGAGGTAATTGTTCTACTCCACTCAGCACTGGTGAGACCCCAGCTGGAGTACTGTGTACAGTTCTGTGTACCACATTTCAGAAAAGATGTGGATAAATTGGAGAGTTCAGAGGAAAGCAACAAAATATGAAAAAAAAATTTTTTAGAAAACCTGTCTGTCATAAACAGATAGCTAAGGGTTAATGTTCTTTTACCTGTAAAGGGTTAACACAGGGAACCAAACAGCTGACCAAAGGACCAAACAGGAAGCAAGACTTTTTCAAATCTGGGTGGAGGGAAGTTTTGGGTGTGAGTTCTTTGTTCTTTGTCTTGGGTCTGACCCTCTCGGCTCTGAGAGAGATTTTTCTATCTTCAGGCTTTCTAATCTTCTGTTTCCAAGTTGTAAGTACAAGGATAGTAAGACAATAGGTTTATATATTTTTTTGTATTTACATGTGTGTAGTTGCTGGAATGTTTTAAATTGTATTCTTTTTGGATAAGGCTGTTTATTCATTTTTTTCCTTTAAGAAATTGACTCTGTATGTTGTCACCTTAATACAGAGACTATTTTTAATGTCCTTTTCTTTCTTTTTTTATATAAAGCTTTCTTTTTAAGACCTGTTGGAGTTTTTCTTTAGTGGGGACTCCAGGGAACTGAGTCTGCAGCTCACCAGGGAATTGGTGGGAGGAAGAAGTCAGGGGGAAAATCTCTTTGTGTTAGATTTACTAAGCCTGACTTTGCATACCCTCTGGATGAGGGGGAAGAGAGATTAGATCTCTCGGTACTTGTGTTTCAAGGACTGGAAGCAGGGAATCTCCTAGTGTCGACCAGGGAGGGGAGCCTGGGAGGGGGTTATTTCCCTATGTTGTAAGACTCAAGGTATCTGAGTCTGGAGGTCCCCCAGAGAAGGTTTTGGGGAGACCACAGTGAGCTAGACACTGTATAATTCCTAGCTGGTGGCAGCGATACCAGGTCCAAGCTGGTAACTAAGCTTGGAGGTTTTCATGTTAACATCCATATTTTGGACGCTAAGGTCCAGATCTGGGAAGAAATGTTATGACAGTTTCTTTTATCTGTAAAGGGATAACAAACAGAGAACCAAACACCTGACCAGAGGACCAATCACGAGACAAGATACTTTAAAATCTCGGTGGAGGGAAGCCTTTGTTTGTGTTTTTTGGGTTTGGTTTTGTTCTCTCTGAGTTCTGAGAGTAACCACACGTACCTACAAGCTCTCTAATCTTCTGTTCAAATTTAGTAAGTACAAAGGTAGAACGGCGGTTTAGTCTTTTTGATTGTTTTTCTTTATTTCCAAATGTGTATCTGGCTGGTAGAGTTTTAATGTGTATTTGTCTAGAAGTATTTTATATTGTATTTCTGCTGGAGGAGCTTTTTCTCCAGTTTCTATAAGCTGACAGACCCTGTAACTTTTACCATTTAAATTACAGAGACACTTGTTACTTTTTTTCTTCATTTAATTAAAAGTTCTGCTTTTAAGGCCTGTCTGATTTTTTCCCCTTGTTGAGGCTCAAGGGAACTGAGTCTGTACTCACCAGGGAATTGGTGGGGAGAAGGGAAAGGTGAATTTCCTCTTTGTTTTAGATTCACGGAGTTTGAATCTGTATCGCCTCTGGGTGAAGGGAAAAGAGGAGGAGGGGGGAAGGTAACATTCCTCTCTGTGTGGTGATTCAAGGAGTTTGAATCACAGTGATCTCCTAGTGTACTCAGGGCGGGAAAGAGCTGGGAGGAAGGAAGGAGGGGGAAGGGAAATGGTTTATTCCCCTTTGTTGTGCGACTCAAGGAATTTGGGTCTTGGGGTCCCCAGGGAAGGTTTTGGGGGGACCAGAGTGTATCAGGCACTGGAATTCCTGATTGGTGGCAGCTTATCAGATCTAAGCAGGTAATTAAGCTTAGAGGAATTCATGCTGGTACCCCACCTTTTGGACTCTAAGGTTCAGATTGGGGAAGGATACTATGACACTGTCTCATGAGGAAAAGTTTAAAAATCTGGTCATTTTTAGTCTTGAGAAAAGAAAGACTGGAGGTAGGGGGAAGAGGTGTGTCTGAAAACAATCTTTAAATATGTGGAGGGCTGTTATTGAAGAAGATGGTGAACAAGTGTTCTTCATAGCCATTGAAAGTAGGACAAGAAGAAGCAGGCTTAATCTGCAGCAAAGGAGATTTAGGTTAGAAGTTAGGAAAAGCTTTCTAACTCTCAGGGTAGTTAAGCTCTGGAAGAGGCTTCCAAGAGAGGTTGTGGGATTCCCATCACTGGAGGATTCTAAGAACAGGCTGGACAAAGGGATGGCCTGAATATTCCTTCCAGACCTACATTTCTAATACTCTTAGCCTCCTTTCAAAAGCCTGATGTTACCTGTGCTGTTCCAGAAGCAGATCAGGGACCTACTGTGACCTAAAGAGTCCCATACTGGCATCTAGTTCCCTTCATGCTTCCTGAAGGGACTAATTAGCAGCAACTCTGTAGCTGTCCCAGATTACTTAACCCTCCAAACCAGTTTATCTTTGCTGTTTAGCATTTTGATGTCTCCATTTTGCTCGTCACAAAATTGGCCAGAATTTCAATGTCCCCTGCTTCAGCAAGACCTCCCTGAACACAGATGATGATTCAAGGCCCTTCTTGGAACCCCCTCTAGTTTGTCTATGTCATTCCGATAGGATAGTATGCAGCCTTGTTACAGACAAGAAATGGAGGCAGATAAAATATGAATTTACTTGCCCCAAGCGCCCACAGTGATGGAGCAGGGAATCGATCTCTTCTGAAAGCAAACCTAATGCATTACCCACAAGCCTATTTTAAGTTTTACCACATTGAAGGAAGGAATGATATATCATTTTAGATTTCCTGCATAATTGATATCCTGCCCGCATTTTGGGGCTTTATCATACATTGCATCCTTTGTTTAGACTTGGAGAAATCCAGTATGCTAGTGGATTAAGCAATTGATAGATCTATGCCATATACCCATACAAGCTTCAGGGGAAGGATAGCTCAGTGGTTTGAACACTGGCTTGCTAAGCCAGGAACTGTGAGTTCAACCCTTAAGGGGACCACTTAGGGATCTGAAGCTGAATTAGTACTTGGTCCTGCTAGTGAAGGCAGGGGGCTGGATTTAATGACCTTTCAGGGTCCCTTCCAACTCTATAAGATAGGTGTATATATCCATTTGTTATTAAGTTGCATGTGTGAATGTTTAAATTGCTCCATGACCTAGCAGAATTTCCTGACCAGGACTGTAAAAACATGTTTTGCACTTCACTGCTTTCAACAATACAGAACTCTTTAATGTAACAGTGTAATTATCACACCAATCCTTTCAAATGCATCTGATAGCTGTATTTACCATAGAATATCAGGGTTAGAAGGAACCTCAGGAAGTCATCTAGTCCAACTCCCTGCTCAAAGCAGGACCCACCCCCAGACAGATTTTTTCCCCAGATCCCTTAATGACCCTATCAAGGTTCCTTCCCCACTCTGAACTCTAGGGTACAGATGTGGGAACCTTCATGAGAACCACTAAGCTTAATTACCATCTTAGATTTGGTTTTGCTGCCACCACACAAATTATTTATGAGTCATAACTCTGTCTACCTTCCCCCCCCCCGAATATCTCCCTCCTAAGTATTATAACCCTTCCCTGGATAGCCTTGAGAGACTTCTCCACCAGTTTCCTGCTCAACACCGATCCAAACCCTTGGATTTTAAAACAAGGAGAAATTTTGAATCTGCTGCATATTAAATTCAGTGGCTGACCCCTGGTTCTTCTGTTATGTGAAGGGGTAAATAACATTTCCTTATTCACTTTCTCCATACCAGTCATGCTTTTATAAACTTCTATCATATGCCCCCTTACTCATGTCTTTCCTAAATTGAACAGTCCTAGACTTTTTGTCTCTACTCATATGGAACGTGTTCCATATCCTAACAGTTTTTGTTGCCCTTATCTGTACTTTTCCCAGTTCTGATATATATTTTCTAAGATAGGGTGATCAGAACTGCATGCACTGTTCAAGGTATTGGCATACCATGCATTTATATAATAGAATTTTGATAGTTTCTGTCTTATTTCTATCCCTTTCTTAATGGTCCCAATATTGTGTTAACTTTTTTGACTGCCAGTGCACACTGAGTGGATGTTCTCAGAGAACTATCCACAATGATTCCAAGATCTTTTTCTTGATTAGTAAGAGCTAATTTAGACCCTATCATTTTGTATGCACATTTGGGATTATGTTTTCCAATGTGCATTACTTTGCACTTATCAACACTGAATTTCATCTGTCTTTTTGTTGCCCAGCCATCCAGTTTTGTGAGATCCCTTTGAAACTCTTCTTAGTTGGCTTTGGGCTTACCTATCCTGAATAATTTTATATCATCTCCAGACTTGGCCACCTCACTGTTTACCTCTTTTTTCCAGATCATTCATGAATATGTTGAAAAGCAATGATCCTAGTGCAGGTCCTTGGAAGACTCCACAATTTACCTCTCTTCACTGTGAAAAATGACCATTTATTCATAAGAATATAAGGACATAAGAACAGACAAAAGGTCCATCTAGCCCAATATCCTGTCTTCCGACAGTGACGAATGCCAAGTGTCCCAGAAGGAATAAACAGAACAGGTTATCATCAAGTGAGCCATCCCCTGTTGCTCATTCCCAACTTCTGGGAAACAGAGACTATGGACATCTCTGCCCATCCAGGCTAATAGTCATTCATGGACCTATCCTCCATGAACTTATGTAGTTCTTCTTTGAATTTTTTCCAATTCCAATATATCTGTTTTGAGATGGGGCAACCAGATCTGCACACATTATTCAAGATGTGGGTGTACGACGGGTTTATATAAAGGCAAAACAATATATTTTGTCTTATTACCTTTCCTTTTCCTAATAATTCTTGACATTCTGTTAGCTTTTTTGATTGCCTCTGCACATTGATTGGATGTTTTCAGATAACTTATCCATAACTCCAGTATCTCTTTCTTGAGTGGTAACAGCTAATTTAAATCTAATCAATTTTTATATATAGTAGGGATTATTTTTTTCCAATGTGCATTACTTTGCATTTATCAATATTGAATTTCATCTGCCATTTTGTTGCCCAGTCACTACATTTTGTGAGGTCCTTTGTAACTCTTCTCAGTCTACTTTGGACTTAACTATTTTGAGCGGTTTTGTATCATCTGCAATTTTTTCCACCCCACTGTTTACCCTTTTTTCCAGATCATTTATGAATATGTTGAATAGGACTGGTCCCACTACAGATCCTTGGGGGCACCACTGTTTACCTTTCTCCATCCTGAAAACTGACCATTTATTCTTATCTTTTTTTTTCTATCTTTTAACCAGTTACCAACTGATGAGAGAACCTTCCTTTTTATCCCATGACAGATTACTTTACTTAAGAGCCTTTAGTGAGGGACTTTGTCAAAGGCTTTCTGAAATTCTAAGTACGCTATATCTACTGGATTCCTTTGGTCCACATACTTGTTGACCACCTCAAAGAATTCTACTAGTTTGATGAGGTATGATTTCCCTTTACAAAAAAAATGTTGACTTTCCCCTAACAAATAGTGTTCAACCTATGTGTCTGACAATTTTGTTCTTTACTATAGTTTCAACCAGTTTGCTCAGTACTGAAGTCAGGCTTAACAGCCTGTAATTGCCAGGATCACCTCTAGAGACGTTTTTAAAAATTAGTGTCACATTAGCTATCCTCCAGTCATGTGGTACAGAAGCTTGTTGAAATGATAGGTTATAGACGACAGTTCGTAGTTCTCAATTTCACAATAGAGTTCTTTTAGAACTCTTTGGTGAATACCATCTGGTTCCGGGGAATTATTACTCTTTAGTTTATCAATTTGTTACAAAACCTCCTCTAATGACACCTTTATTTGAGATAGTTCCTCAGATATGTCATCTAAAAAGAATGGCTCTGATTTGAGAATCTGCCTCACATCCTCTGCTGTGAGGACTGATGCAAAAAATGAATTTAATTTTTCTGCAATGGCCATATCATCCTTCAGTGCTTCTTTAGAATCTCGAATGCTCAGTGGGCCCACTGGTTATTTAGCAGACTTCCTGCTTCTGATGTACTTAAAAAGATTGTTATTACTTTTTGAGTCTTTGCCTAGTTCTTCAAATTCTTTTTTGACCTTCCTAATTAAATTCTTGCATTTCATTTGCCAGAGTTTATGCTTCTTTCTATTTTCCTAACTGAGATTTAAGTTCCACTTTTTAAAGGATGCATTTTTGCCTCTCACTGATTCTTTTACTTTGTTGCTTAGCTGCAGATAATTCTGTTCTTTTCTCCAGTTCCAGTCATCATACCACACATAACTCAGGAAGCCTCTAATAAACATTCCTCAATGTTTACTTCTCCTGTGAAAAGTGGCTTTCTGCAAGTGATGCTGTGGAGTTCCAATCATATTGTCTCTTAGCTACTTCAGAGAAAACTCGCATACTTAAAAATAAAAAGAAGCTGCTGATTCTCACAAAAAACTCTTTCCCCTCCCCATTACCATCCCTAAAATCTCATCTCGGGATTTCATAGGCTTAGTGACCAAAGAAACAAAAATGTGCATGCTTCCTGCATAAATGGCCTGAAGTTGGTGCTTACCTACACATCACTGACAATGACCTGACTACATTTCTTATGGGCAAATAGAGGATGGTCACAATCAATAATATATTTATACACACACACACTCCTGGTGCTTTTAAAAGCCTAATTAAACAAAGCTGAGAAAAAATCAGAGCAAAATTTATTGTGATGAAAAATTCAGACAGAAAAAAACGTTATTTAGAACTAGCAGTTGTTTTAAAAAAAGGTTTTAAAGGTGGCCCAAAAGCCACCATTCCACATTTTTGAGAATAGAAAATGTTGGTAAGAGCCCATCCTGGTGAAGAAGGGAAGTTAAAATAGCAGTTTAAATAGAAACAAAATTATAACGAATGGAAATAAGGGGAAGTAGATAGTGATGAATACATATTAGAAGCTATGAAGTGTAAAACATTGATAATGGAAGCTAAAGACATCAGGGAAAAATCCCATCAATGGCAGGGCTGTGGAAAATAAGAAGGACATTTTCAAGACTATCTGGATAAAAGAAATCATAACAATGGTACAGACCTGTTGCTAAATGGAGAGGCTAAAACTGCTGATCACTTAAAAAAAGAAAAAAAATATTCAATAGATATCAATGTTGTCTATTTGAAAAAGACCCAGGTTTATCATTATGTACTGAAAAACAAACCATTGAGTGACATATTTTGACCAACCCTGCTGAGTTTTATCACCAGTGTTCAGGAATTTATTGTGTTGGGCACAGTATAAACATACAGACACTATCCTAAACAACTGGAAACCTAAGAAAGGGGCAGCATATGCTGTCAAACAGGTGAACAAGGAAGATGGTGGTGATGGTATTGTGAGCCAAACATTAAATAACACAAACTGTATTTTTTTCCATTATTTTCCTCAGGGCTGTTTTCACTTCCCTGTTTTTCAGGCTGTAAATAATGGGGTTTAACATGGGGGTCAAGATGCTGTACTGGATAGAGAACAGCTCATCTAAAACAAGTGAAGAGACCGAGCTGGGTTTCACATACTGGAAAATAGCTGTCATGTACAATAAACCCACCACAATAAGGTGGGAGCTGCAAGTGGAGAAGGCTTTATGACGGTCCTCCGCAGAATGTATCCTCAGGACGGTGGAGATGATGAACATGTAGGAGACCAGGGTGAAGAGGAAGGAGCTGAAACCAAATATCACAGCAGAAGAAAGAAGAGCTATTTTATTGGTGAATGTCCCAGTGCAAGACAGTTGTAATAGCGGAGGGAGCTCACAGCTGAAATGGCTGATTTCATTGGGCCCACAAAAGTGTAATTTTAACACAAGGACAGTGTTAACCAATGAATACAAGAGCCCCATTGTCCATGAACAACCCACCAATAGGCTGCAGACTTGTTTGTTCATGGTCACTGCATAATACAGTGGGTGACATATGGCAGCATATCGATCATAAGCCATTCCTGAGAGTATGAAAATTTCAGTAACAGCTAAAAGCAGGATGAAGAACATCTGGGCAAGGCAACCATTGACAGAAATGGTTTTGTGCTTTGCTAGAAAATTCACCAACATCTTAGGGACGACCACTGAGGAATAGCAGATATCAACAAAGGACAAATGAGACAGGAAGAAGTACATGGGACTGTGGAGGTGAAGATCTACCCTTATTACCAACATAATTGCCATGTTCCCCACTAGGGTGATTAGATAAATAACTAAAAACACCAAAAAGAGGAAAATTTGGAGATGTGGGTCATGAGAAAATCCCATGAGAATAAAGTCAGTCACATTGGTTTGGATTTCCATTCACATATAGTGACCTGTAACAAGAGAAAAATAAATGAAATTATCCAATATAATAACAGTATTTGAAAATTCCATGAGAGAAAGAGAAAATCCAAGTGAGATTTTCAAAGGCACCAAGTGGATTTAGATGTCCAAATTCTAATTCCATACTCCAAGTGAAATGAAAATAGGGTTTTTCCTATTACATGAGGATTTCCATTAGTATTTTCTTTAATTACAAAGTCATCAACACTTTCTCCAAGGTATTCCTCATACCGTGAACCATAAAACCGAGATCCTCTCGTGGACACCTTCTGTACAACCCATTTTCTAAACCAGATCTTATGTCATCCATTCCATAACTAACTGTGTTGAAGCTGATAAAATTAAGGAAATATTAAAAGATAATTTGCAAATAATCTTCCGATCAGTGAGGTTGTATTTGGTAAGATAACTGTTGTCTGTCAATGATTTCCATAGATAGCTGAGATTCACCCAAGTATTGCTCCATCTTTATGACAACATAAATACAATTACTTCAGTAGTATTATCCCAGTAAAAAAAATGAATCACAACACTGCTGAATTATGACTCATTTGAGACCGGTTTGCAAATCAAAGATGTTTTTCATTAGTTTCCAGCCCCTATGTTAAATATGGGATGTGGAAATCATGATGTGTTCTCTCCATCTAGTATAATGTTACAGGCCAAGATTTGCCAAAGTGGGTGGTGCATTTGATTTTTTTCATTTTTGTATGGTTGACTTGGGAACCCTTAAAGGGGGGTTATTTTCTGAAATTGCTGAGCACTCTCTGCATAAAACCAGATCTCATTAAGGTGTCCTCAATCTGAGGCACCCAAATCTGCCCATCAGCAATACAGGTTCACCAGGCCAAATTCTGAAACCTAGTTTACCCCATTGTTTGCACTCCTGCCCTCAGTCAAATCTGTATAAAACCATTGATTTTATGAAGCTCTTAAAACAATTTACTAGGCAAGTTGGTTCATGATGCACAAGAAAGAACAGAATCTGCCTCAAACTCCCCTAGTTTTATTGGCTTTTGATCCCATTTTTTAGTTGTAAATCTCAACAGATGTTACTCTGGATTCTACTGAAGAAGGGGTTTGGAACAATAGTGTCATTCTTAGAATACCTCTCAAAATAGAACAGCACTTCAAAGCCCAGATCATGGAACTGGAGCTGCATGCCTGGACCCCATGCTGAGCCCCAGTGAAGTAAGTAGGGTTCCACACAGGTGCTATTCCCAGACCTGATTCAGGATGTGGGCCAAAATCTTTTCTTCTGTGACCAGTGCCCTTCAACACCCTATTTCTGTTTAACTGATTGTTCACGAAAGCCTCAACACACACACAAACATTATGAACAAAAGCAAAAATGTTTTCTTCCTGTTACAACCATTATCTTCCCTAGGATTTCCAAATGATGTTTCCATCTTTCATCTTGAAACAATGGACAGTAAGCTGTTCAGAACAGTGCTATTGCCTTTTGAATAGTCTTTATGTCTCTACAGATGACACTGCACAAATAGAACATTAATAACTAGTTCTTATAAGAACATAAGAACAGCCATATAGGGTCAGATCAAAGGTCCATCTAGCCCAGTGTCCTGTCTTCCAACAGTGGCTAATGCCTGGTGCCCCAGAGGGAATGAACAAAATCGATAATCATCACGTCATGCACCACTTGTCGCCCATTCCCAGCTTCTGGCACACAGGCTTAGGAGTCTATCCCTGCCCATTCTGGCTAATAGTGGATCTACCCTACATGAATTTATCTAGTTCTTTTTTTTTAACCCTGTTATAGTCTTGGCCTTCAGAACATCCTCTGGCAAAGAGTTCCACAGGTTGACTTATATAGCATTTATCATCAATAGATCGCAAAGCACTTTGAAAAGGATGTCAGCATCCTCACCTCCATTTTACAAATTAGGAAGCTAGGACACAGAGAGATGTAGGGCTTGATTTTTGAAGGCATTTAAGCACCACAATGCTTTTAAAATCTTTTCTAAAGACACCCAACAGTACTAGGGCTAAAACATGCGTTTCCTGCAGCCCCATGCAGTTTTCTATCCATTATGCTTCATTGTTAGCAATTTTAAAATGTTGGCTAAAATATTTCAACTCAGACGGCTACACTTAGGCACTGGAAGACATAGATAGGTATCACAGTAATTGGCCTGAACTTCAGAGATGCTAAACCCTCCCAGATTCAGACAGATGTCAATGGCAGCTCATGACGCTGCTCATCTCTGATAAGCAGGCTATTCATTTAGAGTGACGGTGTATTGATTTCATGGGGAAATTTTTTTTTTATTCAAAATTTTTCTTTTGTTCAATAGAAATTCAACAATCCTCAAAATAAATAAATAAATAGTTTCAAAAACCCTAAAATGATATTTTTTCCAGCTTTTAAAATACAAAATGAAAAGAAAAACATTACAATGTTGCTTTTTTTATTAAGCTATTTAGTTTTCAGATTTCTAAAACCAAACATTTTTCAAGGGGTGGGATTCTTTAATTCCAAATAATAAAAATAAATAAAAGAGAAAACAAAACAAATAAATCTTTAGAAACAATGTTTTGCAAAATTTCATATAAAAAACAGGTGACATCCAGGACTAACTTTTATCACTCATGCTGATGGTAGCAATTTGGCAAATCTGCTTTGCTTTTCAGTTGTTGAAGAATATACATATTCTAGAAGCAAGATTTATATGTTGCTATTGACATCAACAGCAGAACTCCCATTGTCTGAAACAGAACAAGGATCTGCCATGGTTCAAACAAACCAGCCTCATTCTACATTCTTTTCTACAAACAAATGGGCCTGATTCTACACTGCTTTGCATCTTGTGATCCGTGCCTATATAAAATGTATGTAAGACACAACCACATTGGAATGCTAACATTTTCCACCCACTTTGTACTGAGTTATGCCCAAGTATATATTCTGATTCAAGACAAGGAAGAACCAATTATTCAGATCCTCAGTTCCAGGGAACAGCACAGATACACACCATCAGAGGAACCCATCCAATTTATTTACCAAATTATTTGGTTCTGAAAATGTCTACTCACCAAAAGAATTGATCTTCTCTTTGTGATTTCTCTTCACTTTTGCTCACAGTTCCATACTGCAAAAAATGGAGGTTAGTCAAAACAAAGGCTAGAGTGTGATAAGCCTCTTGTGTTTTCATTACTTTGTCTATGCCACGGTGAATCAGATACACATATGCCACCTAACTCAGGACATGATCAGAAGGTTGATGAAGTAAGGTGGAAAGGCAACATAGTTTGTTCTTTCTTGGCCGTGCTACCCATGTGTAATAAGCTTTACATTGCTGTGTGATTGTACAAGACACCTTGTTTATATTTTAGGCTTGCTAGTCTTATGTCTTTAATATTCTGGAAATTAGGGCTTGTGTTATACAAATTGATTCTATCTATCTATCTATCTATTCTTATTAAAACCCATCTCTCTCTCTCTCTCTCTCTGCAATATCTCACTTTCACTTCCTCCCTCCTTCTCTTTCCTCCTGTCTCACCAATACAGTAAGTAAAAACATCAGGTATTCCTTACCCTGAAAAGTCAGTTACTACATGGGAGTGGATCTAATTTATATATAGTTTACATCACTGCCCCTCCCCTGTTGCAAAGAAATACCTTTTATTCTCTGATGCTAAGATCAAGAATAATTATTTCTGAGGAGTCTAAACATGTTCTGGTTACCTCTGGGACATGTATCACCTGTTTAACACACTAACAGTGTGCTGGATCAGTAATGAATGGATAATTTACAATGCATAATATGGTAGATTTAGAAATATCTATAAGCTTTGACCTACTTTGTTTATTGATTCATCTATAGATGCTCATTTAATGTAAATCAGTGAAGTCAATGACACCGCACTGGTCATACCAGATGAATAACTGACCTGTTATTTCAACTGAATAGTATATATTATGACAGTGAATCTATTCTGGAGAGTGGACACTGAATATTAGATTTGACTTCTTTCTGTTTTGCATAGACACTATCTGCCCCCTCCCTTTCAGCATAGAATCAGAGCTCCTCAGTCTCATTACTATAGTTATCCTCAGCACACCCCTGAAAGGTAGGGCAGTGCTATCATCCCAATTTACAGATGGGGAACTGAGGAACACAGAGACTAAATGACTTGCTCTAGGTCACATAGGAAGAATATGGCAAAGCAGGGATTTGAACTCAAATCTCCTAAGTCATAAACCAGAACCTGAACCTGTGGATCACCATTCTGTGGGGTCTTGCCCCAGTACATTCCTGTTACTAATAATGTGAATAATGCTCTTGTTACCTTGTATAGAAAATCATCTAGATCCAGACTGAGATCTTAAAACCACCATGTGTCAAGGCTTAAACTAATCCGCAGATGTGGGGGACTGATCATTACATAACGTCCCATTGCAGGTGCTCTTACACCTTCCTCAGCTGCTGACCGCAGCTGGAGACAGGACAGTGAATTGCAGAGTGCACCCAGCATGGCACTAACTTCCTTGCTGTCTGCTGCTTGGGAGCCGGCCTGTGTCACTCACTGATGGGTTGGAAGTGTGGAGAGAATTTCTTCTCAGATTTGAGTCCAGGCTGCTTCTGGCTGGTCGAGGCCAGAAGGAAAGCGATTGTGTGAAAGCCGATAGTGTGAAAGTTTGGCTAAGGCTCCATTAAGCAGGGTCGTGGTGTGTGCCCAGAATGTCAGCCTTGGCTCTCTAAGAACAACTTGCCCCACCATAGCAGGACTCTGAGGAAGACTATTTGCACAAACTAAGCTTCAGTTAAGTTCTGTGTTAAGGGCTTAAGAAGGTGTAGGTGGCCAGGTATGGGTGAATTACTCCTTTTAAGAGGGAGTCATTTTATAAGACTAAGGCCAGATTCTGCCAGACTAGCTCACATGGAGTAACACCTGAGCCCACATCCACAAAGGGACTTAGGTCTTTAAAACCCAGATTTAGACATTGCTGTGATCCACAAAACCCTGCTAAAGTACCACATAATCCTGTAGGTGCCTAAACTCACTCAGCACCTAATTTATTGCTGTTCACATTACCAAGGTTCCTGTGTTTTTGCCTCCAGGCATATGCCCTGCTGCCTCAATCAGGCACCCTGGTGCCTTTTTTATACCTAAGCTGCAGGGTGGTCCTCCAGCCAGCTGAAGATAGTGATTCCTCTGCTTGTTTCATCTGTGGGTCCAATGCAGTATCTGTGCTCAGAGCCTCCCTGACTCCACACAGAATACCCCCTAGAAAAGCAGGCAGACAGCTCTCCTCTGACATTTAGCCCAGTAGCTAGCATACTCACCCAGGATATGGGGGATCCTGGTTCAAGATCTTCTCTGCCTGATGGGAACAGCTCTGCACAGAGGTGTCTCATAGATCTGGTGAGGGCCTGAGTCACTGTTCTCAGAGATATTCTGTGGTGGGTTCCTTTCATTCTCCTGGTGAAGCTGTTCCACTATGTACAAATGATTACATTTCCATGGGCCCAGAGAGAGCCTGTGAATGACTCTGTAAAGCCCAGAGGGTTGAGCATAGTGATGGGAAAACCCTGTTCAATTACTTTGCCAGGCAGATGGGGAAATGAACTGGGGTCCCTTGGGCTAAAGGGTAACATTAGCTCTCCCTCCCACCTATCTTCACCTTGTTTGAGAATCACACTGGGCCTGAGGGGACCTGAGGCCTAAAACATAGGCCTTGAGGGGGTTCTTACAGTGGAAATGGAGGCACAAAGCAAGTTGAGGCACCTACAGAGTTTGGTTGCAGCAGAGCATGGGGTGTGTGGGTCGCATTAGTGACAACATCTGGGACTTAAGTGCCAAAGGACCAGATTTGTAAAGGTACTGAGGCACCTAGTGGTGTATCCAAAAGCATCTAGATGCTTAGCACCCATTGATTTCACAACAAAGCCTCTAGCATGGGGGTGAGGGATGAATGTGGGGTCTCAGTGGCCCCAGAATAGGAGGCTGTGACCCCAGAACCCATCATTGCCACCTGGCAAGGGGGTTACAAGAATCTCCTGACTCTGGTATGTATATTCTGGGTCACCAAGGAATGTCAAGTGAGAGATGTGAAGCCAACAGGGAAGAGACCACAGGGAAAACAAGTAAAGGGGGTGACACTGCCTATGAGTACAAACCATGATCTTTGGGAATATGAGGAGAAGATGGAGGGGAAACCCCCTTTTTCTTGTGCATAGGAAGCAAGCAGGTAATGTATTTACTTCCAAGAAAATGGGATCACAACCAAGCTTGGTTGAACCACTGCAAAGGGTGTTTTGAGAGGGATACACTTTTTTAGACACAAAGTTAGCTCATTAAGTTTAGCCCCCACAATGCATGATCTGATTTTGTTTCATATGTAAGCTTTTTTCCCCATTATATTGACTTATTATCTCTTGAATCTTCGGTAATAAAGATATCCTTGTTTTCAATGGAGAAGAATCCCATGCACTGCTACAGGTTGTGGATTGACTGGATAAATGGCAGTTCAGCAGAAAAGAGCTTGGCGATTACAGGGGACAAGAAGCTGGATATGAGTCAGCAGTGTACCCTTGTTGCCAAGAAGGCTAACGGCATATTGGGCTGCTTTAATACAGTAACTCCTTGCTTAACGTTGTAGTTATGTTCCTGAAAAATGTGACTTTAAGCAAAACAATGTTAAGTGAATCCACTTTCTCCATAAGTATTAATGTAAATGCGGGGGTTAGGTTCCAGGGAAATTATTTTCACCAGACAAAATACCATATATTGTATTGATATACACACCTGCTGCTAACTTCTAAAACAAAGTGAGGCCTAGCATTGCCAAGAAAAGAGAATGTTTGGGTGGATGACTGGTGATAGTGGCGAGGAACTGATACCCAGAGAAGTAAGACAAGTCTCCCTCTGGCTAGAGGTGTGGTGTGTGTGTGTTTTGGGGGGAGGAGGTAACACAATGACTCATAATCCTGTGTATACCAAGAATCATCACATGTGTGTGTGTGTGTGGGGGGGGAATTGGGAACCTTGGTATGAGGGAAAGAGGAAATGGGGCCACAGAGAGTCCCTGAAATAAGGGGAAGAATGTGTAACCATGGTATTCAGAGAGGGGGAAGAAAGAATGAACACAGTGCTCTTGGCCTGAGGCATAAGAGGGTAATGGTGATGGACACAGATCCTCTGGTATGGGAGGATAGTAAGAGACAATGGTATGAGAAAAGAAGAGAATGAAGGTGTCATGGGGAGAAAGAAGGTCACACAGGAACCTCTGGCTTGGGGGTAAAAACTGGGGACTATGGATTGTGGGGAGGAAGAACAAACAGAATTGTTGACAAAAGTCCATGGTTGTTTCAAGCAATCCTTGAAATAGAAGGGGATGGGAGAGTGACACACGGGGAGCTAGTGAGAGTGCAGGTAAGTTGCAAAGGAGGGCTACTAGGGTGATCCAAGGAATCGAAAACCTACTTTATGAGAGAACACTCAAAGAGTTTGGTTTGTTTAGCTGAACCAAACGAAGGCTGAGGGGAGATATGATTGTTCTGTATAAATACATCACAGGGATAAATATCAGAGAGGGAGAGGAATTATTTAAATTAAGCACCAATGTGGACACAAGAACTAATGGATATAAACAGACCATCAACAAGCCTAGGCTTGAAATTAGACAAAGGTTTCTAACCATCAGAGGAGTGATGTTCTGGGAGATCCTTCCACAGGGAGCAGTGGGGGCAAAAAACAACTTGTTTTAAGACTGAACTTGATAAGTTAATGGAGGGGATGGTAAGATAGGACTGTCTTTAATCATTCTTGTGGCTCTTCTCTGTAATCTCTCTAGTTTATCAAACATCCTTCTTGAATTGTGGACAGCAGAACTGATTGGACATAAGAACATAAAAACTGCCATAAGGATCAGACCAATGATCCATATAACCTAGAATTCTGTCTCCAACAGTGGCCAGTTCCAGAGCTTCAGAAAAGTGTACAGAACAGGACTACTGTGGAGAGACTAACTCCTGTCTTTCCTTCCTGGCTTCTGGCAGTGAGAGATTAAGGTTGCCACAAGCATGAGTTTAAGTCCCTTGACCATCTTGTCTAATAACCATTGATGGACCCACAGTACAACCCTCCATTATCCACATCTCCATATTAACTGAACAACCAGTTCACACGGATGCAGAAGTGGGCAATATCTCCTGTGTCTGCTGGACGGTCCTGCAGCCCAGGGGTACTGGAACAATTTTTATAGTGGGGGTGCTGAGAGCCATTTAACCAAACTGTAAACCCTGTATAGGATGGAAACCACTTCAAGGCAGGAGGTGCAGCAGCACCCCCATCACCCCTACTTCCAGCACCTATTTTTTGTTATCCAATCTGGCCCAGTCCCAATTAGATCAGAAAAACAGGGTGATGTTATATTTTCTATAAACTTAACTTGTTCTTTTTTTGTCCACGGTTACACTTTTGGCCATCACAAAATCCTCTGGCAATGAATTCCGTGGGTTGATTATATGCTATATCAAAAATATTTTCTCTTGTTTGTATTAAATGTGTTTCATATTACTTCCATTGGGTGACCTGTGCTTTTTGTATTGTGGGAAATAGTAAACAACATTTCACTATCCACTTTTTCCATATCATTCATAACTTTATAGATCCCTATCATCTCCCCTTTAATTGTCTTTACCTAAAATAAGCTGCCCTAATCTTTTCAGTTTCTCTTGATATAGAAGCCATTCCATACCATTGATTATCTTTATTTCCCTTTTCCAAACCTTCTCCAGTTCCACTATGTCTTTTCTGACATGGGGTGACCAGAACTGGACAAAATATTCCGGCAGCAGTTGCACAATGCCAAATACAGAAGTAAAATAATCTTTATACTCCTACTCAAAATTCCCCTGATTATGCTGGCCACAAACAAATTAGATATTTGGCCACAGTGTCACACTCGGACTTTATGTTCAGATGATTATCCACCATGATCCCCAAATCTTTTGGGGTGGGGGTCTAATAAAATAGAATTAGAATCTGGTCCACAATTTCATATATAATACAGATAAGATTTTCACAACCACTTACAAAATGAAGAAGTCTGTTCCTTGTTAATTACCTTACCTTTTCTGAATGTGAACATTGAAGACCCAGTTATACACATTTCATTGCTCCTTCAATAAACATTTTTATGTTACATGAGAAACATATGCTTTTTTCAACATATTCACCATGGCTCTTTTCACCTCCTTGTTTTTCAGACTGTAGATGATGGGGTTTAACATGGAGGTCAAGATGCTGTACTAGATGAACACCAGAATATCCAGACCCTCGGAGGAGACTGAGGTGGATCTCACATATCGAAAAGAACCTGTCCCAAAGTATAAACTGACAATGAGAAGGTGGGAGCTGCAGGTGGAGAAGGCTTTACGCCTGCCCTCCATGGAGTGTATTCTCAGGATGGTGGCAATTATGTGAATGTAGGAGACCAGTGTGAGCAGGAAGGAGCTGGATCCAAATATTGCAATGGAGGAAAGGAGCACCACTTCATTGCTGAAGGTCTCAGTGCAGGACAAGACCAAGAGTGAAGGGAGCTGTCATGAACAGATAAGTAAAAGTTAATAGAGCAGAAGTACTTCATATCTCTTTTGACTGCAGAGGGTTAACAAGATCAGTGAGCCTGCCTGTCACCTGACCAGAGGACCAAACAGGGGACAGGATACTTTCAAATCTTGAGGGAGGGCAGTTTTTGTGTGTGCTGTTAGTTTTTGGTTGTTGTTCTCTCTGGGTTCTCAGAGGGACCAGACGTGCAACCAGGTTTCTCTCCAATCTCTCCGATACAGGCTTTTATAAGTTCAGAATAGTGAGTACTAGGTAGATAAGGCGAGATAGGCTTATGGTTGTTTTCTTTATTTGCAAATGTGTATTTGGTTGGAAGGAGTTCAAATGTGTATTTGGCTGAAAGGAGTTCAAATTGATATTTTGCTGAAAGGATTTTAATTTGTACTTGTATACTTAGGCTGGGAGGGTATTCCCAGTGTCTATAGCTGAAAGACCATGTAACATATTTCATCTTAAATTTACAAAGACAAGTTTTATTGTTTTTTTCTTTCTTTAATTAAAAGCTTTTCTTGTTTAAGTACCTGATTGTTTCTTTATTCTGATGAGACCCCAGGGGACTGGGTCTGGATCCACCACGGAATTGGTGGGGAGAAAGGAGGGAAGGGGAGGAGAGAGGTTAATTTTCTCTCTCTGTGTTAGGATTACTTTCTCTCTCAGGGAGAGTCTGGGAGGGGGAGAGAGAAGAAGGGGACAAGGTGAATTTTCCTCTCTGTTTTAAGTTTCAAGGAGTTTGAGTCACAATGATCTTCCAGGGTAACCCAGGGAGGGGAAGCCTGGGAGAGGCAATGGTGAGGGAAAGGCTTTACTTTCCTTGTGTTAAGATCCAGAGGGTCTGGGTCTTGGGGGTCCCTGGGCAAGGTTTTGGAGGGACCAGAGTGTACCAGGCACTGGAATTCCTGGTTTGTGGCAGCGCTACAAGTACTAAGCTGGTAATTGAGCTTAGAGGAATTCATGCTGGTACCCCATCTTTTGGATGCTAAGATTCAGAGTGGGGAATTATACCATGACAGAAGTGGATCACATATGGCAGCATATCGGTCATAAGCCATAACTGCAAGAGTGAAAATTTCAGCACCAGATGACAAAAGAATAAAGAACATTTGGGTAATGCAGCCATTGGCAGAAATGGTTTTCTTCTCTGCTAGGAAGTTTTCCAGCATCTTGGGGACAATAGTGGAGGAATAGCAGATGTCAACAAAGGATAAATGGGACAGAAAGAAGTGCATGGGTGATTGAAGATGAGGATCGGCCTTTATCACCAACATGATAAGCATGTTCCCCAATAAGGTTATTACATAAATAACTAAAAATACCAAGAGCAGGAAAACCTGGAGCTGTGGGTCACTGGAAATTCCTAAGAGAATAAATTTGGCCACAATCGTTTGATTCTGCACTATTCTTCAGCAAAACAGTGTCCTGTGAGAACAGAAAAAAGGAATGAAACAGTAATACAAACTTAATTTATATACACAGAAATGCAGTGAGTAGATAAACTCTAATAAATAGGTAATCTAGATACAGAGACAGATGGATCCAAGAAAGGCAGAATGTATTTTTGACTGTTTTATTTTTTTGACATTTGTCCAATTTCCAAAGTAAAGTTCTCAACATATCAATAGGGGAAAAATAGAGGAATAGTGAACTGCTTAAGCAGAAAGTTGAATGTTGATAGATTGAGCTTTTCATTTGCCCTGTAGTGTGAGATAGATAGATAGATAGATAGATAGATAGATAGATAGATAGATAGATAGATAGATAATTTATATGAACAGATAGATAAATCATTATTAGAGCTGTTTAATTAACTGGGAAGAGATCACAAAATTGTGAACATTTTCAAATGATTTTCATTACATTAATTTTCAAAAGTCTGGGAGTCTGAGTCTATAAGAATATATTTAAAAATTTCCCCATAGAAATTCTATATCAGTTTTTTCATTTGTCATTTTCCCTTCAAAATAAAAAAGTCTTTTTTTTTTAATTTCAACAGACTCCATATATCTAGGATGATCAATGAAAATTGACACTGCGAAAGAAAGCATAAATTAACAAAACTGCCAAAGAGAATTGCAAATCCTAAAGAGAGAAGAAGAAGAAGAAGAAGAAATGCTAAAGAAAAATTCAACAAATAATCACAAAATCAAGAACTGTAAAAATGGAATTTTTTAAAAAAACAAACAAAAAAACCTCCCAAATTTCTCAATTTTGTGGAAGCTTACATTTTCAAATTAAAGAATATTTTCAATGGAAGTTTGTGCAGATAATTTGGCTTTCAAAAATGTAAAGAATATATAGGCTAATAGGAATAAAATGAAAAAAACATGAACAAACAAACAAACAAAATCTCACCCAGTTTCTATACACAGATCCGATGAAGTGGGTATTCACCCATGAAAGCTCATGCTCCAAAACGTCTGTTAGTCTATAAGGTGCCACAGGATTCTTTGCTGCTTTTACAGATCCAGACTAACATGGCTACCCCTCTGATATTATACAGAGATCCAAGGTTATGTGAAATTTTAACTCTTCTCCTCCAGCATACCTATTTATGCGGGTGTAGGTAATACAAATCATTTGTTTACGACTTGAAACTGTTTAAATATGTTCTTGTTGCCTCTGGGACAAGGTCCCTGGCGTTTCTCATGCTGGCACTTTTCTCATTCAGTAGTCAATCAAAGCTTTATGGCCTGTAGGTTAGGAAGCATTAAATGAAGTTATATGACTTGCCTTATATTTGATATATTTGTTTAGAAAATGGGTACTATTCCCAATGTAGTTCCACTGAAGGGAATAGACCAGAATACCAGTAGTGTAAACAGATGCAACCCTACTGAAATCAACTGAGGCCAAATCCTCAGTTGGTGTAAATCATTGTAGCTCCATTGAAGTCAGTGCTTATCATGGCTCTAAAGAATTAAACAGATCATCCTTACACCAGCTGAAGACCTCACCCTATAGTTGCAATGTTTATTAAATATAGAGGTTGTGATTTTTAAAGAGACCAAAGGGATTTAGACATGCAACTCTCATTAAAAGTCATTGGAATTTTAGTTTCTAACTCCTATAAAGTGCCTATAAAAACTCCTAGCTGAAGAACCAGATTCTTAAAGGTATTTAGGCCCCTAATGGATTATCAGAAGCATGTAGGTTCTTAACTTCTATTGCAATCAATGCATTTTAGATACTTAGGTGCTTTTGTACTTCTCTCTAGTTGCCTAAATCTCTCTGAAAATCTGGCCTTAAGTATCCAATGAAAATGAAATCTCTCTTGAATGCTGAAATTTGAACATCACAATGGGCTACAGACCAAGTATTAGTCACTAAAATTATTCATGTGTCTTTAGCACTTTGTGTTTGTTTGTTTGTTTGAAACTGCCAGATGTCCATGTCTAATTATCAAACACAGGTCACAGGACCCAATTTGGTGCTAATATTTGTGGCTTCATTTATCTAGAGCCCACATTTCAAGGGTAAAAATTAGACACAGCTTGATACCCTGTTGTACAGTTCTGCACTAATCTGAATTATGGGTCCCTTACTCCTGCTGTTTAGCAGTCAGTCACCACCCTGAAGTTACGAAGGCTCATCAGTGTGAGTAAGGGTTTTTCAACCATCATTAAGAAAATGCATACACATAAGGGGGAAAATTAAAGTGTGCAAGTCAATTCATAATGTCTGAGTGCTCTCCAATACTCTAACATTTTTCCCCACAGAATTTCCAAAGAGGGAATGTGGGTATAGACAGACAGATGGATGGACAGACAGACAGACATACACACAAAAAAGCACACAGACATATGAGAAAAGTACATGTTTTCAATATTAATATAGAAGGATACAACTTGCTCAGGAAGGACAGGAAGGGAAAAAATGGGAGGAGGTATTGCACTGTATAATAAAATGTATAAACTTGCACTAAGGTTGAGATGGAAATAGGACACAGATTGGTTGAAAGTCTCTGGGTGAGGATAAAAGCCCTAAAAACAAAGGTGCTGTTATGGTAAGCGCTTATTTTAGATCACATAAAGAGGAAGAAGAAATGGATGAAGCCTTTTCTAAACAACTAACAAAATCATCCAAAGCACAGGACTTGGTGGTGATGGGGACTTCAACTACCCAGACATCTGCTGGGAAAATAATACAGCAGGACACAGATTGGATGCAATTTTCTTTATTTCAGAAAATGGAAAAAGCCACTAGGGGAGAAGCTGTTCTAGATTTGATGTTGACAATTAGGGAGGAACTGGTTGAGAATTTGGAAGTGGAAGGCAGCTTGGGTGAAAGTGGTAATGAAATGATTGAGTTCAGGATTCCAAGGAATGTAGGCAGGAAAACAGCAGAATACAGTTAACGGATTTCAAGAAGGTAGACTTTAGCAAACTCAGGAAGTTTGTAGGTAATATCCTATGGGAAGCAGGTCTAAAGGGGAAACAGTTCAAAAGAATTGGTAGTTTTTTAAAGAGCCATTATTAAAGGCACATGAGCAAACTATCCCACTGCATAGGAAATATAGGAAGTATGGCAAGAGACCACTCTAGCTTAACCAGGAGATGTGCAGTGATCTGAAACTCAGAAAAGAGTCCTACAAAAAGGGACAAATAGGTCAAATTACAAAAGATTAATATAAAAAACAGCACAAGCATGTAGGGACAACATTAGAAAGGCCAAGGCACAAACCTCGCCACCTTCCACTCAGAGGGCAAGTCATATTTCTTTTTTTTTTTTTTTTTACTTTGGTAATATAAACACATGACATAGAATGTATGTGTGTGTGTATACATCACAACACAATTTCTTCCTGGAGAGAGGAAAGAAGAAACATATGACATATGCCAGTCATGTCACTTAGTATCTTTCTACATGCTACCGTGATGAGGGCTACATAAGGACTTGAATAGAATAGAATAGAATAGAATAGAATTCAGGTGTATATGACCACAAATCACAAGGCCGTGGAGAATCAGATTCTCTGTGTTCAAATCACCAAGTGATTCAGTTTGGGTCATATCACAAGAACGTTTGGATTGGAAGGGTCATTAAAATGGGATAGTCAAAGAAAACTAAGGTAACTAGGAGCTCAGCTCCCATTGACTTGGAAAATTCCAGTCTCATCCATCTTTTGTCAAAAGGAACGTACGATAGTTGATAAAGGCCTTATCTAAAGTCCAATGAAGTCTTTACATTGTCTTTTAGGGATTCAGGATTAGGCCATAAACAAAGGGGCCAGAAATACTTGCTGAATTAGTAATTTGGAACTAATGGCTGATGTGACAAATGTCCCCTGCTTGTCCATAACTTTCAATTAAAAATGTATATTGTGACAGTGTCAGGCCAGATGGCTGCAAGAGAGTGGTCGAAGGTAGATAGATTAGCTCCAGGTTAAGCAGGTCCCTTTTCCTTGGGTAAGATAACAGGGAGTATTCCAGAACACTTAGGAACTTTCTAGAACTAATTAAGGCAGGCAGGCTATTTAGGACATCTGTAGCCAATTGGGAAGTTACTAGAATTAATTAAGACTAATCAGGACACCTGGTTTAAAAAAGCTCTCACTCCAGTTAGTGAGTTGTGCGTGTAATCAGAGTCAGGATGAGCGCTACCCTGACATCTGGTGGTGAATTGTAGGGAATGTGGAAAGAATTCTAAGAATTTCAAAGAATGGGGAAAGATTTGCATTGGCATCCACCCTCCACTTAGCGTAAGCCCACAGCACACTGGGATGGTTAATGTAACAGCTCAGGGATCCCCAATTTCTTTGTTATTGGGGCAGAAAAAAAAGGTTGTCACCCTGATTGTGTGAATAGGGAGCTGTGGGACTGCTTTGTGATAGAGATGACTCAACCTCAGTTGGGTGGTACTTGCTAAACATGGGACATGGGTTCCAAAACCCCATGGAGAGAGAGAGAGAGGTTGGGGACTGGTGTGTGTACCTGATGGTATGGGCCCCTTGTAAGTGCCTGGAACACCAAGTGCACATCCTCCTCTCTCCACTGTGGAATGTCAGAGTTGATTTTTTATTCCCTTAAGAATCCAGATACAGGTTACTGAGCTGAACTCACTTTTGGCTTACGGTGCACTAGCACTGGGGCTCCCCTATTATGAGCTGAAATCACTGAGCTGAGAGCACTGAATACTGTGCTAACTAGCGGGGGAGCCTGCAGCTATACTGTGGAACAGAGCCGCTGGCGGAGCGGAGCAGTTTGTGGGGACGGCTGGAGCGGATCACGGGACAGCTGGTGGAGCAGAGCGGCTGGCAGAGCGGACTAGCTGTGGGGACGGCTGGAGCAGGTCACGGGACAGCTGGTGGAGCAGAGCGGCTGGCAGAGCGGAGTAGCTGTGGGACAGGTGGAGCGGCCCACAGAGCGAGCGGAGCCGAGCAGTTTGCAGGGACAACTGGAGCAGCTCATGGGACAGCTGGTGGAGCAGAGCAGCTGGTGGAGCGGAGCAGTTTGAGAGGACATCTGGAGGAGCAGAGTGGAGCAGCTGGTAAAGCAGAGCAGTTCGTGGAGAAGGCGGGAGCAGAACCCACGGAGAGGCAGGGCAGCTGGCCCCGGACCACGTAAGGTGCCCCTTTCTACCCAGGCTGGGGGGGAGGGACCTCTGCAGATAGACTCTCAAACTTTGGGGCTGCACTGACCCAGGACAGAGACTTTTGGATTGTGGGACTTTTGGGACTGTGGGTGATTTGGGGGTTGCTGGACTCAAGAGCCCAGGAAAGAGGACACAGCCCAATTTCCTGGGGTGGGTCTTTGCTCACGGTTTGGTCTATGAACTCTAGTTGAGGTGTTTTCCCAATTTAGTGTTTGTTGTTTATCTCGTGTATTAAACCTTTTCTGCTACACCGAGACTCTGTGCTTGCGAGAGGGGAAGCATTGCCTCTTTGAGGCGCCTAGGGGTGTGTGTAAGATTTTCCCAGGTTGCTGGGTGGGGGCTCGAGCTGGTTTGGCATTGGATTATTGAAACGGAACCCCTGGATACTGAACCCGGCCCTTGTTGCTGCCAACTCAGAGGGGCAGAAGGGTTACATGCGTAAGGAGCTGGGAGTGAGAGGACGTGCTGCTGGAGGACTGAGGAATACAAGCATTAATAGACATCAGGAGGAAGGTCCTGTGGTCAGGACAAAGAAGATGTTGGGAGGAGGCCACGGGGAAGTAGCCCAGGGAATTGTAGCTGTCATATAGCTGTTCCAGAAGGCACTCTAGACAACTGCAGTTCACAGAGCCCTGGGCTGAAATCCGGGGTAGAGAGTGGGCCTGGATTCCCCACTAACACCTCCCAACTCATGATCCAACACAGGAAGATCTCTGAGGCTAGCTGTCATAACATGTTTTCCCAGATCTGGACCTTAGCGTCCAAAATATGGGTGTTAGCATGAAAACCTCCAAGCTTAGTTACCAGCTTGGACCTGGTAAAGCTGCCACCAGCCAGGAATTATACAGTGCCTAGCTCACTGTGGTCTCCCCAAAACCTTCCCTGGGGGACCCCCAGACTCAGACGCCTTGAGTCCTACAACAAAGGGAAATAATCCCTCCCCTTGTTTCCTTGTTACTGCCGCCCAGGCTTCTCTCCCTGGACGACCCTAGGAGATTCCCTGTTTCCAGTCCTGGAAACACAAGTACCGAGAGAGCTAATCTCTCTCCCCTCCTCACCCAGAGGATATGCAAAGTCAGGCTTAGTAAATCTAACACAAAGAGATTTTCCCCTTGACTTCTTCCTCCCACCAATTCTCTGGTGAGCTGCAGATTCAATTCCCTGGAGTCCCCACTAAAGAAAAACTCCAACAGGTCTTAAAAAGAAAGCTTTATATAAAAAAAGAAAGAAACGACATAAAATGATCTCTGTAATAAGGTGACAATGTACAGGGTCAGTTGCTTAAAGGAAAAAAATGAATAAACAGCCTTATTCAAAAAGAATACAATTTAACACATTCCAGCAACTACACACATGTAAATGCAAAAGAAAACAATATAAACCTATTGTCTTACTATCCTTGTACTTACAACTTGGAAGCATGAGATTAGAAAGGCAGGAGATAGAAAAATCACTCTCAGAGTCGAGAGGGTCAGACCCAAGACAAAGAACAAAGAACTCATACCCCAAAACTTCCCTCCACTCAGATTTGAATAAGTCTTGTTTCCTGGTTGGTCTTCTGGTCAGCTGTTTCAGGTTACTGTTATTACCCCTTTCCAGGTAAAAGAACATTAACCCTTAGCTATCTGTTTATGACACTAGCAAAATCTGCCAATAAGCGCAGGACCTACCAAGGTAGAGGAGGAACTTTATCACAGTATTCACTGTGCAAAGATAATTCATGAGAAATTTGATTGGACTGTACACTGTACACTTCATTGTGTATGTTGTCATAAACAGATAGCTAAGGGTTAATGTTCTTTTACCTGGAAAGGAGTAACCTGAAACGCCTGACCAGAGGACCAATCAGAAAACAAGACTTTTTTAAATCTGGGTGGAGGGAAGTTTGTGTGTGAGTCCTTTGTTCTTGTCTTGTGCCTGTACTCTCTCGGCTATGAGAGGGATTTTTCTGTCTCCTGCCTTTCTAATCTTCTGTTTCCAAGTTGTGAGTACAAAGATCATAAAACAATAGGGGTTTATTGTTTTTTTTCCTTTGTATTTACATGTGTGTAGTTGCTGGAGTGTTTTAAATTGTATTCTTTTTGAATAAGGCTGTTTACTCATAATTCTTTTAAGCAATTGACCCTTTATTTGTCACCTTAATACAGAGAGACCATTTTAATGTACTTTTTCTTTCTTTTTATATAAAGCTTTCTTTATAAGACCTGTTGGAGTTTTTCTTTAGTGGGGAACTCCAGGGAATTAAGTCTGTAACTCACCAGGGAATTGGTGGGAGGAAGAAGTCAGGGGGGAAATCTGTGTGTTAGATTTACTAAGCCTGACTTTGCATGCCCTCTGGGTAAGGAGGAAGAGAGATTAGCTATCTCGGTACTTTTGTTTTCCAGGACTGGAAATAGGGAGAGTGGAATCCCTCTGTTTAGATTCACGGAGCTTGCTTCTGTGTATCTCTCCAGGAACCCAGGGAGAGAACACCTGGGAAGGAGGAGGGGGAAGGGAAATGGTTTATTCCCCTTTGTTGTAAGACTCAAGGAATTTGGGTCTTGGGGTCCCCAGGGAAGGTTTTTGGGGGGACCAGAGTGCCCCAAAACACTATAATTTTTTGGGTGGTGGCAGCTTTACCAGGTCCAAGCTGGTAACTAAGCTTGGAGGTTTTCATGCTAACACCCATATTTTGGACGCTAAGGTCCAAATCTGGGAAAAATGTTATGACATGGTGGCAGAGGTGGGATAGATATAATCCAAAAGCCAGTAGGAATATTATATTTTTCTTTTCTCTGCTAGGGGCTTTTAAGCAGAGGGAAACAGTTTGGTTTCAAAAGGAACCAGAGATAATTTTTTTCTCTGCTCTCTCTGGCAGTTGTGGCTTGCATATTAAGCAAGGAACCATTAAGAAACTATTAAGGGTCTTTTGTGACAATAGCACTCCCATTGAGAGTCAGTATCCAGCAATACACATGCAAATACAGTGGTTTTTCTGGTTTACTTTACATTTAAAAGATTAGCTAGAGTAAAAAAGGGAAAAAGGCATTGTTGCTCGGCAGACCCCAGGAGGCAACAAAGAAGCTGCAGTTCAGAAAATAAACACCAGAGGGCGCCTCAGCACAAGAAAGCAGAAAACATGAGTTCCAAGGAAAGCCTAAGGCAGGAGCGAGCACGGCAACAAGCCATAGACAAAGAAAATAAACATAAGAGACGGATAGAACTAATTAATGCAGAACTAGCCAAGGAAGAGGCAGCCCACAAAAGAAAACAAGAAGAAGAAGATGCAGCCCACCACAGAAAACTACAAGAAGAAGAGGTGGCCCACCGCCGAAAAATGGAAAAACAACAAAAAGAAAGTGAAAAGAAGGAAAAACAGAGAAAACATGAACTGGACTTAGCGCAAGCTGGGCTGCATGCTCCAGCCAATCCTAACAACCCTTCGCCAATTATGCTTCCACATCCCAAGAAATTTCCCACCTACAAGGCAGGTGATGACACTGAGGCCTTCTTGGAAAATTTTGAAAGACCCTGTCTTGGGTACAGCATCCCTGAAGACCAGTACATGGTAGAATTGAGGCCACAGCTCAGTGGACATTTAGCAGAGGTGGCGGCTGAAATGCCTAAGAAGAAAATGAACGACTATAAACTTTTTCAAACCAAGGCCAGATACAGAATGGGGATAACCCCGTATCATGCCCGTCGGCGTTTCAGAACCCAAAAGTGGAAACCAGATGTGTCATTTCCCAAACACGCCTACTACGTTGGGAAAAATTATGAGGCCTGGATATCAGGAAACAATGTTAAATCCATAGACGAACTGCACCTCCTCATACAAATGGAGCAGTTCTTGGATGGTGTTCCTGAGGACATAACACGGTACATACAAGATGGAAAACCCAAAAATCTCACTGAGGCGGGGGAGATTGGAGCCAGATGGATGGAAGTGGCAGAAAGCAAAAAAGCTACTGTCAAGGGGAATGAATACCCCAGAGGACACACCGACCATAAACCCTACAACTGAGGGCAGCCAAAGACCCCACCTACAACCCAAGGAAAGCCACAGACACACTATTCTTCCACCTCACCAGTCTCCAGTAACCCACCTCGACCCAGTGACCAGTCAGCTGGAAGATGCTTTAGGTGTAATGAACTGGAACATATCAAGGCCAACTGCCCAAAGAACGTCAACCAAGTGCAAGTCGTTACAGCACCATCACCCAAAAGATCCCCAAGCCCAGATGCCTCTCAAATACCCTTGGAGTGAAGGGAAATTTTGAGATTGGGCGGAAAGAAGGTTACTGCGTGGAGAGACACGGGGGCACAAGTGTCAGCTATCCACCAATCCTTCGTTGACCCCAAATTCATCAACCCAAAGGCCCAAGTGACAATTTATCCCTTCATGTCACAAGCTGTAGACTTGCCTACAGCTCAACTGCCTGTCCAGTACAAAGGCTGGTCAGGAATGTGGACTTTTGCAGTCTATGACAATTATCCTATCCCCATGTTACTGGGGGAAGACTTGGCCAACCAGGTGAGGCGGGCCAAGAGAGTGGGAATGGTTACACGTAGCCAAACCAGGCAAGCTTCCAGACCCATTCCTGTTCCTGAGCCGTCCACAGAGGCCCCGTCTGTGTTACCAGAGACCCAGACAGAGGTAGTGGACCCGGATTCCATGCCAACCACTGAAACAGCCACAGCACATCCAGTCCCAGGCCCAGAACTGGAACAGCAACCAGCACCAGCAAGTGCAACCACATCTTCAAACTCAACGCCTGAGGGTGCCAGCGAACCAAAACTGGCAGAAGCAACGGACAGCCATACCCAAAAGGCTCAGCCAGAGCCTGAAATACCCTCAGGTGCACCAGCGGAGAGTGGTTCACCAGCAACAAAAACAACCCCATCACCTACATCGCTTCCAGAGGGACCAAGCCCAAGCCCCCAGTCTGAGGAAGAACTGGTGACTCCAGCCTCAAGGGAACAGTTCCAGACTGAGCAGGAAGCAGATGACAGCCTGCAGAAAGCTTGGGTGGTGGCACGGAGCATCCCACCGCCTCTCAGCTCTTCTAATCGAACCCGGTTTGTTATAGACCAAGGACTTTTATACAAGGAGATTCTTTCTGGTGGACACCGGAAAGAATGGCAGCCGCAAAAACAGTTGGTGGTTCCAACTAAATACCGGGGGAAGCTCTTAAGCTTAGCCCATAATCATCCCAGTGGCCATGCTGGGGTAAACAGAACCAAGGACTGGTTGGGGAAGTCCTTCCACTGGGAGGGGATGGGCAAAGACATTGCCAAGTATGTCCGGTCTTGTAAGGTATGCCAAAGAGTGGAAAAGCCCCAAGACCAGGTCAAGGCCCCTCTCCAGCCACTCCCCATAATTGAGGTCCCATTTCAGTGAGTAGCTGTGGATATTCTGGGTCCTTTCCCAAAAAAGATGCCCAGAGGAAAGCAGTACGTACTAACTTTCGTGGACTTTGCTACCCGATGGCAGGAAGCAGTAGCTCTAGGCAACACCAGGGCTAACACTGTGTGCCTGGCCCTAACAGACATTTTTGCCAGGGTAGGTTGGCCCTCCGACATCCTTACAGATTCAGGAACAAATTTCCTGGCAGGGACCATGAAAGAACTGTGGGAAACTCATGGGGTGAACCACTTGGTTGCCACCCCGTACCATCATCAAACCAATAGCCTGGTGGAAAGGTTTAATGGAACTATGGGGGCCATGATACATAAATTCATCAATGAACACTCCAATAATTGGGACCTAGTGTTGCAGCAGTTGCTGTTTGCCTACCGGGCTGTACCACATCCCAGTTTAGGGTTTTCACCGTTTGAACTTGTGTATGGTCACGAGGTTAAGGGGCCATTACAGTTGGTAAAGCAGCAATGGGAGGGGTTTACGCCTTCTCCAGGAACTAACATTCTGGACTTTGTAAGCAACCTCCAAACACCCTCCAACACTCTTTAGCCCTTGCTAAAGAAAACCTAAAGAATGCTCAGGAAGAGCAAAAGGTCTGGTATGACAAACATACCAGAGAACATTCCTTCAAGGTAGGAGACCAGATTATGGTCTTGAAGGCGCAACAGGCCCATAAGATGGAAACATCATGGGAAGGGCCATTCACGGTCCAAGAGCGCCTGGAAACTGTGAACTACCTCATAACATTTCCCAATTCCGCACTAAAGCCCAAAGTGTACCATGTTAATTCTCTCAAGCCTTTGTATTCCAAAGACTTACAGGTTTGTCAGTTTACAGTCCAGGGAGATGATGCTAAGTGGCCTGACGATGTCTACTACAAAGAAAAAAAAGATGGTGGCATGAAAGAGGTGAACCTCTCAACCACCCTGGAACGTCTGCAGAGGCGACAAATCAAGGAGCTGTCCACTAGCTTCGCCCCATTGTTCTCAGCCACCCCAGGACGGACTGAACGGGCATACCACTCCATTGACACAGGTAATGCTCATCCAATTAGGAACCCACCCTACCGGGTGTCTCCTCATGCCCAAGCTGCTATAGAATGGAAGATCCAAAACATGCTACAGATGGGTATAATCCGCTCATCTACCAGTGCATTCGCATCTCCAGTGGTTCTGGTACCCAAACCAGATGGGAAAATACGCTTTTGCATGGACTACCGTAAGCTAAATGCTGTAACTCGTCCGGACAACTATCCAATGCCATGCACCGATGAGCTATTGGAGAAGTTGGGACGTACCCAGTTCATCTCTACAATAGACTTAACCAAGGGGTACTGGCAAGTACCGCTAGATGAACCTGCCAAGGAAAGATCAGCATTCGTCACCCATGCGGGGATGTATGAATTCAGTGTCCTTCCTTTTGAGCTTCGAAATGCACCCGCCACCTTCCAGAGGCTGGTAGATGGTCCACTAGCAGGACTGGGAGAATATGCAGTTGCCTACCTCGATGATGTGGCCATTTTTTCGGATTCCTGGCCCGAACACCTGCTACACCTGGAAAAGGTCTTTGAGCGCATCAGGCAGGCCATACTAACTGTTAAGGCCAAAAAGTGTCAAATAGGCCAAAACAGAGTGACTTACCTGGGGCACCAGGTTGGTCGAGGAACCATAAACCCCCTACAGGCCAAGGTGGATGCTATCCAAAAGTGGCCTGTCCCAAAATCAAAGAAACAAGTTCAATCCTTCTTAGGCTTGGCCGGGTACTACAGGCGATTTGTACCACACTACAGCCAAATCACTGCCCCACTGACCGACCTAACCAAAAAGACCCAGCCAAATGCAGTTAAGTGGACTGATGAGTGTCAAAAGGCCTTTACCCAACTTAAGGCAAAGCTCATGTCTGACCCTGTGCTCAGGGCCCCGGACTTTGACAAGCCATTCCTAGTAACCACGGATGCATCTGAGTGTGGTATAGGAGCAGTTCTCATGCAGGGAGCAACGGATCACAACTTCCATCCTGTTGTGTTTCTCAGCAAGAAACTGTCTGAGAGGGAAAGTCACTGGTCAGTCAGTGAAAAGGAATGCTATGCATTGTGTACGCCCTGGAAAAGCTACGCCCGTATATTTGGGGACGGCGGTTCCAGCTACAAACTGACCATGCTGCGCTAAAGTGGCTTCCTACTGCCAAGGGGAACAACAAGAAACTTCTTCGTTGGAGATAAGCTCTCAAAGATTTTGATTTTAAAATTCAGCACATTTCAGGAGCTTCTAACAAAGTAGCTGATGCTCTCTCCCGTGAGAGTTTCCCAGAATCCAGTAGTTAAAAAGTGTTCTTAAAATGTAGAAGTCTGTTAGTTATATACTTAGTGGTATATGTAAAGGTGCATGTGTTGTATTAATCTGTTTATTTTAAAGTTCTAGGAGGATATCGCCGCCAGTGAGGTTCCCCACTGTCTGCAATTTGGGGGGCGTGTCATAAACAGATAGCTAAGGGTTAATGTTCTTTTACCTAGAAAGGAGTAACCTGAAACACCTGACCAGAGGACCAATCAGAAAACAAGACTTTTTTAAATCTGGGTGGAGGGAAGTTTGTGTGTGAGTCCTTCGTTCTTGTCTTGTGCCTGTACTCTCTCGGCTATGAGAGGGATTTTCTGTCTCCTGCCTTTCTAATCTTCTGTTTCCAAGTTGTGAGTACAAAGATCATAAAACAATAGGGGTTTATTGTTTTTTTCTCTTTTGTATTTACATGTGTGTAGTTGCTGGAGTGTTTTAAATTGTATTCTTTTTGAATAAGGCTGTTTACTCATAATTCTTTTAAGCAATTGACCCTGTATTTGTCACCTTAATACAGAGAGACCATTTTAATGTATTTTTTCTTTCTTTTTATATAAAGCTTTCTTTTTAAGACCTGTTGGAGTTTTTCTTTAGTAGGGAACTCCAGGGAATTAAGTCTGTAACTCACCAGGGAATTGGTGGGAGGAAGAAGTCAGGGGGGAAATCTGTGTGTTAGATTTACTAAGCCTGACTTTGCATGCCCTCTGGGTAAGGGGGAAGAGAGATTAGCTATCTCGGTACTTGTGTTTTCCAGGACTGGAAATAGGGAGAGTGGAATCCCTCTGTTTAGATTCACGGAGCTTGCTTCTGTATATCTCTCCAGGAACCCAGGGAGGGAACACCTGGGAAGGAGGAGGGGGAAGGGAAATGGTTTATTCCCCTTTATTGTAAGACTCAAGGAATTTGGGTCTTGGGGTCCCCAGGGAAGGTTGTTTGGGGGACCAGATTGCCCCAAAACACTATAATTTTTTGGGTGGTGGCAGCTTTACCAGGTCCAAGCTGGTAACTAAGCTTGGAGGTTTTCATGCTAACACCCATATTTTGGACGCTAAGGTCCAAATCTGGGAAAAATGTTATGACATATGTCTGCTGAGCTGTACACACAATGAGAGAATAGAAGAATAAGCTTCTGCCTATGTTATGTCTAGGCCACAGGAGGGGGCACCAGAAAGCTACTGCTGCTGTCAGCACCAAATGAACACATTGAGGGCCTGACTTTTCTTCCGCTTACACCGTGGAAATCAGGCTTTGACAGTTTTCAGTTTTTAACAAAATCCATAGGCTTCTGCCCACTGATGCTGAGAATATGCCTGGAAATTTTGGAATTTATCATATGTGATTTTCAAAAGTTATCACATTACAGACAGACTGACAGATGAGAAATGCCATGGAGTTAACTATAAGGCCTTGCTTCAATCATTCTGTAAGATGCATGTTACCTAACACCTAGAATGAGTTTTTTCCCCAGTATAAATACTCTATATTTCACGTTCAAAATTCCTCTGCCATGAACTTTCTCCAAGACTTGCTTCAAATTTACTTTTTGGTAGAAAATATCTGCTAGTGAGAGATCTAGTTCAGTTATTTCTCTTGTTCTTATGGCTAGCATTTTCAAATAAATCTAAGGATGAATCTACACTACAAAATTAGGTTGAATTAATAGAAGTTGTTTTTTAGAAATCATTTTTATACAGTTGATTATGTGTGTCCCCACACAAAGTGCTCTAAGTGCATTAAGTCGGCTGACTGCATCCACAGTACCGAGGCGAGTGTCAACTTCCAGAGTGTTGCACTGTGAGTAGCTTTGGGTAGCTATCCCACAGTTCCCACAGTCTCCGCTGCCCATTGGAATTCTGGGTTGACATACCAGTACCTGATGGGGAAAAACAGTGTCACAGGTGGTTCTGGGTACGTGTTGTCAGGCCCTCCTTTCTCTCCCTCTGTGAAAGCAATGGCAGACAATGGTTTCGCACCTTTTTTCATGGATTACCTGAGCAGACGCCATACCACGTCAAGCATGGAGCCTGCTCAGCTCACCATCACCGTACGTCTCCTGGGTGCTGGCAGACATGGGACTGCATAGATGCACAGCAGCAGCTAATTGCCTTTTGGCAGCAGACGGTGCATTATGATTGGTAGCAATCGTTGTCGTATATCTGGGTGCTCTTTTAGCTGACCTCGGTGAGGTCGGTCAGGGGCGCCGGGGCAGACATGGGAGTAACTCAGCCAGGTCGTTCCCATTTTCTGCTGAGACCCAGGAAATGACGATGGCTAGCACTCGTACTGCACCATCTTCTGACGAGCAGCCAGAAGATGACGACGGCTAGCAGTCATATTGCACAGTCTGCTGCCAGCCTAAGATGTAAAAGATAGATGGAGAAAACAAGAAATTGACCCGATTTGTTTTGTGAAATCAACGTCCTGCTAAACCCAGGGTTTTGAGTTCAGTCCTTGAGGGGGCCATGGTGTAACAATTGTTTGTGTTTCTCCTTGATATAAAGCCACCCCTTTTGTTGATTTTAATTCCCTTTAAGCCATGTCGTCAGTTGCCCCTCCCTCCATCAGAGCAATGGCAGACAATTGTTTCGCGCAAAACTGGGCAAGGAGCCAACAGTAGCGTGGTGACGAGAGGACATGGTCATAGACTTCTCACAAAGTATGGGCTGGGCAATGTGCCCCGGCAATGTGCATATCATGCTGATGAGCTCTGCATGAACTCTGCAAACACGCTGGCCAAACAGAAAATGAAATTCAAAAGTTCATGGGCCTTTTCCTGTCTACCTGGCCAGTGCATCTGAGTTGAGAGTGCTGGCCAAAGTGGCCATAATGGAGTACTCTGGGATAGCTTCCAGAGGCCAATACCGTCAAATTGTGTCCACGCTATCCCAAATTCAAGAAGGAAAGGCCGATTTCAGTGCTAATCCCTTTGTCTGAGGTGGAATAAAGGAATTGATTTAAAAAGCCCTTTAAGTAAAAAAAAAGGGCTTCGTTGTGTGGACTGGTCCAGGGCTAAATCAAGGTAATGCTGCTAAATTCGAGCTAAAGTCGTAGTGTAGACCAGGCCCAAGACACCTCTGGGCCCAAAATCCTAACACCTAATACCTTTGTAAATTCCAACCATTAGCCTTACCGTAATTCATGCACGGTTGCCCTTGTATTTATTGCTATTATTTGGATTGTTGATTTGGTTTTTCAGATGAGGCTAGGGGAAATGAGTGCTCAACTTCAATTGAATTTCTCTGGGATCTGGGCACCTAGTGACAGATTTTTAAAGGGGCTTTGCTGCCTACTTGGGAACTAGGAACATAGATACTTTTGAAAACCTACTATGAAATATTAGCTCCAAGTCCTTTATGGTCCTTTGAAAAGCCGAGTCAGTATCATTCTCTTTTAATATTTGTAGGCCTGATAGCATCCAGAGTCCCGATCATATTTGGGGTCAGTTTGTTCTAGATGTTAAATATCTGTGAAGACAAACGTGGTCATGGCAATTGAACATAAACAGATTGGAAGTAAATTTATCACAAATATCTTGTAGGAATTTTTTTTTTAGTTCTTACTGCAAAATCCATGTAACGTCTCATAATCTAGCTGTTCTATCACCCATTTTTCCTCTACAAGCTTTACATAAAACTGGAGGCAATGATCTATTCTGATTAGAGCAGAAAACAATCTACTTGTTCACTTTTATGTAATTTCTCTCCAATTAAACTAATAGGATGGAAAGATGAGGTTCTGAGACCATGTCCCAAAAGAAACAAATATACTCCAAATAATTGGTTGGGAGCATTTGTCTCAGCTAGATCTGCCCCCTTGTTCAGATGTGAGATCTATATACAAATTAGATCCATTTCCACTAAAATACCTTAATGTCTTTTCAGGGAAACGAGTTTCTCAGATAGATAGATAGATAGATAGGTAGATAGATAGATAGAATGTATATTTGTGATAGAATTTGTTTCTTCATCTCTCATTCAACATTTCAGAATACTGAAGGACAAGCATTAACATTTCACTTCCTGTTGTTAACAGGTGAGTTTCTTTTATGTTTTGGATCTATTTATTGTTTTACATTCCTTTTGCTTGGCAGAGAGCATAATCTTGAGAGGTCTTGAATCCATAATTGTTCCACTCATGACCTGGCAGATCTTCAGTGCAGTCATTAAGAACAAAGAAGCCCTTCTGTGTTGATAAAGTGTATTCAACAGAAGGTTAAATGTTTAGCTGCTTTGTAAAGGACTATCTATCTATCTATCGATCTACCTATCTATCTATCTATTTCTTTCTTGCTCACCTCCTCAGCCAGGATGAGATTTCACAAAGTGCTCAAAGACCAGATTTGTAAAGGTATGAAGGTTACTGGTGGAATTTTCAATTTACCTAGGCACCCAAAGTTGTAGGTACCTAGGTGCTTTCAAAAATCTTACTTGGCATCTATATACTTTTAAAAATCTGTCCTTAAGTTATTTAGGAGTACAAGTCCCTTCAAAATTTCAAAATTCCACCCCCGATGAATTAGTGATCTAATCTGCAGCCATTCATCCATAGTCACATATCCCAGATTCTTTTAAAACCTCATTTTAGGTACAATGGTTTATTTCCATTCACCTGATCCCCAGCATAGCTCCTTCACATATCCCATCACTGTGACCTTTCTTGTGGGCCTCTACCTTTATATATCATGAGGTTTTATTTTAAAGCTTGCTTGTCTGAAAGGCATAATGGTCTTGTGAATCAGGCATTAGACTGTGAGCCAGAATACCTGATTTTTTTTCCCTGCTCTATGCTTCGTGGTAGTGATTTACCCTTGAACTCTGCCTCTCCCTTTGTTGTCATTACAGACTATAAGGAATTCAGGGCATGGATTGTCTCTCATTCAGTGTATGTGTGGTGCTTGACACCACAGGACCCTGATCTCATTTGTGGCCATTAGATGTGAGGGAAATAATAATGGCAAATGTCACTTGCTCCTTCATTTCCAGGCAGAATGGTGGAGCAGTATTGGCCCAGGGACTTGAAGCTATAGTTGGCAACAGAATTATGGGAGGTTCCAGTTCTATTAGTGGCTAAAGAGAGTGAAATTCATATTCTGATTTGTCCAAGCAAATCAACAAAGTCTTTGATTCAAGTTCTAAAAGTTAAAATAAAAATCTCCATGTTCTTCAATTTGTACTTTTTCAGGTTTGAAAATAAATACTGTTATGTATATAGACTCTACCTGATAAACCAGGCACATTCCCCATAATAATAAGAAGAACAATAATAAGAAAAACAATGAGGAGTCTGGCCGCAGTTTAAAGACTAACAGATTTATTTGGGCATAAGCTTTCCTGGGTAAAAATCCCACTTCTTCAGATGCATGGAGTGAAAATTACAGATGCAGGCATTATTATACTGACATATGAAGAAATGGGAGATATCTAAGAAGTGGAGAACCAGTGTTGACAGGGCCAATTCAATCAGTGTATATGTAGTCCACTTCTAATAATTGATGAGGAGTGGACTATATCCACTACATCCACACCAATGCCAGGAGAGGGAAAGCAGCAAAGAGTCCTGTGGCATCTTATAGACTAACAGACATATTGGAGCATGAGCTTTCATGGATGAATACTCACTTCTTCGGACACATGTAGTGAAAATTTCAAGAGGCAGATATAGGCAGGATAGGGAAAGTTGCTTTTGTAGAGAACCAGCCACTCCCAGTCCTTATTCAACCTCAACATAATGGTGTTAAATTTGCAAATAAATTTTAGTTCTGCAGTTTCTCTTTGAAGTCTATTTTTAAAGTTTTTTTGTTGTTGTTCAAGTAAGGCTACTTTTAAATCTGTCATAGAATGTCCAGGGACATTGAAGTGTCCTTCTTCTGGCTTTTGCATGTTACCATTCCTGATATCAGATTTGTGTCCATTTATCCTTTTATGTAGAGACTGTCCAGTTTGGCCAATGCATATTGCAGAGGGGCATTGCTGACACATGATGGCATATATCATGTTAGCAGATGTGCAGGTGAATGAGCCCCTGATGGTGTGGCTGGTGTGGTTGGTTCCAATGATGGTGTCGCTAGAGTAGATATTGGGACAATGTAGGCAATGAGGTTTGTTACAGAAATTGGTTCCTGGGTTAGTGTTTCTGTGGTGTGGTATGTGGTTGCTGATGAGTATCTGCTTCAGGTCGGAGAGCTGTCTGTAAGTGAGGACTAGTCTGACTCCCAGGGTCTGTGAGAGTGAGGGATCATTTTCCAGGATAGGTTGTAAATCATTGATGATGTGCTGGAGAAGTTTTACCTGGTCGCTGTATGTGATGTCCATCTGTTATTTTTCTTGTTGGGCCTGTCCTGTAGTAGGTGACTTCTGGGTAACCATCTCACTCTGTCAACCTGTTTCCTCATTTCTCCAGGTGAGTATCGTAGTTTTAAGAATACTTGATAAAGATATTGTAGTGTTTGTCTCTGTCTGAGGGATTGGAGCAAATTCAGTTGTATCTTAGGGTTTGGCTGTAGACAATGGATCATGTGATGTGTCCTAGATGGAAGATAGAGGCATGTAGGTAAGGATAGTGGTCAGTAGGTTTCTGGTATAGGGTGGTGTTTATGTGACCATCACTTATTTGCTCTGTAGTGTCCAGAAAGTGGATCTCTTGTGTGGACTGGTCCAGGCTGAGGTTGATGGTGGGGTGGAAAATGTTGAAATCCAGGTGAAATTCTTCAAGGGCCTTCTTCCCATGGCTCCATATGATGAAGATATCATCAATGTAGTGCAAGTAGAGGAGGGGCAGTAGGGGATGACAGCTGAGAAAGCATTGTTCTAAGTCAGCCATAAAAATGTTGGCATACTATGGGGCCATATGGGTACTCATAGCAGTGCCACTGACTTGAAGGGATAAGTTGTCCCTAACTCTTAAATGGTTGTGGATGAGGACAAAGTCAAAAAGCTCAGTCACTAGGTGTGTTGTGGCCTCATCAGGGATACTGTTCTTGACAGCTTATAGTACATTCTCATGTGGAATATTGGTGTAAAGAGCTTCTACATCCATGGTGGCTAGGATGGAGTTTTCAGGAAGATCATCAATGCATTGTAGTTTCCTCAGGAAGTCGATGGTGTCTCTAAGATAGCTAGGATTGCTGGTAGCATAGGGCCTGAGGAGAGAGAGTCCAAATAGCCAGATAATCCTGCTGTAAGAGTGCTAATGCCTGAGATAATGGGATGTCCAGGATTTCCAGATTTATGAATCTTCGGTAGCTCAGGGCTCTAGGGGTGTGTCCATATAGATTTGTTACTGAGCAGATAGTGTAGGTTTTTTTGGTACTTCTCAGTGAAATCGGAGGATAGTGGCCTGTAGAATGTGGTATTGGAGAGTTGCCTGGCACTCTCCTGTTCATAATCCCACCAGTTCATTATGACTACAGCACCTCCTCTGTCAGTCTCTTTGATTATAATGCCAGAGTTTTTTCTGAGGCTGTGGATGGTGTGGCTTTCTGTACAGCTGAGGTTATGAAGCAAGTGATGCTGTTTGTTCACAATTTCAGCCTGTGCATGTCTGCAGAAGCATTCTATGTAGATGTCCAGTCTATCATTTCGACCATCAGGAGGAGTCCATGCAGAATTCTTCTTCTTGTGGTGTTGGCAGGAGAGTTCCTGTGGCTCAGTGCACTGTTCGGTGGAGTGTTGAAAATATTCCTTGAGACAGAGACTAAAATAGGCTTCCAGATCACTGCAGACCTGTATCATGTTCATAGAGGTGGTGGGGCAGAAAGAGAGTCCCCAAGATAGGATAGACTCTTCTGCCGGGCTAAGTGTGTGGTTGGATAGATTAACAATATTGTTGGGTGAGGTAAGGGTACCACTACTGTAGCCCCCATAGCATGCAGGAGTTTAGATAGTTTATTGTGCTTTTTCCTCTGTAGAGAAGTGAAGTGTGCATTGTAAATAGCTTGTCTCGTTTTTGTAAAGTCCAGCCACTTGGAAGTTTGTGTGGAAGGTTGGTTTTGTATGAGAGTCTCCAGTTTTGAGAGCTCATTCTTGATCTTCTCCTGTCTGCTGTACAGGATGCTGATCAGGTGGTTTCTCAGTTTCTTTGAAAGTGCATGGCACAGTCTCTCACCATAGTCAGTGTAGTGTGTCGATTGCAATGGATTTTTTACCTTCAGTCCATTTGGTATGATGTCCATCTGTTTGCACTTGGAGAGGAAGATGATGTCTGTATCTGAGTGAGTTTCTTGATGAGGTTGATGGATTTCTGCTTCATATGGCTAAATTCAGTGCCTTGCAGAAATAAAATCCATTTGCAAATATAACACCATTAATTTGGGCTTGAATAGGGGCTGGGAGTTGTTGACTCACTACAAAAGCAGATTTCCCTCTCCTGGCATTGACACCTCCTCATCTATTATTGGGAGTGGACAACATCCATCCTGAATAAATTGGCCCTGTCAACACTGGTTCTTCACTTGTTAGGTATCTCCCTTCTCTTCATGCATCAGTAGAATAATGCCTGCATCTGTAATTTTCACTTCATGCATCTGAAGAAGTGGTTTGTTACCCAGGAAAGCTCGTGCCCAATTAAATCTGTTAGTCTTTAAGGTGCCATCTGACTCCCTGTTGTTTTTGTGGATACAGACTAACATGGCTACCCCCAATACTTGACACCATGCAAGGCACTGAATTTAGCTATATGATAGATTAAAAAAACAGTACAGTATCTTGAATTGCACCTCAAAGTGTAGATTGTACACAGTATGTGCAAGGACAGATCTTCAGTTGGTGTAAAGCAGCATGGCTCCATTTATTTCAGTAGATTTATCATGATTTACGTCAGGTGAGGAACTGGCCCAGTGACATAAGTAGGCTTTTGCTGCTTTACACCAGATGTTCATCTGCCCATGAGTGATTTACACAGGCAGAACTACCAAGGAGAGGATAAATTCTTCGCTAGCATTGATTTCCAAAAGTAATCTCTGGAAAACACCTTGTGCCAATCCAGAGATAGATAGATAGATGGATAGACAAATGTGTAGTCCATTGGCTTCTTCATTGCCAAGAGCTTATGCCCCTATAGCATTCCCATCTAATCATTTTACATTTGTTTATCTCTGTTTCTATTTTTACAGCTCACATATTTGAGGAATAAGTGTCAATGGAAAATCAAACTGCTCTGAACTATTTTATTCTCTCGGGACTCTCCAGTGATCCACAATTCCAAATTTTCCTCTTCCTAGTGTTTTTAGCTATTTATTTTATCACCTTAGTGGGGAACTTGGTGATCATGCTGGTGATAAGGGCTGATCCTTGCCTCAACACACCCATGTACTTTTTTTTTTGTTCCATTTATCCCTCTCAGATATCTCTTATTCCTCAGCCACAGTCCCTATGATGCTTTTGAATTTCCTAGTAGAGGTGAAAAGAATTTCTGTCAATGGCTGCATTGCCCAGATCTTCTTCAGTCTCATGGCTGGTTGTAGTGAAATATTCATTCTAGCAGCAATGGCTCATGACCGATATGAGGCTATATGTAATCCACTGCATTATATGAGGATTATGAACAAATATGTCGGCAGTCAGCTAGTGATTGGTTCATGGATTGTGGGGTTTATATGTGCATTGATAAACACTCTTCCCTTATTAAATGCACATTTCTGTGGGCCCAACAAAATCAATCATTTCAGCTCTGAGCCTCTTCCAGTATTAGACCTATCGTGCACTGACACATTCACCAATAAACTGTTGCTTCATACCTCTGCAATGTTGGTAGGACTCATCACCTTCTCTGTTAACATAGTGTCTTACATTCACATCATCTCCACCATCATGAGGATACACTGCGGAGGGCAGGCATAAAGCCTTCTCCACCTGCAGCTCCCACCTGATTGTTGTTGTTTTATTCTACCGCACTGGCTTGTTCCAGTATCTGAGACCCAACTCAGCATCCTCAGAGGTTTTGGACAGACTGTTTTCCATCCAGTACAGCATCTTAACGCCCATGTTAAACCCCAACATCTACAGCCTGAAAAACAGGGAAGTGAAGGTAGCTCTGGGGAAAATATTAGAGAAATTCAGATTTCTCAAGTAACATTAGTCTTGATAATTGAATCTATGATAAAGATCAATGGAAGAAATGTCAGCCAGTGGTTGGCAATGTTCTGACTTCTTGCAATACATAAGGATGTAGCAGCAGTGGGGCTTATCTGTAATGATTTATGAATACTGTATGTTGACCTGGTTATTGGAATGCCTACTATGTGACTTTTCTGGGTTTATCCAAGAGTATTCCTGGGAAAGAAGCAGAAAGGCAAAACAATGACCAATTATAAGACCACTTTCAGCAAACACTTAGGGCTTATTGCGGAACAATGGGAGAGCCATTGCACCTCAGGATACAGGTTAAATATTCTGTTGAGCCCACCAAAGTGGGTTTGGACTAGCAGGGCCCCCAAACCCCCGGAACTGATAAGACAAAGGAATGCTGCTGCATATAAAGGCACTTGTTCTGTCTTTAAAGACGTAGATATTCAAGTTTCTACTAGCTTGTGTGAAGAAAGTGGACCTTCCTAAGCTTCCTTTGGGGGTTGGTGAGGTTGTTTGTTGTTTTACAACCCCTTTTGGTTTTTCTTATGTTATGTTTATTCCTAATGTTAAGATAAAAAACTACTTTGTTTTAATAAGGTTGTCTGGTCCTTGCATTCTCTCTGCTCACAAGATCCCAAAAGGAAGAACACAAGCATTGAACCCTGTTGGACCTGTTGGGTAAATACTGCTAATACACAGAGTGCTGTAGCCCAGGGATTGGTCTAAGAGTAAGAAAGCTGAATGATTCCATCCCAGCAGATGTAAATGCACAAGGCCTGGCTCTTGAAGTAGTGTGCTCAAAGAAACCAGAAAGGGGACAGAGCTGAAGCTAATCATGTAATCATGTAATCATGACACTTGGAATTTGTGTTTATGTGATTTTGTCCAGAATTGTGTTCTTTCTTTCTTTCTTTCTTTCTTTCTTTCTTTCTTTCTTTCTTTCTTTCTTTCTTTCTTTCTTATTTGAACTGGAAGAAAAATGCCATCCTACCCAAAATCTTGTTTCTGGCTCTCACTCATGTATGGATGTGACAGTCTTTATTCCTATATTCATTCTTTTTATAGATTTTGTAGAAAGCATGCCTTATAAGATATCATTTAAAAATTCATAATTTGCAGATCATTATTGTCCTGGTAAAATATGTGTGAAAACATTTTATGTAAAGTTGTAATATTCTACTATATAACATTACTGAGACATGTTCCAAGTTTAGAAAAGCAGGCACAAACCAGATCCTCAAAGGCAAAAGACAAACTGATGCCTCAGCCTAGTGTCAACAACATGAAATAGACTGTCACCTGGTTAAGTGGCCATTCTTTGGCAGGAAAAAAGATCTGAGGAGAAATCCACATTTTGATAAAGAGACATCTGGAGGTTCCCATCCTCACAGACCTTCTGTCCGCTGAAGCTCAGCTGGAGATGATTTTCAAAGAAAAAGAAAACTATAAGAAAGGGGAATAGATGCCCCAAAATGCCCTTTCTTTCTGCTCACAGTATCAACAACACCTGAAAGACAAGGAATTAACACTGAACTGGAATTCAGCCAGTAAAAGACCGCTGAAGCATGTGGTGAGAGAGACCTTTGCTTTGAATTCATTTAGCTTGTTAAGTTAGGTGTTAATTGTGTTTCAACTCTTATTTTCATGTAACCGATTCTGAATGTTATGCCTCATTACTGGTAATCACTAAAAATCTATCTGTAGTTAATAAACTTTTTCTATTTTTTTATCAAATCCGCGTGTGTTTAGATTGAAGTATTTGGGGAACTCCATTTGAGATAAGAAGATTTGCGCAGATCATTTTCTATTAATGAAATGAAGATTTTATATGTGCTTGTATTGTCCAGGAGGGTGCTGGGCAGTACAAGATGCACATTTCTGGAGGAAAGTCTGGGATTGGGAGTTTGCTTGTTTTGCCCTGCAATGTAATTCATGAGTGGCTGGGTATAGCACTCATGCAGAATTGTTGGGATGCTTGACATGTTGGAGGCTGTGTGTGAGCAGACCAGGAGTAGTTGCTCTCAGAGCAAAGCCATGTAAAAGGCACCCCAGGTTGGAAATTTGAGGGGACACAGCTGTCCCTCAGTCCAGATAGCATTCTGGGTAATGTCACAATGGGATTTACCTAGTATATCATTTTTGCAGTGAGCATAAAGTAAATAAATCACCTACATAATATCACATGGACCTCAAATATCTATAAAGGACATAGTTTTTTAAATGTGCCCTCAAGGCCAATAGATATTTTTGTTAAAGGGGAAGGATTGAGATTAGCAGTTCAGTTATGGGAGAAGAAGCAGTGAGACTTTCTTTTCTATCAAAGGGGCTGCAACTTGGATGCTCCTGATGACAAAAGCAACGCGGAAATAAAAATAGAGCTGGTCAAACTGATCTTTTTTTCTCATGGAAAATTTCAATTTAAAATGTTTTATTGAAATTTTCCATGAAAAGATTAAACGTTTTTGCTGAAAAGGCAAAATAAATAAATAAACAAATAAATAAAAACCTTCCTGCAAAATGTCTGGGCTGAAAAAGGAAATATTTCAGTCAAAATGCAAAATTATTCAACCAAAAATTAAAATATTTTGGCTGAAAATCCACATGGAATTTTTCATTCTGGTGCCTCATGCTTCAGTTATTCTCTAGGGACCAGGCTTTCTTGTCAAACTTCATCTCCCATGACGCACCACATCTCCCCTCATGGAGACTGGAGGAGTTTGCATCATGGGGGTCCCTTAGGGTCTCATATCATGATGCCTCATTGGAGATGTTGTCCAGATGGGGTACCCAGCCTGTAAAGAATAATGGTGCCATGAGGAAATGTAACTACAACTACCATGAGGTATTATGACAGGATATCCAAATTGAAATATTTGCATTTTTTTGTTTGTAGGCCTTTGGTTTTTCAACAAAAAGTGAAAATTTCCATGGACAGGAGACATTTTTCATGAATAATTTGTTTTAATTGAAAACTCAATTTTCCACTGAATACAAATGTTAATTAAAAATATTTAACCAACCCTAGAAGTCTTTAGGAATCTTGCTAGACTCCAAGCCATATGGGAATTTGTATGGCTAAACAAACACCAAAAATTTTACCTGGGATACAATAGGCAGCTGGAGCAATTTGTGGAGCACTGGCATCATCTAACTGCAGTGAGATGTCCTACTAAAGGGATATCATATGGTACCAGATAACGACCACACTACTCACAAGATGCACCTTTTTCAATCTCTCTTCTTGGGAATTGAACTGTGGGGTCAGGGAGGGCAGGAATTAGGATACACTGACTTATATTTTTGTAAGGAGAATTGAATTTGGCTGCCATGTGTCCCTGCCTGCAGGTATATGGGATCATGGGGAGCAATTACCACACAGGTGGGGTGCCAATTAATTTCTTTATTAAAGGAAAAAGGAAGTGGTGGGAATTTAACAATGAAATGCGATGGGATGGGGTGTATAAGGTGTTTACAATAGACAATGGTGGGGGGGTTCTTATTGAACAGTGTAGGGAGTTTTAACAGTGGGGTACAGTAGGTGGGGTTCAGCACAATGGGATACAGTACAGTCAATAAGCAACTCAACTTTATATAGGAACAACTCTAGATACAGTGTGGAATGCAAAATAAAATAGTAGCTTCTACATAAAAATGGTATACAAAGTATATTAGAAAAATGGAGGCAACTAAAGGGGTGTTATAACCACAAGTAAAATGTGAGTCACGGTGCAATAATACAATATGAGTGATAAGCAAAATTATGCAATGTAGAAAATTACTGACTTAATTTGTGAGGCTGTGATAGCAAGAGTGTACCTAAAAGCTGGGTCAAGAAACAGGAGTGGGGAGGGGAGTGAGTGATTAGTGGCATCTGACGAGAGGAGAGTGCAGCTGCAAGCAGCGAGAGACTCTGAAGCCCAGAGCAGCAGTCTTCAGGAGCCTGAGGGCTGGAGGTACGGGAGACAAGAGCAGCTGGAGCGCACTTAAGGGGAGTCTGGGAGCAGCAAGAGGGGAGGGCGCTGAATGTGTAAGTGATGGGAAGGCACGTAGAGAATTGGGGAGACAGGTGAGGGAAGAAACAGGTTGCAGCAGCGGAGAGCACTTCAGGGAAGTTGCAGAGCAGCGGGGTGAAGACAAATGGAGCAGTGTGATGGTGATCTTCGGTAGGAGAGGGGCTGCTGAGAAGCGGGGGCACGAACACAGGGAATACAGGGAGAGGCAGCAGAGAGGTGTAAAGAAGGGCTAGAGGGACACCCCCCAAAAAAGGAAAAGAAGCGGCAAAGGGTTTGGGAAGTTACACGGGGAGGGGTGCAGCAAGGGGTTACCACAGGGGGACACGGAGAAGTACACAGAGGGGGAGATTAGAGTGGGGGAAAAACAGACACGGGAAAGTTCAGGGAGAGATTGGGACAGCGGTGTAGTAAGTGAAGGCTTTGATAAAGGCCCAGTATGAGGCCTGAGGCCTGAGCTAAAGTAATGGTCAAGACTTTGCTAACAGAAAGCAAAGTTAAGCTGTGAGCCAGAGGCAGACCCTGCTCACAGAAGCTGGCAAGGAGGGGACTAATGCAAGGAGATACGTACCTAAAAGGTACTGAACACTAGAGATCAGAACATTCACATACTTGCACATTCCACACAGATAACAAGGAACAGACTGATCCATCCCAATGCAAAAGAGTAATATGATGGATAGAGTTGTTTTGGTTGAACCAACATGTACAAGGTGAGAGGCGGCACCTTACTATGTAGAAGGGTTGTACTTTGCTACGTAGAGGGGTTGCACCTCAATACGTCAGGAGTGATGTGTAACTTGTTTGTACATGTGTATAAGAATGCATCCCTGGGGCGGGGTCTTTGTCAGGCCGAGGGGGCAGTGGAAAGTCCCGCCACTGACTGAGCTGAGTCCATTGCCAAGAGGCACTTTCTCATAGTATGCCCTGTAGAGTAACAATCTCAGAGGAACTGCAATTGTGTCCGAGCGCAATAAACCTGGCCGACGTGCCTTCGTACCTTACTAGACTCTGTGGTCATTGGGGGTTCTCTTCGGGTCTGCTGTGTCAGCTATCTGCGCAGAGCTGGGGCAGCACAAGAGGGAACATACGCATGCAGCCAAGTGATACCAACAAGGAGAGAGAAGAGCACCACACCGGTAGCACCTGACAAAACACTTCTAATAACAAGCGGGAAGACGAATTCAAGCAGTAAAAACCTTATCTATCCTCTAACTTAATTAAACTTATATAAATTACAAGCAGCTTATACAAAGTAATAAAACAGGTACAGAATACAACCAGGCAATGTTTTTTTTAAATCTATCTTAATCAACAACTAGGCAAAACAAGAAATATCACAATTCTAAGCAAACTATAACAAGCAACTATACAGAGCAACAAAACAGCAAACTATAACAAGGCAGGTGAAACTTACAAGCTCTACAGTCTTAGCAAACTATGACATATTAAATTAAAACTCGAAACCTACGGTGCACCTTATGCTATGGGGAAGTCACAGAGGGCAGAGTGGTATGTGTCCAGGATACAGCCCCCAAGGAAGCCAAGGGATGGTGGCTGCAGCAGTGGATACAGCTGAAAGCAGGGAGCAGAGCTTAGCAGCGGCACAAGCTTATTTTTAGCAGCAAAGCACCGCAGAGTTTAAGAGAGGTTTTAAGACACAGACCAAGGTTTAGCTTGAGTCTGTGTGCTGGGGAAACAGAGCCAGCAGCTAAAGTAATAAAATAAAAGTAGGGAAAGTTTTATAGAGGGATTCTTACCAGTCCCCAAGGCAGCAGCAAAGGCAGAAGCAGCAGCAACATCAGAAGAAGCAGGGAGGGCTTGGTACGGTCTCGATAATCAGGAGAACTCTCAGGCAGCAATTCGTTCTTCATGGGGGGGGTTTTAAAAACCGGGGGTACGCTCAAAAATAAAACGAGAGCGGAGAAAGGGCCCCCAAAACCCCTGGCTGATCAGACCAGGCAGCAATGCAGGAACCTTTCTGATGTTTGTTTCAAAAATGTCTGTTTTTAAAGGCAAACTTAGGCAGTTTCCCGCCAGTGATCCTGATAGGCTTCCTCTGTCACATGGGAGGAGGCACAGGGAAAAACTGCAGGTGAGCACAGAGACATGCCTGGGAAGAGTCCTGTGCAATAGGTGACTCAAAAGCACATGAGGCCTATGACTCATGCCCAGGATCTTAAAAACACAATAGGTCTTGCAGCTCTGGACATTGCCTGCCCTACACCGAGCCCAGGTTCAACAAGGTGATAACAGGACTAACCCTTTGAACAGGGCAGTGGTCCCACTTAGCACGCAGCACAAGTGGCCATCCCTTTGAGAAGGGCAATGACTCTTGGTAAACAACTTAAGGGGCCCTCCCTTTGAGAAGGGCAGTGGCCCTGGTAAATAAGTTAACCGCCAGGAAAGGGCGGCCACAGGAGGGGAACAAAAACAAAATGGAGTATGGGGACAGCTGTAAGAAACAAAATGGAATAGGGGGATAGCTGTAACAGACACCATAAAAGAATGTAGGTTGTGATTCCAGCACCCTTACTCATGTTTAGTAGAATTCTATTCCACAAACAGTCCCAATGATTCCAAAGACCTACTTACGGAGTAAGTAGTTATTCAATATGAGTAAGGATACCATAATTGGGCTTATCCCACCCATACACTGGATGAAATGAGTTTGAACATTGACTTCAGCAGAGCTAGGATTTCAATCACTAACTTTCAAATGCTTAATTAAAAGTAAGTAATTTTTCTGTGTACACAGTGTATAAAATATTTAGATTTCTCTCAAGTTTGTGTCCCCAGGGCTTGTGTCTAATTATAAATGCTACCTATCAACTCTACTAATTAGTTCATCTGAGTTAAATCACATTTTGTATAATAACTAGGGAACATGCATGGCTGGTAATTTAAACTCACTCTCTAATATGCTCACCTGCTCTATAAATTTTTCTCACAGACATACAGCCAAGTCCAGAAAACCAGCCTATTTGAAAACTTCCAGCATTTCATGAAGAAGCTCCAACCATGGCCAAGATCTGACAGAAGTCCCCAGCTCAGTGCCAGAAAGGGTGAGTGTCTTTTAAACTGGAGATGATTAAATTTAAACAAGAAGTGAATTTTTGAGTATCAACCAGACTATTCCACAAACACTCACAAAAATCAGGGTTACTACAGGAATGGTCTGCTAGAAAAGGGACTAATGGCTAGATTCTCATACTGCTTTTGCACCACTGATATCAGTAGAGTGACACTTGATTTACACCAGTAGGGGTGGAAGGAAAACTGACTCACTGATTCCAGTGGAGTTACTCTTGGCTTACAGCGGGGTACATGAGGGTAGAATTAAAACTAGGGTAAGTGAAAAATGTCAACATCATATTCACCATGTATATTCCATTGTCCAAATGGATATTAAAAGGAAGATGAATATTTAATTATGTATTTATTTTTGCTCCCTGACCATCTGGATAGTATGTCCCACAGTTAGAGTAAATATAGAGACACAGGAGGAAATATGACATATCTACAACATGAGAAGATGTGCCACTACTAGGTCTCATATGGGTATGTTCCATCCTCAAAGTGCTCTACAAAGACCCATTGAATGCATGGAGCACAGAGCCGGGACATGTCTGGAGCTTTCAGGGTAACCTAGGTCCTCTGACACACAGTTTGGTGCCTTATCCATTAAGGACAAATTTGACCATTCAATAGCCAGTGATGGAACAGAAGCATTTTGTTTTGTTTCTTATGCATTCAGTGGCCTATAATGAATCTGTGTAGGAAAAGTTATAATATCGCAGCTCAGTGGGAATAGATCTGATTCTTCAAGGGGGAGAGTGAACACCTTTGAAAATCCATGCAATAATTTTGGCCAGGAGAAGGCTGTGTTCAGTTTGAAGTCTCCAGTGAGAAGAAAGGAAAATGATGTATGGTCAGCAATTCTGTGCATCTGATTTTAGGTTCTCCAAGCCCCACTCCCTCCCCAAAAAGTCCACAAATATGTTGAGAGAGCTGGTTCAAAAATACAAATGTAGTTTAATGTTACATTTTGAAACTTTGAACTTGCTTGATATGGAACAAATTTCCAGGCCCTACTGAAGCCAAGGTCAACATTCCTCTTGACATCCATTAATGGGGCCAGGATTTCACCCTGAGAGTTTATCCGTTGATTAATATGGAATGTATGTTTCTTGGTAGCACTATGTTCAGAAATATATGTGTGTGTGGGTGTGTGTGTGGGTGTGTGTGCGTGCGCACGCGGGCATATTTCTTGGAAAATGCAGACGAATCTACATTTGGACCTAATATCAGGAGGAATTGTGTCAGCTTAATGTAGAAAGCTTATTTGTACTATTTTAGGTGACTCCCATTTACCTTCTCCTTTGGGACCTTGTTTGAGAGTTAAATGTTCACCAGATTCACAAGGGATCCAATATCTCCCTACAGAAGGTCACTATATATCAAAGACAATAACTTTCAACAAGTCATATCTCACTAGAAGTCTGTTTTTAAATTACTGATTGTTTTATTGCATTTGAAGTTTGAATGAGAGGTAAGAATATTCCTCTTGCTTACTTGATTGATTTCCCTGTTCCTTTCTTTATTTCTTGCTTGCTTTCTCACATAGGCACCAGCTCCCTATGAAATTAAATGAGAGTTAAAGGATTAATTCTTTTATACTCTTTGGAAAGTCAAGCAACATTTAATTTATATGTTGTGTTATACTTTTTGTCATTTGGCTAAATGTGCTTTGCAGGAATATACATTACCACAAGTATGTTCATGAATTTTGGATTTAATTGTAACATACCTTAATGCTGTTCTTTTGGATTTAATTGTAGTCAAGTCCAAAGTCAAGGAATTAAAATGTAACATTGATAGGAAGGGAAGAAAATTCATAACCTATTTTCTGTCCCCTCAAAAGTTTGCAATCAAATTTGAAATGTAATGCAAAGGTGTTTTTTTTTTTTACAAAATACTATACTATGAAATATGCTAAAGTTATCTAATATGATCTCATAATTAGTTAGATTTCTTGGCCCCAATAGTCTTCTCTGTTTCATCATTTTTACAATTGAGTAACCTTATTGATTTCAAAGAAGATAATCCTGATTTACTCCTGCAGGAATGAGAGTAAAATCAGAAGAAGCAGTATTAAAACTAGACATGTTTGAAGACAATGGAAGGAAACTTTTCTGCTTGTCATATCAGGCTAATACTATTCCAAATAATGAAGCTATATATATATATATTGCCATATACACCTCTACCTCGATGTAACGCTGTCCTCGGGAGCTAAAATATCTTACCACATTATAGGTGAAACCATGTTATATCAAACTTGTTTTGATCCACTGGAGTGTGCAGCCTTGCCTCCCTGGAACACTGCTTTACTACATTATATCCGAATTTGTGTTATATCGGGTCGTGTTATATCAGGGTAGAGGTATAACTTATCATAAAAACGAAATTTGGGAAGCTCAAATCGCCTCTCATTTTCACTAATTGTGTACCAGTATCAGAGGGGTAGCTGTGTTAGTCTGGATCTGTAAAAGCAGCAAAGAATCCTGTGGCACCTTATAGACTAACAGATGTATTGGAGCATGAGCTTTCGTGGGTGAATGCCCACTTCATCGGATGTTCCCACGAAAGCTCATGCTCCAATTCGTTTGTTAGTCTATAAGGTGCCACAGAACTCTTTGCTGTATATCAGTGCATCTCCAGTGAATGGAGAATTAGCCCCCTTGATTGCAATGGGGTTAACCTGATTTAAGGTTGTGTGAGTTAAAGGGTTATCAAGTCCTTTATTTTTTGCATCTTGATTCCACCTAAATATACGTATTATTATGTCATGTTTGGGATTCTATATATTCTATATATTATATATACTGTAAATGTCCTATACTGCAATAGATACATTTTGCAAAATTAGTGCAGAGAGTGGAATCTTGGTTACTAATAAGACTTCTGGTGTATGAAAGAATTTTGAGATCATACTGTGAACTCCTAATTCATGTAGTTTATAAAAATATTCTAACAGACTCCATGTGCCTCTATTTGAGAACATCCAGGATGTTATTTTTTCCCTTCTACAATCATGTCGGGAGAATATAGACTGATTATCTCAGACGGTTTATTGTGCTAATATATTTTAACGTAGCTCAGTTTGTATACATGCTGTGTGAAAGGTCTAGAAATCACAAAAATCTCTCTCTCTCTCTCTCTGTCAGTCAGTCTAGATTCTTCAGTTGCCATGTTGCTAGTTTTTGCAATACCTGACAAAAAAATTCAATCTTTATTCCTACAGAAGGAACACTCAAGCAATGGAACGCAGTAACCACACCAGGGTGACTGAATTCATCATGCAGGGTCTCTTTGACCATCCTCAACACCAACGGCTGATCTTTGGCCTATTCCTTTGCCTTTATATGACTGCCATCATGGGTAATTCATTGATCATTGGGGCTATTGCCATCCACCCACCTCTCCATACTCCCATGTACTTCTTCATTGACAATTTAGCCCTGGCTGACATTTTGTGCACTTCCTCAGTCCTACCGAAAATGCTGAAAAACCTGTTGCAGGAGAAGAAAACCATCTCCTTTGATGGCTGCATGGCCCAGCTCTTTGCCTTTACTTTGTCATCAGGGACAGAGCTTGTGCTTCTCACTGCTATGTCATATGACAGGTATGTTGCCATCTGCCATCCCTTACGCTATGTCAATCTCATGAGTAAGGACATTTGCATCAGTTTAGCAGCTGGTGTCTGGGTTGTTGGTACCGTCAATTCATTGGTGCACACATTACTCATGCTGCGCCTGGATTTCTGCGGACCCAACCTAATCCAGCATTTCTTCTGTGAGATCCCACCAGTGTTGGCACTGTCTTGCAGCTCCACCTATCTCAATGAAATAATGATCTTCATGGCTCACATCTTCTTGGCAATGGTGAACTTCCTGCTGACCACCGTGTCATATAGCTTCATCATCATTGCCATCTTTAAAATCCAGAGCTCCAAAGGGAAGCAGAAAGCCTTCTCCACCTGCTCCTCCCACCTGCTCGTGGTCTCCTTGTACTACTCCACCATCATCTACACCTACATCCGGCCCACTTCAAGTTACTCGCTGGATAAAGACAAGATGGTGGCCATAATGTACACTCTAGTCACTCCCACCCTGAACCCTGTGATCTACATTCTGCACAATAACGAGATCAAAGTGGCCATAAGGAAAATCCTTCCCTTCAACACAAAATAACAATTTTTCCAAGAGTGAATCTGATTCTCACCTGCCTTGTCCCTTGTAGGCCAGGTCCAAATGTGATGTAAATTTTCATAGAACTAAGGATTTCAATACACATACATTTGTGCTCTGGTACATTCACTATAATGGAAATACAAAAATTTATACCAGCTGAGGATGTGTTTCACTGACTGCAGTAGGGCTAGGCTGAGGATCAGACCTCATTGACATTGGTGGACCTAAGTTGAGTCACGCTAGCTGGACTGTGGCACATGGGAAACTAGCTGGACTATGGCACACGGGGTACCTACTGGGATTTTCAAAAGCACCTGGGCACCTAAAATTCATTAATTTTAAAGCAATTGAGGTGCCTAGATGTGCTGGGAAAACACTTTAGGTGCCTAAATACCTATAAAAATCTGTCCCATTGTGTAGCACATTATTTTGTATGCAGTCTTGCTGAATTAGAATATTCTATTCTATTCCATTCTATTCTATTCTATTCCTGAGTCAGTAAGTATGATAACTAAATAAAACTATCTCTTTGTTCACGAATTTCTTTTGAGACATTAAAAACCCAGAATTTTTCAACCACATTTCTATTCAGATCTGGAGGTTAAGCTAGAGTCAAACTGAATTACCGATTGAAGAGTTTTCCCAGAATACATGAGGTGTTCTGGATAAGGGGAATGGGAAAGGCCTTGGAGGGAATCCCCACACAATGCAAGGAAGGAAAATGGCACATAGGGGAGGGAATGACAGCAGGAACTGAGAGTTCAATTCCAGTATTATGTGGTATTTAAGGAGCACCGCTGGAGAAGTCGGAGGATGTAATTTCTTTTCTCTCTCTTTGGCCAGTTTTGGTCAGGACATCTTTCAGAATCTCAACAAACAAGGCCTAATGTTATCATGGTGGACCGATGGCCTCAGGAATTGGTGGGGGTGTCCACCCACCTGCTTCTGATCCCATGGAGTGATTGTAGATACGTAATATTTCAAATGGCCTCATCCCATCAACATTCAGCAATTAGTCTGGTGATTTCAACTGTAAACATTTTCACGCATTTCTAGAATCTTGCTGCTCATTTCCATGGCAATCCCAGAAGTTACCAGGAACCTTAGAGATCACTTATCACAGTTCCGTTCACTTAAACGAGCCAGGTTGTACCAGTCTATTTGTGTCCCACTTTTTCTGACTTAAAAAAGAAAAGAAAAGAAAAGAAGGAGTTCAACTTTTGTTCATTGCAAAACTTACAGTACATGCCTCTGCACCACAGGACCTGGTTCACTGCTACTTTACACCAGTGTGGATCTGGTCCAAATTAATCAGTGTTTGGTGGATTCTCCCTCACTGGTGATTTTAAAATCCAGATTGGATGTTGTTGTTTTTATTTCTAAAATATCTTCTGTAGTTCAAAGAAAAATTATTTCAGGTATGTCCTATGGCCTGTGCCATGCAGGAGGTCAGAGTAGATGATGACAATAGTCCTTCTTAGGCAAATGCACGAAATGCTGGCCTAGGGAATATGTTGATGTTGGACTCCCTCAGTCTCTCCTGTTGAAACTCTTCTATTGTGGATAAATATATTTTTAAAAAATTCACTGGCGCATAGGAAGAGGATCCTAGTTCTGTCACATCGTAGGGGCATGCTCTAACCACTAGGATCTAAAGTCTTTCTCATACTTGTACGCTCGCTCTTGCTCTCGCTCTCTTTTTTTTTTTCTGGTCCAATGGCTCTTGAAGCATTTGTCCAAAGTGAAACAGCTTCAGCAGGAGAGATTGAAGGAGCCCCCTCAACATACTATCACCATGGCTACAGCACTCACCTGAGTGGTGCAGATTACTGGTCACATCTCCTCAGGCAGAGGAGAGACATGAATCAGGGTCTCCCCCATACCAGGTGATTGCCTTCACCACAGAGCTGAGAGTTATGAGGGAGCTCCTTCCCCATGACCTCTAAGTGAAGGCTCACAGCTGAGAATCCCAAGCAGAGGTAGATGTCTCCCTCTGGCCTGGGTTTAGGCGGTGAAGTCATAAGAGGGGCTGGTCTTAGTACACAACCCTTTTTTGACATCTCCTGTTGCTGAGCTTAGGCATGCAGCCACCTAACATGCTACCTTTTGTGGATCCTATTTTTAGGCATCTATCATGCCTGACTCTGGCTTTGTGTATTGCAGTGATTTTCTAGGTGCCCAAAAGATAGGTGTAATGACTCAGAGGGAACATCTACCCTTAAAATGCTCTCCCTTCTGCATAGTTAATCCACCTTCCTGAGAGGCAGCAGCTATGTTGGTGGGAGAAGTTCCCCTGTCGACATAGCACTGTCTACACAGTAGGTAAGTTCAGTGTAAATACATTGCTCAGGGGTGTGGATTTTTCACATCCATGAATGACATAGTTATACCAATGTAGTGTAGACCAGACATTAGCTTTGCAATGTCTAAATCCCTTTGTGATTCTAGCCCTTAGTGTAAATGGGAAACAAGAGCATTAAATCAGAATTCCCCGTTCGTTTTCACCTTTTCACACATCACATCCACTTTGCTTTCCTGATTTTATTTTTTTCACTCTTACAGTGGTTTGAATCTGAAACGACTGGAAAGAAAGCAGTGGACCTGATTGTCCAACAGCTTATGCCTTGTGCTGGTGAGCACTTCTGACCTACTCCTGTGTAAAGCTGCTGTAGGTGAGAGGAGAATCTCAGGGACTTTGCACAAAGGTAAATGGCTACACAAGATGCAAATCAGTTGTGAAACATACTCACTGAATGATGGGGAAGATCATTTCCAAATGGTCCATCTATAAACATATCTGGACTTGTGCTAACCTTGGCTACATCTGCATGATATATTGTCTGGCCCTTAGCTATTCTAATTCACAATAGCTCCAATGAAACCAATGGGGTTATGAGATTTGCTCCAGTTGAGGATCTGGATCATTTGACAGTGGTGAACCTGTGAATATCCAATATACCAAGGGATGAACACTGCAGAGGGATGCTTGGAGATCTTAGCAAAACTGGGTCTCAAATAGACTGGTAAAAAATGGCTTGTTTAAGTGAATGGAACTGTGCTAATTAGTCTCCAGAGCTCCTGGGAAATTCACAGATTGTCTTGGAAATGAGCCAAAAGAGTCTAGAAATGGATGGAAATGTTTACAGATGAAATCACCAGAATGATTGGAGAATTGTGATTGGGTGAGGCTAAGAACGTAAGCATGACCATTCTGGGTCAGACCAAATATCTATCTAGACCAGTATCCTATCTTCTGATGGTGGCCAATGCTAGTTGCTTGGCTACACCATCTGGAATATTATTTATCTGGGGGTCACTCCAAGGGATTACAGAGGGATGGATGAAGTGGAAAGAGAGAGCTTTCTCATTTTAGTGTTTAACCCCACCAACACCCAAGACCCTGGCTCCACCATGACCTCTTTAGACCTTCTTTGTCCAGCTTCTGAAAGATGCCTGGACCAAACCTGGTCAAACAGAGGCAACCGACTGACATCACCCTCACCTCCCTGGTTTTGGCTGAATCCCCCAAAACACAAGAAAAGGAGCCTCTGACTCCTGCTGTCACTGCCCCATGTGTCATTTTCCTTCCTTGCTTTGTGTCTCTTCTTTCTAATCCCTCTCCATTTGTCTTCTATCTAGTAAGAGTCTGGCTTAGAGGCCACAGGAGTTCAAATCTACATTATAGAGCTGTAGGCATGTGACCAGAAAGGCAGCTAAAAGCAACCCCTTGAACATCCAGAGACTGGCAAGCATTTGCCAGGTCTCAGAGTGGCTGATCAGACCATGTGCTGGGTCTACGTTTTCCTAGCCATGTGTGAGTCAGCACAAGAGACAGAAGTTGGTATTCTTTATCTTTGCTGTTCTTTTTTTGATATGTGTTTCTCTTGTGCTAGGTTTGGACTCCAGCAACAACAATAACTCATGACCATCAAAACTATTTTTTTTCTATTTTCTACCCAAAAAGGACAGTTAAGCCATCTTTAATACCCTACAAAACCCTCTGTAAACAGATGTTTTCCACAGAAAAGACTATATGGTTAAAAGGAAGGGAATAAGGGAAATTGTTGCCATGAAATCATTACTTAATGCTTTATTTTAAATAGAGCTAAATTGTTTGTGTTTGTATGTTGGTTTTTGAGGGGACTTTAATAAAAGAGTTTAAAAAGATATTCAGTGATGGAGATAATGATATGACTCAGAAGCATTAACTGGATGTGAAACCCATGACCTCAGTAAATGGTTTAATGATGCATGCATTAAGTGTGCATTAAATATATCGGTGTATGATTTAACCATATCCTGCCAGCCATGCTTTTTGAATAGCAGAAAGTATTGGCCTAATGGGCCATTGGTAGAGATGCATCAGCCAGAATCTGTGTCTGGGCTTATTTCAAGGCAGTAACAGACCTTTTAGGGTTACCACTTTGTTGTAGGTTTAGCATTTTAAAATAAGTAAAAGAATGCCAGGATTGTTTTTCTTTTGCATTGCAACTTGATATTTCTGTTAAAATGTTCTGGTTTGTTTGTGAATGAGGAATGTGTGTGTTAGAAGATAAGTCTGAAGGCCACCACCAAACCAGATGTTCTAGAGAGGAACCAAGGACAGATACAAGGGCACCAGAAGATTACAACACACCCCTGTTAAAATGTCTGAAGAGGGCAGATTGATGACTCTAAAGATGAGTCAGGCACTTATAAATGGGGACAAGATAGCTGTGATCAAAACCAGCATGGGGAAAGTCCCCAAGAGCCTTGATGAAAAAACAAGATAAAAGATACTTTAGGAAAACAGGCACTCGTCAAACAATTGATTACAGCATGACAGTGCAAAACTCATTGGTCCGAGTGAAGGAAAATCACTATATAAACAGAGTGCCCTGCCAAGAAACTTTGGCTTCATCCTGCCAAGAGTTCCCCGGAGCATCATGTCACAACCAATAGAACCCGGCTCCTCCCTACCTGTGATCAACCTAGCCGGCCACTAGTTTGATTCAACTCTGGACTGGTAACTACGACATCGATTGGCAGGACAGTGTGTGTGTGTCATACAATCATAGAATCATAAAAGATTAGGGTTGGAAGAGACCTCAGAAGATCATCTAGTCCAGGGGTTGGCAACCTATGGCATGTGTGCCAAAGACAGCACACGAGCCAATTTTTGATGGCACGCTGCTGCCTGCCGGGGTCCTGGCCGCCGGCCCCTGGGCTGAGCAGGGCTGGTGGCCGGGACCCCAGCAGACAGCAGCGTGCCATTAAAAATCCTGCCCTGCACAGCCTGATCTTCTCCGGTTCCCGCTCACTGCTCTCTCCTGTGGGGGGCAGGGGGCAGAAGCTTGGTCCTGCCGACTGCTGCTGCAAGGCAGCCTCCACTGGCAGCCAAGTTCCCTCTTCCCCCACCTCTTCCCCCAGTGTGATGGGTTCCTGCCCCTCCTCTGCACCCGCCCAGTGGCAGAACAGCAGATGGCCTTGGAGAGGGAGGGGGAGAAGCAGGGCTGGAACTGTAGGTGCAGCTATGCTCACTGATCCGGAGAAGAGGCAGAAGTGGGGCAGGGCCTTGGGGAAAGAGGGAAGAACCAGGGCATATCTCCGCCAGCCTCCTGCTGTGAACTGCTCAGGGCAGGGGGCTGGGAGCACCAGCACCTCTGATCCCAGCCCACTCCCCAGCCCCCTGCCCTGACTTATGAAGCCCCCATGCCCTCCAGCCCTCTGCCCTGCACCCTGCACTCCCCACAATCCCCAGACCCCTGTGATGACCCCTGCACCCCCTTCACACACACCCAGTCCCCTGCCCTGACCCCTGCACCTTCCCAGAACCCCTACCCTGACTCCTGCACCCCCTCACACACACCCATCCCCCACCCTGACTCCTGCATCCTCTCATACACACCCATCCCCATGCCTTGACTCCTGCACCCCCCACATATCCAGCTCCCCACACTCCATGCCCTGACTCCTGCACCCCCCTCATACACACCCAACCCCCTGTCTTGACTCCGGCACCCCCACACATACCCAGCTCCCCCACACTCCATGCCCTGACTCCTGCACCCCCCTCACACACACCCATCCCCCTGCCTTGACTCCAGCACCCCCACACATACCCATCTCCCCCACACTCCATGCCCTGACTCCTGCACCCCCCTCACACACACTCATCCCCCTGCCTTGACTCCAGCACCCCCACACATACCCATCTCCCCCACACTCCAGGCCCTGACTCCTGCACCTCGCATGACCGCAGCCCTGACTCTGGCACTCCCGACACATACCCAACTCCCCTACGCTCCATGTCGCAACTCCTATATCCCCCTCATTCACTCCCATCCCCCTTCTCTGACTCCTGCACCTCCCACACATACTCAGCCTCCCCAACCCCATGCCCTGACTCTTGCACCCCCCAAATCCCCACCCTGAGCACCAAATGGAAGCTTCTTCACACCCCCCACCACATTCCCATCTGCACTTCTTGCACCAAATGGGAGCTGCCCAGGTAAGCGCTCCACACTCAAGCCTCCTGCTCCAACCCTGAGGCCCTTCCCTCATTCTAGCTCCTGGCCAGACCCTACACACCAACCCCCAGCCCTGTGCTCAGTGCACTCCCACCCTCAGCTCAGTGCAGAGAGAGAGGAAGAGAATGGGCTAAAACCAGGGAGAAGGTAGGTACCAACTCTATGTGGGCAGGGCCGGGACCCCAGACCAGCAGTGGGCTGAGTGGGGCAAGAAGCCAGGATCCTGACTGGCAGGAGCCGGAAGATGGAACCACAGACTGGCAGCAGCATGAGCAGCAGCAGGATGAGCCGCTCAGCCCACTGTTGGTTTGGGGTTCTGGCTACTGGCCCCTTGCCAGCCGGGGTCCCTGCTGCAGGCCCCCCTCAGCTTGCTGCCAGGCTAGATGAACGGAACCCCAGCAGCAGGCCAGCAGCAGGCTGAGTGGGCCGGTGGTGTAAGATCAGCATTTTAATTTAATTTTAAATGAAGCTTCTTAAACATTTTGAAAACCTTGTTTACTTTACATACAACAATAGTTTAGTTCTATAAGATATAGACTTATAGAAAGAGACCTTCTAAAAACATTAAAATGTATTACTGGCACATGAAACTTAAATTATAGTGAATAAATGAAAACTCGGCACACTACTTCTGAAAGGTTGCCGACCCCTGAGCTAGTCCAACCTTCTGCTCAAAGCAGAACCAACACCAGCTAAATCATCCCAGCCAGGGTGTTCTCAAGTCAGGCCTTAAAAACCTCTATGGATAGAGATTCCACCCCCTCCCTAGGTAACCCATTCCTGTGCTTCACCACCCTCCTAGTGAAATAGTGTTTCCTAATATCCAACCTAGACCTCCCCCACTGCAAGATGAGACAATTGCTCCTTGTTCTGTCATCTGCCACCGTGGAGAACAGCTGAGCTCCATCCTTTTTGGAACCCACATTCAGGTAGTTGAAGGCTGCTATCAAATCACTCCTCCCTTTTCTCTTCTGCAGATTAAACAAGCCCAGTTCCCTCAGCCTTTCCTCATAACTCATGTGCCTCAGCCCCCTGATAATTGTCATTGCCCTTTGCTGGACTTTCTCCAATTTGTCCACATCCTTTCTGTACCGGGGGCCACCAAACTGGACACAATACTGCAGATGTGGCCTCACTAGTGCTGAATAGAGGGGAATAATCACTTCCCTAAATTTACTGGCAATGCTCCTACTAATGCAGCCCAATATGCCATTTGCCTTCTTGGCAACAAAGGCACACTGCTGACTCATATCCAGCTTCTCATCCACAGTAATCCCCAGGTCCTTTTCTCCAGAACTGCTGCTTAGCCAGTCGGTAACCAGCCTCTAGTGGTGAATGGGATTTTTCCATCCTAAATCCAGGACTCTGAATTTGTCCTTGTTGAACCTCATCCAATTTCTTTTGGCCCAATCCTCCAATTTGTCTAGGTCACTCTGGAACCTATCCCTTCCCTCCAGCGTATCTACCTCTCCCCCGGGTTAGTGTCATCTGCACTTTTGCTGAGGGTCCAATCCATTCCATCATCAAGATCATTATTAAAGATGTTGAACAAAACTGGCCCCAGGACTGCTTGATACTGGATGCCAACTAGATATTGAGTGTTGATCACTAACCATTGAGTCCAACAATCTAGCCAGCTTTCTATCCACCTAATAGTCCATTCATCCAATCCATACTTTTTTAATTTACTGGCAAATATACTGTGGGAGACTGCATCAAAAGCTTTGTTAAAGTCCAGATAGATCACATTCACTGTTTCCCCCATATCCACAGAACTAGTTATTTCATCATAGAAGGCAATCAGGTTGGTCAGGCATGACTTGCCTTTGGTGAATCCATGTTGACTGTTCCTGATCACCTTCCTCTCCGCCAAGTGCTTCCAAATGGTTTCCTTGAGGACCTGCTCCATGATTTTTCCAGTGACTCAGATGAGGCTGACTGGTCTATGGCTCCCCAGGTCTCCTTCTTCCCTTTTTTTAAAGATGAGCACTATATTTTCCAATCATCCTGGATCTCTCATGACCACCATTAGTTTTCAAAGATAATGGCCAATGGCTCTGCAATCACACCAGCCAATTTTCCCAGCACCTCAGATACATTAGATCTGGACCCATGGACTTATTCATGTCCAGCTTTTCTAAATAGTCCCTAACCTGTTCTTTCACCATGAAGGGCTGTTCACCTCCTCCCCATACTGTGTTGCCCAGGAAAGCAGTCTGGGAGCTGACCTTGTCTGTGAAGGCTGAGGCAAAGAAAGCATTGAGTACCTCAGCTTTTTCCACATCCTCTGTCACTAGGTTGCCTCCCCCATTCCTTAAAGGTCCCACACTTCCCCTGACCTTTTTCTTGTTGCCAACATACCTGTAGAAATCCTTCTTGTTACCCTTCACTTCCCTTGCTAGCTGCAACTCCAGTTGTGTTTTGGCCTTCCTGATTACACCCCTGCATACTCAAGCAATATTTTTATACTCCTCACTAGTCATCTGTACAAGTTTCCACTTCTTATAAGCTTTCTTTTTGTGTTTAACCTCACTGAAGATTTCACTGTTAAGCCAAGATGGTCACCTGCCATATTTGCTATTCTTTCTGCATATCAGGATGGTTTGTTCCTGGGCCCGCAATAAGGCTTGTTTAAAATACAGCTCATTTTCCTGGACTCCTTTCCTCCTCATATTAGCCTCCCAGGGGATCCTGCCCATCAGATCCCTAAGGGAGTCAAAGTCTGATTTTCTGAAGTCCACGGTCTGTATTTTGCTATTCTCCTGTCTTCCTTTTGTGTGTGTGTGTGTTTGACTCAATGCACATGCTAATTGTTGTATCTTCAGTAAACATGGTATATTGCCTTTCCTCCAGAAAAAGATCCTGTGTGCTTCTTAGAAGCATAACATTTGTGGTGGAGAATAGCAAAAGGGGGAAGACATACCCTTTGATTGTAGAAAATCCTGCTAAAAGGTATACTATACGTATAAAGTGATCGATCATTCAGGTGTGCACCCCCCTGGTAGTATTGGCCCGGGCAATAGAGGGAAGATTAGAGTCCTCCCTCTGACCCATCTGTTGGGGAAAATTATACAGATAAGATATATGTGTAAACTGTTTGTACAAACTGTCTAGGTATATAAACCCCCAGTCGTAGAGATACTGGGGCCTAACGGGGAGAATTAGAGTCCTTGCTCCTTCCTGTCTGTTGGGGAAAAATTGCCTAGGTGAATATACCCTCAGTCGTAGCAGGGTCGAACCCAAAAGATAGGGGACTTTGCATTCCCCCTTCCTGCTCTGTCAGGCAGATTTTTTAGTAGATATAGATTATTTGTGCTTTGTAAGTTCCAGCACGAGTGTGGGCACAGAAAAGTTATAAAGATAAAATAGATTCATGAAGAAAATATGTTCAGGCAAAAAGAGTCCCTTAAGAACAAAGTTCAATAAGAGCAGAAGAAATTGCCATTCATACAGGAAATTACTCCTTTTTTAGACAATTTTGCAAAAGTTTGGGCACAGCCTATGGACTAAACAAGCATTAGCCAATGTGCACACTATAACTGATTTGGCAGATGGATTCACAATATATCTATTGGTCTACAGGCCTTTGACCTCAATAAGAAGAGACTCGGCTGCAATTTGGCTATTGTGAGAAGCATGCAACGAGGCATTCCTTTGCTTGGCTAGCTGCCGAGAGGAGAATGCTGCACTGCATGAGAAACTTGGTGTATCTGAACAAGAAACTGTTAAATGGAAAATACTGGCTACTGGGGTCCAAAGCCAATTAGACATTCTCAAAGATACCCTAAGAGAAGTTAAAATAAAAGAGAAGAGATTATCTGAACAGGTAGAGGAAAAAGAGAAAACACAAAAAGAGGATGAGATTTTACAGAAAATGGTAAAGAAATTAACTTTAGAACAAGGAAATCTCCTGTCTATCACAACTGCTGTGAATCTATTGTTAAATGTCTCAAAACAAAACTGGGGTTTGCAACCCGCCAAGTAGTGGCTGTGATGGCAGGAGAATGGGATCAAGCCCAATATGACAAGATCCCTGAATGGGAGGGAAAATGGGACCCTAGTGAAGCTTGGGATGGAGATACGTGGGATGAGCCCCAGGGATTGGAACCTAGTCAACAAAACCCTATTGCAGCAATACGACAAACTACAGTCACAACACCCATAGAGAGGGGGGAAGAACCACTGTCCCTATATCAGCCACTGACTTAAAAGCCATGACTGATAGTTTGGGACCCCTAAAAAAGGACCATTTCTCCAGATGGTGCTCTAATGCATTTTTGCTCGCACTAAGGGAAGAGCTGAACACCACTGAAGTCCACTGCTTGATGAGTGTCCGCACAGCTTCAGATATTTGGGGGGGCCAAGATAGGATTAGAGTCAATGAGAACTGCAGCACAGTGCCTTTAATGGGACTTTTCGGGGAGCAAATAGGCAGGCACAATTTCATAGCACAAGCCATAGCCACAACCCAAACGCCCAATAAATACCCCAAGAATTATTTAATCTGATGTGGTCTGATGCAGATAATGACTGGCTTACCGTCATTGGGCAAGGCCACAACACTGGATACGGTGACATTCACCACAGAATCCTAAAGACATTGTGCTGTTTCCCTAATCCCCTACTACTCTGGAAGACTTGGAATTTGGCAAGAGGGTCGCCTAGCTACCCTAGAGGAACTAAGAGGCTTGTTCCAACCAATTAATACCCATTCTGGACCACAGCCCACTATAAAAATAGAAAGAGCTGCCTATGCAGTTGCATTAGAACCAGCAGTTACATACACCAAAGAAAGCGGCACAAAGGGAATCAGGGGATCCCGAGGAGGATATACTAAAGGCCAGTGTCATGGATGGGGAAATCGGGGGCAACAAGGAGCTCAGTTATATCCAGACCTCTGGCAAAATCAGACAGCCTCCTCCCAGCAATCAAAGAAGGGATGTGGGCACATGGAAAATGAGGTTCGCCAGATCGCCTGGGGCAAACCAAGAACAGTGGAATGGGGCCCTCAAACTAGAGATAGTCAGGGAGGCCATGAGGTTGCAAACCCTACCAACAGAGGTGACTAGCATAACTGCTAGTGCACCACCCTCTTCTTCCTTGATGCAATGCTTCCCAGACCCACACTCTTTATTGAAGCAAGAATAGAGGGGCCCACTGAATGAGGAACCCCCAACACCAGTAGTAGCACAGAGGTGGAGGTTCATAGGCAAGGTCTCCTGGAATCCTGAGGGATGACCATATGAGTACATTAAGCAGGGTGGATATACCCCTAATAGATACAGGAGCCACTGTATTGTTAATTAAAACAACCCCAAAAGCAGGAAAAGATTAAAACAGGTAGTTTTGAAATCCTTTCAAGGGAAACTTAGTCTCAGGTGGGAATGGAACCAAGTCCCCTTTTCGGTACAAGGATTTTTAACATTAGAGCATTTGATCCATACTCCTGATATGGTTGATGAAATTATTCTGGGATCTGACTGGTTGTTGAAAAACAATGTGGTGATTAATATTCCTAGAGGTACTCTTTAGAAGTTAGAAATTCCTCCTCCCCATTCAGGAAAAATTGGGCAGGATGTTATATGAACCAAAGGGGGAGAGAGTCCAGTAGCTGCACTTCAGCTGAACAAGCTGAAAAGTGGCACTTAAAATTCCCTTCAGTATGGACTTTAAAGAAAACAGATTGCAGTAAAATTAATGTTTGTGTTAAGATTGCTGGGGAATTTGTGCCTCCACAAACACAATATTCTTACCTGAGGGAGGCAGAGGCCCAACCGTCCAGGAATTAGAGCAACAAGGGGTCATTTAAAAAACATATGCACCCTTTAACTCCCTTGTGTGGCCAATGCTAAAGGTAGATGACCAATCCTGGCATTTAATAATTGATTATAGAAGAATTAATAAGGGCACCATTCCTATGGCCCCTATTGTGGTTGATATGACACAGATCATACAAAAAGTGAAAGCCACATCTAAAAATTTCTCAGTAATTGATTTAGCCAACTGTTTCTTTGCCATGCCCTACATCCGGACTCACAAGATCAGTTTGCCTTTACAATAAGAGAGAAATAATGGCCATTTTGTCAGTTGCCCCTCGGATATCACAATAGCCCAGCATATTGTGCGTATGCTAGACCAGTTGAGTTCACAAGAAAGGCCTTTTGTGTTTTCATATGTAGATGACATTTTGATATTTTGGGAAATGGAGGCACAAACTCAAATACTAATGGAAAAAGTGTTGGCACTAATTCAGGAAATGGGGTTCAAAGTAGCCTTAGATAAGGCTCAGTTGATGTTACCTCAGGTTCCATGCCTGGGCATAGTCGTTGGACAAGAAGGGAGACAGGTTGATCAGAGGAAGGTAAGGGCACTGGTAGAAATCCCAGTCCCTACCAATGCCCACTCTTTTAAGAGTTCTGCTAGGAGGATTCAATTTTATTAGACTGCACATTTATTAATGTGGTGAAATAACTCACCCATTGTTGAAACTGCTAAAGAAAAAGACAAAATGGAAATGGAGGAAGGAGCAGGACCCCACTTTAACCCTGCTAAAACAGAAGGCTCTCACAGCCCCAGCCCTGTGTTTCCCCAATGAATCACAGCCTTTTGGTATTCATTTGGTGGCTAATAACCTGGCCTTGGCTGCTGCACTGCTACAAAACAATGAAGAGGGGAAGCTACTGCAGGTAGCATATGAATCCCGGAAATTACAAGGAGCAGAAATAAATTTTGACTCCATGAATGTGAGTGTCTAGTAGCCACCTGGGCAGTACAATCTTTTGAGCCCCTCGCAGGAATGGTTCCTATTACTATTCAAAGCACCCACACTCCTCTCAAGTGGAAGTGGATATTACCGCAACTGAGGTAGAGGCCGTACTTGAACAGCTCGATGGGACGAAGTCGGAGGGCCTGGACAATCTCCATCCGAGGATATTAAAGGAACTGGCGCGTGAAATTGCGAGCCCGTTAGCGAGAATTTTTAAGCAATCGATAAACTCGGGGGTTGTGCCGTATGACTGGAGGATTGCTAATGTAGTTCCTATTTTTAAGAAAGGGAATAAGAGCGATCCGGGTAATTATAGGCCTGTTAGCTTGACGTCTGTAGTATGTAAGGTCTTGGAAAAAATTTTAAGGGAGAAAGTAGTTAAGGACATAGAGGTCAATGGTAATTGTGACGAATTGCAACACGGATTTACTAAAGGTAGATCGTGCCAAACCAATCTGATCTCCTTCTTTGAGAAGGTGGCGGATTACTTAGATAAAGGAAATGCGGTAGATATAATTTACCTAGATTTCAGTAAGGCGTTCGACACGGTTCCGCACACAGAGCTGTTAGTTAAATTGGAAAAGATGGGAGTGAATATGAAAGTTGTAAGGTGGATAAGGAACTGGTTAAAGGGGAGACTCCAGAGGGTCGTATTGAAAGGTGAACTGTCGGGCTGGAAGGAGGTCACCAGTGGAGTCCCTCAAGGATCGGTTTTGGGACCGATCTTATTTAACCTTTTTATTACTGACCTTGGCACAAAGAGCGGGAATGTGCTAATAAAGTTTGCGGATGACACGAAGCTGGGGGGTATTGCTAACACGGAGAAGGACAGGGATACTATTCAGGAAGATCTGAACCACCTTGTAAACTGGAGTAATAGAAATAGGATGAAATACAATAGTGAAAAGTGCAAGGTCATGCACTTAGGAATTAATAATAAGAATTTTGGATATACGTTGGGGGCGCATCAGTTGGAAGTGATGGAGGAGGAGAAGGACCTTGGGGTACTGGTTGATAGCAGGATGACTATGAGTCGCCAATGTGATACGGCTGTTAAAAAAGCAAATGCGATTTTGGGATGCATCAGGCAGGGTATTTCCTGCAAGGACAAGGAGGTGTTAGTACCGTTATATAAGGCGTTGGTGAGACCCCATCTGGAATACTGTGTGCAGTTCTGGTGTCCCATGTTCAAGAAGGATGAATTCAAACTGGAACAGGTTCAGAGACGGGCTACGAGGATGATCCGAGGAATGGAAAAACTGCCTTATGAAAGGAGACTCAAAGAGCTTGGCTTGTTTAGCCTGGCCAAAAGAAGGCTGAGGGGGGATATGCTCGCTCTATATAAATATATCAAGGGGGTTAACGTTAGGGAGGGAGAGGAATTATTTAAGTTTAGTACTAATGTAGGCACGAGGACGAATGGGTATAAACTGGATATTACGAAGTTTAGACTTGAAATTAGACAAAGGTTTCTGACCATTAGGGGAGTGAAGTTCTGGAATAGCCTTCCGAGGGAAGTAGTAGGGGCAAAAGACTTTCCTGGCTTTAAGACAAAGCTTGATAAGTATATGGAGGGGATGTTATGATAGGATCGTTAATTTGGACAATTGATCTTGAATTACCACCAGACAGGTCTGCTCAATGGTGTGCGGGGAGATGTTGGATGCGATGGGTACTGAGTTGCTGCGGAGAATTCCTTCTTGGGTGCTGGCTGGTGACTCTTGCCCACATGCTCAGGGTTTAGCTGATAGCCATATTTGGGGTCGGGAAGGAATTTTCCTCCAGGGCGGATTGGCAGGTGCCCTGGAGGTTTTTTCGCCTTCCCCTGCAGCGTGGGGCACGGGTCGCTTGCTGGTGGTTTCCCTGCAGCTTGAGATCTTCAAACCATTTTTGAGGATTTCAATAACTCGGTCCTGGGATAGGGGTTGTTATAAAATTGGATGGGTGGGGTTCTGTGGCCTGCCTTGTGCAGGAGGTCAGACTAGATGATCAGATTGGTCCCTTCTGACCTATGAATCTATGAGTCTATGAGTCTATAAGTACATTTTGATGGGAGAAGGATGGGAGGTAAAGTCTCAAACACCCAAATGGTTCAATGGACACTTATTTTAGTTAATAGAGGGGTGACCACAGAGACGGTGTCCAAGCCGGACATGCTAATACATGCCCTAATTGAAAAAGGGAACCGACATGAATGTCCAGAAGTCACTCTGGAGCAAAGAATTGCTTTGGTAGAGGCACCCTCACTGGAATAATTAGATTCCATGCGTGGGTCAAGAAAAGCACATCTGGTTTATTGACAGGAGTGCAAAGGTAGTAAAAGGGAAAGGATGTGTAAAGTACATAGCCATTAAGTTAGAAAAGGAAGTTATTTTTGTGTGAAGGGGATACAGTTTTGGATGCATGATTGGTATAAGAATGGATGGAAAGTAGTAGATGGAAATAATATTGCATATTCAGAGAAATGGAAATGGATTTACCAGTGGGTAACAAAAATCCCTAAACAGTTAAAGGAACTGGTATGGAGGCCACCTGGAGTAACCGGGTAGATACAATAGCCCAACAGCATGACATAGCAGTTGTAACCAGAGGTCAGAAAAGGTACATATGTGCTGACACAACTAAGCCAACAGAATGGAACTGCAGATGGCCCTAACCGAGTTCCAGGAAAAATAAAAGGCAGGAGTTATTTAATGGATCCCATCAGTTTATGCATGAAGGAGTGGAAGGGACTTTAAGAAGGCTAAAGCAAGAAGCAGAGTGGGAATGTATGGAAGATTATATTAAAATATGGGTTCAAAATTGTGTGTGGTGCTCTCAAGACAAGGTTCGTCCTCCACACTGTCAACTCATGATGCACGAACAAAGGCTTGGGCCGTGGCACAGGGGTCAAATTGGTTTTATTGATAAATTGCCAAGGAGTAGGGAAGGATTCCAGTACTTATTCGTAATAATTAATTCCGTTTCAGGATGGGTGCAAGCAATTCCCACCAAAAATAACAGCACCAGGGTGGTAGCCAAAAAGTTCTTTAATGAGGTAGTATGTACATATGGCATCCCCCAAAAAATAGATTCTGACAATGGGGGAGCCTTTGTAGGAGAAATCTTTACAGTAATGATACAAACCTTAAGAATTAAACAAAAGCTCCATATACCATACCGACCTCAGTCCTCAGGCCAAGTAGAGCTCATGAACTGCACTACTAAGAAACCGCTCCAGAAGGTATCAAGTATCAGAGGGGTAGCCGTGTTAGTCTGGATCTGTAAAACATGTGTCTGATGAAGTGGGGTATTCACCCATGAAAGCTTATGCTCCAATATGTCTGTTAGTCTATAAGGTGCCACAGGACTCTTTGTTGTTGTCAAGGTTCCTTCCCCACTCTGAACGTTAGGGTACAGATGTGGGGACCTGCATGGACACTTCTAAGCTTAATTACTAGCTTAGATCTGGTATCGCTGTCACTAGCCAGAATTTCAGTGTCTGAAGCACTCCCTGTCCCCCTAAAACTTTCACCTCCTTAGGTAGCCTTGAGGGACTTCACCAATTCCCTGGTGAACACAGATCCAAACCCCTTGGATCTTAAAACAAGGAGAAATTAACCATCCTCCCTCCTTTCCTCCCACCAATCTCTTGTGAGTCCAGATCCAATCCCTTTGAATCTAAAAACAAGGAAAAATCAATCAAGTATTAAGAGAAAAAAGGCTTTTAATTAAAGGAAAGAAAACGTAAAAGAAAACCCTCTGGAAGAGATTAGCATACCAGCTCTCTCACAGACAACAGATTCAAAACACAGAGGATGTTTCCCTGGGCACAAATTTAGTACATCAATGAAAATATCCAAAATACCCAATTTGATTCTATCTCTAATTGCACAAGATAGGTAACAAAAAAATAAACCTAAACCTATTTATTCCTTTCTAAAACTTACTACTCTGATAAGAGGTTGGTTCCTTGATCTTTTTCACTCCGACTGAAACTGAAATTCTCAACAGGAAAACTTCTTCCTTCCTTTTGAAACATCTTGTTCCTCCATTGGTTCCCCTGGTCAGGTGTCAGCTAGGCTAGGGGAACTTCTTAACCCTTTACAGGTAAAAGAGCCATTAACCCTTAACTATCTGTTTATGACATGCCCACCAAATCGCAGACAGTGGGGAACCACACTGGCAGTGATTTCTTCCTAATCTTTAGAATAAACAGATTAATAAAACACTTGCACCTTTACATATACTACTAATTATGTAAAACTACAAGATCTTTTAACCTGTAAGGACAATTTAACGAGTCAACTCTGGGAAACTTTCATGGGAGAGTTCATCAGATACTTTGTTATAAGCTCCTGAAATATGTTGAATTTCAAAATCAAAATCTTGGAGAGCTAAATTCCATTGCGGAAGTTTTTTGTTGTTTCCCTTGGCAGTATGAAGCCACTTTAGCGCAGCATGGTCGGTTTGTAGCTGGAAATGCCGTCCCCAAATGTATGGGCGTAGCTCTTCCAGAGCATGCACAATGGCATAGCATTCTTTTTTGCTGATTGACCAGTGGCTTTCCCTCTCAGACAGTTGCTTGCTGAGAAACACGACAGGATGGAATTCTTGATTTGGTCCTTCCTGCATTAAAACTGCTCCTACACCACGCTCAGATGCATCTGTGGTTACTAGGAATGGTTTGTCAAAGTCTGGGGCCCTTAGCACAAGGTCAGACAGGAGTGTCGCCTTAAGCTGGTTAAAGGCCTTCTGACGCTCATCAGTCCACTTAACTGCATTTGGCTGTGTTTTTCTGGTCAGGTCTGTTAGTGGGGTAGCGATTATGCTGTAGTGGGGTACAAATCTCCTGTAATATCCGGCCAAGCCTAAGAAGGATTGGACCTGTTTCTTTGACTTTGGGACAGGCCACTTCTGGATAGCATCCACCTTGGCCTGTAGGGGATTTATTGTCCCTTGACCCACCTGGTGTCCAAGGTAAGTCACTCTGTTTTGGCCTATTTGACACTTTTTAGCCTTAACAGTTAGTCCTGCCTGCCTGATGCACTTGAAGACTTTTTCCATGTGCTCAAGGTGTTCTGCCCATGAATCAGAAAAAATGGCCATATCATCGAGGTAGGCAACTGCAGATTCTCCCAATCCTGCTAGGAGACCATCTACAAGTCTTTGGAAGGTGGCGGGTGCATTTTGCAGTCCGAAGGGAAGCACATTAAATTCATACACACCTGCATGGATGATGAAGGCTGACCTCTCCTTGGCAGGTTCATCTAATGGTACTTGCTAGTACCCCTTGGTTAAGTCTAATATAGAGATGAACTGGGCACGTCCCAATTTCTCCAATAGCTCATCAGTGAGTGGCATTGGATAGTTGTCGGGACGAGTTACAGCATTTAGCTTACAGTAGTCCACGCAAAAACGTATTTCCCCATCTGCTTTGGGAACTAGAAACACTGGAGAAGCCCATGCACTGTTAGAGGGGCAGATTATACCCATCTGTAGCATGTTTTGGATCTCCCGTTCTATAGCAGCTTGGGCATGAGGAGACAGCCAGTAGGGTGGGGTTCTAACTGGGTGAGCATTACCTGTGTCAATGGAGTGGTATGCCTGTTCAGTCCGTCCTGGGGTGGCTGAGAATACTGGGGAGAAGCTAATGCACAGCTCCTTGATCTGTTGCCACTGCAGACGTTCCAGGGCTGTGGAGAGGTTCACCTCTGCTACACCACCGTTACTTTTTCCTTCGTAGTAGACACCTTCAGGCCACTCAGCGTCATCTCCTCCCTGGGCTGTAAACTGACAAACCTTTACCTCTGTGGAATAAAAGGGCTTTAGAGAATTAACATGGTACACTTTAGGCTTTAGGGTTGAGGTGGGGAATGCTATGAGATAGTTAACAGCTCCCAGGCTCTCTTGGACCGTGAATGGCTCTTCCCATGTTGCTTCCATCTAATGGGCCTGTTGTGCCTTCAAGACCATAACCTGGTCTCCTACTTTGAAGGAACGCTCTCTGGTATATTTATCATACCAGGCCTGTCATGGTATAATCCCCCATTCTGAACCTTAGCATCCAAAAGATGGAGTACAAGCATGAATTCCTCTAAGCTCAATTACCAGCTTAGAACCTGTAACGCTGCCACCAACCAGGAATGCCAGTGCCTGGTACACTCTGGTCCCCCCAAAAACCTTGCCCGGGGACCCCCAAGACCCAGACCCTCTGGATCTCAACACAAGGAAAGAAAACCCTTTCCCCTACCGTTGCCTATCCCAGGCTTCCCCTCCCTGGGTTACCCTGGAAGATCACTGTGATTCAAACTCCTTGAATCACAAAGCAGAGAGGACAATTCACCTTCCTCCCTCCTTCTCTTTTCCCCTCCCAGACTCTTCCTGAGAGAAAGTAATCCTGGCACAGAGAGAAATCAGCCTCTCTCTCCCTCTTCCCTCCCCACCAATTCCCTGGTGAATCCAGACCCAGTCCCCTGGGGTCTCACCAGAATAAAAAAACAATCAGGTTCTTAAATAAGAAAAGCTTTTAATTAAAGAAAGAAAAAAACAGTAAAAATTATCTTTGTAAATTTAAAAAAATGGAATAGGTACAGGGTCTTTCAGCTACAGACATTGGGAATACCCTCCCAGCCTAAGTATACAAGTACAAATTAAAATCTTTTCAGCAAAATACCAATTTGAACTCCTTTCAGCCAAATACACATTTGCAAATAAAGAAAACAACCATAAGCCTAACTCGCTTTATCTGCCTAGTACTCACTAGTCTGAACTTATAAGAGCCTGTATTGGAGAGATTGGAGAGAAACCTGGTTGCAGTCTGGTCCCTCTGAGCCCTCAGAGTGAACAACAACCAAAACTAACAGCACAGACAAAACTTCCCTCCCTCAAGATTTGAAAGTATCCTGTCCTCTGATTGGTCCTCTGGTCAGGTGACAGCCAGGCTCACTGTTCTTGTTAACCCTTTCCAGGCAAAAGAGATATGAAGCAGTTTTGTTCTATTAACTCTTACTTATCTGTTTATGACACGCCCCCCAAATCGCTGACAGTGTGGCACCACACTGGCCGTGATTTCTCCCTAGAACTCTAGAATAAACAGATTAATAAACACATGCACCCTTACATATGCTACTAATTATGTACAACTACAAAATTCTTCACATTGCAAGGACAATTTTTAACCAGTTGATTCTGGGAAACTTTCACTGGAGAGTGCATCAACGTCTTGATCTGTTGCCGCTGCAGACGTTCCCAGGTTGTGGAGAGGGTCACCTCTCCCACGCCACCACCACTTTTTCCTTCATTGTAGACACCGTCAGGCCACTCAGCATCATCTCCCCCCTGGGCTGTAAACTGACAAACCTGTAAGTCTCTGGAATAAAAGGGCTTGAGAGGATTAATGTGGTACACTCTGGGCTTTAGGGAGGAATTGGGAAATGCTATGAGGTAGTTAACAGCTCCCAGGCGCTCTTGGACCATGAATGGCCCTTCCCGTGATGCTTCCATTTTATGGGCCTGTTGCGCCTTCAAGACCACAACCTGGTCTCCTGGAGGAACGCTCTCTGGTATCTTTATCATACCAGGCCTTTACCTCTTTTTGAGCATCCTTAAGGTTTTCTTTAGCAAGGGCTAAAGAGTGTCAGAGGGTGCTTTGTAGGTTGCTTACAAAGTCAAGAATATTAGTCCCTGGAGAAGGCATAAACCCTTCCCATTGCTGCTTCACCAACTGCAATGGCCCCTTAACCTCGTGGCCATACACAAGCTCAAACGGTGAGACTCCTAAACTGACATGTGGTACAGCCCTGTAAGCAAAGAGCAACTGCTGCAACACTAGATCCCAGTAATTGGAGTGTTCATTGACTAATTTACGTATCATGGCCCCCAAAGTTCCATTAAACCTTTCCAGCAGGCCATTGGTTTGATGGTGGTACGGGGTGGCAACTAAGTGATTCACCCCATGAGTTTCCCACAGTTCTTTCATGGTCCCTGCCAGGAAATTAGTTCCTGAATCCATAAGGATGTTGGAGGGCCAACCTACCCTGGCAAAAATGTCTGTTAGGGCCTGGCACACAGTTTTAGCCCTGGTGTTGCCTAGCACTACTGCTTCTGGCCATCGGGTAGCAAAGTCCACGAAAGTCAGTATGTACTGCTTTTCTCTAGGGGCCTTTTTTGGGAAAGGACCCAGAATATCCACAGCTACTCGCTGAAATGGGACCTCTGTTATGGGGAGTGGCTGGAGAGGGGCCTTGACCAGGTCTTGGGGCTTTCCCACTCTTTGGCACACCTCACAAGACCGGACATACTTGGCAACATCCTTGCCCATCCCCTCCCAGTGGAAGGACTTCCCCAACCTGTCTTTGGTTCTGTTCACCTCAGCATGGCCACTGGGATGATCATGGGATAAGCTCAAGAGTTTTACCCAGTACTTAGTTGGAACTACCAACTGTCTTTGAGGATGCCAGTCTTCCCGGTGTCCACCAAAAAGAGTATCCTTGTATAAAAGTCATTGTTCTACAACAAACCGGGATCGGTTAGAAGAGCTGAGAGGTGGTGGGGTGCTCTGTGCCCCCACTCAAGCTTTCTGAAGGCTGTCATCTGCTTCCTGCTCAACCTGGAACTGTTCCCTTGATGCTGGAGACATCAGTTCCTCCTTAGACTGTGGACTTGGGCTTGGTCCCTCTGGAAGCGATGTAGGTGATGGGGTTGTTTTCGTTGATTGTGAACGGCTCTCCGCTGGTGCACTATGTGCTATTTCAAGCTCTGGCTGAGCCTCTTGGGTAGGGTTGTCTGCTGCTTCTGCCAATTCAGGCCCGCTGGTGCCCTCTGGCGTTGGGGCTGTAGATGGGTTTGCAAGTGCTGGAGTCAGTGCTGGCAACGGTTCTGGTGCTGGTTGCTTTGCCAGTTCCGGTTCTGGGACTGAATGCACTGTGGCTGTTGCAGTCGTTGGCAGGGGATCCGGGTCCACCACCTCTGTCTGGGTCTCTGGTAACACAGACAGGATCCTTGTGGACGGCTCAGGAACAGGGGATGGGTCTGGAAGGTTGCCTGGCTTGGCTGCGTGTAACCATTCCCACCCTCTTGGTCCGCTTCACCTAGTTGGCCAAGTCTTCCCCCAGTAGCATGGGGATGGGATAATTGTCATAGACTGCAAAAGTCCACATTCCTGACCAGCGCTTGTACTGGGCAGGCAACCCAGCTGTAGGCAATCTTAAAGATTTTGACATGAATGAGTGAATTGTCACTTGGGCCTCTGGGTTGATGAATTTGGGGTTCACTAGGGATTTGTGGATAGCTGACACTTGTGTCCCCATGTCTCTCCATGCGATAACCTTCTTTCTGCCCACTCTCAAGGTTTCCCTTCGCTCCGAGGTTATTTGAGAGGCATCTGGGCCTGGGGATCTTTGGTGTGATTGTGGTGTAATGAACTGTAATTGGTTGGGGTTCTTGGGGCAGTGGGCCTTTATATGTCCCAGTTTATTACATTTAAAACATTGCCCAGCTGTCTGGTCACTGGGCCGAGGTGGGTTGCTGGAGACTGGTGAGATGGGACAGTAAGGTGTCTGGGGCTTTCCTTGGGTTGTACATGGGGTCTTGGGTTGCCCCCGGTGATAGAATTTGGTTTTGGTTTGCCCCCTCTGATATTCGCTCCAACTGCTAGTAGTTTTTTTTTCTTTTCTGCAACTTCCACCCATTTGGCTCCAATCTCCCCCGCCTCGGTTACAGTTTTGGGCTTCCCATCTAGGATGTACCTTTCTATTTCCTCAGGAACACCCTCTAAGAACTGCTCCATTTGCATTAGGAAGGACAGCTCTTCCAGAGAGTTAGCACTTGCTCCTGATATCCAGGCATCACAATTCTTTCCAGTGTGGTAGGCGTGTCAGGTAAGTGACACATCTGGTTTCCACCTTAGGGCTCTGAACCACCGATGGGCATGCTCAGGTGTTAGCCCCATTCTGATTCTGGCCTTGGTTTGAAAAAGTTTATAATCATTCATGCATTCCTTAGGCATTTCAGCCACCACCTCTGCTAAGGGTCCACTGAGCTGTGGCATCAGCTCTATCATGTACTGGTCTGTACAGAAGCTGTATCCATGGCAGGCCCTTTCGAAATTTTCTAAGATGGCGTCAGTATCATCAGCTGCCTTGTAGGTGGGGAATTTTCTAGGATGAGAAACAGTACCTGGAGAAGGGTTGTTAGGGTTGGCTGGTAAGTCCTACTTAGCCCTTGCTAATTCCAGGGCATGCTTGTGGACCTCCCTCTGGATCTCCATAGCCCTTTGGTGGGCAGCTTTTTCCCTTGCATCTTCTGCCTCCAAAGCTCTTTTGTGGGCAGCCTCCTTGGCTTTCTCTTCTCTCTGGTAGGCAGCCTCATCTCTGGCCATCTGTCTGTCATTTTCCTTTTGGCTCTCCTCAGCCTTGAGTTTGGCTAATTCCAGCTGCTGTTGGATGGGTTTTTTTTCTTTGCCTGACATTTTCCCTCTGGTCTACCTTAGCTATCTGAGGGGGGAAAAAACAGCTTGGAATCTTTGGTTACTGTAATGTGACATTCTTAAAAAAAAAAGTAAAACAGGTTTTTGTTACTTGCCTTGGCAATATGTTAACCACAGCTGGAGCTTCCCTTCTAACAAACCACTAACCACAGTGACCACAGCCAGAGCTTCCCTTCTAACAAAAAGCCTTCTGTTAGAATCTCTTATCTGTTTGCCTTCAGGGTATCTCTCCTTCACTCCTTCCCCAGCATCTCAAAGGAGGAAAAAAAATCTGGCTTTTCGTTCCTAAAAAATCCCTCACCACTGTTCACCATGTCAAGGTTCCTTCCCCACTCTGAACTTTAGGGTACAGATGTGGGGACCTGCATGGACACTTCTAAGCTTAATTGCTAGCTTAGATCTGGTATCGCCGTCACCAACCAGAATTTCTGTATCTGGAGCACTCCCTGTTCCCCTAAAACTTTCACCTCCTTAGGTAGCCTTGAGGGACTTCACCAATTCCCCGGTGAACACAGATCCAAACCCCTTGGATCTTAAAACAAGGAGAAATTAACCATCCTCCCTCCTTTCCTCCCACCAATCTCTTGTGAGTCCAGATCCAATCCCTTTGGATCTAAAAACAAGGAAAAATCAATCAAGTATTAAGAGAAAAAAGGCTTTTAATTAAAGGAAAGAAAATGTAAAAGAAAACCCTCTGGAAGAGATTAGCATACCAGCTCTCTCACAGACAACAGATTCAAAACACAGAGGATGTTTCCCTGGGCACAAATTTAGTACACCAATGAAAATACCCAAAACACCCAATTTGATTCTACCTCTAATTGCACAAGACAGGTCACAAAGAAATAAACATAAACCCATTTATTCCTTTCTAAAACTTACTACTCTAATAAGAGGCTGGTTCCTTGATCTTTTTCACTCCGGCTGAAACTGATACTCTCAACAAGGAAAACTTCCCTCCTTCCTTTTGAAACATCTTGTTTCCCCATTGGTTCCTCTGGTCAGGTGTCAGTTAGGCTAGAGGAACTTGTTAACCCTTTACAGGTAAAAGAGGCAATAACTCTTAACTATCTGTTTATGACAGTTGCTTCTCAGAAGGTAGTAAATCACAGAGGAAAAGACTGGCTGGATAAACTGACCAGGATTTTGACTGTCATCCAGAGCAGTAATAGACTAAGGAGAAAAACTCAGCCCTTTCAAATTCTGTTTTGACATCCAATGCCCCAAATGATTGATCCTAGTTACCTGGTACAGGGTGAAGAAGAGAGCTCTAATAGAACCCAGCATGATTATTTCAATGGCTCAAACAGGTACAAGAAGATAAAACAACCCTCCAGTATAGGGTTAATCAGGTCATCGAACACATGAACAACAAAATTCAGAAGCAAAGGCCCACAAAGGCAGCCCTGTGGGAAACAGGACCAAATTATGTATCTTTAAATGGGAAAAAGGTGCCACTCAGTGGAATCAAAGTGGATATGCCCTTACTCCATAGTGGGCCATCTAATGTTAAAATCTCTTGGTTGCTGTATAAACAACAAATAGAATTAGGAAATAAAACTGACTTGGTCTTAGGATGTACTGAGATGCAAATTCTTAGTTTAGCATCACTTGAGCACAAAATGTTTTGGGTAATATCTGAGAATGTTCGGGTATTAAGACATCTTTTAAAAACAGAAGAGGTCCTTGTTTGACACCTACAAATATGAATGGATGCAATATGTTTCCAGCAGAGTTAAGCCTGGTTCGTTATTCAGTGAGATTACTGTTAAAATTTCTCATTAACAGTCTGTGGAGACAGAAATATGGAAAGTAACCCCATTCCCAAAATTGACCATGGGATCCTTCTGGCTACCCCAGGTTATCGGTCAGTGGATCCCGTGTGTTTCTAAAGTAACTGGGTCTGGGTGGAGTGTGGTCACTGTCCCTGTTCCATACTCCCTGGTTCAGATACCTGGTATCCTGTTACCTCCTGATTCTGGAATCATTGTGCCAGATCCCTTGAGCTACTCTATTTGCTTACACGCACTCCCCAAGAATTCCATCCCAGAGAGTTCATCTCTTTGAGCATCTAGTTTAACACCATCAGGAACAGCATGACAGGAAAGCAAGACCAGGCAGAGGGATATATTAAACAGACTCATTTTACTCTTAAAAGCACTCAAGAGTTCCAATGAAAAAAAAAAGATCCTTGTCTGATCTCACCCCTTCTGAGAGTCTGAGGTTTGGAACTAACTGAGCCAAAGCACAGTCCTTCCTGTTCTATCTCTCCTTCTCTTCCAGCTTAGATGATGTGATGGGCAGCTCCCTGATCACAGCATTGTGCTGCTTCTACATAGGGGTGATAGATGTGGCAATTCCCTGCAGTATCCAGAAAAGCCTGATTAGATTGTGTTTAAGTCTCTTTGGCATCTATTGCATTAAATGCAAAGGTGATGGATTATTGTGAGTCTAGGGAAGTATTAGGAACTTTAATGGACAAGAATGGACTTTTGAACAAACAGTGTCAAATGAATTCCCTGGGGAATCTCCAGGGGGAAGTGACTGCAAATTCTGCGTCTGGTTGTGCAACCCCCCCGCCTTTTGAAGCTGCTTCCTGAGGAAATGACCATTCCCTGCTGATTACCTCTTCCCAGAATCTGAAGATCAAAGGCCCACACTGTATAAAGGAAAGATTGACCCATGCATGCAGGTTCTTGTTCTAAGGTAAAACAGCTATGAACTTGTTACCACAGAAAGACCTGTAGATGGAGTTTGAAGGACTGAGATGGGGTGATTGCTGGTTGGCTCATTAGCATCTGTGTAGGCTCTTTTATTGTTTTAAGATGTTTCCTCTGTAATGATTTCACCTGAACAATAAATGCCCCTGCTTAGAATGGGCTGTGTGGTAATTTATGACTACGGGCATTTACAGGCCTTTTAGGGCTTGCTGGAAATAACACAGGATAGTCAGGGCATTTTGCAGCCTGGGGAAACCCTGGTCAGGAGGGACAGATATTTTGAAGAGGGGTGTCTTTCCCTTGAAAAACTAGTAAATTTCTATAAGTTATTATTAAAAGTTTTAATCTCTTAATAACAATGGAAGATAAATATCTTTTTTTTAGCTCTAGTACTATATGAACTTAGCTTTATCATGGCACTTAGCTGCTGGAGCTGATTGATGTGAAAAACAGCTGTTCAATAAGGACTTTGTCTAACATCTGAATTGTTATTCTATTGGGTGAATAGTTTTTTTTTTTTTATGGGATATTCACAAGTGCTTGAGCAGGTTGTGCACCTAGGGCGAGAGTTTGAAATATGAGTTAAGCATATGGGGCAAGATTTTTTATTTAAGCACTCAGTAAGATTTTCAAAACTATCTGGGGACTAGATTTACAAGAGGATTTAGGCATCTAACTGCCACTCTTAGGCACCTAAATACCAGAATCAGGCCTCACTGTGGGATTCACAGACCCCCTGAGCAGCCACCGCCAAACACTATAGGGACCTTTGCCTGGCACTATGGTTTTGCCCCGGAACCCTTCTGCTCTCTGGAGTCAGCAACAACAAGGGCTGAGTTCAATGTGCAGGGTCCCTCTCACCAATATAACACAACTCCCCCTCCCCCCAGTATTACACACACACACACACACACACGGGTGCCTCTAGGAGGCAACAGTTCCCCATTCACAAGTACCGGGTCTGTGTACAGCAGAGAAAAATTTAATGAAAAGAGGAAAGGAACCTGGAACCAGTTTGGGAAAAACCCACAATCATGATTCAAATATATCCGACCATGAGCAAAACTCCCTCTGCAGGGGACTTTGAGCAGTATCCTTTGCCTCCATATCTCTCACCTTATGGTGTGAAAAGCCAGCAGACAAAGGTCTCTTTAAGATGCCACTTCCCTCTCCCTCTACTGCCCCCTCCCATTCCCAGCTGCTGTGCTTGACCTGTAGAGAAAGTTCAGAGGTGCATTCACATGAGTTCACCTTCCAGCTGGGTGGTTGGAGGGCGGGAGGTGGGATGAAATGTCCAGCAATGTCTTACCTGCCGTGTACCACTGCAAATGACTCACAATTGATGCTATGCACTCTGCCTCGCTGCCTGCTGCCACCGCTGAGCCCTCGTTCATCGTGCCTTCATTCAGTCCATTGCGTCATTGTATGCTCTGTCACTGATGTCCCTACACCCTCACATTCTGCTGACACCTGTCTCTCTACTGTGACCTCTGCGAGTAGGTCTCCTCTCCTGGTGTTTCACCCAGCTCTCAGTGATTTCAGCTCTCAGCCTGGAGTACCTCGCTTCTAGTGAAGACTGGGCTGTCTCCTCCATAGAACTGTTGTCTCACAGCCAGTCTAAGCGTGTAGGCCTGATTATCAGTGATTTCAGCTCTAGTGGTCCCTTAACAAAACAAAACACTCTCAATAGAGCCTAATCAGCTCTGCCTTTAGACAGGGGAGTGGAGCAAGTCAAATGACTCCAATGACTCTTATGCAGAGCTCTCACCACCATGCAGAAACACCTGTTCCCACTCTCTCTCTCCTTTTTTCCACTGAGATCTGGCATCAGGGCCTCCTGCCTAGTGAGTTCAGTCCAGTTGAGGGTGATTCCCTCAGTCTGGACAGGCTAATCACAGTTCTGCTTCCCTTTATTTGTACAATCAGGATAACAACATTTATTGAACCCTGCATTCAACACTAAAGTGATTTTTAACCCAACACCAGCCAACATCAATCGCTTTGGCAACACAACTCTGTCTGCTGGATCCCTAGGCAGAGTAGGGGGTGTTCAGGTAAATACAGTCTGGTCCTGAAGCCTTTTTCCTCCAGCTCAGGGGAGAGCTCATTCAGACTTTGCTTACTGTAGTAAAAATTCCCCAGCACCTCTGTGCTGCCTCGGAGCATGCATACTGCTGCTCCAGTCAAGGTGTCCAGAGCAATGCAAGAACTAGGAGAAGACAGATGTCCTATGTCTATGCCAACACTTTGTCTCTCCTCTTTCTTATCTCTCTCCATTTATCGTTAGTCTAGGAAGAGTCTGTCTACAGTTCTGTGGGACTGTGACCAAAAAGACAGATAAAAGCAACCCCTTAAACAGCTGGACCTTGGTTTGCCAGGTGTCGGTGTGGCTAATCACACTGTATGCTGTGCCTGTGTTTTTTTAGGCTGAGGTTGTAAGTGTGAGTCAGCACAGGAGTCAGAAGCAGCATTGCCAAACTTTGCTATCTTTTTCTGTGTCTTTTCATGCATGTTGGTCTTGTTTCAGGATTGGACTCCAACAACAGCAGGTCATGGCCATCAAAACTGATGTTTTCTCTTTTCTAAGATTATCTTTAAGACCATTAAAAAAACAACCTCTAAACAGAGGCTTTGCATATGAAAGTCTGTATATATTGTGATAAAGTTCCCCTGCTACATTGGTGGGTCCTGCGCTTATTGGCAGATTTGCTCACCTCAGTGATCTCCCCACACTCCGGATCAACTCCTCCTGTGTCTGATCAGGAGTTTGGAGGTTTGGGGGGAACTCGGGCCCACCCTGTACTCCAGGTTCCAGCCCAGGGCCCTATGATTTGCAGCTGTCTATAGTGCCTCTTGTAACAGCTGTATGACAGCTACACCTCCCTGGGCTACTTCCGCATGGCCTCCTCCAAACACCTTCTTTATCCTCATCACAGGATCTTCCTCCTGGTGTCTGATAACGCTTGTACTCCTTAGTCCTCCAGCAGCACACCCTCTCACTCTCAGCTCCTTGTGCATATTGCTCCCAACTCCTCACATGCACGTCCTCTCCTCTGGCTCCTCCCCCATCTGACTGGAGTGAGCTCCTTTTTAAACCCAGGTGCCCTGATTAGCCTGCCTTGATTGGCTGCAGGTGTTCTAATCAGTTTGTCTGCCTTAATTGGTTCTAGCAAGTTCCTGATTACTCCAGTGCAGCCCCTGCTCTGGTGGCACAGGGAGCAGAAGCCTGCTTCTCCTGGGGCCAGTAGGGGCTCTCCCTTCGACCGCTCTGCTGTAGAGGAAGGAGGGAGAGGGCTGCTGCTGCTTCTGCTGGGCGCTGGGCCCTCGGCCCTCGCTGCTGCTGCTGCTGCTGTTTCTGCTGTTGTTCCTGCTCCTGCTGCTCCCGTGGCTGGGCTAGACACCACCACCCACCCCTTTCTCTGCTGTCTGTTTGCTGGCTGGCTGGTAGATTCCCTTCACCTCAGTTACTGCTGTTACTCCACCTACAGCCCCTTGGGGGGGGCTGCTGGCCTGCTTCCCAGAGAGGAGGGGAGTGAGGGACCCCAGCTCTTGTTGCTGAGACCACCACCATCTGAGCGGGGTCCCTCCTGCCTGGACACCAGACCACCACCACCTGGAGCTGCTGGGGCTGCTGTGGCTGTTGCTGGGGAGCTGTTGTGCCCCGAGGTGAAGGAGGAGAAGAAGTGGACCGCCTGCTGCTGGAGACCGTATGAAGACCACTGTGGAGGGGGCTTTTCTCGACTGAGTCTTTTTCAAACTGTGCTCTTGTGGTGGGGGTTTGGACTGTGTTTGCTGGGGCACCGGGGGTCTGGCGTGGAGCCTGCCCCCGGTCCATCCGTGTCCCCTTTTGCCCCCACCACCATTGTTGCCCCCTCCACCACCTCCGCTGGCTGTTTTCCTTCTGCTTCGACCTCCTGCCTTTGGGACTGAGCTGTTCGCCTGGCTCACCACGCCCACTTCCATCATTTGGGCCTGCAGCAGCAGCAGCCAACCATTGACTTTTTGGCACAAGTGCCCGTGAGCGCACACCCTCCCCCCACCCCCTGGGCTGACCCCCTCCCCTTTGCCACATTTGTCTGCCCCACTCATTTCCCTCTGCGGCCCTGATAGTCCTGCCTCAGCCCTGCAGCTGTCCCCATGGTCCCTCTACCGTATTCCCAGCTCGCCCTTTTCCCCCTCACCCTGTGCTCCCCCAGCCCTGATTGGTCCCTCCCCTCATGCGCCCACTCCCCCTCTCCTGCACTTGTGTCCTTCCCCATTTGGTTTCCCCTTGTTCACTGCACCCCCCCTCTGTCGTTGTCCCCCCTGATCCCCTAGTGCAACTAAAGGAGCAGGAACCCCCCTCTGCGTCGGTGTCCTGATACCCTCCCACTCCTAGGTCCTTGGTTACTCCCCACGCCCCTTTAGCCTTCCCTTTCTGGCACCCTCCTCCCCTGCCTGCATCCTAGCGGGGAGGGGTGGTTGCCTCCTCTCCTTCCCCTCCCTTCGCTGTTTGTCCCCCTTCCCACTCTCGTTATGGTGGGGGATGCGGCGGGGGAGACCCCTCGCGATGCTCCCACTGCCCCTCCTCCACCTGGCCCTGTGTCCCCTGCCCAAGCCTCTACCTCGATCGCCGCTGCCAATCCACCTACCACTGCCCCTACTGGGGCACTGGCGGCGGCGAGTACTGGGGAGACCTCTGCTGCTGCCACGTCCCTCGCCCCTTCCTATTTGGGAGGAGCCCCCCCAGCCGGTGGGAAGGGTCGGGGTGGGAAGAAGGGTAAGGCCCCCCATGGTGGAGACTGCCCCTGCTACCACAGCCCCGCTATCGGCTGCGGCATCCCTCCCCGCTATTCCCTCCCCCAGCTCTGCAGGTGTCCCTCCCCCGGCCCCCAGGGCGTACGCCCAGGTGGCGGCGACCCCCCCACACCTGCCGCTGCTCCTCCGACCTCCGCTTCCGCCACCATCTACAGCGGCCGGGGCCCCTTTCCCACTTTGACCAGGAAGCACGGCGTCCGTTGCCTCCTGGTGCCCGCCTTGCCCCATGTGGAGACCTACGTGCGGGCGTTGGTGAGGGTGGTGGGGCCCACGGCCATCGTGGCGGCCTCCAAACTGTACAGGAAGGTGGTCTTCTTCCTGGCGTCGGAGGCCACCGCCCAGGAGGCGGTAGAGACAGGCCTGGCTGTAGGGGGCATGTTTGTCCCCCTGGAGTCATTGGAAGACGTGGGGGTCCACTTAATCTTGACCTCTGTCCCTCCCTTCCTGCCCAATGCTGCCCTGCTGCCCGCCCTTTCTGCCCTGGGGCACCCCATCTCCGTCATCAGCCCTCTCCCCTTGGACTGCAAGGACCGCCCTCTGTCATGTTCTCTCGTTCCTCCGGCAAGTGCAGCTTCAACTGCCGCCAGCGGTGCGTGGCAGAGAGGCGCTCGAGGGGTCATTTCTGGTGCCCTACCAGGGTGCCCACTACCGAGTGCATTATTCAATGGGGGAGGCCCGGTGCTACCTCTGCCGGGCAATGGGGCACTTCCGGAGGGACTGCCCCTTGGCCCAGCACGGAGGAGCGTCCGGGACCCCAGAGCCCAGCAAGACGCCGGGCCTGTCATCGCCGGTCCCCCTGGGTGCCCGGCACCTGAAGCTGCTCCTCCTCCTCCTGTCCCACCACTGCCTCCCCGAGTCCCTGAGCCATTGCCCTTGCCCCCCGACCCGACCCCTGTTAGCCAGCCCCCGGATTATGCCATGGAGGGCTGGTCCTTAGTGCAGGAGATGCGGGGCAAGCGGAAGACTCGAGTTTTCTTACTTCCTTCGGATTCGGAGGCCCCCCGGAAGAGCAGGAATGGGGGCACCGAAGACAAGTCTTCTGCCTTGCCCCCTGATGACTCCCGTTTCATGGTGCCGGCTGGGGACGCCGTGGCAGCACCAGAAGGTAACACCGCCCCTCCTCCGGGGTCCCTTCCTGTGGAAAACCCTGAGGGAGCATCTGTCGCCCCCTTCCCACTCAACGCCTCTGCGAGCGCCGCGGTGGTTATCGCCTCGGGTGCTGGCGGCGAGGGCCCTGGGGTGGTGGACGGTGATCTCCCTCTCATCTATGAGGAGATTGAGGCCCTGGGTTTGACCCCGGTCACGCAGGGGGAGGACTACCCTCTGCCGGCGGGCCTCGATCTGGGCGACCTCACCAAGGCCCCCCTGTCCCCGAGTTTCCTTCCCCTAACCACTGCTTCTGCTCCCACCTCTGAGGGTCCCCTGGAATCTTCCATCGACCCGGCTGCGGGTGGCACCCTGTTGACAACCGCCGAGCCCCTTGGGGTGACGGCCAGTGCCCCGCTGCCGAGACCCGGTTCCCAAGGGGTGTCCCTCTTGGGTGTGGAGGACCCGCCCTCCTTCCTCAGCAGGGACCCCATTGACCAACATCTATCTCTGGATGCCGAGGCTACCGCACGTGCCACAGTGACTGAGCCCGGCATTGTTAGTGGTCCTCTTCCCACTTTCCAGATCCCTGAGCCTGGCCAGGAGGAGCCACCGTCCGGTGTCTCAACTATGGAGGCTCCGGATCCTGCCTCTACCTCCTTCCCGAATTCTCTCCCTGATCCCCACTCTACTCCTGTTAGCCCTGTCCTTGTCCCCCCCACCTCCTGTGATGCCAGTGCCGCCCATGGGACTACCCCCCAGGGAATGGCTTCACTGTTTTTTTCTTGTCCTGACCCCCCTGGGGCTGCCGTTCTCCTTCCGCCGCCTGTTCTTGAATCTGGGAGCTGGGCAGGTCACGTGGCGTTGGCCCATCTGCTGTCATGTCGGGGGTCTGCCCCCTGCCTGCCCGCCTCGGTGGGCCACGGGGCTGTGATGGGGGCCACACTGGGGGACAATCATTGATCAGTGACCACGCCCCCCCTTGCGCTGAGGGAGGAGCTGCGGGAGTTCCTTGAGGACGTCCATGGCTCCCGGAACAAAGTCCATCTTGCGCTCCAGCGCGGAGGTGGGATTTCCATCAGGTCCTCCGGGCCGCGAGGGCCCTCATGGGGGAGGGTAAGAGGACTGGGAAGCAGGCCGCCGCGGCCTACCGGCGGATCCGCATCTTCCGTGACTCTTTACTCACCTACCGAGTAGGTCAGGGATTGCTGCGCAGCCTGCCAGAGGCCGTGGGCGTGTCTGCCGGCGAGGAGCCCCGCCAGCCCTCCTCATGGCACCGATCATCCTTGCCACTTTAAACACCCGGGGCTGTAGGATGGGTCTCCGCAGGAGCCAGGTGCTCTCCTTCTTCCGGAAGGGGGGGTATTCTGTGGTTTTCCTGCAGGAGACCCATACGGATCCGGACGCTGAAGCTAGCTGGTGGCTGGAGTGCGGGGACAGGGCCTACTTTAGCCACTTCTCGGCCTGCGCAGCTGGGAGGGCGACCCAGTTCTCCCCCGACCTACTGCCCGAGATCCTGGGGGTCACTGAGGCTGTGCCGGGTTGCCTGCTGCACCTCTGGGTCCGCACGGATGGGCTTGTGGTTAATCTCATCAACGTTTACGCCCTGACAACGGGCCCGGAGAGGCTGCGTTTTTATCAGCAGGCGTCCGCCTTCCTCGGCTCCCTGGATCCTCGTGAGTGCCTGGTCCTGGGAGGGGACTTTAACACCACCCTCAAGGAACGGGACAGCTCGAGGACCGAGCAGTGCCCGGCCGCCGCGGACGTCCTCTGGGAGATCGTCGAACGCCACTTCCTGGTGGACGTCTGGCGCGACCACCACCCGGATGACGTCTCGACGTTCAACTTCGTCTGGGTGGAGGCCCATCGGTCACGCCGCTCCCGGCTGGACCGTATTTACCTGTCACATTTCCACCTTTCCCGGGCCCACTCCTCCAGCGTTTGGCTGGCCCCCTTTTCGGATCACCACCTTGGCACCGCTTCTCCGACAGCCACTTCCGCTACCATCTACAGCAGCCAGGGCCCCTTTCTCACCTTGACCAGGAAGCATGGCGTCCGTTGCCTCCTGGTGCCCACCTCGCCCCACGTGGAGACCTACGTGCGGGCGTTGGCGAGGGTGGTGGGGCCCACGACCATCGTGGCGGCCTCCAAAATGTACGGGAGGGTGGTCTTCCTGGCATCGGAGGCCACTGCCCAGGAGGCGTTAGAGATGGGCCTGGCGATGGGGGCCGTGTTCGTCCTCCTGGAGCCGTTGGAAGACCTGGGGGTTCGCATGATCCTGACCTCCGTCCCTCCCTTCCTGCCCAATGCTGCCCTGCTGCCTGCCCTTTCTGCCCTGGGGCGCCCCATCTCCGTCATCAGCCCTCTCCCGTTGGGCTGCAAGGACCCCACCCTCCATCACGTCCTCTCATTCCGCCAGCAAGTGCAGCTTCAACTGCCATCGGCGACGCGTGGTGAAGAGGCTCTTGAGGGGTCCTTTCTGGTCCCCTACCAGGGTGCCCACTACCAGGTGCATTATTCAACGGGGGAGTCCCGGTGCTACCTCTGCCGGGCGATGGGGCATGTCCGGAGGGACTGCCCTTTTGGCCCAGCACGGAGGAGCGTCCGGGACCCCCGAGCCCCGGCAAGGCGCCGGCCCTGTCATCGCTGATACCCCTGGCTGCCCGGCACCCGAAGTTGCCTTTCCTCCTTCTCGGTCCACCACAGTGGAGGAGGGTGCGGCGAGATAGCGCCAGGCGTGGGAGAGAGCTCGCCCCAAGGGGAATCCACCCTTATTCCTGCTATCCTGCCATTGCTTCCCCGAGTCCCTGAGCCATTGCCCTTGCCCCCTGACCCGACTTCTGTTAGCCGGCGCCCGGATGATGCCATGGAGGGCTGGTCCTTAGTGCATGGGAAGTGAGGCAAGCAGAAGGCTCAGGCCTCGTTACATTCTTTGGATTCGGAGACCCCCCTGGAAGAGCAGAAAGGGGGGCACCGATGACGAGCCTTCTGCTTTGACCCCTGATGACTCCCGTTCTGTGGAGCCAGCTGGGGATACCATGGCAGCATCAGAAGGTAACACCCCGCCCTCCAGCATCTCTTCCCGTGGAGGCCCCCGCGGGATCCCCTCTCGCCCCCTTACTATCTGTAACCACTGCAAGCGCCAAAGTGGGCATCACCTTGGGTGCTGGTGGGGAGGGCCCTGGGGTGGCATACGGTAATCTCCTGTCCATTTACAAGGAGATCGAGGCCCTGGGTCTGACCCCGGTCACGCGGGGGAGGATGACCCTCTGCCGGAAGGCCTCAATCTGGGCGACCTCACCCTGGTCCCCCTGTCCCCGTGTTCCCTTCCCCTGACCGCTGCTTCTGCTCCCACCTCTGAGGGTCCCCTAGGGTCTTCCATCAGCCCGGCTGCAGGTGGCACCCTGCTGCTGGCCGCGGAGCCCATTGAGGCGGTGGCCAGTGTCCCACTGCCAGAACCCGATTCCCAGGGGGTGTCCCTCTTAGGTATGGAGCACTGGACCTCCTTCCAGGGCAGAGACCCCATTGATGACCATCAATCTCCTGATACCGTGGCTGCCGCACCAGCCATAATGGCTGAGCCTGGCATCCTTGAAGGTCCCCTTCCCACCCGCCAAATCCCTGAGCCTAACCGGGAAGAGCCACCTTCCAGCGATCCAACTATTGAGGCTCGGAATCCTACTTCTGCCCTCCTCCCCGAATCTCTTCCTGATCCCCACCCAACTCCTGTCCCCTGCCCTATCCCTGATGCCAGCCCTGTCCTTGTCCCCCCCACCTCCTGTGATGCTAGTGCTGCCCCTGGGAATACCCCCCAGGGAGTGGCTTTAGTAGTTTTTCCTTGTCCCGACCCACCAGGAGCTGCTGTGTTCCTTCCGCCACCCCCTGTTGAACCAGGGAGCGGGGCAGGTAGCGTGCCGTTAGCCCATTGGACGCCATGTCGGGGGTCTGCCCCCTGCCTGCCAGCCTCGGTAGGCCATGGTTCTGTATCGGGGGCCCCTGTGACGTTATTGATATAAACTGGGACCAGATAGAACATGGTTTGAACCAAGGTCCTGTAGTGGCACCAAATCTTATGTAAAGGGGGTCATATAAGGTGTCTACGACCAGGTTATGGGTTACTGGTTATGATTATGCTGTCTGTATGTCTGTATCATTTTGTAGTTGAAGTTATAAGTATTGGCTGTATACTGTCTGTATTTCAAATTGGTGCTGTAGTTCTGGGTGACACCACAGACAAGTTGGTGTTAGCTATGCTTAGCTTGCTTGATGGCCCATTAAGGACCATCAGCTACACAACTGACACATTGAGAGAAGGCAGATACTTCTTGTAACTCAGCAGGGTGTGCAGGAACTGGCCCATGTGACTGCAAACTCCATTTTGCTGTAATTTCCCAGAGTAAGAACAAAGTGTTCTTACACCTGGAAGAGTCTACATAAAGCCGATGCCTCATCTCCATCTTGTCTTCAGTCCTGCTTCCTACCTCTGGAGGGACTTTGCTACAAGCTGAAGCGCTACACAAGGGACTGAATAACCCATCCCAGCGAGGGATGTTCTCCAGAGACTTGCTTTCAACTTGCAGTTTACTCCATCAGTGCTGCAAGCCTGAACTAAGAACTTTGCCATTACTGTATGTGATTGATTCCATTTAACCAATTCTAGCTCTCATCTCTATCTTTTTTTCTTTTATGAATAAACCTTTAGATTTTAGATTCTAAAGGATGGCAATAGTGTGATTTGTGGGTAAGATCTGATGTGTATATTGACCTGGGTCTGGGGCTTGGTCCTTTGGGATCGAGAGAACCTTTTTCTTTTATTGGAGTGTTGGCTTTCATAACCATTCATCCTCAGGATGAGTGGCACTGGTTGTGATACTGGGAGACTGGAGTGTCTAAGGAAATTGCTTGTGTGACTTGTGGTTAGCCAGTGGAGTGAAACCAAAGTCATTTTTGTCTGGCTGGTTTGGTTTGCTTTAGAGGTGGAAAAACCCCAGCCTAGGGCTGTGACTGCCCTGCTTAAGCAATTGGTCTTGAATTGGCACTCTCAGTTGGGTCTTGCCAGAACTGTATCATCACAGTGGGGCTTCTGGCCAGCCCCGAGGATCTATCCTTCTGCGGAGTGTGCCGGGAGAAGCAGGAGGAGCTCCAGACCCTCGAAGACCATAGGGCCCGGGTTGCCTTTGTTCGATCCCGCATCCGCCTCCTTCGGGAGATGGATCACGGCTCCCGCTTCTTCTACGCCCTGGAGAAACGAAGGGGGGCCAAGAAGCACATCACCTGCCTCATGGCGGAGGATGGCACCCCCCTCACGAATCCATCGGAGATGTGCGAGAGGGCCAGGGCCTTCTACGCGACTCTTTTCTCCCCGGATCCGACCGATCCGAACGCTTGCAGAGTACTCTGGGATGGACTCCCGACGGTCAGCACGGGCTACCAGGACCGGCTAGAGCTGCCTCTCACTCTGGCCGAGTTCTCGGAAGCCCTCTGTCGCATGCCCACCAATAAATCTCTGGGCATGGACAGGCTGACCGTGGAGTTCTATTGCATGTTCTGGGACGTCCTCAGCCCAGACCTGGTCACTGTCTGGGCAGAGTCTTTGCAGAGCGGGATCCTTCCTCTCTCGTGCAGGCAATCCATGCTCGCCTTAATGCAGAAGAGGGGGGACCTCCATGACTTACAGCATTGGCGTCCCATCTTGCTCCTCAGCACGGACTACAAAATTGTTGCGAAGGCCATCTCGATGCGGCTAGGGTCCGTGCTGGTGGACATGATCCATCCAGACCAGACCTACACCGTCCCGGGCCGCACGATCTTTGATAACTTGTATCTGGTCTGGGACCTTCTGGAATTAGAGTGTAGGGATGGTCTGTCATTCACCCTCTTATGCCTGGATGAGGAGAAGGCGTTCGACAGGGTGGATCACAGGTATCACCTGAGCACTCTGTGAGCGTTCGGCTTCGGACCCCTGTTTGTGGGTTTTCTCCAGGTGCTGTACGCTTCTGCGGAGTGTCTGGTCAGGCTCAAGTGGACCCTGATTGAGCCAGTCAGCTTTGGGCGGGGAGTACGGCAGGGGTGCCCCCTCTCGGGCCAGCTGTACGCTCTGGCGATCGAGCCCTTCCTCTGTCTCCTCCGCAAGAGGTTGACGGGGTTGGTGCATTGGGAGCTCGAGCTGCAGCTAGTCCTGTCAGCGTACGCTGATGATGTGCTCCTCGTGGTCCAGGACCCAGGTGACTTGGCGCGGGTGGAGGCTTGCCAGGTTGTGTAGTCAGCGGCCTCCTCCGCCCGGGTCAACTGGGTCAAGAGCTCTGGCCTGCTGGTCGGGGACGGGTGGCAGGTGAGCTCCCTCCCACCTGCACTTCAGGCCATCCGGTGGAGCACGGGTCCACTGCTCTATCTCGGCATTTACCTTTCTGCCACGCATCCGTCTCCGCCGGAGAACTGGCACGGTTTGGAGGGCAGGGTGACAGAACGGCTCTGGAAATGGACAGGACTACTCCGGTGCCTCTCCCTTAGGGGGAGAGAACTGGTGCTTAATCAACTGGTCCTGTCCATGCTCTGGTACCAGCTCAACACCCTGGTCCCAGCCCTAGATTTCCTGGCCAACCTCTGGACAGTGATTCTGGAGTTCTTTTGGCCACGGATGCACTGGATCTCTGCAGGGGTTCTCCACCTGCCTCTGGAGGAGGGGGGGCAGGGCCTGAAGTGCCTACGCACTCAGGTCCATGTCTTTCACCTCCAGGCCCTGCAAAGGCTCCTGTATGGTGCGGGTAGTCCGACGTGGAGCGTATTGGCGCAAGCCTTCCTCTGCTGCTTCTGAGGGCTCCAATACGACCGGCAGCTCTTTTACCTCCATCCGAGAGGTCTTCCGTGAGACCTCTCCGGGCTGCCGGTCTTCTACCAAGACCTCCTCCGTACCTGGAAGCTCTTTTCAATGACCAGGTCCGTGGCAGCCACCGTGGGGGCTGACCCCCTCGCAGAGCCGCTGCTACGCAATCCCCAGCTTCGTGTGCAGGTGGTGGAGTCCCCCACGGTGCGCCAGAGGCTGGTCTTGGCAGGAGTCACCAGGGTCAGAGACCTCCTGGACTACGACTGGGGAGACTGGCTGGATCCCCTGACGCTCACTCAGCGCATGGGGCTCTCCAGACCTCGTACTCCCCAGCGCGAACTTCAGGAGGTGAAGGCCGCTTTACTGCCTGCAGCTCGGGCTTACCTCGACCAGGTCCTGCGAGAGGGCACGCCCTGCCCGCCCTCCACCCCAGGCCCTGTGGACATTTTTATTGGGCTCCTGCCCCGTGGATCCAATCGGCCCCTTCACCCTTTCACAGCGAGCTGGCTGCACAATCTGCAGCCGGTTCTGTTGCAGGCCGCGCCACGGAAACATCTGTACACGCTTGTGCTCCACAGCCTTCACTACCTCACTCTCACGTCCCACCCAGATACCAAATGGCGGGACCTCCTACCACCTCTTTAGGGTGAGAAGCCCCGGTGGGCCAGCTTATACTCTGCTCTAGTCCCGAGGCCCGCTGGGAATGTCAGTTGGTGGCTCCTTCACGGAGCCGTGAGCACGGGCATGTACTTTGTGCGGTTCACCCCTGTCCCCAACACCTGCCCTTTTTGTGGCACGAAGGAAACCCTGGCGCACATTTACTGAGAGTGCACCAGGTTTCCTGTTCTGGCTCCTCCTGGACCTCCTATTGCATTTTTGGTTGCACTTTTCCCCTCAGCTGTTCATCTATGCACTCACCATCCGTGGCCCCACAAAGTCATGGGATCTCCTTATCAACCTCCTCTTGGCCCTGACCAAACTAGCCATCTACAAAATCAGGGAGAGGAGGTTGGCTGAAGGGATTTCCTGTGACTGTGGGGCCTATTTCTGCTCCTCCGTCTGTTCACGCACCCGGGCAGAGTTCCTCTGGGTGGCACCCACTGGCTCCCTTGACGCCTTTGAGGAGCAGTGAGTGCTATCTGGAGTTCTCTGCTCAGTGTCACCATCAGGTTCCCTTAATTTGGCCCTATGACCTCACTCCTGATCCTTTTTTATCATTAGTTGTCCCACAAAATCATTTGGTGTCACAGACCTGTGGATCCTCCCCTTTAGGCTAGGGGGAGGTCCTTTAGAAGTGGGCGAGCTTCAGCCTCCCACCTCCAAGATGCCAGTAGGACCAGACTCGTGCACCCCACTGGCCTGGGTCTGTCACAATATCTAAAAGAAAAGAGAATAAGGGACATTGCTGCAATGAAATACTTCTTTAATACATTATTTTAAATATATCTGAACTGTTTTTGTTTGTTTCTTTCTTTTTCTGGGACTTTAATAAAAAGTTATAAAAGAAATTCAGTGATGGATGTTATAGTAAGTCAGTAGCAATAAATGGACATGAAACCCATTACCTCAGTGAATTTTTTTACTGTTGTAACATTGAGCAGTGATTTGCAAATATCTTATACATTAATGAGATTGAGACATTACTTTACTAATACAACTTGTCTTATGAAAAAAAATAATTAGATGATAAAAATTCTTATAGTAAAATCTCTGATCTGAGTCCATGACACATGGATCGGAGACCTGCAGAGCTCAAATAATATTTGTTTGAGAGGTTTCTGGGGTTTAATGTCTGCTAAGGAAATAAGAGAAAAAGTCAGTTTGATATTTTTATCATATTTATTCCTGGAGGCAAAGAATGGAATATTGTGATTCTATGAAACTGCATTTCCATAATGTGCTCCACAATGAGCCAGATTTTTATCACTATTTCAGCACCTAAAGGGTTTTCCTGGAGCATTTAACATGCACTGAAATCAATGCGTAGGTGCTTTTGAAAATCCACTGGGTATCTAAATACCTTTAAAAGTCTAACCCAACATGACAGCCCAGCTAGTGTGACTAGTACATTCCATGGAGTCTGATCCCTAGCTATTGTAAATCACCATAGCCCCAATGCAGTCAATGCAACACATTCCCACCTGGTGTAAATCATTGTAGCTCTATTCAAGTGAATGGACCATAGTGCAATTTTATGTCTAATGAAGTTCATAGTTTTGCAACTATTTACACCACCTGTGCACCTGGCTTAAAAGGAACAAGGCAGGTGATAATCAGGTTCACACTTGGAAAAATTACTTTTTATGCTGAATGGAAGGATTCTCTTCATAGCCACTTTGACCTCCTTATTGCGTAAACTGTAGATCACAGGGTTCAGGGTGGGAGTGACTAGGGTGTACATTATGGCCACCATCTTGTTTTTATCCAATGAGTTACTGGAGGTCGGCTGGATGTAGGTGTAGATTATGGTGGAGTAGTACAAGGTGACCACAAGCAGGTGGGAGGAGCAGGTGGAGAAGGCTCTCTGCTTCCCTTTGGAGCTCTGAATTTTCAGGATGGTGATGATAATGAAGCAATAGGACACGATAGTCAGAAGGAAGTTCCCCATGGCCAGGAAAATGTCAGCCATGAATATCATGATTTCATTGACATAGGTGGAGCTGCAGGACAGTGCCAATATTGTTGGGAACTCACAGAAGAAATGCTGGATGAGGTTGAGCCTGCAAAAATCTAAACGTAGCACAAGCAATATGCTGACAAATGAATTGATGGTACCCACAGCCCAGACACTGACTGCTAAACAGATACAAAGTTCCTTGTTCATGAGTTTTACATAATGCAAAGGGTGGCAAATGGCTACATACCTGTCATATGACATGACAGTGAGCAGCAGAAGCTCTGTCCCCAGTGATGATGTTAAGACAAAGAGCTGGATGATGCAGCCTCCAAAGGAGATGGTTTTCTTCTCCTGCATCAGATTTTCTAGCATTTTAGGTACAACCGAGGAGGTGCACAAAATATCAACCAGGGCTAAATTGGCGATGAAGAAGTACATGGGAGTGTGGAGAGGTGGGTGGCTGACAATAGCCACTATGATCAGGGAATTGCCCATGACGACAGCTATATAAAGGCACAGGAACAGCCCAAAGAACAGCCCCTGGTGGTGAGGATGGTCAAAGAGCCCCTGCATGATGAACTCAGTCACTCTGGTGTGGTTACTATGTTCCATTGCTTGATTGTTCCTTCTATAGCAACAAAGGTTAGAGTTTTGGTCAGGTATTGCATCAGAAACTACAGCAATATAAAAAAAATAGGAGTCCTTGTGGCACCTTAGAGACTAACAAATTTATTTGGGCATAAGCTTTCATGGACTATAACCCACTTCTGAATATAGGATGGTTTCAGTATATATCACACACACAATAAAAGAAATACAAAAAACCCCATAAATTTGTTAGTCTCTTGGGTGCCACAAGTACTCCTCATTGTTTTTGCTGATACAGACAAACATGGCTACCTCTATGAAACCTAAAGTAATATGTCAACTAAAGCATTGAGAGGGATCGATGGGGGTGTGTGTGTGTATTGGATAGATAGATAGATAGATAGATTGGTTGTATGGGGATAGATAGATATATCTCTTGTCATACTGTAAACACTTAGAACATATAAACTAACTAAACTACATTAAAATATATTATCATAATAATCTGTCTCAGCTACTGAATCCATATTCTCCCAACATTTGAGTGGAGAAGGGAGAACATAAAACACTTGATGTGCTCAAATACAGGCGCATGAAGTCATTTGGGCTGTTTACAAAAACTGCATGTGATAGGAGTTCACAATATGATCTTAAACATCATTCATACACCAATAGTCTTATTAATAACCAAGATTCCACTTTGCAAACTAATTTCATAAATTATATCTGTTGAACTATAGGATGGTTTCAGTTCATATCACACATACAATATGCAAAAAATGCAGAAACAGAACATAATATATATGTTTAGGTGAAATCAAGATGCACAAAGGTAAGGACTTGATTCCGATTTAACTCATGCTAATATAAATTAGTCATAACTGGAATTACACTGGTATAAAATTTGTGTAAGGTTTGGGAACTAGTGCTCTCCAAAATGCTTGTGTGTGTGTGTGTGTGTGTGTGTGTGTGTGTGTGTGTGTGTGTGTGTGTGTGTGTGTGTGTGTGTGTGTGTGTGTGTGTGTGTGTGTTGCTTTAGTATTAGGAATGGTATTTGCATGACTGACAAGTCCTCTCTATTGCATTACTGATAAGTCTCCATTTATTTTGTTCAAATGTCTCTAGTCTTATTACTAGCTTATTGCTTCTGCTGATTTTCCTCTTACTCCTTCTGGAGTAAATCAGGAATATCTCCTTTGAAGTCAATGAAGTTACTGAATTATAAAAATGATGAAAACCAGAAGAGCCTCTGGGCCAACAAAACTAACTAATCATAAGATCATATTAGAGTCATTTTGAATCATAGAATCATAGAACCATAGGGTAAGGAGAGTAATTTAGTCTCCCCTCAGGCAAGATACAGGATTTATTGTGTCTAAACCATCCAACACAGATGCCTCCAGCCTCTTTCTGAAAACCTCCAGTGAAAGCGCTTCCATGACTTCTAGATATATGGTAGTTTGTGTTTGTTTTTTTGTTTTGTTTTTAAAGTCACCCATTGTGTTACATTTCAAATTCAATTGCATACTTTTGAGGGCACAGACTATAAGAAGTCAATCCTCCACATCTCAAATCAGTGTTATAATATATATAATATTATATCTCCATTAACTTAATCTCAGCTACAATTAAATGTAGAGGAGCTTTCCTGATGTATGTGAATTTACATCAGATTTCTATTGGTCAAATTGAGATCAACATTTGGTCCTATATTCATAAACATGTTGGGGAAATGAGTATTCCTGCAAAGAACTTTTAGCCAAATAACAAAAAAAAATACACAAATTAAATTTAGCTCAATTTTCCAATGAATGTAAGTGAATTATCATTCAACTCACTGAATTTCACAAGGTCTCCTAGAAACTTTGAAATGCCAGCCTAAAAAGGTCAGAAAGCTTCATTTACAAACTCGAATTATGAGAAAGGAAGAAAGCAAGTGAGCAGGAAGAATATTCTCACCTCTCTTTCAATGCTCCAATACAATGGATCAAGTTGTAATTTTAATGCAGGGACTGAATTATGACTCACTCATCTTCATATATAGCAGCCTTGTGTTGGGAGATCTTGCATCCCTTGTGAATCTGGACAAAAGTTAACTCTCAAACAAGGTCTCAAAGGAGATGATAAATGGGAGTCACCTAAATCAGTATGAATAAACTTTCCACATTTAGTTGGCAAAATTCCTTTAGAACTTAGGTCCAAATGTCTGTTCTGCTGAATTGTCCAGGAGAAAGCATTTTTTTCTATAAATGCATTTCTTTCTGAACATAGTGCTACCAATAGAGATGGATTCCATATTAATCAGTGAAGGTCAGTGGATAAAATCTCAGCATGAAATCCTGGTCCCATTAATGGGAGTTAATGGGAAGTTTGACCTTGGCTTCAATGGGGTTTGTATTTCACACTCTGATTTCTATTATCAGTGATCCTTAGTCCTGAATCATCTGAGTTCACTCTCTGTGTTAAATGCCTCTACTCTACAAGGAGTAATGATCTCAATTTCCAGTGGGGGAGGTTTAGGTTGGATATTAGGAAACACTATTTCACTAGGAGGGTGATGAAGCACTGGAATGGGTTACTTAGGGAGGTGGTGGAATCTCCTTCCTTAGAGGTTTGTAGGGTCAGGCTTGACAAAGCCCTGGCTGAGATGATTTAGTTGGGAATTGATCCTGCTTTGAGCAGGGGATTGGACTAGATGACCTCCTGAGGTCCCTTCCAATCCTAATTTTCTATGGTTCTGTGTCTTCACTAATATAATTATCAGGCCAACTTCTGAGAACTTTGAGTAGTGTCTTCTCTGTTGGTCCTGTAAAGTCGATGGAGCAGCTCTTCATCGGATGTAAATCAGCATAGCTCCATCACAGTCAATGACATATATAGAAAGCTAGTGGAAATCAGGCTTGTTTCAACAAAGTCAACAGGCCAGATTCCCAGCTGAATGAACCAGCCTATCTGCATCAAGGTAAATAGTGTTAGCGAGCAAAGATCAGTTGATTTTGCTCTGTTTTACAACACTTGAAGATTGAATGGAGCTACACAGGTGTCACTCCACACAATCTCCGAAGGTAGTGCTGTTGATAATATGTGAATGAGAGCCAAATCTGAGCCACAGAATAATCCTATGTAGGAAAAAAAAAACATATTGAATTTCAGATGAGAGAGGGGTTGCACTCAGAGCCTTGCTATGTGAAAGGGGTCCCCAGTATAAAAGTTTGAGAACCACTTTAATAGACTGTAATCCAGTCACCCATTTACCTTTTATTTATCAAGATAAATCTGGGATCGGCAACCTTTGGCACACGGTTCACCAAGGTAAGCACCCTGGCTGACTGTGCTGGGTTGTTTAACTTCCGCGTCCGCAGGTTCAGGTAATCGTGGATCGTACTGGCCGCAGTTCACCGCTCCAGGCCAATGGGGGAAGCGGGAAGCAGCGGCCAGCACATCCCTTGGCCAGCGCCACTTCCCACATCCCCCATTGGCCTGGAGCAGTGAACCGTGTCCAGTGGGAGCCGTGATGGCCAAACCTGTGGATGCGGCAGGTAAACAACACAGCCTGGCCCACCAGGGTGCTTACCTTGGCTAGTCGTATGCAAAGGTTGCCAATCCCTCAGCTAAATAAATGGAACTCCTTGAGTCTATCACTACAAGGCATGTTCCCTTATTCTTTAATCATTTTTGTGCCTCTTCTCTGAAACCTCTCCAATTTATCAACATCCTTCATGAATTGTGGGCACCAGAACTGGACATGATATTCCATCCGAAGATACACCAGTGCAAAATAGAGAGGAAAAATGACTTCTCTACAGCTGCTTGAGATCTCCCGGTTTATGCATCCAAGGATTACATTAGTGCTTTTGGTTATACTACCACCCTGGGTGCTCATATTCAGTTGATTACCAACCAAATCGTTTTCAGAGTCATTACTTGCAAGGATATAGTCCCGCATCTTCCAAGTATGGCTGACATTCATTATTCCTAATGTGTACATTTACATCTAGCCATATTAAAAATCATATTACTTGCTTGCTCCCCGTGTACCAAGAGATCCAGATCACTCAGTATCAGTGACCCATCCTCTTCATTATTTACCATTCTCCTAAATGTTGTGTCACCTGAAAATCAATGTTGATTTTACCTTTTTTACTAGGTCATTAATAAAAATGTGAAATAGCTTAGAACCAATATCCCCAGGGGGCTCCTCTAAAAATGTATCAGTTTGATAATGATGCCCTTTTTATGTTTATATTTTGAGACCTCAGTTAGCCTACTTTTATTCCATTTAATATGTGGCACTCTTCTGCCAGGTGGAGTCAGAAACAACAAGGGTCGGGTTCAATATCCAGGGTCCCTCTTACCAATATAACTGTCATAAACAGATGGTTAAGGGTTAATGTCTCTCTTACCTGTAAAGGGTTAAGAAGCTCAGTAAACCTGGCTGACACCTGACTAGAGGACCAATCAGGGGACAGGATACTTTCAAATCTTGGTGGAGGGAAGTCTTTGTTTGTGCTGTTTGTTTTGTTCGTTGTTCGCTCTTGAAGCTAAGAGGGACCAAACGTGCACCCCAGGTTTCTCCAATCTTTCTGAAACAGTCTCTCATGTTCAAAATAGTAAGTACTAGCTAGAAAAGGCGGACTTGTCTTATGTTGTTTTCTTAACTTGTGAATGTGTATTTTGCTGGAAGGATTTTACATCTGATTGCTGTAACTTGAATCTCAGGCTGGGGGTGGGGGGGAAGTCCCTCTAGTCTATATGAGCTCAATGCCCTGTAAACATTTTCCATCCCGATTTTACAGAGATAATTTTTACTTTTTCTTTCTTTAATTAAAAGCTTTCTTTTTTAAGGACCTGATTGATATTTTTCCTTGTTTAAGACCCAAGAGGGCTGGGTCTGAACTCACCAGGGATTGGTGGGGGGAAAAGAGGGGGAAGGTTAATTCCTCTCTCTTTTAAGATCCAAGGAGTTTGGATCAGTGTAGCCTCTCAGGGTAACCCAGGGAGGGCAAAGTCTGGGAGGGGGAAGGAGGGGGGATGGTTTATTTCTCCTGGTTTTAAGACCCAAAGGGTTTGGGTCTTAGGTTCCCCAGGGAAGGTTTTGGGGGAACAGAAAGTGTGCCAAACACTATATTTTGGCTGGTGGCAGCGCTATCAGATCTAAGCTAGGAATTAAGCTTAGAAGTGTCCATGCAGGTCCCCACTTTTGGACGCTAAAGTTCAAACTGGGGAAAAATACTTTGACAATAATACACACTCTCCATGCAGTAACCAGGGAATACTAAACACCCCTTCTCTGTGCGCCTCTAGCCAGCAACACTTCCCCACTCACAAGTGCTGAGTCTGTGTACAGCAGAGAAAACTTTTAATGAAAAGAGGGAAGCAACCTGGCACCAGTTTGGGAAAACCCCACAACCATGATTCGAATATATCTGACCATGAGCAAAACTCCCTCTCCAGGGGACTCTGGACAGTGTCATTTGCCTCTGTTTCTCACCTTACACTGTGAAAAACCAACAAACAAAGGTCCCTTTAAGATGTCACTCCCCTCTCCCTCCACTGCCCCCCACTCACAGCTGCTGTGCTTGACTAGGAGAGACCCAGAGTTCAGAGGTGCATTCACGGGAGTTCATCTCCTAGCTGTAGGGGATGGGGGAAGAAATATCCAGCAATGTCTTAGTTGCCACAGCCACTGCAGTTGACTCACAACTTATGCTATGCACTCTGCCTCGCTGCCTGTTGCCACCGCTGTGCCCTCATTCGTGCTGCTGCTGTCTTTCATCGTATCACTGCTCACTTGATTGTGCTGTTATATGCTCCTTCACCAGTGTCCCTATGCCCTCACTTTCCATTGACACCTGCCTCTCTACTGTGACCTCTGCAACTTGGTCACTTGGGGTTCCACCCAGCTCTCTGTGATTTCAGCTCTCAGTGAGGGAACCTTGCTGCTAGGGCAGGCTGGGCCGTCTCTTTGACAGATATCCTGTCCCACAGCAGATCTAAGCACTTTGACCTGATTACACTGCTCTACAGCCAAAATGCTTCTGAAATAAATGTAGTCCAACTTTACTAATTCTGGGTCACTGAGAACGAAAATGATGCTTAAAATTGTTGATTGGCTCTAGTTTTCAAGTTATGCTATTGGGTCAGTATATACGACCCTTGACTTGGGAGTGGCGGAGGATAAGTGAATTATAAAGGGAAGGGATCTCAATTTAAACCAGAAATGACTAAAATACATCTTTGACTGGATCTATGAATAAATCTATGACTGGGTTTGGACTGTACTTGCTTTTTAGGCAAAACAATGAATGATGCAATCTGAAGCTGGTATTGCGTCATACTGATATGAATTGCATCATGTTATTCCTAGAAGTCATGGCTGATGCAATCATAATGAAGTTTACATCACTCCACTGAACAAATTGCACTATATCAGCTCTAGAAATCATACAATGTCGGTGCTTTCTTATTTGTCAGTGTTTGATTTTGCAAAGGGACACATTTCTGTTTAGCCAAAGTGAGCAGAGATGCCTCGTACTTGTGTGAACAGTGCAGATAACTTCTGCTATGTTTGTGGTGAAGTGACTTATGCATCAGAAAAGCGCAATATAACCACTATGGTTAAGAAAGCCTATCACCTTACTTTTGGCTGCCAAATTGGAGATCAGGACAAGAGGTGGGCTCCACACATATGCTGCAACACTTGTGCAACAAATCTTCGCCAGTGGTTGAACAGGAAAAGGAAATCTATGCCTTCTGCAGTGCCAGTGATTTGGAGAGAGCCGAGAGATCATACCAGCAATTGTTACTTCTGCATGGTGCCTCCAGTTGGGAAAGGTGTGTCAAAGAAGAAAAAGTGGACTGTGCATTATCCAAACATTCCATCAGCTATACGCCCAGTACCCCACGGAGAAGGACTGCCGGTTCCTGATGCACCAGAATCATTCTTACTTGAGTCAGATGAGGAAGAGAATGAAACTTCTGGTCCTGAACCATTAATGTCACAGGATCCACATTTTCTCCCATCCTCCTCCTCTGAACCACACCTCCTAACACAAGGTGAACTGAATGACCTTGTCAGGGATTTGGAACTACCCAAGAGTAAGGCAGAGTTGTTGGGCTCCAGACTACAGCAGTGGAATCTCCTGGCAGGCTATCAGGGCAAATGGAGCCCATCAATGCTTGTAGACTATTGCTGAACAGTGACAAGAGATGCTCCATTGAATGAATACAAGAGACAAGCCAAGAAGCGCCGAGTAGACACTGAATAGGACTAAACTATGTACATAATTGTTTTTTGCCTTTTGTTTCATAATAAATTTTAGTTATATATCCCTTTTGCTGATTTTTAAAGTGTTACATAAACAGGACAGATGAAATATTATCATGTAAAGCAACCATAAGCACATGATAAGACCTAGGTTTAAAATTTATGATTAAAACTCTACTATCTAAACAATATACATAGACATAAAATGTAAAAACTTAAATATCTTAGAAAAAGTAGCCATTCAATTGTTTTAATTGTCATTTTTGAATTCAGCACATCAAAATACATAATAAATAGCACTTTTTATCTCTGAAGCAGATGACTTCTCAAAAATTGTAGACCAGTGTTATCAGTGATTTCAGCTCTAGTGGTCGCTTAACAAAACAAAACACTCTCTATTGAGCCTAATCAGCTCTGCCTTTAGACTGGGGAGAGGGGCAGGTCAAATGGTGCATATGACTCTTAGGCAGAGCTCACACTACCATACAGAACCAGCTGCCCCCACCCTCTCTTTCCCTTTCTCCTCTGCGATCTGGCATCTGAGCCCCCTGCCTAGCGAGTTCAGTTCATTTGAGAGTGACCTCCTCAGTCAGGACAGGCTAAGTACAGTTCTACTCCCCTTTACTTGTACAATCAGGATAACAAAATTTACTGAAAACTGTATTCAAATTTTTTTATTATTATTATTAAATCCAATGTTTAAAAAAAAGTATGCAATACATAGGTTGAGAGAAGAGTGTCTGGACATCTGAGTAGAGTGCTTAGATTATCCACAAATTTATGTGTATTGAAATCCTTAGTTCCATGAAAATTTATGCCACCTTTGGACCTGGCTTATAAGGGACAAGCCAGGTGAGAATGGGGTTCACTCTCTGAAAGATTGTTATTTTGTGGTGAATGGAAGAATTTTCCTGATTGCCACTTTGACCTCCTTATTGCGCAGACTGTAGATTACAGGGTTCAGGGTGGGAGTGACTAGGGTGTACATTATGGCCATCATCTTGTTTTTATCCAATGAGTAACTGGAGGTCGGTTGGATGTAGGTGTAGATGGTGGTGGAGTAGTACGAGGTAACCACAAGCAGGTGGGAAAAGCAGGTGGAGAAGTCTCTCTGCATCCTTTTGGAGCTCTGGATTTTCAGGATGGTGATGAAGATGAAGCTCTAGGATATCGTGTTCAGTAAGAAGTTCCCCATGGCCAGGAAGATGTCAGCCATGAACATCGTCATTTCGTTGATGCAGATAGAGCTGCAGACAGCGCCAGTATTATTGGGAACTCACAGAAGAAATGATGAATTAGGTTGGGCCTGCAAAAATCCCGGTGACTGCTAAATGGATACAAATTTCCTTGCTCATGAGTTTTACATAATGCAAAGGGTGGCAAATGGCTACATACCGGTCATATGATGTGACAGTGAGCAGAAGAGGCTCCGTTGCCAGTGATGATGTAAAGACAAAGAGCTGGGTAATGCAGCCTCCAAAGGAGATGGCTTTCTTCTCTTGTACCAGGTTTTCAAGCATTTTAGGTACGACCGAGGAAGTGCACAGAATATCAACAAGGGCTAAATTGGTGATGAAGAAGTACATAGGAGTGTGGAGAGGTGGGTGAATGACAATAGCCACAATGATCAGGGAATTGCCCATGATAACAGCTCTATAAAGGCACAGGAATAGCCCAAAGAACTGCCCCTGGTGGTGAGGATGGTCAAAGAGCCCCTGCATGATGAACTCAGTCACTCTGGTGTGGTTACTATGTTCCATTGCTTGAGTGTTCCTTCTATAGCAACAAAGGTTAGAGTTTTGGTCAGGTATTGCATCAGAAACTACAGCAATAAGGCAACTGAAGCATCTAGATGGACCAGTGGGAGGGGAATGTATGGGGATAGAGAGAGTGAGAGAGAGAGAGAGAGAGAGAGAGAGAGAGAGCTTTTGTGTTGCTCTAGATATTTCACACAGTATAAAAACAAACTAAGCTACATTAAAATATATTAGCACAATAAAGTTTCTCTGTTACTGAATATATAATCTCCTGACATTTGACTGTGAAAGAGGGGAAATAACACCCTGGTGTTCTCAAGTAGAGGCACATAAAGTCAGTTGGACTATTTACTTAAACTATGAGTGTTAGGTGTTCACAGTATGATCTCAAAACATCATTCTTTCACCAGTAGTCTTATTAGTAACCAACCTTCCACTTTGTACACTAATATATCTGTTGCGGTCTAGGACATTTTCAGTATATATAACATACAATATATACAATACAAAACTCAACACAGTTATGCATATAGGTAGGTGAATGAAGATGCACAATAGACAGGATTTGATTTCCTTTTAACTCACTCTGGTGTAAAATAGACATAACTCCATTGCAATAAATGGGGCTAATTCTCCACTCCTTGGAGATGCACTGGTAACAGCTAGTGACAATGAGAGGGGAATCAAGCACCCCATATTTCATTTTTATGATAATCTATGTGTCAACAGACAAATGTTGCTTCATTATTGGGAATAGTGTTAATCTGATTTGACAAGCAATCCCTACTCTATTACAGATAAGTTTCCCTGCATTGTCTTCAGGTTTCTCTAGTCTTATTACTTCTTTACCTCTTTTGCTGATTTTCCTCACACTTCTACTGGAGTAAATCAGGAGTATCTCCTTTAAAATCAATAGTGTTACTCAACTGTATAAATCATGAAAAAAAGAAAAGTACCAGAACCAACAAATCTAATTATGAGATCATATTAGAGTAATTTTTCATATATCATATTAGAGTATTTTTCAAAATATGTTGTCAAGTTTTGCATCACATCCCAAACTCAGTTACAAACTTTTGAGGAAACAGAGAAAAGTTTGTGAGTCTTCTACCGTGCACATAAGTGTCACAATATTGTAACTCTACTGGCTTCAGATTGGAGTATAGTTAGGTTAAAAAGAACTGCAATGATGTATGTGAATTTAAATCAGATTTTTTTGGGTCAGATTGAGGTTAGAATGTGGTTCAAGATACATAGACAGAGTTGTAGGAATGTGTATTTCTGCAAAGCACATTTAGACAAATGACAGAAAATATAATACAGTATGTAAATTAAATTTGCTTGACCTTCAAAAGCATATAAATGAATTAATAAATTAACTCTTTTTGAATTTCATAGGAAGTTGGTGCTTAACACATTTAGAAGCCTTTGAAAATATCATCCTTAAGAAGAAAACTTGATTTAGCAAGAAAGAAAGAAAGAAATTCTTAACTCTCATTCAATCTTCAAATACAACAAACCAAACAGCAATTGAAGTACAGACTCTGAATGAGATATGGCTTGTTGAAGATGATTGTTGTGACTATAGAGTAGGCTTTAGTAGTGAAATATTGCATCCCTTGTGAATTTGGCAAAGATTTAACTCTCAAACAAGGCTCTGAAGGAAAAGGTAAATGGGAATCACATCAAAGAGTAGAAATGAGAGCCACATTTGATTTACAGGTGTCAAGGCTGATTCCCCACTGTGACACCTTGAATGCAGACAGTGGGGGCCTGCAAGGATTTTAAAAATTAACACTGGCCACTCCAGGCTTGTATTAAACACCCGAGGTCACAGCTTTTCTCTGACCTTGGATTGGTAAATGCTGCCCCCACCCAAATGCACAACCCCTTTGAGAGCCCAGGAAGGTGCACTTGGGAATTCCTCCCTCAAGCCCTTTCACGCCCCCTTCAGAGAAGAGCTGAGAAAGAAAAACAAAGGAAATCAGCTGTTGCCATCAGCTAATTAAAGGATTTTCATAAACTTCTTAGAACACAAAAATCCAATTCTGTTCTTAAAAAAGTTAAATTTTATTAATTAAAAAAACGAAGGACAATACATCCGGAAACTCAGGCTACTGCTAGATTTAAAAAAAAAAAAGAACTACAAGGACTAAGCACCAAGAATAGCTTTGAGTCAGTTTAAAGGTTAAAAGCAAACCAGAAGCATTTGAGTCAGCACCGAGAAAATCACAAGCCGTAAAGAATTAAAGAGAAATAAACCTAATCGCATCTCCCTAGCCATTTGCTGATCTACTTACGTATCCGGGGATTTAAATGAGTAATTTCCAGGTATGATGCTGATGATTTTTTTCATACTTGACCCAAGCTTCTTACAGCATAGCTGTGCCCTGTCTGCCTCTCCCCGGAGAACAACAACAGACAGAAAAAAAGGAGAGTCTTTTCTCAATTTTAAAAAAGTTTTAACCTTCCCATTGGCTTTTTTGGCCAGGTGCCCATTCACTTCCATTTACCTATGCATCGCACTGAGATTTTTTTAACTTTTTACAGGTAGAGCAATTTGAGACCAGATACTAAGAGGGATCTTATAGCTACTGGCTGGCTGGTGTCCATAAAAGGCAGCTATCCCCCACTTAATTTATCCGAAATGGATAATCCTGTATAGGAAGGAAAACCCTTATTGAAATTGAACAGATCAACTGTTGGATCAAGACCATAGGTGTGACCCAGAGAAATGGTATCATCACACTTATGGAGACCTATTGTATCAATTACAGGAAAACGGATTTTCTGAGAAAAAAAAAGACATTGCCTGTCTTCTATACTTTCTTTGAAAAGGCATCTCGTCTTGGACATTTGTTCAAACTCACAGTTTGAGTGCTTCTTGTACCTCGGTGACCAGAATGTACATTTCTAACAATTCTTCTAATAAGAAATATTTTTCTAACTCCATGAAATATTCACTCATAGAGTCTAGGGCCAGAAGGGACAATTAAATCATCTAGTTTGTGCTCTTGCATATCACAGGCGTGGTAATTTCAACCAGTTACACTTGTATTGAGCTCAATAACTTGTATTTGGATAAAGCATCTTTCAAAAAGTGCTACAGTCTGAATTTGATGCCATGAAGAGAATCCACCACTTCCTGGGGAATTTGTTCCATCAGTTAATCACTCTCAGTGTTAAAAATATCTGTTTTATTTCTCATTTTAATTGTGGTGGCTTTAGTTTCCAGCCATTGATTCTTGTTATCTGTTTCTCTGTTAAAGAGACCTGTGTTATAACTTGGCCATATATGACCCCGAATGGCAACCCATGTGTTACAAATAGACACAACGGTAGTAGTAGGATTTTATCTTTGTATTTTGTATAATTTAAAATAAAGGATAAAGAATAATAATGTAGCATGGTGTGTGATTTAACCATATCCTGTCAGCCACCCTTTTTCAATAGCAGAAACGAATGGCCTAATGGACCATTGGTAGAAATGCATCAGCCAGATCTGTGTCTGGGATGAGTTCAAGGCAGTAACAGAGCTTTTAGGATCACCACTTTGTAGTAGGTTTAGCATTTTAAAATAAGTAAAAGAATAATCACTTCTGGGCCTCAGTCTGGGCCTGTATTTCTTTGTCTTTTAACTCCAGGGATCTTTTATCTGGCTGCCTCCAAGCATTTTGCCTTTTTCCTCTTCTCCTCATCCGACTCCAAGTGCTTAAACGTCATTTGTCTTTCAAGTTCTTCCTTTCTTTTCTCGGCTTCCAATCTGGCTAATTCTAGTTTCTTTTGGACCTCACTTTCTATCATCCTAGCCTTCCTGCGTTTAACCTAGCCTAACCTGAGAGCTAGAAAGAAAAAAAAAGCTTGTGAATTCCCTTGCAGGACTTAACTACTCTGCCTCCAGGCAAAGAAGAAAAAAATCCAGCTGGTCTCAGCTTAAAAACAAAACAAAAACAAAAAATCATCCCTTGTTTTCAATTAGCCAAAAGAAGAAATAAAATCTTGAGGACTGTGCTTCTGGTTCAAATTTATCCCACCACTGCCACCATGTCAGGGTTCCCTCCCCACTCTGTACTCTGGGGTACAGATGTGGAGACCCACATGAAAGAGTCCCTAAACTTATATTCCACAAGCCAAGGTTAAAAACTTTCCCCCTATCCCCCCACCAAATATCCCCCAAGCCCTTCATCCCTTTCCTCCAGAGGCGTAAGAATAACATACAAACCAAATAGTTTAACAAGGTGAGCGCAGACCAGACCCTTGGGTTTTTAGGACAATCAAAACTGATCAGGTTTTTAAAAGTAGAAATTTATTATTAAGAAAAAAGTATCAGAATCACACTTGCAAAATCAGGATGGAAGGTAACTTTACAGGGTAATGAATGATTTCAAACACAGAGGACTCCCCTCTGGGCTTAACTTTACAGTTACGAAAAATAAGATAAAACTCCCTCTTAGCATAGGAGAAATTTACAACTTAAAACAAAAGATAATCTAATGCACTTGCTTGCTATCACATACAATTTTTGTAATTGTATATGTATCATTTCAGTAGGAGGTGGACTACCTGCGTGATCCTAGTTACCTGGTACAAGGTGAAGAAAAGAGCTCTAATATAACTGAGCAGGAATATTTTCCATGGCTCAGACAGGTACAGTAAGATAAAACCTTCCTACAGTATAGGGTTAACCAGGCTATCAAACACATGAACAACAAAATTCAGAAAAAAAGGCCCATAAAGGCAGCCCTGTGAGAAACAGGACCAATGTATGTACCTTAAAATGGGAAAAAGTGGTCACTTGCTGGAATCAAAGTGGATAGGCCCTTACTCCATAGTGGACCGCCTTAGCTGATTGGTATACTACACTGAACAAATGGAAAAACTAAAATGGGTACATGCTTCACAAATACATCTGTTTACACAAATAAAGATGTTTGAATTCTTTGCAGAAAAGGACATCTCAGAACCTGACCATGAGACGCTGCTAAACCACCACCATTCTAATCCACAGAAAAGGAGACTCCAGCGTAAGGTCTGTCTTTATCTGCTTCTAGGAACTTTTAGTGCCCAGATAATTAGAGCAATCATGGGAGAAGATGCAGCCCTCTTCATAAGCCAATATTTAAGGAATAATTCACTCCCCACCAACCAATCAACATCCTGGATAAAAACACATTGACACTCTAATGGCCGAGAAAACGAGATGTAGTAGACACCATATTAGGAGGAGTTGCTTTTGGAGCAGGAATTATGAATATTGTGGACCTGGAGGTAACTGAGAATAAGTTCCTTGTCCCAATTGCAAGATAGTCTCATTCACAAGCAGGCAGATACAAGTGTGGACTTGGTACAAAGAAGTCTGGGAAACCAAAAAATAATATGGAATATGTGGCGACAGCTGAACACCGCTTCCTGGCTTCTGTATAAGCAACAAATAGAATTAGGAAATAAAACTGCCTTGGCCATAGGAAGTGCTGAGATGTCAATTCTTAGTTTAGCATCACTTGAACATAAAATGTTTTGGGTAATACCTGGGAGTGTTTGAGTATTAAAGCATTTTTTAAAACAACAGAAGAATCCTTGTCTGACACCTACAAATATGAATGGATGCAATATGTTTCCAGCATGGTTAAGCCTGATTTGATATATTGTTAAAATTGCTCACCAACATTCTATTGAGACAGAAATATGGAAAGTTAGCCCACTTCCAAAATTGACCATGGGTTCTGGGTCAGTGGATCCCATGTGCTTCAAAAGTTAACTGGTTCTGGGTGGAGTCTGGTCACTGTTCCTCTTCCATACTCCCAGGTTCAGACCTCTGGTATCCTGTTGCCTCCTGATTCTGGAATCAGTGTCCCAGATCCCCTGAGCTCCTCTATTTGCTTACATGCACTTCCCAAGAGATCCATCCCACCATGGTCTCTCTGAGCTTCTTGTTTAACCCGTCAGGGACAGCATGGAAGGAAAGCAAGGCCAGGCAGAGGGATTTCTTAACCAGACTGTAGCAGAGTAGCCACCTGCTACAACCCTGAAGGAATTGAAATCAGACCTGGGAGAGGGCTGAAGCTGGGAGAGGGCTGCTGCTAGGAAAAGCATCAAGCCTTGGCTGGTTGGGGAACCAGCCACAGATGCGGTCACGCCCCAATCAGGGCCCAGCTGGCCCTTATTAGAGGGCAGTGGGCCAGGAGCACAAAAAAGGAGTCTCTCTCTGTCTCTAGAGGGAGAAGGATTTGACTGCTGGGAAGCTGAACCAAGTACCTAAAGTGGAACCAGGCTGGGGAAAGATCAGAGGAGCTGGGGAGCTCTGGCCTGGAAAACCCCAGGCTGCAGGCCTTGTTAAAGGCTCACCAAAGGATGCTGGGACTGCAGACAGGCAGCTAGAGACAGGAAAAGGCAGTAGTTCTTAACCCCCTTGCCGATGATGAGTGGTTTACAGACTGCAGTCTGCCCCAGGAACTGTGGGCTAGATGATGACTGGCAGTAGCCACTGAGACAAGATGGGAATAGGCGGAGGGCGGTCCCTAGGGAGGGGAGACCCAGATCTGTGAGGGTACTGCCAGGAGGAAGCACCCTGGACTGAGTGACTTTGTCCCAGCAGGACAGTGGGACACCAGTTTGCAGAGTCTGGAGATGATAATTCCCTGGGCGACCAGCAGGCGGCGTGGCAGGAGTAACTCCCATCCCGCCACACAGACTCACTCTACTCTTAAAAAGCAGCAAAGAATCCTGTGGCACCTTATAGACGTTTTGGAGCAGGAGCTTTCGTGGGTGAATACCCTCTTCCTCAGATGCATGTAATGGAAATTTCCAGGGGCAGGTATATATATGCTAGCAAGCAAGCTAGAGATAACGAGGTCAGTTCAATCAGGGAAAATCAGGCCCTGTTCTAGCAGTTGAGGTGTGAAAACCAAGAGAGGAGAAACTGGTTCTGTAGTTGGCAAGCCATTCACAGTCTTTGTTCAATCCTGAGCTGATGGTGTCAAATTTGCAGATGAACTGAAGCTCAGCAGTTTCTCTTTGAAGTCTGGTCCTGGTTTTTTTGCTGCAGGATGGCCACCTTAAGGTCTGCTATAGTGTGGCCAGGGAGGTTGAAGTGCTCTCCTACAGGTTTTTGTATATTGCCATTCCTAATGTCTGATTTGTGTCCATTTATCCTTTTCCGTAGAGACTGTCCAGTTTGGCCGATGTAGATAGCAGAGGGGCATTGCTGGCATATGATGGCGTATATTGCATTGGTGGATGTGCAGGTGAATGAACCAGTGATGGTGTGGCTGATCTGGTTAGGTCCTGTGATGGTGTCGCTGGTGTAGATATGTGGGCAGAGTTGGCATCGAGGTTTGTTGCATGGATTGGTTCCTGAGCTAGAGTTATTGTGGTGCAGTGTGCAGTTACTGGTGAGAATATGTTTCAGGTTGGCAGGTTGTCTGTGGGCAAGGACTGGCCTGCCACCCAAGGCCTGTGAAAGTGTGGGATCATTGTCCAGGATGGGTTGTAGATCCTTGATGATGCGTTGGAGGGGTTTTAGTTGGGGGCTGTATGTGATGGCCAGTGGAGTCCTGTTGGTTTCTTTCTTGGGTTTGTCTTGCAGTAGGAGGCTTCTGGGTACACGTCTGGCTCTGTTGATCTGTTTCCTTATTTCCTCGTATGGGTATTGTAGTTTTGAGAATGCTTGGTGGAGATTTTGTAGGTGTTGGTCTCTGTCTGAGGGGTTAGAGCAGATGCGGTTGTACCTCAGTGCTTGGCTGTAGACAATGGATCGTGTGATGTGCCCGGAATGGAAGCTGGAGGCATGAAGGTAGGCATAGCGGTAGGTAGGTTTTCGATATAGGGTGGTCTTAATGTGACCATCACTTATTTGCACCGTGGTGTCAAGAAAGTGGACCTCCCATGTAGATTGGTCCAGGCTGAGGTTGATGGTGGGGTGGAAGCTGTTGAAATTGTGGTGGAATTTTTCCAGAGTCTCCTTCCCATGGGTTCAGATGATGAAGATGTCATCAATGTAGCGTAGGTAGAGAAGGGGCGTGAGTGGACGAGAGCTGAGGAAGCGTTGTTCCAGGTCGGCCATAAAGATATTGGCATATTGTGGGGCCATGCGGGTGCCCATAGCAGTGCCACTGATCTGGAGATATATATTGTCATCAAATTTGAAATAGTTGTGTGTAAGTATAAAGGCACAGAGCTCAGCAGCCAGTTGTGCTGTGGCATCATCAGGGATAGTGTTCCTGACAGCTTGTATTCCATCTGTGTGTGGGATGTTTGTGTAGAGAGCCTCTACATCCATGGTGGCTAGGATGGTGTTTTCTGGGAGGTCACCAATGCATTGTAGTTTCCTCAGGAAATCAGTGGTGTCACGGAGATAGCTGGGAGTGCTATCTACTCTTAAAAGCACTCAAGAGTTTTAATAAAAAGATCCTGGTCTGATCTCACCCCTTCTGGGAGTCTGAGTTTTGGAAGGAACTGAGCCCACGCACAGTCTTTACTGTTCTATCCCTCCTTCTCTTCTGGCTTAGATGATGTGATGGGCAGCTCCCTGATCACAGCATTGTGCTGCTCCTACATAGGGGTGATAGATGTGGCAATTTCCCGCAGTATCCTGAAAAATCTGATTACATTGTGTTTAAGTCTCTTTGGCATCCATTGCATTAAAAGCAAGGGTGATGGATTATTGTGAATCTCGGGAAGTATTAGGAACTTCAGTGGACAAGAATGGACTTTTGAACAAACAGTGTGGAATGATTTCTCTGGGGAATCTCTAGGGGGAGGTGACTACAAATTTCTGCTTCTGGTTGCACAACCCCCCCGCCTTTTGAAGCTACTCCCTGAGGAAATGACCATTCCCTGCTGATTACTTCTTCCCAGAATCTGAAGATCAAAGCCTCACGCTGTAAAAAGGAACGACTAAGATATTCATGCAGATTCTTGTTCTGAGCTAAAGCTGCTCTGAACTTGTTACCACAGAAAAAGTCCTAGATGGAGTTTGAAGGACTGAGGTGAGGTGATCGCTGGTTGGCTCATTAGCATCTGTGTAGGTTCTTTTATTGTTTTAAGATGTTTCCTCTGTAATGATTTCACCTGAACAATAAATGTGCCTGCTTAGAAAGGGCTGTGTGGTAATGTATGACTGGGCATTTACAGGCCTTTTAGGTCTTGCTGGGAATAACACAAGATAGTCTGGGGATTTTGAAGGCTGGAGAAACCCAGATCAGGAGGGACAGATATTTTGAAGAGGGGTGTCTTTCCCTTGAAAAACTAGTCAATTTCTATAAGTTATTATTAAAAGTTTTAATCTTGTACTGGAGCTGTACTGATGTGAAAAACAGCTGTTCAATAAGGGCTTTTTCTAACATTTGAGTTGTGACCCCCTCAATCTGGACAGGCTAATCGCAGTTCTGCTTCCCTTTATTTGTACAATCAGAAAAACAACATTTACTGAACCCTGCATTCAATACTAAAGTGATTTTTGACCCAACAGCAGCCAACACTGATCACTTTGGCAACACAACTCTGTCTGCTGGATCCCTAGGCAGAGTAAGGGCTGTTCATGTAAACACAGTCTAGTCCTGAAGCCTTTTTCCTCCAGCTCAAGGGAGAGCTCATTCAGACTTTGCTTACTGTAGTAAAAATTCCCCAGCACCTCTGCTGCTGCCTCTGAGCATGCACACTGCTGCTCCAGTCAAGGGGTCCAGAGCAATGCAAGAACTCGGAGGAGACAGATGTCCTATGTCTATGCCAACACTTTGTCTCTCATCTTTCTTATCTCTCTCCATTTAGCGTTAGTCTAGGAAGAGTCTGTCTACAGTGCTGTGGGACTGTGACCAAAAAGACAGATAAAAGCAACCCCTTAAAGAGCCAGACCCTGGTTTGCCAGGTGTAGGTGGGGCTGATCACACTGTATGCTGTGTCTGTGTTTCTTTAGGCTGAGGTTGCAAGTTTGAGTCAGCACAGGAGTCAGAAGCAGCACTGCCAAACTTTGCTGTCTTTTTCTGTCTCTTTTCATGCATGTTTCTCTTGTTTCAGGATTAGACTCCAACAACAGCAGGTCATGGCTAACAAAACTGATATTTTTCCTAAGATTATCTTTAAGACCATTAAAAAAAAACCTCTAAACAGAGATTTTGCATATGAAAGTCTCTATATATCTAAAAGGAAAGGGAATAAGGGAAATTGTTGCAATGAAATCCTTCTTTAACACATTATTGTAAATATATCTGAACTGTTTTGGTTTGTATGTTTCTTTTTCTGGGACTTTAATAAAAAGTTAAAAAAGAAATTCAATGATGGATGTTATAATAAGTCAGCAGCAATAAATGGACATGAAACCCATGACCTCAGTCAATTGTTTAATGTAACAGTGAAAAACGGTTACTAACACAACTTGTCTTTTGTAAAAAAAAATAGTTAGATGATAGAAATTCTTCTATTAAAATCTATGATCTGAGTCCATGACACATGGACTGAAGACCTCCAGAACTCAACTAATATGTGTTTGAGAGGTTTCTGAGGTTTAATGTCTGCTAAGGAAATTAAGGCACAGAGAGAAAGTCAGTTTGATATTTTTATCATATTTACTCATGAAGGCAGAGAATGGAATATTGTGATTCTATGAAACTGCATTTCCATAATGTGCTCCACAATGAGCCAGATTTTTATCACTATTTCAACACCTTAAGGGTTTTCCTGGAGCACCTAACATACACTGAAATCAATGCATAGATGCTTTTGAAAATCCCACTGAGTATCTAAATACCTTTAAAATTCTAACCCAACATGACAGCCCAGCTAGTGTGACTAATATATTCCAGGGAGCCTGATCCCCAGCTAATGTAAATCACCATAGCCCCACTGCAGTCAATGCAACACATTCCCACCTGGTGTAAATCATTGTAGTTCTATTCAAGTGAATGGATCACAGTGAAAATGTATGTCTAATGAAGTTCATGGTTTTGCAACTATTTACACCACCTGTGCACCTGGCTTAAAAGGAACAAGGCAGGTGATAATCAGATTCACACTTGTAAAAATTACTTTTTTTGGTGAATGGAAAGATTCTCTTCATGGCCACTTTGACCTCCTTATTGCGCAGACTGTAGATCACAGGGTTCAAGGTGGGAGTGACTAGGGTGTACATTATGGCCACTTTCTTGTTTTTATCCAATGTGTTACTGGAGATCGGCTGGATATAGATGTAGATTATGGTGGAGTAATACAAGGTGACCACAAGCAGGTGGGAGGAGCAGATGGAGAAGGCTCTCTGCTTCCCTTTGGAGCTCTGAATTTTCAGGATGGTGATAATAATGAAGCTATAGGACACGGTAGTCATAAGGAAGTTCCCCATGGCCAGGAAGATGTCAGCCATGAACATCATGGATTCGTTGACATAGGTGGAGCTGCAGGACAGCACCAGTATTGTTGGGAACGCACAGAACAAAAGCTGGATTAAGTTGGGCCTGCAAAAATCAAGGCGTAGCACAAGCAATATGTTGACAAACAAATTGATGATACCCACAGCCCAGAGACTGACTGTTAAATGGATACAAATAGATACAAATTTTTGGTCACGTGTTGCATCAGAAACTACAGCAATATGAAAAACAAAGAAACAAAGAAAAATGAGGAGTCCTTGTGGCACCTTAGAGACAAACAAATTTATTTGAGCATAAGCTTTCGGGGGCTATAACCCACCTCTGGATATAGCATGGTTGCAGTATATATGACACGTACAATATAGAAAAAATAAAAAAACACACCCATAAATTATAATAAGTCAGCAGCAATAAATGGACATGAAACCCATGACCTCAGTGAATTGTTTACTGTTGTAACAGTGAACAACGGTTTGATTAATATTTTATATATTGTTGGGATTGAGAACATTACATTACTAACAAAATTTGTCTTTTGAAAAAAAAATAGTTAGATGATAGAAATTCTTCTATTAAAATCTCTGATCTGAGTCCATGACACATGGATTGGAGACCTGCAGAGCTCAACTACTATGTGTTTGAAAGGTTTCTGGGGTTTAATGTCTGCTAAGGAAATAAGAGAAAAAGTCAGTTTGATATCTCTTATCATATTTACTCATGGAGGTGGAGAATGGATTATTGTGATTCTATGAAACTGCATTTTCCATAATGTGCTCCACAATGAGCCAGATTTTTATCATTATTTCAGCACCTAAAGGGTTTTCCTGGAGCACCTAACATGCACTGAAATCAACGCATACGTGCTTTTGAAAATCCCACTGAGTATCTAAATACCTTTAAAATTCTAACCCAACATGACAGCCCAGCTAGTGTGACTAGTATATTCCATGGTGCCTGATCTCCAGCTATTGTAAATCACCATAGCCCCACTGCAGTCAATTCAACAAATTCCCACCTGGTGTAAATCGTTGTAGTTCTATTCAAGTGAATGGACCACAGTGAAAATTTATGTCTAATGAAGTTCATAGTTTTGCAACTATTTACACCACCTGTGCATCTGGCTTAAAAGGAACAAGGCAAGTGATAATCAGATTCACACTTGGAAAAATTAACTTTTTTTGGTGAATGGAAAGATTCTCTTCATGGCCACTTTGACCTCCTTATTGCGCAGACTGTAGATCACAGGGTTCAGGGTGGGAGTGACTAGGGTGTACATTATGGCCACCTTCTTGTTTTTATCCAGTGAGTTACTAGAGGTTGGCTGGATGTAGGTGTATATTATGGTGGAGTAGTACAAGGTGACCACAAGCAGGTGGGAGGAGCAGGTGGAGAAGGCTCTCTGCTTCCCTTTGGAGCTCTGGATTTTCAGGATGGTGATAATAATGAAGCTATAGGACACGGTAGTCAGAAGAAAGTTCCCCATGGCCAGGAAGATGTCAGCCATGAACATCATGATTTCGTTGACATAGGTTGAGCTGCAGGACAGTGCCAGTAGTGTTGGAAACTCACAAAAGAAATGCTGGATTAGGTTGTGCCTGCAAAAATCCAGTCGTAGCACAAGCAATATGTTGACAAATGAATTGATGGTACCCACAGCCCAGACACTGACTGTTAAATGGATACAAAGTTCCTTGTTCATGAGTTTTACATAATGCAGAGGGTGGCAAATGGCTACATACCGGTCATATGACATGACAGTGAGCAGCAGAAGCTCCGTCCCCAGTGATGATGTTAAGACAAAGAGCTGGATGATGCAGCCTCCAAAGGAGATGGTTTTCTTCTCCTGCATCAGGTTTTCCAGTATTTTAGGTACAACCGAGGAGGTGCACAAAATATCAACCAGGGATAAATTGGCAATGAAGAAGTACATAGGAGTGTGGAGAGGTGGGTGGATGACAATAGCCACTATGATCAGGGAATTGCCCATGACGACAGCTATATAAAGGCACAGGAACAGCCCAAAGAACAGCCCCTGGTGGTGAGGATGGTCAAAGAGCCCCTGCATGATGAACTCAGTCACTCTGGTGTGGTTACTATGTTCCATTGCCTGACTGTTCCTTCTATAGCAACAAAGGTCAAAGTTTTGGTCAAGTATTGCATCAGAAACTACAGCAATATAAAAAACAAAACAAAACAGGAGTCCTTGTGGCACCTCAGAGACTAACCAATTTATTTGGGCATAAGCGTTCGTGGGCTATACCCCACTCCTGGATATAGGATGCTTTCAGTATATATCCTACATACAATATAGAAAAAATACAAAAAAACCCATAAATTTGTTAGCCTCTTGGGTGCCACAAGTACTCCTCATTGTTTTTGCTGATATAGACTAACACGGCTACCCCTATGGAAGCTACAGCAATATGTCAACTAAAGCATGGGGTGTGTGTGTGTATTGGATAGATAGATAGATAGATAGATAGATAGATAGATAGATAGATTAGATGGGTTGTATGGGGATAGATAGATAGATCTCTTGTCATACTGTAAACACTTAACAGAGCATATAAACTAACTAAACTACATTAAAATATATTAGCACAATAATCTATCTCAGCTGCTGAATCCATATTCTCCCAACATTTGAGTGGAGAAGGGAGAACATAAAACACTTGATGTGCTCAAATACAGGCGCATGAAGTCATTTGGGCTGTTTACAAAAACTGCATGTGATAGGAGTTCACAGTATGATCTTAAAAATCATTCATACACCTATAGTCTTATTAATAACCAAGATTCCACTTTGCAATCTAATTTCACAAATTATATCTGTTGCAATATAGGATGGTTTCAGTTCATATCACACATACAATATTAAAAAAATACAAAAACATAACATAATATATATGTTTAGGTGAAATCAGGATGTACAAAAGTAAAAACTTGATTCCGATTTAACTCGTGCTAATGTAAATTAGACATAACTCCATTTCCGTCAATGGGGGTGATTCTCCATTCACTGGAATTACACTGGTATAAAATTTGTGTAAAGGGGTTGGGACTAGTGCTCTCCAATATATGTGTGTGTGTGTGTGTGGTTTTTTAAAGTCATCCATTGTGTTACATTTTAAATTCAATTGCATGCTTTTGAGGGCACAGACTATAAGTAGTCAATCTTCCACATCTCAGATCAGTGTTATAATATTATATCTCCATTAAGTTAATCTCAGCTACGATTAAATACAGAGGAGCTTTCCTGATGTATATGAATTTACATCAGATTTCTGTTGGTCAAACTGATATCAACATTTGGTCCTATATTCATAAACAAGTGGTGGAAATATGTATTCCTGCAAAGAACTTTTAGCCAAATAAAAAAAAAGACCATAGAAATTAAATTTAGCTCAATTTTCCAATGAGTGTAAATGAATTAATCATTCAACTCAATGAATTTCACAAGGTCTTTTAGAAACTTTGAAATGCCAGCCTAAAAAGGTCACAAAGCTTCATTTAGAAACAAGGATTATAGGAATGGACAAAAGCAAATGAGCAAGAAGAATATTCTCACCTCTCATTCAATCCTCCAATACAATGGATCTAGTTGTAATTTAAATGCAGAGACTGGATCATGACTCATTCATCTTCATATATAGCAGCCTTGTGTTGGGAGATCTTGCATCCCTTGTGAATCTGGACAAAAGTTAACTCTCAAACAAGGCCTCAAAGGAGAAGGTAAATGGGAGTCACCTAAGTCTGTATGAATAAACTTTCCACATTAAGTTGGCAAAATCCCTTTAGCTCTTAAGTCCAAATGTCCCTTCTACTGAATTGTTCAGGAGAAAGCATTTTTTCCATCAATGCATTTCTTTCTGAAGATAGTGCTACCCTTTGAGAAAGATTCCATATTAATCAGGGAAGGTCAGTGGATAAAATCTCAGCGCAAAATCCTGGCCCCATTAATGGGAGCTAATGGGAAGGCTGACCTTGGCTTCAGTGGGGTCTGGATTTCACACTCAGACTTCTGCTATCAGTGATCCTTAGTCCGGAATCATCTGAGTTCACTCGCTGTGTTAAATGCCTCTATGTCTTCACTAATATAATTATCAGGCCAACTTCTGAGAACTTTGATTAGTGTCTTCTCTGTTGGTCCTGTAAAGTCGATGGAGTAGCTCTTCATCGGGTGTAAATCAGCATAGCTCCATCACAGTCAATGATATATATAGAAAGCTAGTGGAAATCAGGCTTGTTTCAACAAAGTCAACAGGCCAGATTCCCAACTGAATGAACCAACCTATCTGCATCAAGGTAAATAGTGTTAACGAGCAAAGCTCGGTTGATTTTGCTCTGTTTTACAACACTTGAGGATTGAATGGAGCTACACAGGTGTTACTCCACTCAATCTCTGAAGGTAGTGCTGTTGATAATATGTGAATGAGAGCCAAATCTGAGTCACAGAATAATCCTGTGTAGGAAAAAAAAACATATTGAATTTCAGATGAGAGAGATATTTCAGGGGTGGTAGTTACATAGGGGAAAATCTTTTAAATTATATAGACCCCATTACCACTAAGCCCTTAAGCATGTGCTTGGTTTTCAGCTTATGAGTCATCTTATTGACTTCAATCGAGTACTCACATGCTTAAAAGAGAAGCAAATAAACTCTTGGATCAGGGCTACAACTGTGATCCAAAGTTTTGGTATCACCATACTTATGGAAATCCATTGTGTCAATTAGGCAAAATTGATCTTCAGAAAAAAAAATACATAGACTTTCATTAATATTTTTTTTAACTGAAGTTCCCTGACTGTCCCCAGGTCAAATTGATTGTTTGGCTTAATAATTTCACTAGTAGTTGTCCCAGCTGATTGACAGGAAAAGGTAGTACTGTATATCATCTGTAATGGAGATTGCAATAAATTGTGGTATTCTTCAGACTTATTTTGAATAAGTAGAGATTTTCTTTTTATCTTTACTTTATAAGAGATCCATGCTTGACTTCTACATCACTACAGAGTCATGGTCCCAGGCCTGTCATTACGGCTGTAATCAACGATTATAGATGAATAGATTAAAAGGTCAGAAGGGATCACTGTGATCACCTATTCTGACCTTTTGTATAGCACAGGTCAGAGAACTTCCTTGAACTAATCCCTAGAGCAGATGTTTTAGGGAAAAATATCTACTCTTGAGTTAAAAATTGTCGGTGGTGGTGAATCCACCACAACCCTAGGGGCTGTCTCTTACTGTGTTTCTGTACTATGGATACTACAAAAGAGTCCTGATCTCAGGTAGAGGCTTTAGGTGCAACAATAATAATAATAATAATAATAATAATAATAATAACAATAATAATAATAATAATAAATAATAAATAATATAATGAGATGATCAATGTGTTCATATTTATCATTCTAATTTCACAGAAGCTGCCTCTGTCTGAATTTGTTTTCCTAATTGACCTCCACATATTGGACTGAAGCAGAAATTATTTCAGAGAAGTTCTCTGTACTGTGTTATCTAAGTCAGAATAGATGATCCCTGTGCTCATTTCTGGGTTTAATCATCTATAAATCTATTAATTATTATCTCCATCTATCCAGTGCCTCTTCTGTCTCATTCCTTCTCCTTTGCTGCTCTCCTGTGATCTCATAAAGTAAACAAAATTTCTTTTCTATCATCTGCATGCTCCATCTTTTTTTCTTCACTCTTACCTTATGGCCGCGTATTTGCCAGTGATAATTCCAGAACACCAGCGCCTTTGGGCACTCTGAACTTTTACTGGATCACAGTGTCCCAGGCCAGAGGCCACCTCAGATATTTACCTTTTTATTATTAATCCTCCAGCAAGCACAAGCCACAGACCACAATCCTGGTAACCCTGAGGCCAATGGGAGCTTGGCTTTGCTCTCCGGTTGGGGGGGGTCATGTTTGGGGCCCATTGTTTGGGATTGCAGTGTCTGTCCAGGTAGCTAAAGGTTTCAGAGCACAGCACTGTCCCAACTCTCCACAGCCAGTAAGGTAGGGAAAGAGCTTTATCTTCATTCCAAAGGGAGGGGAGCTGAGGCACAAATGGCTAATTCCTCAGACTCTACAACGCCACCTTTCGAGGTGCTGTGGTACCTTGGAGCCTGACAAGAATTAACAATTTAGTGTCACAACACCCTGAGAGGAAAAAAGGAGCCATTATCCCTATTTCACAGATGGGGAAACTGAGTCACCATGCAGCTTAAGTGACATGCAGTCACACAAGTAGCCGTGGGGCCCATTGACTTGGATGGATCTATGGCTCCTTTACATCAGCTGGGAATATTGCTCTTTGACTTCAGTGATGTGATGGTTGATTGACACCAGCTGAGTAACAGTCTCATTGACTCCAATGGAGCTGTGGCTGATTTATTCCACTTGAGTATCTGGACCATTTACTCCAGTGGAGCTAGGTCTGGTTGATATCAGCTGGGGATTTGACCTATCGGACTCCAATGGAGCTGTGGCTGATTTACACCAACTGGAAATCAGGCTCCATTCACTCCAATGTAGCTACAGTCAATTTACACCAGTTGGGGAACTGGTCCCACTGAATCCAGTGGACCAAATGCTGATTTACACTAGCTTGCGATATGGCCCACAAGGATGAAGGTTGAGCTTTTCTAACCTTCCTAATAGATTTGGACACACAATTCCCATCAATTGTAGGTTGAAATCATGGCTCATTGTCCCGGAATCTGGGACAAAGCCAGGAACTGAGCTGAGATTTCTGAGTTCAGTCCAGTGCCTGAAACATGAGATGGGCTTCATCTCCATGCTGCAATGGCTGGGCAAGTGGCTCTGGCCTGTGCTATGGGCTTTGGCCATACAGGGACCAGATTTTAAAGGGATTTAGGGGCCTAGTGGGAATTTCTGAAGCTCCCGGGCCTTTCAAACTCATTTATTTCAGTGGATGTTAGGTGCTTATGTACTTTTCAAAATCTCATTAGGTGCCTAAATACCTTTACAAATCTGACCCTAACTTTACACCACAGAGCCTATGCCCACAGATGTCATACACTGAGCAGGGGTGGCAGAGCCTTCCCAGAAGCCGGGGAGCCAGGGGCCCCCAACCCCTCTGTGGCTCCACCTCTCCTCTCATCTTCCTTATGAGGCCCTGCCCCCTGGCCAAGACAGCAGTATGAGCCTAGCCCAGGCAGCTCTGGGGAACCACGTATCCTCCACTGTCTGGGGTGGGGGGAGCCCGAGAGCTTCCTGCAGCCCATGTCCTCTTTCTTCCAGGCTCCTCACCCCGGGCAGGAGGAGGGTCTACAGCTCTTCACAGCTGCCTGGGCAGCTCTTACCCCAACCCAGCTCCGGCTGGGGGGTGGGGCCTAGGAGCAGCAGCCCAGCCATGGTAAGAGATGTCTGAGCAGCTGTGTGGAGCTGCAGATTCTCCACTTGCCCTGGGTGGGGAGTCCAGGGGGTGGGGTCTGCAGCTCCCTACAGCTGCCTGGGCTCCTCAACTGGGCTCCAGCTGCCAGCCTGTCCAGGGGGAGGGGGGCAGGAATTTGGGAAGAAGAGGTGGGGTGGGTTCCAAGGCAAAACGTGCGAGGGCCTTGGCTCCCTGTCCCCCCTCATCCCTCCTGCCCATTCCAGTGCCCCTGACACTGAGAGTTTTGTCAGCACAGCTTTGCTGGTCAGGGGTGTGGAGTTTTTAAGCGTATACCTGATCTTAGAGAAAATGTGATAAAATATGTGTTGAAAACATTATTTTAGCCTGGAGCACCCTGACCATAAATGAAAAGTGTAACCCCCCTTTCCTCCCACATGAAGAGATTTAGGAAGGTTTGTGTACATATTAATTCACTGACACATTGATTTGTGGCCAAACATTTTCAGAATTCGATGACTCAGGCTAAAAATAATAATTAGGCTGAGATTTTCAATGGAGCCAAAAGGAATTAGACACCTGATGTCGATGGAGTTTGACCATCTAATTTCTATAATCTCCTTTCAAAATGCCAGATGTAGTTCTTCTGTGGCATTGCCATAGATCGCAAAGGTGTGTGTGTGTGTGCGTTTCACTGCTGGACCCTGCTGGAAGGAATGGGTATGTTTTTGTTTTGTGTCTTTGCTGCTGCCCCTGCTGGAGTGTACGAGCTCTGCTTAGTGTGTATGCATGTTCAGGTATTTAGCTGTTGTCCTCCATTGAAATCCTGAGCAGTGAGTCTTTGTCATAAACAGATAGCTAAGGGTTAATCTCTCTTTCACCTGAAGCACCTGACCACAGGACCAATCAGGAAACCGGATTTTTTCAACTCTGGGTGGAGGGAAGTTTGTGTCTGAGTCTTTGTCTTCTGTCTGCCTGCTTTCTCTGAGCTTTGGAGAAGTAGTTTCTGCTTTCTAATCTTCTGTTTCTAAGTGTAAGGACAAAGAGATCAGATAGTAAGTTATATGGTTTCTTTTTTTTGGTATTTGCATGAATATAAGTGCTGGAGTGCTTTGATTTGTATGCTTTTTGAATAAGGCTGTTTATTCATATTTCTTTTAAGCAATTAACCCTGTATTTTGTCACCTTAATACAGAGAGACCATTTGTATGTATTTTTCTTTCTTTTTTATGTAAAGCTTTCTTTTAAGACCTGTTGGAGTTTTTCTTTACTTCAGGGAAATTGAGTCTGTACTCACCAGGGAATTGGTGGGAGGAAGAAATCAGGGGGAGATCTGTATGTGTTGGATTTGCCAGCCTGATTTTGCATTCCCTCTGGGTGAAGAGGAAAGTGCTTTTGTTTCCAGGACTGGGAACGGAGAGGGGGAGTCACTCTGTTTGGATTCACAGAGCTTGTGTCTGTGTATCTCTCCAGGAGCACCTGGAGGGGGGAAGGGAAAAAGGATTATTTCCCATTGTTGTGAGACTCAAGGGATTTGGGTCTTGGGGTCCCCAGGGAAGGTTTTTCAGGGGGACCAGAGTGCCCCAAAACACTCTAATTTTTTGGGTGGTGGCAGCAAGTACCAGGTCCAAGCTGGTAACCAAGCTTGGAGGTTTTCATGCCAATCCTCATATTTTGGACGCTAAGGTCCAAATCTGGGATAAGGTTTATGATATGGTGTTAGCGGTGGGATGATAGACAGAATCCAGAAGCCAGTAGGAATATTATATTTTTCTTTTCTCTGCTAAGGGCTTTTTAGCAGAGAGAAAGAGTTGGTTTTAAAAGGGAACCAAAGAGAATTTTTTTTCTGCTCTCTCTGGCAGTTTGTGGCTTGCATCTTAAGCAAGAAACCATTAAGGTGCTATTAAGAGTCTTTTGTCACACAATAGCACTCCCATTGAGAGTCATTACCAGCACTATATACATGCAAATAAAGTGGTTTTTCAGGTTTACTTAACATTGAAGATTAGCTAAAGGCTCTGTTGCTAGGCAGACTTCAGGAGGCAACAGAGCCTGCAGTTCAGAATATAACCACCGGAGGGCACCCCAACACAAGAAAACTGGAACCATGACTTCTAAGGCAAAAATCGAGGCCGAAGAACAAGTCAGAGAAGCTGAACACAGGCGACAACTGGAAATAAAACAAACAGAGATGGAAATAAGAGAGAGAGAAAGAGAGGCAGCCTACCAAAGAGAACAGTCAGCCAAAGAGGCGGACCACCGCCGAGACATGGAAAAACAACAAAAAGAAAGGAAAAAACAACAAAAAGAAAATGAAGAAAAGGAAAAACAGAGAAAACATGAACTAGACTTGGCAAAAGCTGGGCTGCATGTGCCAGCCAACCCTAACAACCCGGCGCCAATTATTGCTCCACAGCACAGGAAATTTCCCACCTACAAGGCAGGGGATGACACCGAGGCCTTCTTGAAAAATTTTGAAAGAGCCTGTCTTGGGTACAGCATCCCCGAACAACAGTACATGGTAGAATTAAGGTCACAGCTCAGTGGATCTTTAGCAGAGGTGGCAGCTGAAATGCCTAAGCAGCAAATGAATGACTATAAACTTTTTCAAACCAAGGCCAGATACAGAATGGGGATAACCCCAGATCATGCCCGTCGGCGCTTCAGAACCCAAAAGTGGAAACCAGATGTGTCATTTCCCAAACACGCCTACTACGTTGCAAAAAATTATGAGGCCTGGATTACAGGACACAACGTTCAAACCTTGGAAGAACTGCACCTCCTCATACAAATGGAGCAGTTCTTGGATGGTGTTCCTGAAGACATCACACGGTACATACAAGACGGAAAGCCCAAAGATCTCGCTGAGGCGGGGGAGATTGGAGCCAAATGGATGGAAGTGGCAGAAAGCAAGAAAGCTACTGTCAAGGGGAACGAATACCCCAGGGGGCACACCGACCATAAACCCTACAACCGAGGACAGCCAAAGACCCCACATACAACCCAAGTAAAACCACAGACGCCCTACTCTTCCACCTCACCAGTCTCCAGTAACTCACCTCGGCCCAGTGACCCATCAGATGGAAGATGCTTTAAGTGTAACGAACTGGGACATATCAAGGCCAACTGTCCAAAGAACACCATGCGAGTGCAATTCATTACACCACCATCACACCAAAGATCCCCAGGCCTGGATGCCTCTCAAATACCCTTGGAGCGAAGGGAAAATTTGAGAGTGGGCGGAAAGAAGGTTACTGCGTGGAGAGACACGGGGGCACAAGTGTCAGCTATCCACCAATCCTTCGTTGACCCCAAATTCATCAACCCAAAGGCCAAAGTTACAATTTACCCCTTCATGTCACAAGCTGTAGACTTGCCTACAGCTCAACTGCCTGTCCAGTACAAAGGCTGGTCAGGAATGTGGACTTTTGCAGTCTATGACAATTATCCTATCCCCATGCTACTGGGGGAAGACTTGGCCAACCAGGTGAGGCGGGCCAAGAGAGTGGGAATGGTTACACGTAGCCAAACCAGGCAAGCTTCCAGACCCATTCCTGTTCCTGAACCGTCCACAGACGCCCCGTCTGGGTTACCAGAGACCCAGACAGAGGTAGTGGACCCGGATTCCATGCCAACCACTGAAACAGCCACAGCACCTCCAGTCCCAGGCCCGGAACTGGAACAGCAACCAGCACCAGCAAGTGCAACCACATCTTCAAACTCAAAGCCAGAGGGCGCCAGCGAGCCAAAACTGGCAGAAACAACAGACAGCCATACCCAAAAGGCTCAGCCAGAGCCTGAAATAACCTCAGGTGCACCAGCGGAGAGCGGTTCACCAGCACCGGAAACAACCCCATCACCTACATTGCTTCCAGAGGGACCAAGCCCAAGTCCACAGTCTGAGGAAGAACTGGTGACCCCAGCCTCAAGGGAGCAGTTCCAGACTGAGCAGGAAGCAGATGACAGCCTTCAGAAAGCTTGGGCGGCGGCACGGAGCACCCCACCGCCTCTCAGCTCTTCTAATCGATCCCAGTTTGTTATAGACCAAGGACCTTTATACAAGGAAATTCTTTCTGGTGGACACCGGGAAGAATGGCAGCCGCAAAAACAGTTGGTGGTTCCAACTAAGTACCGGGGGAAGCTCTTAAGCTTAGCCCATGATCATCCCAGTGGCCATGCTGGGGTGAACAGAACCAAAGACAGGTTGGGGAAGTCCTTCCACTGGGAGGGGATGGGCGAGGACGTTGCCAAGTATGTCCGGTCTTGTGAGGTGTGCCAAAAAGTGGGAAAGCCTCACAAGACTGGACATACTTGGCAACGTCCTCGCCCATCCCCTCCCAGTGGAAGGACTTCCCCAACCTGTCTTTGGTTCTTTTCACCCCAGCATGGCCACTGGGATGATCATGGGCTAAGCTTAAGAGCTTCCCCCAGTACTTAGTTGGAACCACCAACTGTTTTTGCGGCTGCCATTCTTCCCGGTGTCCACCAGAAAGAATTTCCTTGTATAAAGGTCCTTGGTCTATGACAAACCGGGATCGATTAGAAGAGCTGAGAGGCGGTGGGGTGCTCCGTGCCGCCGCCCAAGCTTTCTGAAGGCTGTCATCTGCTTCCTGCTCAGTCTGGAACTGTTCCCTTGAGGCTGGGGTCACCAGTTCTTCCTCAGACTGTGGACTTGGGCTTGGTCCCTCTGGAAGCAATGTAGGTGATGGGGTTGTTTCCGGTGCTGGTGAACCGCTCTCCGCTGGTGCACCTGAGGTTATTTCAGGCTCTGGCTGAGCCTTTTGGGTATGGCTGTCTGTTGTTTCTGCCAGTTTTGGCTCGCTGGCACCCTCTGGCTTTGAGTTTGAAGATGTGGTTGCACTTGCTGGTGCTGGTTGCTGTTCCAGTTCCGGGCCTGGGACTGGAGGTGCTGTGGCTGTTTCAGTGGTTGGCATGGAATCCGGGTCCACTACCTCTGTCTGGGTCTCTGGTAACCCAGACGGGGCGTCTGTGGACGGTTCAGGAACAGGAATGGGTCTGGAAGCTTGCCTGGTTTGGCTACGTGTAACCATTCCCACTCTCTTGGCCCGCTTCACCTGGTTGGCCAAGTCTTCCTCCAGTAGCATGGGGATAGGATAATTGTCATAGACTGCAAAAGTCCACATTCCTGACCAGCCTTTGTACTGGACAGGCAGTTGAGCTGTAGGCAAGTCTACAGCTTGTGACATGAAGGGGTAAATTGTAACTTTGGCCTTTGGGTTGATGAATTTGGGGTCAACGAAGGATTGGTGGATAGCTGACACTTGTGCCCCCGTGTCTCTCCACGCAGTAACCTTCTTTCCGCCCACTCTCAAATTTTCCCTTCGCTCCAAGGGTATTTGAGAGGCATCCAGGCCTGGGGATCTTTGGTGTGATGGTGGTGTAATGAATTGCACTCGCATGGTGTTCTTTGGACAGTTGGCCTTGATATGTCCCAGTTCGTTACACTTAAAGCATCTTCCATCTGATGGGTCACTGGGCCGAGGTGAGTTACTGGAGACTGGTGAGGTGGAAGAGTAGGGCGTCTGTGGTTTTACTTGGGTTGTATGTGGGGTCTTTGACTGTCCTCGGTTGTAGGGTTTATGATCGGTGTGCCCCCTGGGGTATTCGTTCCCCTTGACAGTAGCTTTCTTGCTTTCTGCCACTTCCATCCTGATAGCCTTAGAGCCTGGATCTAAGGAACTGCGCTCCTGCTATAGCACTGATAACAACTATGTAGACATTTGGGCTCAGGATCTGAAGCCCATCCCCTCCCCAGGCTTCAGAACCCGAGCTCCAGCCTGACATGCTGTTTTTAGTGCCGTAACATGAGCCTTGTGGGCCCAGGTCTGCAGATCCAGGCTGTGAGACTGGCTGTTAAAACGCAGTGCAGGTGTACTCTTCAGGGTGGCCAGATGTCCCGATTTTTGGATCTTTTTCTTATATAGGCTCCTATTACCCCCCACCCCCTGTCCCGATTTTTCACATTTGGTGTCTGGTCACCCTAGTACTCTCCTTGGCCAGTGCTGCAGACTAGTGTGCCAACAGGACCATGTGCATGCACACCCAGGACTGGAATACTGTGGTGGGCAGAGCTGCAAGTCACAGCTCTGCTGCATTGAGAGCTCTGTGTGGGCAAGGAAGTGAGAGGGGCAGGGCTAAATCTGACTATTTGTCAGCCTTGTGTTTAGGGCAGGTCAGCCAGGAAAGAGGAGTTGTAACTCATGATTATGATTATTGGCAGTGCTGGGAAGTGGCTTGGGGCCAGGAATAGTAGAGGTATTACATAACAGAACTGATGTACATCAGCACAGCTGTGAAGGCATCCAAGGACTGGGAAAACAGAGGGCTATGTGTCAGGACTAAGGGGCACTGGCAGAGCTGGGGGGTGTGGGCAGGACAGCAAAGCCTGTCACAATCCAGGTACGTTGGCTGATCTGTCACTGAGGCCTAGACAGCTGGAATTGCCTTTCACTCACTGTACTTGGGCCCTGCTGCCTCAGCTAACCCAGTGGGAATCTATGGTTTGTTTACATGTCAGTTTCACTGCACTCCACACACCAGCCCACTACATCCCCTAGCTAGGTGAGAGTCTGGTGGAATTTATGAATGAAGGGATCCACCCTTCACAGGAGCTGGTCAAACTGGTTTGACCTCTTTCACTTTACACATCAGGGGGCTTCTTGCCATAGGAACAAACTTTCCCCTTCCTTTGTCTAACTTTAATCAGCGGCTCTGACTTTCTTTTCTAATCAGCCCCAATGGGACTGCTGTCGCAACCTGCATTTCCCAACAGTGTTTCCATTCTAATATCCTCCATGGGACCCATTAACATGAAAAGTAACTTTGTTTCTGGCACTGGCCCTTAATTCCTTGAGATGTTTGTCAGATCTCCAGGCAGTGCCCAGGTCTCAGCTTAGCAAAACATTTCTCAGAGTGCTGATTAAGACATGAGGAGTTATAATAACCTGTGTGTCCTCCTGTAAATCCCTACAGAGCTGCTGCCTAGTTGGAGAGATTTCTCTTTAGTAGCTGTGTTACAAATGAGCACATAATGAAGCAGGAGTTCTTTTTAACTGATTATTATTTTTATCCTAAGCAAGAATCAATGAAATTAACATGTTTCAGATGACACTGGTCAGGGTTCCTTCATGCTGGGGATCTGTCACTGCAGATCTGCTATCAGACCTATAGAAACAGCTGCATCCTTACAGACAAGCACTTTACAGCCTATGGACAGACTGTTCATTGCCACTTGTCTGGTCAGCCACCAGGGACTGAGATACCTCCTATTACAGTTTATCCCCTTGCCACTGATGCCCTTAGCAGAGTGTCACAGTCATACTGCAAGCCCCTTGTCAGCTTCAATTCCCACCTGCTTTGCCTGTGAAATTAGCTGCACACAGAGTCAGGATGAATATCCTTTAGTTACCAATAATCATGATAGATATTTTTAAATTACCTTTAGTGTCCATGACTGAGAAATGTCATAGAATCATAGGAGATTAGGGTTGGAGGAGACCTCAGGAGGTCATCTAGTCCAACCCCCTGCTCAAAGCAGGGCCAACACCAACTAAATCATCCCAGCCAGGGCATTGAAAACCAATAAGGAAATGTCAGAAGCCTCTGATCACTGAAGTCCATTTCCCACAGGGATGGACCAATTAGCAGCAGATAGATAGATAGATAGATAGATAGATAGATAGATAGATAGATAGATAGAAGCAGGTGGATGTAAACACCATTAGACAAGTGGACAGAGAGATGATTAGACAGATGAACAGATGACATTGCAGATTGACAGAAGTGCAGATGGGCAATTAGAAATGCATGTGGATAGATAATTGAATGGATAAAGTGCAGGGGGAGGAAAAATGGAGAGATATCTTGATGGACAGATAAGTAACAGGATGGATAATTAGGTGGATGGTTAGACTGACAGATAATTGGAGAGAACAGTGAAAATATAAGTGCTCTCTCTCTCTGTCTCTCACACACACACACCCCAGATTGTCCCATCCAACAATGTGCTTCAAAACTGATCAAAGGAGGTCATTTCTCTAGGTGAGAACTCAGATAACAGCACCCGCACCATGACTGTCTTCCCTTAACATGTCTTCTGAGCCTGCCAACTGGTGTTATACTTAAGTGCTGTGATTTCCATATGACTGCAGATCCACTTATAAATAATGACTGACCTAGGCTGTGAAATTCAGCTCTAGATCCTGAGTGCCACAAAGATAATTGGGGATGTTAGTTGGTGATTTCTGTGTTAGACCCTTGATGTCCAGGTAACTTCATTCATTTCCATTGCTGCTATGAATTTGATGGGTAGCATCGAGTGATGCACAGAGAGGCCGGTCAGAGCTGTAAGATAATCACAATAACCAACTTCTGCCACAACTACTGTTGCAAATCTGGTCCTAACTCCCTTTGATTCCTTGGAAAATCTCTCCAATGACTTCATTAGAATTAGGCCCCAACAGAGATGTTAGCCAATACACACAAGTTGTGCATATCATACATCACATCAATGGGTATTATGCACACTTTATTAATGTAATATGCAATGTATCTATGAGCCCTTGACTCAGGGGAACTTTGACTGATATATGTGATATATGTGGGAAGTTATATTAACTGTATGTATTATGCTCTTCCCACAATTCTGCTTGCTCGTGTCGAGTATCCCACAACACTGTGCAAAACTGAAGCCAGCTTTGGCATTAGGAAATAGGAAGCCTATCAAAGCCAATGGCTTTGTCCTAGACAAGTTGGGATGAATCTCTACACCCAACTGGTTTAGCATATGGTATCCAAAAGAGAGATTAGAAAAGTACAGAACAAAACAGCTAGTTTAGTGACAGTTACAAACTAGCGGGATGGATTTGAGTGTTGAGTATAGAGCTTTGCAACTTAAATAATTGTACTATAAATCCTGCCAGCTGAAATGCATCTCTTTGAAGCTCACCTTCTGTGTAAGGTGAACATGCTGCACGAATATGCTTCCAGGAATGAGGGTATATCTCCTTTTCGTATTGTACGGCTTTGATTTAGACAATACATTTAGCTCTAATTCATTGCTTGGTCTCTTGAACATTTTTAAGACCAAACCATGTGTGCAGTCAATCGGCTACACCTCTGAGTCAGTAGATCTGGGATGTCATGAACATTTAATGCTACTTATTCCAACTATAGGTAGGGTGAATGACTGACAGTGAATCAAAATGGAGTTGATTCTTAGCTCTGTCATTGAACCAGCTTTGTCCCAGTGCACACATGTTGCAGATGAGGGAAAATAACATTTGTTCCCTCCACAGGGAGATTTGTTGTGTAAGTCAGATTTTCAAGATAATTGAAGGGGTTTGGTGCCCAAATCCCATTGACAGTCAATGGGATTTGGGTGCTTAACTCTTTTATGTCCCTTTCCTAGGGTGACCAGATTGCCTTGTATTGAAGTTAGGCTTACTGGCCTCTATTTGCCAGGATTGCCACTGGAGCCTTTTTTTTTTTTTTTTTTTTTTTAAATAATGTCACATTAGTTATCCTCTAGCATCCAGTGCGGAAGCTGATTTAAGTGACAGGTTACATATCACAGTTAGTAGTTCTGCAATTTCAAATTTGAGTTCCTTCAGAACTCTCGGGTGAATCTCATCCACTCCTGGTGACTTATTACTGTCTAATTTAACAATTTGATCCAAAAACACCTCTGTTGACAGCTCAATCTGGTAAAATTCCTCAAAACTGTCACTGAAAAAGAATGGCTCAGGAATGGAAATCTCCCTCATTTCCTCTGCAGTGAAGACTAAAGCAAAGAATACTCTTGTTAAGAGTAACAAAAAGGGTTTCTTCAGGTATGTTAGCAACAAGAAGACAGTCAAGGAAAGTGTGGGCCCCTTACTGAATGAGGGAGGCAACCGAGTGACAGAGGATGTGGAAAAAGCTAATGTACTAAATGATTTTTTTGCCTCTGTCCTCATGAACAAGCCAGTCAGCCTCACCTCAGTCCCTGGAAAAATCATGGAGCGAGTCCTCAAGGAATCAATTCTAAAGCACTTAGAGGAGAGGAAAATGATCAGGAACAGTCAGCATGGATTCACCAAGGGCAAGTCATGCCTGACTAACCTAATTGCCTTCTATGAGGAGATAACTAGGTCAGTGGATGAGGGGAAAGCAGTTGGTGTGTTATTCCTTGGCTTTAGCAAAGCTTTTGATACGGTCTCTCACAGTATTCTTGCCAGCAAGTTAAAGAAGTATGAGCTGGATGAATGGACTATAAGGTGGATAGAAAGCTGGCTAGATTATCAGGCTCAACGGATAGTGATCAATGGCTACGTGTCTAGCTGGCAGCCAGTGTCAATAAAAAGTGCCCCAAGGTCGGTCCTGGGGCTGGTTTTCTTCAATATCTTCATTAATGATCTGGAGGATGGCGTGGACTGCACTCTCAGCAAGTTTGCAGATGACACTAAACTTGGAGGAGTGGTAGATACACTGGAGGGTCGGAATAGGATACAGAGGGACCTAGACAAATTAGAGGATTGGGTCAAAAGAAACCTGATGAGGTTTAACAAGGACAAGTGCAGAGTCCTGCACTTAGGATGGAAGAGTCCCATGCACTGCTACAAAGTAGGGACCGAATAGCTAGACAGCAGTTCTGCAGAAAAGGGCCTAGGAATTAGAGTGGATGAGAAGCTGGATATGAGTCTACAGTGTGCCCTTGCTGCCAGGAAGGCTGATGGCACTTTGGGCTGTATAAGTTGGGGCATTGCCAGCAGATTGAGGGACGTGATCATTCCCATCTATATGACATTGGTGAGGCCTCATCTGGAGTACTGTGTCCAGTTTTGTGCCCTACACTACAAGAAGGATGTGGAAAAATTGGAAAGAGTCCAGCGGAGGGCAACAAAAATGATTAGGTGGCTGGAGCACATGACTTATGAAGAGAGGCTGAGGGAACTAGGATTGTTTAGTCTGCAGAAGAGAAGAATGAGGGGGGATATGATAGCTGCTTTCAACTACCTGAAAGGGGGGTCCAAAGGGGATGGATCTAGACTGTTCTCAGTGGTAGCAGATGATAGAACAAGGTGTAATGGTCTCAAGCTGCAGTGAGGGAAGTTTAGGTTGGATATTAGGAAAAGCTTTTTCACTAGGAGGAGAAAGGTGAAGCACTGGAATGGGTCACCTAGGAGGTGGTGGAATCTCCTTCCTTAGAGGTTTTTAAGGCCCGGCTTGACAAAGGCCTTACTGGGATGATTTAGTTGGGATTGGTTTTGCTTTGAGCAGGGGGTTGGACTAGATACCTCCTGAGGTCCCTTCCAACCATGATATTCTATGATTCAAATTCATTTAGATTCTCTGACTTCCTTGGGTTCCCCTTTAGCACCTTGATTATCCAGGTCCTCACTGATTGATTGGCAGCCTCCCTGCTTCTGATGTACTTAAAAAAAAATTGCTGTTGTTTTTTGAGTCTGTTGCTAGTTGTTCTTCAAATTCTTTTTTGGCCTGCCCATTTAAACTTTTATATGTGACTTGCCAGAGTTCATGCGCCTCTCTATTTTCCTCAGCAGGCTTTACTCCTAATGTTTAAAATGTCTAATTTCTTCTTTGACTTTGTCATTTAGCTTTGGAACACTTTTTTTGATCCTTTTACTATATATTTTTTCTTTTAATTTAGTGTATGCTTTCAATTTGAGCTTGTATTATGGTTTTTATAAAAAAATGTTTTCCTGTCTGTGATGGGGTTTACCAGGTCCTTTGAGTTCCCCTGCTGGAGGCCATGTGGTCCTGAAACACACCAGAAAAGGAGCAGTGAAGATAGGTCTGGTAGGCTTGCCTAGAAAGACTGCAGGGGAACAGCCAATTAGAGCGCAACAGGCTCAGTTAAACGGAGCTGCAGGGTCTGAGAAGATCAGTTTCTGGTTGGGACCAGAAGTGGGAGGAAGGACTGTAAGGCTGTGAAACTCTCTGAACAAAGAGGTTTCAAGCAGGGAACAGACAGAGAAACCTGAGGTACAGATAATCAGGAAGGGATTACATGGGGAGTGGCCCAAGGAATAGGAGCAGCAACGAAGTTAAAGGAAGCAGCATGTGCTTGCTATTTGTAGCATCCTGGGTTGGGACCTGGAATAGTGGAAGGGCCCAGATCCCCTTTCTGGCCACTGACAAATTTGCCAAAGCCCCGAAAGGGGTCAAGTTTCAGGCTTGAATTTAAAGGGTTCTAGGATGGGGATGAAGCCCCTGCAAAGGGCCAAGCACTTGTTGAACTTTGTTACCCTGGGAAGGGGACTGAACTTGAAGGAGTGACCTGGAGGGAGAGATGGGGCAATAAGAACAATTAAAGGCCAAGAGTCTCCAGGGAGAAAGCCCGGGCAATACAGTTATATAACAGCGCAAGCACAGACTTAAAGCTAGCCCAGAAAGGGTTGAGGACTTAGCCCAGAAAGAGGGCTAAAGACTTTGAGAAGAGCAGAGGGACAGGCTCTGCCCGACCTTTTACTCCGGAAAGTGTTTGTTAGTGCATCGAAACTGTGTGTGACTTGGCTGGAGGGCTGGGCCACTGAAGACCCACCTGATGAGTTTAATAGCCAACAGGGGGATTCAGGAGCAGAGAGAGTGAACAGGTTTTCACCCGACCAACAGGAGGCGCTCATGAGAGGTGTGTCCACCCATCACAATGCCATTTGTAGGAATTTCACTTTTGTGACTGTATCTTTTAATTTCCATTTAACTAGCCTCTTCATTTTTCTTTAGTTCCACTTTCTGAAGTTAAATGCTAGTGTGGTGGGCTTCTTTGGTATTCCCCACTATCCCCACAAGGATGTTTGTCAAGGTTCCTTCCCCACTCCAAACTCTAGGGTATAGATGTGGGGACCCACATGAAGGCCCCCTAAGCTTATTTACCAGCCTAGGTTTACAGTAAGCTGCCACCACCAAGTATGTTCCAAATTTTAGGGGAGAGCCACTTGGAAGTCTGCCTTCCCCCAAATATTTCCCAAGTCCCTACTCTCCCTTTCCTGGGCAGATTTGAGACTAATTCCTCCCCCCTACCCAAGTCCTTACACCCCTTTCATGTGTAGGCTCAAGAGTATACCCTCACCAATTAGTCCAATTGGTGAACACAGATCCAAAACCCTTCGATCTTAAAACAATGAAAAATCAATCAGGTTCTTAAAAGAAGAGTTTTAATTAAAGAAAAGGTAAAAATCATCTCTGTAAAATCAGGATGGAAAATAACTTTACAGGGTAATCAGATTCATAGAGCCCAGAGGAACCCCCTCTAGCCTTAGGTTCAAAGTTACAGCAAACAGAGGTAAACACTCTAGCAAAAGGAACATTTACAAGTTGAGAAAACAAAGATAAAACTAACACACCTTGCCTGGCTGTTACTTACAATTTTGAAATATGAGAGACTTGTGCGGAAAGATTTGGAGAGCATGAATTGATGTCTGGTCCCTCTTACTTCCCAGAGTGAACAACCCCAAAACAAAGAGCACACAAACAAAAGCCTTTCTCCCACCAAGATTTGAAAGTATCTTGTCCTCTCATTGGTCCTTGGGGTCAGGTGTCAGCCAGGTTACCTGAGCTTCTTAACCCTTTACAGGTAAAAGGATTTTGATGTCTCTTGCCAGGAAGGATTTTATAGTATTGTACACAGGAGAGCTGTTACCCTTCCCTGTATAGTTATGACAATGTTAGATTTAATTATATTATTGTTTCTCTTACCAAGTGGTTCAGCTATACCCACTTCTTGGATCAGATCCTGTTCTCCTCCTGGATCTAAATCAAGGATTGTCTCTCCCCTTGTGGGTTCCTGGACACTGAATAGCAGTCAAGAACATGATGCAGTTGCAAAACACCCTAATAGCATTCAGGGCTGTATTAACAGGAGTATTCTTTGGAAGACATGGGAGGTCATCGTCCCATTTTTCTTGGCACTGATGAGGCCTCAGCTGGAGTACTGTGTCCAGTGCTGGGCTCCACACTTTAGGAAGATGTGGACAAATTGGAGGGAGACCAGAGGAGAGCAAAACAATGATGAAAGGTTTAGAAAACCTGACCTAGGAGGAAAGATTAAAAATACTCAGCATGTTTAGTCTGGAGAACTGAAGACTAAGTGGGGATCTGTTAACCATTTTCAAATATGTTAAGTGCTCTTATAAAGAGGAATGTGATCAATTCTTCTCTATGTCCACTGAAAGTAGAACAAGAAGAAAAGTGTTTAATCTGCAACAAGGAAGATTTAGGATATTAGGAAGAACTTTCTAACTCTAAGGGTAGTGAAGTTCTGGAAGAGGGAGGTTGTGGAATCTGCATCACTGGAGGTTTTAAAGTACAGGTTGGACAAACAGCTGGGTTTACTTGGTCCTACCCCATCCTGACTCAGCACACAGGGCTGGACTTTATGACTTCTCAAGGTCCCTTCTGGCCTGACTGTTACGTTCCCTTGGTGTTATGTGGACTGATTATCTGCTAGGTCTCTCCAATCCTTGACTCTGGGAGCCAGCCGTACCCTGCTCTGCTGTGAGAACCCCCACTCCTGGGCTGTTCAAGCACAGCCTCTGGCATGTAAGCTGCTCCTTGGATTGTGCAACTGAATGACACTAGCCAATATCTCTGGTCTCAGACACAACCCTAGGAACATCCATCTTGCCATGTCCAGTTATGCCCGCTGGACACTGCAAGCTTATATGAGTTCATCAGATTTAACAAAGAAATTGATACGTATCAGGCCTGTTATCCCAAGGGGAGTCTCTGACACACTTCAAACCAAACTCACTGCTTCAGGTAGAATAAACAAACAAATTTATTAACTACAAAGATAGATTTTAAGTGACTATAAGTCAAAGCACAAGAAGTCAGATTTGGTCAAATGAAATAAAAGCAAAACATATTCTAAGCTGAACTTAATACTTTCAATACCTTTACAAACTCAGATGCTTCTCACCAAAGACTGGCTGGTTGATCTTCAGCCAGGCTCTACCCTTTGATCAGTGCTTCAGTCCCTTGGTGGCAATGTCTGTAGATGGAGGTTGAGGTGAGAGAGGAAGAGCCTGTCAAACATCTCTCCCTTTTATCATGTTTTTTCTTCCCTCTTGGCTTTTCTCTCCCACCTTCAGAATCAGAGGAGCAATACTTCATTGTAGTCCCAAACTGACCAAAGGAAGGGGGATGACTCACTCGAGAGTCCAACAGATCCTTTGTTGTTGCCCAGGCTAGTGCCCTTTGTTCCTGTGAGGCTGGGCTGGGTTTGTCCCATACATGCCCTGATGAGGTATGAATGACCCTGCTGCTCTTGGAGAGTTTTTGCCTGAGCTTGTTTTAAGCCATGATGACACATTTTCAGACTCATAATCAAATTACAAACTATAACATTACTATAACAACAACGGTCAGTGCATCATGAGCCTTCCAAAGATGCCTGACATAACAAACTATGCACTGGATACCACACAGTCACGATTTACATGGGGTACATGGTGTTCCCATGAGGTACAGAACATGACAGTGACATTTCTATGGTTCTATGATTTAGGGTCCATATTTGAAAATGAAATACTTTTGCCAACAGAAAATTGAGAATTTTTTTTCAGATTTGATGTTTTGAGGCAGTCACATAACACTTGGCTAGCTTGCTCAAACTTCATCATGTGCCTTGCCTGGAGACTACAACTCCCAGCAACCTCTAGGGTTAAAGGGCTACATCTTTGACACACAAATGTACTTACCTTGCTACAGAAGAGGCCTACGTCTGTGTTACCTCTTGCTAGGCATTGGGGTTAAAATACTGAAAAGCAGCAAAGGGATTTTGGTGCTTAAGTCTCATTTCAAAAGTTTCTTAGGGCCAGGTTTTTAAAGGTATTTAGGCACCTGGTGAGATTTTCAAAAGCACCTGGTTTTAGTGGTACCTAGATGCCTTTGGAACACCCACTAGTACCTAAACCACTTTAAAAATCTTACCCTTGCTAGATATTCAAAGCTATTTAGGCATTGAAAATTGCAGGTGATATCTCTAGGGATTCAAAAAAGCACTTAAACAGGTTAGACACCTAACTCCTACTGATTTCAGTGAGGCTAAGTACTTAAATACCTTTACAAATCTGGCGTTTAGGCACTTGTCTACATTTTACTGTCTGTTTCAGAGACACGGCTCCAAGACAAAATTCTTCTCTGACTCTGTAGATATGGTGCAGCTTAATTTCCTCTGTTGCAGGAGTGCTATATATCTGTATATATTGAAATGGAGAATAGATTAGGAGCCTGTAGATGGTATCATGTATATGAAGCATATTTCCTTGTTTTTTTAGGACTAATAAAATTCATTGTTGGGGCTTCCTCTATCCAGTTCTTTGTTTGTGTCGAGAAAGTGGAAGGGGTCAAATGTTGGCATTTGCCATTACTTTACAGGTGGGGAAAATGAGGAATGGTGTGGGAGGTTCTTAAGTAAAGCTCCAGAGCTCGCAGTGTTAAGCAAGTGTTTGGCAAAGACAGAACTAGAGCACTGGTCTTCAGGCTACCAGTATTGTGCTTTCGCCAGGTGACCAGCTTGACTCAGCGGAGTCCATTACACATTCCAGGGAAGTCTGTGAAATTCTGTTGAGATCAAATACCCCAGTGTGCTAGGGAGGTGGGGGCAGAGTACAAAACCAACCCCCTCATGCAGCCAGCATGAGCTGCAGCTCATTAGCAAGGTAGGTAGGGGTAAAACCAGTTGGTTGGTGATGGAAAGAAAATCCCATCAATCTCAAAATCTATAGCATTTGCCTGAGTCTTTTGGTTTTGAAGAGACAGATTCTCATTTATACTAACAACACTTCACACCACTCTGGCAGTAGAATGAGAGCATAAAATTGAGTGAATCATACATGTCATGCTCATTTTAAAGCCCTTTATACTGCTACAGTGGTGGAGAAGGCCCTGGATGTAAATATGAACCAAGTGTGAAATATTCCTATATTTAAAATATATTTAGGTTGCAGTGGGGGAGATATATCATCCTCTGATGCACCATTTTCCAGCAGGCATGCTATTGTGTGTCATCCAAAGAAAAAAAGATTGCGAAAGAAAGGAGTTTGTCTTGACAGGCTTTACTGGAAGACATGGTAAGTTAAAACCACAAAACATCTACAGCTTATCCTGCGAATTATAGTTTAAAGTAACTGTATTGTGAAACAGGTTAGCCATTCTTTATAATGAGCAACCTGAAAAGTTTGTTCCCTTGAGGAGTCAACACACCTGTACTGAAAGAATCAGTGTATCTCTTTCCTTTTTTTTAATGTAGTATAAAATCTAGGATGAACAAAAAGAAATAGTATTTTTGGTGAATTTTATAGCTGATAGAGCCAATTGGTAAATTACTGTTTTACTTCAAAAAAAATTGCAAAAATGAAAATATTTTCATTTTTACCCATTTTTCTTTTATTTTTTCCAGTTTTTTTCTCAAAGAAAAACCACAAACTAAAAAGGTTTCAGTTAACCAAAAGTTAAACATGTTCTTTAGTTGCCAGAAACGTCTTGTTTTCATGAAAATCCCCTAAACACTTGATTTATTTACATGAAAAAATCTGTTTAATCAAAAAGACAATATTCATTGAAAAAAAAGTGTTGAGGGAAATTTTGCTAGCAGCTGTAATACATTAACCTGTGGAATGTATTAGTCTAGTAACTTTACTGAGGCAAATATAAAAGGATACGTAGATGGATAGGTCGGTGGGGGTAGGTAGATTTCTAATCTGTGCTCAGAAGCAGGAATCTCAGCTCTCATGTTCTATCCTCAGCTGTTTCTGTGATGATCCCATCCCTGTTTTAGTTTCCGCACCTATAAAAAGGGAAAAACCACACTGACCTAGTCACACCATTCGCTCCTTAAAGCAGGTCTCTAGTGTGAATTGTGTGGATTAATCGTCATGCTTTGCAGATGTAAAGATCTGCACAAATGCTAAATATTGTTAACTGTGCAAGAATAAATTCAAATTGAAATGGAGAGGATAGGCATTACAACTAAGATTTTCAAAGAAGCATAAGGGGTTAGTGTCCTAGCTTCTATTGCACTAACTCCCTCTGACCCATTTGGAAATACTAGGCTACAGTGACTATCAATAATTCTTCCTTTCTTCTAGAAACTGATGGCTGTCTCAGTTCAGGCAGGACTATCCTCTGCACAATGTGAATACCTAGAGTTGTAGGGTGGGTTATACACTCTTCTTTAAGCATTTGGCATTGGGCAGTGATTGTAACATAATTCCTAACAAATTAGACTATTGTTCTGATCTAGCCCAGGCTGTAAGGGATGGACTGAAAGCTGAGTCCAGGGGAGGTGAGTGAAAGAGGAGGGTTGTTATGTGGAAGGAAAATGGGATGCAACTTTACTGTATTTCTGGGAAGCTCTCTCTTTGTTGTTTGTTTACAGCTGTTTGTCTGGCTTGTCTTTTACACTGTAAGCTTTTCAGAGGAGGGAAAGTCTTCTGTGCTATGTTAGTTCAGTGACTGGAGCAATGTGGTCCCAACCCTAGCTGGGATCTTAAGGGTCTAACAGAAGACACAAAATATTTAATAAACTTAATTTCTGTAATTACTTACACCAGCTGAGTGTCTGGCACATTGATTACAGTGGAGCTAAGTTGATTCACACCAGTTGATGATCTGACTGTAACTTGAAGTCTTTGAATCAAGATTTGAGGACGTCAGTAAGTCAGTCAAAGGTTATGGGCTATTACAGGGGTAGGTGGATGAGGTTCTATGACCTGCGATGTGCAGAAGGTCAGACTAGATCATCATGATGGTACATTCTGGCCTTAAAGTCTATGAGACTGGAGCCAGTTAAATTTTTGGGGATGAATATTTTATTCACAAAAATAATGATGTTTTGGGATAACCAGAACTATTCATGAATTCAGGTTGAATGTGTGGAATATCTTTGGCCAAAAAAAGAAGAAAACACTGAAAAAAATTTTACTGACATTTTCAAATGAAACATTTTCACTTTTCTTCTAAGAGACATTTTGTTTAGAAATTTAGCTAGATTTATCAAAAACAATTAAACAGTGTGAAAAAAAATCCCAAAGATTAAAAAAAAATATTTCTGGCTGTACAAAATATTTTGTTTCACTTGTAATCATTTTTATTTTTTGGTTTTTCATTTCATTGAGAAAAACTAGAATAAATACATTTTGGGTTGACCTGAAATGAATTTTTCTTTTTTAAATTTGGCATTTTGGCCATCGAAATAAAACATTGGTAGTTCACTCAGCTCTAGACCTGATCACCAATTTATTACACATTTCATTAGGGGTATGTTTCCCACTGGTTAGAGCAGGGAGGGCTCATACTGTCTGGTTTCATTCTCCTTGCCAAAGTTTTAAATCTGGACAAAACATTGGGCGGCAAAAATGTCAGCATATCAGTGAGTTCAATGATGTCAAGGCTCTTGCAAACACTCACCTGTATATCACAAGGTGTGTGGGTTTGTTTAAAATAACCTGGATAACTGTGGGTCTAAGAGCAGCTTGGCACATCCTTCCAACATCAGTCAGTGGACAGATGCTGAATTTGCAAACATAACCAGCATTAAAAGTATATCCAAAGAAACCCTCTGGTGAAATGAGATGATGAATGGCTGGAATCCCAGATGAACTAAGCAGTTGTTACTGCCACGGGCAGCAACTTCTCATCTGTTCTGCTCTGCAGCTTGTAAGACCTGAGCAATTTTTATAGCTCAAGAATGTCTAGACATGCACACACACAGCTATTTGATATAGATGTCTGCTTTAATCTTGCTTCTACCTGCTACTCCTAGGCGGGAGATACCAGGGAGTAGGTCTGTTTCCAAGGTCCTGGGTTTTGACAAGTGCCCAATAGTGTGAGGAATTAGGCCCCCCAATATCTTTTGTTTATATGACCTGTAGGACCTTTTATAGTTGACAATTAACCAGACACATGTCATCTTGGTTGACTTCAGTGATTGGACCAAGGACCTGCATAAGTAAAGCCATGAATGCCTTTATTTTGAGTGAAAGAACCAGGAGTTTCTAGTTGGGCCTGTGACAGACTCATCAACTCTGCAGCTTGGGCACAGATAGGTATTCATAAAATGCACTAATGAGTGGATTAGTCACACCCAGACTAGTTGCTTTTGGTGAGTACGTAACAATTTGATGCTAATCCAGGACCATGGAGATCTGTGTGCCATGAAGATCTGTTTCTAAGACAGAGGTCTAGTTACTTGTTTTGAGATTGTCAAAATCAGGGGCCTAAAATATTTAGGCAATAGTTTCTATTGTACCTCTTGGGTGCCAACCTCCCTTAGGATCCATTGACAGTTCCATCCAAGGACAATTAAACACCCATATTTCTAGTGTTGGAATAATTAATAAGGATCAAGCCCTTATAAAGCCCAGTTATCTAAGAAAAAATAGCTCTATATGACAAAGTTTGACTACAGGTTTATCTTTCTTTTATGGGTCCATTTTTTTCATCAGGTAAAACTCCCAGTATTGATGAGTGAGGAAAATCACACCAGAGTGAAGGAATTCATCCTTCTGGGATTCCCTGGGTCTCATTATTTGCAGCTGTCTCTCTTTGTACTCTTCTTCTTCATGTATGTCCTGATCATCACTGGTAATGTGGCCATCATCTTCCTAGGCAGGACCCAGACATGCCTTCAAAGTCCCATGTACTACTTCCTCTGCAACTTTGCCTTCCTGGAGATCTGGTTCACCACAGCCAGTGTCCCTAAGACTCTAGCCAATCTTGTTTCCCAAAGCAAATCCATCTCCTTCACCAGCTGCCTTCTTCAGATGTATTTTGTCTTCTCCTTGGGCTGCACAGAATACTTCCTCTTTGCTGTCATGGCTTATGACCGCTATCTGGCCATTTGCTACCCGTTGCATTATAACACTATTATGAGCAGCACTCTCTCTGTTCAGCTGGCCCTTAGCTCTTGGGTGGGTGGCTTCCTGGTTATTTCTGTACCAGCAGGTCTGATTGCCAGATTGTCCTTCTGCGGCCCAAACGTCATCAATCACTTCTTTTGTGACATAACTCCCTGGATAATTCTCTCCTGCGCTGACACCGACCTAGTTGAGATGGTCTGTTTCATGATGTTTGCCATCGTCATCCTAGGATCCTGTGCGATAACCCTGGTATCCTACATTTATATCATCTCCACTATCTTGAAAATCCCCTCATCACAAGGTCAGCAAAGGGCCTTTTCCACCTGCTCTTCTCATCTCACAGTTGTGATTATATGGTACAGATCCACCATTTTTCTACATGTTAAACCATCCATAGAAACCTCTTTGGAACTGACCAAAATAGTCACCATCTTGAACACAATTGTGACTCCATTTCTAAATCCTTTCATCTATACACTGAGAAACAAAGAGGTCAGAGAGATCTTGAAAAAGGTATTCAGCAAGGGGACTTGAAGTCTTTGTAAGATGTCCTGATGGTCACTGATTGTAGCAGAAAACATGGAAAGAGACAATGTCAATAATTTTAATTGTCTATTAAAGCCTAAGCAAAGTTACCAGGGTCATGTCAAACACATGTAAAACTCTCTTCAAAGAACATCACATAAAACACCATTATTATTCGTAGTACTATTGTCTGCATTATAGTAGTGTTTAGGAGCCAAAGTCATGGGCCAGTACCCCATTGTACTAGGTGCTGTACAAAGATAGAACAAGAAGATGATCCTGCCCCAAACAGCTTACAATCTAAATATTTGGCAAAAGACAACAGTCTTATACTGACTGATAGATAGGGGCGAACAAAGAAGTAATTAAATGAGAAGATGATACAAAGCTACTCAAGATAGTTAAGTCCAAAACAGACTGTGAAGAGTTACAAAGGGATCACACAAAACTTGGTGCCTAGGCAACACAATGGCAGAAGAAATTCAGTGTTGATAAATGCAAAGTAATGCACATTGGAAGACATAATCCCAACTATACATATAAAGTGATGGGGTCTAAATTAGCTGTTACCACTCAAGAAAGAGATCTTGGAGTCACTGAATATTTCTCTGAAAACATCCACTCAATCTAAGCAGCAGCCAAAAAAGTAAACAGGATGTTGGGAATCATTACGAAAGGGATAGATAACAAGATAGAAAATACCATATTGCCTCTGTATAAATCCACCCTATTCCCATATCTTGAATACTGTGTCTAGATGTAGTCACCCCATCTCAAAAAAGGTACATGGAACTGGAAAAGGTGAAGAAAAGGGAAACAAACATAATGAAGGGTAGGAAAAAGCTTCCATATGAGCAGAGATTAATAAGACTGGGACTTTTCATCTTAAAAAATAGATGAATAAGCAGGGATATGATAGAGATCTATGAAATAATGACTGGTGTGGAGAAAGTAAATAAAGAAATGTTATTTGCTCCTCCTCATAGTACAAGAATTAGGGGTCATGAAATGAAATAAATAGGGACGAGGTTTAAAACAAACAAAAGGAAGCATTTCTTCACACAACAGCATCAACCTGAGGAATTCTTTGCTAGAGGATGTTATAAAGGCCAAGACCATAACAGATAAAGTCATGGAGGATAGGTCTGTCAATGACTATTAGCCGGGATAGGCAGGGATGCAAAACCATGCTCTATGTGCTTATGTTACTGGTAAGCATGACACACATCTCAGCACACTAGCTGCCTAACCATTGTCAAGCTGTTTTGTGTAGACATGTTATACTAATGCCTTTAGAAACATAATAAATAAATGTCAGTGGTTTTAATGGCATGTCAAAATGTACATACCACTACATTCCATTCCATTTTTCATGAAAATTATCAGTGATACATCACAGTCTTTTCAAAGACAATAGAGGTATTTCATTGTCCAAGAAGCATTTTTAGCAACATAACTGAGTGAGGTTGATTTCTGAGATGATTCCAATATTTTGTCATAATAGAGACATGTCAAATGAAGTCAAAGTTTGCAGAGACATGCCAAAGTTATTTACAGATTTCTAGAGACAAGTTAAAGTTTTATTGTAGCTTCCAATGACACGTCAAAGTTTTAAATACATTTTAAGGACATGAGAACATCATAGAAATGTCTTCAGATGCATTAAAGTAATGCCAACGTTTTAGAGAGAAGTCTTCTTTAGTCATAATTTCAAATTGCATCATGTGAAAGTTTGTGGACACATGTCAAATGGATGTTGTAATTATCAGAGCCATATCCATGTTTCTTTCATAGCTTTGTGAGACATAGCAAAGGTTTTTGGACCAGATGCCCGAAGGTATTTAGGTTCCTAATTCCCATTGAGGTAAATGGGAGTTACACGCCCAAACACCTTTGAAGGTCTGGGCTTTCAAGCTTTATCAAAATTTTGTAATAGAGCCAGAGTTATATAAAAGTTTGTAGAAGCCTGTCAAATATACATCCAAATGTTGACAGATGTGACAAATATTGTCATAGCCTTCAAGTCATGTCCGAGTCTTGTCAAAGTTTTTAGTGGCTCTGATCAACATATTTTGAATTATATCAAAATTATGTCAATGCATGTGGTGATGTGTTCAAAGAGTTGGCGTACTGAACAAAATTAACCACATTTTCCTCATAACTGATGTTGCTTGCTCTTTGTAGAGGGAAGTTTTTATCAGCAAGGTAGAGTTTGGTTTTCCCCAACGTAATATTGGCTGGGATTTTTAAACAGGGCCTGAGAGACTTAAGTACCCAATTCCCATTGAAAATCAGCATCCACTTACCTAGCCCCTTTGAAAATGCCATTTGAGAAGTTGTGTAAAACTTTTTCCATCTAAAGGATGATCTTTTTTTGCCCTAACAGATTGCTTGCATAGCAGGCCCAAGGAACCTAACAAGATAGACTGTCATGCTCAAATCCCAGCATACCAGAGATATTTCCATATCATGCCAAGATTGTAAACTGGTGGATATAGGGCACAAGGGGCCAGACAGTGGACCAAAAATCTGTGTGTGTGCGCCCAGGGGTGGATTCCTGGCACTCAGCTTTGATGGTACAGATGGAGCGCACTGGAAACAATCACCATGTAACTGGCTATTCCTGCTCCATTAAAGGTACACATGAAGACCCTTTCCTGGAGGTAATGGATGGAAAGTAGGGCTGCTGGGTGATGGAACTGCCTCTCTTGCCTTTAACAAGCTCAGGGACATACCTTAATCTCAACCCACTTAGGCAAATCCTGTGGGAATTCTACATATGTACTCAGAAAACATGATATCTCTACGTCCTTGGAAAAGCTGGAAGAATAAAACAGCAGGAACTCAAGACATTTCACGTACAGGGCAGCATTTTGCTCTTAGTCTGGATTCACATTCATTGTAACTATCTCCAACACATTTCAGTGGAATTATTCCAGATTTACAGCAGTGTAAATGAGGACAACTTCACCAGATTTATGACACAGCACCCTGGAGACCCTATATTCACCGCTGTCATATAATTATGATATGTTTTGTACAAAGTATGCCCTGTGAGGAATTATTTTAAAAGTCTTAACCTGTTCAACATAAATTTACTGTTGAATTGTATGTATGTGAAGTTACAAAGTTTAGCTATGTGTATGTTACTGAAATATGTTGTGAAGTTGGGAACACCCACAACCAGCCTTTCAGGTACAACAATGGATAAGGCAGAAACACTGATGACCCCATCAAAGGGAATCCACTTTCCCAATGGCCATCCCAGAAGACTTCCCAGAGAGAACACAAAGACAATGAAGACTGCTTGACCAATCAATGCCACTCCTTGCGTGTTGGGGTAGTACTCTAGAACTTTCCCAATCTCTTCCCTGGCCATTAATTACATTGGCTATGTCTGAGATTTACAAATAAGCTTATGGGAGTTAGGCACTAATGGGAGAAGATTGCTTACTTCTCTTCAGCTTGGGCTACACGATAAAGATTTCCTGGTGTCCTTAGGTTGGCTAGGAGCATGAAAAAAATGCTGCAACTATATTGAAAGAACAATTATTGTGGCATTGTAGAAGGGGCACCATCACCTCCCAAACTTCTCCATGCAGCAGAGGATGGTTCTGCTGTGGCCTATCTCAGTTTCCCCACCTTAATGAGTGAGGTTACTTAAAGAGCTTGGTCAAGGGAGTTTGGTCAAGGTCTACATAAATTTTAACAATTGCGTGAAATTAGGTGGACCCCCGGCAGGAGAGCACGATAGAGATGGGATGTCCCTCAGCAGGGCCCCTGGGGCAAGATTCAGCCCAGCTGCAGCGGGGGACACAAGGTACTAGGTGGAGTGGGGAAGAAGAGAGAGAGCCAGGCTGTGGACCTGCGGGCTCTGCTCCCCTCTAGGCAACAGCCTGAGTCCCCCGATTCAGAGCTTTTCCCATCGTGTCCCCAGCCCAGCAACCTTGTGTCTCGGCTCCAGGCCGAGCCTTCAGAATGAGAGGAAAGAAATGAGCAACACGGCCTCTGCCCGGGCTGTGCAGGGAATCACCTCACCCACCTGAGAACTGTTTCTGGGGACTTTGCTGGGATCGGAGCTTATTGAGACTTTCAGAGCCCGGCCCTGGTGCGGTCACTCCATGAGGGAGAACAGAAACACCCCCTTTACAATTCACCTGTATCCAGGGTGACCTCACCTGCATTTCAAGCTTCCTAATAGAGGACACTAAAGTGGGGGGAAGAAGGAGCTCAAGGGATTTTTTTGAGGTGCTGGAGGAATGTGTGTGTACTGGGAGATGGTGTTTGGGAGGTGCAGGACAAAGTATTTGGGGTGTGTAGGAGGGGTGTCAAGTATCAGAGGGGTAACCGTGTTAGTCTGGATCTGTAAAAGCAGCAAAGAATCCTGTGGCACCTTATAGACTAACAGACGTTTAGGAGCATGAGCTTTCGTGGGTGAATACCCACTTCTTCAGATGCATGTAGTGGAAATTTCCAGGGGCAGGTATATATATGCAGGCAAGCTAGAGATAATGAGGTAGTTCAATCAGGTAGTTCAACTGCTTTGTTCTAGCAGTTGAGGTGTGAAAACTAAGGGAGGAGAAACTGGTTCTGTAATTGGCAAGCCATTCACAGTCTTTGTTTAATCGTGAGCTGATGGTGTCAAATTTGCAGATGAACTGAAGCTCAGCAGTTTCTCTTTGAAGTCTGGTCCTGAAGTTTTTTTGCTGCAGGATGGCCACCTTAAGGTCTGCTATAGTGTAGCCAGGGAGGTTGAAGTGTTCTCCTACAGGTTTTTGTATATTGCCATTCCTAATATCTGATTTGCATCCGTTTATCCTTTTCCGTAGCGACTGTCCAGTTTGGCCGATGTACATAGCAGAGGGGCATTGCTGGCATATGATGGCGTATATTACATTGGTGGACGTGCAGGTGAATGAACCGGTGATGGTGTGGCTGATCTGGTTAGGTCCTGTGATGGTGTCGCTGGTGTAGATATGTGGGCAGAGTTGGCATCGAGGTTTGTTGCATGGATTGGTTCCTGAGCTAGAGTTACTATGGTGCGATGTGCAGTTACTGGTGAGGGGTGTGTGTATCCTGAGAGGGGCGATGAGGGTGCTGGAAGGAGGTATTTGGGGAGTGCAGGAGGGGCTATTGGGGATGCAAGAGGGGTATTTCGGGAGATGCTGGAGGGGTGTATGTGTACTGGGAAGGTGTATTTAGCAGGTGCTGGAGGGGATATTGGGGGTGCAGGAGGTGGTGTTTGGGGGTAACTGGAGGGGTGTGTGTACTGGGAAGAAATATTTGGGTGGTAATGGGGGATATTTAGGGGGAGCTGGAGGGATGTGAGTACTGGGAGGGTTATTTGGGGGTGCCATAGGAGGTAACTGGGGTGGGGGCACATACTGAAGATGGAAGGCAGAGTCGCTTCCTCTTATGGTGGCAGAGTGGCTGGCACAGACCTGAGACACAGCACCAGCCTATCAGTCAGTGCCTCCCTGCGAGATTCTCCTACTCCCAAGGGTGGGGAGTTGGGGCCTGGCCCTTTCACCCCTCCTAGCCAAGCTCTGAAGCCCCGCAGTGCGACTAGTGGCCCAGCTTAGAGGTGCTTGGTGGCTACACTTACCTGGCGGGCTGGGGTGCGCTGGGGTGGGTGGGATCCAGCAGCTGTGGATGCAGGGGAGGGACCAATTGTGGTACAGCGACAGTTTTCCCAGACATTTCCTCTTATTTGAAAAATCCACCTGGACAGAGGGTGGCGAATCAAAAGAAAGGTCATTTCTGGAGAAACCCGGCCATATGATAACCCTCACATTACCTAGCTGGCTAAGGGACGCGAGGCCCTGCCATCAGTGTGATGGCATTTCTCTGTCTATGTGATAAATGAAGCGGGATGGGGGGAGCTCCATTTTATAGACCCAGCCAGCCAATTAGCTATAAAATCCCTCTTAGTAGCTGTTCTCTACTTTTGCTTTACCTTTAAAAGAAGTGAATGGGTACCTGGCCAGGAGAGCCTATGGGAGGGCTAAAACTTTTTAAAATTGAAACAAGACTCCTCTTTTGTCTGTCTGTAGTTGTTCTTCCAGAGCAAGGGAACAGGAAAAAAAAATGCCGTAAGAAGGTTGGGTCCAGGTATGAAACAATTATTAGGATTATACCTAGAAGCTACTCATTTAAAAGCCAAGATACGTAAGTAGATGAGGAAATGTTTAGGAAGATGCGATTAGGTTTATCCCTTTTATCTATACATGGCTTGTGGACTCCTCTGTGCTAACCTCAAATGCTTTTGTTTTGCTTTTAGCCTTTCAACTGGACCTCAAGAAAGTTATTCTTGATCATTAATCCTTGTAAGTGTTTTGTTTTTAAATCTAGCAATAGCCTATGTTTCCAGATGTTTTCTTTCTTTTCGTTTTTAATAAAATTTCCCTTTCTTTAAGAACAGGATTGGGTTTTTGTGTGCGAAGAGGTTTGTGCAAGTTATTTAATTATCTGGTGGCAACAGCTGATTTCCTTTGGTTTCTTTCTCAGCTCTTCCCCGGAGTGGGGGATGAAAGGGCTTGAGGGTACACCCCAGGGAAGAATTCCCAAGCACGCCTTCCTGGATTCCCAGAGGGGTTTTGCATTTGGCTGGTGGCAGCATTTAGCAATCCAAGATCAGAAAAAACCTGTAACCTTGGGAGTTTAATACAAGCCTGGAGTGGCCAGCGTTAATTTTTAGAGTCCTTGCGGGCCTCACCTTCTGCACTCAAAGCGCCAAAGTGGAGAATCAGCCTTGACTGTCTGTCTGTCTGTATTCATCTAACAAGTTTTGAAAATCACACCCAATCAATTCCAAATTGTCAGGAAATGTCCTAGTGCCTTGTATTCCTTTGTAGTTTCACCTTAACTGTCACCAGACTGTCCTGGTTTCCAGTGCTTTCTTTTGGGGTAATTACAAATTCCTTCTAATATAGTTTACTCTAAATTACTGATACACGTTATCAGCCTTTACTGCATAGTGTTGTGTGTAACTGGCAATACGCTCAAGATTGCACAGGTTATGTTGTCTTGGAATGACACAGAGGTTGAATCTGTTTAAGTACAGACCTGCAACCAGGGTCCCCACAGACATTTTATTATTTTAAAAAACTTTTAGGTCCTAATTCCCTGGCAATCCCTAGTTGCTTTGGGCTGCTCCTGAGTGGTGCAAAACAGCCAGAGCAGACTGCCCAATGAAACTGACATTACTTTGACTGTAAGATGCGTGGGGCAGGAACTGTCTTATTGTTCTCTGTACAACACCTAGCACAATGGGGTCCTGATGAATGGTGATCCTTGGTGCTAGTAAAATACTACTACTACTGATGAGGATGATGAATGGCTGTTTTGAAATGTCAGAAAAGTGTGAAGTACTTAGTTTTGAAGATGGTGCTGTGCTTCCTGAAGCTGCGAGAGGGGCTACAGGAAGAGGCAGAGATGGAATGATGGTCAGAAGGGGGCTTTGGCCTTGAGTTTATTCCCAGAGTGACCAGGAGGATGCGCCAGTCTGGCAGTGACTGATGCCCCCCATTGACACAAGGGGGAAATTTTGAGCAGAACTAATAAACATGAAGACACTAAAGAGGTGAGAATAGCTGAGCAGTGTTATTTTTTTTATTCAGCGAGCTTAGAAGTTAGATGGACCTAGCTATGTCTTTCAGGGCTGTAAAAAGTTTCATGCCCTGAATGCCATAATTAAATTAACCTAACCCCTGGTGTAGATGAAGCTAGTTCAGCAGAAGAATTATTCCACTAAACTAGCAACTGCCTCTCAGGGAAGTGGATTAACTATATGGAAACCATCCTTCTGCCAATGAAGGAAGTGTCTACACTATGGTGCTACAGCTAATCAATAGCTACACTGGCAGAACCCCCTCATCTAGACACAGAAAATGCTGAGAGAAGGAGTTTTTCTCCTGGAACAGCAATTCCTGAATGATGTTAGCTGAGCAAACAGAAGCCCTCTTCTTTCTACATATCTGTGTCTACCCTACAGGTTTTGTTGGCTTAGCTATATTGCTTGGGGGTTGTGGTTAAGTATAGACCAAGGCTTTGATCACATGATCAGTCTGAATTTGGAAGTGGTCACCTGACAAAGGGAATTGGAGGTTATAAAGAGAGAGTCTCTCACCAGTTGTTTAAGAAAGAAAGTAGGACACTGACTGCAGGGCTCAGAGATAGAATTTCCATGATTCACAGAAGGGGCCATGAACTGTAGGAATGGGAATCTTGGGTACCCTAAAGGACTCCTGACCAAGCTCTAAGAATGCTCCAGATGGGTGAGGAAACTGAGGCAGGGAAATGCATGTAAGTGTGTTATTGTTTTCTCCATCACAGTGTACTTCTCATGCAATCTAAGTAAAGAATAATTGTGTTTAGAGACTTTTGCAAAGCCTATGCACCTCTTTGCTTCACCTGTCACCTGCCCCTGGAAGAATCTATAAACTCAGAGCTACTATATGGGCGGAGTTCTGGGGTGGGGTGTGCTTGACTTACTACGGGTTCTGGGGCACCAGCGCTGGTCCTGGGGGAAAAGGCAGCTGGGCCACATCATTCATTTCCATGAAGGGTTAGAAAGGAAGAAACCATTTTGCAGCCTGCTGAGATCCAGGAAAGCTTAATGCAAACACATCTAGAGTACTGGACCCAACACAGCAGCCTGGCGAATGCCCAGTCTTGGTTTCAAATGACCCATTTTTTTCCTGGATATTTTTATTTAGCCACTGACCTATATATAATCTTTTTTTGCTCAGTTCTAATCGTCAGGCACCTAATATCTCTAAAAACCTGGTGATACATGGTGCATGAATACAACACCAACTGGCACTTTGATGATTTTGGTACAAATATGGATTATCCAAACCATCTGCACATTAGTGTATTTTAGGCACAAATAGTATAGCAGTTATATAGCTTAAATTGGCCTTCACCTTAACTCTACTCCTATTCTCTTATGATAAGTATCCCATACCTCCTTGCATTATCTTAAGTCCAAAACAGGACAGATGATTATTTTATTATAGCGACAGGTAGGAAATTGTTTTCACAGGCCTGTACTAGAATAATCCAAAGAGGACAAAACATGTGATTGTAATGCCCTAGGAGAGGCCTAGCAGGTGGTTTCATGCCCTTTGGTACTTCAAATGCATCTGTTCAGATCAAGGAGATAAGGGGTACAGCGTGGTACTAGAAAAGAAGGCATAACTCTGATCAGTTTCAAATGATGTACACAACATCTGTTACTTGTAAACAGGACAGGTATAAAAAGATGGGCATAGCAGTATAAATTTTGGAGCTCATCTTCTGCATCAGGTAAATGTAAGATGAGATGGCTTCCTTGGAGATTGGTGTCACAGAATATCAGTGTTGGAATGGACCTCAGGAAGTCATCTAGTCCAACTCCCTGCTCAGGGCAGGACCAATCCCCTGACAGATTTTTGCCCTAGGTCCCTAAATGGTCTCCTTAACAGGCCAATGGTCAAACCACTGAGCTATCCCTCCCCCACCTTTCCCTATACTTTATTATTACTGGTTTATAGCAATAAACTTGACTGACTGATTACTTGGTCTCCTGAATGTAATTTCAATGAACCAAAGTGGGTGAAACACTTTACTATATGATAAATAAACACTAAGTATCATTGTACTGGTTGCAATATAATAAAAGAGCAAAAGGTATCAGCTGAACTGGTTTGCGCATGTCATCAGATCAATACCTCCCCACGAGTCAGCTTCCCATCACGGACCAGCCCCCTACTGTATAAGTTGTCGTCCTGTTAGTAGATACAAAATAGAGGCCAAACCATTTGTTTGTCTCACCATGGGTCATATGGCTCTATGCACCAACACTGTGCATCTTATAATAAGGAGCCAGCTCCAAGAGCCAGCTCTAGCTAAGGGAAAGACTGTGGCAGCGCTATCATGGCAGCACTTTAACATGGCTGTATAGTCGCGGCACCTCCCAGCAGTGTAAAAAAACCACTCCCATGAGGAGAATAGCTGGTGCATGGCTGTGATGGGATCACCTTGGTGTGTAGCCTGGTACTGTGGAATCACAGTGTCCCCTGAATTCTCTCTAGCCTGGGCTGTCTCTCACAATGCTGTGCTAGTGACCAGCAGCAAGCCCCTCCAGGCGCTGAGATCACTCAGCACAACAGCATGTGGAGCCCCTCACCCAGATAGATTACATGAATGTTCCCAGAGCCTCTTATGAATCTCATGGAGAAAGGCACCAGATCCAAATCTCCCCAGCTCCCAGCACTGTATTCCAGAAATATACCATTTTGCACTGCTCAAGATGTGCAGTGAACATTTATTCATTGGTTCACCACTTCATCAATGCCCCACACTTCATACAAACTCACTGGCAAAGATAAACAATTAACCAAATCTATTGACTATAAAAGGTTGATTTTAAATAATATTAAATGATAGGCAAAAAGTCAGAGTTAGTTACCAGAAGAAATAAAATATAAACACGCAGTCTAAACTCTCAACCCTACTCCACTAGCAGCAGCTAGATTAAGCAGTTTTTCTCACCTCACAGAATATTGCAGCCCTTCAGATACAGATATTGTCCCAAACCTGGGCTCCAGTGTAGAAGTCTTGTCCATGGGATAAGAGGGAAGATCCTTTCCTGGATTGAGAACTTGTTCAAAGACAGAGAACAAAGGGTAGGAATAAATGGTTAATTCTCAGAAAGGAGAGGGGTAAATAGTGGTGTTCCCCAAGGGTCAGTCCTAGGACCAGTTCTATTCAACTTATTCATAAATGATCTGGAGAAAGGGGTAAACAGTGAGGTAGCAAAGTTTGCAGATGACACTAAACTGCTCAAGATAGTTAAGACCAAAGCAGACGGTGAAGAACTTCAAAAAGATCTCACAAAACTAAGTAACTGGGCAATAAAATGGCAAATGAAATTTAATATGAATAAATGTAAAGTAATGCACATTGAAAAGTAACCCCAACTATATATACAATATGATGGGGGCTAATTGTCTACACTAATCAGGAAAAATATTTTGGAGTCGTGGATAGTTCTCTGAAGACATGCACACAATGTGCAGTGGCAGTCAAAAAAGCAAACGGGATGTTAGGAATCATTTAAAAAGGGATAGAGAATAAGATGGAGAATATCTTATTTCCCTTATATAAATCCATGGTATGCCCACATCTTGAATACTGCATACAGATGTGGTCCCCTCGTCTCAAAAAAATATATACTGGCATTAGAAAAGGTTCAGAGAAGGGCAACTAAAATTATTAGGGATTTGGAACAGGTCCCATATGAAGAGAGATTCAAGGGGCTAGGACTTTTCAGCCCCACACCCAGATAGATTATATTAATGTTCCCAGAGCCACTCATGAATCTCATAGAGAAAGGCACCAGGGACAAATCCCCCAAGCTCCCAGCACCATACCCCAGGAATATGCTATCTTGCACTGCTCAAGGCCAGCTAAAATGATCAGGGGGTTGAAATGGGACCCATATCAGGAGAGATTAAAGAGGCTAGGACTTTTCAGCTTGGAAAAGAGGAGTCTAAGGGGAGATATGATAGAGGTATATAAAATCATGAGTGATGTAGAGAAAGTAGATAAGGAAAAGTTATTTACTTGTTTCTCATAATAGAGGAACTAGGGACCACCAAATGAAATTAATGAGCAACAGGTTTAAAACAAATAAAAGGAAGTTCTTCTTCACACAACGCACAGTCAACCTGTGGAATTCCTTGCCTGAGTAGATTGTGAAGGCTAGGACTATAACAGCGTTTAAAAGAGAACTGGATAAATTCATGAAGGTTAAGTTCATTAATGGCTATTAGCCAGGATGGACAAGGAATGGTGTTCCTAGCTTCTGTTTCTCAGAGGGAGGAGATGGATGGCAGGAGAGAGATCACTTGATCATTATCTGTTAGGTTCACTCCCTGTGGGGCATCTGGCATTGGCCACTGTCGGTAGACAGGATACTGGGCTAGATGGACCTTTGGTCTGACACAGTCTGGCAGTTCTTATGTTCCTATGTTCTTGTGTCTTCTTCTTAGTGTCTTGTTTGCTTGCAGCATAGCTGGGGGCAGGAGAAAGGCCCAGTAGCGTCCACTTTGTCTGTTTTATGCCCTCAGTCCATGTGCTTGGAGAACAGAAGTCCAGGAATGTCTGGGGGTATTGCTGAGTCGCCCAGCAAGGTTGAGCAATTCCTCTGGTGTGGCCTCATGCAGGTGAGACATCGCATTGTAGCGCCCTTGCTGGTCAATGGCTGTTGATGGGTTGTTTGACACCCCACCCAGCCGTTGGTTACTTTCCTTGCTGTTGCCTCTGGGACGCTAATATCTGCCTGATTCCCCATCTAACAGTATGTTTTAGTAACAACCATACAATGCAATTCTCATAACTTCATATGCATTAATGATATACATATATGGACAGAGAAATGACTTCAACAGATCTTTCCCCTGATGCCTTACAAGAGATGTTTTATAAGTAAGATTATGATTATATGAAATTGAGGAATATAGGGGTTACATTATGGTCCTCCAAGATATAGAATGTCACAATTATTGACACTGTTTTTTCACACCCCTGAATGAGAAAGTTGCAGTGCTGTAAAGTGGCAGCCAAAGCCTCAGTCATTTATTACAAGGGGTTTTGTGTCAGGCCCCATATGGGACAAAGGCAACAGTTATTTTCTCCATGTCTGATGTGGGCTACGTTCACATTTTACAGAACTGTAATCCACCTCCACCTTTCCCATCCCACATCCACAGTATAGTCCCTCACACTTTGGGAGAAGCGGCTGGAGGAAATGTAGGACCAGGAGTGAGCCTGAAGCTTGCCACAGCAGCACAGTGTGAGAGGGAGCTCAGACTGGTGGGTCACAGTGCTCTGGAGAAGTACCGCCCCAGGGTGAACCCATCACAGATGGATTATAACAACACATGCTTAAGAAAGAGCAATGAATGACTCTCAGATTTAAAATATAAGTATGGCCATACTGGGTCAGACTAACAGTTCATCTAGCCCAGTATCCTGTTTGTGATAGTGGCCAATGCCAAGTACCAATGCCGAGTTCTTCAGAAGGAATGAATAGAACAGGTAATCATCAAGTGATCCATTCCCTGTCACCAATTCTCTTTTTCCTGTATCATATTATTACTGGTTTATAGCAATAAACTTGACCGCCATTGATTATTTGGGTTTTGATCCATGTCTCCACTACCCACTGCCAAAATAAACAGTCGCAAACTACATTCCTATTCACAATATAGCAATCCGCCTTCACCTTTCCCATCCAATGTATACGGCATATTCTCTCATGCCAATGTTCCCTTTAATTTCTTCCATCCATGTATGGAATGAATTTTGTTATGTGCACCAATATCGAGTTAATGTGAGGATGAGTGCTACCAGTAGAAACAAAAAATCTAGACATAATATATATTTTTTAAAAGTTACCATATGGATAATTACTCCATTCAGGACAGGTTAGGCATTTTAGAACTCACTGCTCAAAGAATTCAATATAAGAATAATAGTGAAATAAAAGTATGAAATGCATAGACCATTCAAAAAGTACAACTGCACTTTGAAAGGATAAAATTAAAAGAATATACATGCATTGCAGGAGCTAACAACAACAACACATGTTGGGAGGTGAGTGTGAAAGAGACTGTGTGTGTGCGCGTGTTTCAGAGCCAGTGTGTGTGTGGTGAGACAGAGAGGGTGTATATATGTGTGAGTTAGAGATCATGTGTTTGTATGTGAGACACAGAGACTGTGTCTGTAAGTGTGAGACAAAGAGTGTGTATGTGTGTGAGAGAGAGAAAATTATGTGTATCTGTGAGAGAGACAGAGACAGAATGTGTGTGTGCTGGCTGCTGGGGAAGTCTATGAGAGACCGTGCACTGTCTCTTTAAGGCACTCCCACCAGTCGGCTCACACTGCAGCAACTGAGATCTCTTTCTCCTGTTCATGCTTTGGAGACTTCTTTCCCTGTGTTTCAAGTTACAGGTCCAGAGATCAGACTGTCCTGGGAGCTTTATCCAAGAATTTTTTTAAGTTGTCAGCATTTAATTTTCTTCTTCCTATAGAATAGAATTGATATTCGTTCCTTCGTTCTAGTATTCTAGCTGATCTACGCCTCTCATATATCCGATGAACAGAGATTTCCACTGAGATCTGTCTGCATTAATTTCCTTTGAAATGAGACATTCCCTTTTTTCTGTAACTTTGTCTTTGGGGTCAACAGTTCTCCTGTCTCCATTATTTTTCCTTTGGAATCAGTTGTTTTCCATGACTTCCCCTTTGAGGTTAGTAATAGGACTGTCTTTGTACCATTGTTTTTCCTTTCTAAAAACTAATATTAACTTTCATCTATACAATAATTTCAGATTCCCACCAGCAGAAATAGCTGGGGAGATTACATCATCTCCTCTGAAGGAGAAATTACCAACCAGGAGACACATTAATTTCTGTGAAAGGGAATAATAAAAATAAATAAATAAACCAAGAAGCACTCTAAGATCCAGGCAGCAAGACAGGGTCGCCCAGGGGCAGGGGCAAGTGGGGCAATTTGCCCCGGGCCCCACAGACACCCCACGAGCCCTGGCCCAGTGCCGGTTCAGGTCTTTGGCAGCATTTTGGCGGTGGGGGGCCCTTCAGTGCTGAAGACATGGGGCGACTGAAGAGTTCCCAGCTGCCGAAATACCACACAGACCCGGACCACCGCCAGGTGAGTACAAGTGCCGCAGTGCCCACACTTTGCCCCAGGCCTCATGAATCCTCTGGGCAGCCCTGCAGCCAGATAGGAACCCAAAGCTCAGTTTACTGAGATAATTGAAGAGTATCAGTAGTAGAAGACAATGGAAAAGGTAGTGCAAAAACTATAATCTTATCTCAAAAAATCGGAAGGAAGGGTTAGGGTAAGGGTGAGGCTGACAATGGATCCTCAGTGTGAAAGTTAAAGCAGCACAAGAAAAATGAAATAATCTCATTTAGAACAGAAAAATACTTGCTCAGGCACCAGCCTTATAAAACAGAACAGGATTGCTTGTTTAATCCAGGGGGAAAGGAAATGAAAGTAGATGAGTTATAGCAAAACATGCCCCCAAAGGAGAAATGAATGGCTGTCAGATTTAGAATATAAAAAGAGCCATTCTGGGTCAGACCAAAGGTCCATCTCCCCCAGTATCCTGTCTTCTATCAGTGGCCAATGCCAAGTGCTTCACTGGGAATGAACAGAACAGCTGATCATCAAGTGACCCAATCCCTCTCCCCCATTTCCAGCTTTTGGCAAACAGAGACCATCCTGTCTAACAGTCATTGATGGACCTATCCTCCAGGATTTTTTCTAGTTTATTGGCTCCTTGTGTGTGTGTATTTTATTTTTAACCACATGAGTTTTATTGCTTGTTAAAATTTTGAAACAAAAATATAATCTCACTTCTCTGTGCATATGTGTCTTTCTACATTTCCATTTTTGTGTCACATACACTTCTGTTGCACCAGTGTCAATGTACCGTTGCCACTCCTGGTGTAGACATAGTTTATGTGGGTGCATCATAAATCAGTGGATGAAGAGCTCAGAAGTTATGATATATCAAGAATTGATATATAAAGATATACCAAGAAGGCCACATCTGGAGTAGTCCATCCAGTTTTGGGTCCCCCACTGCAGAAAGGATGTGGACAAATTGGAGAAAGTCCAGCGGAGGGCAATAAAAATTATTAGGGGACTGGGACACATAATTTACAAGGAGAAGATGAGGGAACTGGGCATGTTTAGTCTGCAGAAGAGAAGAGTGAGGGGGTATTGATAGCAGCCTTCAACTACTTGAAGGAGAGTTCCAAAGAGGATGGAGTTCAGCTTCTTCTCAGTGGTGGCAGATGACAGAACAAGGAGCAATGGTCTCAAGTTGTAGTGGAGGAGGTCTACGCTGGATATTAGGAAGCACTATTTCACTGGGAGGATAGTGAAGCACTGGAATGGGTTACCTAGGGAGGTGGTAGAATCTCCGTCCTTAGAGGTTTTTAAGGCCCTGACTGAGAACACCCTGGCTGGCATGATTTAGTTGGGGTTGGTCCAGCTTTCAGCACAGGGTTGGCCTAGATGATCTCCTGAGGTCCCTTCCAACAGTAATCTTCTACGATTCTATGATTCTAAGTGTGTAGGTGAAAAACAGGAAAAGATTTCAGAGTTATTGATTCTGATACCTTTGCTTTAATAGCAAGGATCTGCTAATTCTCTTTAAACTTATCTGTATTTTATTGCTCATAAAATTTTGAGAAATAAACTCTCTCTCCATATATTCACCTCTTTCTGTCTATATATCTCTGTGATTCTCCTTTTTTTCATTTTTCTGCAGGCACATTATTCTCCCTTCTGGATAAAAATGACTCTCTACTTTCATTCCTGATGTCTTTTCATTTTTATTTCCTTTACATTTCTTTATATGGAGTTGGATTCTGATCTCAGTTGCACTTGTGTAAATCCATATGATGCTCATGTAATATACCCTGGTGTAAATGAGATCAGGAAACACCCATGATGTGTGTTTAGGGTTTTTGTTTGTTTGTTTGTTTGTTTGTTTGTTTGTTTGTTTGTTTGTTTGTTTGTTTGTTTGTTTTGGGGGGAAGATGAACCCATGGTTGAACTCTAAACATCGTTCATTTCCAATCTATTAATTTTCTATTGTGTCTTGTAGATTTGTTGCTGTGACACTGATGTGATAAAGATACTTCAAAATTGGAGCTTAAAAGTCTTTATTTAGAATTCAAGAGAGTTACGGGACTTAGATGGAACATATCTGTAGTTCAATACAGTTCCATGTTCTTGGTTCACCTATATTGGAAGCTCAACCTCTTAACAATATGAGTCTTCCTCTGTTTATTGACAACTTCATTTTTCCAGTGGAAAGATGCAGTGGCAGGAGGTTACCTACTCCAGTTTCCCAGCAATGTAACCGACAGGACAACCTGGCTGTGTGTACTCCATTAATATTTAATGGTTTTGTGTTTCTAGATACATATTATGGAGAAAGCAGAAGGGAGAAATGAAACCCTGGTCATGGATTTCATCCTCTTAGGGTTTGGGAATGCCCCTGAACTTCAGCCCCTTCTCTTCCTGTTGTTTCTACTGATCTACATTATGACCATAGTCGGCAACATCCTCATCATTATGCTAGTTGTGGTTGATCAGCACCTCCACAGCCCCATGTACTTCTTCCTGGGGAACTTGGCCTGCTTGAAGATCTGCTACACATCCACCATCCTACCCAGGATGTTAACCAGTTTCCTGACTGGGGACAGAACCATTTCTGTTAAGTGCTGCCTAGTGCAAACATATTTTTTTGCTATCATAGCAACAACAGAAAATCTACTGCTTGCAGCAATGTCTTATGATCGGTATTTAGCAATATGCAATCCACTACATTATGCTGGTCTGATGAATGGCAGGGTTTGTTTCCAGCTAGTGGCGGGATCCTGGCTATATAGTTTTCTGGTCAAAGGCACACTAAATTATTTCTTGTTCAAATTAACATTCTGTGGTTCCAAAGAAATTGATCATTTCTATTGTGATTTTTCACCCATGATAAAGCTGTCTTGTGGTGACACCCAGACTCTGCAACAGGCCAAATTTACTGTCTCTACCATTGGGACACTTGTGCCTTTGCTACTGACACTGACATTCTACATTCATATCATCACTGCCATTCTGAGAATCCCTTCCAACACAGGGTGGCAAAAGGCCTTTTCCACCTCACCTCATTGTGGTGACCATTTTTTACATGAGCCTGGTTACTGTCTATGTGTTTCCACCAAGCAACACTCCCAAAGTCCTACACAAAATATTCTCTGTCTTCTACACAGTCCTGACTCCCATGATCAACCCTGTTATCTACAGCCTGAGAAACAAGGAGGTCAAAGAATCCCTGAGAAAAACTATTCTGAAACAGATTGCTTTCAAAAACAGGCATAGAATCTTAAAGGGAAAACTTTAGCCTGTATAAAATACAGATGCACTGATATAGTTTCTTAGACATGGCCCATTTCATTCCTTGAGAACAGAGTTACCCCTTTCTTTCTTTCTTTCTTTCTTTCTTTCTTTCTTTCTTTCTTTCTTTCTTTCTTTCTTTCTAATACTCTGCTACTTTTTGAGCATTCATCTTTCATACAATTCATGCACATTTCTTTATACAAAACTTGATACTGTAAGGCCTGGTCTACACTATGCGTTTATGCCGATTTTAGCAGCGTTAAACCGATTTAACACTGTACCCATACACACAATGAGACCCTTTATATTGATGTAAATGGCTCTTTCAACCAGTTTCTGTACTCCTCCTCGACGAGAGGAGTAGCGCTGAAATCGGTATTACTATATCGGATTAGGCTTAGTGTGGCCGCAAATCGATGGTATTGGCCTCCGAGCAGTATCCCACAGTGCACCATTGTGACCGCTCTAGAAAGCAATCTGAACTCAGATGCACTGGCTTGGTAGACCGGAAAAGCCCGACGAACTTTTGAATTGCATTTCCTGTTTGCCCAGCCTGAAGCTCTGATCAGCATAGGTGGCAATGCAGTCCCAAATCCAAAAAGAGCTCCAGCATGGATCGTATGGGAGATACTGGATCTGATCGCTGTATGGGGAGACAAATCTGTTCTATCAGAACTCTGTTACAGAAGACAAAATGCCAAAGCATTTGGAAAAAATCTCCAGGCTATGATACAGAGTCCACAGCTCAGTGCTGTGTGACAAGCGTAACGGAAAGCCAAAGAATCAAATGGACACTTATGGAGGAAGGGAGGGGTTACTGAGGACTCCAGCTATCCTACAGTCCTCGCAGTCTCCAAAAAGCATTTGCATTCTTGGCTGAGCTCCCAATGCCTGTAGGGTCAAACACATTGTCTGGGGTGGTTCAGGGTATATCTCGTCAATTTACTACTGAAAGAAAAGGGAAAAAACATTTCTTGACTTTTTTCAATGTCACCATATGTCTACTGCATGCTGCTGGTAGACAGAGTGCGGGGCAACGAACAGCAGCATCCTCTCCCCTCCCTTCCCTGATGGCAGACAGTACAGTGCAGTAGGACTAGTAGCCGTCCTCGTGATCAGCCCGTGAGTGCTCCTGGCTGGCCTCAGGTGAGGTCGGCAGGGGGCATCTGGGTAAAAATAGGAATGACTCCCAGTTATTCCCAGCAGATGGTAGAGAATGGCGGGTAACCGTCCTCATCATAGCAACTGGGGGCTGAACTCCATCAGCCCCCCTCCCTCTTTAAGTCTAAAGAAAAGATTATGTACTGCCTGGACTATCATAGCAGCGGGATGCTGCGCTCCTCTCCCCTCCACCGTTTAATGTCCTTCCTGGACTATCATAGCAGCGGGAGGCTGCCTCCCCCTCATTTTATCTCACTAAAAAGTCAGTGTTTCTTATTCCTGCATTCTTTATTATTTCATCACACAAATGGGGGGACCCTGCAAAGGTAGTCCAGAAGGGTTGGGAGAGGAGGGAAGAAACGGGTGGGGTTGTTGCAGGGACACCCCCTTGAATGGCATGCAGCTCATCATTTCTGTGGGATCTGACACGGAGCGGCTGTGCTCTCTGGTTCTCTGATACACTGGTTCTCTAGTACACTTGCCCCATATTCTAGGCAGGACTGACTCTATTTTTAGATACAACATAAACATTTTTGTCTTTGCTCCCCGGCCGATCTCAGCGAAGGTCATCCAGAAGCGCCCATGACAGCAGCAGATGGTACAGAACGACTGATAACAGTCATCTCATTGCCAATTTACAGTGGCACAGCAGGCGGTACAGAACAACTGGTAACCATCTCTGCTACCTTGCAAAGGCAAATGAATGCTGCTGTGTAGCGCTGCAGTACCGTCTCTGTCAGCAGCATCCAGTACACATATGGTGACAGTAACAAAAGACAAAACGGGCTCCAAGGTTACCATGCTATGGAGTCTGCCAGTGCAATCCAGGGAAAAAGGGCATGAAATGATTGTCTGCCGTTGCTTTCACGGAGGAAGGAATGAGTGACGACATTTACCCAGAATCACCCGCTACACTGTTTTTGCACTATCATGCATGGAGATCTCATCCCAGAATTCCAATGGGTGAGGGTGACTGTGGGAACTATGGGATAGCTACGGCATAACTACCCACAGTGCAATGCTCCAGAAATCGACGCTAGCCTCGGTATATGGACGCACACCACTGAATTATTGTGCTTTGTGTGGCCGCGTGCACTCGATTTTATACAATCTGTTTTACAAATCTGGGTTTATGTAAAATCGGAATAATCCTGTAGTGTAGACATACGGTTTGAGACATTCTTTTTGAAAAGACACGTTTCAGTAGAGCACTCTACTTCAGTCATCCATACATGAACACTACTGCTCAAATTCTGCAAGGAGCTTAATATCTTCTGAGTGCTTGTGGGTCTCTTCCACAGCTACTGATGTTGCCAATGACATTCATTCTCCAGTGATTAGGCTCATCTGTTGTCAATTATTCCTCTGAAAAATAGGTAAACAATATTGTCACTGCAGCGAGTGAAGAAATTTGGTTGCGCAGTATTCTCTGCAGATCTGTAGCTGGGTAACCAAAACATGAAAGTCTGTGGAGGTTTAAGAGTCTCAGTGTCCTGCCATGTGAAATTTCCTGCCTATTCATCCATCTTTGTTGGGTGAAGGCAACATTAACATATCTATTTTTATATCAATTCTGATATCAATATAGATATTGATACATGTAAAATGCTAACAGAAGATGTTTGGCCAAAATTTTCAAAGCTCATAAGACCTGATTTCCCTCCCTCATCCAAATAAAATGAATCAATTCAAACGAACAGGAAATGAGCACCGAAAAGCAGTAGGCAACTTTGCCAATCTCAACCTAAATGCTATCACACGGGCCTCCTTCCCCTCACACAGTAACACACTATACACATACAAATATTTACTGCCAAGGTTTGACTAAAAAGTAAATTAAAGAATAAATTCTCACTGAGTTTTCCTGATATTTTCATTCTTCCTCCAAATTTTTGGGTCCTGTTTTTTGCCAAAAAACATCGTCATTTCCCTGTTGTCCTTTTAACTGTTTAGGTGCCCATTGGTCCCCTGACCACCCACTTGCAGTTCTCTGATGTAGGGACATATAGTTTGCATAGATGGAGATATATGTCATTTGTGGCCTCATGTATCGGGCTCTGTTTGGATGAATAGCGGATTTGTTCAGCCCAAAGTGATTCATGAATTTTACTCAAATCAATCAAAATCTTTCAGGACCTGCCCCCTTTATAACATTTAACCTGGTGGTTAGAGCACTGCTGTGCGGGAGGTTGAGGGGGGGTATGTGGAAGACCCCACATTCAGTCTCCTCCCACACCGGAAACAAGTGCACGGGGCTATGCAACACTCTCCTCACAAGCTTTCTCTCTCTCTTTCTCTCTCTCTCTCCTCTTAAAGTGGTTCCATTTGGTATAAATAATGAAATAGTTATTGAAAGAGGGGTTTGTACTTCCATCTCCCACCCCCAAGTGGACTACACAGTCATCCTTGGACTTGCTTTCTGGCCTAATGACTATTCATTCTCATCATGAATGAATAACACAGCTACTCCTCTGATACTTGACACCATGCTGAATGTGTTTTCCAGCAAGGGATGGGTGTCTTATGGTTAAGGCACATCTGAGAATCAGGATTTTTCATTTCTCTTCCTAGATCAGACACCTACTCCCAGTAGGCCAGAAACTTTGTAACAAAGTAATTCGTCCTTATCTAGAATGTGGTGTTTTGAAAACTGGGTTAAAATTACAAGCTACTACTCTGACTGTAAAGGGTTTTTCTGGTCCCGCTTGCAGACTGGGGAGCTCTGTATGGAAACATATCACATAATCATATAATCATAGGAAGATTAGGGTTGGGAGAGACCTCAGAAGGTTATCTAGTCCAACCCCCTCCTCAAAGGAGGACCAATCTACAAATAAATCATACCAGCCAGGGCGTTCTCAAGCCAGGCCCTAAAAACCTATAGAGATGGAGATTCCATCAGCTCCCTAGGTAACCCATTCCAGCACCTCACCAACCTCCTAGTGAAATAGTGTTTCCTAATATCCAACCTAGACCTCCCGCACTGCAACTTGAGACCATTACTCCGTGTTCTGTCATCTGCTACCACTGAGAAAAACCTAGCTCCATCCTCTTTGGATCCATCCTCCCCACCCCTTTAGTAGTTGAAGGCTTCTATCAAATCACCCCCACACACACACACTCTTCTCTTCTGAAGACTATACAAGCCCAGTTCCTTCAGCATCTTCTCCTAAGTTATGTGTCTCAGCCCCCTGATCATTTTCCTTGCCCTCCCCTGGACTCTCTCCAACTTGTCCACATACTTTCTGTAGTGAGAGGCCCAAAACTGAATGCAATACTGCAGATGTGGCCACACCAGTGCTGAATAGAGGGGAATAATCACTTCCCTCAATCTGCTGTCAATGTTCCTTCTAATGAAGCCCAATATGCCATTAGCCTTCTTGGTATCAAGGGCACACTGTTGACTCATATCTAGCTTCTCATCCACTGTAACCCCTAGGCCCTTTTCTGCAGAACTACTGACTAACCATTCGGTCCCTAGTCTGTAACAGTGAATGGGATTGTTCTGTCCTAAGCAGGGCTGGCTCCAGGCACCAGCTAAAGGAACAAGTGCTTGGGCCTGTCAATATCAGGAAGGGGCATTCCAGCCGCTATTGGGGTGGCAGGTCTGGGTCTTCGGCGGCAATTAGGAGGCGGGTTCCTCACTTCCTCACAGAGGGAGTGGAGAGGCTTTTTTTTTTTTTTTTTCACAGCTTGGGGCAGCAGAAAACGTGGAGCCAGCCCTGGTCCTAAATGCACTTGTTCTTGTTGAACCTCATCAGGTTTCTTTTGGCTCAATCCTCTAATTTGTTAATCACACCAACACTTCCTTCATGTCCCAGATATCCTCATGGAGTTGATCACATCCCTGTGCTGAGCTGTTCAATAGAAATGAAGTCTGGATTCTATGAGGTGAAGGGAAAACACTGATTGTCTTACAGGGCTGGGGCCCAAAGAACTCTCACCTGGTATAAGCTGAGAGGTAGGGCACAAAGAGCTATGGAGACTTATCAAAGCGGAAGAGGTAGCCCTTTTGTTAAACACAAAGCAACAGTCCCTTTGCTTGTCAGAAATCTTTGATTTCTTTCTTTCTTTCTTTCTTTCTTTCTTTCTTCTGTATGGGGAACTTCAAAAGCAGGTTTCCCCCCAGGTTACAGTGAATATACAGCAAGGATACTGCATCTTGCTATCTAGCCCTTCTCTCAAACATTGACCTGTTTTTTGCGACTAACACCAGGATAGCCCCATCCATTCTTCACGTTTAATCCTCTGTACTTTTCCACTTGATTCTGTAAAATGATAGCGTGCTTCTCATTTCCTTCAAAATTTCTCTTTTATATATAATGGCTGCGCACTGAAATGACTTTTCCCTTGCTGCTGCAATTGATCTACAAAGGGATTTATTTGTCAGAGCAGTTTGAAGATATTTAGCTCACTTGCTGTACTGAAAGCTCCCTTTGACTCTTTATTTTGTCTTTCTTTCTTTTTTATATTTGTCTAGTGAGAGGTAATAGATCACAATTATTCCTTTGAGGTTAAGGGAAGGAGAGCTGAATTAGGTGGCCCATGCTAGGAGATTCCCTATGCAGATACAATTCACATAAAGTAGAATAAAAAAATAGAAAAAAGAATACATTTATAGAAAGTGCAAATAAATTTAAAATAGTAATAAATAAAATACAAAAATATTAACAGACTTAAAAATAAAATAATAAAATATGAAAAAGTAAATTAATAAAAATTAGAAAATACAATAAAACAATAAAAAGGGAAAATATAATGAAATAAAACAAAATATAGAAATGACCAATAAAATAAAACAGAATATACAAGTAAAATATAATAAAAAGCAAAAAATATAAATATGAAGAAAAACATACAAAAAAGAGAAAAAAGAAAGTAAATAAAAATAAAGTACCATTTTAAAATGGAGGGCGAGAGTCCATGGGACTTGTGCTCCTCTATCACAGATGAGTTTTGGTGTGTGCGCCATCCTGAGAATCTCGTCCACCATAGAGAATCAAAAGGTCTTTTCTACCTGCTCCTCTCACCTCATGGTTGTTACAACTATCTATGGGACCCTGATGCACAAGCTGTATGGGCAGTGGTTCTCATATTTTTGTACTGGTGACCCCTTTCACATAGCAAGCCTGTCATAAACAGATAGCTAAGGTTTAATGTCTCTTTCACCTGTAAAGGGTTAACAAACAGTGACCTGCAGCACCTGACCAGAGGACCAATCAGGAGACAAGATACTTTCAAATCTCGTATGGAGGGAAGCCTTTGTGTGTGTTTTTGGGTTTGGCTTTGTTCTCTCGGGGTCCTGGACGAGACTAGAGGTGCAACCAGGTTTCTGCCAATCTCCCTGCTACAATCTCTTATCTATTCAGAATAGTTAGTAAGTAAAAAGGTGGGTATAGTCTTTTAACTTGTTTTTCTTATTTGCAGATGTGTACTTGCTGGAAGTAGCTTAAATTGTGTTTCTGCTGGAGAAAACTTCTTTCTATTGTCTATAAGCTATAAAAACCCTGTATATTTACCATCTTGATTACAGAGACAATTTTTATATTTTTCCTTCTTTATTAAAGTTTTCCTCTTTTTTAGAATCTAAGTGATATTTTTGGTTATCTTTTGTAAGACTCCAGGGAAGGGAGTCTGCACTCACCAGGGAATTGGTGGGAGAAAGGAAAGGGAGGAGGGAAGAAAAACCTGCTCTCTGCATTTATCTCTGTATCTATCTCCGGGGAAGAAGGGAGGGGGAAGAAGTGATTCAAGGAGTTGAATCATGGTGGTCTCCTAGTGTACCCAGGGCGGGAAAGAACTGGGAGTAAGAAAAGGAGGGGGAAGGGAAATGGTTTATTCCCCTTTGTTTTGAGACTCAAGGAATCTGGGTCTTGGGGGTCCCCAGGGAAGGGTTTAGGGGGACCAGGGGGTATCAGGCCCCGAAATTCCTGATTGGTGGCAGAGCTACAGAATCTAAGCTGGTAATTAAGCTTAGGGGAATTCATGCTAGTATCCATATTTTGGACACTAAGGTTCCAATTTGGGAATTATACTATGACAAAGCCTCTGAGTATAACCCCCCCCCATTCTAAATTTAAAACATTTTTTCATATACTTAACACCATTATAAATGCTAGAAGCAATGGGGGACTTGTGGTGGAGGCTGACAGCTCTCAACGCCCCCTGTAATAATCTTGTGACCCCCTGAGGGGTCCCAACCCCCAGTTTGAGAAACCCTGCATAAGGGGGATGCATGCTGGTGAGCCATGCTTCCACAATCCCCCTTCCACAATGACTCTGACACGTGTGGCAAACCCACTTTTCAACTCTGAGCTCCAGAGGTGTGGAGGTGTCTAACCAGAGGTGAAAGTGAGCCGGTCCAGTCCGGCACGCCGTGCCGGACCGCATCAATTTCTGCAGTGGGGACTTAAAGGGCTTGGGTTAGGCTGAGGCTGACATTTAAAGCGCTCCTCCGAGCTCCCTGCTGTGGCGGGGAGCCTGGAAGAGCCCTCAAATCCCACCTGCAGCTTTGGCAGCTGTGCTGGTGCCAGCATGTAAAGGGCCCGAAGCTCCATGGAGGCTGGAGCCTTGGGCCCTTTAGTTCGCTCCGGGGGCTCCCAGCCACCTCTGCATCTGGGAGCCCCCTGGGTGATTTAAAGACCCTGGGACTCCAAGCCACAGCCCCAGGGCCTTTAAATCTTGTGGCCCCGCCTCTTCTGGTTGAAGCCACACCTCTTCCGAATGAGGACAGCCCCCCCCCGGACTCCATTTGTACAGGTAAGTCCTGTGAGTTACTTTCACTCCTGTGTCTAACAATGAATCACCTGGTGGGTGTAAAGGGTATGTCTGCACTATAGATGCCTGTCTACACTTAGAAGTTAGATGGACCCAGATATGTCCTTCCGGGCTGTGAAAAAATTCATGCCCTGACTACCATAATTAAATCAACCTAACCCCTGGTATAGATGAAGCTAGTTCAGCAGAAGACTTATTCCACTAAACTAGCAACTGCCTCTCAGGGAAGTGGATTAACTACATGGAAACCATCCTTCTGCCAATGAAGGAAGTGTCTACGCTATGGTGCTACAGCTAACCAATAGCTATACTGGCAGAGCCCCCTCATCTAGACACAGCAAATGCTGAGAGAAGGAGTTTTTCTGCTGGAACAGCAATTCCTGAATGATGTTAGCTGAGCAAACAGAAGCCCTCTTCTGTCTACATATCTGTGTCTACCTCAGAGGTTTTGTTGGCTTAGCTGTATTGCTTGGGGGGTTGTGGTTAAGTGTAGACCAAGGCTCTGATCACATAATTGGTCTGAATTTGGAAGAGGTCACCTGACAAAGAGAATTGGAGGTTATAAAGAGGAGTCTCTCACCAGTTATTTAAGAAAGAAAGTAGAAGAACCCTGACTGCCGGGCTCAGAGATAGAGATTCCATGATTCACAGAAAGATCCATGAACTGCAGGAATGGGAATCCTGGGTACCCTAAAGGACTCCTTACCAAGCTCTAAGAATGCCCCAGATGGGTGAGGAAACTGAGGCATGGAAATGCATGTAAGTTTTTTATTGTTTTCTCTACCACAGTGTATTTCTTGTGCAACCTAAGTAAAGAATAATTGTGTTTAGAGACTTTTGCAAACCCTGTGCACCTCTTTGCTTCATCTGTCACCTGCCCCTGGAGTTATCCATAAACTCAGAGCTGCTATGTGGGTGAAGTTCTAGCATGGGGTGTGCTTGCCCAGCCTTGGTTCCAAACAAACCCATTTTTTCCTGGATTTTTTTATTTAGCCACTGAACCAAAAAAAATATTTTTTTGCTCAATTCTAATTGTCAGGAACCTAATATCTCTAAAGACCTGGTGATACATGGCTTGTGAATACAACACTAACTGGCACTTTGGTGATTTAGGTACAAATATGGATTATCCAAACCGTCTGTACATTAGTGTATATTAGGCACAAATAATATAGCAGTTATATAGCTTAAATTGGCCTACACCTTAACTCTATTCCTATTCTCTTATGGTACCTATCCCATAACTCCTTGCATTATCTTAAGTCAGCTTTGGCTGGAGTAGATTGGACAGTTGACCAAAAAAGGACATATGATTATGTTATTATAGAGACAGGTAGGGAATTGTTTTCACAGGCCTGTACTGGAATAACCCGAAGAGGACAAAACATATGATTGTACTGCCCTAGGAGAGGCCAGGGCCGACCAGGGAGGAGGGCAAATGGGGCAATTTTCCCCAGGCCCTGTGCCCCACAGGAGGCCCCAGGAGAGTTTTTCGGGGCCCCTGGAACGGGGTCCTTCACTCGCTCTGGGAACCCCGGAAAACTCTCGTGGGACCCGGGCCCCTGGAGCTTCCTCTGCTTCCAGTCTTCGCAGGTGGGGGGGTCCTTCCACTTCAGGACGAAAGGACCCCCCGCAACCGAATTACAGCCTAACCGGGACCCGAAGCCAAAGTACAGCTGGGTCTTCGGCAATACTTTGGTGGCGAGGGGACCTTCCGTTCCGGGACCCACCGCCAAAGTGCCCCGAAGACCCGCGGCGGGAGCCCTCCGCCACTGAATTACCACTGAAGACCTGGCTGTACTACGGTGGCGGGTCCCACGTCAGTGATAATTCAGAGGTGGGGGGCCAACGCCGCGGGTCTTCGGGGCACTTCGGCGGCGGGTTCCAGAGCGGAAGGATCCTCCGCCTCTGAATTACCGCCGAAGTGGAGGTCCCCCACCGCTGAATACCCCAGGCCCCCAGAAGCCTCTGGGCGGCCCTAGTAGAGGCCTAACAGGTGCTTTCATGCCCTTTGGTACATGAAATGCATCTGTTCAGACCAAGGAGAGAAAGGGTACAGCATGGTAACAAAAAACAAGGTATAACTCTGATTAGTTTCAAATGATGTGTACAGCATCTGTTACTTGTAAACAGGACAAGTATACAAAGATGGGCATAGCAGTATAAATTTGGGAGCTCACCTTCTGCATCAGGTGAATGTAACATGACAACATGAGATGGCTTGCTTGGAGATTGGTATCATACAGAATCTTTTTCCTGCACTATATTATTACTGGTTTGTAGCAATAAACTTGACTGACATTGATTACTTGGTCTATTTAAAGTAATTTTAATGAACCAAAGTGGATGAAACAATTTACTGTATGATAAATAAGCACTAAGTAACATTGTATTGGTTGCAATATAATAAAAGAGTAAATGGTGTCGGCTGGACTGGTTTGTGCACGTCATCAGATCAATATCTCCCCACGAGTCAACTTCCCATCACAAACCAGCCCCCTACTGTATAAATTGTCATCCTGTTAGTAGATACAAAATAGAAGCCAAACCATTGTTTGTCTCACCATGGCTCATATGGCTCATATGCACCAACATCTTGCATCTTATAATAAAGAGCTAGGTCCAGAGCCATTTCTAGCTCAGGGAAAGACTCTCAGGGCACGTCTTCACTAGCAACATTAAAGTGCTGCCATGTCAGCGCTATCATGGCAGTGCTTTAACATGATTATGTAGTCGTGGCAGCAAAGCTGGGAGAGAGCTCTCCCAGCAGTATAAAAAACCACTCCCACAAGGGGAGTAGCTACCAGCCCTCATGGCAAGACCAAATACTGTCTAGACCATCCCTGATAGACATTTATCTAATCTACTCTGTATAAGTTGTCGTCCTGTTAGTGGATACAAAATAGAGGCCAAACCATTTGTTTGTCTCACCATGGGTCATATGGCTCTATGCACCAACACTGTGCATCTTATAATAAGGAGCCAGCTCCAAAAGCCAGCTCTAGCTAAGGGAAAGACAGTGGCAGCGCTATCATGGCAGCACTTTAACATGGCTGTATAGTCGCAGCACCTCCCAGCAGTGTAAAAAACCACTCCCATGAGGAGAGTAGCTGGTGCATGGCTGTGATGGGATCACCTTGGTGTGTAGCCTGGTACTGTGGAATCACAGTGTCCCCTGAATTCTCTCTAGCCTGGGCTGTCTCTCACAATGCTGTGCTAGTGACCAGCAGCAAGCCCCTCCAGGCGCTGTGATCACTCAGCACAACAGCATGTGGAGCCCCTCACCCAGATAGATTACACGAGTGCTCCCAGCGCCACTTATGCATCTCACAGAGAAAGGCATCAGAGCCAAATCCCCGCAGCTCCCAGCACCATACCCCAGGAATATACTATCTTGCATTGGTCAAGGCCAACTAAAATGATTAGGGGTTTGGAACGGGTCCCATATGAGGAGAGATTAAAGAGGATAGGACTTTTCAGCTTGGAAAAGAGGAGACTAAAGGGGGATATGATAAAGGTATATGAAATCATGAGTGGTATGAAGAAAGTGAATGAGGAAAAGTTATTTATTTGCTCCCATAATACAAGAACTAGGAGCCATCAAAGGAAATTAATGGGCCGAAGGTTTAAAACAAATAAAAGGAAGTTCTTCTTCACACAGCACATAGTCAACCTGTGGAACACCTTGCCTGAGAAGGCTGTGAAGGCTAGGACTATCACAGCATTTAAAAGAGAACTGCATAAATTCATGAAGTTCATTAATGGCTATTAGCCAGGATGGGTAAGGAATGGTGTCCCTATCCTCTGTTTGTCAAAGAGTGGAAATGGATGGTAGGAGAGAGTTCACTTGATCATTGCCTGTTAGGTTCACTCCCTCTGGGGCCCCTGCCATTGGCCGCTGTTGGTAGATAGGATACAGGGCTAGATGGACCTTTGGTCTGACCCAATATGGCCATTCTTATGTTCCTATGTTCCTGTATCTTCTTCTCAGTGTCTTGGCTGCTTGCAGCATAGCTGGAGGCAGGAGAAAGGCCCAGTATGTGTCCACTCCACCTGTTTTATAACCCCACTCCATGTGCTTGGACAGCACAAGCCCAGGCATGTCTGGGGACATTGCTGAGCCATCCAGCAAGGTTGAGCAACTCCCCTAGTGTGGCCTCATTCAGGTGAGTCATTGCATTGTAGCTCCCTTGCTGGAAAATGGCTGTTGATGGGTTGTTTGACACCCCACCAGATACAAGACATGCTTTATAAGTAAGATTATGATTATATGAAATTGAGGAATATGGGGGTTACAGTATGTTCCTCCAAGGTATAGAATGTCACAATTATTGACACTGTTTTTTCACACCCCTGACTGAGAAAGTTGCAGTGCTGTAAAGTGGCAGTGTAGCCAAAACCTCAGTCATTTATTACAAGGGGTTTTGTGTCAGGCCCCATGCGGGCAAAGGCAACAGTTATTTTCTCCATGTCTGATATGGGCTACGTTCACATTTTACAGAGCAGTAATCCACCTCCACCTTTCCCATCCCACATCCACAATATAGTCCCTTGCACTTTGGGAGAAGCAGCCCCCTGCTCTTTCAGCAAAGACCAGAAGAATGGGTGTAAGTTAGGCCATTTGGCATCAAAGTGGGGATTGCCAAAAGAGCATAGAAAAGTTAGGTGCCCAATTCCCTTTGACATTCAAAGGCAGATGGGTGCCTAAGTCCCTTAGGGTCCTGCAAAAACCACAGCCAATGTCAACAAGGAATTAAAACTTTGTTCAGGTGGCAGCTTAGGGTTTTTCTTGGCCTGCTATTTGGAGATCCAGCTCCAGAGATCAGACTGACTTGGGAGCTTTATCCAAGATTTTTTTTCACTTGGGAGCATTTAGTTTTCTTCTTCCTATAAAAAATAAATTTATATGGGTTCCTTTTTTCCCTATTATTCTAACAAATCTACTCATCTAATATATGGTATGAACACAGATTTCCATTGAGATCAGAAGTTCTGTCTGCATTAATTTCCTTTCAAATGAGACATTCCTTTTTTTTTTCCTTTGTCTTTGGGGTCAACGGTTCTAATGTCTCCATTATTTTCCCTTTGGAATCAGTTGTTTTCCATGACTTCCCCTTTGAGGTTAGTTATAGGACTGTTCTTGTACCATTGTTTTTCCTTTCCAAAAACAAAGATTAACTTTCCTCTATGCAATAATTTCAAATTCCCACCAGCAGAAATATCAGGGGAGATTACATCATCTCATCTGAAGGAGAAATTGCTAACCAGGAGAGACATTAATTTCTGTGAAAGGGAATAATAACAAAAGACACCAAGAAGCGCTGTAGGATCCAGGCATCTAGATAGGAACCCAAAGCTCAGTTTTCTGAGATAATTGAAGAGCGTCAATAGTAGAAGACAAGGGAAAAGGTAGTGCAAAGACTATAATCTTATCTCAGAAAATCTGAAGGAAGGGTTAAGGTAAGGGTGCAGCTGATACTAGATCATCAGTGTGAAAGTTAAAGCAGCACAGTAAAAAATGAAATAATCTGATTTAGAAAAGAAAAATACCTGCTCAGGCACCCCCCATATAAAACAGAACAGGATTGCTTGTTCAATCCAGGGGGACAGTAAATGAAGGTAGATGTTGCGACACTGCCCACCACATTCTTCCAAGTGATATTGTTATGATATGATTATAGCATAACTATTATGCCTTTTGTGCAAAAAGGGTCATTTAAACTGTCATTGGAAAAGTTATGATTTCCCGAATATGATTTTCCTGTTTGTATTCAGGTGTCATTTTTGTATTTGAAGTTATGAATATTGACTATGTATCTATTTCAAATGACAAGATGCTAATAGTCTAGATAGTTGGTTGGGAAGGGTCTATTCAGGCTAATGACCCATGAGGGAAAACAATAAGCCTTATGAGAAGCTTATCTCCCATCTGGTGAGTCTGTCTAAGAACACTCCAGAGAGCCTGTAATTAATGGTTGCCATGACTCTACAAGGGCAGGTGACCAGGCCACATGACCCTGGACACCATCTTGGGATCTCTGTATTTTTCCACAAACTGTTCTGAGAACCAAGTTCTGAAACAAAGGCTCCCCACACGATGCTAAAGCTATATAACACAGGGAGTAATATCCTTGGTTCTTCTTCACTGCCAACACAAGAGGACAGCTGGAAAGAACTGAGGAACAAAGACTGAATTGTATGAAGTGCTGGACTCAGGCTGAAGCACTTTAAATCTGTGAATGGGAACCTGAGAAACCCAAGCAGCAAAGCAAATGCAGCTTGTGCCAAGAGAATCTGTCAGACTGCTGGTATTATCATCAGGGTGAGAAACTGGTCATTCATAGTCACTCTAACCAGTGTTTTATGCTTAGTTTGAGTTTTTATTTATTTGCTGGTAATCTGCTTTAGTCTGTTTGCTGTCCCTTATAATCACTTACAGTCTATCTTTTATAGTTTATAAACGTGTCTGTAGTTTCACCTAAAGCAGTGTGCCTTTAAGTGAAGTGTCTGGGGAAAAATCTCAGCTAGGTTAGGATAAGTGTCTATATTTCTCTCCACAATGAGAAGTGAACTGGGTAACAAATTTGTATTAATCAGTTTTTTGACCAGGGCAAGGCAGTATAGCTCTGGGGTCTTTGGCTGGGGAACTGCTGGTTATCTTGACTGTAGCTTCCCTATTGTTGGTTCATGCAGTGGCTGGTCAGAGAGCTGCATGAAACTGCAGCTGGGTGTGTCCCTGCCTGTGTGAATGCTGGAGGAAATATAGGACCAAGAGTGAACCTGAAGCTTGCCACAACAGCGCAGTGTGAGAGGGAGCCCAGACTGGTAGGTCACAGTGCTCCGGGGAACTCCAGTTCCAAGTAGTGCCCTCAGGGTGAACCCATCACAGATGGGTTATAACAAAACATGCCTAAGAAAAAGCAATGAATGACTCTCAGATTTAAAATATAAGTATGGCCATACTGGGTCAGACTAACGGTCATCTAGCCCAGTATCATGTTTTCTCATAGTGGCCAATGCCAAGTGCTTCAGAGGGAATGAATGGAACAGGTAATCATCAAGTGATCCATTCCCTGTCACCAATTCTCTTTTTCCTGTATCATATTATTACTGGTTTATAGCAATAAACTTGACCGCCATTGATTATTTGGTCTCTTGAATATTTTTTTTAATGAACCAAAGTGAGTGAAGCAATTTACTATATAGTTCATCAACACTAAGTAACATTGCATTGGTTGTAATATAATTAGAGAGAGAATGGTATCTGTTGGACTCGTTTGTGCACATCATCAGATCAATTCTCACCCAAGAGTCAACTCCCCATCACCACCCAGCCCCTACTGTGTAAGTTGTCATCCTGTTACTAGATTCAAAAGAGAGGCCAAACCATTCTTTATCTCACTATAGCTCCAATGCTCCAACATCTTGTATCTTACAATCATGAGCCAGATTCAAAGTCCTTTGTACTTAAGGGAAAGACTCTCAGCCATTGACTACAAAGAGTTTTGTTTCAGTCTCCAAACATAGGGTCTCCTTAGGGCTACGGTTAGGGGCAAAGGGAACAGTTATTTTCTCCTCATCTGATATGGGCTTTGATCCATGTCTCCACTGTCCACTGTCAAAATAAACAATCACAAACGACATTCTTGTTTATAACACAGCAATCAGCCTCCACCTTTCCCATCCAACATATACAGCATATTCTCTCATGACAATATTCCCTTTAATTTCTTTCATCTATGTATGGAATGATTTTTGTAATGTGCACCAATATCGAGTTAACGTGAGGATGTGTGCTACCAGTAGAAAAAAAAACCTAGATACCTAGAAATAATATATATTTTTTAAAAATTGCCATATAGATAATTACTCCATTCAGAACAGGTTAGGCATTTTAGAACTCACTGCTCAAATAATTCAATTTAAGAATAATAGTGAAGTGAAATTATGAAATGCATAGACCATTCAAAAATTACAACAACTGCACTTTGAAAGGATAAAATTAGAAGAATATACATGCATTGCAGGAACTAAGAACAATAACACATGTTGGGAGGTGAGTCTGAAAGAGACAGTGTGTGTGTGTGTGTGTGTGTGTGTGTGTGTGTGTGTGTGTGTGTGTGTGTGTGTGGTGAGACAGAGTGTGTATATATATGTGTGAGTCAGAGATCATGTATCTGTGTGTGACACAGAGACTGTGTGTTGAAGTGTGAGACAAAGAGTGTGTATGTGTGTGAGAGGGAGATAAATGGTGTGTATGTGTGAGAGAGACAGAGACAGAATGTCCATGTGCTGGCTGCTGGGGAAGTCCATGAGAGACCGTGCACTGTCTCTTTAAGGCACTCCCATCAATCGACTCACACTGCAGCAGCTGAGATCTCTTTCTTCTGAGCCATGTCCCCCCTCCCCTGCTCTGTGGTACATGGGCAGAGAAGAGGCAGGGGAGGGGAACAACCCCACCCCCCTGCCTTTGCACAGCAAGTTTCCCAGGAGCTACTAACCAGGGGCTCCAAGGCAGAGGGCAGGAACAACATGGCAGCAGAGCAGCAAACGGAGGAGCACCTGAACGCATGCCACCCTGCACTGCTCTGCATTGTTCATGTGGCAGCTTTGGGGACTTCTTTCCCCCCATTTCAAGTTCCAAGTCCAAAGATCAGACTGTCCTGGGAGCTTTATCCAAGAATTTTTTAAGTTGGCAGCATTTAATTTTTTTTCTTCCTATAAAATAGAATTGATATTTGTTCCTTTTTTCTAGTATTCTAACAGATCTACTCCTCTCATATATCTGACGAACAGAGATTTCCACTGAGATCTGTCTGCATTAATTTCCTTTGAAGTGAGACATTCCCTTTTTTCTGTTCCTTTGTTTTTGGGGTCAACAGTTCTCCTGTCTCCATTATTTTTCCTTTGGAATCAGTTGTTTTCCATGACTTCCCCTTTGAGGTTAGTAATAGGACTGTCTTTGTACCATTGTTTTTCCTTTCTAAAAACTAATATTAACTTTCCTCTAGGCAATAATTTCATATTCCCATCAGCAGAAATAGCTGGGGAGATTACATCATCTCATCTGAAGGAGAAATTCCCAACCAGGAGACACGTTAATTTCTGTGAAAGGGAATAATAAAAATAAATAAATAAACCAAGAAGCACTCTAAAATCCAGGCAGCAAGACAGGGTCGCCCAGGGGCAGGGGCAAATGGGGCAATTTGCCCCAGGCCCTGGGCCCCGCAGACACCCCACGAGCCCTGGCCCAGCGCCAGTTTGGGTCTTCGGCAGCATTTCAGCGGTGGGGGGGCCCTTCAGTGCTGCTGAAGACGCAGAGCAACTGAAGGGCCCCCAGCTGCCAAAATGCCGCCTAAGACCCGGATCACTGCCAGGTGAGTACAAGTGCCGCAGTGCCCACACTTTGCCCAAGGCCCCCTAAATCCTCTGGGCAGCCCTGCAGCTAGAATTGGAACCCAAGGCTCAGTTTTCTGAGATAATTGAAGAGCGTCAACAGTAGAAGACAATGGAAAAGGTAGTGCAAAGACTATAATCTTATCTCAGAAAATCTGAAGGAAGGGGTAAGGTAAGGGTGCAGCTGATACTAGATCATCAGTGTGAAAGTTAAAGCAGCACAGTAAAAAATGAAATAATCTGATTTAGAAAAGAAAAATACCTGCTCAGGCACCCCCCATGTAAAAAAGAAAAGGATTGCTTGTTCAATCCAGAGGGAAATTAAATGAAGGTAGATGAGTTAAAGCAAAACATGCCCCCAAAAGAGCAATGAATGGCTGTCAGATTTAGAACAGCCATGCTGGGTCAGACCAAAGGTCCATCTCCCCCAGTATCCTGTGTTTCATCAGTGGCCAATGCCAAGTGCTTCACTGGGAATGAACAGAACAGCTGATCACTAAGTGACCCAATCCCTCTCACCTATTTCCAGCTTTGGCAAACAAAGACTAGGACACCATCCCTGTCCAACCTGTCTAACAACCATTGGTGAACCTATCTTCCAGGATTTTTTCTAATTTATTGACTCCTTTTGTGTGTATTTTATTTTTCACCATTTGAGTTTATTCATAGATTCATAGATTCATAGACTCTAGGACTGGAAGGAACCTCAAGAGATCATCGAGTCCAGTCCCCTGCCCTCATGGCAAGACCAAATACTGTCTAGACCATCCCTGATAGACATTTATCTAATCTACTCTTAAATATCTCCAGAGATGGAGATTCCACAACCTCCCTAGGCAATTTATTCCAGTGTTTAACTACCCTGACAGTTAGGAACTTTTTCCTAATGTCCAACCTAAATCTCCCTTCCTGCAATTTAAGCCAATTGCTTCTTGTTCTATCATTAAAGGCTAAGGTGAACAAGTTTTCTCCCTCTTCCTGATGACACCCTTTTAAATACCTGAAAACTGCTATCATGTCCCCTCTCAGTCTTCTCTTTTCCAAACTAAACAAACCCAATTCTTTCAGCCTTCCTTGGTAGGTCATGTTCTCAAGACCTTAATCATTCTTGTTGCTCTTCTCTGGAACCTCTCCAATTTTTCCACATCTTTCTTGAAATGTGCTGCCCAGAACTGGACACAATACTCCAGTTGAGGCCTAACCAGCGCAGAGTAGAGCAGAAGAATGACTTCTTGTATCTTGCTCACAATACACCTGTTAATGTATCCCAGAATCACGTTTGCTTTTTTTGCAACAGCATCACACTGTTGACTCATATTTAGCTTGTGGTCCACCATAACCCCTAGATCCCTTTTTGATGTACTCCTTCCTAGTCAGTCTCTTCTCATTCTGTATGTGTGAAACTGATTGTTCCTTCCTAAGTGGAGCACTATGCTTTTGTCTTTTTTAAATGTTATCCGGTTTACCTCAGACCATTTCTCCAATTTGTCTAGATCATTTTGAATTATGACCCTGTCCTCCAAAGCAGTTGCAATTCGTCCCAGTTTGGTATCATCTGCAAACTTAATAAGCATACTTTCTATGCCAATTTCTAAGTTGTTGATGAAGATATTGAACAGAGCCGATCCCAAAACAGACCCCTGTGGAACCCCACTTGTTATACCTTTCCAGCAGCATTGGGAACCATTAACAACTATTCTCTGAGTACGTTATCCAGCCAGTTATGCACCCACCTTATAGTAGCCCCATCTAAATTGTACTTTCCTAGTTTATCTATAAGAATATCATGCGAGACCGTATCAAATGACTTACTAAAGTCTAGGTATACCACATCCACCACTTCTCCCTTATCCACAAGACTCGTTATCCTGTCAGAGAAAGCTATCAGATTGGTTTGACATGAATTGATCTTTACAAATCCATGCTGGCTATTCCCAATCACCTTACCACCTTCCAAGTGTTTGCAAATGATTTCCTTAATTACTTGCTCCATTATCTTCCCTGGCACAGAAGTTAAACTAACTGGTCTGTAGTTTCCTGGGTTGTTTTTATTTCCCTTTTTATAGATGGGCACTATATTTGCCCTTTTCCAGTCTTCTGAAATCTCTCCCGTCTCTCATGATTTTCCAAAGATAATAGCTAGAGGCTCAGATACCTTCTGTATTAGCTCCTTGAGTATTCTAGGATGCATTTCATCAGGCCCTGGTGACTTGCAGGCATCTAACTTGTCTTCTTGTTTCCCTTTATCCCCATAGCTAGTTTGAGCTCATTTTGTGCCTTTGCCTTTCTAATCTTGCCCCAGCATTTCTATGTTGTTTGCCTATATTCATCCTTTGTAATTTGACCTAGTTTCCATTTTTTATAGGACTCCTTTTTATTTTGTAGGTCATGAAAGATCTCGTGGTTAAGCCAAGGTGGTCTTTTGCCACATTTTCTATCTTTCCTACCCAGCGGAATAGCTTGCTTTTGGGCCCTTAATAGTGTCCCTTTCAAAAACTGCCAACTCTCAGTTGTTTTTTCCCTCAGTCTTGATTCCCATGGGACCTTATCTATCAGCTCTCTGAGCTTACCAAAATCTGCCTTCCTGAAATCCATTGTCTCTATTTTGCTGTACTCCCTTCTACCCTTCCTTAGAATTTCAAAGTCTATGATTTCATGATCACTTTCACCCAAGATGCCTTCTACTTTCAAATTCTCAACAAATTCCTCTCTATTTGTTAAAATCAAGTCTAGAACAGCTTCCCCCCAGTAGCTTTTTCAGCCTTCTGAAATAAAAATTTGTCTGCAATGCAGTCCAAGAATTTATTGGATAGTCTGTGCCCCGCGATGTTATTTTCCCAACATATATCTGGATAGTTGAAGTCCCTCATCACCACCAAATCTTGGGCTTTGGATGATTTTGTTAGTTGTTTAAAAAAAGCCTCATCCATCTCTTCCACCTGGTTAGGTGGCCTGTAGTAGATTCCTAGTACCACATCACCCTTATTTTTTACCCCTTTTAGCCTAACCCAGAGACTCTCAACACTTCCGTCTCCTATGTCCATCTCCACCTCAGTCCAAGTGTGTACATTTTTAATATATAAGGCAACACCTCCTTTCTTTTTCCCCTGTCTATCCTTCCTGAGCAAGCTGTACTCATCCACACCAACATTCCAATCATGTGTATTATCCCACCAAGTTTCAGTGATGCCAACAATGTCATAGTTGTATTTCTTTATTAGCACTTCCAGTTCTTCCTGCTTATTACCCATACTTATTGCATTTGTATATAGGCATCTAAGACACTGGTTTGATCTTGCCTCCCAGTTTTGCTCTGACCCTCCTTTCTCTCTGCCATTATAGTCCACGTTCCCTCTTGTTTCAGACCCATCTCCCAGGTCTCCATGTTCCTCACTTACCTGTGGGCTTTGTTCACTTATCCCCGTCGAATCTAGTTTAAAGCCTTCCTCACTAGGCTAGCCAGTTTCATTGCCTGTCAAAATTTTAAAACAAAAATATAATCTCACTTCTCTGTGCATATGTGTCTTTCTCCAATTCCATTTTTGTGTCACATACATTCTTGTTGCACCAGTGTCAATGTACCGTTACCACTCCTGGTATAGACATAGTTTATATGAGTGCATCATAAATCAGTGGATAAAGAGCTCAGAAGCTAAGATATATCAAGAATTGATATATAAAGATATACCAAGAAGGCCACATCTGGAGTAGTCCGTCCAGTTTTGGGTCTCCCACTACAGAAAGGGTGTGGACAAATTGGAGAGAGTCCAGCGGAGGGCAACAAAAATTATCAGGGGGCTGAGGCACATGACTTACGAGAAGAGGCTGAGGGAACTGGGCATGTTTAGTCTGCAGGAGAGAAGAGTGAGGGGGGATTTGACAGAAGCCTTCAACTACTTGAAGGAGGTTCTAAAGAGGATGAAGCTCATCTCCTTCTCCGTGATGGCAGATGACAGAACAAGAAGCAATGGTCTCAAGTTTCAGTGGGGGAAGTCTAGGTTGGATATTAGGAAGCACTATTTCACTAGAACAGTGGTGAAGCACTGGAATGGGTTACCTAAGGAGGTGGTAGAATCTCCATTCTTAGAGGTTTCTAAGGCCCGGATTGAGAACGCCCTGGCTGGGATAATTTAGTTAGGGTAAGTTCTGCTTTCAGCATGGGGTTGGACTAGATGACCTCCTAAGGTCTCTTCCAATCCTAATCTTCTATTATTCTATGTGTTTAAGTGTGTAGGATAAAAAAAGGAAGAGATTTCAGAGTTATTGAGTCTGATACCTTTGCTTTAAAAGCAAGGATCCGCTAATTCTCTTTAAACTTATCTGTATTTTATTGCTCATAAAATTTTGAGAAATAAACTCTCTCTCTCCATATATTCACCTCATTCTGTCTATATATCTCTATGATTTCCCAGTTTTTCTTTTTTCTACAAGTACATCATTCTCCCTTCTGGATAAATATGACTTTTTACTTTCTTTCCTGATGCATTTTCATTTTTATTTCCTTTACATTTCTTTATTTGGGGTTGGAGTCTGATCTCAGTTGCACTTGTGTAAATCCATATGATGCTGATGTAATTCACCCTGGTGTAAATGAGATCAGGAAACAGTCCTTGATGTGTGTTTAGGTTTTTTGTTTGTTTGTTTGTTTGTTTTGGTGAGGGGGGGATGTACCCTTGGTTGAACTCTAAACATCTTTCATTTCCAATCTATTAATTTTTTTATTATGTCTTGTAGATTTGTTGATGTGACACTGATGTGATAAAGATACTTCAAAATCGGAGCTTAAAAGTCTTTATTTAGAGTTCAAAAGAGCTTATGGGACTTAGACAGGACATTTCTGTAGTTCAATACGGTTCCATGTTCTTGGTTCACCTATATTGGAAACTCAACCTCTTAACGATATGAGTCTTCCTCTGTTTATTGACAACTTTAATTGTCCAGTGGAGAGATGCAGTGGCACGAGGTTACCTACTTCAGCTTTCTGCCAGTTGAAGTGATAGAACAACCTGACTGCGTGTACTCCATCATCATATATTGGAAACTCAACATCTTAACTTCATTTTTCCAGTGGAGAGATACAGTGCTATGAGGTTACCTACTCCAGTTTCCCAGCAGTGTAACCGACAGGACAACCTGACTGTGTGTACTCCATTAATATTTACTGGTTTTGTGTTTCTAGATACATATTATGGAGAAAGCGGAAGGAAGAAATGAAACCCTGGTCGTGGAATTCATCCTCTTAGGATTTGGGAATGCCCCTGAACTTCAGCCCCTTCTCTTCCTACTGTTTCTACTGATCTACATTGTGACCATGGTCGGGAACATCCTCATCATTATGCTCGTTGTGGTTGATCAGCACCTTCACACCCCCATGTACTTCTTCCTGGGGAACTTGGCCTGCTTGGAGATCTGCTACACATCCACCATCCTGCCCAGGATGCTGGCCAGTCTCCTGACTGGGGATGGAAGCATTTCTGTTAAGTGCTGCCTAGTGCAAACATATTTCTTTGCCATCATAGCAACAATAGAAAATCTGCTGCTTGCAGCAATGTCTTATGATCGATATTTAGCAATATGCAATCCACTCCGTTATGCTGCTCTGATGAATGGTAGAGTTTGTTTCCAGCTAGTGGCGGGATCCTGGGTATATAGTTTTCTGGTCATTGGCACACTGAATTATTTCTTGTTTCCATTAACATTTTGTGGTTCCAAATACATTGACCATTTCTTTTGTGATTTTTCACCCATGATAAAACTGTCTTGTGGTGACACCCAGACTCTGCAACTGGCCACATTTACTGTCTCTACCATTGGGACACTTGTGCCTTTGCTACTGACTCTGACATCCTACATTCATATCATCATCGCCATTCTGAGAATCCCTTCCAACACAGGGAGGAAAAAGGCCTTTTCCACCTGTTCCTCTCACCTCATTGTAGTGACCATTTTATACATGAGCGTGATTACTGTCTATGTGTTTCCAACAAGCAACACTCCCAAAGTTCTAAACAAAATATTCTCTGTCTTCTACACAGTTCTGACTCCCATGATCAACCCTGTTATCTACAGCCTGAGAAACAAAGAGGTCAAACAGTCCCTGAGAAAAACTATTCTGAATCGAGTTGCTTTCAGAAACAGGCATAAAAGTTTAAAGGAAAATTTTTAGCCTATAGTAAAATAGAGATGAACTGATATAGTTTCTTAAACATGGCCATTTCATTCCTTCAGAAAAGGGTTACCCATTATTGACCATACTCTTTCTTTCTTTTTTTCTGTTACTCAGCTACTCTTTGAGCATTCATCTTTCATCACACTGGTCAGGCATGACTTGCCCTTGGTGAATCCATGTTTACTGTTCCTGATCACCTTCCTCTCTTCCAAGTGCTTCAAACTGCATTCCTTGAGGACCTGCTTCACAATTTTTCCAGGGACTGAGGTGAGGCTGACCGGTCTGTAGTTCTCCAGATTCTACTTCTTCTCTTTTTTAAAGATGTGAACTATATTTGCCTTTTCCCAGTCATCACCGTGAGTTTTCAAAGATAATGGTTAATGGATCTGCAATCACATCAGCCAATTTCTTCAGCTCCCTTGGACGCATTAGATCCACTCCCATGGACTTGTGCATGTCCAGCTGTTCTCAATAGTCCTTAACCTGTTCTTTCACCACTGAGGGCTGCTCACCTCATCCCCATACTGTGCCACCCAGTGAAGCAGTCTGGGAGCTGACCTTGTCTAGCTGTTTAGAGTCATTCTGCAGCCAGGCAGCCTAGACTTATGCCTCTCTGTTTTAGGGAGCAGCCTGCTTTGTCTCTCATTTTTTGTGTTCTTGCATCTTATGGGTCTGAATTCAGAGAAATAAAGTAATGGTACATTGCAACATTTGCCTGTATTTTCAGTCTGCCTCCTTTCCTCTTAATTTTAATATCCAATATCTGCATCATCTCCCCCCATCCTATGAATACCTTCTGCCACTGGCAGGAAAAAGGCCTTTCCCCCCTACTTCTCTCACCTCATCTTTGTTACACTATTCTATGAGACTTTGATTATCCAAAGCACTGAGAGACCTGAACAAAGCGTTCTGTCCGTTCTACACAGTCCTGACTCCCCTAGTCAATCCCATCATTTATAGACTGCGAAATACCAATGTTAAGGAGGTCCTGAGAAATTCTATGGGTAAACTGCACATGAATTCAGAGAATCCAAGTAATTTTTTTTTAAATTTATAGTAATTTAGGATAAATTCTGCTGGTTTAATGAGTCAGAGGGGTATAGATTAGTGGCTTCTGACTTCTTTGTTTTCCTCTTTTTTAATCAAGCTGTGGTGATAGAAAATGAGGATGATGGGAGTGGTTTGCTTTATGAAGATCTGTCAATACATAATAAACTACAGCATGCATATCTCCACATCTGGAACTGTCCGAGTTAGCTGAGAAAATCAGTGTGTAGCAATGAAAAACAGCTTCATTATTTCGGGTAGATTGTTTTTAAATATGGGTTTCTAAGCTAATTTCCACAGCCAAATAAAAATATAGGAACCTAAATATCATGAATCAAGGATTGAAAATTTTGGCCCAAGTTATTCTCTTTCATTCTTTCTTTCTTCTAGGAACACTTGTATCTATCACTTCAGCATAGATTCAGTATACTCATATTTTCAATTAAGGATAGGCAAAAATTCCCCTTTTCCCTCCTCCAACAGAGAGGCAACTTGAACCAGGGATCTCTGACATCCCAGCTGTGTACTCTAAGCATTAGGCTAAAAGTGACAAGGGCGTCCTGACTTGCACATCAGCCTTTTTCTGTGAGCTCACCTACCAGACTGGACCCCTCAGGTGAGTTAGTTGGAGAGACTCTGGGATGTACGTGTCCAGACTCCTGGTCTCAGGCTGCAGTGCGTCTGTCCAGAAACAGAACTCTAAGCCCGCTAAGGAATTTGACTGCAAAAAGTAGGCTGCAAGTTGAGTTTAGATGCCTATAGACTTCAGAAGCAGCTGCGTGGATGTTTAGAGAATCCCACTGAGGCAGGATTCTGGGATTTAGGCACCTATAGTGATTAGGAGCCAAAGACCATTTTTTGTATCTCGCCCCCGGCTGCTTTTGAATATCTCACTAGGTTTCTATCTGCATTTTTAGGAAAATAAATATCATTAAAATTCTGGCTCAGAGTGTTTGGAAATAAAGGATCAGGACTCTCCAGCTATGTTTGAGTCTTTTTACAGTCTCTGCTGTATCTGTTATCAGAACCAAGCTCAGTATTTCAGTGATAAAAATTCACTGTTTCAGATGAACCCCTGGTGTAACCAGTGAAAACAGAGGAGTTACACCAGGGAACAATTTGGACTTTGCTGTTGAAAACTCATTGCAACTTACCGGCAATATTTCAGAGGACATGACACAATCAATGCTGCTGTTAATTAATATCTAAATGTCCTAACTGCAAACCCTCCATTACCAATGGGATATATTAGTGAAGACACAGTTTAAAGTCCATCAAGGTGTGTTGTGTTTATATGTCAGTTATTTAAATCCCCAATTCCCCAGTTGTTGCAAACAGACTAGCTCATCGGGAGCAGTCAGCTGGGCTTTCCACTGATATGAATCCAGGTGCTTCTGCTACTGTCTAAATGCTGGTAAAACATGATGACAGTCTGATATCTTTGGCCCATTTCCTGGTGAACACACATCAAAACCATGTCTCAGTTGATCAATTCCCTGCAATTGGGTCACCTTGGTCTGTCCTGTTCTCTGCCTTTGGCTCACCACAGTGCAGTCTCCCGAGGATTTAAATTCTTAGTTTAGCTAAAGTCGTTGGGCTCAGCATAGGAGTATCTGGGTGAACTTTCATTGCCTGAGAGATAGAGGAGGTCAGACTGTCGAGCTCATGTCTCTTCTGGCCTTAATCGTGATGAAACTGTGAAAACTATGAAGCATTTCAGTTGTCAGATGTTGGCTGCATGTGTGTTCTCTCTGCATACTTCACTGACTCACTGACTGTACAGCAGGATCCAGTCGAACTGCCCAGTGACCAGACATCTGTTAGTAGTGAAGGCACCTGGTCAGGTTTATTACTGACAAAGCAAAGTCCTAAAGTTAGGCCAGCTGAAGGCTTAAAGCGATGTATCCGAACATTTATAGACTGAGACAAACAATCGGGAATAACCAACTTGTATATAACCTTATGTATTTCATGACGTGTTTGTTGCTGCCCCTTTTTTCCTCCATTCACCACCTGTCTTTGTACATTTCTTTTGATGTTTTTCAAAAAAAATGGCACTCTTCATTGCTATTGTCAAACTATGCCATTGTGTGTTAGATTGGGGTGTTGCTGTGCTGGACTGCTGGAATGTGTTTACGCATTAAGTGTGTTTTAGGAATGCTAGCAATACTGGTGCCGCATTTCAGGCAAGCATCTGTTCTTGACAGGGCTTGACTGTTGCTCATAGTATAACTTTTTCTGCCTTTGGTTCAGGCCTCAGGCTTTACACCAGACCCATTCTTCAGGCTATCTTTCTACTACAATCATGTAATTAAATTGCATTAAAAAACCTGTCAAACAAACAGACAAAGGCAATATTTGACTTGCAAAGACAAGGACTTTAGAGCCTTACTTTAAGAAGTTCCATGGGTTTCAGTGGGACTGCTCAAGAGAGAAAGAAATACTCAACATGAATAAGGAAGTTGAACTCTGTTGCTGAGTATATCAGCTGAAAGGGGAATGGAAAGTCCAGACATTCACTGAGCTGACTCCACTGTCATAGGCATATGTGTGCTAGTGTAACTACAGACATTAATCCAGGGAGCTAGAACCGTGCCTCATCTGCAATAAACCTGGCCAAAGTTTATATAAGGTCAGAAGGGGCCATGATGATCATTTAATCTGACATCCTGCACAACACAGGCCACAGAATCTCACCCTGGTAGACAGGATACTGAGATAGATGGATCTTTGGTCTGACCCAGTACAGCAGGTCACCGCTTGTGTAGGGAAAGGCCCTGGCGGGCTGGGCCAGTGTGTTTACCTGCCCAGTTCGCAGGTCCGGCCGATCATGGCTCCCACTGGCCACTGATTGCTGCTCCAGGACAATGGGGGCTATGGGAAGTGGGGTGAGCCAAGAGACTTACTGGCTGCCACTTCCAGCAGCCCCCATTGGCCTGGAGCAGCGATTCACAGCCAGTGGGAGCTGCGATCAGCCGGACTTGCAGACAGGGCAGGTAAACACACCCGCCAGGCCTGCCAGGGGCTTTTCCTACACAGGTGGCGACCCCTGTTTGAGAAACTCTGCAGTACAGCCATTCTTATGTCCTTATGTTCTAAGCAACATTTTTCATACTTTGCTTATCTATACATATGAGTTATTATGGAAATAATACTTTGGTCGCTTTGTGCATGTACTGTGAAATCAGCATTTACCAACACAAATCTAACCCTTCCCAACACAGTAGCTGAGTGTGAGACCCAATAAACTTATCCCCATGTCATTTGAACCTAAAAGTTAATCTAGTAATTTTTTTGCCTCCTCATAAAGGTAAAAAATTTCCTGACAGATTTCCTCAGAGAAATGTTTACTTCTTTGTTTCTGAAACTATATATAAGGGCATTGATCAATGGGGTTAGAACGGTGTAGAAGACAGAGAAAATGTTCTTTAAATCTGTTAGAGTGTTGATGGGTGGCACCATGTAGACAATTATCAGGGTGCCAAAGAAAGTGGTAACCACAATGAGGTGGGAGGAGCAGGTGGAAAATGCCTTTTGCTGCTCGGTGGTGGAAGGGATTCTCAGGATGGTGGTGATGATACAAACATAGGATGTCAGCGTTAATAGAAATGGGAGTAGGCCACATATGGTAGAGAATGAGAAATCAGCTAAGGTGAGTAAGTCAGTATCACTGCAGGAGAGTTTGATCAGTGGGGTGAAATCACAAAAGAAATGGTCAATTTCCTTAGGACCACAGAACACTAACTGGAAAATCAAATAGACAATGAGGCTGTTGAGGGCAAAGCCGCTTATCCAGCACCCTGTGGCCATCTGGATACTAGCCCTGGTGTTCATTATAGCTGCATAGCGCAGTGGATTACATATGGCTAAATACCGATCATAAAACATTATGGATAAGAGGAAACATTCGGTACCAGCCAGGCAACCAAAGAAGTAAAACTGCATGATGCAGCTGCTAACAGAAATGGTTCTGTCCTCAGCCCAGAGACTGGCCAGCAGCCTGGGCAGGATGGTGGAGCTGTAGCAGGTCTCCAAGCAGGACAAGTTCCCCAGGAAGAAGTACATGGGGATGTGAAGGTGCCGATCAATCACAACCAGCACAACAATGGTGAGGTTCCTAGCCATGGTCACAATGTAGATCACTAGAAACAGCAGGAAGAGAGGAAACTGCAATTTCTGGAGATCCCCAAATTCCAGAAGGATGAATTCTGTGATGAGTGTTTGATTTCACCATTCTGTGTTTGTCATGGGATGTGTCTAATCAGAAATTTAAACAAAGAAACAACAAGAAATCCAAGCATGCAATCATATATATATACACAGGCACAAAACACCATTATTACAAGAATATAACTGTGTCTGCTAAGTCAAGGTAGGAAATGTTCAAGGTCCAGCTAAGGTTCAGCCCTCTGTTTGTATGCATCATGATATGAGGACTTTATTCCTGATCACTCATCATTTTTCCAAGGGAATCTTTGTGAAATTTAGTTGTGGAGCTCTAGCAGGTTTCTAATAAGCATGTGTGAGCTGCAATTTATCAAAGGCTTATAGCTTTGCCAAATTTGGGCAGATTTTCATAAAGAAGACAAAAGTCACATTCCTGAATCAAAGCTACACCTTGCCAAATTTCAAATCCTTGAGCCACAGCCTGTGGGCACCAGAGCATCTCAACAAAAAGGTCATCAGAATATTTTAACATAGGCAAAGCAATGTGCCTTTCTCTACCCTCGTTACTGAAAATGCATAAATCATTTTGGCTGAAAATTTAAAAACAATTAAATACAGTTTGAGGTTAGACACTTGGCATTTAAAGTTTAGCAAAGTTATAAGCAAATGAAAGCATGGTCTTAATAATGGGAAGTGTTAAGTCAGAGGTAGCGCTAGCGTCCTCACCTATAGGGTCACGTACATTGATGTACATTAGAGGTAACTCAGCAATAGATAGCTCTGGATTCAGACTGGTTTTAAAAAGCTCATAACATAAAATAATTTAATAATTATGAATATGCCCTTATATGAGGAGATAACTATCTGTCTATCTATCTATCCTTTGAGAATCCCAGACTTCCTGTGCTTAATATAGCCTTACATTAATTTACTTTGGTCCTGGTGCATCTCCATTGAAATCAATGGAGTTTAACTTCTGTAAATGAACACAGTAGTTGATCACACCCACACTTCCTTCATGTCTCAGGTATCCTCACAGAGTTGATCACATCCCTGTGCTGAGCTGTGCAATAGAAATGAAGTCTGTATTCTACGAGGTGAAGGGAAATCACTGATTGTCTCACAGGGCTGGGGCCCAAAGAACTCTCACCTGGTATGATCTGAGGTAGGGTACAAGGACTTCAGTGGAGCTATGGAGACTTATCAGAGCAGAAAAGGTAACCCTTTCTCTAAACACAAAGCAACAGTCCCTTTGCTTTTCAGAAAATTTACTTTTTTTCTTTTTTTCTTTCTTTCAGTATTCCTGTACAGACAACTTAAAAACTAGATTCCCCCCAGGTTACAGTAAATATACAGCAAGGATACTGCACCTTGCTCTCTAGTCTTTCCCACAAACGTTGATGCAAGTTAAGTTTCTCGTGATTAGCATCAGGATAGCCCCATTCTTCCCAATTAATCCTCAGTGCTTTTCCACTTGTTCTGTAGCCACATCTGTGGTGCTTCCCATTCCTTCAAACTTCTGCAGTGCAATTTTCTTTGTTCCCCTTGCTTTTATCCATAATGGCTGTGCACTGAAACCACTCTTCCTTGTCTGTTGGCATTGATCTGCAAAGGGATTTATTAAATGCAGCTTTTTTCAGAACTGGTTTTTTTTTTCAAAGAAGATATTTAGTCCACTTGCTTTACTCAAAGGGAATATTTGTCTTCAACTTGTGCGTCCAGTGTGTCCTCTGGTGGCTAGTAAAAGGTAACAGCTAGCAATTATTCCTTTGAGGTCATGGATTAGTCCAGGAAAGGAGAGACGAATTAGGTGGCCCATGCTAGGAAATTCCCTATGCATCTACCAGAGGGGAAGAGAAGTGATGGGGCAGAGAAGAAGTGGGTTCACCCTGCTCATGGAGCTACGGTAATAACTACAGTTGTGTATCTATACCCCACACTCTATCACTGAATTGTCTTCTTCCTAACCAGGAGTCACATTCTATTCTATTCATGTTCTTAAAACGATGCCCTTCCCTGATTTATGTGAGCATGGGGCCTTGACAATTCATCCCTTATGGACTAAACTCATTCCTTGGCTTTAGTGAGAGGAGGCTGGTGGCACATGGCACTGAAGCTGCCAGTGCTGTCAGGTCAAACTGTGATCTGAGCCATTTTCCCAGTGTAAAATGGACAGATCCACAATGAACCTTCCCATCCTGAATCTCCATCCCTCAAGGAACAAACACCAGTGGATTTTTGCAGAGCTGGAAAATCATGTATTGCATTGAGCCACAGAGAAAATATATTCCTTAGACACTCGAGCTCCCACTTGATCCAAATTGAAGTCGAGAGATCACTTCCCACTGAAGTGCAAGCCATTGAAAATAAAATTAAGAAATGGCTTTAAAGGGAGAGAGGAGAAAGTGTTCAAGAAAGAAAGAAAGAAAAAAAGAAAAAGAATTTATTTGAATGATTCATCTCAATCTCACTCTTTTGCCTTCACAAATAATGACTTTTTAAAAAGTTTTCTTATATGTTTTGTCAGAAGCTTGGACTGGACAACAGGGGATGAATCGCTTGATGATTACCTGTTCTATTCATTCTGTCTGGAGCACCTGGCATTGGCCACTGTCAGAAGGCGTGATACTAGGCTAGATGGACCTTTGCTCTGACCCAGTATGTCCATTCTTATGTTTTTATGTAAGACTTGAACACAGATCTGTTGACTTTACTTAGAATCAAAGAAAACTTTGTGCAATAAATAGCTGTGTGACTGTAATCCCATTGGGAATTATGACCCAATTTAAAGTAATCAGAGGAGCTGAGTCTCTTCTCACACTTACACTCTGGTGTAAAAATCAAGAGTAACTCTACTGGAAAAATTGGAGCTGATTGTTTTCTCACTCACTCATTTCATGTTCTCTACACCCATGGCTAAAACAGTGTTTCTCAAAGGAGGTAAATATTTTTATTAGGCCGGGCCAAAAATGGATTTTTCATGCTGTGAGCAAACCTGAAATTTTGAAATTTGGTTTCATCCCAAAAAGCTGAAATTTCAGATTCTTATGAGATATTAAATATCTCAACAAATTTTGTTGCAAAAGTGCAAGGAACCTTACCCAAAACCAAAATATGTTCATTAATTTCCCATCGAAAATGTCAACAAAATCAACATATGGTCCCATGAACTGTTTGATTTGTCCTAACTGCATTTTCTGATCTAAAACTGTTCCAAAACTTTTAAACAGCTCTACTTTTATTATTATTATTATTATTATTATTATTATTCACAGAAAAAAAGACCAAGGGACTTGTGTGTATTCCAGTACCACATAGAGTATAGCAGATAGAGACCCATATATCTTGGTTCACTTCTGAAACAGTGCCCTGTCTGCTGGATTATACCCTTTCCTCTGAAAAACACACACCCTGCCCTCTGAACACCAATAATCCCTGGGAGTGGGTGGCACCCTGACAGTCATAATGAGAGCAGAGATTTGCCAATATCCCATGTTGCACCTCACCTAGTGGCTTGCAGTGTTGTTAATGCTCCTACTGCTGCTCCTTTTTGAAGCTCTGGTGTTAGCTGCATGAGCAGATAGTAGTGATCAGTGGACACTAATCTCAGGCTACCCTGGTGTCATTCCAAGGTCACCTATTGACTTTGAGTGATGTTTACTCACAAGTTATATTAAATGTCACATCAATTTAAATTTTAAGTTTTATGGGTGGGGTAAACATAGGAGTGCTGTTAACTTTCTATAGCACTTTATGCTCTAAAGAATGATGCCTAACTCCCTTAGTGGCTACTTCGTCTTCACAGAGGCTTACACGCTTTGTTGGTTATGTTGACTGAACTGTAAAACCCAGCAGCCCTTTTTGGCCCCTATACCAGTCAACTGACTCCTGGGACAAGGGACCCAGCTGGAACAGAGGTGCTGGAACAACTTTTATAGTGGGGTGCTGAGAGCCATTGAACCAAACTATATTGGATGGAACCACTTCAAGCCAGGGGGTGCGCTTCAGCACCCATGGCCTGGAGTGGTGGGGGTCTGACTGGAGTCAGGGGACAAAGAGACTTGGGCTGGGGCGGCACATGACTACCATGATGGGGTGAGGGGCCTAGCTGAAGATCCTCACTGGAGTGAGAAGATAGGAGCACAAAGGAGTGAGCAACAGAGTATACGATTCATATAAAGTAGAATAAAAAATAGAAAAAAGAGTACATTGATAGAAAGTGCAAATAAATATAAAATAGTAATAAATAAAATACAAAACTATTAACAGACTTAACAAGTAAAATAATAAAAACTAAAAAACATTAATAAAAAATTTGTAAAATACATAAAAAAAATAAAAAGGGAAATAAAATGAAACTTAAAATATATATATAAACAACAATAAAATAAAGCAGGATATAGAAGTAAAAGATATTTAAAAGGGTAAAAAATATAAATATTAAAAAAACACACAAAATTAAAAAAAAAAAGTAACATTTTAAAATGGAGGGCAAGAGTCCATGGGACTTGTGCTCCTATATCACAGGTGAGGAGCTTTACTGAGTGCCACCCCCTCCTGGAACTGCCTGTGCGGACCCCGCTGGGATCGGAGTTCATTGAGACTTCCAGAGCCCGGCCCCAGTGCGGTCGCTCTAGGAGGGAGACCAGAAACACCAAGGACAGACTTTCAGAATGTGCTAAACTTGAAATATGTTCTGTTTAAGTCCTTTTTAAGCAAATTCAGTGACTATTTAAATCAAGAGGAATTTTGCTAAGATTTCACCCATTAACTCCAGTGGGACTTAAACACATGTTTAAAGTCAAGTGCATAGTAAGTGATGTCTTGAATGTAATCATGATTTTATTTTTAAATCAGGATCTATGTACATGTTTCATTAATTATCTTATTTTCTTCTTCTGATGGGATAATGCTAAAGATACTGAATAGAAAGTGATAACTTCTCTGAGTAATTTTTAAACTAGCCTAGCAGAGGTTTATATTACTTAGGTTGGTTTAACAATTTTAAAGCAATGATTTTATTCTCTATTGAATTCTATAGGCCTTTAGAGTTTTGTGTCGCTGTTTTTTAAGAGAAACTTCACTAGTTTCATCACTAGGCTTTTATTGTAAGTGTTTGTGGGGAGGGTATTTTAATAGTGATTGCTTTTTACACAATCATTTATAATTATTAAGATGCAGAGGAAGTTCCATTATAGCCATAAAATGGGATTCTCAAAGTATCCCTGAAGGATTTAGGCTGGCTACTGCAACGGAAATTAAATAAGAATTAGGGGTAAAATTTTCAAAAGCAACTAAGCATCTTAACATCCTAAATCCCATTTTCAAAAATGACTTAGGCACTTAGAGACACATTTTAAGGGTATTTAAGTGCCTAGTGGGGTTTTCAAAAGCACATACATGCCCAACACCTACTGATTTCAAATACCTTTAAAATACCTCAATCCCTTTAAAAATCTGGACTTTAGCCTTATTCTTATTGACAGTCAATTGTACTAAGGTTCCTATGTCACTTGGGCTTTTTAAAATGTGACTATAAAGTAGATGCAAAAATATTACCACTGCCGTTGGAGAGGAGAAACATCCAGTCTGGAATTTCCCCCTTTGCAGAGGAACGAGACAATAGGGCTCTCATATACCAATATAGAATTCAGTGCTTTCACTCTGGATGTTTTGAGTGGAAGGTCTTTCAAAATATTAGTTTAAACTGGCGAAATTTCAGGCTTGAAAGCAAATTAGATGCCATTGATATTATTTTTATTAATATGCAATGTGCTGGGCTAGTAAAATGTTGTGTAGACAGGATACTGGGCTAGATGGAGCATTGGTCTGACCCAGTACGACTGTTCTTATGTTCTTACATTCTTATTATGTAGGGAATTAATAGAACAGGATAATTATCTAGTGATACATCCCAGTTTCTGGCAGTTGGAGGCTAGGGACACAAAGAGCATGGGGTAGCCATTGATGGATTTATCCTCCATCAATTTATCTAATCCCAGTTAAAATTTTGGCCTTCAAAACATCCCCTGGGTGATCTCTGGGTCTTGTGTTATGCGAAGGGGCAATAATGACAGCAAAGTGTTAGGTGTAGTGAGTATGTCAGGTGTAATTTGAATCACCATACATTGGTTCCTCTGCCAGTTGGCACCGAGGGGCTCTTAGCGCCCAAAAATATACTGCACTTGGCCAATCTAGAGGTAAGAGATATGACAGAGCAGACAAGGCAGCTTACAACTTTTCCCCACTGGATGCGGATAGAAAGACCCACCTTGGTCAAGGCAGTTCTTTAGCGAGCTTAAAAGCACATAGGAAACCAGCTAGATGCTCTCCATGCCCACACACTGCCACACTGTGAACTCAGATAAAATCAGAGTGCAAAATGTAGGGTGGATGGTTCTGAGCTTAAATCAAGACAGTGGAACTTGAGATACTCAAGCGTTTTACCCTATGACTGGAGAACTGCAAATATAAAAACTATATAAGAAAAGGGGAGGAAATAATTCAGGATCTGTTAGTTTGATCTCAATTGTTTGCAAGCTCTTAGAACAAATTTTGAAAAACAGGGTAATGAAAGTCATAGAGGTAAACTGTAAATGGGATCAAATACACGATGGTTTTACTAAAGGTAGGTCATGGCAGACTAACCCAATCTCTTTCTTTGAGAAGATAACCTATTTTTTCTGTCATAGTCTGTGAGTTACTACTGAAAATTCTTATCCAGGTGTCTGACTGGTGGGTCTTGCCGACATGCTCAGGGTCTAATTGCCCACCATATTTGGGATTCAGAAGGAATTTTCCCCCAGGTCAGATTGGCAAAGACCCTGGTTTAATTTTGAGGGCTTTTTTTTGTTTTGTTTTGTTTTTTACCACCTTCCTCTGCAGCCACGTAGTCACTTGCTGGTTTTAACTGGAGTAAATGGTGGATTCTGTGTAACTTGAGGTCTTTAAATCATGATTTGAGGACTTCAGTCACTCAGCCAGAGGCTATGGGCCTCTTGCAGGAGTGGGCAGCTAATCATCTCTGGTCTGTGAAGTGCAGGAGGTCAGACTGGATCAGGGGTTCTCAAACTGGGGATCAGGACCCCTCAGGGGGTCACAGAGGTTATTACATGGGGGGTCAGAAGCTGCAAGCCTCCATCCCAAACCCCACTTCACCTCCAGCTTTTATAATGGTGTTAAATATATTAAAAAGTGTTTTTAATTTATAAGGGAATGTCGCACTCAGAGGCTTGCTATGTGAAAAGGCTCATCAGTACAGAAGATTGAGAACCACTGGACTAGATGATCGTTATGATCCCTTCTGACCTTAAAGTCTGCAAGTCTGAGACTCTACTTGGCTCTCTCACACATTCACTGTGTGACTCTGAGATGCTGTTTAATCCCCCCTTGCCTCAGTTTCCCCTGTGCATAATAATAGTCCCCTACCACACTTGGACTCTGGAAGAATAAGTCCATGAATGTGAGTGACACTCCCAGATGCCACATTGATGGGCATATTAGAGCATAGATAATGAAAAATGTGAAGTCACTAAGATATGTGTAAACATTTGTGTCTCCATAGAAGTCTGGGACTGGAGGCTGGGTGTCTGAAATGTCTCTAAGGGAGGTAGACACTGAAATGCCATCAAAAGCCATTGGCAATGCAGGGCCCATATCACTGAGGCCCCTTGAAAACTTTCAGCCTGAATGTCCTCTCTCATCCTTCCCAGGGTGGAACAGAGAATACAGTATGTGAGCTTTTCAGAAGTGTCTACATGATTTAAGAACAGAAGTCCATTTAAAAGTCAGCAGCATGTTGGAAAATCCCAACCATTATCTGATATCTTACACTGAGTACATGACCAGGTACCTCCCTTTCTCTGTCCCAGAAAACATGGGTGAGAGACCTAACTCTGTGTTTTTTTTTAAAGAGTCTCCTAAATAGCAATTGGGTGGGAAAATGTGCAATAGTTTTTTTGTAAGTGTCTTTTCTTGGACTGTAGCACCATAATTGGAGGTGACCAGGGACCTCATCACATGCATGTAGTAAGGAAGGCCATTTCCTCAGAGGTTAGCAGTTTGTCTCCATTCCCTCTAATGTTTGTACCGTCTACAGCACTAGTGTGTTACTGAGTTTTCCTTCTCATTAATCAAGGTAAGCATCAACGGAGATGTCACCTTCCCACAGAAGGGATAAAAGAGAAATCTGGAGAGGGTCTCTCTTGTAGGAACTGGGCATGAGGCAAATAGCACTGTAAGGAACACTCGTAGTAGATCTCTTTCCTGGCACTTTTGAAGAACATGAAGCAGATGATGGAAGAAGATACACTGCAGAACCAGTATCCTGATCTCTGACTCACTGGGGAAAGGGATGGTATCTGAAAATCAGCCTTGAGTATAACAGATTTAAAGGTAAAACATTTCCATCATTTCTGTTTCAATTAAATCATGGGATTTTGAAGTGGCAAACGTGAGCTAAGTCTTCATTCACTGGGGTGGTGGGGAAGAATGGTCTTTAATAGGCCAGGAATGGTCTTTAACAGGCTAGGAATATTCAATGTGTTGTGTCAAAGCTATGTCTTATCATGCTGCTTCTTCTCCAGAATCACTATGAATGTTGATGAATGTGAATAATTGACTGATATGAATAATTTTATGGACCAGACTAAAATGAGGAATAAATCCATTATTATATGAAATTGAATTAAAAGACAATACACATGTCAAGCAGGTCAGTAAAAAATACAGAAGGGTTCAGAGCTAGCTAGCTAGATAGATAGAAAAGATATATATGGGGATCTTTCTTTCTTTCCTTCTTTCTTTCCCCATCTATCTGTCTATCTACCTATCTATCTATCTATCTAACCATTTCCATACACCTCTCTGCTCCCTTCTTTCCTCTGTATTTCTGTCTTTATTTCTGTCATCACTATAGACTCCCTGCAGAGTCAAAATATTTTTTTAAATCCAAAAAACCAAGCTGAAAACTCTAGCTATAATAGCAGACTGGGTGCAATCCCATTTAAATCAATGTGTGAGTTTCTCTCATTGAAATCGATGTGAATCAGGAGTGACTCATTTCTGCTTGCATTCACACTGGAAGTAATTGAGTTATTCTCAGGGCAGTGACCAAGAATTTGAAAACTGTCTAACCATTCTGTGGTACCTAAATATTAAGGAGACTGAACTGAGACAAACTGAAGATGCACATTCTGAAAACCAGGTGCCCTTAACATATTTGAGGCAGAACACCCAAAACTTCTGGTCCTTTCTGGATATCTTGACCGTGGGATGGAGATGCAATCCTGAATGTCTAGAGTAAAAAGAAAAAAAAAAGATACAGTAACTCCTCACTTAACGTTGTCCTGGTTAACATTGTTTTATTGTTGCATTGCTGATCAATTAGAGAACATGGTCTTTTAAAGTTGCACAATGCTCCCTTATAACTTGTTTGGCAGCTGCCTGGTTTGTCCAAGACTTACAAAAAGAGCAGCCTGTTGGAGCTAGCTGATGGGGGCTTGGACCCAGGGTGGACTGTCAGCCCCCCATCAGCTCCCCGCTCCCCTAAGTTCCCTGTGTGGCATCCATCCAGCAAGCTATTAATTGCAGGGCAGTTCAGCTTTCCCTCTCCGCACAGCCGCATGCTGTTCCCGCCCTCTGCCTTGGAGCTGCTGCCGGGAGCCTCCTGCCTGGGGAGGAAGGGGGGTGCTAATGTCAGCGTGTCCTCCTTCCCCCACTCCTGCCCCCTGCTCCTGTATCTTATCTCCATAGAGTGAGGGGGAGCACCGACACAACAGGGCTCAGGATACAGGGAACTTGCTGGCAGCACGTGCTGTTTCAGTGTACTGCTCTACTTAAAAATGCAGTATAGTTAGAGTGGGGTCAGCGTACTTAAAGGGGCAAGGCATGTCTGTCTCACACACATGGTGTGTGTCTCTGCCTCTCGCTGCCATGCTGTCTCCCCTCCCTCCATCGTGTTACCTCGTAGAGTTTGAGGCTACACTAACAATATGTTAACCCCTGAGGGCTCAGCCAAGTGCTAGTTCATCATTTAGCAGTAAGGCATTCCCTGGGAAATATCCCACCCTCTTCCACCCTCTGACTTCACCACCTCAACCAAGCTTTACAGTCATCATTTCTATGTACAGTATTCAATTGTTTGTTCAAAACTTCTACTGTGTGTGTGTATATATAGTCTTTTGTCTGGCAAAAAAAATGTCCCTGATACCTAACCCCCCCCCTCCCTCATTTACATTAATTCTTACAGGGAAGTTGGATTTGCTTAACATTGTTTCACTTAAAGTAGCATTTTTCAGGAACATAACTACAATGTGAAGTGAGGAGTTACTATAAAGGCAAAATGCAGGAAAGGGCTAACATAAATTTGTCTGGGTTTTCTAAAAGATCTACCCTAGTTCAAAGAGGAGTGACGTCCAGGAAATCCTATGCCTGTATCTCCAGACTGCACATGATTTCATATCCAGGCATTGTAAGCAATGCCGTCTGGATGCTCAAGTGCAGGCATGGAAACACTGAGGCCACAAGCCCAGGTCCTGCACACCCAGGTTTACAATGCAGCGCAGATATATCTTGTGAGCTGCAAGGTCAGACTGTTTGATAGTGGTCAGTATCAAATGCTCCTGAGGAAGCAGAGGAATTATATAACACATTTCTTCATTACCCCAAACAGATATTCATCACTTTAAACCCTGAAACGAAAGTATTTATTTCTCTTATGAAACTACAGATGATCGAATGTACTTGGGCATATTCTGATGATTCAAATCAAAATCCAGGTCTTGTGTTGACATTAAGGCTGATCCAAAGATTTACCTCCAAAGTTTTCTAGAACAGAAAACTGAGCTTTCTCCAAAAGAATCTGCTTTCCTGCAAAAGTCTTTCATTTTTACTTGGAACAACAAAAACACAAAATAAGAGAGAACATTTTCAGGCAAAAACAGAAAATGTTTTGGTTTGAGGTTGAAAAATGTTCAGTAATTTTCAGCCAATTCATTGCCCAAAGCAAAAATAACTGACAATAAATATTTGTTTAAAAAATGTCTTGAGGTTTTAACTTTTTTTCAACTGAAAAACAGTATTTCCCTGAGATAAAATGTCTGTTGACATTGTGAGGGATGGGACACAGTTCAAAACACTCCTCCAATCTTCTTTCATATAATAGTTCTCATGTTCCATTTCTTAATGTCTAAGTATAATTATGATCAACACATCACAAATGATGAAGAGAGAAATCAGTGTATTCAAAGGGAGAGATAGAGAGATAAAGAAAGAGATCAGGATCGAGAGGTCAACTCAATAGCTTAGTAAAAGCAGCAAAGAGTCCTGTGGCACCTTATAGACTAACAGACATTTTGGAGCATGAGCTTTCGTGGGTGAATACCCACTTCGTCAGATGCATGTCTATAAGGTGCCACAGGACTCTTTGCTGCTCTTACAGATCCAGACTAACACGCTACCCCTCTGATACTCAATAGCTTAGAAGGATTGTGTCCAATCCTTCTTTAAAAAATGGATGACATTAAGGGTTATTAGTATATAATGGTAAATGTCTATCTCCTGAAACAATAAAAAAGAAAACAAAACCCAAACATGATCAGAGGTGAAATACCAGCCTAGGAGATTGTTTGTTCTGTAAAATATTAGGAGTTTCGGGTACCACTGAGAATTAAAAAAAATTAAACTGTCAGAGTTCTGTCAGGGATATGGATCGGTAGAGAATTTGTTTAGGAAGGAACAATCAGTTTCACACATACAGAATGAGAAGAGACTGACTAGGAAGGAGTACATCAAAAAGGGATCTAGGGGTCATAGTGGACCACAAGCTTAATATGAGTCAACAGTGTGATACTGTTGCAAAAAAAGCAAACGTGATTCTGGGATGCATTAACAGGTGTGTTGTAAACAAGACACGAGAAGTCATTCTTCCGCTTTACTCTGCACTGGTTAGGCCTCAACTGGAGTATTGTGTCCAGTTCTGGGCACCGCATTTCAAGAAAGATGTGGAGAAATTGGAGAGGGTCCAGAGAAGAGCAACAAGAATGATTAAAGGTCTTGAGAACATGACCTATGAAGGAAGGCTGAAGGAATTGGGTTTGTTTAGTTTGGAAAAGAGAAGACTGAGAGGGGACATGATAGCAGTTTTCAGGTATCTAAAAGGGTGTCATCAGGAGGAGGGAGAAAACTTGTTCACCTTAGCCTCCAATGATAGAACAAGAAACAATGGGCTTAAACTGCAGCAAGGGAGATTTAGATTGGACATTAGGAAAAAGTTCCTAACTGTCAGGGTAGTTAAACACTGGAATAGATTGCCTAGGGAAGTTGTGGAATCTCCATCTCTGGAGATATTTAAGAGTAGGTTAGATAAATATCTATCAGGGATGGTCTAGACAGTATTTGGTCCTGCCATGAGGGCAGGGGACTGGACTCGATGACCTCTCGAGGTCCCTTGCAGTCCTAGAGTCTATGAGTCTATGAGTCTATAATTTCTTCTTGGAGAAGGTGAGGAAATAGAATATGCATGATCCAAAGCAGAAGGTCAGATGATACATAAGCGATACGGACACATCACCACAAGGGGAAATGGGAGATTAATCATTTGTGCAGTGAAATAGATGGAGTATATTGAAAAGTACCCTGATGTTCTTCAACTGTCAGTTCAGTTTGTTTTCTCCTCCAAAGTTAGAACTCATGGCAGACAGGGAACTAGGAAATGAAACTGCCGTCAAGGAATTCATCCTCCTGGGTTTTGGAAAACTCTCCGAACTGAAGAGCTTTCTCTTCCTGCTCTTTTTACTGATCTACATTGTGACCCTGGCTGGGAACATCCTCATTTCAGCATTAGTTCTGGCTGATCAGCACCTTCATACCCCCATGTACTTCTTTCTGGGGAACTTGGCCTGCTTGGAGACCTGCTACACCTCCACCATCCTGCCCAGGGAGCTGGCCAGTCTCCTGACTGGCTACAGAACCATTTCTGTTAGTGGTTGTTTTGTACAGTATTATTTCTTTAGTGGCCTGGCAGCTGCAGAATGTTGCCTCTTATCTGTGATGTCTTATGATCGATATTTAGCGATATGTAAACCACTGCATTATGGAACAGTTATGAATAGCAAGTTTTGCCTCCAGTTAGCAGCAGGGTCTTTTATCATTGCCTTTGTGGTTGTCACCATATTAATATGTTTGATGTCACAAGTAACTTTTTGTGGTCCCAGTAAAATTGACCATTTCTTTTGTGACTTCACCCCAGTGGTCCAACTGTCCTGAGATGATACCTACTTGATAGAACTTGTTGCTTTCTGTTTTGCTTCCATAGATATCTTTCCCCCATTTCTATTAACCTGACATCCTGTATCTATATCATAGCCAGTATCATAAGAATCCCATCCACTACTGGGAAGCAAAGGGCATTTTCCACCTGCTCCTCTCACCTGATTGTTGTTACAACCTTCTACGGGACCCTAATCATGGCGTATGTTGTACCAAAAACATATGCACAGAGAAATTGAACAAAGCGTTCTCTTTCTTCTACACAGTCCTGACTTCAATGATCAACCCCCTCATCTGCAACCTGAGAAAAAAAGCAGTCAAGGAGGCTTTGAGGAAATCTCTCAATAGATTTGTGGCTTTTGTGAGAATTTGGTGACACTGAGCTAACTCATTTAGGTTACACTAAAAGGTGATACCCTGAGGTGTGTTTTTGAGTCACTCGATGTCTTGTTCCCTGTCATAGGCCTGGCCATTTTGGTTCACTCTTAAGAAACCACTGAAATCAAAGCCATCTGTGTCTGCAATTTTCATTTGTTTATAGATCAATATATTTAAAAGCTAGAGGAACCACTATGAGCATCTAATCTAACTTCCCATATAAAACAGGCCAGAGTCTCTCACTCAATGATCCCTGCGTCCCAAGAAACTGGTGTGCAACTAGAGCATGGATTTGGAGCTGTTCTGTAATAATGTAGTAATGTTGTATGTTCCTGGTTACTGAGACTGTTTTCTGTATGACACTATGGGGTTAACTCAACAGGCAACTATCTGAAAAAAAAAATACAAGCAGGAAGGAAAAGATAAGCCACCTTTCCACAAATCCGGGCCTTAAAGAACAACACTAAAGTTATTAACTTTGATGATTTTGGCTTGATCTCCTACTGAGCCTACAGGACTGGTTTGAGAGGCTCAAAAGCCTGTGAAAATAGAAGATCGAAAGAACTGCAGCAGGTCCTAAGGATTCCTCTAGCAATAGTGGGCAGTAATTTAAGGGGAATCAGAGTAATATACATAACACCACAGGGGGGGCATCTAAAGAAGCTAGGCATTCCTAGGTCAACAGCAGGGCTGGTAGGGCTTTAGAAAAGACACGTGCATATAGCCTAGATCCCATTGATTTACAATAGGACTTAAGCACATAAATCACTTTGGTGTTTTGAACATTTTATCCATAGTCTATATCATTATTGCAATTGGACATTGGCATACTACATACATCAGCTTCCCAGAAGCTACCATTTTGTGTGGGATGCTTCTCTGAAAGCATCTTCTTGTAGTAATCTCTTTCCCTGAAGGAAATTGGTTTGTTTGCTTCAGCTCTTAAGGATGAGTAAGGTTATGTCTATATTTCTCACTACAAAACAAAGAAGACAATTGTTCTTCCCAGCTAACCAAACAGACATACCTAAATCTAAAACAAGTTAACAATATTGTGCATCCAAAGCTTTGCTAGCAACAATCCCCACTGAGCCTTATTTGCGCCTCTCATAATTGCACTGTTTTTCAAACCAATAATTCACAAAATACTATGTGGGGAGAACATGAAATATAGTGATTGTTAGGGAAAAGACCACCACCCATTCAATTTTGGCCAGACAGGTCAAGGCACCTTTATTGATAAAACAGGAGTACAAGTATGCATACAGGGAGAGACAGAAAATCCCATGCAAGGGATAAAATGCTCTCCCCCTTACAAATGTTACCAAGCTTATAAAGGCTAAAACCGCAAAATGTCAATATGATTACACAAGTTATTTGCTTATTTTTGGTAGTTAATATTGTTATAACAATTATATTAGACCAGTAAAAACCAGCAGGATCTTATTAAAGGGGACAAGACATTTGTCACATTTATTGTCAATACCATAATAAAATAAAAGATAACAGCAAACAATGTTGTTTGGCTACTCATTCATACAAGTTCTGTATAGATATTATAGTTACTAGCCTAAAGTTGCTTGTGACAGAATACTGGCCAGCTACCCTGTACACAAGAGTGGAGCCGAGTCCGGGTCAGATGCACCTGATGCTCCTAGAGGCTGGCAGCAGAACCATAGACTCAAAGTGCTCAGTCTTCAGAGTCCAGTTTTATAGGGATTTTTCCCTATGTTAGTTCATGGGAGTTGTTTCATTCTGCTGTTGCTAGACCAATCAGCAGGTGGCTGGCTCCATTCTGTCAGATGTTTGTTAGGTGCTTGGGGTGAAATCCAGTTCGCCCTCCGGGGGTCATCTGGTTGATTCCACTTGACACCTTCTTCGGCCAACACTGAATTTTTCAGGCTGGTAACTCCCTAACCATTCATTCATTTAAACTAGGCACTCATTCACATACACTCTTTATCTTTTGGGGTGTGACACTCCCTGTCTTTAGATAAAAATGAATTTACAGAGGTGGGGGTCTCTATTTGTAGTGATTACACAGTTTTGCCTGAGGCATAGGGTCAATTGATGGCTTGCGTGCTGAGTCAATTGACCAATTTAGCAGTTTACAGAGTCAATTGACAGCTCGCGCGCTGAGTTAATTGACCAATTTAGCAGTTGCACTTAGAGAACAGGGCTTAGAGTCAATTGACATTTAAGAAGTTTTATACAAAGCATCTCTTTTGAGCAGGCTTCACACAGATACAGCTATTTCTAACAATAAATCATTACAAATTTACTTCTAACATAAACCTTAAGTTATAAAGTATCAATTAACAATAAATCAAAACAAGTTTTATACAAAGTATCTCTTTTGAGCAGGCTTCACACAGATACAGCTATTTCTAACAATAAATCATTACAAATTTACTTCTAACATAAACCTTAAGTTATAAATTATCAATTAACAATAAATCAAAACAAGTTTTATACAAAGTATCTCTTTTGAGCAGGCTTCACACAGATACAGCTATTTCTAACAATAAATCATCCCAAATTTACTTCTAACATAAACCTTAAGTTATAAAGTATCAATTAACAATAAATCAATAAATCATCCCAAATTTACTTCTAACATAAACCTTAAGTTATAAAGTATTAATTAACAATAAATCAATAAATCATTTCTCACATAAACCATGTTTAATATAAACCTTTTTTTTAAATATCCCTACAATATTGCAGATCAGCAGGTTATTTACTGTAAATTCAGCTTGGGGTATTTCCAGTTAGGGTCTTTTGCAATTACATTGTCTTATGCCTTCTTGATTGCGAGTACATATTGCACAAGCTATTAGCATATTGCATAGGTCACACATTTTGGCAGTGATTAAGCTGGTCACTTGACAATTCCACCTGGCAATTACAGTAAGCAAGCAATAATAGTATGCTATATTTTGCTCTAAAGCCAGACTGGCAGGAAAAGACCCTTGGTCCCTTCCTGCTCAGTTCCTCTTTTGTCAGTGTTCCAGACCCATATTTCTTAATACTTGGTTTCCTCTCCACCCAGTGGGTCAGACATTACTGATAAACAAGTTAGGCCTGGATATATGGGCCTATAAAACAATGAGGCTAAAACATTTAGTTGTTATAATATTATATGTTAAAATATAGAAGCTTATATCAATGTCAGGGATCTGCAGCCGGGACTGATTTGCTTTATTATTTCAATCAGAGTCCCGCTGCAGTATCCGTGGCAGTGACAGCAAATTCTTAAAGGCACTGGTTAAACAGGATTTTATGAGAACAAAAGTTTACAAGTATTTAATTATATTCAGACCGTAGATGCCCATATTACTGTTGGGGACCTACCACTAGGTTACTTGATCGTACATGGTTTTCAATCAGAACCCTAGGGCAGGAGCCACACCAGTGACAGCAAGATTTTAAAGGCAGTGGCTAAACAAGGTTCTATAAGAACAGAAAGCTACAAATATTCAATTATATATAAGGACCACAGATGCTCTTATTACTGTTGGGAACCCTCCACAAGAGTACTGTTTGTGCATTATTTTCCGACCAGAACCCTAGGGCGGGGTCCACACCAGTAACAGCAAACCTTTAGAGGCAGTGGCCAAAGATGACCCGATCTGCAGGTACTAAAGCTACATATAAAAGAGTGGGGGGTTATGATTCCTTACATGATGAATCATGATTTTAATTCTTGGAAGGATATTTGTCTATGTTATAATGGGTGGATGGAATGGAAATGTAATAGTATGTACAATGTCACTGATACAGGCCGGATTCTGACCTTAGTTAGACTGATGGAAACAGGAAGGAAAGACTTTGACTTCAGAGACCCATATTCAGGTTGAATTGAGATCAGAATCTGATCCTAAATGCACTTAAGTTAATGAGATAGCTGATCCTTTCCCATCCTTCACCCTCCAATGACCTCCCATGTCTTACAGATGATGTTCCTGTAAATACATCGCAGAATAATATTAGCCTTTTTTTAAGTTGCATCACGTTTTTGGCTCATATTCAGTTTGTGATCCAGTATAACTTACAGCTCCTTTACAGCAATGCCACCACCTAGTCAGTTATTCCCCATTTTCTAATCGTGCATTTGATTTTGCCATCTTTAGTGCCCTAATTTGCACTTGTCGTCAATGAATTTCCCCTCAGTGATTTCAGAGCAGTTCTCCAATTGCTCAAGATGATGTGAATTCTAATCCTGTCTTCCAAAGCCCTGGTAACCCCTAACAGCCTGGGGTCATCCACAGATTTTATCAGCATCTTCTCCGCTCCCTCATCTGAGGTGTAAATGAAATGACTGAATAGTCCCGAGCTTGTAAAGATCCCCGGAGGGTCCCTTGACATGTCTTCCCTGTTTGATGGTGCAGCATTGATAACTGCTCTTTAAATACCAGTTGTGCACTGGAATTTCATCCAGACTGTATTTTCCTATTATTATTTTTATACTACCATGGGGAATGGGGCCAGATGGGACAAGACATGGGGGGCTGCATATCATGGCTTCAGGGACGATCCTGCTCTGGAGGAGATGGATAGGGGGTAGGACTACATGTGTTGGGGTATATGGATCTGTAATTTCTTTCTACAGTTTTTCTCCTTCTCTCTCCTGCTTCTAGTCCCCCTTAAACAGTACAGCCTTCTCCTCCCCACCCCTTCCCACTTGTCCCAGTGCAGTACAGCCATCCCTTCCCACCCACCTTCTGCTACCCCTAGTGCCCCTAGTGCCCATTATACAGTATAGCTGCCCCTTCCCCACCCCCACCCTCTGCTTCCCCAAGTGCCCATTATACAGTATAGCAGCCCCTTCCCCATCATTACCCTCTATTGCTCCCTATTAACCATTCCACAATAATAATTTAGGTGAGCCCAAGCTGTCAAACTTTTTCATGCACTCAGACAAACTTTTCCAAAACATTTCACACCCCTCTTGGCATGCCCCCTTGGCCAATCAGTGCTAAGGTGGTGGCATAAATCCCACCCCAAGCATGTGTTCGGAGGTACAGGCAGGCCTTCCGGTGGCAATTTTTCCTCTCTCCTAGGCCAATCAACATTGAGATGGGTCCACGAATCACACCCCTCAATGTATGCCGAGACCTTTCCCCAAAAGTCAAGCACCTCAGTTGTATGTTTTTATATCTTGCCTGAACCATCCTGGACCACTCACCCTAACCCCCACTGAGAAGCAATGAATCAAAAACATTTGTGCAGAAAACCCCATTGCAGAACCAGGTCAACTTGATATGGGATTAACAAATTATTCCATAATTGTCACACTCAGCATGTGTTCCCAACTCTCCCAACTTTCACTCCCATGATTTGGTCATTGGGCCAGACTCTGTTCAGTGGGCAGTAAATTCAAAGCATGTCACCTTGGTCCCATTGAAGTCAAAGCCAAGACACAACTTCACCTATCAATTTTAACAGTAGAAAGGAGCCTTATGAGGCTGCAGAGTTTCACTAAGTGATTCCTACGTCAAACATCTGGGTGAGTATATCTGTGAGGAGATCTCTCATCTTGCAATAACTTTTCTACTAACAGCTAGATTTGGCTAAGGATTTGATGCTTGCATTTCCCGACCTCAAAACAAGAGCCTTGTTTTAAGATATGTGGTTTTCAACTTTTTTTTTTCATTTACACACCCCTAAAATGGTCGAATGGAGGTGTGACCCCTTTCAAAAATCTTAGGCATAGTCTGTGGACACCCAGGAGTCCACGGACCACAGATTGAAAAAGCCTGATTAAGACCATCATGCCACATGCTGAACGCTTACTGAAGTATATGCTGGCTTGAGCTGGTGAATTGTAATGTGCAGAATAGAAGGAAGATTTTATGTTTGTGCTGAGTGTGTCATTTTGTTTTGCTTGTTGACCTTTTTCAGTACTGATTTTTCTGCTGCCACAACTGATGTCTGAAAATTAATGCACATAACTGCAGATATTATGACAATTGCATTAACTGAAAGGAAAGATAGACAGACAACACATAAATGATATTCTTGTCTTTGTTTTTGTTTCATCATAATGGAAATATTAGTCAAATATTAAAATGCTGCATAGACAAGCACCATGGACATCCATCAGGTAAATGATCTTTTCATCGAGTTTTATATTTTAGCACCTTCAGTCCTGGAATGGATCCTGTCTGTCGCAATCTTGGTCAGATTTATTTACTCTGTTTCAGATCCTCCACATAGTGGGGCTCATTATTTAGCCTCCTCTGCACCCCGAGACCCCTCACAACCCCCCACAGACCACTCCATGTACCTTACATGTGAAAAGAGAAGCAAACACCTGCCCTAAAGTCGATGCAGCTGTCTGAGAACTCAGTACATCTTAACATTTTCTTACGGTGGGACCAGATGGTTTGAGTATTGATCAGCCTAGATGCAGCCCAACCAGACTATTTAAAACATAGGGATTAATTCTCATTTAACAAAGCCCATCTGATGTCTTGTGATCACCATGGACCAGCCAATCAGCTGGTTTAACCAGCAAGGCTCCTTTGTCTTCTGTGGAGATCTAGTGAGAATTTGGTCCAATGAATTTACTGACAGCTTTTCTGAGGGCCTCCTTGACCTCTTTGTTTCTCAGGCTGTAGATAAGGGGGTTGGCCAGAGTTAGAAGTGTTCTAAATAGTGCCTCCTGGCTAATAAATCAAGACTGATTTATTCCAAAGCATTAAAACATGTGAATGCAAGGTACTTAGAGCAAACTTTTCTCAGGGCCTCCTTGACCTCTCTGTTTCTCAGGCTGTAAATGAGGGGGTTGGCCAGGGGAGTCAGGACAGTGTAGAATACAGAAAACACTTTGTTAAGCTCTCTCAGTGTACTGTTTTTTGGCATCACATAGACTATAATAATAGTGCCATAAAAAATTGTGACCATGGCGAGGTGAGAGGAGCAGGTGGAAAAGGCCTTTTGCCTCCCGCTCATGGAAGGAATCCTTAGAATGGTGACCATGATGCAAACATAGGATGCCATGGTTAACAGAAATGGGATCAGGGTTTCCATGGCAGAAAGAATCAGGGTCACCAGGTTGGTCAGGCTGATATCACTGCAGGAGAGTTTAATCATTGGGGTGAAATCGCAAAAGAAATGGTCAATTTCATTTGGGCCACAGAAAGTTAATTTTGACACCAAAAATGTCATTATTGTACTGCCCAGAAATCCACTGATCCAAGACCCAGATGCAAGCCAGAGGCAGTTCCTACCATTCATGCAGATGGCATATTGCAGTGGTTTGCGTATTGCTAGATACCGATCATAAGACATCGCTGCTAGCAGGTAACATTCTGTAGCTGCCAGGAAACCAAAAAAATGAAGTTGCGTGATGCAGCCGCTGACAGAAATGGTTCTGTTCCCAGTCAGGAGACTGGTCAGCATCCTGGGAAGGATGGTGGAACTGTAGCAGGTCTCCAGGCAGGACAAGTTCCACAGGAAGAAGTACATGGGAGTATGAAGGCGTCGATTAGCCATAACTAGGGCAATGATGAGAATGTTCCCAGCCATGGTCACAATGTAGATTGCTAGGAACAGCAAGAAGAGAAGAACTTGCACTTCAGGGATATTCCCCAGTCCCAGGAGGATGAATTCTCTGATCAATGTCTGATTTCCCCACTTTCTTTCCTCCATTCAATGCAGCTACCTCAATAAAGAAAAGTAATAACAATATACAAGTATAACAGAATAACTAGAATCAATATTCAGCCAGTTCACCTTAAAATGGCCAAGAAGCAAACCCAGTCCCCACCCCACTCTTCCAGGATTAAGTTAATGATCATTTTAAAATGTTGTAAGGAAACAGGAATGTAACAATTTCCACACCACATCAGACGATAGTTTCTTATTGTCTTGTATGTTGTCTCCATCAGTAGCCAGAAGCCGATTCTATAGATGAGCATGTAAAAGAAGCAATGAGAGGCAAAAAGGCATCCTTTAAAAAGTGGAAGTTAAATCTTAAGTGAAGAAAATAGAAAGGATGGCACATAAACTCTGGCAGATGAAGTGTAAAAATATAATTAGGAAGGCCAAAAAAAATTTGAAGAACAGCAAGCCAAAGACTCGAAAAATAATAGCAATTTTTTTAAATTACATCAGAAGCAGGAAGCCTGCCAAACAACCAGTGGGGCTACTAGACGATCAAGATGGTAAAGGAGCACTAAAGGACAATAAGACCATTGTGGAGAAACTAAATTAATTCTTTGCATCGGTCGTCACAGCTGAGGATGTGAGAGAGATTCCAAAATTTGAGCCATTCTTTTTACGTGACAAATCTTAGGAACTGTATCAAATTGAGGTGTATTTAGAGGAAGTTTTGGAACAAATTGATAATTAAACAGTAATAAGTCATCAGGATCAGATGGTATTCACTGAAGAGTTCTGAAGGAACTCAAATGTGAAATTGCGGAAATAGGAACTGTGGTTTGTGACCTATCATTTAAATCAGCTTCTGTACCAAATGACTGGAGGATAGCTAATGTGGTGCCATTTTAAAAAAAAGGGATTCCAGAGGTGATCCCAGCAATTACAAGCCTGTAAGCCTGACTTCAGTAAAGGGCAAATTGATTGAAAGTTTAGTAAAACAAAAAAAACAGAATTGTCAGACACATAGATGAACATAACTTGTTGGGGAAGAGTCAACGTGGTTTTTGTAAAGGGAAATCATACCTCACCAATCCACTAGAATTATTTGAAGGAAGTCAACAAGCATGTGGACAAGGGGGATCCAGTGGACATAGTGTACTTAGGTTTTCAAAAAGCCTTTAACAAGATCCCTCACCAAAGGCTCTTAAGCAAAGTAAGCTGTCATGGGATAAGAGAGAAGAACCTTTGTGGATTGATAACTGGTTTAAATATAGGAAACAGAGGGTAGGAATAAATGGTCAGTTTTCAGAATGGAGAGAGGTAAATAGTGGAGTCAGCCAGAGGTCTGTAGTGGCACTAGTTCTATTCAACATATTCATAAATGATCTGGAAAAAGTGAGTTGACAAAATTTGCAGATGATACAAAATTACTCAAGATAGTTAAGTCCAAAGCAGACTGTGAAGTGCTACAATGGGATCTCACAAAACTGAGTGACTGGGCAACAAAATGTCAGGTGAAATTCAGTGTTGATAAATGCAAAGTAATGCACAGTGGAAAACATAATCCCTACCATACATATGAAATGATGGGGTTTAAATTAGCTGTTGCCACTAGAGAAAGAATCTTGGAGTCATTTTGTATAGTTCTCTGGAAACATCCATTCAATCTTCAGCGGCAGTCAAAAAGCAAATTTAACACCGTTATTTGGGCTTGATAGACTCGGAATGACTCCCTTCTCTTCATGAGCCAATATATTTATGCCTGTACCTGTAATTTTTCACTCCATGCATCTGAATATTTTTTTTACTCATGAAAGCTTATGCCAAAATAAATCTGTTAGCCTTTAAGGTGCCACCAGACCCCTCATTGTTTTTAACAGAATGTTGCTCATTGGTTTGAGCATTGGCCTGCTAAACCCAGGGTTGTGAGTTCAATCCTTGAGGGGACCACTTAGGGATCTGGGGCAAAAATCAGTACTTGGTCCTGCTAATCAGGGCCGGCGCAGCCGATTAGGCGACGTAGGCAGTCGCCTAGAGTGCTAACATTTGCGGGTCGGGGGCCAGATGTTTGGCATTGTCGGTATTTCAGGGGTGGGACCTTCCGCCACCTCTGTCGGGGGTGCCATTTTGGTGAAGGAACCTTCCGCCTCATAGGGCACCAAAAAGGCTGCCTGCACTCCTGCTACTAGTGAAGTCATGGGGCTGGACTTGATGCCCTTTTGGGATCCCTTCCAGTTCTATGAGATAGGTATTAGGAAAGAGATAGATAATAACAGAAAATATCATATTGCTGCCATATAAATCCATGGTGTGCCCACATCTTGAATACTGCATGCAAATGTGGTTGCATCATCTTAAAAAAGATATATTGAAATTGGAAAAGGTTCCAAAAAGGGCAACAAAAATTATTAGGGGTATAGACCACCTTCCATATCAGGAGAGATTAATAAGATTGGGACTTTTCAGCATGGAAAAGAGATGACTAAGGGGGAATATGATAGAGGTCTATAAAGTCATGACTAGTGTGGAGAAAGTAAATAAGGAAGTGTTATTTACTCCTTCTCATAACATAAGAACTAAGGATCACCAAACGAAATTAGTAGGCAGCAGGTTTAAAAAAAAACATATTTCTTCACACATAGTCAACCTATAGAACTCTTTATCAGAGGATGCCGTGAAGATCAGGACTATAACAGGGTTCAAAAAAGAACTAGATAAATTTGTAGATTATAGGTCTTTCAGTGGCTATTAGCTAGGATGCGCAGGGGTCGTGTCCCTAGCCTCTGTTTGCCAGAAGTTGGGAAGGGGTGACAGGGGATGGATCACCTGATGATTACCTGTTCTGTTCATTCCCTGTGGGGCACCTGGCATTGGCCACTGTCAGAAGACAGGATACTGGGCTAGATGGACCATTGATCTGACCCAATATAGCTGTTCTTATGTTCTGATGTAGGATCCTTAAGAGGACAATTACAAGAGATAGGTGCCCAACTCCCACTGATTTTCAATTAAGTTGGATGCCTAACTAACTTTGAAAATCCCAGCCATGTTAGGGAAAGTTTATTCCTAACTCCTGGCAGTTACTTGATGAGCTATGCCCTGAAGCATGGAAGCTGATATTCTTTGCACATTTTCACCTAGCTAATGTAGGTGTGAATAACCTTTGTACCTATAGAAATGGATGATCTTTTTCTGTCTCCTACAGTCAGTATTTTACTTAGACAGTGAGTTTCCACAGGCTTAGTCCACATTGTGTAAAAAATATTTCCTCCTATAAATCCTAAATGAGCTAAGAACAAAGTTCAGTGGTGAAGCTTTATGAAAAAAAGTGAATACTTACCTTTTCTTGTCCTTTCTTTGTCATTTTGGCAGGGATTGTCAGAGGAGCCTATGGCAGCTATACAACCAAATTCCATTGAATTTCAAGGGAATTGGTTTGCCTAACTCCCCTAGATTCCTTTGAACCATTCTTCTCAAATTAAGAGTAAAATTTCCAGAGAACACTATTTGAGTTAGAACCCTGAATTCTATTTTCCAAAGTACCTAAGACACTTGGCAAACTGATTTCTATTGAATTTTAATAGCACTTAGTATTTAAGAGCCTAAGTCCCCATTTTCAAATATGTCTTAGGTCCAGATTTTCAAAGGCATCTGGGTGCCAAACACCCAATTAAATCAATGAGTTTTAGGTGCCTAGATGCCTTTAAAAATCTCACTAGGCACCTAAATACCTTTAAAAATTTGTCCCTAAGGCACTTTTGAAAATGGGACTTTGACTCTTAAATCCTTTAGAAAATTTTATGAGGTTCCTAAGTCAATTAGGCACTGAAATCTTCCTAATCTTTTCAATCTCTTTTGTTCTAAAGCCAAGATGTATACTCTCTTCTTAATCCATGTCTGATTGCTTTATTAACACACGTAGTGAATTCCTATTGGTGAAGTACTTTTCCTGAAAACAAACAAACTTTCCAAAATCACAGATTTTCAGCACAGTTCAGAAGCAAAACAGGAAAAGGAAAAACAAGACTGAATTGGGGGAAAAGAGGAGAGAAAGAAAAACTGAAAAAGCAAAGAAAAATTAACATTGTCTTGAATAATAAGGGCTTGCCTGCATGAGAAAATTTTACCAGTTACACCAGGATAATTATACTGGTATAGTTAAACCAATATACTTATACTGATAGCACTCCTTGTGTGGATACTCTTATTCCAGAATAATAATGGCTTTTATTTTTTTGCTTTAACTCAAACTGATCCCTTCCCAAGTGGCATCAGCTAAACACTTATACTAGAATAAGCGCATCTCCACTGGGAAGTAAACTGGCATAACTATAATGGTTTAAATGCACAACTTAGCTTAGTGCGATCTAACTTTCCTATGGAGACAACCCTTAAATATATGTGGATGCCAATATCAAATAAACCTTGATTTATCTCTGAAACAGGTGGAAATAAAATGATTGGACATTTTCAGATTTGTTCCCCGCCACAAAAACACACATTTTTTTTGGCCAGCATGTGTTTTGCCCCCCACAACCTGCATGGGTGCCACCTCTTGTTCTGCCCCCATGCCCTTCACAGGACACATTCTCCTACTTATGTCCTGTGGGGAAGGGGTATAGGATGGGGAAGAGAAGGGGGCAGGGGAAGCAGGGGTGGGAGGAAGTGGGGGCTGGGGGAAAGGGACAGTGGGGATGAAGGAGATGGAATGGGGAGGAGATGGGGCAGTGGGAAGGGAGCATGGGATGGGGAAGAGAAGGGGATGGGGGAAGCGGTGGCAGGGGGGAAGGAAAGAGGTGGGATGAGGAGGAGATGGAACAGTGGGGAAGGGACATGGGATGGGGAAGAGATGGGGATGAATGAAGTGGGGACAGGGGGGAGGCTGGAGCCCAGCATGCGGCATCCCCTTGGCAGAAGCTGGGGCTCCTCTGTTAAGCAGGACCATCCAACCCTCACCCTGACAAGCCCCACCTCACCTGCATCTGCATCACCTTCTTGAGCCCCCCAGATACCCTCCTCACTGAGACCCAACCACCTGCACATGGATCCCCACCCAAATGAACTCCACTTCCCCTGAACCTAGACCCTCTGGCCCCCCCGGTGAGCCCCAAACACCTTCACCTGGATCTCCTCCAGAATCCCATTGCCCCTGCACCTGGAACCCCACAACGAGTTTCTGTGCATGCAGATCTCCCACTGAGCCACTCGCACCCATATTGCCCCACAGAGAACTCTCTCATCCTCACCTGGATCCCCCCACACTATGTCTCTCTACACTGGGATCCTGCTGCCGGGCTGAGCCTGTTCACCCACACCTGGTGCACCTGGCACAAGAGACAGGGCCCCAGGGTGTTTCTGGGGCAAACCTGGCCCTTGCACCATGTCAGGGTCAGGTGCAGCCTTACTGTTGAGTCCCTGTCCAGGGGTGGGGTGGGGGAAGGCTGCAGGGTGATCTCTCACCTCCATGCAGCCAGTGTCCTGTGCTCCCCACTGTCATGTTGCAGCTTCCACATTTATTTATTGACAAATAAAAATTTGCAAAATTTTAAAATATTATTCGTAGAATTTTTATTTTTTTTGGTGCAGAATCCCCTCAGCAATATGGAGTGCTGTGCAGCTGTGATGGTGGGACTGTGAGGAGGGTGGTGGGATGTGGGGAGGTCTATGGGTGGGGCTGGGCTAGTGGTGTGGTGGGCAGAGTGCTGTGCGGTTGCAGTGGGAGGCCAGTGGGGGAGGTCTCTGGGAGGGGTGGGGGCTGGGCATAGAGATTTGTGGTGGAGGTCTGTGGGTGAGGGGGCTCTGGGCATAAGGGTGAGGCACTGGGCAGGGGGGCGGTGCGGTGTGGGCCCGCCCTCAAGGGAAGGGACACGCTGGCAGCACAGGACTGGGCAGGCCAGTATGCATCTGGCAGCTGCAGGTTTATAAACAGAGCCCTCCTGCTGGGCCGCACGGAGCGCGGCTTCTCCTGTCACACTGTGCCTCATTGCCCCCAGCTCACCCTTCACTCTGGAGACTGACCATCCTGCCCCCGCACCTTTCCCCATGGGGGCCCACAAATATGTTTGGCACCAAGCCCACAAAAAGTTAATCCGGCCTTAGCCCCAACATGTAAAAGAGTCAGCCCAATTGGACACAATCCCATTTCCCCAGGTTCTGCCCCCAGTTGCACCCTGTACACCATCTGATCTGGGTGAGTCTCGGGGCATGAGCCGGCTGATGGATTCCGCTGCAGTGGAGCAGCCGTAAATGAGTTCTCCCAGCCTTGCAGTGTCTCAGTTCAGCCACATTGGGAGCAGCGCTGACACATCCAGGGGAAAGCAGAGAAGCAAGGGAGAGCTGGAAATGCACAAATAACCCCTGTGGCTGGTGAGACAGATGAGACTGCTCTTTCTAAATCGGTGTGAATTTCCCATCAACTCAGGATGCCTCCCAAGCAGCACTGCGGTCCCCCAACCTCACTGATTGGAGGGATGGGTGGGGGGATGGGGACATGGATGGGTGAATGGACATCTCCTTTGCTAAACAAGATTTTCTGCAGGAAAAGACATGGATCTCGAAATTCAAATGCAGGGGAAAAGCCCACTGGTCCTGCTTGGTGATGGGAGTTTTAGCAGCTGGAAATTGAGCAACAAGTGAGTCAGGGCCTCAGGGTTTGCCGCAAGGGTGGTAACATTTACCTTCGATCCTGAGCGTGAAGCAGCGACCTCTCTGCTGAAAGTGACTGGATCTGGGGAGCGGGATCTAACTCCTCCTCTTAGTCTCTGCACGCTCTCAGTCACTCTTCAGGATGTCTCCAGGCTCCCAGTGGAGCTTGACTCTGTGCATTAAGTGAAATGCCTCCTGCTCTGGGTTCTTGTAGGATTAATAAGAGAAAGCAGCGTCCCCCCAAGTCTTTCTGCTTCAGGGCTCTCCCTGGAGAGTTAATTGCAGGGATTTGGAGAGTTAATTATCCACGTCCTGTTAAATCAATGTAAACATTAGGGATGAAGTCACTGGCATGCTGATTTCCAGGGGAATTTCCTTTCGGCACCGGTGTGTATGGGGGAACCAGGAGTAAGTAGCCAGCCCATCGGTAACCACAGTTAGCCCTAGCAGTAGTGTAGCTATGTCCATGGGCTGCAAAGGACTCCACAGTGAAAAAGAATTATCTGCATCATCCTCTGACACTGGGGGAAACTGAGGCACAGAGAATGACTGCCTTAAGTTGCAGAACAGGTCAGTGACAGCCAGGAATAAAAGCCAAGTAGCTTTCAGATTGCCTCACTCCTTATTGAGGACCCTAGCTACTGGGCTACGCTTCCCTTTGGGTGCCAGTGGGCAGTTCATGGGATGAGAAATTTAGAGACTAATGAGTGTTTCTAGGAAGATAGATAGATAGATAGATAGATAGATAGATAGATAGATAGATAGATAGATAGATAGATAGATAGGGTTTGACCCATAATTAACAATAAGGATGATCTTGTGGTTAACAGACTAAAATGAGACTAGAAAAATATGGCTTCCATTCCAGCTGTCACAGATTCTCTGTATGACTATGGGCAGGTCCTTTGTGGTGAGATGGAGGGAGGCAAAACTCATTAACCATTTGGACGTCTAAGTGACCATATTTTTCACAGTGATCATCAGTAGCTCCCCATGGAAATTCAATGGGATGCTGGTGCCTAACTCCCTTAGACTTTGAAAATCACAGCCACAGGACTGAATCTTGCTCCTCTTGCTCTGACCACTGTAAATCAGGAGCCATTCTGCTGAGGTCACTGTGCCTGATTCTGTTCTCACTTACACCGGTTCAGATCTGGAGTAATGCCACTGAACCCTGTGCTGCTCCACCAGCTTCAAACTGGTTTAAGTGAGAATCAGGTTTAACAGCAAAACATCCATTGACTAGATAATACTCAGTCCTGCCATGAGTGCAGGGGACCAGACTAGATGATTTCTCAAGGTCCCTTCCAGTCCTATGATTCTATGATTCTATGGGAGCAGAAGAATAAGGGAGCTTTGTAGCCAATCAGAACTCAATGTCCTAGGTCACTCCTTCTCAAGATATTCTCCCTGATTCACCAGTGTCACCTGCCCCAGTGTTCAGCCCATGTACAAAAACCTGTGCTAGTGTTGCCAGACACACAGACGGATGTGACCCATTGACTCGACTAGAGCTACAGCTTTGTATGTTTTATTCCCAATAGACAGAGTCTTTTTTCCCAGAAAATTTCAATAAAACCAAAAACATTCATAGATTTAGATTCCCAGGTGAGAAGGGACCATGGTGATCATCAACTCTGACCTCTGACCTCCCACATAGCATAGGCAAAAGGACTTCCCTACCGTAGTTCCCTGAGCAGTTTTCTCAGAAAAACACCCAATGTTGATTTTAAAATTGTCAGTGATGGAGAATCCAAGTCAACCCTTCATAAGTTGCTCCAATGGTTAATTAATGTTACCGTTAGAAGTGCACAGTTTGGAGGCAAGGGTCAGCTCATTCTATTTCTGCACAGCAGCTGGCACAAAGAATGGAAGCAAGTGCTAGGTGAGGATCGCTGGAGTGGGAATGGAAATGTTTGGGGTTACTGGGGGCTGGGTAGGGGTATTAGCAGTAATTGGGGATGTGTGGGGGCTACTAGGGGGCTAGGTGGGGCTATTGGGTTCAATGATATTTGTGGGCTACTGAGGGATAGGTGGGATATTGTGTTTGATAGGGATATTTTGGGGTTACTGGGTGCTGGGTGGGTATCTGTGGTTAGCTAGGGATATTTGGGTGTTACTGGGGATAGGGGGCTATTGGGTTCAATGGGGATGTTTGGGAGCTACTGGGAACTGGTTGGAGGTATTGGGTTTGAAGGGGCTATTTGAGGGGGCTGGATGCGGTATCCATGGTTAGCTGGAGACATTTGGGGGTTACTGGGGGTGGGTGGGGGTTTTGAGTTTGATGGGGATATTTGGGGAATATTGGGGGCTGGGTGGGAATATTGGGTTTGTTGGGGATATTTAGGGGTTACTGGGGACTGTGTGGGTTTATTGGGTTTGATGGGGATATTTGGGGGTTCTTGTGTGCTGCATAGGGGTATTGGGTTAGCTGTGGATTTTGGAGATAAGTAGGGGCTGCACAGGATTGTCTGAGGTTAGCTGGAATTTGGGGGCAAGTGGGTGTTGGGTGGGGGTGTCTGGGGGAAGCTGGGGGATAGGGAGGTTGTGTAAAGTATTTGCTTTTAACATTTTCAATTCCTTTTCAATGTCATTGACTCTCCTATTGCTCTTGTGTTAGGAGACAGGGAGAAGACAGGCTTCCAAGCAACGTTTCCAACACCTTCCATTATTTTCCTAAGTTCATTACTGAATGGCATTTGGAATGAGATCAAATGTTGGTGCATGTTGGGTGTCTAACTTGAGTAGGCTTCTTACGAAATCCAGGAAAAGATAGTGATCTATCTGTGTACACAACCCTCTATCTACCTCTCTGACCATCCATCTGGCCATGTCAGGTACTTACATGTTCCTCGCCAATTTATTAGATGAGGGTGAGATGCTAATAACCTACTCACATTGAGTAGCACCTACCTCCATCTGGGCTCACATTGATTTCAAAGGGATAATTCCGGGAGTGCCATTCTACTCAGAGTTAATAGTTTACTAGGTGTCTAGGGAAACTATCTTCAGGCGGTTAAACCTTTGAAGGCTGTTATCTATTGCTGTACTCCGAGTTAGCAATGGAGTTAGTGATGTATTGGGGAAGAGGAATTATGTTTGATATTGAGATGGCAACCTGAAATACAACATGGCCCCAAGGCGGGAAATTGGAGGTGACATTTGTGTCAGGACACACATTCAGCATGATGGACAAAATCTGTAAACATCTATCTCAGCTCAAATGGAATTGGGTTGTTGTACGTCCATGTGTGCCAATGTTGATATCCTCATCCTAGGATCTGGATGACAATGTGCCTCAGTTTCCCTCCACTCATAGATAGTTGGGTGGACACAGTATCTGTATTCTGAAGCCTTTAGTCATTTTTCATTGTTCTTCTCTGGACTTTCTCCAAATCTTTCCTGAAATGTGGTGCCCAGAACTGGACACAATACTCCAGTTGAGGTCGTATCATTGTGGGGAAGAGCAGAAGAATTACTTTTTGTGTCTTGCTTACAACACTCCAGCTAATACATCCCAGAATGATGTTTCATTTTTTGCAATAGTGTTACACTGTTGACTCATATTTAGCTTATCATCCACTATGACCCCCAGATCCCTTTCCGCAGTACTCCTTCCTAGGAGGCCATTTTCCATTTTGTGTGTGTGCAACTGATCGTTCCTTCCTAAGTGGAGTACTTTGTATTTGTCCTTATAGAATTTCATCCTGTTTACTTCAGACCATTTCTCCATTTTGTCCAGATCATTTTGAATTTTAATCCTGTTCTCCAAAGCACTTGTAACTCCTCCTAGCTTGGTATCATCCTCAAACTTTATAAGTGTACTCTCTAGGCCATTATCTAAATCATTGATGAAGCTATTTAACAGAATTGGACCCAGGACCAGTCCCTCTGGGACCTCACTTGATATGCTTTTCCATCTTGACTGTGAACTGCTGATGACTCTGGGAATGGTTTTTCAATCAGTTATGCACCCACCTTATAGCAGTTCTGTCTAAGTCAGGGTTTCTCAAACAGGAGTCACCGCTTGTGGAGGGAAAGCCCCTGGCGGGCCCGGCCAGTGTGTTTACCTGCCCCGTCCACAGGTCCAGTTGTTCGCGGCTCCCACTGGCCACAGTTCGCTGCTCTGGGCCAATGGGAGCTGCCCAAAGCTGCGGCCAGGAAGTGCCTCGGCCCGCGCCGCCTCCAGCGGTTCCTATTGGCCAGGAGCAGTGATCCGCGGCCAGTGGGAGCTGCGATTGGCTGGACCTGCGGATGGGGCAGGTAAACACACCGGTCTGGTCCGCCAGGGGCTTTCCCTACACAAGCAACCACCCCTGTTTGAGAAACCCTGATCTAAGTTGTATTTCCCTAGTTTGTTTATGAGAAGGTCATGCAAGATTGTATCAGAAGCCTTACTAAAGTCAAGATGCACCACATCTACAACTTCCCACAATCCAGAAGGCTTGTTATGCTATTAAACAAAGCTATTAGGTTGGAGTTGATAAAATTTGTTCTTGACAAATCCCTGTTGACTGTTACTCATCACCTTATCATCTAAATGTTTTCTTGGATATTTACTCCTTTATCTTTCTGAATATTGAAGTTAAACAGACTGGTCTGTATTTCCCTGGGTTGTCCTTATTTCCCTTTTTATAGATGGGCACTATATCTGCCCTTTTCCACTCCTTTTGTATCTTTCTCATGTTCAATAACTTCTCAAAGGTAATTGCTAATGGGTCAGATGCATGATCAGTCTTGAGTATTCTAGGATATATTTCATCATGCCTTGGCAACTTGAAGACATCTAACTTATCTAAGTTATTTTTATTATTTTTTTCCCCAATGGCCTTGATGTTTACACTGTTTTAACAAACAATATAGTGTTCATTTTCCCATGAATTTAAAAGTGATCATCAGCTGCCTCCAGGGAGATCTGAGTAGCAGCAAGAGCCAGCTTGAGGCTGCTTTTCCCTATAAACCCTGTAAAAATACAATAGGGGTCTGCTCAATGGTCTGCGGGGAGATGTTGCATGCGATGGGTACTGAGTTGCTGCGGAGAACTCCTTCTTGGGTGCTGGCTGGTGACTCTTGCCCACATGCTCAGGGTTTAGCTGATCGCCATATTTGGGGTCGGGAAGGAATTTTCCTCCAGGGCGGATTGGCAGGTGCCCTGGAGGTTTTTCGCCTTCCCCTGCAGCGTGGGGCACGGGTCGCTTGCTGGTGGTGTCTCTGCAGCTTGAGGTCTTCAAACCATTTTTGAGGATTTCAATAACTCGGTCCTGGGATAGGGGTTGTATAAAATTGGATGGGTGGGGTTCTGTGGCCTGCCTTGTGCAGGAGGTCAGACTAGATGATCAGATTGGTCCCTTCTGACCTATGAGTCTATGAGTCTATGAGTCTATGAATCAGTCCAGAGCAGCCCATCCTATACCTGCAATGTAGTTGTCTCTGCAGAGTGAATGAGATTGTCTGAGATAGCAGATTTCAGAGTAGCAACTGTGTTAGTCTGTATCCTCAAAAAGGTGGCACCTTAGAGACTAACACATTTATTTGAGCGTAAGTTTTGTGGGCTACAGTCCCCATGTGATGATGGAAATCAGATCCCATTCTCTACTCCCAGCCTCTATCAATGGAGAGATCGCTGCTTCGTGCTGAGGATTAAAGGTAAGTTGGATCATTTCTGGACAAAGCCCTGGAAATTTTATAAAGGAAAACTTGACCTATTGGGAAGAAGACCTATCTGATCTGACCCGCAGGAATGCAATTTTCAGGGGCAGTCACCTTTCTTTATCACAGCCCATTCTCCCCTGAGCTGAAACCTTGTAGAGACTGTCTGGGAATACTCAGTTACAAAAGCTCACTTCAGAGCAAGAACCCAGCACAGAAGTCACCTGCAGTTCCACAGCAACACACATCCACTGTGCTGTAGTTTTGGGTGGATTGTGTTCCCGTTTTATCTCTTTCCCCTTTCCTCACCTCAGTGAGGCCTTCTCTCTCTCTCTCTCTCTTTCTGACATCTCATAATTCTCTCAGGTGTCTTCCCTCACTTTCTCAGTTCTTTCTCAGGCCTGTCTCCAGACCCTCCCGAACGGAGAAGCTAAGATTTTTCATGCTGTCCTGATCCCAGTCATGTAAGGTCTGGGTTGTCTCCTGTTCCCACCTCTGTGATTGCTGACGGCTCTGAACTCCATTCAAGTGGGCATCCATCCACTTCTAGGACCAGTGCACTGTAATGATGAGTTGAAAACTTTAGAAATTAGGAAGCAGAGAAGCCATCCTTTGTCGCTTTGCCGTAATCGAGCAGTTAGGGTATTCTCCTTAGAGATGGGAATCCCCCTGTTCAAACCCTTTATATGTACTAAATATAAAAGAACAACTTAGCATGTCTATGCCTATGAGTGTTGTTTGCTTCACAATGGTCATGTGCCCCTGAGACAGCTGAGTGGTAAAACAGAAGGCTCATGCTCTGGTGTCGACTTATGGGAGAGGGTTATTCAAGCACTGAGGGAATCTTGAAGGGTCAACAGGGAGCTCAGGCACTGGACAGGAGGTGCCAGCATTCAGAAAGGCGAGATAGATGGTCTGCACTCCGAGAGTGGGCCTAGGGACCCCAAAAGCTTGGGGTGGTGGCTGGACTCCAGACAGCTCCGGATTCTCCTCACAGCAGGCTGATGAGCAGCTGGCAGAGGGTGCCTGACCATATCTATGACAGGTGGTCAGAACTATAGTTGTGAGGGCCATATAAGAAGAAATAAATACACACAGTTACACTAGCGAGGTTACCAATGTACAAGAGAGATCAGCTTTTCTGCTACATGAAACAGGCCAACAATTAACTACATGAGGGGAAAAGAATACCTCATACACATGATTTTCACAGACCTGGTCAGGCTCGCTGTGCTGGCAGACCACCAGATTGCTGGGGAGGAACCCAGTCACTGGATCTCTGGGAATTTTAAGTCTCATGGGTCTGGACAAAGCCTTGGCACTGTCCTGGCCTGGGGGACCCTCCATCTAAGACTCTGGTGAAAAGATACGGCTATTTCCTGACATGTCTTTCGGAGACCTTATTGAATTAAGTGTAAGTATCTTCAGAGTCCATTGTATGACATGAATACATTATGTAATGTTGTTGGCTGGGCTTGTTTATAACCTCTCAGGGGGTGGAGGGGAGATGTGACAGATGTGAGACCTGGGGGTTCAAAAGACTGCATTGAACAACAGGCTGGACAAGAATGGACTTTGGGGACCAAAATCATTAAGTGGTTTTCCTGGGGAATAGTGAGGGGGAAAAGAATGCAAATTCTCCACTTTGGTTTTGCAAAACCCAGACATTTGAAGCTATGTCCAAGCAGAGGGTGATCATTTGCTGATTACCTATTCTGTTGAAGATCTAAGGCCCGAGCTTTATAAAAACTGAGCTGCCTAGCTGGGATTAAGGTTCTGAATCTCAAAAAGTTTTATGAGTCATAACCACTAGGAACATCCTGTTGTGGTTTCTGAAGGACTGACACATACCAGACCGCATGGTTAGAGTAGACTCTGATAAGCTTTTTAGCATGCATGTAGGGTTTATTATTAATATTATTAATATTATTATTATTTTTCTGTAATGTGCTTGCTTATAAAGAGCTGTGGTAACTTGTAACTGCTGGCAATTATGGCCCTTCATAGCCTTTGGAGAGAAAACAAAGCACAGACGCTGGCCGCTTTAGACAATCTGGCTTGCTGGGGATATCACAGAGTAGGCAGGAAACTTTGCAACCTGGAAATACCCCATTAAAGACAAAGTGAGGTGAATGTCTTTGTCCAAAAGAGGTGATGTCTGGGAGCTGGGAACCTTTAAGTGTATGCCCTTGGTGGACCACAGAGAGGGGAATATAGGTGCAATTACCCTGAACTATGACAACTCTCTCCTGAGAGTTGCAAACATATGGTCCAGCCGCCCAGTCCCTGCCTCCAGTGCTGTCAGGGTTCCTGCCGCACTCTGAACTTTAGGGTACAGATGTGGGGACCCGCATGAAAGACTCCCTAAGCTTATTTCTACCAACTTGGGTTAAAAACATCCCCAAGGCACAAATTCTTCCTTGTCCTTGGATGATATTGCTGTCACCACGAAGTGAGTTAGACAAAGATTCAGGAAAAGGACCACTTGGAATTCCTGTTTCCCCCAAATATCCCTCCCCAAGTCCCTTCATCCCCTTCCTGGGGAGGCTTGAGAATAATATATCAACTAAATAGGTAAACAAGGTGAGCCCAGACCAGACCTTTGGGTTTTTAGGACACTAAAAAACAATCAAGTTCTTAAAAGCAGAACTTTATTATAAAGAAAAAAGTAAAAGAATCACTTCTGTAAAATCAGGATGGAAGGTAATTTTACAGGGTAAAAAGATTTAAAACACAGAGGATTCCCCACTAGGCAAAACTTCAAAGCTACAAAAAAACAAGAATCAACCTCCTTCTTAGCATAGGGAAAATTCACAAGCTAAAACAAAAGACAATCTAACACATATTCTTGCTTTACTTACAATTTTTGTAATCTTAGATGCTTATTTCAGGTAGGGTTTTAGGAGAGTGTTTTTTCCTGCCTGATCCCTCTCTCTGTCCCAAGAGAGCACAAGCAAAACCTCCCCCCACAGATTTGAAAGGATCTTCTTCCTTTATTGGTCCTTTTTGTCAGGTGCTAACCAGGTTATATGAGCTTCTTAACCCCTTACAGGTAAAGGAGGGATTTCATGCTACCCGTAGCTGTATGTTTATGACAAGTGCTGACCCCTCCAAAGCCGCCTCTTGCTCAAGCACACTCTTTTCCAGAGCCAGTTTAACTTTCTTTGGGGCCATGTGACAGCTGAAGCATATACATGCAGAGACACTCAGCAGAGAATTTTACAACACTGTTGTCCTTTACTGTATTATACACGATATACATGGATCCAGACAAACATAATGAACCCTAGATGCATTTGCTCTCACTCCAGGTCATCCTTCCCAAAGGGTACCATCTGTGTTCAGCTAGGTGGCATCCCTTTTCCCCCTTGCCTCATCTCATTCCTGTAGCATCTTCCCTCCTCTTGAGATGGTGAAAAATGGCCACAGAGAGAGAGGAAGTAGAGCAGCTTCTGCCCTTTATAACCTTCTAGTATCCTCTGTCAGGTGACTCCATAGTCATCCTCAACAGGTGACCCCATTGCCAGCAGACCACTCCCCTGTTAAACTAATTCCCTTGAGTAGTGGTCAATAATTTGTCTAGGGTGATTATATTTCAATGGCGGGGCACTTAAGTCAATGGCCCTTTTCTTACCTTTTTACCAGCCACCTTTGGAATTTCAGTCTAACATGGAGGCAAACCAACCAGCGAGAAGGCAAAAGACTGCAAATTCAAAATGAAATTTGAATCTTTGTAAAGATACAAACTGAGAGTTCATCATCTCACACAGAATTCACACACTGTGCAGAGAGAGTCTCCAAATCATCACAATGATATTGAAAAAAAATGTCTATTAGGGGAGTTTAAATTCTCTGATACAGCAAGAAGCCAAGATTGATGGATCATTATTTTGGGGAATTTCTATGGCCTGTGTTGTAGAGTGGGTCAGACAGATGATCACAATGGTCCCTTCTGCTTTCAGAATCTATTAATCAATTGCTCTGGGACCATTCCTGTATTCCTTAGAGTCTCAAATATTTCAGTTACTCAATCATAGAAAATAAATTTCCTTTTTGAACAGCCATGTAATTGAACAAATGAACCTTTATCTAACTTAAGAGGAGAGTGAATTCTTCAACTGTTTGTTTTTCTTCTCCCTTCCTAGGTACATGTGATGAAGAAAGAAGAAGGCAGAAATCAGACCTCATCACAGAATTCATCCTCCTAGGATTTGGGAGTTTTCCTGAACTGGAAAATTTCCTCTTCCTGCTATTTCTAATGATCTATGTTGTGACCATGGCTGGGAACATCCTCATCATTGTGTTTATTGTGGCTGATCAGCATCTTCACACCCCTATGTACTTCTTCCTGGGGAACTTGTCCTTCTTGGAGACCTGCTACACCTCCACCATCCTGCCTATGCTGCTGGTCAGTCTGCTGACTGGGGACAGGACCATTTTGGTTACAGGCTGTATTGTGCAGTTTTATTGGTTTGGTTTCCTAATGACCACTGAGTGTTACCTGCTAGCTGTGATGTCCTATGATCGGTACTTAGCGATATGCAAACCCCTGCACTATGCAGCCTTAATGAATGGCAGGTTCTGTACACAGGTAGCAGTTGGATCTTGGATAAGTTCATTTGTGGCCAGTACCACCATAGTATGTTTGATGTCACAGTTAATGTTTTGCGGCCCTAAGGAAATTAATCATTTCTTTTGTGATCTCAGCCCAGTCATAAAACGTTCCTGTGAGGACACCAACCTGATCATGTTGCTGAGTTTCATCCTCACCTGCATAGAAGCACTGTCTGCATTTCTATTAACCGTGACATCCTATGTTTGTATCATCAACACCATTCTGAGAATCCCTTCCACTGCTGGGAGGCAAAAGGCATTTTCCACCTGTTCCTCCCACCTCATTGTGGTGACAATTTTCTATGGGACTATAATCATTATCTATATGTTACCAGACACCGACACACTGAGAGACCTGAACAAAGTGTTCTCTGTCTTCTACACCATTCTAACTCCCCTGGCCAACCCCCTCATCTACAGCCTGAGAAACAGAGAGGTCAAGGAGGCCCTGAGAAAAGTTTGTTCTAGATATCACATGTTTTAATGAATTGGAATAAATTGGTCGGGATTTACTAGCCATGGTACTGTTTAGGATACTTCTAACTCTGGCCTCTGACAGCAACTTTGGCTGTGGAGTTAGTATGGGGAAATTTTTTACCACTGCTCCTCCTGAGTGTTACCTTAATACCAGTCCCACTGGCTGCACTCCATGGGTTCAAAGTTCCACAATGTAGTGTGATAATCAGAGCCTTGTTCCTGAAGGGATACAATTCAGATCGGTGAGCCTCTTGGCAAAATAAGTTATTACATAGCATGGGCAATAGTAATAGAAACTGGCTCTATTATTTGCAAAACCAAATGCCATGTGTAGAAATGTGGTTATGCAGAATAAAACACTGGCTTGGCGGGGATATTGTTAAATGGCCTAAAAAAATCATATGCCCAATTCTAATCAGTCTCACCTAATCCCCTCATTTGAAAATCGCAGCCTAGGAGTTTTCCATTGATTGCAGTAGACTTTGGCACAGATCTTGTGTAATGAAAATGGGCCACATATGATCAAATGTATCTTAAAAACAAAACAGTTGTAACTTTTACAATAGCTATGCTCACTGTGACGCTTACCCTGGAATGCTTCATTTCTGCTCTGTCCCCTTCCAGGGGGTGGTTAGAAAATGGTAAATATTTTCAGTAAAAAATGCCACAAAACCAAAATCCCTTTTTTCCCCTAAAAATTGTCAATTTTCATTTCTGTCTCTTTATTTATCTTTTTTTTCCATTTTGTCATTGGAAAAGTGGGGAAGGAAGAAGGAAATCATTAGCCTGAAAGGAGGAAAACCTCAAACTAATCAATATTTCATTTGCAAGAAACAAAAATTTTCAGAGTTTTTAGTTGTTGGTCTTTGTTTTTGTCAAGGAAAGAAAGCATGAAAAAGTTCACAAACGGTTTTGTTTTAAAAAAAGGCAATTTTTCATTGAAAATAAAGTTTGAAATGAAATATTGTGACCATATCTAAATCTTGTATTATTTATCTGTCTCCTTTTAATATTCTTGTAATTAAATAATTTTAATATCAACACACTGAATTATAAATTCATGGATTTATAATACATGCATATAAATGAGTAATACCACATTTAACTAAATAAACCAGTGGTGTTGTCCAGGGTAAAGATGGATAAACTCTGTTCACCCACTTCTTATTTAGAGTATATGGAGTTTAGTTTAAATTAGTTTACTCACTTCTTTTTTTACCACTACACCACTGTTAGGACCTTGTCCAGCAATGAATATTGACACCAAAAGAAGAGAATAAAGAATCTATATCTATATAAGCAGATTCCATGATTTTCACTCTGAAACCTACATTGTCTGTGGGGTCAGTATGAAGCAAAGGAAACTGCTGTAAGTATGGATAAGCACTTTTTTTGTCCAAATATCAGCAAATTCAACCATCAAAGGGATTTGTGGTCTGTTACCCTCCATTGTTTAAGTTCTCAGTCATTATCATTAAAGACATGGCAACTTATTTCCCATTTTCTTGGGCTTTTGACACATGCATAGCACATGTGGGAGAAGGGAGATTTCCTTTGAGATTTGAATGCCGCTGACATTGGCTTTGGTGTTACACTCTTCTAACAAACACCACAGTGTTCATTCCCTTGTGAAGGTAACTCTAAGTGCTCACCGGTAGCAGGGCTCAAGGGAGATCCCAGCAGCAGGAAGTGCCAGAGGAGGCTGCTGTACCTTATAAACCCTGTAAGAATCTAGAGCAGGAATCATGTAACAGTTTGTGTGATGCAAACAATCATGCTGGTCGCAGGAGAGAACCAACCCAACAGCAACATGTAAGAGTCTCCGGAGGAACTGAGGGGGCAAGTCTGACAGGAGGACCAGACCCGGTAACGGTTGATGGAGAAGTTGTTGCTTCCTGCTGAGGGTTAAAGGTGAGTGTTACCAGTCTCAGGGCAATCCCCCAGTATCTTCCTTGGACACAACTATTAATCTGAAAGACACTCCTCTTGGGTAGTGTCCTCACTCCCTGGGAGCTTTGCCTGAGTGAGGACTTTAGCATCTCACCCTGATGTACTTCTTGGGAAACTGACGAAACTTGAAAGAGATCTGTCTATCCACACACACACCTACCTATCTATCTCTTTATCAAGTCATTTACACAGCCATCTATTTCTCTAGCTATGCCCTTACACGTCTATTTATCCCTCTATTGAACCTCTTCAACAATCCCCCCCCAAATCCCTTATAATCCCTCTATCTACCTCTTACACCTCTCTCTGTCTCTATCCCCTTAAACATCTATATACCCTGTAAACACCCCTCTGCCTGTCCTTCCATCATCTTATGCATCCCTGGCTATCTGTCCTTCACTCTCTTGCTTTCTGCCCTTCTCTCTCTCCCTAACATCTCATCTCATTCTCAGGGAACTTTCTACCTCAGTTTCTCAGCCGCCTCTCCAGACTTGCTTGTGGGGTTGATTCCTGTGCAACTCCTTAGCCCAATCTTGGGAGATGACACAAGTCTGCCCCTGAGTATCTTCTCCCTGGCTTTCAGAGGCAGTTGAGGGCATGCATCATTTCTTTGGAGATTCTGAGCACCATGTAGGAACCGGGTGTTGTAATCTTAGATTTATCTTTTCCTAGTTAGTAGTTCAATGATAAGCAATAAAACCAACCTGAATTCTTTAAGGTTTGAGCCTCCAGGGCGGTGATGGATAATTGAGTTTACTGGAGCACTGGGAATGGCACAATGAGTTAAACAATTAAAAGCTTTGTTTAGAATAAACTTGTTAGCTAAAGTGAGCAGGCATTGCAATATAGTCACACGCTGGATTTTATACGCACTCTAAGATGAAATGACGCCATTCTGGGGTGATGCTTTCTCTCACCGTATCTTGATGGACAATGGGCATGTCTAATGTAAAATTAGACTACTATCCTTCATGTAATCAGTTATAATCATGCCACTTGATTAACTAACCTTCAATCTGCCTTTTGCATATCTGTATTTCTGCTACCAAAATTAATTATTTCCTAGTTTCTCATTGGCTTTTTAATAGTAAAAATTTTGTCTTAATTGACATTGGTGTAATTCCCATATGAAGAGCCACCAATATAGATAACATTTTGAAAACCACCAGCATTTATTTAAAAGACTTGTCAAAGCCAATTAGGACCAAAACCTACTTGCATCAGGACCAGGGGCTCCACCCTGAGATATTTCTAGCTCTGAGTTGTCCCCCTTCACTTTACTCATATTTTAGAAAGCCTCCCTTGACTATTGTCATGCCTGGTTTTTTTAGGAAGGAGAGTTTGGGATTTACTTACATTTCAATGCCTTTCTGTAAAACATAAACATGCATCATTTCTATAGGCTACCTAGTAAATTGGCATTGCCTTTAATAGCACCTGGAAATCCTTACAGATTAGGAAGCAGGACATTTGTGTAACAAACATTGCCTGGCCATTTATTGCTCCATCTCAGTTTTTAAGAGGAAGGATACTCCAGTGATTACAGCCCTCATCTGTCATTGGGTGACTTGGGGCTTGCATGCACTAGTGCTTACTTTGGTATAATTTATGTCACTCAGGATGTGATTAAGTCACCCCCCTGAGCATCGTAAATTACACCAACCTATGTGCATGGCTGGCATGTAAGAGGGGCTGAGGGAGGATAAGACTCTCTAAACCTCTGTTAATGCTCCCTGCCGGGCATGAGTCACAGCAGGGTTCAGAGCCTCCAGGTGGCTGGGGCTCAGGGCAGCTTGGGTGGGCAGGAACTGGAGGTGGCTCAGGTGGGCAGGTTGGCTGGGGCTTCAGGCCGCTTGGGTGGGCAAGCTGGATCTCTCCAGCTGTGGTGGGTGGCTTTGGGCTCCTCTGGTCCCTGGGAGCGAGAGTGGGGAGATGGAGTAGTGGGGGACCTAGATGGAAGGGGCAGGGCAGGGGGCTAGCCTCCCCAAATGGGGAGGTTCATGCACCACCCATGCCTAAGCACCAGCGTGGACAACGCTATGTCAGCAGGAGAAGCTCTTCTGATGACACAGCTACCACTGCTTGAGGAGGTGGCATAGAGCATCTCCATTCTAGCAACGCGACAGTGGTGCAACTACATCGGTACAGCATCATCACTGTAATGATTCTAGTGTAGGCTAGCCATTAGTTTCTGTTCTCTGATCTACCACAGCCTTCCCATACAGCCTTGAGCAAGTCAGTCTGGGCTAGATTTTCAAAGATATTTAGCCAACTAATGGAATTTTAAGAGCATTTAGCTGTCTAAAACCCATTTAATTCAATTTAATTTATGAATTAATAATAATAATAAAATAATAAAATAAAAATGAATAAATTAATGAATTTAAATCAAGTTTCCCAGAGGCTTTTGAAACTCCCACAAGTCACATAAACATGTTTGAAATTTGGCCCTGGAAGCTTTGTGGAAAATATGTTTTAACCACACACAATTAGGTGAGCTCACTGCAGGGCTAACTGGGGACTTTCTTTGCCATGTGTCCTAGTGGACATCAGATGAGATGATATAATTATCCCTTTTGGTCTTTATATCTATACATAGATGCATGAAAGAAGTTGAGAACAACTGTAGAAAATAAGGCTGTCAAGCAATTAAAAAAATGAATTGTGATTAATCGTGCCATTAATCGCACTAATAAACAATAACAGAATACCATTTATTTAAATATTTTGGATGTTTTCTACATTTTAAAATATACTGATTTCAATTATAACAGAATACAAAGTGTACAGTGCTTACTTTATATTTATTTTTATTACAAATATTTACATTTTAAAAAATAAAATAAATAGTATTTTTCAGTTCACCTATTACAAGTACTGTAGTGCAATCTCTATCTTGAAAGTACAACTTACAAATGTAGAATTATGTACAAAAATAACTGCATTCAGAAATAAAACAATATAAAATTTTAGAACCTACAAGTCCAGTCAGTCCTACTTCTTGTTCAGCCAGTCACTCAGACAAACAAGTTTGTTTACATTTGCAGATGATAATGTTGCCCATTTCTTGTCCACTATGTCACTGAAACTGAGAACAGGTATTAACACTGCACTTTTGTAGCCTTCAAAGCAAGATATTTACATGCCATATGCGCTAAAGATTCATAGGTCCCTTCATGCTTCAACCACCATTCGAGAGGATCCATGCTGATGATGGGTTCTGCTCAATAACAATCCAGAGCAGTGCGGACCGATGCATGTTCATTTTCTTCATCTGAGTCAGATGCCACCAGCAGAAGGTTGATTTTCTTTTTTGGTGGTTTGGATTCTGTAGTTTCTGCGTTGGAATGTTGCTCTTTTAAGACTTCTGAAAGAATGCTCCGCACCTCATACCTCTCAGATTTTGGAAGGCACTTCAGATTCTTAAATCTTGGGTCAAGTGCTGTAACTATCTTTAGAAATCTCACATTGGTGCCTTCTTTGTGTTCTGTGAAATCTGCAGAGAAAGTGTTCTTAAAATGAACATGCGCTGAATCATCATCCAAGACTGCTCTAACATGAAATATATGGCAGAATGCTGGTAAAATAGAGCTGGAAACATACAATTCTCCCCCAAGGAGTTCAGTCACAAATTTAATTAACATATTTTTTTTTAACCAGTGTCATGAGCTTGGAAGCATGTCCTCTGGCATGATGGCTGAAGCATGAAGGGGCATATCAATGTTTAGCATAATTGGCATGTAAATACCTTGCAATGCCAGCTACAAAAGTCCCATGTGTACACCTGTTTCACTTTCTGGTGACATTGTAAATAAGAAATGGGCAGTATTGTCTCCCATAAATGTAAACAAACTTGTTTGTCTTAGCAATTGGCTGAACAATAAGTAGGACTGAATGGACTCGTAGGCGCTAAAGTTTTGCATTGTTTTGTTTTTGAGTGCAGTTATGTAACCAAAAAAATCTACATTTGTAAGTTGCAATTTCATGATAAACAGTACTTGTAATAGGTGACTGAAAAATACTATTTATTTTATTTTTTAAATGTAAATATTTGTAATAAAATAATAATATAAAGTGAACAGTGTACACTTTGTATTCTGTGTTGTAATTGAAATCAATATATTTGAAAATGTAGCAAAACATCCAAAATATTTAATAAATTTTAATTGGTATGCTGTTGTTTGACATTGCAATTCAAATGGCAATTAATTGAGACTAATTTTTTGAGTTAACTCAAATAATCTACAGTCCTAGTAGAAAAGTGAACAATTAACAGTTTTTCTTCTATTTGGGTGAGCTGAAGGGGAATCTGTATCCCAATACCCTATGCTAGTGGTTCTCCACCTTTCCAGATTACTGTATCCCTTTCAGGAGTCCGATTTGTCTTGTATACCCCAAGTTTCACTTCACTGAAAAACTATTTGCTTGCAAAATCAGACATAAAAATATGAAAATGTCACAGCACACTATTTCTGGAAAATTGCTGACTTTCTCATTTTGTGTGTTTGAAATTGTAGTTTGTACTGACTTCACTAGTTTTTTGTTTAGCCTGTTGTAAAACTAAGCAAATATCTAGATTAGTTGTTGTACCCCCTGGAAGATTTCTGCATACCCCCAAGGGATTGATACCCCTGGTTGAGAGCCACTGCCCTATTCAATATCTGGGTGTGAAGCAGTCCCTTGACTGACACAGAATATAAACTCCAATCAAATTTGCTATCTCAATTTTTATGGAAAAAATGGAAAGAAATTGACTGAGTTTTAACTGTATAGCAACCCCCCTGAATGATTATTGCTTTTTCTCAATCACCAATTACATCACACAGAGAATGGCGAAAGTGGAAACCTACACACACCTCATGGAGAAAGGAGAAGGGGAAAATCAAACATCTGTCACAGAATTCATCCTCATGGGATTTGGGAATCTTCCTGAACTGCAAATTCTTTTCTCCCTGCTGTTTCTAGTGATCTACATAGCCACCATTGCTGCAAACACTCTCATCGTAGCACTAGTTGTGACTGATCAGCACCTTCACACCCCCATGTACTTCTTCCTCGGAAATTTGTCCTGCTTGGAGATCTGTTGCAACTCAACCATCCTTCCCAGGATGCTGGCCAGTTTCCTGACTGGGGACAGGACCATTTCGGTTACAGGCTGCATTCTGCAGTTTTATTTGTTTGGTGTCCTAGTGACCACTGAGTGTTATCTGCTTGCTGTGATGTCTTATGATCGATATTTAGCGATATGTAAACCCCTTCACTATGTCACCCGTATGAATGGTAGGTTCTGTATCCAACTGGCAGGCGGATCATGGCTAAGTTCATTCATAGTTCTTACCATATTAATGTGTTTGGTGTCACAATTAACCTTCTGTGGCCCTAATGAAATTGATCATTTTTTTTGTGACCTCACCCCAGTGATTAATCTCTCCTGCAGCGACACCAGTCTGGTGACTCTGGCGACCCTCATATTCTCCTCCATAGACACTGTTCCCCCATTTCTGTTGACCCTGACATCTTATGTTTATATTATCTCCACCATCCTGAGGATCCCTTCCACGTCTGGGAGGCAAAAGGCCTTTTCCACCTGCTCCTCCCACCTTACTGTGGTTACAATCTTCTATGGGACCTTAATGATTGTCTACATGTTACCAAACACTGGTGCACTCAAAGCCCCGAACAAAGTGTTTTCTGTTTTCTACACGGTTTTGACACCCCTGATCAATCCCCTCATCTACAGCCTGAGAAACAAAGAGGTCAAGGAGGCACTGAGGAAATTTCTGCAGAAGTATACAGTGTTTCAGAGACATTGATTGAAATGGGAATAAATCAAATCATTAGCCAAAAAGGAACCATCTACATGGTGCAATTTTTTTTTATTTTTAGAGTTGTATTTATTTAGATAAACAATGGCAGATCCTCAGCCAGTGTCAATTTCTAGAGGGCCATTCATTTCTACAGTGCGATGCAATTTGAACCAGATCATTATCTTCCTGTAAATATATATATATTTTAAACCCCATTCTGAGCTCCAGCTGTCTTTGCCTAAATAAAAAATACAGTCAAGTGCATGATGGGAGATTAAAGCATTCTTTTTTTATTCCCAGTATTATTTCAGTCTCTCTACCTCTGGCTGCCAAGGGTTCTTGTTTTGCAAGGAGATACAGGAAGAGTGAGGAAAGTGTATAACTTTGTGAATGGGAGAGATGTTCAAAGGTGGGGTTGGCAGTTCGACATCCAATCTTTGTTGAAAGACAGTGAGAGCTGAGCATCTAAATTGGATAAGATGCTTTGAAAACACCAGCCTATATCTTTACTGATTTGTAGACATTAATAATCAGTTAAGTTTGAGGGCTTTCAAAGGTAATTTAAGAAACAAAGCCAACACCCACTCAAGTAAACAGAATGGTTCCCATTGGCCTCTGTGGGTTTAAATCAGGCTATTCATCCTCAGTTCATCACCACCTTTCCAGCTGCAAAATAAATATACCAGAAACTTACCAGTTGGCTTGACCGTTTTCTGCTGAGTATTAAGTGATAATAAATTTTATTTTCTGTTTTCCTCTTGCATTTTTAAGTACTTGTTCACACATTTTCTGAACACTTGTTAGGTTGTTTGAGCTATAACTATGAGAACTTCCTAATCTATATTTTTTATATTCCTCTTTTATTATTTCATTCAGACAAATGCTTTGAATGTCTCCAGTGAAACAAAGGCAGGATCTGTTTAGTAGAGATGGCAGATAATTTTTGTCCCTTATGGAAAGTTTCTTTTTTTTTCTGGATTTGTTCAAAAGACTGAAAACCACCAGTCTGAAAACTATTGATTTTAAATGGGCTCTAGTCCTGATTATTCATCCGCTATGTGTAATATCTTCAGAAATCCACTTTTCCTATGAAAAACAAACCAATTAACAAGTGATCAGCTGGTCCAGTCAAAATATGGTTATGTATTGTCATAAAATAATGGATTGAGTTTTGTCTCTTACATTTTTTCTGTGTTGCATTTTTTTTTAAATAATAATCTTAGATTATTGCCACCAGCCTGTTCCACCAGCCTGTTCCATTTGACATTGCCACCAGCCTGTTTCATTTGTGGTATCATGTGTTCTGCCTTTCCTGGATTCTCCTTTAGCAGTTTTAGTCTTTGGAAATGATCTCAGATTGCTGAGATGACACAAAGTTTACAAACTGTTTGGAATTCTTGTGACAGAAGCCAATATCTCTACTTCACCAACATAAGCCAGCTAATATCTGCAACTCTTCCTTATATTGAAAGAAGGAACTGTGCTAGGCATACAAGAAGACCAGGGAGGTCAAGAGCCAATCCAACACTAAGCCACTGACCTGCTGCTTATACAAATTGCTACATGAGATACTTGGAGTAAACCTCATCACTACCCTATCCGCCACTGTGGATACCTCAGAGGAGCCAGAGTCACAGAGCACTGCCATAAACAGCAAGGATGAAGAGAAGGTGGATGATGGGGCAACTTATGAACAGGGGAGTCCAGCTATGCTGTGAGCCAGAACGTGTTTGAAACATCACCACAGTCCATTCGGTCCTGGCAGTGCAGATGAAGGCATCTCAAGGAAGTGTGCATGGAAAATGATTCTGTGTGTCTTCCAGGGCTGGAGCACCCACAAAAAAAATAGTGGGTGATCAGCACCCACCATCAGCCCCCTGGATCATCTCCGCCCCTCCCATGCCCTCCCACCTGCTGGTGGGCCCTGCTGATCAGCTCCTCACCCTCCCTCACAGTGCCTCCTGTCCATTGCTCAGCAACAGTCAGGTGGCAGTGGGGCAAGGAGGAAAGGGGGAGAGCAGAGGCAGGAAGTGAGAAGGGAGGGGGTGGAATGGGATGTGAGTGGGAAGAGGCAGGGCTGGGATGGGGGAAGGAGTGGAGTAGGGGCAAGACTTGGGACGGAGCGGGGATCGAGCACACCTCTGGGAAATGGTGAAGTTGGCACATCTCCAGGTGCGTGAATGGATTTCCTATAATAATCATGTATTGATGATGCCCCTCTCTCTCACTTAGTGGGATACAGCTTTCGACTTTGTATGAATTTCCTTGGACTAGAAGAAGTAGTGGTACAACCAAGGAAGGTAGAGTTGTTATCTGCTTCCTATTTAGCTATAGAGTTAGATCAAGGCAGACCATGTGGATCTGTTTGTTTACGTACACAGGGATGTCCCTTGAACCCTTTTGAGAGATCTCAAGGCAACGTTCATGGAGGTACTCTGCAGCCCTCTCCTGAAGCTTTCTAGAGATGGTGGTCTCACTTCTTCCTCAGCACTAGGACGCTTTCCCACCCCAGTTGGCGATAACTTCAGCAGGTGACATTGAATTAATAGGCTAGCAGCATACAGCCCTGGGCAGCTTCAGCATGCCAGCAGCAGCTGTGCTCTCTGAGCCTTTTTATCAGAGGCTAAAACCACCGCCAGCTGTTAAAAAGGGTGCCAGTATTCCCTGTACACATAGTTTCATGCAACCAAACAATTCCTACTACATTTCCCCCCTCCCACTTTCTCACCCCTGATGGGCCATACTCACTCATGGCTGGGACTGGTGAGTGGGGCTGTGCACGGTCACTGTGAAGCAGAAGTGTTACTAGGGATTCTCAGAACACCTGGGCCAGTAAGGAGGAGAAAGAAAAGGACTCAGGATGACACATCCAGCGAGATCCTGCAAGCCAGGGCTGCATCGGCTCGTATACAGAGGGCCTGGAGGGTGAACATTGCAGACAGCCTGGAGAAGGGAAAAAACAGATAGTAGAAAGGATGTAACCTGATTCTTTAACCGTCAGGGCTAGATTAACTATCCTGTGGGCCTGGGGCTATTAGATTTTGTGGGGCCCCTGTCCAAGGGGATGCAGGATCTGGGCTTTCAGGGCCAAATTTCAGATATATTTATGTGAGTTTGGATGTGGGAGGGTGTGTGAGATTTAGGTGGAGGTAGGGGTTGGAGATGCAGGAGGGGGTCAGGGGATTGGCCCTTAACTTGAGTGGCTTCCAAAAGCGACCAGCACACCCCTCTGGAAGGGGTTTGGGAGGGTGTGTGGGGGGAAGGCTGAGGGCCTCCACAGCATGTTGCTGCCAGTAGCACGCGGAGACACACCCCACCCAGGGGCCACAAGGATGCCTTGGCTGATTCCGGGAGTGGTGTGGAGCAAGGGAGGCAGGAAGTCGCCTTAGCCCCACTGCACTGCTGACAGCGGCTGGGGCCCCGGGCCCTTCTAAATCACCTAGACCCTTGGGCAATTGTTCCCTTTGCCCCACCCCCTCCGCTGGCCTGTTGCAGAGCCCCTATTAACCCTAGGCCCTGGGCTGCAGCCCCTAGAGCCCCTGCGTTAATCCAACCCCATTAACGGTTTATAATTGTAATGGTTGCGAATTGCTAAGAAGTTCATTATTGTATGAGGAACTCTGGGTTGTACAGCAAAGACATTGGCACTGAGAGCAAAGCAGTGCCTTAGCCATTTTTATTAACACCCTTCATACAGACAGGGAAGCTCCAAACCACATACACAAAAAGCAGTAATATAGAATGAGGAATGTCTTTGGTGTTGTCCCTTGCTCAATATATACTCACGCCCTTCCTCGGGGACCTGGTGGTAGGAGACACAGGGTCAGCCCTGTCCCTGGCAAGACAAATGAGTCCGATGGGCCAGACACCCAGTGCCAAAGGTGGGTGGTAGATACTAAGCACGAAGAGTCAGTGATGGAAAATCTAGCCCCTGCCTGGCCTGTTAGAGGGCCTGGATACTATCATGACTATTCATTCAGATGCTTAAACTCCCATGTCCATATCTAACTTGCCCACCCTCGTCATTTTGGGGTACTTGTATCCTATAAGTTAATATATTCCTTTAGTTCATTGTCATATATGTCACCTATTGCGAAAGCAAGTTTGTGGGTACACATCAGCCAATGATTCTATCCTAAAATATCCAAGCCCAGTATCATAGATTATTAGGGTTGGAAGGAACCTGAAGAGATCATCTAGTCCAACCCCCTGCTCAAAGCAGGACCAATACCCAAATGGCCCCCCCAGTGATTGAAATCACAGCCCTGGGTTTAGCGGGCCAATGCTCAAACCACTGAGCTATCCCTGCATGCTATCATTATGTACCAGTTCCCTCTCTTGAGCAAGCTGTTCCCAGTTCCCCAAAATCTAGGGTAACAGTCAGGCCATTTGATACATGCTAAGGATGGTAAGCCTACTTTACTTGTGCTAAACTGCCTAAGCCAATGTCTTACAGGAGAGAGGCCTGTCGGTTCCTTGCATTACTGCTACATAAATTAAAAAAGCTACAAGGCACAGGAGTCCCAGCAGGAATAGCAGAGCGAGATGCCCCAAGACATAATGGGGCTTATCCAGCAGCAAATACAGATGCTGCAGATTCTTGTGGACCTACAGGTTCAACAGTCATGGTCTGACCTCCGTTTTCAGTCAACGGAGAATTCCATTGCAAACCTCCCTACACCTCAGCTCAATTTTTACATATGGCATCAGAAGCCACATTAATACCCCTACCGCTATACCTGGGAAGACAGTAAGGACACCCACAGCTTCAGATACACTGATATGGGAGAGCCACAGCTGCTGTATATGAAGCCAAAATGGACAAGGATGTTCTTTCCCCATATAAAGTTCTGTTTCTTTAATTTACTACAGATTTTTTTTGTATTGTATTGTATTTGCATTTGTTGCTTTTTGTATTTTTTTTTAATTGCACAAAGATTCTACGCACTGGCTTTGGCTTATGAGAAAAATAGCTTATCTTTATTAGTTCACCACACGTGATCCAGAACGCTTAGCTCTACTGAGAACACCCGCTATTTGTTATTGTACAGGGCAACAGATCTCCTGGGGCCAGGGACAAACATAGGGTAATCATTATAAAAGTACAGGAAGCACTGCCAAATGAATAGTTGCATTAACAAACAGTCTTATAATCATAAATGCGCACCAGGTGCCACACAATTCCTAACAGTTGTCGGAACGTAAGAATCACCACAATGCGTCACTGTGGCTCCTTGTTAAAATGCTCTTTCAAGGCCTTCCTCCGCCTCATAGCTCTGCACTGTGCTCTTCTAATTGCCCATGTGTCTGGCTGTTCAAACTAAGCAGACCACCGCTCCACAACTGCCTGCCACCCCTGTGGCATCCTCCTCACCCCGCTTTGCCTCACAGATCTTATGCAGGACACAGTGGGCAGCTATAACCATTGGGATATTTTTCTCATCGTGGTTCAATCTTGTGAGCAAACAGTGGCATCGCCCCTTCAATCTACCAAAAGCCCATCAATGGTCATTCTGCACCTGCTAAGCTAGTAGTTGAATTTTTCCTTGGTGCTGTCCAAGTGGCCCCTGGACAGCTTCATGAGCCAGAGGAGCAAGGGGCAGACTTGATTCCCAGATCACTATTGTCATTTCAACCTTGCCAGTGGTAATCTAATGGTTGGGAAAGAAAGTCCCTGCTGGCAGCTTTCTGAACAGTCCTGTGTTCTTAAAGATACAAGCATCATGCACCTTCGCTGACTAGCCAACACTGATGTAAGTGAAGCATCCCTGGATATCCACCAATGCTTGTACGACCATAGACTAGTAGCCCTTTCTGTTGTTATATTATGTAGCAAGGTAGGCTGGTTCCAAAACAGAGATATGTAAGCCATCTATTGCCCCACTGCAGTTCGGAAACCTCATTCCTGCAAATCCATTCCAAATGTCTTGCACATTACTGAGAGTCACACTCGTGTGTAGCAGAAGATGATTTGTGGCCCTGCACACTTATAGACTCATAGACTCTAGGACTGGAAGGGACCTCGAGAGGTCATCGAGTGCAGTCCCCTGCACTCATGGCAGGAACAAATACTGTCTAGACCATCCCTAATAGACATTTATCTAATCTACTCTTAAATATCTCCAGAGATGGAGATTCCACAACTTCCCTAGGCAAACTATTCCAGTGTTTAACTACCCTGACAGTTAGGAACTTTTTCCTAATGTCCAACCTAAATCTCCCTTGCTGCAGTTTAAGCCCATTGCTTCTTGTTCTATCATTGGAGGCTAAGGTGAACAAGTTTTCTCCCTCCTCCTGATGACTCCCTTTTAGATACCTGAAAACTGCTATCATGTCCCCTCTCAGTCTTCTCTTTTCCAAACTAAACAAACCCAATTCCTTCAGCCTTCCTTCATAGGTCATGTTCTCAAGACCTTTAATCATTCTTGTTGCTCTTCTCTGGACCCTCTCCAATTTCTCCACATCTTTCTTGAAATGCGGTGCCCAGAACTGGACACAATACCCCAGTTGAGGCCTAACCAGCGCAGAGTAGAGCGGAAGAATGACTTCTCGTGTCTTGTTTACAACACACCTGTTAATGCATCCCAGAATCACATTTGCTTTTTTTGCAACAGTATTGCACTGTTGACGCATATTAAGCTTGTGGTCCACTATGACCCCTGGATCTCTTTCTGCCATACTCCTTCCTAGACAGTCTCTTCCTGTTCTGTATGTGTGAAACTGATTGTTCCTTCCTAAGTGGAGCACTTTGCATTTTTCTTTATTGAACTTCATCCTCTTTACCTCAGACCATTTCTCCAATTTGTTCAGATCATTTTGAATTTTGACCCTGTCCTCCAAAGCAGTTGCAATCCCTCCCAGTTTGGTATCGTCCGCAAACTTAATAAGCATACTTTCTATGCCAACATCTAAATCGTTGATGAAGATATTGAACAGAGCTGGTCCCAAAACAGACCCCTGCGGAACCCCACTTGTTATACCTTTCCGGCAAGATTGGGAGCCATTAATAACTACTCTCTGAGTATGGTTATCCAGCCAGTTATGCACCCACCTTATAGTAGCCCTATCTAAATTGTACTTTCCTAGTTTATCTATAAGAATATCATGCGAGACCGTATCAAATGCCTTACTAAAGTCTAGGTATATCACATCCCCCGCTTCTCCCTTATCCACAAGGCTCGTTCTCCTACCAAAGAATGCTATCAGATTAGTTTGACACGATTTGTTCTTTACAAATCCATGCGGGCTATTCCCGATCACCTTACCACCTTCCAAGTGTTTGCAGATGATTTCTTTAATTACTTGCTCCATTATCTTCCCTGGCACAGAAGTTAAACTAACTGGTCTATAGTTTCCTGGGTTCTTTTTATTTCCCTTTTTATAGATGGGCACTATATTTGCCCTTTTCCAGTCCTCTGGAATCTCCCCCGTCTCCCATGATTTCCCAAAGATAATAGCTAGAGGCTCAGATACCTCCTCTATTAACTCCTTGAGTATTCTAGGATGCATTTCATCAGGCCCTGGTGACTTGCAGGCATCTAACTTTTCTAAGTGATTTTTTACTTGCTCTTTTTTTATTTTCTCTTCTAAACCTACCCTCTTCCCGTAAGCATTCACTATATTGGACATTCCTTCAGACTTCTCAGTGAAGACCGAAACAAAGAAGTCATTAAGCATCTCTGCCATTTCCAAGTCTCCCGTTACTGTTTCCCCCTCCTCACTGAGCAGTGGGCCTACCCTGTCCTTGGTCTTCCTCTTGCTTCTAATGTATTGATAAAAAGTCTTCCTGTTTCCCTTTATTCCCATAGCTAGTTTGATCTTATTTTGTGCCTTTGCCTTTCTAATCTTGCCTCTGCATTCCTGTGTTATTTGCCTATATTCATCCTTTGTAATCTGACCTAGTTTCCATTTTTTATAGGACTCCTTTTTATTTTGTAGGTCATTCAAGATCTCGTGGTTAAGCCAAGGTGGTCTTTTGCCACATTTTCTATCTTTCCTAACCATCAGAATAGCTTGCTTTTGGGCCCTTAATAGCGTCCCTTTGAAAAACTGCCAACTCTCCTCAGTTGATTTTCCCCTCAGTCTTGATTCCCATGGGACCTTACCTATCAGCTCTCTGAGCTTACCAAAATCCGCCTTCCTGAAATCCATTGTCTCTATTTTGCTGTACTCCCTTCTACCCTTCCTTAGAATTGCAAACTCTATGATTTCACGATCACTTTCACCCAAGCTTCCTTCTACTTTCAAATTCTCAACGAGTTCCTCCCTATTTGTTAAAATCAAGTCTAGAACATCTTCTCCCCTAGTAGCTTTTTCAACTTTCTGAAATAAAAAGTTGTCTGCAATGCAATCCAGGAACTTATTGGATAGTCTGTGCCCCGCGGTGTTATTTTCCCAACATATATCTGGATAGTTGAAGTCCCCCATCACCACCAAATCTTGGGCTTTGGATGATTTTGTTAGTTGTTTGAAAAAAGCCTCATCCACCTCTTCCACCTGATTAGGTGACCTGTAGTAGACTCCCAGCACGATATCACCCGTGTTTTTTACCCCTTTTAGCCTAACCCAGAGACTCTCAGCACTTCTATCTCCTATGTCCATTTCCACCTCAGTCCAAGGGTGTACATTTTTAATATATACGGCAACACCTCCTCCCATTTTCCCCTGTCTATCCTTCCTGAGCAAACTATACCCATCCACACCAACATTCCAGTCGTGTGTATTATCCCATCAAGTTTCAGTAATGCCGACAATGTCATAGTTGTATTTATTTATTAGCACTTCCAGTTCTTCTTGCTTATTACCCATACTTCTTGCATTTGTATATAGGCATCTAAAATACTGGTTTGATCTTGCCTCCCAGCTTTGCCCTGACCCTCCTTTCTCTCTGCCATTATAGCCCATGCTCCCTCCTGTTTCCGACCCATCTCCCAGGTCTTGTTCCCCACTTACCTGTGGGGTTTGCTCACCTGTCCCCGTCGAACCTAGTTTAAAGCCCTCCTTACTAGATTAGCCAGTCTGTGCGTAACAATGGCCCCCACTGCATATTTTGCAACTCCAAAATAATTGCCCACTGGCCAGAAACAAACCAGAGCGCAGTCCCCTCTCAATTTCCAAAGGGCTGGGGCAAGCACAGCACAGAACCAGAATGTGGCCTTCTGCTTCTGTGAGTTCTACAGCTACTGCTTGTCACCTCAAACTTGCGTTATGAAGCAATCTGTAGTCAATTGCTTCATTTGATCATTCATTTATTGTATGATGTGATGATTAACTAAATTATCATGTCAAATGTAATCATTGTACATTGAATAGATTTAAGTTGCAGGATTATAGAAGGATAAGATTGATCGGTAGTCAGAAGGGAGAAGTATGCATTAGGTATCTAAGTGAATATGGCTGAAATGCAAGGCCTACAGGCTGAGGCCTGCAAGATTTTATCTTAGCCAAACAAGGCTTTAGGTTTAAGAAATGCTTGACGTAAGTAAGTGACCAAAGTATATCCTGAGGCCATAAGGTTGTGGGAAAAGATGGGCCAATGGATGATATTGCGAAAAATTAACAGCAAGATTCATTTTTGATTATAAGATACCCGGTAGTCACATTTTTCTAACACATGCCCTAACCACAGGGTACATGCTGTGCATAAATGCTAATGAGAATAAAAGGGACTTTAAACCTCTTGTGAAAAACAAGATACCCCAATATTCTTGGGGGACACAATACAGATAAGGAAAAAGAGGGTTGACCTTTGCATGCGCATGTGCAGTATATTATCTATAGTCAGAATCACATTATAAAAAACAGTGTCCTGTATGGTAAAAATGAATTAACTTCAGGAAAACTCCAGCAGGAACCATCTCTCTGTTGATGATCAATTATTGAGGAAACCCTCAGATCCTAAGATTTTCTAGGAGGATGTGAGCATGACATATGCATGAGTATTTTTAGGAATTTTATATGCTTAGGTAATCATAACCATGCTGGTAACTTTAATAAAATGAATAAGGCAGACTAGACATTGTTCTTGTGAATGGCTTGTGTTACTTTCCTTGCTCTTTGTGTGTTCTTGGAGACTAGATCTGAGACAAGTGACAGAGTTGCCTTTCAATCTGAGCTTGAAACTGTAGCCAACAGAGACAGAACCATGGTAATATAATACAAAATTACTTAATAGTAAATTAATATAATTAACTAAATTCACTTGAGATAAAATAAAAGGCTACAGATCCCACCAGTCAGTGCTCGTTTCTTGGGTCCAGAAGCTGTGCTCCACCATGTGACAGGGATAATTTAATTGAGGATTGGTCCTGCTTTGAGTAGGGGGTTGGACTAGATGACCTCCTGAGGTCCCTTCCAACCCGGATATTCTATGATTCTATGATCTACCACTGCTCTGTGAATGCTACCAACAATGTTGAATTGATTTGCACTATGTCCCACAGCAATCTGTTCTCCATGAAAACATTACATTTCCCTGCTGCTGCATTTCTTCTTGTGGCTCTCCAAATATCAGAGGATCATGCTGTGATGTTGCACCCCATAATGCTTTTTAGAAATATGCTTATGAATGTATATATGACATAACTGGAATATGTTTTATGCTGCATATGCCATGTAACATGTAACTATGCAAAAGTTATGATCTACTGAATATATTCATCCCATTTGTTTGCATGTATCATTTTTTTATTCAAAGTTATGAATATTGGCTGTGTACGTGTTTCATTTTAAGTAGCCTCAGTGAAGCATTTGGTCAGATTCTTGAGAAAAGAGTATTTTTAATAAGTGCCCAGTCAAGAAAGACTTAAGCTGACAGTAGACTTTGATAGATGCCAATTCATAACTGAGCTTTCCTGGGAACATTCCTGTAGAGAACTAAGCCATGCATTGACATGTGACTTGCCCAGGTGACTCCAAAACTCTATCTTTTTAGAGGGGATTCTACACAGGGGGAGGGAGGGATTTCCACCCATGATAGAGAAACTATGTAAAGCCCTGGGAGACCCCTTCATTTTGTCTTCAGCTATCTCGAGAGGTAGCCTTTCCACCCCTCAAGGATATCTGAAAGAAACTGGAACAAAGGACAGTAACCACAGGGGTGTGAGTGATTGCTGGACCCAGACTAGAAGGAGGCTAGTCTGTAAAAGAAGTTTCTTGGAACATCTCCGAGGGTGAGGGGAGCCTCAGTGCTGGTGCACTCAGAACCACTAGCCCAAAGTAGGTCTAATGCTTAGACCCAGGTATCAGTGATTTCAGCTCTGCAGCATGTAACAAGACTCCTAATGGAGTTAAAATTAGTCATCTGTAACACTTTCTTACTGTATAAGGCTTAGACTTGCTTGTTTTGTTTTATTTTGCTTGGTAATTCACTTGCTATTACTTGTGTAACCCTTCTGCCGGTCAGAGTTGGCAGTAACAAGGGCCAGGTTCAGTATCTGGGGGTTCCTTTTCAATAACACAATGCAAAACTGGCTTGAGTGTACACCCAGTGATCTGGGACAATTACATACCACCCCCCAGGCACCTCTAAGAGGCAATACTTCCCTTCCTGCAAGCACAGACTCTGAGTGTAGTAAAAGCCTTTTATTAAAGGAGGGAAACAATGCAGCATTATGTGAGGAAACACCACAAACAGGGTTCATAACACAAACCACGAGCAAAAGACACACCCACAAGTAAGTTTGTCAGTGTCCTTTTCTCCTTAGGTTCTTAAGTCCAGCAACCCAACAGTCACCCCACCCACAGTTTCTGTCCTTAGTCAGCGCAGCCCCCAGAGTTCAGAAGTTCATCTGCAAAGTTTACCTCCCAGCCTGGGTAGAAGGAGGAGAGGTATGGGGCCACCTTACATGCTCCTCTGCTTGGGTCAATGGCCGATTTCCAGGCCTCTCTGTGGGGTTCTGCTGTAATCTTCACCACCAGCCGCAACTCTTCACTAGCCACTGTGCTAGCCACACCTCTCTGCTAGCCACTCACCAATAAGTCTTCAGGGCCTCCGCACCCCTAACACATCTCTCAGTGATTTCAGCTCTGCAGCATGTGACAAGACTGCTAATGGACTCAAAACTAGCTCTGTTATTATACAGTGGGAGGGGGGAGAGGAGAAAAAGAGGGATAAAGTGGTGCTTAGGACCCTCAGAGGGAGCATACACAACCAGGTACCTACCTACCTACCTACCTACCTACCTACCTACCTACCTACCTACCTACCTACCTACCTACCTACCTACCTACCTACCTACCTACCTACCTACCTACCTACCTACCTACCTACCTACCTACCTACCTACCTACCTACCTACCTACCTACCTACCTACCTACCTACCTCTCAATTCCCTGTGCTTTGGAACCCCTGTCCCTTGCCCAGTGATTGCTACTTAGTTGAAGGAGAGTCCCTCCATCATACAATGCCAAGTACAGTTCTACTGTCCTTGATTCACATAACCAGGATAACAACACTTTATTACTTCTGCCCCAATAACAAAGAGACTGGTGATCCCACAGCAGCCAAAGTGACCATTTAAGCAAGCAGTCCCATCATGCTAGGCGGAGTGGGTGTGCCCGTGCAAACGAGATCAGCCCCCAAAGTCCTTTCCCACATTTCACCACCAGATGTCAGGATACAGCTCATTCTGACTCTGCTTACACTTGGAACCACTTAAGTCCTACTTTTTATATTTAATAAAATCACTTTTTACTTATTAAAATTAACCCAGAGTATGTATTAGTACTGGGTTGGGGGAGAGAAACCACTGTGCATATCTCTCTATCAGTGTTATAGAAGGCAAACAATTTATGAGTTTACCCTGTATAAGCTTTATACAGGGTAAAATAGATTTATTTGGGGTTTGGTTCCCATTGGAAGTTGGGTATCTGAGTGCTGGAGACAGGAGCACTTCTTAAGTTGTTTTCAGTTAAGTCTGCAGCTTTTGGGGAAAGAAGTTCAGACCAAAGTCTGCGTTTGTAGCAGGCTAGTGTGTCTGGCTCAAACCAGGCAGGACACTGAAGTCGCAAGCTGGCAGGGAAAACTGGCTCAGAGGTAATCTAAGCACATCAGGGGGCAGTCCCAAAGGGGTTTCTGTGATCTAACCCATCACACATGCATCCTCTGTTTTCAACAGTCATGACAACAGTGCAGAGCTGTGCAGTTTCCATGCTTCAGTCAGAGATGTCAGAGAGAGAGAGAAGGGTCATGTGTGATTGTTTTATTTTTAAGAAAGGTGTGAAAATGATGGGAAATGGAGGGCATTATGGGATGGAGAAATTACATAGTGGGAAGTTGACACTTTCTCCCAGTCACCCCTGCCTGACTCATTTCTGACTCATAATGCATTGCCAAAACTTCCCAAAAGAGACTGAGCTGGATGACGGTGAGTTGAACACCAGGATACCTACTCATGGTACACCAGGAGTGGATTGATTGTGGATTGACACAAGCAATCCTGGTGTATATGCAAGGAGTCAAGCATGAATGCACACAAATGACAGTATCTGTAAAGAATTATGCCAAAGTAACTTGCATCGAACAAATTTTGTAGTGTAGGCATAGTCCCTCAAAGAATTCCTACATCAGGTCTTTTAGAAAAACATCCAATCCTGATTTACAAATTTCTAGTGATAGAGAATCCATCATGACCCTCCGTAAATGTTTCCAGTGTTTAATTACCTTCACTTCTTTCACTCCCCCAATCAGAGTTCTTGGCTATTTCAACCTCCAGTGAGGGCACAAGGCCTTCTAAAAAAAAAGACAAGAAACTTAGATTAGCTCACATAACCTGGGGTTTACAAGTGCTGGTCTTCAGTGCCTGAGTTTTGAAGACTTTTAAATGTCTTTTATCTTGCACAGTGCTTCATTGGGTAAGGCACTGGACAGGGAATCCAGAGATCTGGATTCTGTCTGCTGCTCTGACCTGAAGTGAGGTCTTGGAAAAACCATTGTATCTGTCCCTTCCCACTCCCCTTTCTCTATGTCAAATGTGAGTTTTTTGGATAGGGCCAGACACTTTCTCTGTGTGTGTGTGTGTAGCACTCAGAACAATGGGGCCTCCGGACTCTATTTGAGTCCTTAAGAAGTCACCAGCATCAAATAATCACAGCCCTTGTGCTTTTGGTGATTTCTGCAGGGGCAATATAAAATCACTCCCACTTCTATCCCCAAACCCACAACCAAATCCCAATTCAGGGGGAAAGGAATAAATACAATCTAAAAAAATGAAAAATTTCAACCCAAACCAGAGGGTTTTGTTTTCACATCAAAAAATAACATGAGACAAAGACTCCATTAAATCTACAAGGGACTTTACTAGGCTTATTGATTTGATGTTGAAGTTACCCAGATACGACAGTGATGGGCGACAATACAAAGCCCTCAGATACACACTGAAATTTTTGAATAGTAAAAGACAAAAGCTCTCAATCTGTGCGACCCAGCAGCTGGGGACGACATATTGGTGGAGGAAGCCTGGGGCCTATTTCCAGCTATGCCAGTGGCTATTTCAGGACTCTTTGGAAATTGTTTCCATTCTCTATGCCTCAGTTTCCTCATCAGTCAATTGGGGATAAATATACTGGCCATACAGGGTAGTGTGCTTTGAGATCCATGGATTGAAAACAGCCTGTTAGAACTAGATGTTGCTCCATTCTCTTGAGTTCTTGAGACACACAGAGCAATAGGGAAAAAGAAAAGAAAATGGGACGAGAATGCCAGAGGCATCATCTTTGGTGTTACATTGTTCTAACAAAACAGCACAGTGTTCATACTTTCCCAGTGAAGGTAATTCTAAGTGATCCCCAGCAGGAGGCCCAAAGGAGCTCCCAGCAGCAGAGGTGGCCCGAGGGAGGCTGCTTTCACCAATAAAGGATACGAGAATCCAGAGCAGGAGACATTAAGGATTTGTGTCATGCAGACTGGCATGCTGAGCAGCAGGAGAGAGACCAATCTTGACAGCAACGTGCAGCTCTCTCTCCTAGAACCGAGAGGACAAGCGTGACTGTGAGAGCAGACCTGTCACTGTTGATGGAAAGGTTGCTGCTTCGTGCTGAGGATTAAAGGTGAGTGAGACCAGTCACAGGGCAAACCTTCAATCTCTTCCTCAGAGGACACTCCTCTTGGTCAATGTCTTCATTCACTGGAGCTTGGCCTGAGTAAGGACTTCAGAATGTGACAATGATTTATCACTAGAGAAACTGATGAAAGACAAAAGAGATCTGCTTACCCCCCCTCACCTCTCTCTCTTTAATAAGCCATTTATGCACCCCTCTAAGCTCTTAAACCTGTCTCTATACCAAGCCTCTTCTGCAGTCTCTCTCTGTCTTTTTATCTCTCTCTCTACCAAATCCCTTTCACATCCCTCCATCTTTTTACTTAGGCATCTATACATTTCTGTTGAGTTCCTTGCATATCTGTCTACCTGTCTAGCTATCTCCTTCTGAGAGTCCCCGTGAAAACTTCTGTGTCTATCAATCAATCACCTTACACATCCCTCTATCTGTCTGTCTCCCTATCCTGAACATCACTTCTCCACCTTTCTCCTCAGTTTCTCAACTGTTTCTCAGCTGCCTACCCAGCCCTTCCTCTAGTGCAGATTCCTATGCGCCTGCCCACCCTAGACCTGTGAGATGCTATGTATCTTCTGTTGTGTGTCTCCTGCATGGATTTCAGAGGGAGCGGAGAGCTCTCAGCATTTCCTGGGAGGGTCTGAGCACCACACAGGAAAGGGTTCTACATTTGAAATGCATGCAGACTGGAAATCCTTACAGATTAAGTAGTGGCACCAATGGGACAAACTTTCTCTGGTCATTGAATGCTCCACCTTAGCTCTCAAGAAGAAGGGTAGCCCAATGGCAAAGACATTAGCTCAGGGTTTCTCAAACAGGGGTCGCTGCTTCTGTAGGGAAAGCCCCTTGTGGGCCAGGCTGGTGTGTTTACCTGCCCCGTCCACAGGTCTGGCCGTTCGCGGCTCCCACTGGCCGCGGTTCACCGCTGCAGGCCAATGGGGGCTGCTGGAAGTGGCAGCAAATACATCCCTCGGCCTGCACCACTTCCAGCAGCTCCCATTGGCTTGAAGCAGCGATCCGCGGTCAGTGGGAGCCGCGTTCAGCCGGACCTGCGGACAGGGCTGGTAAAGATACTGGCCCAACCCATCAGGGGATTTCCCTATACAAGTGGCAACCCCTGTTTGAGAAACCATTCACTAGCTTGTCATTTGGTTTCTAGACTAGACTTTGGTTCTATTCTCTGCTCTAGCACCACCTTTCTGTATAGCATTGAGCAAGTCACCCTGGGCCAGAATTTTAAAGGCATATTGGTGCCTACTTGGATTTTCAAAAGTAGCTACCTGCCTAACACTCATTCAGATCAATGAGTTTTCATTACCTGGATGCCTTTGAAAATCCCATTAGATCCCTAAATATCTTTAAATATCAGGCTCTGGCTGCTTTTTTGAAAATATGTTTTAGTCAAACACAATTAATTGAGCTCAATGCAGGACTAGCTGGGGACATTCTTTGGTGTGGGTTATAGTGGATATCAGATGAGATGAGCTAATGGTCTCTTTTAGCCTGGAACTCCATGAACTGGTGAAAGAAAGAAATTGAGAACAGGAGCAGAAAAGTGAAAAATTCACTGTGTTGCTGCTCTTTGGCTGGGATGGTGGGGAAAATCTGTCCCTACCTCTGTGCAACACCTGGGTGAGAAGTCGTTCCTCAGTTGGAAGGGAATATAAACCCTGGTCTTCTTTGGCACACCCAATTTATAATGAATCAGATAAAGGGAAACCACAGCATTGTACAGCAAACTCCTTAACAAATCAGTATTTTTCTTAATCACTAGTTGCAGCACATGGAGAATGGAGAAAGCAGAAAGGGAAAATCATACATTTATCACGGAATTCATCCTGCTGGGATTCGGGAATCTCCCTGAACTGCAAATTCTGTTCTACTTGCTGTTTCTAGGGATCTACATAGTCACCATGGCTGCGAACATGCTCATTGTAGCACTAGTTGTGGCTGATCAGCACCTTCACACGCCCATGTACTTCTTCCTGGGGAACTTATCCTGCTTGGAAATCTGCTACATCTCCACCATACTGCCCAGGCTGCTGGTCAGCCTCCTGACAGGGGACAGAACCATCTCTGTTACGGGCTGCGTGGTTCAGTTTTATTTCGCTGGCTTCCTAATTATTGCTGAATGTTATATGTTAGCTGTGATGTCTTATGATCGGTACTTAGCAATATGTAAACCTCTGCGCTATGCAACACTTATGAATGCCAGGTTCTGTATGCAGCTAGCAGCTGGATCTTGGTTAATTTCACTCATTTTTCTATCCATATTAATATCTTTTATGGCACAATTAGCCTTCTGTGGCACCAATGAAATTGATCATTTCTTCTGTGATCTCACCCCAGTCACTAATCTCTCCTGCAGTGACACTTCTCTGGTTACTCTGGCGACCCTCATTTTCACTTCCATAAACATGATTGTTCCACTCCCTTTGACTCTGGCATCTTATGTTTATATCATCTCCACCATCCTGAGAATCCCGTCCACCACTGGGAAGCAAAAGGCCTTTTCCACGTGCTCCTCTCATCTTATCGTGGTGACAGTTTTCTATGGAACACTAATAACTGTCTACATGTTACCAAACACAGGGGCCCTGAGAGCCCCAAATAAAGTGCTTTCATTCTTTTACACTGTCTTGACACCCCTGATCAATCCCTTCATCTACAGCCTGAAAAACAAAGAGATCAATGAAGCTCTGTGGAGAATTCTGCCAAAATGTAGGTTATTTCTATGAATTCAGAGAAATTAATTGAAATGGGAATAAATCACTAGTCAGAAGGGAACCATTTAAGTCAGTTTTCTCAAGCTGGTATCCACAGACCCTCAAGGTCTGTGAGGGTATCCCAGGGGTCTGTGGGTCCCATTTATCAAATCCTTCCCCTCTACCCAGCACCTCTTGCATACCAAAGAACTACTGTTTAGTTGCATTGGAATTTGGGTCCTACTTCTCCTATGCTGCTTTGAAAATCCCTGCCTCTATCTTTATGGATTTGTTTACATTAACCATCAGTTGAGTTTCAGAATTTTCAAAGAAGAATTGAGGAACAAGTCTGACTTCCACTGAGATCAAGGGAAAGGTTCTCATTGACCTTAAAGGGATCTGCATCAGGCTACTCATCCTGTGTGCATCACAACCTTTCCCAGAACAAAACAAATGATCTAAAAAATAACCAGCTGGCATGAGCGGGAACTGTTCAGCATTTAATTGTAATAAAATGGATTTTCTTTTTTTCCGTTTTCCTCGAGTGTTTTTAAATGATTCTTCAGACATTTTCTGAATACTTGTAAGGTAGTTTGAGATATAATCATAAGAATGTTCTATTCTGGATTTATTAGATTTCCCCATTAGTTCTTCCAGTCTTATGAAAATGTTCTGGAAGTCTCACATTAAACTCATCCATGATATATATCTCCACCATCTTTAATCCCCTCAAGTATATATATAAAATATATTGCTAATAGAAAATAAAAGAAAATCAGGATTTTTTCCAAAAAAACTGAAAACCCTCAGTCTGAAAAATGCTGGATTTAAGTGGGCTCTGGTACAAACTGCTGATTCACTATGTGTAATCTCTTCAGAATCTACTTTTCCTGCAGAAAATCAAACCAGCAAAGAAATGACCAAGCAGCCCAGTAACAAAAGTTATTTATTCAGTTATTAAATAAAAGATTCTATTATCCCCCTTCTCACTTTTCCCCCAATGCATTTTATATAATATTCCTATGTCTTTTGACCTCGTCAGAAGCCTATTGCATTCGTGACAGCCTGTTGTCTGCGTTCCTTGGATTCTCCATTAGTCTTTGCAAATTGTCGAGATACTCTTGGCTTACAAGCCCAGTGGTCTAATGCTTAAGCTATGGAGAGTTTATGTGACCCATCATGTCTTACACTGTGTCATAACTATAAAGGGAAGGTAACAGCCCTCCTGTGTACGATTCTATAAAATCCCTCCTGGCTAGATACACCAAAATCCTTTTACTTGTAAAAGGTTAAGAAGCTCAGGTTTAAGGACACCTGATCCAAAGGACCAATAAGGGGACAAGATACTTTCAAATCTTGGTGCGGGGAAGGCTTTTGTTTGTGTGCTCTTTGTTTTGGGAGTTGTTCGCTCTTGGGACTAAGAGGGACCAGACATCAGTCCATGCTCTCCAAATCTTTCTGGACAAGTCTCTCTTAATTCAAACTTGTAAGTAACAACAAGGCATGTTAATTTTATCTTTGTTTCCTCAACTTGCAAATGTTCCTTTTGCTAAAGGGTTTACCTCTGTTTGCTGTAACTTTGAACCTAAGGCTAGAGGTGGTTCCTCTGGCCTCTTTGAATCTGATTACCTTGTAAAGTTATTTTCCATTCTGATTTTACAGAGATGATTTCTACCTTTCTTTCTTTAATAAAAAGCCTTCTTTTTAAGAACCTGATTGATTTTTACTTGTTTTAAGATCCAAGGAGGTTGGATCTGTACTTACCAGGAATTGGCGGAGGGGGGAGGGTGAATGGTTAATTTCTCCTTGTTCTAAGATCCAAGGGTTTGGATCACTGTTCATCAGGAACTTGGTGGAGAAATCTCTTGAGGCTACTCAGGGAAGGGTTATAGTACTTGGGAAGGAGATATTCTAAGGGGACAGATAGACAGAGTTTCCCAAATGACTCATAAATAATTTGGATGGTGTCAGCAAAACCAGATCTAAGCTGGTAGTTAAACTTAGAAGTTCTCATGCAGGTCCCCACATCTGTATCCTAGAGTTCAGAGTGGGGAAGGAACCTTGACACACTGTGCTCCAGCAAGTAAGGCACGGGGCTAGAAATCAGAACACCTGTTCTCTGTTATTTATTCTGATCTTAGGTGGGATTTCAGCCAAGCCATTGCCTCTCTTTTCCCAACTCTCCCTTTATCTATTTCAGTTGGAAATGTTGTGGGGCAGGGAGTTTATCTCCTTGTGTGTGTGTGTCATAAATAGATAGCTAAGGGTTAATGTTCTTTTACCTGTAAAGTGGTAACACCAGTAACCTGAAACACCTGACCAGAGGACCAATCAGAAAACAAGACTTTTTCAAATCTGGGTGGAGGGAAGTTTGTGTGTGAGTTCTTTGTTCTTTGTCTTGTGCCTGTACTCTCTCGGCTATGAGAGGATTTTTCTGTCTCCTGCTTTTCTAATCTTCTGTTTCCCAGCTGTAGGTACAGAGAGATTGTTGGTTTTTTTTTTTTGTATTTACATGTGTGTAGTTGCTGGAGTGTTTTGAATTGTGTTCTTTTTAAATAAGGCTGTTTATTCATATTTCTTTTAAGCAATTGACCCTGTATTTGTCACCTTAATACAGAGAGACCATTTTTTTGTATTTTTTCTTTCTTTTTATATAAAGCTTTCTTTTTAAGACCTGTTGGAGTTTTCCTTTAGTGGTAATTCCAGGGAATTGAGTCTGCAACTCACCAGGGAATTGGTGGGAGGAAGAAGTCAGGGGGAAATCTCTGTGTGTTAGATTTATTAGCCTGACTTTGCATTCCCTCTGGGTGAAGGAGGGGGGTGGGGGAGAGATTGTCTCTCTTGGTACTTGTGTTTCCAGGAATGGGAACAGGGAGGGTGGCATCCCTCTGTTCAGATTCACGGAGCTTGCTTCTGTGTATCTCTCCAGGAACCCAGGGAGGGAATACCTGGGAGGAGGAGGGGGAAGGGAAATGTTTTATTCCCCTTTGTTGTAAGACTCAAGGAATTTGGGTCTTGGGGTCCCAAGGGAAGGTTTGGGGGGACCAGAGTGCCCCAAAACACTCTATTTTTTTGGGTGGTGGCAGCTTTACCAGGTCCAAGCTGGTAACTAAGCTTGGAGGTTTTCATGCTAACACCCATATTTTGGACGCTAAGGTCTAAATCTGGGAATATGTTATGACAGTGTGCAGCACCAAGTGCAATGGGGGTCCCATCTCTATCGGAGTCCTTAAGGAGTCATCATAGTCAATATAACACCCCTTGTGCTTTTGGTAATTGCTGCAGGGGCCGACCAGGACATTACCTAGGGAGGTGGTGGAATCTCCATTCTTAGAGGTTTTTAAGGTCAGGCTTGACAAAGCCCTGGCTGGGATGATTTAATTGGGAATTGGTCCTGCTTTGAGCAGGAGGTTGGACTAGATGACCTCCTGAGGTCTCTTCTAATTCTAATTTCTATGATTATATCATTCTATAGTTTTTAACAATATGCAATATCTGCACCTTGTATTCTCAGAACGCCAACCAAAACTCCACCCACAAAACAAGAATGAATGTAATCGAAAAAATCAATACTAAAAACACACCTAAAGGCAGAGGGCTTCTTCCCCACCCTGCCACCCCAAAAAGAAGAAAGAGTCAGAGTCTGAATTAAATATAGAAGGGATTTTTCTATTAATGTCAATTTCATGTTGAATTTGCTCAGATGCGACAGAGATGGGCAGCAACACAAATCCCTGTGACACATTCACAAATCTTTGAATGTTAATAGACAAACGGTCTCAGTCTGTGTGGTCCAGCAGCCATGGTGATACATATTGACTGAGGAAGTCTGGAAGGGACACCCAGCTAGTCCAATGTCCTGTTTCACAACCCTTTGGGAATCACTTCCTTTTCCTGGGCCTCCATTTCCAGATCTGCATAATGGGGATAAAGATACTGTATAAAATGCTGTGAGATCTATGGATGGCCACATGTTATTACTAAAGACGTGGACGTTTATTTCCCATTCTCTAGGAGTTTGGAACAAACACTGCACATGGGGGGAAAGGGGAGATTTCCGCTGGAAGTTGAATACTTGTGGCATCAGCTTTGGTGTTTTACTGTTTTAACCAACAACAGAATGTTAATTCCCCCATGAAGGTAATTGTAAATGATAACCAGCAGTAGGGCCCCAGGGAGAGCCCAGCAGCAGGAAGGGCCAGGGGGAGGCTGCTGTACCTGATAAACCCTGCCGGGATCCAGAGTCAGAGTCATACAAGGGCTTGAGTGAGGCAAACAATCATGCTGGGCTACAGGAGAGAGAGACATCCCCCCACAACATATAAGTGTCTCCCAAGCAGAGGACAAGTCTGACTGTGAGACTAAACCCAGTCATCATCGATGGAGACGTAGCTGCTTCATGCTCAGGATTACAGTTGAGTTTTACCAGTCTTAGAGCAAACCCTCAAAAACTTCCCCAGACTTTACTTCACTAAAAAGAACACTCCTAGTAGACAGCGTCCTCACCTCCTGGCAGCTTTGCTTAAATGAGGACTTAAGCATCTCTTCATGATAGTGCTACAGAAATGGATGAAACATAAAGAAGGTCTATATGTTAAGCTTCTTATCTACATGTCTATCTATCTATCTAGACAATTACTTATCCCTCTATCTACTTATTTATCAGTTCATCTCACTTTTGAGTTCTTTACAAATCTATCTAAACTTTAAACAAGTATCTGTCTCTGTGACCAAAATCTCGCTCTATCCACCCTTCTCCTTACACATCCCTCTATCTCTATAGCCTTCTTTTCCCTTCTTTCTATCTGTCTCTCTCTCTTTCTGCCTGGCAGTCCAACATTTTCTTAATGTTCACCTTCCCTGCCCAATCCTGGGAGATGCTACATGTCTCTTGTTGAGAATCATCTCCATGGATTACATTTGGAGTTGAAGCTGCTCAGCATTTCTTGAGAGGTGCTGAGCACCACACACAGAAAGGTTGCACATTATAAATGAACTATATGTGGCTCAGCATTCCTTACAGATTGGGAAGCAGTGACACCTGCATAACAAACTTTGTCTGGCCGTTTGCTGCTCCAACTTTGCAGTCAAGAGCAAGGATAGTCCAATGGTTGGGCACTATGGTGATGTTTGGCAGACCTGACTTTTGTTTTCTGCTTTGCCACAGAGTCAATGTGTAGTACCGATCTAGTTACTCTGGGCCCAATTTTTAAAGGTATTTAGGTGCTTAGTGAGTTGGGAGCTAGGCACTGGCTGCTTTTGAAAATTGCACTAGGCACAAAATACCTTTAAAAATCTGGCTCTTTCGCTCTCTGCCTCAGCACTCCATTCATAAAACGCGGATAACAGCATTGCTGTACCTCACAGAGATATTATGAGGTGTGTTTTTGTAATGGGGTTATCTAAGAACCATATAAGGGTGCACTTTCCTTTCTTCGCCCCACTATATCTCTTCAGAGTTACTGATGTTGCTGAACGGAGAGAGTGGCCTAGTTACTGCTGCGCTATTTTGCTTCACAGAGCTGGTCTGCAGCTCCACCCCAACAGACACATGTCTGTCAAACAACAGCTGAGAGCTAATAATTGGTTGTATGTTTTTATATGTCCTTAAATAGTTGATCAATAATTAATAATTCACAATTCATGACCGATAATAAGAGGACTTAGTGTTCCTTGATTGGTCACGAAGGCAATAACAGTGAGAGGATTCTGCATGTGTGCCTGGTTGGGGGGTTTCCTTTGTGCTTTGGGCAGGAACCGCTACACAGTCTCTTGTTTTCTGTGCTGCTGATTGGTATCCTGCCCTCATTCCAGGTACTAGCTAGATACAATCACAGTCACGTCCTAGAGTGTCTGTCCATATGACCCTATCTCCCAACAAATAAATGTAGGAGTCATAGATGGAGGAGTAATTCAAAGTAAGCTCCCCCTATGATGCCATGGATGTGATCCTTGGATGGATAAACCGAGGAGTAATGAGCAAGAAAGTGTAATCACCTCTCTATGCAAGTGGGAGGGATAGCTTAGTGTTTTGAGCATTGGCCTGCTAAACCCAGGGTTTGGATCTTAATCCTTGAGGGGTCCACTTAAGGATCTTGGGAAAAAATCTGTCTGGGGATTGGTCCTGCATTGAGCAAGAGGTTGGACGAGATGACCTCCTGAGGTCCTTACCAACCCTGATATTCTATGATTCTACTGCACTGGTGAGACAGGCAATGCAATACTGCATCTGGTTCTGGGGTCTACATTTTAGGAAGAATGTTGCAAGATCACAGATGATTGTAACTCAAAGAGACACAGAAATGATGCTGGGCTGGAGAAAATGCTTAACAGTTAGAAACAATTCAAAGAGCCCCACTGTTTAGCTTATCAAAAATAAGACTGAGAGCTGACTTGATTACAGGGAATAGGGAGAAAGGAGCAGGTACTAAAGGGCTCTTGAAACTGGTGGACAAAGGAAGGACAAAACCCAATAGCTGGAAGTTAAAGTCAGACCAAATTAAATGAGAAATAAACACACATTTTTAAAAGTGGGACAAAGTACCAAGGTCAGTGGTGGATTCCCTGTCTCTTGATGCTGTCCACTCAGATTGGAGGGTCAGATTTTTCAAGGCATTGAGATGGTAAACACCCATTGAAGCTGCAACTCCTTGGGAGCCTAGATTCCTTTAAATTCCTATTAAGTGACTAAATAGCCTTAAAAATCTGGCCCGGAGGTTTTTCTAGAAATTCTTCATTAGCCGAACACAGATTATTGAGTTCAATGTGGCGGAAACTGGGGGAAACCACAGTGTGTGTTATACATGATCTAATAGCCCTTTGAGGCCTTAAAATCTATTTATCCATACACGAAAAAACCAAAATCCTGTGGACAAGGGAAGAAAGTGATCAGTTAACTGTGTTGTTGCTTTATTGGACAAGCAGAGGTGGGGAATTCTCTTTTCCAAACTTCTGTGCAAGGCCTGAGTGTGACATAGGTTTTTTGTTTTTGTTTTTGTTTTGATTGTGAATGAATATAAACAATGTAGTGTGAACTATTAAGGAATCAAATGGAGGGAAATCCACCCAGATTCATGGTACAGCATCCACCCTAACTAATTATTAATTTTTCGCCATCACTAGATATGTCACATGGAGAGAGGAGAAAGAGGAAACCGACGTACATCTCATGGAGAAAGAAGGGGACAATCAAACATCTGTCACAGAATTCATACTGCTGGGATTTGAGAACCTCCCTGAACTGCACATTCTTTTCTTCCTGCTGTTTCTAGTGATCTATGTAGTCACCATGGCTACGAACATGCTCATTGTGGCACTAGTCTGATCAGCACCTTCACACGCCCACATACTTCTTCCTGGGGAACTTGTCCTGCATGGAGATCTCCTACACCTCCACCATACTGCCCAGGCTGCTGGCCAGTCTCCTGCCTGGAAACAGGACCATTTCTGTCAGCCAATGCATCATATAATTATTCTGCTTTGCTCTGCTACTGAACATGGAGTGCTATCTGCTAGCTGTGATGTCTTTTGATCTCTGCTTAGCAATATGTAAACCGCTGCACTATGTCACCTGTATGAATGGCAGATTCTGTATCCAACTAGCAGCCAGATCTCGGATAAGTTCATTCATGTTTATTACCATATTAATATCTCTAGTGTCGCAATTAGCATTCTGTGGCCCTAACGAAATTGATCATTTTTTTTTGTGATCTCACCCCAGTCATTAACATCTCCTGCAGCAACACCAGTCTGGTTACCCTCATGACCCTTAACTTCTCATCAAAAGACACTGTCCCCTCATTTCTTTTTACCCTGACATCTTATGCTTATATCATCTCCACCATCCTGAGAGTCCCTTCCACCACTGGGAAGCAAAAGGCCTTTTCCACTTGCTCCTCCCATCTTATTCTGGTTACAATCTTCTATGGGACCTTAATGATTGTCTACATGTTACCCAACAGCGGTGCACTTGGAGCCCCAAACAAAGTGTTTTCTGTCCTTTACACTGTCTTGACACCCCTGATCAATCCCCTCATCTACAGCCTGAGAAACAGGGAGGTCAAGGAGGCGCTGAAGAGAGCTCTCCAGAAATATAGGCTTTAGAGAGGGTGATTGATATAGCAATAAATTAGTTCTGGTTTGAAAGGTATGATTTAGGTAGCCCAAGTCCCTGTCAGCCCTCCTGAGTTATAGCAAGGAGATACTCAGCATTCTTTATATTTCCATCTCCTATTCAGTTGTATTTATTTAGGTCAATTGGACTGATCCTTAGCAGGTGTAAATTGACACAGCTGCATTGGTCGTTATTCCCGATGTTATCTCAGTCTCTCTAACCGTCGTAGCCAGTGGTTCTCCCATGGAAATGAGAAATAGGAAGAATAAGGATAGTGGAATGCCATGGTATGAACGAGTGAACCTTCTTTAACCCTGAATTTTATTGTTTTGACATTTAATACAAATACATAACAAAACAGAACATCTGTAAATGTGTGCCCAAGATGGATATAGCATATAAATAACCAAATTCAGTGCTCGTTATTTGGTAAACCTGTAATCAAGCAGGTAAACAATTAAAACCCCTGAACCCACAGAGGTCATCCAGGGTATCAACTATTAAAGTGACTAAATAGGTAAAAATGTGAGAACATATCCTCTGAGTATCGAAGACTAATAAATACTAAACTGCAGAAGTATGCAATAGTTTCATGTGTGACCAGATACCTTCACATGTTTTCCAAGTGTTTCTATAAGACAGAGTCATTTTTCTCATTAATGCCATCAAAGAGAGCTCACTAAGCCAGTCTGGGTAGGAGGGAGAAATTGTGGTAATATGGCGAGATTCCTTTTCCCATTTTTTCTTTGAGACTGAGATTGAGAGGGTAACGTAAAGTATTAAGCCACTTGTATGTCATTCCTATAAAAAGACTTTTATTTTCATATTTCTTAACATGCTCTTAAATGTGAAAGAATAGAAACAGACCAATATCTGAATAGAAAAAGACCAAGGACATCCTTGCATGAATACTTGAGCTTTGCCACTGAAAGAAGGAACTTTAAGACAGTAATAGCTGATATTTGTTCCAATTGTAATCAAAGGAGGCCAGTCTTTTGTCCTGTATTATTATCTTTAATTTTTGTTCAGAAATTTTCTATCCAAATTGTTTTTAGAGTGGTTTGATCCTCACACACGGGCTAGCCCATATTGTTATGAGAAGAGAATGTGTAAAATCAGATGCTATGATCATCTTAGCACACTGGAGGATGCCCCATGTAGATGTAAAGATTGGATTGTTCCTTAAAGGAGTCAGGATCTCTTAAAATTTGTCATAGAAGGGAGGGAACCAAATGACATAGCTAAAAGTTTTCAATCTCATTCCAGGCTGGTGTGTATAAAAAGCTACTGGAGTGGAATGGCCTTAAAATAGGACACATGTGGAATGCTGTATTACATAGATACAAAACTGGCAAGCTGATTAACCTTTATTTTGAACACAGCTACACTTTTGACCCATATACTATCCCACGGAATTTCTATCCATAGAGATTCTATGGTACAGTTTTATTCATTTAAGATTTTTACATTATTTGACTTTAGGCTTTATACATATGATGTCATTCCCACACCAATGTGACCTACTCTATCATTCCTGTGCATTTTGTACCCTGGTATTTCTGTGTCCCATTGATTATCCTCATTCCTCCAACTGTCCACCAACAAAATGCTGCCTATTATATTGATATCCTCATTTGATGCCAGGCATTTCTTTTCACCCATATTAGTAATTGGACTTCTAGCCTTGATATATAAGCACTTATACATTGTGTCATTATTCAGCTGATTACCTTACATTGTGTGATTTTTAAATGGGACCCTATTTCTCTCTACTGTTCCTCATTATCAACTGCCTCTATTTTACTTGTCCTCTTTACTAGGACATAGAGTCCCTCCTTTAATGAAATCATCACTGTGAGACATCTCTGCCCCATGCCAGTGCCATCTGCTTTGGTATTACTTTCCTTTAACTGGTTTCAGAGTAGCAGGCATGTTCGTCTGTATCCGGAAAAAAAAAAACTCAACTTTTATAGTGATAATCAAGATGGCTCATTTCAGACAGCAATGCATGTGAATCTTCTGTCCTTAGTGCAAGACTCTGCACTTGCCCTTGTTGATCTGCATCATATTTCTTTTGGCCCAGTCATTTAATTTGTCTAGGTCTCTCTGTATCCTACCCCTACCCTCCAGCGTGTCTACCAGAAATTTATTTTATTAGTTTACACAGAGAAAGGGAAAGAACCAGAGACTCTGAATTTTTATGGATTTGAATAGAGGGAAAACCACAGTACTGTACAGTAAACTCCTTAACAGAGCATTATTCATTCTCTATCATTAGATATGTCACTCGGAGAATGGAGAAAACAGCAGGGGAAATCAAATGTCGATCACCGAATGAATGCTGTTGGGATTCAGGGATCTCCCTAACCTGAAAATTCTTCTCTGCCTGATCTTTAGTGACCTGCACTGTCATCATGACTGAGCCCATACCCATTCTTGCACTAGTTGTGGCTGATCAGCATCTCCATACCCCCCATGTACTTCCTCCTGGGGAGCTTAGCCTGCTTGGAGACCTGCTACACCTCCACCATCCTGCCCAGGTTGCTGGCCAGTCTCCTGACTAGGGACAAAGCTGTTTCTGATACCGGCTGTACTGTGCAGTTTTATTGCTTTGATTTCCTATTGACTGTTGTGAGTTTTTTTAACTAACTTTGATGGCTTATAATCAATACTTAACAATATAGAAAGCCCTGCGAAGTGCAGCCCTTATGAATGGCGGGTTCTCTATGTAGCTAGCAGAAGGATCTTGGCTAAGGTCATTCACAGTTTTAACCATATTAATATATTTAATGTCATAATTAGCCTTCTGCGTCCCTAATGAAATAGATATTTTTCTGGTGATTTTGACTTAATGATTAAACTCTCCTATGGTGACACTAGTCTGGTTATCCTGGTGACTCTCATTTTCTCCTCTGTAGACATAAGTACCCCATCTCTTTTGACCCTGGAATCCTATGTTTGTATCATCTCCACCACCTTGAGAATCCCTTCCACCACCAGGAGGCAAAAGGCATTTTCCATCTGCTCCTCTCAACTTATCATATCAGTTTTCTATGGGATCCTAATGGTTGTCTATATATTACTAAATAGCAGTGCACTGAGAGCCCGGTAGAAAGTGTTTTCTGTCCCTCATACTGTCTTCACGTCCCTAATCAATCCCCTCTTCTATAGCCTGAGAAACAAGGAGACCCTAAGATCTCTATGGAAATGTAGGGTGTTGTGAGAGGTTAAGCTGACAAGACAGTCAATGTGAAAAATTGAGACACAAGGTGGGGGGTAATAGGAGCCTATATAAGAAAAAGACCCCAAAATCGGGACTGTCCCTATAAAATCAGGACATCTGGTCACCCTCTGAGAGGTTGATTGGAAAGGTAATAATTATTCATTGGTTACAAATGAAGCATCAAGGTGTCCCAAGTTTTTGTCAGTCAAAACCTGTGCTTTGAGGTCTTTGGATGGGAAATGGTCTGTTAGACCCTGATGTTATTATAAAAGGCATGGCAATTTATTTCCCATTCTCTAGGGTCTTTTGACACAGACACAGACCATGAGGGGAAAGAGCAGATTTCCTCTGAGATTCGAATGTTCATGGCATCAGCTTTGGGATTACACAGTTTTAACAAACCACACAGCATTAATTCCCTTGTGAAGGTAACTCTAAGTGCTCACTGCCAGCAGGGTCCAGGGGAGATCCCAGCAGCAGGAAGGGCCACAGGGAGGCTGCTGTACCTGATAAACCCTGCAAAGATCCAGAGCTGGAGTCATATAAGGGTGTGTGTGATGCAGACAATCATGCTGAGCCACAGAAGAAAGAGCCATTTGTCAACAACATAGAGGTATCTCCGCAGCAAAGGACAGTCTGACTGTGAGACTGAACACCATTTAGTTGCTCCTTCATGCTTGGGATTAAAGGCGAGTGTTACCAGCCTCAGGGCAAACCCTCAAACTCTTTCTCTGACTTAGCCTTTACTTTGAAAGACACTCCTATTGGACAGTGTCATCATTTCGTGTCCTGAGTAAGGACTTTAGCATCTCATCTCACCATGGGCAGCTAATGATGAGCACTGTGCAAAATCTGGTCACTTAAATGTTCAGATGGATTCTGTGTCATCCCCCACCTGCATCACACTACAAGGGACCTGCCCATGGTTATTCAGGAAGTCTGAGACAGAACTGGAATGGAAGCCAGTATTTCCTAATCATATTTTAGATTGTTAACCACAAGATCATACTTATTGCTAATCATGAGTCAAATCTTATCTATCTATCTATCTATCTATCTATCTATCTATCTATCTATCTATCCATCCATCCCAATTTATGGCCAATCAGAGGTGGGGCAGAAGGGCGATTTGGCCTGGGTCTCAAGCTCAAATTTAGACAATTCTTAATTTTTTGCCATTTGATAAATTTCACTACTTGTTTTTATGCGCATCCCTATTGGACCAAAATGTGACACTCTCTCTCAGCTTAGAGCTGCAATTTTAAGCACATAAGAGATATGATTTGGTAAAACACATTTTTTGTTAATTGACATGGATTTTGTCATATTAAAGAGTTAATTTTTTCATAAATATTAATAAAAATATATCGGTTCTGATGACACCAGAATAGACCGTGATGAACGTGTCCTCTCAGATCAGCTAATTATGATGTGGATTGTACCCTCAGTAAGTTTGCAGATCACACTAAACTGAGAGGATTGGTAGATACGCTGGAGGGTAGGGGTAGGATACAGAGAGACCTAGACAAATTAAATGACTGGGCCAAAAGAAATCTGATGAGGATCAAAAAGGGCAAGTGCAGAGTCTTGCACTAAGGACAGAAGATTCACATGCATTGCGGCAGACTAGGACAGAGTGGTTTATCAGCGATTCTGCAGAAAAGGACCTAGGAGTTACAGTGGATGAAAAGCTGGATATGAGTCAACAGTGTGCCTTTGTTGGCAAGAAGGCTAAGAGCATTTTGGGCTGTATTAGTAGGAGCATTGCCAGCAGATTGAGGGACATGATGATTCTCCTCTATTTAACATTGGTGGGGCCTCATCTGGAGTACTGTGTCCATTTTTGGGCTCCACACTACAAGAAGGGTGTGGAAAAATTGGAAAGAATCCAGCGGAGGACAGAAAAATGATTAGAGGTTTGGATCACATGACTTCTGAGGACAGGCTGAGGGAACTGGGATTGTTTAGTCTACAGAAGAGAAGAGTGAGGGGGGATTTGATAGCTGCTTTCAACTACCTGAAGGGGGGTTCCAAAGAGGATGGCTCTAGACTGTTTTCAGTGGTACCTGATGACAGAACAAGGAGTAATGGTCTCAAGTTGAAGTTGAGGTGGTCTAGGTTGGATATTAGGAAAAACTTTTTCACTAGGAGGGTGGTGAAGCACTGGAATGGGTTACCTAGGGAGATTGTGGAATCTCCTTCCTTAGAAGTTTTTAATGTCAGGCTTGACAAAGCCCTGGCTGAGACGACTTAGTTGGGGATGGTCCTGCTTTGAGAAGGGAGTTGGACTAGATGACCTCTTGAGGTCCCTTCCAAACCTGATATTCTGTGATCCTAGGATTATATAAAGAAACCACTACTAGTGGCTGGTGCTGGATCAAGTGCATGTTGAAAGGTTGAGAACTGTTGCATTTTAGTGTCTTTATAGATTTACATCTAGTTGACTAAGGAATTATTTATGTGTGAGAATTCCTCATTATTATTTTCATATGGTAGCTCAAAGGGGAAACTGATTGGTTGGTCGAGCCCTAGGTGGCTACCTTGGCCATTATCACAGACTTTTGTAGTCTATAGGACCAGATTTAAGGTGAAAATTTGTGAGGACAATCTAACACCCATTGAAGTTTTAAAATCCATTAAGTGCCTAAATACGTTTCAAAATCTGGCCCTGGATGCTCTTCTAGAAGACCTCTTTAAGCCGAACACAAGGTATTGAGTTCAACATTGGGGAAACAGGAGCTAATCTATGGTGTGTGTTATACAGGATGTGAGACTAGATGATCAAATGGCCATTTTAGGACTTTAAATCTACTTATCAATAAATAAATGGAAAGGGGGCCGGGGTTGAAAGTGATAAATTATCCATGTTGTTGCTTTTTTTCTTTTTTTGTTCTTAGGTGCATGACAACTCTCTGTTCCAAAACCCTGTGCAAAGCCTGAGTGTGAAAGAATACAACTCCGATCTCAGTTTGCGAGGCAATTTTTATTGGGCTCTAATTAATGGAATCAACTCAGTTTAATTGTACAGCAGCTTCCCTAAATAATTATTACTTTTCCTTTGTCACTTGATACCTCAGATGGAGGGAAGAGAAGGAGGAAACCGACGTACACCTCACGGAGAAAGGAGAAGGGGAAATCAAACATCCATCACAGAATTCATCCTGCTGGGATTCGGGAACCTCCCTTAACTGCAAATTGTCTTCTTCTTGCTGTTTCTAGTGATCTATGTAGTCACTATGGCTGTGAACATCCTGATTGCTGCACTGGTTGTGACTGATCACCGCCTTTACACCCCCATGTACTTCTTCCTGGAAAATTTGTCCTGTTTGGAAATCTGATACTCGTCCTCCATCCTGCCCAGGATGCTGGCCAGTTTCATGGCCGGGGACAGGACCATTTCTGTTACAGGCTGCATGGTGCAGTTTTTTTGGTTTGGTTTCCTAGTGATTGCTGAATGTTACATGTTATCTGTGATGTCTCATGATCGCTATATAGCAATATGTAAACCCCTGCACTATACAACACATATGGATGGCAGGCTCTATATGCAATTAGCAGCTGGATCTTTGCTAAGTTCATTCATATCTCTTTCCATAGTAGTATCTTGTATGTCACAATTAGCCTTCTGTGGCCCTAATGAAATTGATCATTTCTTTTGTGATCTCACTCCAGTGATTAACCTCTCCTGCAGTGACACAAATACGGTTATCATGGCAACCCTCATATTATCTTCCATAAATGTCTTTCTCCCATTTCTTTTGACTGTGATATCTTATGTTTTTATCATCTCCACCATCCTGAGAATCCCTTTTACCACTGTGGAGCAATAGGCATTTTCCATCTGCTCATCTCACCTCATTGTGGTTACAATTTTCTACGGCACCCTAATAACTGTCTACGTGTTACCAAACAGCAATGAACTCACAGCCCCAAACAAAGTGTTTTCATTTTTCTACGCTATCTTGACACCTCTGATCAATCCCCTCATCTACAGCCTGAGAAACAAAGAGGTCAAGGAGGCCAGGAGGAGAGCTTTGCCGAAATGGAGTGTTTTCCCATGAATCCAGAGAAATTGACTGAAATGGGGATAAATCAACTCACTAGTCAGAAGGGAACCATCTAAGTCAGTTTTTCTCAAACTGGGAATCACAGACCCTTTGGGTTCGTTAGGGTACCCCAGGGGGTCTGTGGGCCCCACTTATCAACTCCTTCCCCTTATCAATCTAAGCATCCTGAGTTATAGGAAAAAGCTGTTGAGGCTATTTTAGAGTTTTATTTCTCATTCAGTTTTATTCATTTAGATAAAAACTGACACACTCTAAGATGGTTTAAATTGTCACAGGTCCATCGATTTCAGTGGAGAGATGTAATTTGAATAAGATGATGATCTACCCCAAAAATGTATTTTATAAAATTCCATCCTAGGTTCCAGCCATCTTTTTGAAAATGCAAAGCCTATCCAAGTGCATGCCTGGAAATTAACACTCTTATTTATTGTTATTATCAATATTATTTCAGTCTCTCTAACACTGGCTACCAAGCATTCGCCCACTGCAAAACAGAAAGAGGGGGAAAAGTGTATAACATTAATCTGAATGGGAGAAAATTCCAATGTGGGGCTGGGCAGTTAGGTCTCCAAATCATATGGAAAGTTATTGGGGTTTTGTCCCTCCTGTTCCTAAGATGCTTTAAAATGCCTTTGTTTATCTTCAAAGTGTGGTTTTCATTAACCCTCACTTGAGTTTCAGGGTTTTCAAAGCAGATTTGACGAACAAGGCCAACAGCTACTGAAATCAAGGGAAAGGTTCTCATTAACCTCAATGAGGACTTTATTAGGCTATTTAGCCTCTGTGCGTCATTCCCCATATAACAATACAACAAATGAACTAAAAAGCAACTGGTCTGACTGCGGAGTATTAAGTAGTAATAAAATGTAGGATTTTTGAGTTATCCGCTTTCATTTTTTGAGAATAATTTTCAAATAATTTCTAAACACTTGTTAGATTCTTTGGGATATTACCAGAAGAACTTCCTAGTCTGTGCTTATTAGATTTTCCATTCATTGTTGCAATCTTAGGACACTGTTCTCAATGTCTCAAATTAAACAAAGCTAGGGATCTATTTAGGAAAGGTGGTTGATGGATATTTTTTAACCTATACAAATTTTCAAAACTTTAAAAAAAAATTCAGAATATTTTCAAAAAGCTGAAAACCCTGATTTTGAAAAAATGTTTCAAATGGGCTCTGGTTCTTATTATTCATTCACTTTTCTTTTACCCTTTCAGAAATCTACCTTTTCTGAAGAAAAATCAAACCAGCTAGCAATTGACCAACTGACCCAGTCAAAAGATGGTTATGTATGAAGTTATAATATGATAGGTTGGAGTCGCACTGTATGCCAAAGTAGCAAGCTGTAACCTCCATATTCATCATTTGTGTACGGTTGTGATATTATCTGCTGAAACTCATTGTTCTTTCAAAATATATATGTCATTAGTATGTAAAAAGTCATGAGATTTTGCTATATGGTTGTTATTGAAATATGTTGTGAATCTGGGAGACGCCCACTGCTAACTCTCCAGTGACAACAAAGGTGGAGACCCACACCCAAACAGGCTTTAACTGACCATGACTACTCATTGACCAGCAGGGGAATTGTAAACAAGAGATTTCTAATTCTATAAGACAGTTCAGTGTTACCTGAAGACTAACAGGAATGTGGCTTGGCTGGTAAGGATCTCAGTCATGCATGGACATGTTACTTGCCAAGATGACTCCAAAACTCCATCTTGGAGCTGGACTTTGCATAGAAAAGGGGAGGGGGTCTCCACCCACAAGAGAAAGTCTATTTAAGCCTGTGGGAGACCCCTCCATTTTGTCTTCATCTGCCTAAAGAGAGAGCCTCCCCACCACCCAGGATACCAGAAAGAAACTAGAGCAAAGGGCAGTGACTGCAAGGGGTGTGAGTAATTGCTGGACCCAGGCTCAAAGGAAGCATTCTGGAACTGGTAAGGATCTTGTCTGTATTCAGTTTGATTAGACATAAACTGGCGTGATTTATTTTATTTTGCTTGCTGACTTACTTTGTTCTGTCTCATAGTACTTGGAACCACTTAAACCCTACTTTCTGAATTTAATAAAATCACTTTTTACTTATTAATTAACTCAGAGTAAGTTTTAATACCTGGCGTGGCAAACAGCTGTGCAGGTCTCCCTATCAGTGTTATAGAGGGTGAACAATTTATGAGTTTATCCTGTATAAAATATATACAAGATAAAATAGATTTATTTGGGGTGTCACCTTGCTTATTAGGCTCAGAGATTCTGTCAATCAATTGATTACAATAGAATATATATATATTTTCCATGGGCTGGGGAAAGTGACAGGGTAGGGAGTTCCACACCCTGTGATAAGTTTTGCAGCAAGACAAGATAGAACCTTAGCCAGTGGTTAACAGGTTACATAATATCTCCGCCTATGGCCTCAAGTTAGCAAGTTAACATTTAATTAATACTTTGATAAAATGTTATTAGTATAAAATATATATGTTGAATTCTGATTTGGGGTCCATACGAATGAGTAGCTCCTCTGATTGTCCAGCACATACATTCCTAGGGGTTAAAATAAAGAAACAGTGAAAGTCTATGGCAATACAGATTGTCTTCTGTGTGTCTAAAGGCAGGCATTGGTCCCTTGGAAGGGCAGGTGGGAGGATGCCATATCTTATACTGACTTGTGCCAACTTTTTATAAACTCGAGGTTGGATCTGTTGAAAGAACATCTCCCTACAGAAGAAACTAACACAATAGGAACAGGGATTCTTTGTTCAATTTGAAACATAATTATTGAGTTATTGCTTCAACATCTAGCATTTCTACTGACCAAGCATATCTTTAGCAAAGGCAATTGTTATCTTGTTTATTCTGCTTTTCTCTTAGCTAATCACTATTTGCTAGGCCTCTGGTCCCTTGACCATACTCTGGACTTTGAGTCTGGAAAAGAGCTGGCACAATCCATATACCAGGTTGTTATATGAAATGAACATGGATTTTAACCGTTCAGTATCTGTAAAGGATTTATCCCGAAGTAACTTGCATCAAACAAAGTTTGTAATGTAGACGTAGTCCTTCCAAGAATTCCTAGAGCAGGTCTTTTAGAAAAAAACATCCAAACCTGATTTAAAAATTTCCAGCAATAGAGAATCCATCATGACCCTTGGTAAATTTTTCCAGTGTTAATTACTTTCACATCTTTCACTCCCCCAGCCACAGTCCTTGGGCATTTCAACCTCCAGTGAGGGCACAAGGCCTTCTAAAAAAAAAAGGACAAGAAACTTCAGTGAGATTAGCACACATAACCTGAGGTTTACAAATGCTGGACTCCAATCCCTGAGTTTTGAAGACTTTTTAAATGTCTTTTATCTTACACAGTGCTCCATTGGGTAAGGCACTGGACAGAGAATCCAGAGATCTGGATTCTGTCTGCTGCTCTGACCTGAAGTGGAGTCTTGGACAAACCATTGTATCTGTCTCTTCTCACTCCACTTTGTCTATGCCAAGTGCGAGTTTTTTGGACAGGGCCAGACACTTTCTCTGTGTATATGTAGCACTCAGAACAATGGGACCCCCCGTCTCTATTTGAGTCCTTAAGAAGTCACCAGCATCAAATAATCACAGCCCTTGTGCTTTTGGTGATTTCTGCTAGGGCAATATAAAATCACTCCCACTTCTATCCCCAAACCCATAACCAAATCCCAACTCAGGGGAAAAGGAATGAATATAATCTAAAAAATCAAACATGAAAAATTTCAACCTAAACCTGAGGGTTTTGTTTTCACATCAAAAAATAACATGAGACAGAAACTCCATTAAATCTACAAGGGACTTTACTAGGCTTATTGATTTGATGTTGAAGTTACCCAGATACGATAGTGATGGGCAGCGATACAAATCACTCAGATGCACACTGAAATTTTTGAATAGTAATAGACAAAAGCTCTCAATCTGTGCGGCCCAGCAGCTGGGGACGGCATATTGGTGGAGGAAGCCTGGGGGCTATTTCCAGCTATGCCAGTGACTGTTTCATAACTCTTTGGAAATCATGTCCATTCTCTGTGCCTCAGTTTCCTCATCAGTCAGTTAGGGATAAATATACTGGCCATACAGTGTAGTGTGCTTTGAGATCCATGGATAGAAAATGGCCTGTTAGAACTAGGTGTTACTATTAAAGACATGGAAATTTATTCTCCATTCTCTTGAGTTCTTGACACACACAGAGCACATGGGGAAAAGAAAAACTTCCTTTGGGATGAGAATGCCAGAGGCATTAGCATTGGTGTTACACTGTTCTAACAAAACAGCAGTGTTAATACTTTCCCTGTGAAGGTAATTCTAAGTGATCCCTAGCAGGAGTCCTAAAGATGCTCACAGCAGCAGAGATGGCCCGGGGGAGGCTGCTTTCACCAATAAAGGATGCGAGAATCCAGAGCAGGAGACATTAAGGATTTGTGTCATGCAGACTGGCATGCTGAGCAGCACGAGAGAAACCTATCCCAACAGCAACATGGAGCTCTCTCTCCTAGAACCAAGAGGACAAGCGTGACTGTGAGAGCAGACCTGTCACCGTCGATGGAGAGGTCGCTGCTTCTGTCCCTACCTTTGTGCAACACCTGGGTGAGAAGTCGTTCCTCAGTTGAGAGGGAATATAAACCCTGGTCTTCATTGGCATTCTGAATTTATAATAAATCAGATAAAGGGAAACCACAGCATTGTACAGTAAACTCCTTAACAAATCAGTGCTTTTCCTTAATCACTAGTTGCAGCACATGGAGAATGGAGGAAGAAGAAGGGGAAAATCATACCTCTATCACAGAATTCATCCTGCTGGGATTCGGGGAATCTGCCTGGACTGCAAACTCTGTTCTTCTTGCTGTTTCTAGGGATCTACATAGTCACTATGGCTGCGAACACGCTCATTGTAGCACTAGTTGTGGCTGATCAGCACCTTCACGCTCCCATGTACTTCTTCATGGGGAACTTGTCCTGCTTGGAGATCTCCTACACCTCAACCATCCTGCCGAGGATGTTGACCACTTTCCTGACAGGGGACAGAACCATTTCTGTTACGGTTTGCATGGATCAGTTTTATTGGTTTGGTTTCCTAGCAACTGCTGAATGTTATATGTTAGCTGTGATGTCTTATGATCTGTACTTAGCAATATGTAAACCCCTGCGTTATACAATACATATGGATGGCAGGATCTGTATGCAGCTAGTAGCTGGATCTTGGTTAAGTTCACTCATTGTTTTATCCATATTAATATCTTTTATGTCACAATTAGCCTTCTGTGGCCCCAATGAAATTGATCATTTCTTCTGTGATCTCACCCCGGTCACTAATCTCTTCTGTAGTGGCACTTCTCTGATTAACCTGGCGACCCTCATCTTCTCTTCCATAAAGATCGTTCTTCCATTTCTTTTCACCCTGGCATCTTATGTTTATATCATCTCCACCATTCTGAGAATCCCTTCCACCACTGGGAAACAGAAGGCCTTTTCCACCTGCTCCTCCCATCTAATTGTGTTGACAGTTTTCTATGGGACCCTAATAACTGTCTACATGTTACCAAACACTGAGGCCCCATGAGGCCATAAGGAGAGCTCTGCCGAAATGTAGGGTTTTCCTATGAATTCAGAGAAATTGATTGAAATGGGAATAAATCATCTCACCAGTCAGAAGGGAACCATCTAAGTCAGTCTTGCTCAAAATGGGATCCACGGAACCTTGGGGTCGGTGAGGGTATCCCAGGGGTCTGTGGTCCCCACTTATCAACTCCTTCCCCTCTCTCCCAGCACCTCCTGCATGACAGGGAACAGCTGTTTAGTTCCATTGGAATTTGGTTCCTACTTTTCCTATGCTACTTTGAAATTCTCTGCCTCTATCTTCATGGATTTGTTTACATTAACCATCAGCTGAGTTTTAGAGTTCTCAAAGAAGAATTGAGGAACAAGTCTGACTTCCACTGAGATCAAGGGAAAGGTTCCCATTGACCTTAAAGGGATCTGCATCAGGCTACTCATCCTGTGTGCATCACAACCTTTCCCAGAACAAAACAAATGATCTAAAAAATTACCAGCTGGCATGACCGGGAACTGTTCAGTATCAAATGGCAATAAAATGTGTTTTCTTTTTTTCTGTTTTCCTCTTGAGGGTTTTTAAATAATTCTTCAGACATTTTCTGAATACTTGTAAGGTAGTTTGAGATATAATCATAAGAATGTTCTATTCTGGATTTATTAGATTTCCCCATTAATTCTTCTGGTCTTATAAATATGTTCTGAAAGTCTCACATTAAACAAAGGCAGGGGTCTGTTTAGGATAACTCATGCATGATATATATCTCCATCATCTTTAATCCCCTCAAATATATATATAAAATATATTGCTAATAGATAATTTTTAAAAAATCAGGATTTTTTCCAAAAAACTGAAAATCCTCAATCTGAAAAATGCTGGATTTAAGTGGGCTCTGGTATAAACTACTGAATCACTATGTGTAATCTCTTCAGAATCTACTTTTCCTACAGAAAATCAAACCAGCTAACAAGTGACCAACCAGCCCAGTAAAAAAAAATTATGTATTCAGTTATTACATAATAGAGTTTTTCCCCCTTCTCACTTTCCCCCAATGCATTTTAAATAATCTTTTGACCTTGTCAGAAGCCTATTGCATTTGTAACAGCCTGTTGTCTGCGTTCCTTGGATTCTCCATTAGTCTTTGCAAAATATCCCAAATTGTCGAGATACCCTTGGCTTACAAGCCCAGTGCTCTAATGCCTAAGCTATGGAGAGTTTATGTGCCACAACATGTCTTACACTGTGCTCCAGCAAGTAGGGCACGGGTCTAGAAATCAGAACACCTGTTTTCTCTTATTTATTCTGCTCTCAAGTGGGGTTTCAGCCAAGCCATTGGCCTCTATTTTCTCAACGCTCCTTGTTTCTATTTCAGTTGGAAATATTGTGGGGTAGGGAGTTTATCTCCTTGTGTGTGTGCAGCACCCAGTACAATGGAGATCCTGTGTCTATTTGAGTCCTTAAGGAGTCACCATAGTCAATTACAACACTCCTTGTGCTTTTGGTGATTGCTGCAGGGGCTGACTAGGACATTACCTAGGGAGGTGGTGGAATCTCCATTGTTAGAGGTTTTTGAGGTCAGGCTCGGCAAAGCCCTGGCTGGGATGATTTAGTTGGGGTAGTTCCTGCTTTAAGCAGGGGGTTGGACTAGATGACATCCTGATGTCTTTTCCAACTTTTATCTTCTATGATTCTACAGTATTTAACAATATAAAATGACTTCGCCTTGTACTCCCAAAACCCCAACCAAATCTCCACACAGAAAAAGATAATTAATATAATAGAAAAAGCAATACCAAAATATCCACCCCAAAGCAGAGGGCTTCATCCCCACTCCACCCCAAAAAAGAGGAAAAATACAGAGTCTGCATTAAATATAAAGGTATTTTGCTGTTAATGTCAATTTTATTTTGAATTTGCTCAGATGATACAGTGATGGGCAACAATACAAATCCACGTGACACATATGGAAAACTGTGAACATTAATAGACAAAGGCTCTCAGTCTGTCTGGTCCAGCAGCCACAGTGATACACTTCGACTGAGGAAGCCTGGAAGCTGTACCCAGCTATGCCAATGTCCTGTTTCAGAACCCTTTGGGAATCACTTCCTTTCCCCGTGCCTCAGTTTCCAGATCTGTATAATGGGGATAAAGATACTGGTCATGTGGTTTAAAGTGCTTTGAGATCTATGGATGGCAAATGGTCTGTTAGAGCCTGATGTTATTACTAAAGGGATAGAAATTTATTTCCCATTCACTGGGGCTCTTGGCACAGACACAGCGCACATGGGGAAAGTGGAGATTTCCTCTGGGATTCGAATATTCATGGCATTAGCTTTGGTGTTTCACTGTTTTAATCAACAGCACAGTGTTAATTCCATTATGACAGTAATTGTAAAAGATAATCAGCAGTAGGGTCCCAGGGAGAGCCCAGCAGCAGGAAGGGCCAGGGGGAGGCTGCTGTACCTGATAAACCCTGCCGGGATCCAAAGTCAGAGTCATACAAGGACTTGAGTAAGGCCAACAATCATGCTGGGCTACAGGAGAGAGAGACATCCCCCCACAACATATAAGTATCTCCCGAGCAGAGGACAAGTCTGACTGTGAGACCAAACCCCAGTCACCATAGATGGAGACATCGCTGCTTCATGTTCAGGATTAAAAGTGAGTGTTACCAGCCTAGGACAAACCCTCAAACTCTTCCTCAGACTTTACCTCACCAAGAAGAACACTCCTAGTAGACAGAGTCCTCACCTCTTGGCAGTTTTGCCTAAATGAGGACTTAAGCATCTTATCATGAGACTGCTAGAGAAATGGATGAAACACAAAGATCTATGTGTTAAGCTCCTTATCTATCTATCTATCTAATCTACTGAGACAATTACTCATCCCTCTATCTGTCTACTTATTTATCGGTTCATCTCTCTTTTGAGTTCTGTACAGATCTATCTAACCTTTGAACAAGTACCTGTCTCTTTGACCAGAACCTCGCTCTGTCCACCCTTTTCCTTACACATCCCTCTATCAATATACTCTTCTTTTATCTTCTCTCTCTCTGTCTCTCTCTCTCTCTACCTGGTGGCCCATTATTTTCTCAGGATTCACCTGCCCAGTCCAGTCGTGGGAGATGCTACATGTCTCTTGTTGAGAATCTTCTCCATGGATTACAATGGGAGTTGAAGCTGTTAGCATTTCCTGTGAGGTACTGAGCACTACAGATGAAAAGGGTTCACATTAGAAATGCACTGAATGGAGCTTGGCATTCCTTACAGATTGGGAAGCAATGACACCTGGATAACAAACTTTTAGTACTGACCAAGTCACTCAGTGCCCAATTTTTAAAGGTATTTAGGTGCTTAGTGAGTTGGGAGCTAGACATTGGCTGCTGTTGAAATTTGCACTAGGCACAAAATCTGGTTCTTTTGCTCTCTGCCTCAGCTCGCCATCCATAAAATGTGGATAACAGCATTGCTGTACCTCACAGAGACATTATGAGGTGTGGTGCTATAATGGGGTTATCTCAGAACCTTATAAGGGTACACATTCGTTTCTTCTCTGCACTATATCCCTTTAGAGCTCCTGATGTTACTGAACAGAGAGAGTGGCCCAGTGTACTAAGTTACTGCAGCGCTTTCTTCTACACAGAGCTGGTCTGCAGCTCTACCCCAACAGACTCATGACAGTCAAGCAACTGCTGAGAGCTAATAATTGGTTGCCAGTTTTTACAGCTCCTTGAAGGACCTAATCCCGTGGGATCACTATGAACACATAGAGCCAGGAATTAATCAGTAACCTTTAATAGTTGATCAGTAACTAATAGTTCACAATTCATGACCGATAATAAGAGGGTTTAGTGTTCCTTGATCAGTCACTAAGGCAATAAGAGTGAGAGGAGTCTGCACGTGTGCCTGGTTGGGGGGTTTCCTTTGTGCTTTGGGCAGGAACCTCTACGCAGTCTCTTGTTTTCTGTGCTGCTGATCAGTATTCCTCACTAATTTCAGGCACTAGCTGGATACAATCACATTCATGTCCTAGAGTGTCTGTCTGCAGGACCCTAACCCCCAACAAATAAGTTTAGGAGTCACAGGTTGAAGAGCAACTCAGAATAAGCTCCCTCTATGATGCCATGGCTAAAAGAGCAGATGTGATCCTTGGATGGATAAACAGAGGAATAAGGAGCAGGAAAGTGTCATCACGTTTCTCTACAGCACTGGTGAAACAGGCAATGCAATACTGCACCCAGTTCTGGGGTTCGCATTTTAAGAAGAATGTTGCAAGATCACAGATGATTGTAACTCAAAGAGACACAAAAATGATGCCGGGCTGGAGAAAATGCTTCAAAGTGAGAAACAGTTCAAAGAGCCCAACTCTTTTGCTTATCAAAAACAAGGCTGAAAGCTGACTTGATTACAGGGAATAGGGAGAAAGGAGCAAGTACTAAAGGGCCCTTGAAACTGGTGGACAAAGGAAGGACAAAACCCAACAGCTGGAAGTTAAAGTCAGATGAATCTAAATGAGAAATAAACACACATTTTTAAAAGTGCAGGTGATTATCCTGTGGGACAAAGTACCAAGGTCAGTGGTGGTCTCTTGATGCCATCCAATCAAAACGGAGGGTCAGATTTTTAAAGGTATCGAGATGGCAAACACCCATTGAAGGTGCTACTCCTTGGGAGCCTAGATTCTTTTAAATTCCTACTAAGTGGCTAAATAGCCTTTCTGGCCCTGGATGCTTTTCTAGAAGATCTTCATTAGCCGAATACAGGTTACTGTGTTCAATGTGGGGGAAACTGGGGGAAACCATGTTGTGTGTTATACAGGACCCAATAGCCCTTTGGGGCCTTAAAATCTATTAATCCATACATGAAAAAAGCCAAAAACCTGTGAACAAGGGCTGAAAGTGATCAGTTAACTGTGTTGTTGCTTTATTGGGCAGGTGTGTGTGTGTGTAGTCAGGGAAATTCTCTTTCTAAATCTCTGTGCAAAGTTTGAATGTGACACAGGTTTTTGTTTGTTTGTTTGTTTATTTGTTTGACTATGAGATAATATAAACCCAGGGGGCAGTCTGAATTATTATGGAATAAAATGAACGGAAATCCATCCAGCTTCATGGTACAGTATCCATCCTAACTAATTATTACTTTTTCTCCATCACTAGATATACCACATGGAGAGAGGAGAAAGAGGAAACCGACATATACCACATGGAGACAGGAGAAAGAGAAAATCAAACATCTGTCACAGAATTCATCCTGCTGGGATTCAGGAACCTCCCTGAACTGCGAATTCTTTTTTTCCTGCTGTTTCTAGTGATCTACATAGTCACCGTGACTGCGAACATCCTCATTGTGGTACTAGTTGTGGCTGATCAGCACCTGCACACACCCATGTATTTCTTCCTGGGAAATTTGTCCTGCTTGGAGACCTGCTACACCTCCACCATCCTGCCCAAGGTGCTACCCAGTCTCCTGACAGTAGTCAATACCATTTCTGCCAGCCAATGCATCACACAGTTTTACTGCTTTGCTTTGCTACTGACCACTGAGTGTTATCTGCTAGCTGTGATGTCTTTTGATCGCTACTTAGCAATATGTAAAGCGCTGCACTATGTCACCCATATGAATGGCAGGTTCTGTATCCAGCTAGCAGCCAGATCTTGGATAAGTTCATTCATATTTATTACTATAGTAATATCTTTGATGTTGCAATTAGCATTCTGCGGCCCTAATGAAATTGATCATTTTTTTGTGACCTCACTCCAGTCATTAAACTCTCCTGCAGCAACACCAGTCTGGTTACCCTAGTGACCCTCACATTCTCCTCCATAGACACTCTCCCTCCATTTCTTTTAACCCTGACATCTTATATTTATATCATCTCCACCATCCTGAAAATCCTTTCTACCACTGGCAGGCAAAAGGCCTTTTCCACCTGCTCCTCTCACCTTATTGTGGTTACAACCTTCTATGGGACCTTAATGATTGTCTACATGTTACCCAACAGCAGTGCACTCAGAGCTCCCAACAAAGAGTTTTCTGTCCTTTACACTGTCTTGACACCCCTGATCAATCCCATCATCTACAGCCTGAGAAACAAGGAGGTCAAGGAGGAGCTGAGGAGAGCTCTCCAGAAATGTAGGATTTAGAGAGGGTGATTGATATGGTAATAAATCAGTTCTGGTCTAAAATGACCTTGTCAGTCCTCCTGAGTTATAGCAAGAAGATACTCAGCATTTTTTACATTTGCATCTCCTAGTCAGTTGAATTTATTTAGGTAAGTTGGGCAGATCTTTAGCAGGTGTAAATTGACACAGCTGCAGTGGTTGTTATTACCTATCTTATCTCAGTCTCTCTAACCCTAATAGCCAGTGGTTCTCCCTTTGCAATGAGAAATAGGAAGCATGGGGATAGTGGGTAGCCGTGGTGTGAATGAGTGAGCCTTCTTTAACCCTTAATTTTATTGTTTTGACATTACATATAAACAGATAAAACAAAACATCTAATAATATGTGCCTGAGATGGAAATAGCATGTAAATAATTAAATTCAATGTTCATTATTTGGTAAACCTGGAACCAAACAAATAAACAAAGAAAAACCCTGAACCTGCAGAGGTCATCCAGGGTATCAACTATCAAAGTGACTAAATAGGTAAATATGTGAGAACATATCCTCTGAGTATTGAAAACTAATAAATACTAAACTGCAGAAGTATGCAATAGTTTCATGTGTGACCAGATACCTTCATATGTTTTCCAAGTGTTTCTATGGCCTGGTCTACACAGGCACAAGGGGATGGGGGCAAGCTAAGTCGGTCTATGAAAATAGTGTAGCTGACATTGACGTATTTAGAGGTACTTAACACGGAGTCTTCACTGAGGTAGGTCGACTGCTAATGTTCCCCCTGGATCGATCACTCCGGAGGTAAGTGTAGACATGCCCTATGAAACAGCCATTTTTCCATTAATACCATCATAGAGAGCTCACTAAGCCTGTCTGTGTAGTAGGGAGAAATTGCAGATTTGCATTTTCTCAAAATAACTCTTTGATCACTATAATAACTACTGCCTGGTAGTATCAACTCCTCCAGCACCCGCAAAATAAACAAACTTGCAGAAGGAAAAATCTTTAAGTTTTTGCAAGAGTGCTGTCTTATAGAAATATAGGACTGGAAGAGATCTCGAGAGCTCCACTCATGACTGGACTATAGACCATCCCTGACAGGTGTTTGTCTAACCTGCTCTTGAAAAACTCCAATAATGGAGATTCCACAACCTCCTTAAGCAATTTATTCCAGTGCTTGACCACCCTGACAGTCAGAATGTTCCAGAACACATGCATTTTTAAGAGGAATATGTAGGAGCAGGATTTTATAATTGTACTATGAGAATTAATGTGTGATTTGATTTGATCCTGCCAGACACCCTTTTTGATTTCAAGGCAGGAATAGACTAGAATAGTCCTTATGGCTGATTATGGTCACCTTTTCTTTTAGGATAAGATTTTATTACAGTGTTTCCTATAAGGTCTTGCCTCTTGTATGCATTGCAAACTGAGTTGTGTAAGGTTAACCATATAATCCTTCCCAAAATATTATCCTATCTGAAGGCCTCTGTAAAAGACTGTTTATGTGAATGAGGAATGTATGCATCAGGAAAAAAATAAGGTGTGAAGGCCATTGTTATACCCAGATGCTCAAGGAAGAAGGAGTGAAGACACTTAAGGACACCAGAGAACTATCAATGTTCATCCATAATGAAGGAAGGGCAGATTGATGACCCTGAGGTGAAGGATAGCACCCCTATGGACAGGATGACCCTCTGAGAGGTGTATTGGAATGTTTACATAAAAAGATACCACCAATAAAGGAGTAACAGGTCATAAACTAACACAACAAAATCCATAGACTTCAACAGATAAAAAAGACTATAAGAAGAGAGTGCTTTGCCATAGGACTTTGGGTTTGTCTTGCCACACTCCAGGAGCATCGGATCATGACTGACAGATCCCTGCTCCCATCTGCAACCTATTTGGCTGGCCACTAGATTGATCCAGACACTGGACTGGTAACTATAAACATCAGCTGGCAACACTCTGTGTGTGTGTGTACGACTAAAAAACATATGCTAACTGCTGTATTCTCAATAAATGCAGTGTTTTTGCCTTCTCCCTTATAAAGATCCCATGTGCTTCTTAAGTATAACATTTAGAGGACATGCGGAAGGTTGGCATGGGGCTTGGCACCTCCAACATTTATGTTTGTTGCCAATCTAGGTTTAAAGGAATGTTCTGGAATCCAGGAGCACCTGTTAATATATTTTTCTAGAAGAATTGCAAGGACAAAGAAGTCGAAGCATCAGTTTTCTCTAGTGATAGTACAGCTATGTTCCTTTCCCCATTTTTTTCTCTTTGAGCCTGATATTGAGAGGGTAATGCAAAGCATTAGGCCACCTACAAGTCATTCCTACAAAGTGACTTATGTTTCCATATTTCTTAACATGCTCTTAAAGGTGATAGAATAGGAACAGACCAATTGCCCACTATCCTTCCAGGAAATCTTGAGTTTAGCCACTGAAAGAAGAAACTGTGAGACAGTGGTAGCTGATATTTATTACATATGTAATCAAAGAAGGCCCGTTCATCATGTTGTATTTTATCTTTAACTTTTGTTAATACTTTTTTCTATCCAAATTGTTTTAAGTGTGGCTTAATCCTGATGCACAGGCTAGCTCACAATGTTATGAGAAGAGAATGAGTAAGAACAGATGCCATGATCATCTTCACACACAGCAGGATGCCCCATGTAGATGTAAAGATTGGATTGTTCCTTAAAGGAGTCAGTATTTCTTAAAATTTGTAATAGAAGGGAGGGAACCAAATGACATAGCTAAAATTTTTCAATCTCAAACCAGGCCAGTGGGTATAAAAAGCTACTGGAGTGGAACGGTCTTACAATAGGACACTTTTGGAATGCTATATTATATAGATACACAACTGGCAACCTCATTAACCTCTTTTTTGAACACAGGTTTACTTTTGGCCAGTACACTATCCCATGGAAATGAGTTCCACAGGTTAATTTTGCATTGAGTAAAAAAAAGTATTTCCTCTTGTTGTATTAAACCTGTTGCCTATGAATTTCATCAGGTGACCTCTGGTTTTTGCATTGTGGGAAAGGGTAGATAACATTTCTCTATTCACTTTTTCCACAGTATCCTTGATGACTTCCAGATCTCTTTCCTGAGGTGCAACAGCTAATTTAGAACCTATCATTAAGTATGCATACTTTGCAATATTTCCCCCCACTGTGCATTACTTGACAGTTAACAATATTAAATTTCATCTGCTGTTTTGTTACCCAGTCACCTAATTTTATGAAAACTCCCTGTAATTGTTTGCAGTCAGCTTTGGAAATAAATAACCACAATAATTTTTTTTATAATCTGCAAACTTTGCCACTTTACTGTTCACTTTTTTTCAAATCATTAATTAATATTTTGGCTAGCATACAGATCCTTGGGGGTTCCTGACATTTATCTGTCTCATAGTGAAAACTAACCATTTATTCCTACCTTCTGTTTCCTGTCTTTTAACCTGTCATGGATCCATGAGAGGACCTTCCCTTTTATACCATGACTGTTTACTTTGCCCAACTCAGAGACAACAGATGGATTGCAGCTATATCCGAGAGGTATTCGTGAGAACAGAAACGGCTACTCAGTCGGTCTCCAAAGACATGGGATGATTTCCTAACAAGGAGATATGGACAAGCACGGCGAAGGATGGCCAGAGCAAGAGAAGATTGGAAGACGTGTTGTGATCGGCTCAGTTTTAACTGATGAAAGATCGACAGTCTACCCAGTTTACTTTACTTAAGAGTCTTTGCCGAGGGACCTTGTCAAAGACTTTCTGAAAGTCCAAGTACCCTATATCCATTGTCCACATGCTTGTCCATACCCTTGTCCACATGCTTGTGGACACCCTCAAAGAATTCTAGTAGATTGGTGAGGCATGATTTCCCTTTAGAATAGATGTATTGACTCTTCCCCAACAAATCATGTTCATCTATACGTCTCATAATTCAGTTCTCTGCTATAGTTTCAACCAGTTTACCTGATATTGAAGGTAGGCTACCAGTCTATTATTTCCAGGGTCACCTTTAGCCCCCTTTTTAAAAATTGGTTTTGCATTACCTGCCTTCCAGTCATTTTGTACAGAGGCTGATTTCAGCAGAAGGTTATATCACACAGTTAGCAATCTGCAAGTTCGTATCTGAGGTCCTACAGAACTCCTGGATGAATCCCATCAGTGTGGGAACTTATTTCAGATTTGTTGCCCAAAAAGAGTAACTCTGATAGTGGGAATCTCACCCACATCTTCTCCAGTGAAGACTGGTGCAAATAGTTCATTGTTTCTCCTCTCTTGGTTTCTCTTCTCTTCATAGTTCAGTTTCTCCTCTCTTGGTTTTCACACCTCAACTGCTAGAACAAGGCCTCATCCTCCCTGATTAAACTGACCTCATTATCTCTAGCTTGCTTGCTAGCATATGTATACCTGCCCCTGGAAATTTCCACTACATGCATCTGAGGAAGTGGGTATTCACCCACGAAAGCTCATGCTCCAAAAAGTCTGTTAGTCTATAAGGTGCCACAGGATTCTTTGCTGCTTTTACAGATCCAGACTAACACGGCTACCCCTCTGATAGTTCATTGAGGTTCTCTGCAATGGCCTTGTCCTTCTTGAGTGCTCCTTTTACACCTTGATCATCTAATGTCCCCACTGCCTCTTCGGCAGGCTTCCTGCTTCTGATCTACTTACATTATATATATATAGTATATTTGTTTTCATCTTCAGCGTTTGCTTTTCAAATTCTTTAATGGCCTGTTTATGGTACTTTTACACTTAATCTGCCAGACTTTGTGCTACTTCCCACTATTCTTACTGGAACTAGACTTCTAAATTTTAAAGGATGCTTTTTTGCCTCCAGTGTCCTCCATTACTCTACTGTTTAGCCATGGTGACATTCTTCGGGTCCTCTTATTGTCCTCTCCACCAACAACCTGATGTCTATTATATCAATATCCCCACCTGATGCCAGGCATTCCTTTTCACTCATCTTGGTAATTAGACTTCTAGCTTTGGTATATACGCACTTGTACATGGTGTCAATATTCAGTTGATTACCTTCAAGTGTGATTTTGAAATGTGACAGTTCCTCATTACCACCTGCCTCTACTTTACCTAGCCTCTATACTACGATATGGAGTCCCTTCTTTAATGAATGCATCCCAGGGGAACATCTCTGCCAATGCCATCAGCTTTGCTGTTACTCTTTTAACAAAGGGCACAGTGTTAATTTCCCTAGGAAGGCAATTTTAAGTGATCACCAGCAGCGGGCCCAGAGGAGATCCTAGCAGCAGAGGTGGCCCGGGGAAGGCTGCTTTCCCAATAAAGGATGCAAGAATCCAGAGCAGGGGACATTATGGATTTGTGTCAGGCAGACTGGCATGCTGGGCAGCAGGGAAGAGATCCCATCCCAACAGCAACATGCAGCTATTTCCCCAGGAGCTGAGAGGACGAGACTGACTGTGAGAACAGATCCATTCACTGTCGCTAGAGACGTCGCTGCTTCATGATGAGGATTAAAGGTGATTGTGACCAATCTCATGAAAAATCCTCTCAGTCAGCCCTCAAACTGAAGGACACTACTCTTGGTCAGTGTTGTCACTCATTGGGAGCTTTTCCTGAGCAAGGACTTCAAAATCTCATCATGATTTATTTCTACAGAGATTGATGAAGGACAAGGAGATCTTCCCTCCCCCCCTTGTCTATTGATTTATCTAATAAACCCTTTATTCATGCTTCTATTCCTCTGTCAAGTCTCTGACACAGTCTCTGTACCTGCCCTTTTTATCCCTGTACCAAACCCACTTCACATCCCTCTGTCTATCTTTCTGCTTAGATATCTATAAATCTCCTGCATTCCTGGAAAATATGTTTTAGCTATATGCAATTAGTTGAGTTGAGTGCCTGTCTGTCTAGGAATATCCTTTGGCATGTTTTTGTAGTGGACATCTGATGAGATGATTTCAGGGTACCTTTTGGACCATAAATCTATGAATCAGTGAATGAAAGAAGTTGAGAACAGGTGTAAGAAAGTGAGAAATTCACTGTGTTTCTGCCCTTTGGCTGGGATGCTGCTCTTCAGTGGAGAAATTCTATCCTTAGCTCTGTGCAATACTTGGGTGAGAAGTAGTTCCTCAGTTAGGAGAGAATATAAACGTTGATCTTAGATGGCACACTTAATTTATGAGAAATCAAATAGAGAGAAATCACAGCATTGTAGAGCAAGCTCCTTATCTGATCCCTTCTTTTTCTCAATCACTAGCTGCATCAGATGGAGAATGGAGAAAGGAGAAGGGGAAAATCAAACATCTATCTCAGAATTCATCCTGCTGGGATTCGGGAATCTCCCTGGACTGCAATTTCTGTTCTTCTTGCTGTTTCTAGGGATCTACATAGTCACCATGGCTGCAAACTTGCTCATTGTAGCACTCGTTGTGGCTGATCAGCACCTTCACAACTCCATGTACTTCTTCCTGGGGAACTTGTCCTGCTTGGAAATCTGCTACAGCTCCACCATCCTGCCCAGGATGCTGGCCAGTTTCTTGACTGGGGACAGAACTGTTTCTGTTACTGGCTGCATGGTTCAGTTTTATTGGTTTGGTGTCCTGTTCACTGTTGAGTGTTATCTGCTAGCTTCAATGTCTTATGATCGGTACTTAGCGATATGCAACCCCCTGCACTATGGAACACTTATGAATGTCAGGTTCTGTATGCAGCTTGCAGCTGGATCTTGGCTAAGTTCATTCATCATTCTTGCTACAATAATATATTTGGTGTCACAATTAGCCTTTTGTGGCCCTAATGAAATTGATCATTTCTTCTGTGATCTCACCCAAATGATTAACCTCTCCTGCAGTGACACTGGTCTGGTTAACCTGGTGACCCTCATCTTCTCTTCCACAAACATCATTCTACCATTTCTTTTGACCCTGACATCTTATGTTTATATCATCTCCACCATCCTGAGAATCTCTTCCACCACTGGGAAGCAAAAGGCCTTTTCCACCTGCTCCTCTCATCTTATCGTGGTGACAATTTACTATGGGACTCTAATAACTGTCTACATGTTACCAAACACTGGAGCACTCAGAATCCTGAACAAATTTGTTTCTATGCTTTACACTGTCTTGACACCCCTGATCAATCCCCTCATTTACAGCCTGAGAAACAAAGAGGTAAAGGAGGCCCTGAGGAGAGCTCAGCAGAAATATTGGGTATTCCCATACATTCTGAGAAATTGATTGAAATCATAGAATCATAGAACTGGTTAGAACCATTTTGGGAATGGTGAAATTGACATTTACTGATCAAAATTTAGGTCTACCAAGCATAACTATTTGTGTTGTAACACAAACTCTTTCTAGTTTATATTTACTAGATTCTCCATTAATTGTTCCAGTCTTAGGAAAATTTCCCTCTTTCTCAAATTAAACAAAAGCAGAGATCTGTTTAGTAGAACTGGTGGATTATTCCAATCACATACCCACACACAATTCACACACACACATACACACAGAACCTCCTGTGGAAAATTTCAAAACAATTTTTTTCATTATTTGTTCAAAAAAATGAAAATGCCCAACCTGAAAAATGTTGGTTCTAAATGGGAGTTTACAATTGTCTCTGGTTCTGCCTGCTCATCCTGCAGGAAAACAAACCAGCTAAAAAGTAACCACTTGGTCCAGTGAAAAGGTAGTCAAGTATTGTGATACTAACATGGTGCTCCCCTCCCACGCTTTTTTTCTTGTGTATATTTAAAAATATATAATATATAAAAAAATTCTTAAGACTTTTGAAACTGCCAGAAGTCTCTATTTTTGGGATACTATGAAGAGGGTCCACCTCAGGAATGAAAATTAATAGGAATGGGGCCAAGATCTATCCACTTTGCAAAGTGTGTTGGTAGTGGACTTTAACACCTGCTCATCCTTTTGAAAGCAGTATTATAAGTAAAGTGATGCTTGTCAGATTTGACACCTTGGTACCATGGATCAATTCCATGCAAAGGACACTGTAAGAGCCATGGAGCCATGGTGGAGATGACTTTATCAAACTTCATGGCCAGCTATGATTATTAGGGGACAAAACAACAGCACAGGACAGACATGAGACAGAAAATATCATAATTCCACTGGACAAATCCATGGTACACACATACCTGGAATGCTGCCTACGGGTCTGGTTGCTCCCATTTAAAAAAACGATATATTTGAATTGGAAAAGGTACAGAGAAGTGCAAAAAAAATGATTAGGGGTATGGGACAGCTTCCATGTGAGGAGAATTAAAGAGACTGGTGTTCAGATTAGAAAAGAAATGCCTAAGGGGAGTATGTTAGATGTCCATAAATCATGAATGGTGTGAAGAGGGTGAAAAAGGAAGTTTTAATTATCCTTTCACATAACACAAGAATTTCACCTAATGAAATTAATAGGCAGGAGGTTTAAAACAAACCAAAGGAAGTATTTCTTCACAAAACTCACAGTCAACCTGTGGATTTGTTGCCAGAAGATGTTGTGAAGCCCAGAAGTATAACTGGGCTCAAAAAAGAACTAGATAACTTTTTGGAGGATAGGTCCATCAATAGTTATTAGCCAGAATGGCCAGAAACACAACCCAATGTTCCATATGTTCCTAAATCTCTGACTGCTGGATACTGAGACAGGTCAATAGGGAATGGATCACTCAATAATTGCCCTCTTCTGCTCATTCCCTCTGAAACATCTGGCATTGGTCACTGTCAGAATACATGATACTAGGCTAGATGGACCATTGTTCTGATCATGGCATGGCCAGTCTTATGTTCTTAGTGCCATTCGCAAATGACCAAGGACAACATGTTTCATTTTCAAAAGGCACATAGGCAGTTACGGGCCCAAGTGTTGTTGAAAGTCAATGGGACTTAGAATCCTAAATGTGAGAGTCACTTTTACACATGAGACTGGCACCTAAGGTATTTAGGTAATTTACCAAGTTTTACTCATAACAGAGAACTGCTTATACAGAATACTCCTCAAGCAGTCCCTTCTCATTCATATCAAGATGGGCCCAAACTAATTGCTTCTGCTAATTACAACTCAGACAATATTGTTCAGAGGCACAGGTGATTTCTCGTGTAGGCTGATCCCAAGCTATTGATGTCTAAATCCTGGACTCCTACTCTGACAACACTGGACAGCCAGGGTAGATTCCAGAGCAGCGATGTCATGTGATCTTGCCAAGATAAAACCCTCTAATAAGTAGGCTTCTGCCTTCAGTTTATGGGTGGAACTTTCAAAGGAACATGCAATTACTCATATGGGACCAGACTTGTGCTCCAGTTAGCTCAGTAGCCTCTCTTTGACAGTTGCCAGAACCAGATATTTCAGAGGAAGGTGCATGAAAACCTGGAGTTATCAGTTATAGAATAATGTATCTTCTCACTTCTAATATTTGGCAATCCGATCCCATACACATCAAACCACCTATCTACATCAATAGGTACCCATCTATCTATCCATCCATACACAAACACCTCTTTCTCTCTCTCACTCTCTCTCTCACTTTTCCCATACACACCCATCCATCCTTCTATCCAGCCCTCCATCAATCTATTTATCTATCACCATAAACACACACCTCTCTCTATATAAAATCATGACTGGGTGTGGAGAAATTACATAAGAAAGTGTTATTTACTCCTTCTCATAACACAAAAACAAGGGGTCACCAAATGAAATTAATTGGCAGCAGGTTTAAAACAAATAAAAGGAAGTATTTTTTTCACACAATGCACATTCATTCTGTGGAACTCTTTGCCAGAGGATGTTGTGAAAGCCATGACCAAAACAGGGTTAAAAAATAACCTAGATAAGTTCATGGAGGATTGGTCCATCAATGACTATTGGCCAGGATTGGCAGGGATGGTGTCCCTATCCTCTGTTTGCCAGAAGCTGGGAACGGGCAACAGGGGATGGATCATGTGATGATTTCCTGTTCTGTTCATTCTCTCTGGCCCTGTCGGAAGACAGGATACTGGGCTAGATGGACCTTTGGTCTGAGCCAGTACGGCCTTTCTTGTGTTCCTATGTTCATATATATAAAATAGTTCCTCAAACACTTCTTTCTTTCTTTATTCTCATACACATCAATTCATCTATATTTCTATACTCAAATCTATCTATCTATCTATCTAATCTAGGTACTTCCATGGCTTTCATAACCACAGTAGCTGAGAGTCAAGTGCTAATAACATACTCAGATTGAGTAGTGCCTAACTGCATCCATATTTCTATTGATTTCAAAGGAGTACCTCTAGAAGTATCATCCTACTCAATATTAATTTTGTCCTGGGTGTCTAGAGTATCTATATATAGGAGGCTACACATTTGGGGGATTATAATATTACGGGTGTAACTAGTGATATTTTGAGAGAATGACACTGTACCGAGGAGTGGAGTTGGTGCCTGGAATACAACATGGTATCAAGGCAGAGAATTGTTGCTAACATTTGAGAGTGTGTCAGTTGTCAGATCCACAATTCAGATATCAATTTTAATTAATAAAATAACTGTAAATATATTACTCAACTCAAATGAATTTGGCCTGTTGTATGTACATATGTCACAGTGTCAATTACCCCACCCTAGTGCCCAGTTCCATCATGCCTTAGTTTCACATCACTAATTGGTAGCTCTGTGGGCTTGGCAGCTTTCTGAAGTCCTGCAGATGTGATGGAGAATGTCCAGGAAATATGCAAGGTAACTTCAGTTACAATGGTGTGAAAAGGATATATGAATAGGGCCGGTCAAAATATTTCTTCTGAATGCTTCCTTCATCTTGTATTGGTATTTTGCATAGCTCATATCTGAAATGTCTATTTATCTTTTGTTTCTCTTGGCATCACCTCTTAACAAAAACTAATGTGTTTCATAGTTGTGTGACTATGCCACATGCTTTGAAGTCAGGACCCCTGGATTCTGCTCTGGGCTGTGCCTCAATCTGCTGGGTGATCCCAAGTCTGGGCCCCATGCTGTGCCTCAGTTATCCACCTGTAAAACAGCAACTTTGACACTTACCTGCTGCCGAGAAGTACATTGAGAATTATGAAATAAAATGGCCTTCCAGATGGTCAGAACAATACAATGATGGATGTGTATTTCTCACTCATTGAGTTCTATGCACACACACAGAGGAAATGACAAAGTGCAAGATTTCCCATGAAGTTTCTAGGGAGATTGCAATGGCTTTGATGTTTACACTAGTTTTAACAAGGAAGCTGGTGATAATTCCCCCTTGCAGGCAATTTAAAAGTGATCCTACCAAGAGCTTCATGGGATATCCCGACTGCCACAAGAACCTACAAACTCTGTAAGAATAGGGCAGGGGGCATTAACGTTCTGTGTGATATACATAGGAGTATGAATCAAGTAAGAGCAGAGCAGGCCGTCAGCAAGCTGAAGGTATCTTTGCAGAGAAATGTGAGTGAGTGACACCATGAGGGTGGAAAGCAGATCCTGATTCTTATACCCATCAGTGGAGAGGACGGTGTATCATGCTGAGGATTAAAATAAATCTGATCATTCCTGGGTCAAATCCTGGGCAATCTTACATAGGTTGGAAAACACAATGTAGTTGAAAGGAGAGCAGCGAGAGCTCTTAATGCTGCTGAAATGAGACCCTGAAGAGACTGGCTGGGAAAACTGAGGTATGGCTGCTCTGTTGCAGCAGGGCATCAGCAGATGTCTTTTAAGTCCCACAAACAGAGATTCACAGACATCAGCTATGTTACAGGGTGTGACTTAGGGTAGAATGTGTGTATTACTCCTAGGTGAGTCGCTGAGTCAATGGGAGTGAGAAGCATCTCTGTGTGTGTCTGCCTGGGGGCTGGGCGTGTTCCCTTTGTGCCCAGAGTCAGTTTTCCTATCACTGTGAGCAGAGGTGGCTCCAGGCCCCAGCACGCCAAGCGCGTGCCTCGGGAGGCAAGCCACTGGGGGCACTCTGCCAGCTGCCACGAGGGCGGCAGGCAGGCTGCCTCCACAGGCAAGCTGCCGCGTGCTTGGGGCGGCAAAATGCCTAGAGCCGCCCCTGTCTGTGAGGGTCAGTGCATTAAGCAATGAATGAATATTCATAGTTGCACTAGCAAGGTTTGCAATGTGCAAGAGATGCTTCTTACAGATCTTAAGCATTATTTCTTGTAACATCCTTCCTGTGCCAGTGTTGGTGTATAGGATGGAAACCAGTCTGTTCTATTCGTCTCTCTCATTTGCTGCTGTTGATTCTTTGTGCTCTATTGCACTGAGGTTTACATTCTTCCCCAACCAGCTAAAGGCTCTTCTTAAATTTCTCTTGGTTGTCCTAACTTATTCACACCGGTTGGTTTCTACCTGACAGTTTCATGTGGGAGTTAATAAGAACCTAAGAATGGCCTTACTGGGTCATCCTAAAGGTCCATCTAGCCCAGCATCCTGTCTTCCGACAGTGTCCAATGCCAGATGCTTCAGGGGCAAAGAACACAATAGGTAATCATCAAGTGATCCATCCCATCCTATTAGCAAAATAAGAATCACTTGTGGGACAGGGGGTCAGTTGGAGGAATTTCCTTTTCAAAAGAGAGAAAGAAGAAGGGCACAATTCAACTTTCATCATTCAATTCATCCTCTTGGGATTTGGGAATCTCCCTGAACTTGCAAGTTTTACTCTTTCTAGTGATCTATGTCATGACCATGACTGGGAATATCCTTGTCATTGTGCTAGTTGTGGCTGATAAACACCTTCACACCCCCATGTACTTCTTCCTGGGGAACTTCTCTACTTGGAGACCTGCTTCACCTCCACCATCCTGCCCAGGGTGCTGGCCAGTCCCTGACTGGGGACAGAATCATTTCTGTTGGAGGCTATATTGTACAATTGCTTTGGTTGTCTGGTAGCTGCAGAATGTGTCTCGTAGCAGTGATGTCTTATGATCGGTATTAAGAGATATATGAGCTCCTCCATTATGCAGCCCTTATGAATATCAGGTTTTCCCTCCAGCCATTCACTTAGTCTTGGATAAATGTATTTCCAGACTATACATTAATAACACAATTAACTTTCTGTGGCCCCAATGAAATTGACCATCTCCTTTGTGACTTTACCCCAATCATAAAACTCGCTTGCAGTGACACCAGCCTGATCACAGGGCTTAGTCTTATAAACACTTCCCTAAATGCCCTCTCCCCATTTCTATTAACCATGATATCCTACATTTGTATCATCAGTACCATCCTGAGAATCCATTCCACCAGTAAGAGGCAAAAGGCCTTTTCCATCTGCGCCTCTCACCTTATAGTGGTGACAATTTTCTATGGGACCCTAAAGATAGTGTACATGTTACCAAACATTGAGAGACTTAAACAAAGTTTTCTCTTTCTCCTACACTGCCCTGGCCAATCCCCTCATCTACAGCCTGAGAAAAAAGGAGGTCAAGGGGGGGGCCTGATAAAAGTTGTCCGTAAATGTATGGTGCTCACATGAATTACAGTGGAGTCACTGATTTGGGAATGAATCAGTCTGGCTTACAGAGCAATGGAAGTAACATCTAGGCTGTTCCTACCTCATGCTGATGGGAGCTTCCGTGGATCATGTGAGGACTTACTGAGCTTTGGGATGGCTTCATTCCCATTTGCAAGTTTATACTGCCATCACTGCAAACATAACTTTTATGTGTTCTGCATTCCACACAGTGAAATTTGAGATTTTAGTTACATATTTCATCTGCTTCTCTGCTCTGATTGGGTTGGGAGAGCTCTCCTTTTTGAGTAAGCACTGGAATTCAATTCCTGTAGGTAGGTTTGGTTTATTAAATATTTTTGCCTCTCATCTTGGTGTCAAGGCTTCCTATGCAATTTTATATTGGGGACAATTATGATGGTTTTCATATTTTAATATGTGTTTTCATTGGGCTTGGCAAAATTAATTTTTTAAAATATATTTTAGACAGATAATGGTGTTTGTTTTGATGTATTGTTTATATTTTAGCTATTTAAATTTTCAGATTTGTACAAAATTATGGGTTTTAAGCATTTTTTTTGTAATTTTTATTGATTCAGATTTTTAGAATTGTGGGAAATTGGGGAGGGGGAGAGACACTAGGGAGTTCACCCAATAATTCTTAATGACGGTATATATTGAGAGTCAAAAAGTTAAAATTTTATAACCATTAAAACACCAATTATCAACAAAATGTCACAATATGCAATCTAATTATCCTTAAATCAAACTCTAATAAGTTTTCAAGCAGCATTTTTGATACTTTGCCTCTCTGTACATTTCCATTTTTATCAATGGAAATATTTTTCATCAGTTTGTGTGCATACAGTGAAATCAATATCTTCCAACATTTACCGATAAAATCTAAGCCTTCAAACCTACTAATCATGCATGATTAGAAAGAGCACAAGACCCTAAATGGATTCCAAGCTATCAAAATAAAATATGTGACATTAATGTTTTCTGTTGAAACAACTCTTTATACTAAAGAACATTTCAATATCAAGAAATAAACACTAAGAGTGTGTGACAGCCTGCACTCTTATGCCTTGTGAGATATCATTTGAAAACTCATCATTTGCTCAACATTATTGTTCTGGTCAAATGTGTGTAGCAACATTGTATGTAAAGTTGTAAGATTCTACTGTATGATGCTACTAAAGTATATTTCAAACCTTGGAAAGCGCCACAAATGGTTTTTAGGACAAAGCAAGGAAATGCCTCAGCCAGGCATCAACAAGATCCAATGGTCTATTATGTGATCAAGTGACCATTCTTTGGCAGGAAGAAGGGTACGAGCAAGAAATTTACATCTTGGCAGAAACAGCTGAAGCTTGTCACCTGAAATGATTTTCAAAGTGAAAAGGAGTAATAAGAAAGAGGTACAGATGCCTCCTCCCTCCTAAATATTCTTCCTCCATGTCTCACTGCTCACCACATTAACAACACCTGAAAGATAAGGAAAGGAGCATTCAGCTGAAGGAGGGGTCCTGGCTAAAAGGCATCTAGCTAGTACTACTGCAAAAGCATGAGATGAGATAAATCCTTGCTTTGAATTCATTTAGCTTATTACGTTAGGAATTAGCATATGCTTTACATTTTATTGCTTTGTAACCAATACTGACTTTTATGCATCATTAGATGTAGTCCCTTAAAATTTGTCTTCCTGTAGTTAATAAACTTGTTTTATTGTTTTATCTAAACTAGTGTGTGTTTGGATTGAAGTGTTTGGGGAACTTGATTTAAGATAACATATCAGAGCATATAATTTTCTATTAATGAAATGACAGACTTTCTATGAGCTTGCATTGTCCAGGGAGGTGATGAGCAGTACAAGAGACATATTTCTGGGGACAAGTCTGGGAGTGGGAAATTACTAGTGTCACTCTGTGGCATAATTCATAAGTAGGTGGCTAGAGTACATAAATAGCATAACCAGGAGTGATTTACCTGCTGGAGGCTGTGTTCGTGCAGACCAGGAGTGGTTGCTGTCATGGAAAAGCAGTATAAAAGGCACCTCAGGCTGAAGAATTGAGAGGATACAGCTGTTCAACATTCAAGACTGTATCCTGTGGAATGTCACAGTATAGCATGGGTAGGCAACCTATGGCATGCATGCCAAAGGTGGCACCCAAGCTGATTTTCAGTGGCACTCACAGTGCCCGGGTCCTGGCTACCGGTCCGGGAGGTTCTGCATTTTAATTTAATTTTAAATGATTCTTCTTAAACATTTTAGAAACTTTATTTACAATATATTATATAACTAAACTATTGTTGTATGTAGACCTATAGAAAGAGACCTTCTAAAAACATTAAAATGTATGAGCACACGAAAACTTAAATTAGAATGAATAAATGTCGACTTGGCACACCACTTTTGAAAGGTTGCCGACCCCTGCAGTATAGAATTATAGACTCAAAGGACTGGAAGGGACCTTGAGATGTCATCTAGTCCAGTCACCTGCACTCATGACAGGACTAAGGATTATCTAGACCATTCCTGACAGGTGTTTGTCCTATCTCCTCTTAAAAATCTCTGAAGGTGGAGATTCCACAACCTCCCTGGGCAATTTATTCCAGTGATTAACCACCTTGACAGTTTGGAAGTTTTTCACAATGTCCAACCTAAACCTCCCTTGCTGCAATTTAACATTTTTTCTCCCTCCTCCTTGTAACAACCTTTTATGTACTTGAAAACTGTTATCATGCCCTGTCTCGGTCTTCTCTTCTCCAGACTAAACAGACCCTTTTTTTTTTTTCAATCTTCCCTCATAGGACATGTTTCCTAGAACTTTAATCATTTTTGTTGCTCTTCTGTGAACTCTCTCCAATTTGTCCACATCTTTCCTGAAATGTGGCACTCAGAACTGGACACAATACTCCAGTTGAGGCCTAATCAGTGCAGAGTAGAGTGAAGAATTACTTCTCATGTCGTGCTTACAGCACTTCTCCTAATACATCCCAGAATGATGTTCATTTTTTTTTGCAATAGCATTACACTGTTGATTCATATTTAGCTTGTGGTCCATTATGATCCTCAGATCCCTTTCTGCAGTACTGCTTCCTAGGTAGTCATTTCTCATTTTGTATGTGTGCAATTGATTGTTCCTTCGGAAGAGAAGCACTTTGCATTTGTCCTTATTGAATTTCATCCCCAACTCCCCAGCTGAAGCATAGCTGTACCACTCATTTACCTCCCCCTCATCCCAAGGAGTGAGCACCTAGATCCTTTTGTGTTTCCTCTTTATTGTAATCATCAGTCCTCCCTCCTCCCCAGGTGGGCAGTTTTGGTCTCAGTCTCAGCCCAAGAATTTCCCTCTAATTTCCCTGCTAAATCTACCCCACCCCCCTTTTTTGTTTGCCCTCACTCATGACCATTGTTGCCATATAAGGGTTTGTTATTGAGCACTTGACTATTTTTGTCAGTGAACACCTGTAGGTCTGTGGTTTGGGGGTTTTCCATGTGCATCTTCCATTGGTAGCTTACCAGACATACTTAATGTCAGCAAAGGCAGCTCCCCCCAGTTTCCCACAGCATCTTTCATATTGATGCTCACTGGATTAAATTTTTAAAAGTGTCTAATGACTTAGAAGCAAGAATCCCATTGTTTTTAACTGAGGTTTAGATTTCCAAGTGCCCAGGTTAGATCTGAAAATTGGACTTAGGCTTGTAGGTTATGTTGGCACTTCTGAAAATTGATTAGTACCTTAGGGTCAGATGTTTAAAGGTATTTAACTGCCTAGTGATTTTCAAAAAACATGTAAATGCTCGCAATTAATTGATTTCAATGGGTGTTAGGTGCATAGATGCTATTAAAAACCTCATTAGGTGTCTAAATAGCATAAAAAATCTGGCCCTTATTCCTTATGATTTCCATTCAAATTAATACAGAAGAACTAATTCAGTATGACTGTGGCTGAACCACTAAGTAACAGACATCACGATATAACTAGATTCAACATCCATGGGGAAGGTAGGGTACCAAAAAGTTTTGATTTTCTGGTGCTGACTGGTGATGCCTGATGATTAAGGCTACAGTTTTGGCACAGATATCATAGTGTTCACGGTAATTGTGAATTGGAATGAAGCCCATGACCCCAGAGGCAGTTCCTGTCCTGTGGAACTGGGACTGGCTCCCCATTCAGAGTTTTGTGACCAGACCCAAGTGGTCACAGTGCCACCTAGTTTTGGTGCGTCCGCCCCTCCACAAATGGGGACAGAGGGCCAAATTTGAATGGCATCATTACAGAGCCACTCAGATTTGATTCATCCATCTCTCCATGTCCCTTCACTCTGAGCAGCAGTAAAAGAAGGGATGCCTATGGTTCTTACCACAGGAGAGCCAGGAATAGGGGCACAGTGAGGGGCAGGCCCCCTTCCTTAGCTAGCTCTGAATGGAGACCCAGCAGCCACCTCCTCTTCCACCCAGACTCAACAAGTCCCAAGGACTCATTTCCCGCACAGGGGAAACAGCATCCCTGCCCAATGGGAAGCCTCTGACAGAGTTCTGATGCTGTGGACTGGAAGGTGAGGACCCAACACTTCCCCAATACTCCAGTCAGAGCCCTCATTGTGTCCCTGAAAGAAGTACCAGAATGTCATTGTAGCTCTCAGAAAAAAAGTGCTGGATGGTGTTCCAGTAGAGCATTTAGGCCCCACTTGAGCACTTGTGGTTTTTTGGAATTGAGTTACAAAAGAGGGGAAGCCACCACTTCCCTTTTGGGGTTTGTTCCTGTGGTTAATCAATCTTACTGTTAGAAATGGGTGCCTTATTTCTCCTTTTAATTTGTTTCGCTTGAGATACCAGTGGTTGGTTCTACCTTTCTCTACTAGCTTAAAGAGCCCTGTTGTTTTCTCCTCATAAAGGAATTTTTACAGTGTAATCAAGTCTTCTATCAATCTCCCCTTCGGTAAGCTAAACAGACTGAGCTCTTTAAGTCTATCATTGTAAGGTGTTTCTCCAGATCTCAGATATATTTCATGGGTCTTCTCTGCACCCTCTCTAGATTTCCAACGTCCTTTTTTAAAATATGCCTTCCAACCAGAACTGTATGCAGAATTCAAATATTGATCTCACCATTGAAGTCCACAGATGGAAAATCACCTCTACTCTTATACTCTACTCTAATTTCTTTCCAGTTGTATTTAGCTTTCCTTATCAAATTTCTACATTCAGAACTTCTACTTTACATCGATTGCTACCACCTGCTTCATTTTTTCCATTTAAAAAAAAATTATTTCTGCTTCCTTCATGTCACCACTGAACCAGGATGGGGTTCCAGCCAAATTGTTCACAGATACTATAACCCTCTGAAAACTGCATCTAATTTGCTACATCCACTTTAACCCTCCATGGCTGAATGGGATAATGAATCATAAGAAACCTCACACAGAATCATTGTGGACCAAATTCAGTGGTTTCAGTAAAAGTAAATAAATAAATAAATAAACAAATAAATAAATAAAGTACAATATTTGCAAACCAGAGTCTTATTTTTTTTATTGGGATATTCAAATATATTCAAAGGGATTTGACCACTTAATTACCTTAGGATCACTGCTTTGTTTACTTATTTTCCCAGCAGCTCTTGTCTGCACAATAATCCTTGACTTTCATCTCTGTAGGGAACGCTTGGCTTGTTATTCACAGACCAGTAACCCTCATGTTGTTCAGACATTCCGCCTCAGAGGACCCATCCAGAGAATGGAAATTGGTTTCCCCCAATGGTGTGAATATGATAAAAAGGCTCATTTGTTCCACAGATTCAGCACAACCATCCAGATATTCAAGTCAAAAGGAGTTAGCATCTCTCTTCCTTTCCGAACAGACAGAAATTCCTGCTATTTCTTCTCAGTGCCTTTTCATGCCAGTGATTGTTATTGTTTCCATTACAAGGAGGACCAACACCACCCTGGCTGAGCTCTAAGGAAACAGCATGAGAGAGTCACCAAGGGTAAGATTTTCAAACTGCCTCAGACTCCATTGAAAAGCTTCTGACTCCACAAAGGAAAGTAGCCATAACAGCCAATGCTTGCAAGACAGCCTTGCTCAGTGAATAGAACACAGGGTTACAAATCAGGAGAGCTAGGGTCTGTTCCTCCCTTCTACCATAACTAACTGGTGTAAGACCTTGGAAAACTTGTTTCCCCTTTCTCAGTCTTCCTTGTTTAGGCTGGTTCTTCAGGGCAGGGATTGTCTCACTCTGTGTTTGTGCAGTGCCTAGCACAATGGGGCCCTAGGTGATACCATAGGTAAAATAATTGGACTTTCTTTCTTTCCCATCCAACTGACCTCGCCATTTTCTAGACACCAAGGAGGAAACACTCTGCTTCAACTCAGGCTCTTATTTCTGCTATATGCTGGGATTCAAAGAAGTCCAGTGGAGTTTGTTATCCAACTCCCATTGGATTTCATCAGGATTTGGGCACCCAAGCACCTGAGTCTTTGAAAATAGCCACCTCTATGGCAGTTGGGAGCCTAACTCCCTTGGGTTCCTTTGGAAACCCCACCTGACCTCCAATACAGTGAGCGGAGTTACTGTCAGTTTGCAACAGCCTTGCTGAAGGCAGCATGTGAATAATGTCCTTCTCTCATCTTGCCCTCTTAGCAAGGCTTGTTTTTTTTGTTACACTTTCATTTGAGAGGAGGGAGTGTGGGGGAGCAAGGGAGGAGGATATGAGGGACAAATTCATGCAAAGAGGGGCTGTCAGACAGACAGATCTGGTGCATTCATTGCTTCAGGCAGTTGATTCCATGATCAAGATGTTCAATCACAGGAGCCAAAAGAAACTATGATGATATGTGGCATTAGATAACCCCCCAAAACTGAGACAAGCTTATAGGCTGGGATGTTCAAAAAGGCCTAAGACCTCTCGGTGCTACCCTCAAACTGAAAGTCACAGGGACATGGGTGCCTTACTTCCAGCCCAAATCCATATTTAGCACCCAGTAGCTCTCTGGTTGGCCACAGATGCCCTACATCTGTTTGATCCACAGTAGAGCAAAAAAAGCAGCCCAAGGCAGATGAGCTAGTGGGAAGCTCCTGTCTTCTCCCATTTCCCTGATCTCTTGACTAGCAGCCGTCTGCTGCCAGCTAATGTAGTTTGTTGTGTAGTTTAAGTGGTAAAAGCTAGAGGTCAAGGGTTAAACCCCTCTGAGGAGGCATGAAGGGGGGCTATTATAGCTGCACAGAATAGTTAATGCGCAAGAGAACATTATTTAAGTTGTGAAGTCAAACACTACACTCAGCAGCTGGGAAATGCCAGATTCTACAATGGTTGTGCAACCTTAACGCTGCCCCCTTGTGCGTATGCATTATGATACACTCTTTTGTTGCTTGATCATATGCTATTTTGTTCCATAAGAGAGCTGTGCAGTTCAGTGCATAGGATGGATGCACAAGGGGCAGAATTATGGCTGCACGGGCAAATGTATACCATCTGGCTTGACTTTGCAACTTAAAAATTCACCCAGTTTGCAAACTGATCCAGATGACTCTGTATTCGCAACCTGTCCTCTTCATTATTTACAATGCTGCTTTTTACAATTTTTGTATGTTAAACCCTGAGAATTCTTTTAAAAGCCAACAGCCTTTTTCATGTTGTATATCTATACATTTATTGCCCTATATATATTTCAATGAAAAAAAGTTCCTTGTCCTTCAATTTAACCTGATGGGTGAAGGGAAAATGGTCTCTATAATGGAATGTATGTAACATTTTTACCCTGCCTTTACTAATACAGTCCAGATGTGTAGAGAAAAAAAAACCCTCAAACTAATGAAAATGTCTACAAAGGTACATTATAAAGAAAACTGGCTGGTTGATAAGGGATTCTTGTAATTGCACAGGGGTTCTGTCATGAAGGAAAGTAATGACCCATTGAAAGATGTTTTTAACTCATTGAGAACTGTCGGTTGTCACAGCTCTTAGTAATAATGTATGGGTTAGAGATTCCTTTTTACTCATCAGTCAGGTAAACCAAGAACTATAAAAGAAAGTCTATCAGTAATTGGGAAAACAAAACAGAACACATGGTGGAGTTAAGCTTAGGAAAGGATTTTCCCCCAAAAAAAGGAGTTTAGTTGTCTGACGCCCTATAAAAGCAAAGGTGGATTGGGTATGAACACTGTCAGCATTCCATCAAGTACAGAGGAAGAGCCCAAACTATCTTTTCTTCACCATCTACAGGGGATGGTAAAGTGTCTATATTTTCTGTTTTCTGCATAGTACTGTATTAATCTTTGATTAATAATCTTATATTAAATAATGCCATTTTAACCTGTTATTTGACAATCTTGAATCATTATTAAATTAGAACATGCAATACCACCAGTTTTTGTGTCATCTGAAAACTTTATGTTTTCTTCCAGGTCGTTGATAAAAATGTTCAACAGCATATGGACAAGAATTTAGCGCTATGGGATCCCATTACAAACATACTTGTTTGATCATAATTCCCTGTTTACTGTGAGATTCTGAGACCTATCATTTCACCAGTCTATAATCCATTTAATATATGCCATATTCATTTTGTCTCTTTCAGGATTTTAAATCAAATTGTCTTGCACTACCAGATCAAACACCTTAAGTGTCTTGCACTACCAGATCAACAGTCTAAGTATATTGCATGAATTCTATTTCTTTTATCAGTAAAAATTGTGCTATCAATCTATTTTCCATAAACCCATGGGTATTGGAATTAATTATGCTATCCCCATTTAATTATTTATTAATCAAATCTTGTATCAGCCACTCCATGCCTGAAAATTATGTCAGACTGAGAGACCTATAGTTATATGAGTCATGCCGTTTGTCTTTTTTTAAGAATGTGCCCATCGTTTAGATTTCTTCCAGTTTTCTGGAACTAACCCAGTGTCCCAAAAGTTAAGGAAAATCAATATTAGATACCCAGTGACCTCCTTAGCTAGCTTTTTTAGGTTGCAGTATAACACTATTTTTTTTCTTGGAACGTAGAATAACTACATACAATAATACAAAAACAAAGAGAGAGAAAACAAGCTGCTCCCTGAGGCAGAGAGGCACAAGTCATCACACTGTATTCTGAGCTACCTCTCATATACTTTCCTACTGAACCCTCTCCCTCAGCATGTGAGCATGACAAGAAAAAACACCCCCACGCACGAACACACTTAAAGTGATACCTTTGCAATTCCAATACAGTCCTCAATACCACAATGTAACTATAAATATACACTACACATTATCCTTCTTAGCCCCCATTATTTCATCTGTGAAATTGGGATGTTGCCCCACAGCAGCCAAGGGAAATGTTAATTAATAACTGTCAGACACTGTGGGGCCCTTAGATGGAAGGTGCATATAGAAATAAACATCACAGAGATTGCTGCATTTTATTCTATTATGGCATTTCCTCTTCCCCCTACAGAGATGGAGAACCAGACGGAGGTGAGCGAGTTCATCCTCCTGGGTCTAACCAAGCTCCAGGAGCTACGGTGCTTCCTCTTCATTCTCTTCCTGTTTCTTTATGTGGCCAGTGTGCTGGGGAATGGGGCTATCATGGCCGTGTTGCTGGCCGAGCCCCGGCTCCACACCCCCATGTACTTCTTCTTGGGCAACCTCTCCTGTCTAGATATCTGCTACTCCACGGTCACTGTACCCAAGATGCTGGCTGGCTTTATCTCTAAACATCAGATCATCTTCTTCACCAGCTGCCTGGTCCAGCTCCATTTCTTCCACTTCCTTGGCAGCAGCGAGGCCATGCTGTTGGCCGTCATGGCCTACGACCGCTATGTGGCCATCTGCAACCCACTGCGCTACAGACAGGTCATGAACCCACGGTTCTGCCTGCTCCTGGCAGTGGCCACCTGGTCCAGTGGTTTTCTGCACGCCCTGATGCACACAGTCATGACCTCCCGGCTGCATTTCTGTGGCCCCAATCATGTCCACCACTTCTTCTGTGACATCAAACCCCTGCTGAGCCTGGCCTGCAGCAGCACCCACCTCAACCTGAGTCTCCTCAACATTGTCACTGGAGGCATCGTGATAGGCCCTTTCATACTTACACTCTTCTCCTACCTCTACATCATCTCCTTCCTCCTCCTGAAGGTACAGTCACGGGAGAGCAGGAGGAAGGCCTTTTCCACCTGCACTGCCCACCTCATGGTGGTGACTTTACTCTATGTGCCTGTTATCTTTAACTATGTACTGCCCTCTCAGAGGGACTCCCAAGAGGGGGACATGATAGCCACCCTCATGTACAGCATCGTCACCTCTGTCCTGAACCCCCTGATCTACACCCTGAGGAACCGGGAGGTGAAATCTGCCCTGAGGAAAGCGGTAAGAAGAAAGCTATTCCCTGGAAGGACATGAAAAAACTGAATGTTTTTCTCTGTCTCTGAGGCTGAGAACGAGAGTTGGTAATGGACAATACAATGTACTTTCTCTCATTGAGTCTATTGTGCACCGGGAGTTGGCCATTAGTTTTTAGGGAATTATCATGCATTGGGCACTGGGAAATAGGCTGTAGATAACCTTCCTAAACTGGAAAATAGAGGTTAATAGTAAGGGAGAGTTCATAGACTTTAAAGTCATAAGGGATCATTGTGATGATCTTGTCTGACCTCCAGCACAATGCAGGCACTAGAACCTCACCTACCCACTTCTGTAACAGACCCCAACCTCGGGCAGAGTAACTGAAGTCCTCAAATCACGGTTTAAAGACTTCAAGTTACAGAGAATTCACCCTTGACACTAGTTGTGCCATGGGCAGTAGAAATTTGACCTTAGGGAATAAGAAGCCTGGGTGGAAATAAACAATATGCTGGAAATTGATGGGGAATCTTTTTGTTTGACAAAAAGAAACAAACAAATCAATTGAGAGAATTTTCAGTAGAAAATCTTGTTTACTCATGGAAGAAATGAAAATGGCAAAAACTCAAAAGTGTGCTGCCTAGAGCCAAGGATTTTTCTGCTTCAATGGTGTTGGTTTCCCAGTGATTTTTTTTTTAGAAAAGCAGACAATTAGCACAAAAATTTTAGTTCAGTCAAAAAAAAGTATGTTGAAAAATCCATTTTCCATCAGAAAAGTTTTGATGGAAAAATTCGCTCATCTCTTTTAAGAAGCCTTCTTCATTTGCATCTGTAGGTGGAGTCTGAGATTTTCAAAGGTGTCTGGTGCAGTAAGACACTCAAATCCCATTTGCTGTTAATTCGAGTTGGACACCCTTAAGTACACTTGAAAATTTCAGCCTTTACATACAGTTGAATAATAAGTTCAGCCCCCAACAGACTGCAGAACTCAAGCCCTACAAAACATCAAGATCCCACACAGATCTAACCTATTTCAAGCTCCCATAGGTCCCCACCCACAATAGCACACACAAATAGTTGTTCCTTGCAATGTGCCATGAGGTACAACAGAACAGGGCTATTTTGGATCTAAAAGGAAGAGGGATGGATGGAGCTTCTTCTACAGTTGAGGTTCCTCACAGAGAAGACTTTGGACTAGATACACAAAGGCATATTGGAGAAAGTCCACAAAAGAGAAACAAAAATGTCTAAAAGTCTAGAAAACATGACCTATGTGGAAAAGTTGAAAAAGACTGGGTTTGTTTAGTCTGGAGAAGAGAAGACCGAGGGGGAAACATGATAACAGTTTTCAAGTACATAAAAGGTTGTTATAAAGAGGTAAGTGATTAATTGTTCTCCGGAACCACTGAGGACAGGATAAGAAGTAATGGCCTTAAATTTCAGCAAGGGAGATTTAGGTTAGACATTAGGAAAAAATTAGAGTGGTTAAGCGCTAGAACAAATTACCGAGGGAGATTGTCAAATATCTGTCATTGGAAGTTTTTAAGAAGAGGTTAAACAGACACTTGACAGGGATGGTCTACATAATGCTTAGTGCTGCCACAGTGCTGGGGACTGGACTAGATGACCTATTGAGTTCCCTCCCAGTCCTATGATTCTATGATTCTATGAATAAGCTATAGGCACTCGGTATTGGGAAATGCACGAGTCAGCTTGAGACCAGTGATGACTCAGAGTACTTGGAGAACAAGGGTGGTGCAATGCTGGGAAGGGTACATGTAGACTTTGAACAGAACCCATGCCAGGAGCACAGCACTGGTGGCAGAATGGGCATCTTCCTGGCTACCAGTAACAAGTGGTGGTGGGGATCTGGAGCTGGTCCTGTGGAAAGGGGAGGTACTGAGCCAGAGGAACGTGATGCCATGGTCAAGCAACCCAGTACAGACAATATAGAAGGCTTGCCAGATGAGGGTCTTCACGCTGAAGCAAAGGGGAGAGCAATACCAGCAGGCAGAATAAGTCGCTAGCCACAGGATAAGCGTTTGACATAGTACTAACGTGGTCTGGGGACCTGCAGTGATCAGGAAAGACTGCTATGTCAAAGAATTATCCAGATCCCACAGTCCCTGAGAGGACACTAGAGTCAATGGCTCAGCTGTCTCTTAATGAGTCAGTACCAGGAGCAACAAGCCAAAGGGCATGCCTTGCCTTCGGTACCTGATGGATTCTCTGTGGAAGAATCTGTAACCCAGAGATTTCTTTATGCCAACTGGCACAGGGCAGAGGGGGTGTGTGCATATGTGCTTACAGGGAAGACTGATGCTCACAGGCCTGCTTTTACAAACTGAAGCAAGCAGATGAGTCCAAGGATAAGGACACCAGTCTATTCAAAGAGCTAGGCCATTGCTGCTTATTCAGCTCAAGACGGTGTGGTGACATTAATTCCAAATCAGTACCACGGTCTGGTACTGAAAAAATCTCTATGTTAAATACTATTATTTGTTTGTTTTCATAGTATCCATGTGTTGCTGTAATAAAAAGATTGTGTTTAGATTTATGAGGAGTCTTCAATAACTCTCAAATTGTCCTTTTATAAATATTTAGATTTTTTTTTTTAGTCTGAGTCCCTTTGCTGCACCGTGGTTTCTTTCTTCCAGACTGGAGCAATTCAGGGTACAGGCATCCATGACTGTACCAATTTGCATATTTATCTGATGTGGTATTATCCACAGATGGGAGTGCCATGGTGAAAACAGACTGGACCTTCTAGCCATTCCTGCTCTAAAATGGAATTATCATGGATACTTGAGTGGGTCATACCAGCTCAGCCCTTCATCACACAAACAAAACCAGAAAAAGACCTCATACCACCCAATAGCCTGGTGGTTAGGGCATTCTACTGGGAGCCAAGAGAAATGGTTTTCAGACGGTGATGCCCATCACCCTGGGAGCGGTTGGAATTGTGCCTCCATTCTCACACTGCTCTTCTGGTGACTCAGCCAGACTTTCCAGGCCCTGTTATCACCCAGCATGACAGTGGGTGGTGCCACACACACAACTGAGTTAATTGAGTGCTTTGTGTAACCCACTCATGGACAAAAAGGGGGCTCCCAGCCAGCTTCCCAGCTCCCCAGCCTTGTACCCCTATTGACGCATACCATCTTGCACTGCACTGGGATCTGTACAGAGTCCAGCAGAGGGCAATGGAAATTATTAGAGGGTTGGGGCACATGAGTTATGAGGAGAGGCTGAGGGAACTGGGCTTATTTAATCTGCAGAAGAGAAGAGTGAAGGGGGGATTTGATAGCAGACTTCTACTACCTGAAGTGGGGTTCCAAAGAGGATAGAACTAGGCTGTTCTCAGTGGTGGCAGATTACAGAACAAGGAGCAATGGTCTCAAGTTGCAGTGTGGGAAATCTAGGTTGGCTATTAGGAAAAAAACATTTCATTAGGCGAGTGGTAAGACACTGGAATGGGTTATCTCAGGAGGTTGTGGAATCTCCATCCAGAGAGGTTTTTAAGGCCTTGCTTGACAAAACCCTAACTGGGAATATTTAGTTGGGGCTTGGTCCTGCTTTGTGCAGGGGGTTGAACTAGACGACCTCCTGAGGTCTCTTCCAACCCTAATCTCCTATGATAAACATACTAAAACTTTTACAAGCTATACAGCACTATTTTACAAACTATACAGCACTATCTCACCCTGTCTGATGATACAAGCAGTCTTGCAGATTCTTGAGGCACAAGCTGCATCTGCCTTGCAGTTTGGGTTCTCCTCTCTCGTTCCAAGACCTTAGTCTTCCAGAACTTCTTTCAGGTGTTGAGTTGTGGGGGAGTGAGAACAAATAATTATGTCTCTCCCCACCTTTTAGAGTTTCCCCATATGGCGGGAACCCTTTCTTTCAAGCTAAGTTGTCAGCCCAGTTTGTGGAAAATTACAGGTACCAAAATGGAGTTCAGTATCATGTTGTCTGGTCACATGGTCTTTCAGAGTCATAGCAGCCATCATTCATAGGCTGGCTGAAGCATTCCTAGGTGAGGACAAACCTGTTCCGTGGTCCATTGTCTTTGCTGATGGGCCATTAGCACTGTCTAGTTTCTTCATTGTTGTGCCTGAAAGGCTTGTTGTGGATGTCACCCAGAGTAGGTACATTTGAAATACAGATACATAGTGAATATTTATAACTTCAGATACAAAATGATACCTGCACACAAATAGGATAATCATATTCAGCAAATCATACCTTTTTATAGACACTTCACATGACACATTTGGTACAGGATGCTTCATAATTATGTCATAATCTATCATAATGACACCACTATAATGAATATGGGGTGTAGTGTCACACAGACCTACCTCCAAATTAGGCAGGGGGAGCAGATCCAGGGCTTTGGGTCTCTCACATCCCCAAGGAGTGCTCTAACCACTGAGATATTGGGTATAATAGGACATCTCACCAAAAAAAATATATTATCCCCTTCTGAACTTTGTGTGTGGCACTTCCCAGAGGTACTCAAGGTTGTGAGATGCCTTGCCACTGCCTGCCCTTAGCGTGAAGCAATCTTTGTCTATGCTGCCGTGGTTCTGCTCCTGGAAACCAACAGCCTCTGTCCTCCAGGTCTCTGTAGATCTCACCTTCTCTGTGTAGGCTACGTCTCAACCTCTGAATCCTTGAAATGCTCCCTGCAGTATCCAGCCCCTGCCACTGGATGCTCACAGTAATTACCAAGTCTGCTGCCACCAAAGAGACATACACCAGCTTGTTTGATCTAGCTATGCAGTCACACTTTGCTTAATGTTACAGCACTGAGATCTACTTCTAATAAAACAATGAGTTTATTAACAAAGATTGGAGTGATACTGAGTAAGGGCCAGAACTAGAGACAGTGAACTCTGCTTAGATTCAAATGATTTCAAAGCATCTGCCTGGGGGACTCAGCCAGGGCTGTAACCTTGTGGTTTGTTTTTTACCATTCAACCAGCTCATCTATGCCGACTTCAGTTTCTTGAAGGAATGTTTGGCTTGTTTGTTCATTCAGTAACTCTTCATTGGTGCATGGATCCTGTCCCAGAGGAGCCATCCACTGAATGGAAATCTTGCTTCCCTGATGATGCCATGGGTAGTCCATGGAATGTGGACATAATAAAAAGCTTTCTTGCCTGCTCAGTCATCAAAGGTTTTCAGAACAACCAGGGCTTGCTCCTCTCATATGGTCTGAGCTGACTGAAATTCCTGCAATTTCCCCACCACACACTTTGTCACCTGTCACTGTTGAAACAACTCATCTTGAAAGAGGACCAGTCTCACTCAGGTAGGTGCTGGAAGGAAATAGCAGGAAAACACCTCCTAATTTTCTAAAACCACAAATACAAGTATGTTCCTGATGTTTGGAATTACAGTGTACACTAGTATGCTGGGCTGTACTTGTCCTGTGAGTACCCTGTGAGTGCAAATGCAAATCAAGTACCTTTTAGTTCACACTTGCACATGTACATGGGGCATTTACAACCCATCATGCTAGAGAGTGCTGTGACTTACACTCCTGTAGTCTGAACTGCGGAAATGCCCTCAGACACTGGTTTTCAACTTTTTTTCATTTTCAGACCCCTAAAATAATTTGAATGGAGGTGCGTACCCCTTTGGAATTATTAGACATAGTCTGTGGACCCCCACGGTTCCATGTACCATGTGTTGAAAACCACTGCCCTAAGACAAGGCTATGGGAGATACCTTAACACAGTTAGGTCTCTTATTTGCTGGACTGTCTCCATAAAAATGAGACTTGTGCAGTGCACAGGAAATTAAGATTAGGTTTAGGGATTAGAAAATTAGACACCCAAGTACATCCCATTGAATGTCAGTGAGAGTTGGGTACCTGCTTCCCATTGCTGTAGTGAAAATACAAATCTACAAAGAAATATGGGAGATGACCGTGACAACAATGATGATGATTCTGCACTGATATGGCAGTTTCACCTGCAGTCTGCAAGAGAGCGGGCTGAACTATTTGGCTGAGAAACATTTTCATACAAAAAAGATCTACATTAGAACTTCAGAGTTGCAAACACCTTGGGAATGGAGGTTGTTCAAAATACTGAAACGTACATAACTCTGAACAAAATGTTATGGTTGTTCTTTCAAAAATTTAAGGTGGAACATTGATTTAATTCAGTTTTGAAACTTTACTATGCAGAAGAAAAATGCTGTTTCCCCTTTATTTTAGTAGTTTAAGTATAATACAATACTGCACTGTACTTTGCTTCTTTTTTTCCCTTACTGCTGCATGATTGCATACTCCTGGTTCCAAATGAGGCATGTGGTTGACCAATCAGCTCGTAACTCTTGTGTTTGTAACTCTGAGGTTCTACTGTATCTTCAAAAAGTGGAAATTTCTGTGCAAAAAAAAACCTACGTTGTTTTATTTTCTTAAAAATCTCAATTTTTTTTGAAAAAATGTATATTTTCATTTTCACCCAGTTTTATTTATTACTTCTCTTTTTCTGTGGCAAAGTTATAGAAGGGAAGAAGAGAAAACAGGTAGAGGGGAGGAGAAATAAAAAAAAAATCACAGAAAACCAAAACGAATGATAAACAGCTCCTTTTCAAAACTTGCCCAATAGGAATTATTTTGAAATTTTATGTTTTCTTTGGGCAAACTCTGCCATTTACCCAGTGGCTCTAGTCTCCAGTCTGGATTACCACTGCCTTGTGCTAGTTTCTGTTCAAACACATACAGAAACATATCTCTGGATATGTCTGCAATGCAACTGGAGATGTGATTGCACCTTAGTTGGATACATACACTATCTTTAATCTAACTATCTCAGCTAAAAAGAGCTGTAAAGTTGCAGCACAGGCATCCTCCTGGTCTATAACTCACTCAAAGCCTTGGGTGCCCACATTCCTAATCCATGCTGGGTTCCATGAAAATGTGTCTTCACTGCTGTGTTTAAAGCTAGAACAGGTATGCCTGGCTGAGCTGCAGTCACACTTCTGATTGCAGTGGAGACATACCCTAAGTAACAGAGTCTACAGAGAACACGGCAGTACCATCTCACAGCCAGATAAAGCTGAAAGTTCCATCAATCACTGGCTTGGTGCATCCCTGAAGTCTCTTTTGTTGATTTCATGCAGAATGGCCTACCTGGTAGGAAGATCAGCCCAATACTCTTCCTTGCAGGGAGTTGCGGGGGGGGAAGCTCAGGTTAGTTGTTCAGTCAGTGATTGGGAAACTCTTGCTGGAAACTAGCATGTTGGGGAGAAATATCTTAGGTATTAGTGACTTCCTCTTGATGCTGTATTTTCTGTGCTCTTGCAGCTTGGATTTGAATCCATTAATGTTAGCGGCAGATCTCCTGTTCATTTCAGTGATGCAGGATCTGACCATTGTAGAGGGCAACAGTCATGGGTAGCATTGTCATCCCATCCTCCTGCATTCCTGAGCTGCTGCTGGCTGGAGAGACACTGCCTAAGCAAAGGAAATAACCCAAGAACTTAAATATGTATGAAAATATTTCTCAGCCAAATATTTCAACCCGCTCTCTTGCAGACTCCAGGTGAAACTGCCATATCAGTGCAGAATCATCATCATTGTTGTCACGGTCATCTCTCACATTTCTTCGTAGTTTTGTGTCATCTGCAAAATGTTGTCCCTGTCAATGTTCATCCTCTTGTCTGGACTGTTAATCAACATAAAATAATGACACCGGCTCCTCTAGGGAACCTTGTGGTGCTTAAATTATTTCACTATGTGCAAAGCTTTTTCCTAATGCTTAGGAAGGACAGTCATTGCTAAAAGGAGCTCATAGTCTCAGGTCAAATTAATACAAAGGGAAAGGGGAATAACAACAGGCAATTTAATTGAGCCTAAATCCAGAAGGGACCAATAGATTACCTAATCTGACCACCTTCATAGTACAAGCCATTTCATTTCACCCTGCCGCCTCGGTACATAGTCCAATCATTTGTGTTTGGCTGAGGCATAGCTTGCAGAAAGGCAACCAGTCTTCATTTAAAGACATCAAGAGATGGAGAATCCATCTCTTGTTAGTGATTTCCTTGTTAGTGTTTTCTAATGGTTAACCACCATCGCTGTTAAAAAAAATTGAGTCTAACCATCTAGTTTGAATTTGTTTGGCTTTAACTTCCAAATACTAGTTCTTGTTCTACCTTTCTCCGCTAAATTAAGGAGCCCTTTAGTATCCAGTATTTTCTCCCTATGAAAGTACTTAGTCACCTCTCAGTCTCCCTTTTGATAAACTAAATGGATTGAGCTCTTCAGATCACTCAGAATTTGTCTATGCTTCCAGCTAAATTAGCATAGCTGTGATCAATGCAGCAGTATTGATTTAGCAGATCTGGTGAAGACAAGCTAAGTCTATGGCAGAGTGCTTTTCCATCAACGTCTGTACTCCACCTCCCCAAGAGGCATAAGGTAAGTCAGTGGGAGAGTGCCTCCCATTGACATAGAGTGGTGTAGACACCACTGTAAGTTGACATAAGTTATGTTGACTTCAGTTATGTAACTTATATATAAGAATGGCCATACTGGGTCAGGCCAAAGGTCCATTTAGCCCAGGATCCTGTCTTCTGACAGTGGCCAATACCAGGTGCCCCAGAGGGAATGAACAGAACAGATAATCATCAATCATCCATCATCAATCATCCATTCCCAGCTTCTGGCAAACAGAGGCTAGGGACACCATCCCTGTCCATCCTGGCTAATAGTCACTGAAGGACCCATCCTCCACGAATTTATCTAATGCTTTTTGGAACCCTGTTATAGTCTTGGCCTGCATAACTTAGGTCAACATACAGGTTTAGTGTAGACAAGCCCTGACTGTAAGGCATTTTATCAAATCATTTTTGTGGTTCTTTTCTGCACCCTCTCCAACAGTTTAGTGTATGCACAAGTCAGCTTTGATCATGGTGGACAACACAGCAGAGTATTGATGGAGTGGAAGGAACTGAAGGCAACAGAAAGTATGATGTGGGAGGACATACAGGGAAAGGCAGAGTTACTTAGAGCTTTTCAACTGGTGCCTAGAAGCTGAGCTTTGATACAAAGTCCAATGGGAAGCCATTGAATGGATTTAAAGAGTGAAGAGCTGCTAAGCATTGTTACCTAATGAAAATTGAACCTTTAATGCTGCCCTTTGTTATCTCTCATACTTTGCTGCTCACCCCACGACCTCAGAGATCATTTCACAGCCTATTGTGAGGCACACAAAGGAATTTTAAAGGTCTAAATAAATGTCAACCCATTCTTCTTTATCTACTGTTTCTGTCATACATTCACGTAATTCTAAAAGATAAGTGAGACCCAATTTTCCTTTGCAAAATCTGTGCTGCTTAGACACTATCAAATCATGATCCTCTGAAACTTCTATTAATCTATCTCTAATTATTCTTTCAACCCCTTTACCAGGCTCATATGTTAGTCTTACTTGTCTTCTCTGGATCACTGCTAAGGCCTTTTAAAAGTGTAGGGAAAACATTTCCTAGCCTTCAGTATGATAACTGATTCTGTGATTCTATCAAACATTTAAAATTTTTATTCACAAAGAGAAAACTTTCAGCTTTATTCCTCATGTGGTGAGATACGAGACACCCTCCAGCTGTTCTGTCTCCTTTTCCTGTATATTCCAGTGATGGAGAACCAGACGGAGATGAGCGAGTTCATCCTCCTGGGCCTGACCAATGTCCAGGAGCTGCAGCGCTTCCTCTTCATTCTTTTCCTCATGCTTTACTTGGCCAGCATGCTGGGGAATGGGGCCATCATGGCCATGGTAATGGCTGAACCCCGGCTTCACACCCCCATGTACTTCTTCTTGGGCAACCTCTCCTGTCTGGACATCTTCTACTCAACAGTCACCGTGCCCAAGATGCTGGCTGGTTTCATCTCAGGGTACCAGACCATTTCCTTCACTGATTGCCTGGCCCAGCTCCATTTCTTCCACTTCTTGGGTAGCAGTGAGGTCATTCTTCTGGCTGTCATGGCTTATGACCGGTATGTGGCCATCTGCAACCCACTTCGCTACATGCTGGTCATGAACCCACAGGTATGCCTGTTCCTGGCAGCAGCGACCTGGACCACCGGCTTCCTACACGCCCTGATGCACACGGTCATGACCTCCAAACTGCACTTCTGCAGTCGCAAGCGTGTCCACCACTTTTTCTGTGACATCAAGCCCCTGCTGAGCCTGGCCTGCAGCAGCACCCGCCTTAACCTGAGCCTCCTCAACATCGTTACTGGGACCATCGCTCTGACTCCCTTCATCATCACACTCCTCTCCTACCTCTACATCATCTCCTTCCTCTTCCTGACGGTCCAGTCATGGGAGGGCAGGAGAAAGGCCTTCTCCACTTGCACCTCCCACCTCACTGTGGTGGCACTGCTCTATGTGCCGGTTCTCTTCAATTATATGCCACACTCTGTGGGAGGCTCCTCAGAAAGGGAGATGATCATCACCCTCATATACACCATCGTCACCCCAGTTTTGAACCCCCTCATCTACACCCTGAGGAACCAGGAGGTGAAATCTGCCCTGAGGAAAGCACTGGGAAGAAAGCTTCTCCCTGGGAAAAAATGAATAAAGTAGAGACAATACTCAAAATGTATCTCTGATATTATCAAGGGAAGTGGAGAAATGGACAGTATATTGTAAGGGAAAATCCTGCAAGATGCACTTGAAAATACACTATATTGAACCATATTAATTATTGGATATTTTACTATTTGCACTACAGTATTACCTGGAAATTACACTCCAGGGAACCATTCTAATTGACCATTGTCATTATTAATTGTATTACAGCTGAGCCTAGAATTCTACAATATCATTGATGTCGGTGTTTTTATTATGGTTGTGCTTAGTACATCTACTGTTGTGAATAGCAGTGGGCAGATATTTCTTTTTCCCCAGTATGGAAAAATTTAGTGAAAATGGTGTGGGGGAGCCATTTTTGGCTAAGTTTTCAGTGGAAAAATTTGACTGCTTATTGAGAACCTGAAAACCAAAAATGTTTTTGTTTCTCACAACCAAATATTGAACAGAATACAGCTGAAAACTGTGGGGGAAAAAATTGGGGGGATTTAAAATGATTGTTATTGTTTTGTTTTGGGGTTGTAATTTTTTGATGAAAAATTGAACAGTTCAAAGGAAAGCAGACATGTTTCATGAACATTTTTGTTGAGTCTAAATACAGCTATTCCTAAAAAGAATTAAAAAACAAAAGATGGATAAGTTTAGACCAGCTCTACTTGGGAACCATTATTATGAATTATTATGTTTATTAACGAGGATGCTAATGATGACATAGAGAAGGTCACGACAGATTTTCATTTTGACTGGACTTATAAACTTTTAGATTTAAGAAATATAAAAATCACACACACTCGCCATCAAAACATAACATGGGCATTAAAAATGAAATAGTATTTTCATTTTTCCTCTTGTATTGGTGAAGATCAGGCTGAAGATGTCAAAACTGACCACTTTTTAAAACAAATGTTGAATGGAATGTTTGACCTTTATACAGATCCCTGTTGACAAAATCACATATGCTCTTTGGATCTGAATGATTAAAGGATTGGAAAACATGCCTTATAGTGATATAGATCAGGAGCAAAATCTGTTTATTTTAATCAAGAGAAGGTTAATGGGTAATTTGATCGTAGTCTATAATTACTTACATGTGATCTATCAGCAGATATATAGTATGGAACATGCAGACATCTCATTCCCAAGGTCTCACTCCTGAAGGGCTATAGAACAGAGAGGATTAAAAATAGAGATCATAGGCAACTGAGTTTCATTGGGAGAGGGATAGCTCAGTGGTTTGAGTATTGGCCTGTTAAACCCACGGTTATGAATTCAATCCTTAAGGGGGCCATTTAGGGAGCTGGGGGAAAAAAATCTCTGCTAGTGACCTTACTTGGTCCTGCTGTGAAGGTAAGGGACTGGACTCAATGACCTTTCAAGGTCCCTTCCAGCTCTATGAGATAGGTATATCTCTACATTATATTTGGGCACCCAACTTCCTTGGGCTCCACTGAAAATCTTTTACTTTTCAAATTGGATGCAGATGTCTTCCAAGATCAATGAACAAATGTGGGAGAACTTTTGCATTTTAATATAGCTAAATGTGAACATAAATCTCAGAACAAAGAATGTAGGCCATGCTTATAGGATGGGGGGCACAATACCCTGAGAAGCAGTGACTCTGAAAAAGATTTGGTGGGGTGTGGATAATCAGGTGAACAAGAGGTCCCATCACGATATGGTGGGCAAAAGGGTTAAGGCGATTCAGGGATACATAAACAAGGGAATCTCGAGCAGAAGTAGAGAGGTTACTTGACCTCTGCATGTGGCACTGGTACAACTGCTGCTGGTATCCTGTGAGCAATTCTGACATCCAAAATTCAAGAAGGATGTTGATAAATTAGAGAAGGGGTCAGAGAAGAGCCATGAGAATGATAAAAGGATTAGAAAACCTCCCTTGTAGTGATAGACTCAAAGAGCTCAATTTAGTTAGCTTAACAAATAGAAGGTTAAGGGGTGACTTGATTACAGCCTACATGTACCTATATGGGGAACAGATATTTAATGCTGGGCTTTTTAATCTAGACAATTTCAGACTGGAAAAAAATGTGTTCTTTCTTAACCGCGACAGTAATTAACCATTGGAACAATTTACCAAGGACAGTGATGGATTCTCCATCACTGGCAATTTTTAAATCAAGAATGGATGTTTTTCTAAAAGATCTGGAATTATTGTGGGGAAAGTCTATGGTCTGTGTTCTACAGGAGGTCAGACTAGATGATCAAAATGGTCCCTCCTGGCCTTGCAATATGTGCATCTATATACTCCACTCGTTTTAAGTTTACCACTGCCCGTGTGGTGAAATTACTGTTTGATGTTATTTCATCAGGGCCAAGGCCCAACCTTGTCCATATTCAGAGTTGAATTGGTTTCTGTTTAAATTGGTTTAAAACCTACTTAGCAGACCCAGTGTAAAACCACGTATGGATGTTCTTATTTGGATTTGAGAGAGGCTAATCTCAATTAGACTTGTGCTCCTAACTCCTTTAGGTGCCGTGGAAAATCTCACCCGACATTGGTTTACAAACATCCCTTCAGTTAAAAATGATGCAGGTTTTTGTGCAGTCAGTGCCTCACTGAAGCCGGTTTTGACTGGAGCTGATCAGAAATTTTCCAGTGCAATGTTTTTCCATTGACACTGACACAGTGACACTGACACTTTCTGTGAGAAAGTGTCAATTCCCATAGAATTTTGTTTTGAAAAAACTGGGGAAAAAAACCCCTAAAACATTAATCGATTCATAGATTCTGCGGCCACCTTAACTGAACTGGCTTGTTAGCATTGACCCCTCACTTGGTAAGGCAACTCCCATCTTTCCATGTGCTATAATATATATTCGGCTTACTGTATTTTTCACTCCATGCGTCTGATGAAATGGGCTATAGCCCATGAAAGCTATGCCCAAATACATTTGTTAGTCCCTAAGGTGCCACAAGGACTCCTACTACAGCATCTACTCAGGACACTCCCTACACTAACACCAGAAGAAAGCAACATACCCTTAGAGCCCCGACCAGGGTTATTCTATCAACTACCCAAGATCCACAAACCCAGAAATCCTGGACGCCCCTTCATCTCGGGCATTGGCACTCTCACTGAAGGACTGTCTGGATATATGGACTCTCTACTCAGACCCTATGCCACCAGCACTCCCAGCTATCTCCGTGACACCACTGATTTCCTGAGGAAACTACAATGCATTTGTCACCTCCCAGAAAACACCATCCTAGCCACCATGGATGTAGAGGCTCTCTACACAAACATCTCACACACAGATGGAATACAAGCTGTCAGGAACACTATCCCTGATGATGCCACAGCACAACTGGCTGCTGAGCTCTGTGCCTTTATACTTACACACAACTATTTCAAATTTGATGACAATCTATATCTCCAGATCAGTGGCACTGCTATGGGCACCTGCATGGCCCCACAATATGCCAATATCTTTATGGCCGACCTGGAACAATGCTTCCTCAGATCTTGTCCACTCATGCCCCTTCTCTGCCTATGCTACATTGATGACATCTTCATCATCTGGACCCATGGGAAGGAGACTCTGGAAAAATTCCACCACGATTTCAACAGCTTCCACCCCACCATCAACCTCAGCCTGGACCAATCTACAAGGGAGGTCCACTTTCTTGACACCACGGTGCAAATAAGTGATGGTCACATTAACACCACACTATATCGAAAACCTACCAACCGCTATGCCTACCTTCATGCCTCCAGCTTCCATCCCGGACACATCACACGATCCATTGTCTACAGCTAAGCACTGAGGTACAACTGCATCTGCTCTAACCCCTCAGACAGAGACCAACACCTACAAAATCTCCACCAAGCATTCTCAAAACTACAATACCCGCACAAGGAAATAAGGAAACAGATCAACAGAGCCAGACGTGTACCCAGAAGCCTCCTACTGCAAGACAAACCCAAGAAAGAAACCAACAGGACTCCACTGGCCATCACATACAGCCCCCAGTTAAAACCCCTCCAACGCATCATCAAGGATCTACAACCCATCCTGGACAATGATCCCACACTTTCACAGGCCTTGGGTGGCAGGCCAGGCCTTGCCCACAGACAACTTGCCAACCTGAAACATATTCTCACCAATAACTGCACACCGCACCATAATAACTCTAGCTCAGGAACCAATCCATGCAACAAACCTCGATACCAACTCTGCCCACATATCTACACCAGCGACACCATCACAGGACCTAACCAGATCAGCCACACCATCACTGGTTCATTCACCTGCACATCCACCAATGTAATATACGCCATCATATGCCAGCAATGCCCCTCTGCTATGTACATCGGCCAAACTGGACAGTCTCTACGGAAAAGGATAAATGGACACAAATCAGACATTAGGAATGGCAATATACAAAAACCTGTAGGAGAGCACTTCAACCTCCCTGGCCACACTATAGCAGACCTTAAGGTGGCCATCTTGCAGCAAAAAAACTTCAGGACCAGACTTCAAAGAGAAACTGCTGAGCTTCAGTTCATCTGCAAATTTGACACCATCAGCTCAGGATTGAACAAAGACTGTGAATGGCTTGCCAACTACAGAACCAGTTTCTCCTCTCTTGGTTTTCACACCTCAACTGCTAGAACAGGGCCTCATCCTCCCTGATTGAACTGACCTCATTATCTCTAGCTTGCTTGCTAGCATATATATATCTGCCCTTGGAAATTTCCACTACATGCATCTGAGGAAGTGGGTATTCACCCACGAAAGCTCATGCTCCAAAACGTTTGTTAGTCTATAACGTGCCACAGGATTCTTTGCTGCTTTTACAGATCCAGACTAACACGGCTACCCCTCTGATAAAGGACTCCTCATTGTTTATATTTGTGAGATGTCACCTATGAACAGACACATCTGAGATGCAAATACATAGTCAATATTCATTACTTTAGCTATAAAGATGACACATAGATTTAACCAGGATAATCATATTTGATGGATTGTAACTTTTCCATTCAGACCTTACATTAATTTGTGTGTATGTGGTGAAATTCACTTTTACTAATAAAATTCAGATCATTCTGAACCTAAATATAAACTATTATAGCTGTCAGACAGATGCCTAAGATTGGTAGAATGGAAAGAGTTAAGAGGAAAATTGTCTTTTCTTCAACTGAGTAACTTTGTCTAATACATGCATTTGATATCACTTTGGGTGAAATTCCCCAAGCTGTTAAAACACCCAAATCCTAATGCATCACTATGGAGTAAAGTGCCTAACTCCCTTAGGTCCTTTTGAAAATTCCATCCCTTGTACAGAGACAGCACAATCCCAATTATTATTATCGCTATATGACAATAGGCATATGAACATAGGCCAATTTCTGATCATCATCAATACTCACAAACTTGGCAACAATAAGACTATAAAACTAAACGATTATTGTAATATGTGGCCAATTTATTAATAATAAAGACAATAGGCTTATGCTTGTATTGTGATTATTCCCTTGCTTTCACCTAGTGTATTAAGGAGGCACGCTAACAGAGATTAATCTCTCTGCTGTCTCTTGTTATTTGGAAACCAAGCTGTGAAAGAATAAAATCAAAAGCCAGTTTTTTTTTCTGGGTGTTTCATTATGTGAAGGATATTCTTGGCCCTAAGCCCAGTCAGTGCACTGGGTCTACAGGGACTTGTTAGAGCCTGGTTAATAATTGCGTTCTTGCTAATTACAGTAGGAAGCCATGGCAAGGAAGGGTGTTGCTGTGCATGTCCTGTGAGGTCTAATTAGACTAGATGAATGGGGTTCTTACCAGCTGGGCATCCCAGAGACAAAGCTGGGAGCATCTTTGATGTCTCTGTAACTGCAATGACTGATACTCCCTTCGCTTGTCATTTCACATCTAATAAACCTCTCACTGTGGGTCCTGCATCCCTGGCCAGAACCCGTAATTGAATTAAGTGTGAAACCACCATCCCCTTGTGCACTGCCTGCGATCTGAATCGGGCTGGGTCTTTCACCGTGTTTTCAATGTACACAAGTACCAGGAAAGCCCCTTGAGAAGCTCTGCAACTGATCTAGCAGCTGAGAATTGCTGGGCAGGAATGGTCACTGGGAAAATCACTGAGATCGTGGCAGATTGAGCCAAACAGCTATATTTTATTATAATTTATTGTTTGTATCATGGCAGCTGCAGCTGCAGCTCACCTCAGGACTTTGTAATGGCTTGGGAAACTTGAGGCTAACAAGTGCAATTTACAGAAGCACCTATTTGATTTAGGAGCATAAGGCCCAGATTTAAAGGCATGCAAGTTGGAGTTAGGGGCTTGGGCACTTTTGAATATCTCTCTGGACACCTAGCTGCTTTTTCAGGCACCTAAATACCTCTATGGGCCTCATAGTTTAATAAACTATAATGCCAGAAGGGACCATTATGATCATCTGGTCTGACCTCCTTCACATTGCAGGCCACAGAACCTCACCCATGCACTCCTCTCAAAGACCCCTAACTTCCAGCTGAGTTACTGAAGACCTCGAATAATGATTTAAAGACTTCAAGTTCCAGAGAATTCACCATTTAGACTAGTTTAAACCAGCAAGTGACCCGTGCGCCATGATGCAGAAGAAGGTGGAAACCTCCAGGGTCTCTGCCAGTTTGACCTGGTGAAAATTCCTTCCTGACTCCAAATAAGGTGGTCAGTTAGTTTTTTTGCCCCAACTGCTCCGCTTGAAAGGCTGTTCCAGAACTTCACTCCTCTGATGGTTAGAAACCTTCGTCTAATTTCTAGTCTAAACTTGTTGATAACCAGTTTATATCCATTTGTTCTTGTGTCCACATTGGCACTTAACTTAAATAACTCATTTCCTTCTGATGTATTTATAGAGAGCAATCATATCTCCCCTCAGTCCTCTTTCTGTTTGGCTAAACAAGCCAAGCTCTTTGAGTCTCCTCTCACAAGGTAGGTTTTCCATTCCTCACATCATCCTAGTAGCCCTTCTCTGCACCTGTTCCAGTTTGAATTCATCTTTCCCAACATGGGAGACCAGAATCGCTCAGTATTCCAGATGAGGTTTGATCAGTGCCTTGTATAATATACTAACACTTTCCTGTCTTTACTGGAAATCTCTCTCCTGATGCATCCTAGGACTGCATTAGCCTTTTTTCACAGCTGCATCACATTGGTGAATTTTTTGACCAAAACGTGGGTTTCTGTCATTAGCTGCTGCTCGTATGCAAAGATGGGCATAGTTACTTTCAGCTCATTATTATGCTATTCAGTTTCCAAAAGGGACTCAGCACAACAATGCTGATGGACTGTTACATCTGCCATGTCCAAGTTCTCATCAACCCGAAGAAAGTTCAGACAAAGTGTTCTATCTGAATTTGATGGATATTTTACCCATCACTAGCACAGACATTGACAAAAAAAATCTCAGTATGATGTACTTTCTATTGTGAAGAGAGTGGCATTACAGGGTACAGTGTGGGATCCAACGAATCCCCAGTTTGCACAATTTGTGTCACATCAGTCTGAATTATCTGTGAATCGTGGTTGCATTTTATGGGGATGTGAATGATCAATCTATAATCCCTCTGTAATGGGGCAACTGCCCCACTCCCTGAAAATTTAGACTGCAGCAGGCCAGTGCGCCTGCATAGATGGGCAGCCAATTGAAGAAGGACTTATTGGGAGCCAGTCAGGGCCCAGATTGGAGGGAGCCAATCAGGGCCAGGCTCAGTTCTATAAAAAGGCTGCTCAGGGAGAGGAGAGGCAGTCTGTCCCAGGCCTTTGAGAGGGGAAGGTCTGTCTCCAGAGCTGGGAGACTAGCACCTGGGACAGCACAGTGCTGGGCAGGCCCGGAGGAGCAGAAGGGAACTCCATCCTGGTGTCTGCCAGGCTTCAGGCCCTGAGGGGAAGGGCTAGCCGGTGCGAGGCGCTGAAGGGGAAGCGGCCCAGGGGCATCGACAGATGGAGGGAGAGAAGGAGGGTAGCGTGGCTGCCACTAGAGTGTCCCTAGGTTGGGACTCAGAGTAGTGGGCGGGCCTCGGTCCCCCACCCCTTCTCCCTTGCCTTACATTTAGCTGACGGGAGTGGCCATCTAGGGCTGCACCAACCCCCTGCCAAGAGGGCTGTGACTTTGGGGGTGCAGTTGCCCACATTGGCTGGGGCACAGAGAGACATCTGATTGACACCTCCTCGGAAGGGGGTGTGGATGGACTAAGGGGCACTGCCAGAGGGCAGTGGTCTGGAAGAGGACGCCGTGAGCTGGAGAGTGATGTGGGCTCAGATGCCAACCAAGGGTAAGACAATGGGTGGGACACCACCAAGAGAGGGCGCTCCACTGGACTGAGCTAATTCCCAAGGACAACCAGCAGGAGGCACTGCGGTGGTGAGACCCAACACCATTACACCCTCCAATTTCAGGTTTTGGAAGCTCTGCAAGAAGGACATTTTGGCATTGTATGAATGAAGGCCACCCAGAGTCATGTCTCGTGACGAGGGATCAATAAAGATATTGAGAGGAAGGTGAAGTGCTGTATTACATGTCAGCACATTCAGCTTGATGCTAGCCTCAGCAAGGGCCCCGCATCCAAGAAGTAGTGTTGGATTTCCTCAGGCCCACAGAATGAGAGCTGGGAGATGAAGATAATGGGCAGCAAGGGGGCTAGGAAGCCACCCTGCAAGACCATCCCTATCAGTCGGGTGCAGATCCACATGGTCATGATGGCCGGGTACCGCAGAGGGTGACAGATGGCCAAGTTGCGGTCATAGGTCATGATGGCCAGGAGGAAACACTGGGTGGAGCCCAGGGTGAAGAAAAGATAGAGCTGGGCTATGCAGTCAGCCACAGAGATAGTGCTCCTAACTTCCACTAAGCTCTCCAGCATCTTGGGCGCAATGGAGGTGGTAAATAAGATATCCAGAAAGGAGAAGCTGCACAGGAAATAATACATGGGGCGGTGCAGGTGTTGTTTGGCCTTCACCACTGAAATAATGACCAGATTGGCAGTCAGTGTCAGGACATAGGTAGCCAGGATCAAGATGAAGGACAAGGCCTGGAGATGTGGCATGCTGGAGAAGCCCAGGATGATGAAGGCCTTTACCACGCTACGGTCGTTGGCTTCCATGTCTTCATCCTTTCACAGCTGTGGAGATAAGGGTGGAAAGGATGGGGAAGAGGGAGAAGGTGAGGGAGCTACAGAGGGGGAACAAAGGAAATGAAGATGAAAAAAGAAAAGGAAGCACTAATAGAAAAAAAGAAAGGCAGAAGAGGGAGGAGGAGGAGGTGAAGGAATGGGAGGAAGGAGGAGAAAGAGAAGGGGAATAAGCAGCATAAGAAGAAGCCAAAGGCAGAAAAGATCATAAAACAGAGGAAAAAGAGGTTTAAGAGCAATGAATTGTGATATAAGATCAGGAAATACCTCCACTGGAACATGCAACTTTCTCTTACCAAATATGAAGCATATTTAATGCTGAGATTTTCAAAGAAGCCTAAGGGAGTTAGGGACTGATTTCAATGAGTGTTTGGGGATGGAGGGTAGGCTAATGTGGTAGGTTTATGGATATTTGTGGGGAGCTCCTCCCAGCATGAGGGGCAGCAAGGGGGGAAGAATGAAAATGTAACAAGTGGGTTATGGAGGCAGGCATGGTGGGCCAATCAGAGGAGGGAGTCAACCTCCTGACCGTGAATGAGAGATGGTCAGTTTGGTGAAGAAAGGCCACAGAGGGCCTTGAAAACGAAGACTTATGTTTGATGTGTGAGAGCTACTCTGGATTGATATTGGCATGAGCGAGCAAGATCCCAAAATGCTGATTGTGTTGTTAGCCCTTTGCCACCAAAGGAGTGGCCAGAAGTGCAGCAGTTCAGTTCATGTAATCAGGCTGGGAAGGATTGGATTTTTATTGTTTTGTTAAATGTCTGTTTTACTGTATACACACACAAACTGACCTACAGATATCTAAATTGACAATAATCGCAATTTAGAGATCAGCAAAGTCAGGAAAATGCTGCTTGAAAACTTATTTGTGTTTGATTGAAAGATATTTACTTTCTATATTTTGACGTGATGTTGACAAGGAGTGTTTTAACAGTTATACAATTTTTGAATCTCTGCATCTACTGTCAATACAAAATTATTGTGGGTCCCACCATAATTTCATAGAATCATAGAAATGTCAAACCGGAAGAGATCCTGAGAGGTCATCTGCTCACATCCACTGAGGCAGGAGCAAACAAACATAGACTATCCCTGACAGGTGTTTGTCCAAGGTGATCTTAAAAGACTCCAGTGATGGAAATTCCACAACCTCCCTTGGAATCCTGTTCCAGAGCTTCACTACCCTTATAGTCAGAATGTTTTCTTCCTATCTAACCTAAGTGTCCCCTCTTGCAGTGAAAAGCCCCCTGCGACTGAATATTTAAACCAATGCAAAAATTAAAAAATGCTCAAACATTATATATGTGCACAGCTGTGGACATCTGAATTGATGAATATAAAAAATAAACATGTAGGCTTATATGCTTTCAAGCCTACATATAAGCCACTTGTCAATGATGAGCACTCGTGGCTGTGTGTCCTTAGCGAGGTCACTTTCCTGGTCTGTGCCTCAGTTTACCCAGCTGTGCAATGGAGATAAAGTCATTTACCATCACAGGGGAGGGGGCTGAATAAATTGCAGACTCTTGGCTTTACAAGGCACAGCTGTGATGGGCCAGTATTACTTAAATATACCTGTGCTAGAAAGCAGTGCACCAGCTTAGTGTATGGGAAGGCAGATTTCCTTTTCAGACAGTGCTCAGATGTGCCCCCTAGACCTCTGCTTTGGAGGGTCTCCATGCACTTCCCTCCTGAGCAGGCTGCTGAGTTTCACCTGGAAAAGAATAGACATGAGGGTGAGATCACGGCCCTCCCCAAGTTCCACAATATGGGTTATGTAGTGCCCCTGGTGGTGTGGAGGTCTCCTGTGTACTCCCTACTATATATTACTTGTGGGCCAGCCCTAATTAAAAAAACAAAACAGTGGCTATGCAGGCTTCACTCTGATTAATTCAAAGAGCTGAACAGGAGGTGAAGTTTTTTTCCCTCTGAAAAATTTTGATGACAAGTTTTTATTTACCTCATTTATTTACCATGATTTAGTTCAGTTTTGAAAATCCCTAGCCTTGAGACAGCCACTGCATAGCCTGGTCACCAGACTACCTCAGAGAGGGCTATCTGCAGTAGTGCAATATCTCATCTGAATTAGGAGTGTACATGTTCATGGGTGGGGGCATCCACCAGGGTCTGAATTAGAGCTCAGTCAATATAAAAATTTCTGGCCTGCCCGGAAAACATTTGTGGAGGACTCCTGTTTCATACTGAGAAAGTGGGATGATCAGCGAGTTATCTTAAGTGCCTATACACAAATGCAAGAAGCATGGGAAACAAGCAGGGAGAACTGGAAGTCCTGGCACAGTCAAGGAACTATGATGTGATTGGAATAACAGAGACTTGGTGGGATAACTCAGATGACTGGAGCACTGTCATAGATGGATATAAAGTGTTCAGGAAGGACAGGCAGAGCAGAAAAGGTGAGGGAGTTGCATTGTACGTAAGAGACCAGTATGACTGCTCAGAGCTCTGTTATGAAACTGCATAAAAACCTGAGAGTCTCTGGATTAAGTTTAGAAGTGTGAGCAACAAGGCTGATGTTGTGGGGGAATCTGCTATAGACCACCAGACCAGGGGGATGAGGTGGACTAGGCTTTCTTCCGGCAACTAGCAGAACTTACTAGATCGCAGGCCCTGGTTCTCATGGGAGACTTTAATCACCCTGATATCTGCTGGAAGAGCAATACAGTGGTGCACAGACAATCCAGGAAGATTTTGGAAAGTGTAGGGGACAATTTCCTGGTGCAAGTGCTGGAGGAACTAACTAGGGACAGAGCTCTTCTTGACCTCCTGCTCACAAACAGAAGAGTTAGTAGGGGAAGCAAAAGTGGATGGGAACCTGAGAGGCAGTGACCATGAGATGGTCGAGTTCAGAATCCTGACAAGGAAGAAAGGAAAGCAGCAGAATACAGACCCTGGACTTCAGAAAAGCAGACTTTGACTCCCTCAGGGAACTGATAGGCAGGATCCCCTGGGAAAATAACCTGAGGGGGAAAGGAGTCCAGGAGAGCTGGCTGGATTTTAAAGAATTCTTTCTGAGGTTGCAGGAACAAACCATCCCAATTTGTAGAAAGAATAGTAAATATGGCAGTTGACCAGCTTGGCTTAACAGTGAAATCTTTGCTGATCTTAAACACAAAAAAGAAGCTTACAAGAATTGAAAGATTGGACAAATGACCAGGGAGGAGTATAAAAATATTGCTCAGGCATGCAGGAGTGAAATCAGGAAGGCCAAATCACACTTGGAGTTATAGCTAGGAAGAGATGTTAAAAGTAACAAGGAGGGTTTCTTCAGGTATGTTAGCAACAAGAAGAAAGTCAAGGAAAGTGTGGGCCCCTTACTGAATGAGGGAGGCAACCTAGTGACAGAGGATGTGGAAAAAGCTCATGTACTCAATGCTTTTTTTGCCTCTGTCTTCACGAACAAGGTCAGCTCCCAGACTACTGCACTGGGCAGCACAGTGTGGAGAGGAGGTGACCAGCGCTCTGTGGAGAAAGAAATGGTTCAGGACTATTTAGAAAAGCTGGATGAACACAAATCCATGGGGCTGGATGTGCTGCATCCGAGGGTGCTAAAGGAGTTGGCAGATGTGATTGCAGAGCCCTTGTCCATTATCTTTGAAAACTCATGGCAATCGGCGGAGGTCCTGGATGACTGAAAAAAGTCTAATGTAATTTCCATTTTTAAAAAAGGGAAGAAGGAGGATCCAGGTAACAACAGGCAAGTCGGCCTCACCCCAGTCCCTGGAAAAATCATGGAGCAGGTCCTCAAGGAATCAATTCTGAAGCACTTAGAGGAGAGGAAAGTGATCAGGAACAGTCAGCACGGATTCACCAAGGGCAAGTCATGCCTGACTAACCTAATTGCCTTCTATGAGGAGATAACTAGGTCTGTGGATGAGGGGAAAGCCTTGGATGTGACTTTACTGACTTTAGAAAAGCTTTTGATATGGTCTCCCACAGTATTCTTGCCGGCAAGTTAAAGAAGTATGGGCTGGATGAGTGGATTATAATGTAAGGTAGATAGAAAGCTGGCTCGATCGTCGGGCTCAATGGGTAATGATCAATGGTTCCAGGTCTAGTTGGCAGCCAGTATCAAGCGGAGTGCCACAAGGATTGGTCCTGGGGCTGGTTTTGTTCAATATCTTCATTAATGATCTGGAGGATGGCATGGACTGCACTCTCAGCAAGTTTGCTGATGACACTAAACTGGGAGGAGTGGTAGATATGTTGGAGGTAGGGATAGGATACAGAGGGGCCTAGACAAATTAGAGGACTGGGCCAAAAGAAACCTGATGAGGTTCAACAAGGACAAGTGCAGAGTCCTGCACTTAGGACAGAAGAATCTCATGCACTGCTACAGACTAGGGACCGAATGGCTAGCCAGCAGTTCTGCAGAAAAGGACATAGGGGTGGCAGTGGATGAGAAGCTGAATATGAGTCAACAGTGGCCTTTGTTGCCAAGAAGGCTAACATCGTTTTGGGCTGTATAAGCAGGGGTATTGCCAGCAGATTGAGGGATGTGATCATTCCCCTCTGTTCGACATTGGTGAGGCCTCATCTGGAGTACTGTGTCCAGTTTTAGGCCCCACAGAACAAGAATGATGTGGAAAAAGTGGAAAGAGTCCAGCAGAGGGCAACAAAAATGATTAGGGGGCTGGAGCATGTGACTTATGAGGAGAGGCTGAGGGAACTGGGATTGTTTAGTCTGTAGAAGAGAATAATGAGGGGGGATTTGATAGCTGCTTTCAAAGGTAGTTCCAAAGAGGATGGATCTGGACTGTTCTTAGTGGTACCAGATGACAGAACAAGGAGTAATGGTCTCAAGCTGCAATGAGGGAGGTTTAGGTTGGATATTAGGAAAAACTTTTTCACTAGGGAGGGTGGTGAAGCACTGGAATGGGTTACCTAGGGAGGTGGTGGAATCTCCTTTCTTAGAGGTTTTTAAGGTCAGGCTTGACAAAGCCCTGGCTGGGATGATTTAGTTGGGAATTGATCCTGCTTTGAGCAAAGGGTTGAATGATTCATATTTTTTGTGAACTGAAAAATGCAGGAAAAAAAATCAGTTTGGGAAATGGTCTTTGGGTTAGTTGGACAATAAACTACAGCCTCGAGCCGTCACTTCATGCTTCGTGACTGGCAGGGCCGGCTTTAGGTTTTTTGTTGTCACAAGCAAAAAAAAAATTTTTGGCTGCCCCCCGTCCCAGCCCTGGGGAGAGCCCTGGGCTTCCCTCTTTCCCCCACCCAGTGCCCTCCTCCCATTCCCCTGCCGCCCCAGCCCTGGGCTCTCCCCCCAGACTGCACCCTCCTGCTGTCCCAGAGTCACTGGTAACTCACTCCCACGGCAAGTCATCCAGCAGGAATTTTGGATATGCACAGGACACAATCAGGATTGGTTCCCATATGGTTAGAGAACTGCAGTAAAGTGGACCAATTTTCAGCTTGTGTGACTGGAGGATATCTGGATGCATATTATAAGACTGTCCTACATAAATGAGGAAAAGTTGAGGCGCCTTTATTATTCTTTTGTTTCACTCTGTGTTTCTATGGGGAATTTGCAATGCACTATCACTGTCCTTTTTTTAAACAAATTAAAAAAAAAAAAGCAATGGCTGTTGAAAATAGCAATCCCACTCCTAATAACCACTGGGAAGCATTTCTTGCTCAATTTTATCCTACTTTTTCTACAGCAAATTACAGTGGATCAGTATATTTGATTGGGAGAAATGAAGTAACAGTTGCCCAAACTGAGCTTAAGCACTCCTGAATTTTGAAGTGTTCAAAACTGGAAGGCAGGTGCTAGATTTCCTTTCTCAATATTAGCCATATCTGGAAAGAAAAAGTCAATTTCTGCTTCCATGGCTCAGAAGTGGAAATCCTCCTACGTGCCTGGTACTGTATCTAAAGCTGCCCAGGTCCAGAGCCTCCCCTCCCTTACTTTCCATTTTAAATTCTAGTGGGATCCACGTACCTCCCTTGCTAGGCTTCAGATAGAGAAGGGGCACTGTCCATTTAGTCCACCCAATTCCTTCTTTGGGGGCTCCAAGGTGAGGTCACTCCAGTATCCCTAATCCAGTCTGGAGATGTCTTCTGAAGGGGATATCTGGGGCAAAGCTGCCTACTCTTTGGGTACACTTGTCCCCATTCATAGTGCCACCGCTTTCCACTCACAGCAAGCTGCAGCATGGATCAGCTACATCACTCCCTCCCCTCCCTTTCCTGGTCATAGCTACCAAGGGATTGCTGAGAAATGTAGTTCTTTCCTTGATCCAGGGCTGACTCTATAGGCAGGTAGCTAAGCAAGGAACTACAGCTCCCAGGGTCCCGTGGGTTCTCAGCTCCCATGCTGGATCCCCAGCTGCTCTTTGGCTCCGCTTCTGCAGGGTTATGAGAGGGGAGGAAGTGAGTAAAAGAAAAAGAAAAAGGATAGCCAAAATGCCACCCCCGGAAATATGCTGCCCCAAGCACCTGCTTGTTTTCCTGGTGCCTAGAGCCAGGCCTGGTGACTGGATTACATCTCCCATGATGCAACACAGTCATGTCACTGCTATGAAGCATCCCACTGGTCTGGAGATGTAATTCAGCCGAGAAGCCTGGCCCATATAGAAGAATTACGACTGAAAGACCCAAACTACAACTACTATGAGGCACCGTTAGACCTGAGGCAGATGGTGTTTCATGTCAAAAGGCAAGTATTGTAAAGGTATTAAGACAACTAAGGAAATTTTCAAAAGCATCTATGCACCCGATTCACACTAATTTCAATGGATTTTGAAAATACCATTAGTCACCTTTAAAAATCTGGCCCACCAGACATGAAACAAATAATTTCAGTTCAGTTCAACAAACCATAATATTTCAGTGCAGGTTAAATTTATCTGATCTGGTACTGAGTTAAAGAATGGGCATTAGACACCTAATTACCTTAGCCCCTCTTTGAAATCCCAGACCATCCTAGACCTCAAGAATGATATAATATGCCCATTAAAAGGAATTTATGTGGTCTGATGTAAGTTTAGTGGATAAAAATCATTCTGACCTATGGAACTCATTGCCACAGGATATTAGTGAGTTAAAGAATGGGAATCCCTTAGGCCATCTTGAAAAGTCCCATACAAGATATCTAGGAGAACACTTTTATGCCATGCACCATTTTCCTCAGGGTGTCCTTGAACACCTTGTTCCTCAGGCAATAGATGACTGGGTTGAGGAGGGGTGTCAGAACTGTGTAAATGACGGACACCAGCTTGTTGGAGTCAAAGGAACTTATGGCTTGAGGTCTGGCATAGATGAAGAGGGAGGAAGCATAGAAGATGGTGCCCACCAGCAAGTGGGAGGCACATGTAGAAAAGGCCTTGAGACACCCTTTGGCTGAGGGAATGCGCACAACCATAGAGATGATGCAGATGTAAGAGGCCACAGTAGTGGAGAGATGCCCCAGGAGAATGAGCAGGGCCAGCAGGAAGTCCGTAAGTGCTGCCAGTGACATGTCGATGCAGGCCAGGTTGAGCAGTGGTGACACATTACAGAAGAAGTGGTTGATGATGTTAACCCCACAGAAGGTCAGACGCGAGGTGAAGAGGACCTTCCACATGGAGATGGGAAAGCCACTCAGCCAGGATCCAGCTACCAGGCGGATGCAGAGAGTCTGGCTCATGATGGCTGAGTAGTGCAGCGAGTTACAGATAGCCACATAGCGGTCATAGGCCATTACGGCCAGGAGGACACACTCAGTGCAGGCCAAGGCCAGGAAGAAGTAGAGTTGGGCCATGCACACAACAAAGGAGATGCCTTTCCTTTTTGTTACAAAGCTCAATAACATCTTGGGCACCGTGACTGAGACGTACCAGATCTCCAGGAAAGAGAGATTCCCCAGGAAGAGGTACATGGGCTTGTGGAGTGACACGATGGCCCACATTAGCATGATGGTCACTGTATTCTCTATCACAGTCAGTGCATAGGCCAGAAGGAATACCAAGAAGAGCAGGAGCTGCAACTCCAGGATGCCAGGAAAACCCACAATAAGGAACTCAGTCACATGACTTTGGTTGTCCCAGTGCATGCTGGAGGTCTTGGCACTGTTGTTATTCAATCTGGAGGAGAGACAGAGGTGTTGGAAATGCGACTGCATGTCAACACAGTATTGATGGCTTTGTCACAGGGACTGGGACTTGAAAAGCCATGCAAATAATTAGAGCTGGTCTGTACTGAGTAATACTATTATTATTAATAAAAACAATAATGGATCAGGTTTACAAAGGTATTTAAGCACCTAAAGATATAGATTGGCATCTAGTGGCACACAGATTCACAGCAAAAGTGACTAAATTAAGCACCTGGGGCCATATTTTTAAAGATATTTGGATACTTAAAGATGTAGATAGGTACCTAGTGGGATTTTCAAAATCATCTATATGACTAGCACCTCTTAATTTTGAATATCTTTAAAAATCTTGGCCTAGGTGCCTGTTTCCCATGGAAATCAATTGGAGCTAGACAGATAGTTGCTTTTAAAAATCCCAGTGAGTACTTATTTTTATCTTTAGGTACTTTAACACCTTCGAAAATATAGTGCAAGGTAAATCAACTGGCCTTTTTTTCTATACTGAAATTGTTCATGAATAATTGTCAACATGTTTCCTTTGTTCGTGACATTTCTCCACAAGATTACTTTTGAGTGAGATGATTCTCAAATTTTTTTTACTAAATGAAAACTGGCTTTTTGGGAAATGAAAATAAAAACTAAGAGAAATGTCGAGAACCATGTTGATTAAAATAGAGCACAAGCATTTTCAGAGACACATGAAAAATGGCTCCATGTCAAACCCAGGAAATAAACATAACATTGATTATGTCTGAGCATTTTTTGACCAGCTCTAAAAATATTTCCTGTCTTGGATGTAAATCTTCTGAGCTCTTCAAAACCAGCTAGGCTATTTGGAAACCCAATACCAAATTAAATGACTGATCTGAGCATCTAAGTTCCCAAGCATCTCGACCAGGGATTATTATTATTATTATTATTCATTATTATTATTGTAATTCAGTAGCACTTAGAGGCCACTAACAAAAATAAGGACCCTGCTGTGCTGGTCCTGCACAGACATATAGCAAGAGACTGTCCCTTCCCCTAAAATCCTCCCATCTATATAGGTGGGAAGGAAAAAAAGACTTGAACAAAGTCATAGAGCTGATCAGTGTCGCAGGTGGGAGCAGAACCTACATTTCCTGGCTGCCGAAGAAAATAGCAGGGTCCCACTTCTATCCCCCTTTGTGGAGAGGGAAAGATGGCAGCTAAGGTGTCTCCTAAATACGTACCCCAGCAGCTGGAGTGGGCTAGCCACTTTTCCCTTTTTGCCACATACAGACATTTGTGGTGGGGCACAGACCCCAGGCATCAGGACTTGGAGCTAACACCCCATTGATAAGCACAGGTGGTTCCTTCCCACTCAAACCTATTGTTTTTGGCTAATGCAGGTTAGAATAAATGACCATAATGGTTCAAAATCTCTGGATGACATTTTAGTCCCATTGCAGCCAACTGCAGAACTTCCCATGTCTTGAACAGAGCCAGGATTTAACACTATGAATCTATCACTGAGAATGTCAACACTACAATTTAAAAAATCATGAGACACCAAGTCTCAGACTTGCAGGACTAAGGCTGCAGAAGTGGGCTTTGAGATCTCAGACTCCAGGTTCCAGCCTGAGCCCAAACATCTACATTTCAGATGTATGGTGCCCCCAACCCAAGCCCCATAAGACCTGATCCAGATCAGCCACAGCTCTTTCACTGCAATGTAAACATGCCCATGCAGATGCAGAGGAAAAAACAAAAGCACAAAAACAAGAAAGAAAGAATTTGTGAAAGGAAGAAAGAAGAAAAGAAAGCATAAAATAAAAGAAAGAGAAAAATACATTTTGAAATGGTGAATGAGCAAAAAAAGCTATATGGTGAGAAAGAAAGAAAGAAAGACTCCCTAATGGCTATATTGCAAACAAATGCTGCCTACTTAAGAATAGGAGGTGAAGACAGATGATACCCCAAAATAGCTGTTTGTTCCCCGATGTTTGGTCCAAATAATTGATCAGGACAAAAAAAATAAGGAGGGAGGAAAATATCCTTTGCAGAGAAAACAAACAGAGACCTGGAGTTGGGTCGGGCTAGGGGAGTGGTATTCCCCCTCAGTGCTGCATAGACAAGATTGGGCAAGCTCTCCATATAGACTGATTTAAGCGGGGCAGGGTCAACTCCTCCCGATCTTCCAGTGGCCCTAGAGGCCTAATTCATGGCCCAGTTGATGTCAATTACAAAACTCCCATTAACGTCAAGGGGGCCAGGATTCCACCCCGTGAGCCTTCGCTTTTGGTGCTAACAAGTTTCCAAAGCTTCTGCTGAGTGTTGCTCCTCTGTGGATCCACTTCAGATCCTCTCTTCAACCTCTTCTGGCTGCCTGTTTGCCTGGCCACTGCTCTGCTTGGAGGAAGAGACAGGGAGCAGTGTAGACAGAGCGGCTTTGTTGAGTGGAGCCATGAAAAACAACTCCTGGTGGGTGCTAAAAGACACAGCTGCATGGATCATATCGTTCAGAGAGTTGAGCACTGTGGGGGGGGGGAAGATCCCTCTGTCACTGCCTCCATTAAACAGCCCCTACCATACAGCCCCACCTTCCCTAATGGAAAGTGTGTGTTCAGGAGGAAGGAGATTTGATCCAAATCATTGAAGCTGGGATTTCAAATGAGCCTAAGGGAGTTAGATATCCAACTAAATTTCAATAAGATTCAGGCACTTAACTCCGACAGCTTTGATAATCCCAGCCTGATTCATTATTCACAAATATGTCAGTTTTCAGTCTGCTAGTATTTATCAGGACATCTAAGTTCCTAAGGGCCAGATTTTTGAAGGTATAGAGGTGCCTAACTCCCATTGATTTCAACATACAGTAGATTCTACTTATTAGCGGTTTCATCGGTTGCCAGCTATATGTTGATATTATCCAGCAGTTGTCAGTGTGCACAATGCTGGGATGTGCCTAGGGGTTGGGGCTTCCGATGGGGAAAGCGGGCACTGGAGCCCAATCACTGATCTCACCATTAGATGGAGACAGAGGACTTCTGTTCCCAGATATGTCCTTGCATTGGGGCTTAGAGTGAGGAGACTTGTGGACATTTTTTCAATGGATTTCCTTTTAAATGCACCACATATGTTGGTTATTTGGGCTTTATTTACCTCTACATTATCAGTCTTAACTCTTTCATTCTTCCTCCCTTCTTTGGGTGATTCATCATTTTTACCCTCAAAAATATTTTCTATTTCATGTAATAACCAGTTAATGATGCATCACTCAGAGATGGAACTTCATAGGCTCCTCTATGGTATTCCTGATGCCTCATCAGTTCTATGCAGAATCCAACAAATAAACAATTCTCTGCATCATTTCTGATATTATGGAAGTGCCTGATATGGGATCCATAGTTAGGGCTGTGGTATTAAATGGTTTTAAAAAACGATATACAATCCTGTTTTTCTCTAAAAATAGAAGACCTCTCCAGGTGTCATTTCATACACTGTTTGTTTCTATGCCCTTTAATTTTCTGGTGTCGTTTCTGTTTGGTTTCTCTTAATAAAATCCCAACTTACTTTTGGAAATTTCAGAGTCCCATCCCTCCCTTTACCTAACCAAATGCCTCTCAAAACAAAACAACACTACACAAAACATGAAATGGGTGGTGTTGGGAGCAGATATTTTCTCCTTAGGAAGGTATTTGTATACTAATGAAGTCACCTCTTTGAGTTACTTTGAAAAACTAACACCAAAACTTTGACCAAAAATTCATTTTTGATTAAAAGGTTTTCAGACAAAAGTTCTGTTTTTTATTATTTTTATTATTATTCTTTTCTATTATGAAGACAAATATTAAAAACTTTATCTTTCTTAACAAAAAACAGAATTCCCCAAAACCTCAATTGTCCACCAAACACAATTTTCATGGAAAATTCCAATCATCCTTAGAGCCTTCATAGCCCATAACACTTACATGAAAAGCTGGGTGCAACTCCACTTAGAGGTGCTGCTCCCCTGGTGATTGAAGGTAAATGTCTCTCTCATGGGGCAACTCCCTGTGGCTGTGGCCAGGGAATCAGTTTTGGTTCAGTCTGGCACTGCCTTCTATGATTCACTCATCCTGCTGCCTCTCTCCATCACAATGCTCTCTTTCTTCATTACTCAGCCATCTGACTAGGTCACTATATACCCCACCCTTCTTTCAGGATATCAGAATACCTCTAGATCAGAGGTCTAGTTGGCATCTCCCACAATTCTGTGTTTGTCACGGAAACCTGGGCCTGCTCTCTACTCCAGGTTCCAGCCCAGGGACCTCAAACTTCATTGGCCTTTCCTTGGGTTGCTTCCTACTGTGCGCCTCTCACAGGCTTTCTTCTCCACCTTTCTGGGTAAACCCTTCCATTAGGCCAGGATCCCAGGGCTTCTTTCCCCACTTGGGGTTTCTCCTTTTCCCTCTCCAAGCCCAAAGAGTGGCTTCTGGCTTCCACATTGCAGCCCCTTTCTACTATACACTTCCTGGTTTTAGTCCTTAGCCAGCATCTCCCACAGCAGGGCTTTATCAGCCATTGGTCATTTTCAGTAAAGCTAGACTCTCTACCAGATGCAGCCTATAGAATATCAGGGTCAGAAGGGACCTCAGAAGATCACCTAGTCTAACCCCCTGCTCACAGCAGGACCAATCCCCACACAGATTTTTACCCCAGTTCCCTAAATGGCCCCCTCAAGGATTGAACTCATCACCCTGGGTTTAGCAGGCCAATGCTCAAACCACTGAGCTATCCCTCCCCACAGTAATGTTAATTGGCCCTATCTGGGTCAGTTTAACCCCTTTCAGGCTGGTGTTGAATAAACAACCCATCACAGGCAGAACCAAAAATTAGAAAAGCATATGGGATGGGAAGGGTGTGTGTGACGAGGTGCGATTCACCACTGTGGCACCTCCTACTGGCTGTCTTGGGAATTAGCTCTGTGACCTCTTCTAGTGGTATCTTGCCCACTGTCACCTCTGCTCCAGGACCTGTGTAATTCCAAGGACTGCAGCATCCTTTAAGCCTGCCGATCTTAGCAGCTCTGTCCCAGGTGTGACATTGTAGTCTATATGGTTTTATAAAAATATGCTAACGAGTGAATATAATATAACTGGAATATGCTTCATACAAAAGGTCTCTTGTAAGGTATCATTACAAAACTTATAGTCTACTGAGTGTCATCCTCTTTGTATAAATATACCACTCTTGTATTTGAAACTAGAAATATGAAATATAACTCTGAGGGCCTATTGTAATTATGCAAAGTGTGGGCCATTAATAGTGGTTTGGAATCTTGATGACTCCCATGAACCAGGACAATTGTCTGAAGATCACACTGTTTTACCTGTAAGTCTCCCTGTATACCTGTGTGCTGGCAAGTGGGTAATGAAGTCTTACAGTGACATGTGAATTGGAATCCATCTTTTACCTAGTGCTTTTCCAGTGAGGAGGGGTGGGAACCCAGAGAGACAAAGGATTCCCACCTTATGCAAAAGATATATGAGGGGTGGAACAGAAGAAAGGATGCGCCATCATGAAGAATCCCCTAGCGACCATCTGAGCTAGAACAGGAGCTGTACCAGGGGAAAGAATTGTGCCCAGGCTTAGAAGGTGTCCAATCTGAGGAAAAAACTTACTGAAGCATCTCTGAGGGTGAGATTATCTGTATTCAGTTTGATTAGACATAGATTTGCACATTTTATTTTATTTTGCTTGGTAACTTACTTTGTTCTTTCTGTTACTACTTGGAACTCTTTAAATCCTATTTTCTGTATTTAATAAAATCACTTTTTACTTATTAATTAACTCAGAATATGTATTAATACCTGGGGGAGCAAACGATGTGCATATCTCTCTATCAGTGTTATAATGGGCGAACAATTTATGAGTTTACCTTGCATAAGCTTTATACAGGGTAAAACGGATTTATTTGGGTTTAGACCCCATTGGGAGTTGGGCATCTGTGTTAGAGACAAGCCCACTTCTTTGAACTGCTTTCAGCTAAACCTGCAGCTTTGAGGCAAATAATTCAGCCCCTGGGTCTGTGTTGGAGCAGACGGGAGTGTCTGGCTCAGTAAGCCAGAGTGCTGGGGCCCCGAGCTGGCAGAGAAAGCAGGGATAGAAGTAGTCTTGACACATCACTTGGCAGTTCCCAAGGGGTTTTCTGTGATCCAACCAATCACACTGGGTGCTGGCACTCCTCCCTCCTATTAGGAGCCTGATTTTCCCTCCTCAAGCTCCAGGCAGCTACTGAAACTGCTCTGCCCTGCAGATTTTCTTATATGGGCCAGCCCTGCCCTGATTGGCTGCTCCTCACAACCGCTCTCTAATTTGCTACCTCCTGCACAGCATCCCTAGGGCTCTGTTACCCTTTATGGGCCAGTGTGGGTCAGACACCCCATCACAGGGTGTCTTGATCTGAAACAAACTCTTTTTACAATTTTTCAGTGAAGCAAACAAGTAAAAATAATTCTTTGGGGATTGAATAAAACATTTGCTTTGACACAAATTGAAATGTTCCATTCTGGGGGGTTTGTATCTTTTATTTTAAAGTAAAACTGCAGCAACATTCTAAACAAAAAGGCACTTTTTAATTGAAATATTGAAACATTTCTCTTAAAATATTGAAACTATTTCAGGTTTTTTTTCTGATTTTATTTTTTTTTATTTTATTTTATTTGGACTGAAGCATTTTGGTGAATTTGACCTACGTTCATGAAATGTTTTGGTGAAGCAGAATCTGCATTTTTGGGCTGAAAACTTTTGACCAGCTGTATCCATGAGCTTGTATCCTATCTTCTGACAGTGGCCAATGCCAGGTGCCTCAGAGGGAATGAACAGAATGGGCAATCACTCTGTGTCCATCTCTGTCACCCATTCCAAGCTTCTGGCAAACTGCATCAGAATGATATTTTCAAAAGCGTTTTCTGTTGGGTTAAATATGCCCCCTTGAAGTCAAAGGTAAAATATTCATTGACTGCAACATTGAATGTTCCTGAAAATCTTACCTTAACCCCTTAGGAAAATAGCATGGTGTTTAGCAACTAAGCCAAGCATCTAAATTTGGGTTCCAGCATTTATCAAGTAGTTGAGCAATTTGGATGAAAATTTCAAACAGTCCCCAAGGCTCAAGAGTGTTTGGATCCAGTTTTCCAAAAGAGTGCATTGCTAAACAAATAGATGAAAATGTGAAAAATAACATAAACACAGAGAAGATTGATTTATTACAGTTTTTTAAAAAATCATTCTTCTAGTGTCATAGGACAGTATTGGGCATGAGATAGATAGATAGAGGGATAGATAGATTAATTGAACAATAAGTCCTTCCAATATACCAAAGGATTATTTAGCTCAATATTCATAGAAAATATTCATTTCAAAACCATTATGCAGCCTATGGTTCTTCTCAAAGCTTCTTTCACGTCCTTGTTCCTTAGGCTGTAGATGAAGGGATTCAACATGGGGATGACCAGGGTGTAAAACACAGACACCACTTTGCTCTGATCTGGAAAGGACAATGAACTTGGCTGGGCATACATGAAGGAAACAGTCCCGTAAAATAAACTCACAGCTACTATGTGGGAGGTGCAGGTGGAGAAGGTCTTGTACCTGCCCGCAGCAGAGCGAGTCTGGAGGACAGCAGAGATGATATAGACATATGAGACGAGAATGATCAGGGCAGTGCTCACTATGATGATGCCTGACAAGGCAAACATCACCATTTGATTGATGTATGTGTCGGTGCATGAGAGGGTTAGCAGGGGTGGAACATCACAGAAGAAGTGATCGATCTCAGAGCCGCAGAAGCGCAGAGTAAAGGTCAAGCCGGTTTGCACCATGGCGTTCACGCTGCCACAGAGATAGGACCCAACCACCAGCTGAATGCAGACTGGCATGGACATGGTGGTGGGATACAAAAGCGGGCTGCAGATGGCGGTGTATCGATCATATGCCATGGCTGTCAGGATGAACGTCTCAGTATTTACAAAGAGACCGAAGAAGAAGAATTGAGTGGCACATCCCCTGTAGGAAATGACTTTGACGACTGTTAAGAAGCTCACTGCGGCTCTGGGGGCAATGACAGAGGAGTAGCAGAGGTCTAAGAGTGACAGGTTCATGAGGAGGAAGTACATGGGGGTGTGAAGGCTAGAGTTGGCTCTAATGGTGAGGACCAGGATGGTGTTCCCTAGCACAGCTATTATGTAAATCACCAGGAACATCACAAAAGGGATCACCTGTAGCCCTGGACCTCTTCCAAACCCCAGCAGGATAAATTCCGTCACAGCAGTGTGGTTCGCATCTCTCCATGGCTCTGCCACTGACATTTCCTTTGGAAAAGTGATGAGATAAAGATTAAAGAACAACCAACGGTGCTAGATAGATTGCAGCAAGCGACAGGTCTCAGAGAATTGATTGTCATTAAAGTTGAGCACAAGGCTCCCATTGGTTTTGATAACAGTGGACAGAACCCTTGGAAAGCTAGTTAAATATATACTGACCCATTCTTGAGAAATTCTGTGTGAATTTTAACCTTTCTGCAGTAAAGCAAAAAATTATTACATTTCCCATATAATAATGATTCATGAGAGTGGACTTTGGGCTTTGCCCATATAGCACAAAATTCTGATAATCCCATAACCCACATGGATACCTTCTCCCATTGAAATCCATGGGACTCCCCTGTGAATGAAGGGGATTTTACCCACTCCCTGCATGAGTATATAACAATGCCCATGTCCAGGTATTACTCAACATGAGTCAGGGTGGTTGAACATCACCCTTGATCCACAGATTCTTATATCTTAAAGCCAGAAGAGAGCAAGATGAGCATCTAATATGACCTTCTGCACAATAACTTCTAGCTGAACTAGAGCATATCTCTGCCCAGGCCACAGTAATTACTGAAAAGGATATGCCAATAGATGAAGCAAATTACTTCTCATCAACTCCAGCATACGCACCCCATCCAAATACCAGCATTAACAATTAACCTTTAAATACAGTCATCAGATCTGTCCTGCTGGGTGATTTCTTTGAATGTCATTGAGTTCCTAGCAAGCAGACTGATTGTCCTTCTAAAAGATCTGCTCTAGCTTAAAAAGATGTGGGAATCACTGGGTGAGGTTCTCTGCTGAATGGTCCCTTCTGGCCTTAAAATCTATGAATTGATGGAACAAATCAATTTATTCCTGTAAAATAGGTGCAATTTCAAGGCTGCAATACTGGCTTAATGATTCCTCTGGACTGGCATTCAAACATTAGTTTGGCTCCTGGTATTTGTACTGGCCCCCTGAGTGGGATGAGTTTCACCTGTATAGAATTACAAATCTTAAATTACTCAGTAATAACTACATTAAAAGATTGTTATGAAGATCACTTTGATGTAGGATTTTGCAGAAGATCCTGCCTCTGCAAAATCCAACATCAACACCTGAAAGCGGTGCAGCTGTGACCCTGGCTTCTCTGACAGTGAGGATAGTGGAGTGTATTGTTCAGTAGGTTCAACCATGCTATTAAAGTGTCTGACTGCCAACCCAGGGAGAGGGCAACTGTCCTCCTACTTGAGGCTGGGTGCTAGCTAAGTTGAGGAAGTAAACACGCCACTGACATCATAGCCAGTGGGTGGATGAAGAAATGGCTAAAACAACATGAATAAATGGGCCCCAACTCCTCGTGTGCAACTCTATCAGTTCTACAATGGGTGGGGAGTTCAGTCAATGAGAGGCTGTTAAGAATCTCAGGGGCCAGAAAAAGGACTGCCCTCTCAGTAAGCACCCATAGCTGCAGGACACTGATGAGAGATGATTTGATTAATCATATAAAGGAGGAGAAGGTAAGGACAGCCTGCAACATCCTTGGTCTCCGTGAAACATGATGAAGAAAGGAAATGGAAGAGACGTGGAGAGATGAAAGTACCATCATGTTGGGAAAAGGAGAAAGCACAAGAACCGTTGGAGGAATCGGCTTCATCATCAAGGAATGGTCTTCAAAACTCATCTCCTGTAAGTTCAAGTCATCATGCATTGGGGTGCTACACCTCCAGCTGAACAAGAACAGCCCCCTCAAGATTATTCAGATCTATGTTCCCACAAGCACAAGCAAAGATGATGATATGGAAAAATTCTATCAGGAGCTTGAGGAAACCCTTGCTCAAAAATCCACATATATGATCGTGATGGGAGATTTGAACGTCAAAGTTGGAAGAAGGAAAAAAGGTGAAAAGTTCATTGGAAGGTATGGCATCGGTGAATGGAATCCATGAGGAGAGCGACTGGCAACTCTAGTGGAGATGAAAGAAATGTTCATTGGTAACACCTGGTTTAAGAAGAAGGCCAAAAGGAGGTGGACATGGATCACGCCCAATGCAATGAATGAAAACAAGATTGACTATATTCTAATTGATAAGTGGCACATTGTATAAAACATCTCAGTAGTACCATCATTTAACACCAGTAGTGACCATCGCTTGTCAGAGAAAGGCTCAACTTCAAAAAAAAGGTGGAGAAGAAAGCGCTACAGATGGCAAATCAAAGACAGAGTCCAAAAATATTTGACAAGACAATTTTGAAAGCAAAACTTTCCAAGGAAGACTGGAGGCTTATAGATAACTGTGATGAGGATTATAAAAACTTCACTGATCAATTGAGGCAATGAGTGAAATTAACTGAGAAAGAAAGACCGAAAAGAGCAAAGAAGAATCTCTGAGGAAATGCAGCCCTTGCTAGAGAAGCAAAATGATGGTGAAAACTTGAGTACTCCCTCCCCTGCAAGTTAATAAGAAAAAGACTAAAGGAGGACTTCAAGAAGTACCAAAATGAAAGGCTCTTAAAGATGGTTGAAGATCACAGAAGCCTCAAAAAATGCAAAAGGGAATTGACTCGGTATGCGTCAACAATAATGGTGCTGAAGAACAAAGATGGAAACCAGTAATTGACAGGGCAGGGATGGAAGCCATCTGCAAAGTTTTCTACACCACACTGTTCACGTTTCAGATAAATGCTCTAGTACCAAGGCTTCCACTTACCAACGAGCATGTACCTCCCAGTCCTTGTCAGCGAAGTTCAATATGCAGTTCACCAAATGACGGAAGGAAAAGCTCAAGGTAAAGATAGACTGACAATTGAAATGATACGAGCTGGAGGCCAAGACCTCTGGGAAATCCTTGCTCAGAGTTTAAGCCATTACTTGGAAATGCAGAGGATACCATCTAGCCACAGCCTCCCTCGAAATGGTAGTGAGGCAGGTGAATTGAATGGAGACATCAGTGGAGAGCAGTTAAACTGTCTCAGATTCGTGTACGATATTGTGTGGATGGCAGAAAATACTATCAAACTACAGGAAATGCTGCAAGAACTCAACACAAAATGCAGCCAAGTCAGACTGAAAATTAACTGCTCCAAAATGAAATTTATGTGATCAGATACCTTGCCAGAAATCCAAATAACAGTCAAGGGAGAACAAATAGAAGTTGAGCAATACGTTCATTTGGGCCAAGAAATTAACATGCACTGTGATCAGGAAGTGAATTCTCACGAAGAAAGAAAGAAGGCTGTTGAGCTTTCATTTCTATCAAGGGTGTCCTCCAAGGAAAAGTCAACAAGGCAGCATGTTCCAGCCTCTTCAGTACTGCCAGCAATATTGTACAGCAGCAAAATATGGTCGCTGTTGAAGATAAAAGAGCAGCAACTGTCTGTCATGCAGAGAGTGATGGAAAGAAGAATTCTGGGAATTTCAATCAGCGACTGAGTCTCCAGTGAAGTGATCAGACAGCAGAGTGGAGTGCCAGATGTCATTGAGAGCAGGCATAGTAAAATGTGATTGGCTGAGCATATAGTGAGGCTCACTGACAATCGAAGGGCTGCAGCTGTCACCGAGTGGTACCCACAGGAACTGAAACGACCACTCAGCTGACCTGCAAAGAGATAGGAAGATTTTATCATGAAAAGATATGACTGCACATGGAGAGGGAAGGCCAGGATATGAGAAGAATGGAAGATATGTTGTGACTGGTGCAATATATATGAGGGCTGAAGGACCGATTGATCAAGGTGGTGAAGATTGCAAGTCAAGCACTCAGAAGTTAGGAAATGCTACAGTTAAAGTTGCCCATGCAACCTTAATTCAGCCCTCTTGTATGTATCCATTATTAGACACTTTTAATTACACAATCACCTACTATTTTTGCCACCAGACCCCTACCTCATTCAATGCACAGGTGGAACAGTGCTCTGGGGAATGAATCATGGCTGTGTACTGAAGGAAGCTTTTGTTTGTAGGATCCCTGCCTCGTTTATTTCAAAAGGTGGAAAGTATTTAGCAATTGAGGCAGGAGACTGCAGCAAGAGAAAGGATGGTCTAAGACAGGTACAGCAGTTAAACTACATTCTACCCCAGCAAGTCACTTAAAACAGACATTTCACAGGTGGTCACTAATTATGTGTTCCTCATGTTCTGGGAGCCTTACCTGAGACCCTGGGATCTAATACAAAGAAGTGCTGAGCAATCACAGCTGCAACTGAAGTCAATGGGTCCTGGGCTCAGCACTTTGAAAAATCAGGTCCTAGGCATCCTAGATTGGGAGCCAAAATTTTAACTGAATGTCTCTGGGTGTTAGTTCTCCATCTGTAAAATAGGGAATATAATACCTGTTAAAATAAACGGGCTGCCACACATACCCTAATTGTGAGCTTAGCTGTAAAAATCCAGCAAAAGTTCATAAGATATCACAATAACCTCTAGCAACATACATGGATAGGAAAAGGTGCAAAGAAAGACAGAATTACTCCAAACGAGAAGACCTGCTGACATAATTCATGGACTGTGTTGAAATCATGCCTGGTAAACAAGAATATTGTGAGACTGTATATGAAGGAGCCAAAATTGGTGTGTGGGTAATTATTACTAACTGGTGGACAAAATAAGGAGGGGATGGGCTCCTCAACTCATCATTCACTTTTGGGGCCCTTAAAGAAAGAGGCCTTGGGGAGAAACATTAGCTATTGGAGTGAGCTTCACCGTCATGACTGCCACCCCCACCATCTCCTGGGACCTGGGCCTGCATCATTCTGACCCTGAGTAATGTTCTGATGAGACCGGGCAAGAGAAAGGTATCCAGATGACATCACCACTTCTACAACAACTGGCTCAATCCCAACCACCACCTAGAGTTTGTCTCTTTCTCTTCTCCCCTCGCCCCTGTATCCTTTTCCTTCCCCACCTTATTCCCCCCACTTACCTTTTGCCTTCTGTTTAGTAAGAGTCTGGCTTAGCTGCCCCAGACTACATATTCTTCAACACTGCTGTAAGCCTGTGACTGGAAAAACAACTAAAATCAATGTCCTAAACAGCCCGATGCTGGCACGAGCCTGTCAGGTCTTGGAGTGGCTGATAAGATCATGGGCTGTGCCTGTGTTTTTCCAGCGGTGAGGTTGAAAATGAGAGTCAACACCAAAAACAGAAGCTGCATTTTCTATCTTTGCTGTTCTTTCCCCTCCCCTATTGTGTGTGTTTGTCTTGTTTTCTCTTGTAGGAGATTGGATCAGACTTTAACAACAGCAGCTCCAGCCCACCTCAAGTAACGTCCTCTCCTTTCCCACCTAAGGGATAGTTATTGTCATATAAAGACTGTCATACAAAAGTTTTTCCTTTTAAAGACTCTCCAGCTAAAGGGAAGGGGACAAGGGATGTTGTTCAAAGGAAAACCTCACTTAGTACCCTACATTTCAAATGCTTTAACTGTTTTTCCTTTTCCCCACCCATATCTTTAATTCAGGGTTAAAAGGATGTTTAATGGTGGGTTTGCCATGGCTCTAAGCAGGTTGAGGTCTCTTTATACCAAACCCCAAACCATGCTTAAAGGTGTTTAATATTGGACAGTGGCTGTGTTATGTTAACACATTTAGCCCCTATTCCATCTAAGTTAACACAACATCCCCCCTGGTTTCAGGTGCTATGAAAACAAATTCATGAATGCTTGTGAAGCACTCAGACGGTACAGGGATAGGTACCAGAGAAAAGCCCATGAAGAAATTAAGAAATCATTTCTTCAGAGCGAGGTTTGACTAGTGTGCAGTGAATGAGGCCAGGGCCCCTCACTGAACAATATGCATAAAACAACTTATTGACTAGTTGGTCATTAAGGTACGAAAACAAGGTAGTCGACATCTATGTAGACCAGTTCTACAGGGGCATGGGATGCTTACCCAGTGAGTTTCAAAGCTATTTGCTGATAGCAGAGGAACAATGAGACCCGGGAATCTTGGGTTCCAGGTGCTGGAGGGGAGAGTGTTCTACAGGTCACAGACTTTTCTGCTTATACCCCTGAAGCCTGAGCTCTCCTGCCCCATCCCCTACAGCCTGTCCTTGTGATATGTTTCCCTCATCTGCCCCCTTGGCTCTTTGTCCCAGTTACAGCCCCCTCACTTTACCAGTCTCAGTTTCATCCCTTTCGACTTCTCATCCCAGTCTCCATGCCCAGCAATCCTAGTCTGACACCTCCAGATTCCCAGTCCTAATCCCAGTCTCCTCTACCATTCCCAGTCCCAGTCTCCATGCCCAGCCAGTCCCCTTCCCCCAGCTTTTTATCTGATCCATTTCTCACTTCCACCCTGGCTTCCATTTCCCCACCACCACGACATTCCTCTTCCCTGCTGGTTCCCAGTCGAATCTACCTTCCCAGGCTCCTCATCCAATCTCCGTGTCTCCTTCCAACAGCTCTTTCTCCTGCCCACTTTGCACAGTTAGTTAGTGTACCTGTAACAACAGATCCAGGGCACTAGGAACGTGCTTCATCGACTATAAACCTGGCTGAGCGCCTTCACCACTGAACTGAATCTGTGGTCTTTATGGGTAGTATTGTCGAGGCTGGCCAAAACAACTATCTGAGCAGAGCTGGGCTAGTGTAAGGAGAGAACATACGTACATGCCAGTTGACACCGCCGACCTCTGAACAATGAGCACTGGCTTCATAGATGAGTATTTCTGCTTGCTTCCAGTACCTCTGGGACGTCCTCATTAGGTTCAGAACTTCAAGTGGGAAAACAACCCCCTGTTGGCAAGACGTTTTTCAGTGTTTTGTTTTGGGATTACAATAATCCCCAAGATTGAAATATTGGGATCTCATGCACTGAGTATGTTTTTCATCTTTCCATAAAGACCCTGGGTACTTTCCTCAAATGAACACAACTAATGAAACCATGCACCTTCCTTGTTCTTCAACCCTTATTCTACCTGAGTAGTGCTTACTGATCATAGAATCATAGAAGATTAGGGAGGGAAGAGACCTCAGGAGGTCATCTGGTCCAACCCCCTGCTCAAAGCAGGACCAACACCAACTAAATCATCCCAGCCAGGGCTTAAAAACCTCTAAGGAAGGAGATTCCACCACCTCTCTATGTAACCCATTCCAGAGATTCACCACTTTCCTAGTGAAATAGTTGTGATGGGTTGCATCACAGAAACCCCCTTGTGAACTGCCAACTGATGTGTCAAGATTACTTCTGCCCCTGCTTTCCCTGCCAACTTGGGACTCCAGCATTTTGTCTTGTTGAACCAGACACACTCGTCTGCTCCAACACAGACTCAGGGTTTGAACCACGTGCCCCAAAGCTGCAGACTTAACTGAAAGCGGCTTACAGAAGTGTTCCTGTCTTTAACACTCACATGCCCAACTCCCAATGGAGTCCAAATCCCAAATAAATCTGTTTTTCCCTGTATAAAGCTTTTGCAGGGTAAACTCATAAATTGTTCGCCCTCTATAACACTGACAGAGAGATATGCACAGCTGTTTCCCCTTCCCCCGGGCAATTCCTGGGCACCCACAAGGCCTTGGTCCATAGGTGATACTGTTCATCTAAAGCAATTCTGATAGCCATTTTTTATCATCATCTCTTTCTCAGGGGGCGTATACATCCAGAAGCGGGATCTTGCAGGACACACTACTGCTTTGTATTCCCACACTTAACAGTTTCAGGCCCTCCCTTTCTCTTCACTTGTTTATCCAGTCGAGTGCCAGTTCACTACAAGCTCCTACCAAACCATTCTGTAACAATAGGCCAAGGTAACTTGCGGTCAGCCCCAACAACATGCCCTGAATAAATCTAACACATTGTAATACTTAATTCATGGGAATCTACTACATTAGTATAAATATCTTTCTATCCAATACTGCTACATCTGCACTAACAGTCATATTTCTAAAGTATATTGTTGCCTAGTAGGATTTTCACAAGCAATTACATGCCTTATTCCCATTGTTTTCAGTGGATGTTAGGTGTCTAGATGTTTTTGAAAACTTCACTAGGTTGGTTAATATCTTTATAAATGTGTCCCTAAGGGATTGTGCCACTTTAAATATACTGAATTCTAAAATTATATAAATGGATGCATCCTTGCATATATGCATTATATTCATGATTGAATCAAATCCATGGATCATAGTCATCCTTTGATCAGTCAATAAACCTAGGTCTTTCCCCTACTCTGTTGCTTGCAACTGATATGTCTTCAGTTTATAGGAAAATTTCTTCTTGTTCTTTCATCTCCATTTCCATTACTCTGGTTTTCAAGGTCATCCGATCTTTTTGTATGATATTCTGGTTCTCCTCTGTATGGGCAATACCTCCCAACTTTGTGTCATCCATAAATTTTATTAGCACACTTCCACTTTTTGTGCCAAGATCATAATGAATGTTGTAAATAAGATTGGCCCCATGACTGATCTCTGAGGAACTCCACTAGTAACCTCCCTACAGCCTGACAGTTCACCTTTCAGTATGATACATTGTAGTCTCTCTTTTAACCAGTTTCTTACCAACCTTTCAATTCTCGTATTAATCACCATCTTCTCTAATGGGACCCTGTGGGACCCCACTAGACATGTCCTTTGCTAAAGTCAAGGAATAACACATCCACTGCTTTCCCCTCATCCGCAGATCCACTTAATTTGTCATAGAAGGCAATTAGGTTAATCAGGCATGACTTGCCCTTGGTGAATCAATGCTGACTGTTCCTGATCACTTTCCTCTCCTCTAAGTGCTTCAGAATTGTCTGAAACAGAGCTCAATAAAGCAAGTTGTTTTGATTCAAATCTCACCCGTATTTGTGTAAACCAGGAGCATTCACTGATCCAGGTGTAAATCACTAGGAGCCACATGCAAATCAGTGGATCTGATTTTCCTCTCATTCACCTTGATATAAATTAGGAGTCACTCCACTGAAGTAAATGCATTTACACTGTCCTAAAGTGTGTGTAATTTGATGGATAATCAGGCCCATTTGCTCTACATTTTACGATGCAATAAACTTAGTAACTAATAACATTTCCCTTTTTGGTTTGGTTGTGAAATGCAAAACACAATTTGAGCCCATTGCTGCAGCACTCTTTGAGAATAACATCGCCTTGACTTCAGGAGAGATTTTGGTGCATTATGTCTTGCCAGATCAAATTTACTATGCAGATTTACCATGGAAATTCCAGGTTATTAATCTGCAATTCTAATTTATTGACTTCAGAATGTACTATCTGAAAAATAAATCTAAGTATAGAGATGAATTTTCTGTTTTCAGTAAGTGAATTCCTACCTTTACTGCTGCTTGGCAGCGTTGGCTGATGGATGGGATTCACATCCTATCAGGAGTTAATCTCCAGGGGCCATTGCACTATGACCTCTATTAGTCTGTCTGTTAACATACTAATAGAATGTGCATTGGTTTTGCTTAACATCCCTATCCATGGCCTGCTTCCTGCCTCCTTCTAGGGCTACTCTATTGCAGTGTAAAAGGGGATGTGGAGCTGGGACTCAGGGAATGAGGAAGGAGACTGGGAACTCAGGAGTTTCTGTGTTGGTAGCCCCAGGGAGACGTGGTTTGAGAAGAGCAACTAGCTGCATATGGAACAGGGGCTGGACATCTGCAGAGAAACTGAATCAATAGGTCTGAGAATGGAGAGGGCTTGTCCCTGTTATACCAGACACAGTGCCAGCAAAAATTTTCAAAGGAGCCAATGGGATTTAAGTGACCATTTCCCATTGAAATGGGCACCTAGCCCTCTTGGGTAACTTTGAAAATCCTAGTCCTAGCCTCTGCCATTTAAGTTAGTGGGAAACCATCTTTGGTTGTAAGTAGAACTGGTTAGGAATTTTCAATGCAAATATTTATTCAACAGGAAATGTGATTTCTGCAAAATCAAAATTTTCTGTCAGAAAATTTAGATTTTGCTCACTTTTTTCCTTCTGATTTTTATCTTGGGAAAATCAAATCAAACTATTTTGATTTGTCAAATCAATCCGAAACTTCATTTCAGGACAGCTAAACATTCACCTGTGTCAACCTATGCTGCCATGTTGCATCCTGGGAACTCTAGTCCATGTGCCTCATGCCTATTTTCTCCCCTGCAGGCTAGTTTTTCCTGGTTGCAAAACATATCATCCATTGCTGTCTGGCTGAACCAGCATGGTTCCTCTCCTGCCACACACAGGATGGTGTTGGTGGGTGTTAGTATATAGGCCTGTTTGTTAGCCGGAGATAGAATTTTGGGTTTGATTTTTGATACTCTTATATCCTTACTAATATGTGTGAACAAAAAACAAAGACACTATATGTTACTTCTGCCCAGCCAGATGGGTTTCTTACTATAATGAGAAGAGGTAGAGTTTATAGTGTTACAGGGTATGGTGGGAGTGTAATATATACAAGCATACACTGTAAGGTTGCCTGGCTCCTTTCTCAAGCCAGGGTCAAGCAACGAGTTAGGAGAGCCAAGGTAGTTGAAGGGAGTCATAAGAAACACTAAAAGCCAAAGAAAAGCCTGGTCATGGCCAGTACACAACCTCACTCTTTGTCCCTCCCATGGGATACAAAAGAGATGGTACCAAGACCACAAATTCATGACCGTTCAAAATGGAACTTGACCATAAGTTGTAAGGGATGGATCTGCGAGCGTGCACTGTAGGTATATTTGGGCCTTCTAAGAAGGAGGAGGTGAGAATAGGGAACAGGGACACAGGCAAAGGCTCTGTGGCATCAGAGATATGGATATGCTTGCTTGAAACTAACCAAATATCCCATTGCCTGCACTTTGGACTTCTTGTCTTCTGCTTTCTGTCTGCATGACAAGAACCAGGGGAGGAAGTGAAGGGAAAGCCCTCTACAGTAGGGCCCTCAAACCAGTGGGACTTGGAGATAACATCCCATTGAGAGATACAGGGCAGTTTTCCATCTCAGAACTATTCGCTCAGGTTCTCTGTCGATGCAGAAAGATGGCACTGTCTCTGGTATACCAGGGGCACATTCTCTATTCTCAGACCTATTGTTCCAGTTTCTCTGCAGAGGCTGTGGCGCTGGTTACAATGAGGTTATTTTTCTAAGCATTTCCAGCACAAGGGACTAGGATATAAAAAGAAAAACAAAACAAACAAGCAAACAAACATAAAGCTGATATGTTGAGGTAATCACATGGCTCCAGGAGTTTGGACCCTTGTCATAGGCCTACGGTGCCTATATGTTTATCTAGTCCTTATAAATTGCACACAGTTACAGATTCTTAGATCCTAAAGTCATTGTGATCAGCTAGTCTGACCGCCTTTCTAACACAGGCCTTAGAATTTTCCCCAAAATAATGGACACTCAAGGACATAGAGAATTAAGACTAAAAAAAAAATGTTTCCCCAGAAGTCTGAATTTCATCACATTTCTATACTCAAATGTACAATCCTATTTTTTTCACCGCAGAGACCAAACAATTCAACATCTTACAGCTTAGTAGCACAATTAATGCTATCACTCTGTGCTGGATTCAAGAAAATGACCATAAAGATGCAAAGCTTTTTATACCAACACTCTGAGCTTGGGGTTCCCCAAAGTTTTCATATGGGGGGAACCAGTTTCTAAGAAAGAAATCGTCTAATCATGAGTACCTCCACTGTAATCACTTGGTCTGGTTCACAAACCTTCTTTAAGGGACCAGGGTGACACAAAAATAGTTATAGAGAAAATGATTAAAATAAACTCATCCACACATATAATGACAGGGGAATTTACATATGGGGAGCATAAAAATAGTCTCATAGACTCCATGGGCAGAAGGGATCATCATGATCACTTAGTCTGACCTTGTATATGTTATGGCCACAGACCCTCACCCATCCACTCTTGTAACAGGCTGAGAACATCTGGCTGAGCTACAGAAGTCCTCAAATCTTGATTTAAATACTTCAAGTTACAGAGAATTCACCATTTACACTAGTTCAAACCAGACCATGCCCAGTGCTACAGAGGAAGGTGAAAATCCCCCATTGTCTCTGTCAATCTAACCTAGGGGAAATTCTTTCCCATCCCCAAATACGGCAACCAGTTAGACCCTGAGCATGTGGGTGAGAGTCACCAGCCAAAGGGGCTATGTAGTAGCTGGGAAGGAATAAGACAAAAAGTAGCTGCACAGGGTGCAGAGAGGAGATTGTGTGTGTGTGTGTGTGTGTATTGAGATTTGTTGGAGAAAAAGTCTTCTGGAAACTCTAATAGAGATCTAAACTGAGCTTCAACTAGTAGGAATAGTGTCGATTAGTGAGAGTGCTAGGTGGAGTACAGGATCAAAGAACCACTTTCTTTAATAATAAAGTCTAACTCTGTCAGTGGTCTATTTACTTATGCTACTTCCATGACATTTTTTCCATGTACTCCATCTTTACAACATCTAAGAACCCTAACTGTGCAGCCATTAGACCTGGTCAAAATTATTCATGTTAGCCATTCTTCTATCAGACAATGTGGTATTCTTATAACTGAAATATTCAGTGCTAAAATATCAATGGCTGGCTTTTTAAAATTGCCTTCTGGAATGAAATCCATGCTGACCTGAAAGGTACACAACTCCTAACTCAATTTTTATTCAACTGTTATTCAAGACAGCTACAGTGGAATTTGCATGAGTACAAAATAACGAACGTCCCCAAGACTTGGTCCACAGAAAATGGAAATGATCTTTTAGCTTCCTTAGTTTGCTTCCCTAGGGCTCATGAAGCATCATTGCCTTTGTGGGTCATTCCAGTGCTCTCTCCTGCTTTGTACCAAGAGAGTGGTCTCCTACCCATTCTCTTGGGAGAACTGACTGAACAATCTGTGTCCCAATTTCCCAACCGCTCTGGACGATAGACACCAGAGACTGATGGGAATTGGAACACCAGATCTGAACACCTCTTGAATTCCAGGGATCGTCCAATCCTTATTGAAATCACGCCCCCCCCCACCATGTCTTTTCCCTGGTCTCACTAGCATTCCCTGTGGGTAGAGGACAGACAGAGTTTGGAGATACAAAACAGAAAGGAGATTATTTACTGAGGTTCCTGGAGAGAGACTGACATGTGGTTCTCTCAGTCTTTCCAGCTCTCAGCTTGTGTCAATAAAAAGGATCTCTATACATCCTGGCCTTACATGCCATAAAGAGCATGCTGCTCATATTCCACCAGCATGGAACTCTCTGTCCCTTTGGAGGGCTGTGTCTGTAACAGAGGCCTGGTGGACAACAATCACACCACAGAAAGCTTTCCTTAGTGCCCCCTTCACTTCTTGGTTTCTCAGGCAGTAGATGAAGGGGTTCAGCATGGGGGTGACAATAGTGTACACAACTGACACCAGCTTGTTCAAGTTAAAAGGGTGGATCTTCTTGGGCCGGGCGTACATGAAGAAGGAGGTTGAGAAGAAGATGATGACCACAGTGAGGTGGGAGGCGCAGGTGGAGAAGGCTTTCTTCCTCCCCTGGACAGTGGGGAGGTGCAAGATGGTGGCAATTATGCACAGGTAGGATACAATGGTCACAGAGAGCGGGACCATCAGGATGATCAAGGCTAGCGCAAAGTCCACCGTCTCTGCCAGTGACATGTCGGTGCAGGCCAGGTTCAGCACTGGGGAGATGTCACAGAAGAAATGGTTGATGATCCCTGGGCTGCAAAACGTCAGTTGTGAGATAAACGACACCTTGACCAGGGAAATGGAGAAGCCACTTACCCAGGAGACAGCTGCCAGCTGCAGGCAGAACTGGTGGGTCATGATGGCTGGGTAACGCAGCGGGTTGCAGATGGCCACATAGCGGTCATAGGCCATGGAAGCCAGCAGGACACATTCAGTGCATAAGAGGGAGCTGAAGAAGTAGAGTTGGGTCATGCATCCCACAAAGGAGATGCTCTTGTTCTCCACCAGGAAATTCACCAGCAGTTTGGGGATGGTGACTGAGATGTACCAGGCTTCCAGGAAGGAGAGGTGACTGAGGAAGAAATACATGGGCTTGTGGAGGTGATGGTTTGTCTGGATCAAGGCAATGATGACCATATTCTCCAGGAGGGTCAGCATATAGGCCACCAGGAATATCACAAAGAGCAGTATCTGTAGCTCCAAGATGGTTGGGAATCCCAGCAGGATGAACTCCTGGACACCAGTGTCATTCTCCATATGGCCCTTGAGGGTCTGCAGAGTTAGAAATAGACAGAAATAAGTGGTTGAAGTCACATATGCCTGTTTTCTTGAGATCTTTCACTTCAGCACTTTACTTTGATATTCCTTATTATTAGACCCAACTTCTAGTTTTGGAACCCCTCACCGTTGAGGGAACTATGGCCCAGATTCTCAAACGGTGACTGCAAGTGCTACACTAATTTGCCCCAATAGAAGATCTCACTCAATATTACCCTAACAACTCAACCATTCTTAACTCAAAGCTGTATAGGGGGAGATTTTAAAAAGCACCTAAGGGATTTAGGAGGGCAAGTCCTATAGAAAATCAGTTCAACTTTTATCGAAGATTCTTGTGTGGCCATCTTCTCACTGTAGTATATGAGCACTTGCATGTAGTTACCCTCACAACACCGAGGTGAGGTTGAGTCATGCTGTTATGCCCAATTAACAGATGGAGAATGGACAGATGACCAGATACTTGAGATGCCTACAGATGCAGATAGGATTCTAGTGTAATTTACAAAAGGACCTAAGTGATTTAGGTACAGACAGTTGGTGGCAGAGCAGAAATGGATCCTGCGGTCTCTCAAGTCCCCAACTAGCACCATAAGTCCTGGATCATCCCTCCTCTCATATGTGCTTTGGCACATTTGAAAATCTTTCCCATTGTCTTTAAGAGGGCACAAAGTCCTTGCAGGAAATTGTAGAGTGCACAATGGCAGAGGAGATCCCTTGTTTACCAATGGAAAGGATTTATGCACCTTGGAACTATTTGCACACATCCCTGCATCTTCAATTACCTGCTACCAGTCAGAACAAAGGCCTGGTCATTGTTATAGGAAAGTCCAGTGGAAACCTGTGTTCAATTTGCAAGAGGGGGTGAGAAAATGAATCAGCTATGTTAGGATGCATCAGGATATCAGTAGGAATCTGCCTACTTAAAGGCAAAGAAGAAAAAAATTCAGATCTCAATTACAATGTGGCAGATCAAAAATAATGCTAACTTTCATCACAGCGGGGAAAGGAACGGATACACTTTATGTGTAAGGTAGTAAGAGGTATGTTACTGATTAGGAATCAAGCTTCCTAGGGTCTATTCCTAGTCCTGTCACTGAGCCATTGATCAATGTGCCTCACTGTTCAATTCCTCACTTTCCCCATCTGTCATGTAGTTATAATAAACCTACCTTCATAAAGACCTTTATAGAATAGAATACTCAATAACAGGATGGGTCATATCTGATGTTAACTAGCTCTGTAATAAGATTCCAGGTATGTTGCCCATCTATGTGTCATTCTGAAGCCTAGAGTGTCTATTGAGTCAGTGTAAAGTGGTGAAAATAGCCCCAAGCATGGTGGAGGGCTCTTTTTGTTCAGAATATCATCAGGTTCAAACATCACTGGGACTTGTGGTTCCCTGCCATCCTATTTTTTTAAGTTCTCAGCCATTCTGACTTCACAAATTGCACCTCTGCAGTGTATGGCTACAGTAAGGCAGGAATACATTCCATGCCAAGAGTCCGAGACCATTGTGATATCATAGGTAACTCAACCAATTACCGCCCTTACTTTACAGCTAATTTGTGGTCAGTAATTTCATTGGTTGTATGAGAGAGACTACACAATGGTGGATCACTTGGTCTAATTGCCACATCCATTATGCTTTCAGTGACTAGTGTTAAAAAAATTGCTATTATATCAAGAAGAAGAAGACAGTTCACTTTTTGATGTTCACTTTATAGCCTGCTACTATCATATTCAATCTGGGGTCCAGAAAGGTCAATAGAAAATCATCATCACAAGTGGAAGAAGGAATGAGAGAAGGTCAGATAGAGACATCGGATTTTTAGCTTTGAGTGCTACTGGTGTTGCATTAAATTCATGGCCAAAACAAAGTTGGTCATTTTTATGTCCCAGTTTTGCAAAGACTAAAGCAAGCACTTAACTTTAAACACATAAGTAGCTCCATTATTTTCCACAGAACAACTCATGTACATAAAATTCACCATGCTATCTTTGCAGAATCAGTATTTGTATGCAATTTTTGAATCTTAGTAGAGGAAAACTCAAATTACAAAAAGGTGAAGCAAAATATAATAATAATAATGGTCAACATTTGATGTTAATTTCAAATCATACTTGTCTATTAGTATTTAATGTTACTAGCCATTAATTTCCATTTGTACTAGTGTACTAGTGTCACATTCATTTCATCTCACAGAAACTGGAATAGGTTAAAATATAATATTTAGATGTGACATGTGATTCATAATACAAAACTTGGAAGGGAGGTGTTTAAAAGAGATTACGCGATTTGGGAGCAGAAATGCCACTGAAAGTGAATGATGCTTTTGAATATCTCCTTCAGAACTGACATAAAATAGAGGGCCATATTCTCATCTTCATTGCACCAACAGAAACAAGAAGTAAATATGAGATTTGCAAAGGAACTGAAGTGAAATATATAAACAAAATCCCATCGGGTTCCAACGGGAATTGGACATCCTTCCTTTACCTTAAATCCACTGAAATCAATGGAATCCTTCAGATTTACCTAAGAACATAAAAATAGCCATACTGGGTCAGAGCAAAGGTCCATCAAGCCCAGTATCCTGTTTTCTGGCAGTAGCCAATGCCAGGTGCCCAAAGGGAATCAACAGAGCAGGTAATCATCAAGTGATCCATTCCCTGTCGCCCATTCCTAGGTTCTGGCAAACAGAGGCTAGGGACACCATCCCTGCCCATTCTCGCTAATAGCCTTTAATGGAGCTATCCTCCAGGAATTTATCTAGTTCTTTTTTGAACATTGTTATAGTCTTGGCCTTCATAACATCCTCTGGCAAAGAGTTCCACTGGTTGACTGTGTGTTGTCTGAAGAAATACTTCCTTTTCTTTGTTTTAAACCTGCTGCCTATTACTTTCATTTGGTGACCCTTAGTTCTTGTGTTATGAGGAGAAAATAACACTTCCTTTTGTACTTTCTCAATACAGTCATGATTTTATAGACATCAATCATATCCTCCCTTAGTCATCTCTTTTCCAAGCAGAAAAGTCCCAATCTTATTAATCTCTCCTCACACGGAAGCCGTTCTATACCCCTGATGATTTTTATACTGGTGCAACTGATATCAGGAAAGTTCTCAACAAATCAAACATCTTTAACCTGGGGTTTTCAAAACACTTATGTGAATTAAGTGCCCAGCTCTCATTGACTTGAAAAGAGAGTCAGTCTATCTATCTGTCTATCTGTCTATCTACCTATCTATCTATCTCTTCTCAGCTTTCTTTGAAAACCCTGGCCTTAAAGACCAAGTTTGTACAGAAGTTGAGTCTTTATTTGCATGAATGTAACATAAGTGAAGAAATAGTACAGCTAAAGGAAGATAATAAATCATGATGCCGTTCCTATTCTAGTGACAGCACAGACAATACATTTATGTTGCAGGAATCAGGTTTTGGGCTGATTTTCTACTAGACAGTGAGTCCCTCTCTGTATCACATGATGTGAATTGGGGTTATATATATATATATATAATGTGGTTTTATATGTTATATCATATTATATGCTAAAGGGTTTATCATAGTCACCATGTAACAAGAAAGGAAGGAAGAAAATAAGTTCACCAACAGAAAAATGAATTACTAAAATTTCCTTGAAATAAAATTAAAATTCTTACAGTGTGTAGATTTTAGAGCTCTGACAATCTACTAAATAACATGCGTCTGTAACTCTGATATTCCCAAGAACATATTAAAGTGAGGAAAAGAGTAAAAATTCACTCACTCGTTTGTGAACGTAACCTATAAGCAACAGAGCCAAATCCAGATTATTTTTTTTATTCCATTCTTTTAAGGAAAAATTATCTTTGAAGTTGATGAGAGTCTTGCCTGAATAAGATTAAGTAAAATCTAAACAAGAATTTTCAAAAGGTTTTGGCTTTTTAATCTATATAACCCCATACACATTTATCTTCCAGTATATATATATATATATATATATATATATACACTCATCTCTCTTTGGCTCTATTGCATATGTACTCACTCACTATGTTTCTCTATGTGCATATATACTCGTTTCTCCATCACTCTCTCTACATATATACTCATCTATCAAATATCTCCATCTCTCTGCATATATACCCTTCTATCTGATTTCTTCATTTCTCTATATACTCATTTATCTAGTGCAGGGGTCAGCAACCTTTCAGAAGTGGTGTGCTGAGTCTTCATTTATTCACTCAAATTTAAGGTTTCACATGCCGGTAATACATTTTACCCTTTTTAGAAGGTCTCTTTCTATAAGTCTATAATATATAATTAAACTCTTGTTGTTTGTAAAGTAAATAATGTTTCAAAATGTTTAAGAAGCTTCATTTAAAATTAAATTAAAATACAGAGCCCCCTGGACCGGTGGCCAGGACCTGGGCACTATGAGTGTCACTGAAAATCAGCTCATGTGCTGCCTTTGGCATGTGTGCCATAGGTTGCCTACCCTTGACCTAGTGTCTCTATCTGCATGTGTACTCATCTAGCTAGTCTCTCTGGTAAGACCCAGTGTCTCCCCACCTTTACATTAGTGATTTTTGAGGGTATAGAGAACACAAAACTAAGCCCTAAGAAAGTTCCCAAACAGAGCGAGAGCAGTGGAAAGTTCTGTCCCTGTCACCTGAGCAGCAGAGAGCAGCAGCTGAGGGTTGTTCCCATCTTCCAGTTCATAGACAAAGCCTTCCCTCTTCATTCTCTTAGCAAGACAAAGCTGGACAGATTCTGAACTGCTGCACGTAGGGACAACTGCACCAACGCTGATGAATTTGGAAAAGTATCCACCAGGTGGGAAGAAGACGCTCAAAAAAGTCTCCTCTACATCTCCTGGGATCTAATTAGAGAAACATCCCCCAGAGCCTCCCATCACTGGTTACACACCTATGTGTGACTTATTGAAAGGACTTTGGCAGGGATTTTCAAAGGCACTGTGGATGGAGCACTGTGCTGAAACTCAGGCAAGCTGGGTTCAATTCCCATTGCTGTCACCGGCCCGCTGAATGGCTTTAGCCAAGCCACTCCCCACCCATGCCTCACTTTCCTCCAACTGTAAAATTGAGATAATGATGCTAGCTCCTTTGTAAAGCATTTGGAGCCATAGTGGTTGGGACACTAACTTGAGTGAGTCCCTGCTCCAACTCATGCAGTGCAAGGACTTGAACCTGGGTTTCCTACATTCCAGATGAGTGCCCCTCATCACTGTGCTTTTAGCTATTTGGGCCTGGGGAAGAACACATTCCCCATTTTGTAATTTTTTCCAAAAAAGTTTGAATCACCTCATTTTCTTATTGATGTGGAGAAAAAAACAAATTTAGACACCTCAACATTTGTTATGACACAGAATTCATTTTCCAGCCAGCCCTAGCCAGTGGGTCTCCATGTAGGAGCAGGGATCGGCCCCTGGAGTCAACCTGGAGAACCAGTGCCATGGTTTGCATCCATACCCAACTCAGTAATCAGCCATGGCCCTTCACAAGCCCCTCCTCCTTTGTGAGTGGTGTAGCCTGCCTCATAGCGAGTCTCTCTTGTAACTGGCCTGGCACATGGATGTACTGCTGTATAAATAATACCTGTCATTATGTGAATCAGGATAGCTCTCCTGAAGTCAATGTAATCACACTGCTCTAAAACCAGGGTAAATGAGAGGTGTATCATAACTGTAAGTTTCAGCTGAGTTTACTTTTATTTTAGATTGAGGGAAAATAAAAATGAAGGAAGGAAGAACAAAGCTGTCCATGAGAGATAGTTCAGTGTGTTTGTCTCTCTCTCTATCACATGCTTGCATTGACTGCTTCACAGAATATTCACTGTTGACTGGGAGGCTTCTTAGAAATGTGAAGGTGAAACTGTAGTCTTAACAGTGAGCAGTTTCATAGCCCATACACACTTGAAGGCAACATGTTCTAGTAGATAAGGACTTGGGTACCACTCCTGACTCTGCCACTGGCCCATTGTGTGACCATGTCCAGATCATTAGCACTCTCTGGGTTGTGTTTCCCCTCTCACCCTTCATCTGTCTTGTCTAGTTAAAATGTAAGCTCTTCGAGTCAGGGTTCACCTCTAGCCATGTGTCTGTACAGCACTGTGATGTTCCCCTCTGGTGTTATCTGGACTGGTAATCTGCTAGGTCACTCCAATCCTTGACTCTGGGAGCCAGCCATACCCTGCTCTGCTGTGAGAACTCCCACTCCAGCGCTGTTCACGCACAGCCTCTGGCATGCATGCTGCTCCTTGGATTGTGCTACCAAATGACACTAGCCAATATCTCCCGTCCCAGACACAACCCTAGGAACCTCCATCTTGCAGTGCCCAGTTATGCCTGCTGGATTCTGCAAGCTTATATGAATTGGTTAATTTAAAAAAAAAATTATATGTACCAGGCTTGTTAACCTAAGGGGAGCCTCTGACACACTTCAGACCAAATGTACTGCTTCAGGTAGAATAAACAAACAAATTTATTAACTAAAAAGATAGATTTTAAGTGATTATAAGTCAAAACATAACAAGTCGGATTTGGTCAAATGAAATAAAAGCAAGATGCATTCTAAGCTGATCTTAACACTTTCCATGCCCTTACAAACTTAGATGCTTCTCACCACAGGTTGACTGGTTGCCCTTCATCCAGGCTATAATAAATTTCAAGGCCAGTCTGACCCCTGCATGCACAGGCCATGGAATTTCCCCATTTTGTTTTTCAAAAAAATTCTAATCTACCTCCCCACTACAATCCTCCAAGGTTTAGACACTGTAGTTGCCAGCAAATTGTGTCTTATTTTATGGTTATATTAATCTGATTCACATCAGTTAGGGATCTGACCCCATTGATTTCAGCAGAGCTCTGATGATTTCTATCAGCTGAGGATCTGCCAGCACTGGTCTGGCTAGCAAGGTTCACTGGTTTAGGCTGTGGAGCCCAGAGTTAACATGGAGGCTGGAGTTTTCAGAAGACCTTAAGGGAGGTACGTCGTCAGGTCCTGCTGAAAGTCAGTGGGTGTTGGATATCTAGCACCCACTGGTGTCTCTGGGAATCTTCCCCAGACACAAACTGTGTCAGGTGAGATTTCTGCCATGTGGGCAAAGCGTACAGCTATTATTGAGGAGTCAGCGAGAAGCCAGCTCAGCACTTGGTGATATGGTTATGGCTGCATACAGCAGAAACCATGGCTAACAGTGAGGGCGAAGCACTGTCCTTCAATAGGACTGCATAAGCCCTTATGACTTGAGGGACTCACTAGTTACCTCTGGGTCAACAGCAGGCCACTACATTGTTAAATCAGACCTCTAGAGGTGACTTCATGGGGGCACTACCAGTGCTCATTCTTGGTCAGGCTGAGACTCTCTGCTCCCTGACACATCCAATCCCTGTCTTTCGCTGGGCTGGGGTTTTTCTCATGAGAGGGAGGATTCAGTCCAATCACTGTCTATCTATGCGTGTGGAGAGCTCTACATCTAGGGGCTACTGCTAACATTCCCGCCCCTCCCTGTAGCATAGTGAGGATAGGGTGTTAGCAGCAAAGCTCTATCCATACGCACAAAGGGTTTTCAGATGGATTGGGATTGGCAATGAGTTTCAGAGTAACACCCCACTGAGATGAATGGGGCACTTCCCTTATTTCCAAGTTATAGTTTCAGGCTCTCTGCAGATTCAGGCACTGTTGCTGCATTGATTACATTTGGGGTAAATTCTCCTCTCTCAGATCTCTCATGTCAAGCTCTCTGCAGACTCAGACAGATGTTGCTTCTCCGCTTACAATTTGTTCATGTGTTTTAGATGTGTCTTCGCAACCACAAGGCCCTTTGACTGGCAGCTGCTCAGAGATACTAACCCTTTTTGAATGTCTGGAAAGCACCTGGCCACTGCAAACAACTAGGATGGTCAATTTCTTTAATTACTACAAGAAAAGTAGGCGTTCACCATTCTTTCCACTACCAAAAGGAAATGCAGTGTATCTTCAACTATGGTGTCATAGCCAGCACCACCATACTGAGATCCAGTGAGTCAGGTAGCCCCCATCGGCATAGGTACATTGAGGTCATTTATACCAGCTGACTGATTGCCTGGATCTCCAGATTTCCCATCTGACATGCCATTCTTTCAAAGCAGAAGCTTATCACATGCATCTTTCATCTGTTATCCCCCTTGGGTAATGAATCAGAAAGTCACTTAGTGGGATTAGCTCAAGAGAACACACAACTTGCTAGAAAAAAAATAAGATTGAGAGGTGCAACAAGAGAGAAGATACAGACACTATGTTTGGCCTCTGATTTTCTACAAGAAAGAGAGCAGAATAAATATCGTTCTGCAAGGCAAACATTATCATTTGTATTTGTTTCTGAGAAATTTAAATGTGTGTGCATGGATGAGCAGAACACTGGAGGAACAACATTCTCAGTTATTGAGAAACATGTAGGTCTGCTCCTCTGGAGCCTATGTGCCAGATCCCAGTTGGTGTAAATCCACCCTAGCTCTGTTGGAGACAGTGGGTCAGATCCCCAGCTGGTATAAATTGGCTTAGCTCTATTTGACTATAGGTACCAGATCACTATCTTGTGTAAATCCACCAGTTGCACTGATGTCAGTTGGAGATCTGGCCCTTTTTCTCCAGTGACACAGATGGGGAGCATAAGTAGGAGAGTGATTGTCTATCCTAAGAGCAAAGTCCTTTACTCATTGCAGGCTTCTCTTGCCAAGCAAATTTTCCTCTGACCTCAATAGTAGTTTTCCTTCCATCTTGTGTGCTTGAGCTGCAGCTTCACAAGCCTAGATACCAAATGGAGGATGGATTTATGTCCTCTAACAAAGCTAATATCACACACAAATGCAAAACTGGGAATAACTGGGTACAGTGGTGCTGGAATTAGGGGTGCTGGGGGTGCTGAAGTAGTAATAACAAATACCAAATACATGGTTTCTAAGGTTTCCATCAGGCATAGATCCACTATAAAAAATTGTTCCAGCACCCCTAACTGGCAAGGCAGTAGCACTTCAAAAAAGGATCTGGGGGTTATAGTGAATCACAAATTGAATATGAGCCAACAATGTCATGCAGTTGCAAATGAGTGTGTTAACTGAAGCATCGTATACAAGACAATGGAGATAAGTGTCCCACTCTGCTCAGCACTGTTGAGGATTCAGCTGAAGTACTCAGGCTTCCTGACAGCAGTTGTGGGACCTAGGGTAGAACAGTCAATGGGCCCCACGCACACACAAACTGTGCCTGTGCTGACACGGTCCGCCTGGTATTTGGGCAGTTCTGCACCCATGCTGGCTGGTGCCCAGTGAGCTGCCGGCTGGTTGCTGAGAATGCTCTTCTGGCATGGCCAGAGCTTCCACATGCCCACCTGGTAGGGTTGCCAACTGTCTAATCATTTAAACCCAAAAATGCTTGCCCCACCTCCTGCCTTGCCCCCTGCTCACTCCATCCGCCCCCCCCCATCGCTCACTCTCCCACACCCTCACTCACTTTCACCAGGCTGGGACAGGGGTGTGCGGTGTGGGAGGGGGTGCAGGGTACAGTCTGCGGGAGGGAGTTTGGGTGCAGGAGGGAGAGCGGGGATGGTCTCTGGGAGGGAGTTTGTATGCAGTGTGTGGGCTCTAGGCTGAGGCAGGAGGGGGTCAGGGAGGTGGCGCTTACCTTGGGCAGCTCCTGAAAGCAACTGGAACACCCCTCTGGCAGCGGCTTCTAGGCAGGGTGCCCAAGGCACCATCCCTGAAGCTGTAGAGTTGGCACTTAGGGCAAGGCAGCATGTGGAGACCCCCTCCCCAGGGGTCGCAGGGACATGACGGCTGCTTGCAGGAGCTCCGTGGAGTGAGGGTGGGCGGGAAGCCTGCCTTAGGCCTGCTGCACTGCCAGCAGTAGCAGCCACAGACCCACGGACCCTTTTATGCCCCTCCCCCATCCTCCATTGGCCGGCCTGGGAGTACTGTGTCCAGGTCTGGGTCCCACACTTTAAGAAAGATGTGGACAAATTGGAGAGAACCCAAAGCAGAGCAATAAAAATAATAAAAGGTTTGGAAAACCTGGCCTAGGAGGAAAGGTTGAAAAGGACTGGGTATGTTTAGTCTTGAGAAAAGAAGGCTGAAGAGGGACCTGATAAGGATGGTGATCAGTTGTTTTCATATCTGTCAAGGGTAATCCTCAGCAAAGGAGATTTAGGTTAGATATTAGGAAAAACTTTCTGACTCTAAGGACAACTAAGTACTGGAATAATTTACTAAGAGAGGTTGTGGAATCCTCGTTATTGGAGGGTTTTTTTAACAACAGGTTGGACAAACACCTATCAGAGGTGGTCTAGATATACTTGGTCCTGCCTCAGCCTGGGGGGATGAACTAGATGACCTCTCAAGGTCCCTTCCAGCTGCATATTTCCATGATACTGTGATTTCTCTATTATGAGATGACAAATTAGGTTCATAAACTAACTATGTTGAAGCTCTTTTGAAACTATATTAAGGAATCTGTCACACTCATTTAAAAAATAGCACTATATAAAATCATTGTAGCCCATATTAAATAGTTTTAAAACTGGCTGTTAGTACATAGGTCTGTTTGTAAGCCTGGGATAGAATTTTGAGTTTGACTTTTTGATACTCTTATATTAATATGTGTAAACAAGGGACAAAGACACTGTGATATTGCTTCTGCTTAGTCAGCTGGATTTGTTAGTACAATGGGAACAGATAAGATTAATTAAAGTGTAATTCAGAGCACATTTTAAGACTGCCTCAATCCCTATCTCAAACCAAAGTTAGCCAACCAGTTAAGAGAGGTAAAGGGGCTTGCGGGGAAGATATAAAACATTAAAAGACTAAAGAAATGCCTGTCCCTGACCACAACACAACCTCACTCCTTACCCCTCCTATGGGGTACAAGAGAGGTGGGACGAAGACCCCAGGCCCAAAATGACCCTAAGTTGTAAGGGGTGGGACTGTGGGTGTGCATTTCAGGTACAGTAACTCCTCACTTAAAGTCACCCTGATGAATGTTGTTTTGTTGTTACGTTGCTGATCAATTCGAGAACATGCTCATTTAAAGTTGTGCAATGCTCCATTATAACGTTGTTTGGAAGCCACCTGCTTTGTCCATGGCTTGCAGAAAGAGCAGCCTGTTGGACCTGGCTGGTGGGGGCTTGGAACCAGGGAGGATCAGCAGCCCCCCTAACTCCTAAGTTCCCTGTGCAGCAGCTGCCCAGTAGGCTATCAATTACCAGGCAGTTCACCTGTCCCTCCACCTACTGCCATATGCTGCTCCTGCCCTCTGCCTTGGAGTTGCTCCTGGGAGCCTCCTGCTTGCAGTGTAAGTGGGTGTGAGAAGAGGGATGCTGATGTCAGGATGTCCCCCCCCTTCCTGCCTCCCCTCCTGTACCCTATCTCCACGGAGCAGGGGGGACACAACACTGGTAAGGACGGGGGGTGCTTGCTGGAAGCAGCTGCTGTCTCAACTTGGTATGTGATGGGATGTTAGATGGGATGGGATCTGAGTTACTACAAAGAATTCTTTCCTGAGTGCTGGCTGGTGAGCCTTGCCCACATGCTCAGGGTTTAACTGATCGCCGTATTTGGGGTCGGGAAGGAATTTTCCTCCAGGGCAGATTGGCAGAGGCCATGGAGGTTTTTCGCCGACCTCTGCAGCATGGGGCATGGATCACTTGCTGGAGGATTCTCTGCAGCTTGAGGACTTCAAACCACAATTTGAGGACTTCAATAACTCAGACATAGGTTAGGGGTTTGTTATAGAAGTGGATGGGTGAGATTCTGTGGCCTGCATTGTGCAGGAGGTCAGACTAGATGATCATAATAGTCCCTTCTGACCTTAAAGTCTATGAGTCAACTTGCTGATCTACTTAAAAAAGCAGTCTACTTAGAGTGGGGTCAGCGTACTTAAAGGGGCAATGGTCATCTCTGTCTCACAGAGGGTATGTGTCTCTGTCTCTCTCTGCCATGCTGTCTCCCCTCCCTCCATTTGAGCTGCCTTGTAGAGTGTGAGGCTACATCAACAGCAATGTGTTAACCCTTGAGGGCTCAGCTGAGTGCTAGTTCATCCACCCTCTGACTTCACCCCACAACCAAGCTTCACAATCAACATTGCTGTGTACAGTATTAAATTGTTTGTTTGAAACAACCCCCCCATTTACATTAATTCTTATGGGGAAATTGGATTCACTTAACATCATTTCTCTTAAAGCAGCATTTTTCATGGTTATTGAACACATGTTTGCTGGAAACTAACCCCAATAAACATCACTTTGTCTACACATCAGACTTCTGGTGTTCCGCTTTCTGTCTGCATGACAAGAATCAGCGTAGGGGGTGAAGAAAGAGCCCTCTAACACTGGTGAACTGTAAAAAGTAATTGTAAATGGTGAATCATTTAATAGATGTGTGTCTAGGGGAGTCTTGCAGGTGTCTGTGCTTGGTGCTGCCAAAAAAAGTGATGAGGTCACAAATAATAATGGCATGTCAGTTATCCAGGCTGATTTAGGTTCCTTGATGAATTGGGTTCATTTGAACACGTGTTTCAATACAGACCCATTCATAGATTCATAGGATTGTAGAAGATTAGGGTTGGAAGAGACCTCAGGAGATCATCTAGTCCAACTCCCTGCTCAAAGCTGGACCAACCCCAACTAAATCATCCCAGCCAGTGCTTTATCAAGCCGGGCCTTAAAAACCTCTAAGGATGGAGATTTCACCACCTCACTAAGTAACTCATTCCAGTGCTTCATCCCCCACCCTAGTGAAATTGTTTTCCCTAATATCCAACCTAGACCTCCTCCACTGCAACTTTAGACCATTGGTCCTTGTTCTGTCATCCTCCACCACTGAGAACAGCCTAGCTCCACCATCTTTGAAACCCTTCTTCAGGTAGTTGAAGGCTGCTATCAAACCCACCCTCACTCTTCTCTTCTGCAGACTAAATAAGCCCAGTTCACTCAGCCTCTCCTCATAAGTCATGTGCCCCAGCCCCCTAATCATTTATGTTGCCCTCCGTTGGACTCGCTCCAATTTGTCTACATCCTTTCTGTAGGGTAGGGCCCAAAAATGAATGTAGTGCTCCAGATGTGGCCTCATCAGTGCCAAATAGAGGTTATATATCTATGACAAAGGAAAACTGGTCATAGTTGCAGCATGGGGGACTTATACTGGAAAGCAGTGACCCTACTTAGCAAAAAACCCTGAAAATCCTATCTTTTAGCTCCTCCCCCCAAAAAAATGTTTTTGTCAAAATAAAATATATTTAGGGTTTTCCAGATGAAAATGTTAGATGTTTGGCTGAAAACTGAGAAATTTCAGCTGAAAACAAAAAGTGTATTTGGACTGAAAATTTTTGGTTTTCAGATTTTCTAGTTAAGAGGGTTTTTTGTTTTTGTTTGTTTCTTACTTATTTGGCCAGTTATGAGTTTTTTTGTAAGCAAAAAAGGGACAAGATTTCTATGTTTTTTGTCATTTAATATTTTGCATGTCAATATGGCTTGGTAAAATTATAAATGCTGAGTTTCATGTCATTTTAAATGTAGAGATTTTAGCTGATTTTTTCAAAACTGCTTTGGTGATAAGGATACTCAAATCCCATTAAATATAATAGGAACTGGGGCTCATTCTCCTAGGCAGCTTGAAAAACCTCAACCTTTAAGTATTAAAGGTTTGCACTGTACTTTTAGGATTGCTGCTTTAATATATGTTAGTCAACACCTGGTCCTAAATATTCCAACCACCCTTGTGGCTGGCACATCCGGACCTGAACAGGGAGGGTTGAGGGCTAAATATATGAACCAGTACAGAATGAGATAAAAAGCCAAACCTTTGTAAGTGTGGGCTGTAAAAGTCATATCCTGTATGGATCAGCATGGGGCTTCAGGGTTAGGGACAGGGGCTGGTAACATACACTCATGAGTGGGTCATACCAACACTTATCCATATAAGTAACTTTTCTCAGGTACATAGTCTATTGAAAATGCTTGTAAGCCTGAGTCCGTAGGCTATAAAGAATCTCTGCAGAGATAGATATAGATGATGATGATAACTTAACAGCATCTTGACATTTAAATTGAGATCCACAAAATTAACTACATGAGCTCTAAAAATGTTTGTGATTTTGGTCAGTCTGAGTTTGCATGTTCCTATGACTAAATAAAGTCACAAATACTGAGTTTCCTGGGGGTTTAAATGTACAGATTGTAGCTGGGATTTTTAGAGACCCCCACTGTATGTTCGTATCTCCCGGGAAACTTTGAAAATATGAGCCTTTAAATGACTTGATAATGCCAAAAGTTTGTAGAAATAATGCTGTGCACACTTCATAGAGCCTGGGACAAGGAGTCGGAAAACCTGGGTTCCTTTTCTAGTGCTACTACTGACTTCTAGCACTGTCACTTCCCTGCTATGTGCCTCAGTATTCACTCCCACCTTTAAACCATTTAGATTGTGCTCTCAGCATGGCATGGTCTCTTTCTTACTATGTACACGCACAGGTCTTAGCATAATGGGACTCTGGTCTCAGCTGAGATCTCTTGACATTAAACCAATAATAACAGAAGTGTAAAAACCTTACTGACATAACAATACTTTGCCTGTGATCAGTGGACACGGGTAGTATGAGAGATTCACAGCCCTTTAAAGGATGGGATGCCCATTCCATTTCCTTCTAATGGAAATTAGGCATCTAAATCCCTTGGGCAACTCTGAAAATCTCAACCTGAATGTTGTTGTGAACAGATAATCCCCCTGCCCTACAAAACTGGGATTGGGTTGGCTGACATGTGCTACTCCCATAATTTCAAGATGTTTCATTTCAATTTTGATCTTTTTTATTTTTGACCATCTCTATATCTAACTATAAATAAAATGGCTGATATTTTCAAAAGAACGAAAGGGAGGACAGTGTTCAAATCCCACATGGAAACCCCTGCCGTTGTTATTGCTGCCATCAGCTAAAATGTCAAGGGAGTTTTCTCCTTCTCCCACGAAGAATAAATAAGGAATTGGGAGAGATGCTGACATTCAGTAGATGGATAGAAGGCAAAATTAGTGCAGCTAGGTAGCAGAACTGACATACATAGTCAAGCATAGGCAGGTCTCCTTATTGAAAGATCTCACCTGAATATAGGTGCCAACTCCATGAGTGCACCTCGGGCCCCAGAGGAAGCCAGCATCCACACATAGTAACAATGATGATGAGGATGGAAGATAGATGGCAGAACCCATATCTTGGTGTCAATACTAAAAGTGAAGAGTTCACATCAGAGATTTTGGCTGGTAATACCTCCTCCTTAAAGGTAAACCAATTTACAGATTTATGGAATTTAAGGGCATAAAGAACCATTATGGTCATCTAGTCTGACCTCCTGCATAATACAGGCAAGATAATTTCAGCCAGTGATTCTTGAATAGAATAGCAATTTCTGGTTGAAATTAAGGCATACCTTTAAGAAACATATTCAGTTATAACTTTTATAACTTTAAGTGACAGATACTATATCACATCCCTTTGTAAGTAGTTCCACAGTTTTCCATCCTCTTTAGAGAAGATAAAAGATTTGATAGATCATCCTGCTGAATCCTTTGTTTCCACCGCAACTTTTGCCCCTCGAAGTTGGAAAACACTATAGACTCTGATTCAGGAAGGTACTTAAACATATGCATAACTTTAAGCTTCTGAGCAATCCCATGTAAGTTAATCGGACTGTGCCTGTGCTAAAAGCTAAGTGCAAGTTGAGTATCTTCTTGAATTGGGGTCATAATGCTTTAGACAGAAAGGAGACATACTCTGTCTTAGACATTTCCATCACCGGGGAGTAGCAGATGTATGTTGATGGATTGATTTAGAGTTAATATTAGCCAGAGGGAAAGTAGAAGGAGTTTCAGAGGAATGTCTCCCTCGATTCATTGATTATGAAACATTGGTTTTGAACTGAATTCCATTGAGTGTTTGAAGTCAGGATGAAGACAGAGTCAGAGGTTAGAAAGCTGGGTAGAAAAGGAAAAAAAAATTCAGCCTGGGAATACACAGCTAGTTCAGAGAGGGAAAGCCAATATAAACATGTACTGAATCGGAGGGCAAAACTTGGAAAGCTGTAATAATGAAAGATATCTATCAGTGTTCATCTGCCTCTCTATACTTTATTTCCAACAATTACTCTCTCTCTCTCTCTCTTTGCTCAGTCATGCTTGAGTGTGTCACTCTTTCTTTCTTTGTCAGTCTACTTATCCATTCTTCTGTCCATCAATCTCAATCTATCTCTGTTTGTCTGACTTTCCATTCTTTGATTCAAACAATCTCTCTTGTTCTTTCGCTCTCTCTCTCTATCACATGATTATTGCTGTGGTGTCTGAGTGCCTTATCAAAGGACAAAAAAGTGGACATTCATTTTCAATGTAATAGAGTTAAAGCTAGTAATAAAGCTAGTAAAGGTTTTTGTAGAGACACGGAGCCACCATATGATTGCCACTAGGAGAGATCCGAGTGAAAACTCCACAAGAAAAAAAGAAAAAGAAAAGTTGGAACACATGCAAACCAATTTCGTATAGAACTGATCTCCTTGTAATACTAGTTGATACTTAGTTAATACTAAGCATACTATAAAGATTCTTTTCTTCCCTCAGATTCACTTCCAAGCCCATGCAGAAGCTGGAAATCAAACGTCCATCGCAAAATTCATCCTGCTAGGATTCGGGGATCTCCCTGAACTAGAGATCCTTCTCTTCCCTTTGTTCCTAGTGATCTATGTTGTGACTATGGCTGGGAACATCCTCATCGTTGTTTTAATTGTGGCTGATCAACACCTGCACACCCCCATGTACTTCTTCCTGGGGAACCTGTCCTGTTTGGAGATCTGCTGTGTAGGATCTCCGAACAGGACAGGATGCTGACCAGTCTCCTTACAGGGGACAGAACTATTTCTATTATCGGTTGCATCATGCAGTTTAATTTGTTCAGCTCCCTGGCAGCTGTAGAATGTGCTCTCCTAGCAGTGATGTCTTATGATCGATACTTAGCAATATGTAAACCCCTGCACTATGCAGTGCAGATGAATGGCAGCTTGTGCCTCCAGATGGCATCTTTGTCTTGGATTAGTGGCTTCCTGGCTAGCACTGTCACAACGTCTTTGTTGGCACAGTTCGCTTTCTGCGGCCCGAATGAAATTGATCATTTCTTCTGTGATTTCACCCCTTTGATCAAACTCTCTTGCAGTGACACCAGTCAGATGGAACTTGTGACCTTCATACTTTCCTCCATCTTCACCCTTCCCGCATTCCTATTAACTGTTATGTCCTACATTTCTATCATTGCCTCGATCCTGAGAATCCCTTCCACAATGGGAAGGCAAAAGGCTTTTTCCACCTGCTCCTCTCACCTCATTGTGGTGACAATTTTCTATGGGACCTTAATGATTGTCTACATGCTACCAGATAATGCTACAGTGGGAAACCTGAACAAAGTGTTCTCTATCTTCTACACAGTCCTGACTCCCATGGTCAACCCTCTCATCTACAGCCTGAGAAACAAGGAGGTGAACAGGGCCCTGAGGAAAGCTCTTGTGAAATGTGTGCCTTTCCCACAAAAATCAGTAAAGACAAACTCGATTTGCTAACATTAGCATGAAATGGAGGTACATAGGAACATAAGAAAGGCTATACTGGGTCAGATGCAAGGTCTATCTAACCCAGTATCCTGTCTTATGACAGTGGCCAATGGGAGGTGCCCCAGAGGGAATGAACAGAACAGGTAATCATCTAGTGATCCACCCATTGTGTCACCTATTTCCACCTTTTGCAAACAGAGGCTAGGGAAACCATCCCTGCCCACTCAGATTCAAGCATGCTGTGCCCCATCCCTTAACACCCACCCCTCTGGTAAACTCTAGTTTATATATGTGATCCTTAGTTATATGTGTTTTTTTTTCCTGCGAAAGTAATAAATGTTGGAAAAAAACACAGTTCTCGCTTTTTTGTTTGGGTGCAGCAAAATTAAATACTTTATTATTTCTCCAGCAATTGCAATAGAGGGAGGGAGTTCCCTAGGACACAGGGTCTCCCCAGTCCCGGACAGGTCTCTCAACAGGTAAACAATTACAGCAAGCATTTATACTTTTGTTACAGACAATAACAAGCAATAATACAGACAATAATAAGCAACAGCTGCATTTTGTTTATACATAGGCTATCCTGCTATCTTATTTTCTCACTTCTGGGCACCAGTCTACATATTTAATTATCAGTGCAAGGTCGTGATAACTTCTCACACAGTTCTTTCCTACTCGCCTCACACTATCCTCGCTTCTACAAGTCTCACGTCATTAGGGTTACAGCTGGCCTAACTCTTGCTAACAAACTGACGTGCATTAAGATCCCCTACAAATCCTTGTCAATTCTTTCCCTTCTTCCACATAAATAAAATCATTTTCTGCAAAAAAGATGGCACTTATAATATTTTTTTCAAATAAAATCACATTTAAAGGATTCTTAAAATGTATCATTTACCCACTGTTTGGTAAATGAAAAAAATTCATAGCCATTTCAATAATATGGTCAATAAAATGGAAAAAAAATGATTGAAAAAATTCTACAAAAACTATTGAAATAAACTTGTTTTTAACCCCTTGAAATGAAAATATTCCCAATTTCTTTATTTTGTCTTAACACAACATTTTCTCTAAATGGTGAAAATTCAGCAGGGAAGAAAAACTTGTTCTCACTATGTCTTTGGGTCAGGAAATCACTCTTTTCCTTTAACAATTTATCTTGCAGGTCAGTTCTAATATAGTGAAGTATTGTTTATCTATCTTTCTATAGATTTAAAGGGCAGATGGGGCCATTACCATCATCTAGTCCTCATACTATAAGAAATATAATTTATTTCAGTACTTCCTATATTCAGTCTTGCTTTAAAGACTTCAGGTGATGGAAATCCATTACATCCCTGGATAAGTAGTTCCAGTTGTTACTTAATCTCATTGTTAAATATATATTACTTATTTACAGTCTGAATTTCTCTAGCCTAAGCTTCCATCCGTTGGATCTTTTGACACATTGTGCACAAGATTAGCCATTTAATCAATGTATCTATCTGTCTGACAAAGCTGGCTGATTTTTTTCCCAATATGGAAAATTATCACAAGTAAATTTTTATTTTTTTTTAAAAAGGGCAAAAAACTACTGAGAAGTGAAAATATTTCAGACCTAAAACAAAAAAAATATTCTTTTGATTTTCTGATGAAAATTTAATTATCTGTGAAAAAGATAGTTTTAGCTGAAACTCCAGTTTTTTATTTTTTGAAAAGATCTATCTATCTATCTATCTATCTATCTATCTATCTATCTATCTATCTATCTATCTATCTGTTAAATAAAATTGTACAATGCTAATTCAACAGTAATATATAGATTAAAATGTCACTGAAACTTTTGTGGAAAATGGAAACATTTCAAAGTTGGGGACAGCTTTTCATGGAAAGCTGAATTTTCATGAAAAGCTATTTTTTCACTAGAAAAATATTCTTCTCAAAAAAATTTGATCAACTTCATTTTAGTTGAAGATTTCATGACATAATGCTTCCTGGGCCACTGTAATTTTCAATGGGGTGATGGGAAATGATTTTTTTTTCTGTGAGAAGTTGATTTTAAATGAAAATGTTTCAAGTTTCTGAAGTATTTGAAATTATACAAGAATTTCTGGGGTGGGGAAGAGGCATGGGAGAAGGAGTGACAGAGTATAAGAGAGATAAAAAGTGTCTTTTTGAGCTTCTGACACTGAAATTTTGCACACCAGTGAAATAAATAACGCAAGAACATATATAATGCCAATTCCAAAATGTATGCACTAGTATGTGTAGTTGTACAAAATATCTATCTATCTACATATACATGTGTGTGTATGTATAGACAGAAAAAAGGTCCTTGAAAATATAATGAAATTAAATGTTATGTAGCTATATTATGTGAATATTTGTATTCATGGATATGTGATATTTTAGCTCTGGTGATAATAATAATAATAATAATAATAATAATAATAATAATAATAATAATAAATATTTAATATTTCCCTTCAAAAATATCCATCTTTGAAATGAAAAATAATCCCTAAAATACGGCCAAGATTTTCAAAAATATTCATTCTCTACAAAAATATCATGACATTTTTTATCATTTTTAAGAGAAAATACCATTTAAAGGGTTATCAAAATGTTTCATTTACATGGTATTTTGTAATGACAAAAGTTCAACTGTCATTTCAATATTGTTTAAAAAAACTTTGAGAAAAAAATTATGTTAAAAAAATCTAGAAATCTATTTAAATAATCTCTTTTAAACCTTTGAAAATGTGCAAATTCTTGAAATTTTGAATTTTTTCCTAAAACAAATTTTTCTCTTATTGGTCATAAGTAGGTCCCTACCAAATTCACAATCTATTTTGGTCAATTTCATAGTCACATGATTTTAAAAATCATAAATTTCATTATTTCAGCTAGTTAAATCTGAAATGTCACGGTGTTGTAACTAAAGGGGTTCTGACCCAAAAAGGAATTCTGGGATGGTCACAAGGTTATTGTAGAGGGGGTTGTGGTACTGCTACCCTTACTTCGGCACTGCTGCTGACAGCGGAGCTACCTTCAGAGCTGGGCACCTGGAGAGCAGTGGCTGCTGGCTGGGAGCCCAGCTCTAAAGGCAGGGCCACCACCAGCACAGAAATAAGGATGACATGGTATGGTATTGCCACCCTTACTTCTGTGCTGCTGGTGGGGCAACCTTCATATCTAGGTGCCCAGACAAAAGCTGCTGCTCTCTGGCCGCTCAGCTCTGAAAGCAGTGCAGAAGTAAGGGTGGCAATACCACAACCCCCCTAAAATAACCTTGCAGCCCATTGCAATTCTCTTTTGGATCAGTGCCCCCAATTTGAGAAAAGCTGGTCTCCCCTATGAAATCTGTATAGTATAGCGTAAAAGCACACAAAATACCAGATTTCATGAGGGGATACCAGATTTCACAATCCATGATGCATTTTTCATGGCTGTGAATTTGTTAGGGCCCTACTCATAGGAAGATAAGAATGACCATACTGGGTCAGACCAAAGGTCCATCTAGCCCAGTATCCTGTCTTCCTACAGTGGACAATTGTCAGTTGCCCCAGAGGGAATGAACAGAACAGATAATCAAAATTATGGTCAAAATTAATTGAGGAAAAAAATGTCTCAGTATGTCTTTGCATCATGAAAACTCTCTTTTCTTCTACTGTAAATTGCCTTGCATAATACTAATAACACAGTAAAGAATGACCTATCAACCTATCTACCGAGCTTCATCTATCAATCTATCTACCTATCTAACAGTCTGTTTGTCATCATAATCTACTCTCTTTAAAATAAAATAAAATATTCCCTCTCCCTTATTCCTTGTTGTTTCATAGATACAAACCTATTGAATTTTAGACACATCAAGAAAACAATATTTTTCTTTCACTATAGTCTTCTGAAATGGACTTGGTATTGAGAGAACAGGGATCCAAATACACCACGATGTATCACAGACCTCAATGTAAATCTAAGTCCCTATCAGAACTGGACAAAGACACCTTGCTAACCGTCAGCGATCTGAAAGGATAGTATACATTACATCACCACACAACAAACAGGTTGCATTACAAAAGAGGAAGTTTGAGATTCCTTCACGTTTCCTTTCTGCCAGTGGGTTTAGCAGGCATATAGTGTGAGTTATGGATGGTCAAAGTTTGTAAGAGGAGTGTGATGGGGTTACCTGATTAATATTCATATTGGACTTTGAACACAGGGTATGAAGTTCTGCATATGTAAATGAAGTAGGAGCAGTCAAACATAGACATTATTTTACTAGCCATTACTACTCTTGTTGCTACTACTACATTTATTTGGCCAACTCACACTGGGAGTTATTCAGTTGTACTAAAGGGGGCAAACATTTCTATAGGTTCATAAAGCTTCAGGCCAGAAGGAACCATTAGCTCATCCATTCTGCCCTTCTGTTCATCACAGTTCATTACATTTCACCCACATACTAAGCCCAATGATTTCAGTTAAACTAACGGTATTTCAGCCCTCAGAAGACTAAGCTATGGTATGCCACAGCTACGGAACAGGAACATAAGAACAGCTATGCTAGATCAGACCATTGTTCAGTCTAGTCCACTATCCTGTCTTCGGACAGTGGCTAATGCCAAGTGCTTCAGAGGGAATGAACAGAACAGAGCAATTAGTGAATGAACCATCCCCTGTCATCCAGTCCCAGTTCCTGACAGTTGGAGGTTTAGGGACACCTAAATTATGGGGTTAAGTCCCTGACTGTTTTGGCTAATAGCCATTGATGGATCTATCCTCCATGAACTTATCTAAATCTTTTTTTAACCCAGTTATATTTTGGCCTGACAACAGCCCCCAACAATGAATTCCATGGGTTGACTGTATGTTATGTGAAAACATACTCCCTTTTGTTTGTTTTAAACCTGCTGCCTTTTAATTTCATTGGGTGACCCCTAGTTCTTGTGCTATGTGAAGGGGTAAATAGAATGAGATGCTATGAGTGGTTGAGGTCTCTGATGTGGCAGAGAATTGATCCGCTGTGGTGTGACCATTTGATCCTAGCAGATCATGCTGAAGAGAAAGGTGAAATCCCATGAGGTCCCAGCAAATCTGACCTGGAGGAAAGGCCTTCCCAGTCCCAAATGTGGTGACCAGTTAGCCCCAGGCAGCCACCTACAGTAAGCATTCAGACCACTGCTCCAGCCCTGAATGTGGAAAGGGTGCAGGGCACCCCTGTACACTCCTGCACTGGATACAGGAGGATGGTGTGGGCCCAGGAGGAGATCAGTCATAACCCCTTACCAGAGAAGCACTGCATCAGTCAGAATCGCCCTCTTGGTCTAATGCAGGAGCTGAGCTCATGGTGAGGACACGATTAAGCCACTTACTAATTATACTACTACTGCTTCTGTGACTTATTCCACCACCATCATCACAACCTGTATCCATGTTACTACTGCTTTTCTTCTTCTAGCTTGCATCCCACCTAAACAGAGTCAGCTCTTCAAGTCCTTCTCCATTCCAGTCTCTCTGGAAGCAGTTCCTCTGAAACTTTGCAACTATCCAGATCCTTTTGTAGGACATCCATCCATCTAGTTTTGGGTCATCATTCTGTTACCCTCCTCTTCTATGATCAACAATCTGTTTCCCATCTTTTCTTCCAATTTTCCTTTCACAAGCCCAAATGATCTAAGCCTGGATTCCCTTAGCTTTTCTATAATCGGTACCGCCTTCACACTTCCTCTAATTTGTTCATTCGAAGCATGGCCCATCCTTATAACTCCAAGCTTAACTCCTTTAACAATTTCATTTCTGCTTTATTCAAGATCTGCTTTGGTCTCTAGTAACTTGTGTCACTACTATTGTTAATTAGACAAGAGTTTTGGCTTTGACTTTAATGGAGCCCAAATTACTTGCCAACACTCTCCATGTAAGAGGGACAATTAGTCTGCCCTGGTTCCTCTTCCATGTCCCCAGCCCACACCTTCTTCTTTTCTCTTTGGCAGAGCTTTATGAGACCTCTGGAGCCTATGGTGTGTAAGCTGAGATACACGGAAGCCTATTATTTGCACATATCCTAGCAAGAAAGCTTTGATCATATAGCCTAATGCAGAAAAGCTACAGCAACATGTGGCCATAAAAACGAATACCACCTTGTTCTGAGGCTGTGATGGACTTTCTGTCACCTCTAACCTCTGGGCGTCTGGGTATTTCTCTAGTAGAAATAAAAAGAATCAACTACACATGTTCAATGTGCATGAGGACCCACTAAACAGTGGCAGTGGCTTCGATAGTGTGACATTGGTGACATTGGTGTTTTGTGATGCCACTCTAGTCACAATCATTGCAAAGCAATGACCCAAAGTCCAGCATGACATCACTCACAGCTTGGTTCAAACACAAACCAACTCACCAGCTCTCCGAGCCTGAACCAGACTGATTTAAGCTGTACATTTTTTGATAGCTCGCTATATCAGGTGTAGCCAGCTGTACAAGTTTGGAAGCCCCCGCTCTTCATCTGTGATAACTAAGGGCAGTTCTGGTTGCTTGGCAACATCACAGCAGAGGCTCTTTCAGTGCACCTCCCTAGTGAATGAACACCAAAATGTATATACATGGATGCCTTTTGTTACCTGGAGAATTGTGCTGAAGCAGAGGCAATTTGCTCCCAAGCAGGTAAGTTAGAGAGAATGGATGAGATTTAAAAAAAAAATAAAATCAGGTTTTGATTCTTGGGTAAATGGAAAGTGTCTGCTTTCTTTTAACGTTGTTATATATATATATATATTTAGAAAACCTGAAAACAGACTACTTTTCAGGTTTTGGGTGGAAATTTTGGAAGTTTGGTTGCAAAAGTACCCCCCAAAAAAGTGCTTTAGGAGATTTTTTTGTTTTTCAATGAACAGTTGAAATTTTCCAAAAGGGAAAAATACAACACCCCCGGCCTCCCCAACTTGAAAGGTTTACATTTCTACTGGAAAGTCTGAAAAAAATCATCCATGCTTTAATTGCCAATGGGAAATAAGTATCTAAATCCCCTAGATGGCTTAAAAATTATAGCCAACATGTTTTATCTATTTCTATATTTTTGGGCCATGTCCTTGCATATATACATCTGTGTATATATGTGAATATAATTGTGCTAGTGCATTTGATCGATTTTTTGGTGATTACGGTCATATGCCTTTGTGCATCATTGTTTTTATGTTCACATGTATATAAACTGGTCTATTGGAGAGGGGAGAAGCAATAGATATTATATATCTTGGTTTTAGTAAGCCGTTTGATGCAGTCCTTCATGACTTTTTCATAAGCAAACCAGGGAAATGTGATCTAGCTTAAATTACTATAAAATGAGTAAAAAACTTGCTGAAAGGCCGTACTCAAAGGGTACATCACATCCACTGTGTCTGCAAGTCTCAGAGCCCAGATTTATAGACTTGTGGGGATTATGGTATGGCATTAAAAATAACCAGTTTGAAGCCCAGGGAGAGGAATGGGTTTCAGAGCCTGACCTCCAGCCCAAGCCAGAACATCTACATAGCTATTTTTAGTGTTATAGCATGAATCCTACAAGACCAAGTCTGCAGACCCCGCTGCTCCTGGGTAGTTTTTTGTGTGTTTTTGTTTTGTTTTTTTATTTGCTGTATAGATTTATCCAAAGAGTAGTTATCAATGGTTGAACTGGAAGGACGTGTCTAGTGGGGTCCCAAGGATTCTGTCCTGAGTCTGGTACTATCAAATATTTTCATTAATGATTTGGATAACGGAGTGGAGTGTATGCTTATAAAATCTGCAGATGACACCAAGCTGGAAGGCTTTGCAAGCACTTTGGAGGACAGGCTAAGAATTCAAAATGACTTTGACAAATTGGAGATTTCATCTGAAATCAGCAAGATGAAATTCAATAAAGGCAAATGTAAAGTTAGGAAGAAAAAGTGAAGTGGAGAGCAATGAAATTATCAAAGGTTTTAGCAAACCTGAGCTATGAGGAAAGGTTAAAAAAAAGGGCATGTTCACTTTTGAAAAAAGGAGACTGAGGGGCGACCTTATAACAGTCTTCAAATATGTTAAGGGCTGTTACAAAGAGGATGGACATAAAAAGATATGCTTCAGAAATATGCATTGACACTAGTTACATTTATAATACGGTTTGACAAGTTACAAAACTCTCTATACACCATGAAAACCCAACCCACCAGTTTGTAACAGCTCCGTAACTTGTTGCTTTGTTCTATACTTTTCTCATCTCTGTTTTGGATACTACATTACAAACCAGGGCTCAAAGGATGGCCACCTGAAAGGTGATTGCCCATCAACTTTGATGACACGTAGCTAGAGGCATCAGCTTGTCCTTTGTCTTTGAGAAACCAGTCTACCCGCTCTTGCTGTCCAGAGGGCCGTGTTTACAACTTATATGTAAACTGAGGTATCCAGTGAAGTACGTGCTGGGCTAGGCAGTCATCCAATGAAGAGTAAAGGAAACACCGTCAGTAAAATGTAACAGAACAGCACTGTGTACACTTTGAATAACATTTCTGAGAATGATCTGGAGACAAAATATTCTTCACTGATGAATTCTATGAGCACTTTTTTATCATGAATGTATTGAAGAATTTTTCTGTCTGTTCTCAGACAATTCAACAAAGAAAGCAATAGAAATGCCGAAAAGCTACAATTCATCAATCCTCTCGAGAAATGCCAGTGGTGGAGAATTGGCCAAGAGATCATACAAGTGGGCATTGATTTAAAAAAATGTAAGTTAGGGGGCCAGTGTTACCTCACATGTCATTTAACAGCTGCGTTAATTATCTGAAAGAGGCATGTTAATGAAATACCCAAAGTATTTTCAAATACCTCTCAGAATGACACACAGGACAGAAGGAAACAGACAGAGCTAGAAGTTACAACATGGACAGAAAAATTTATCTATCTATCTATCTATCTATCTATCCACATCACTGTTGATCACACTGATTAGTCAATTAAGGCCCTGATCCTACAAAGATTGGCCATATGCTTAATTTTGCACACTATAATCTGTCCCATTGATTTAAATTTGTTCCATGATTGGGCTCCAAGTATGATATGGTGAAAAACTAAAAATAAATGAGTGATTGTAAAGTGATATGGTTGCCGAAAAGTACAGCGTAGAGAAATCAACCCATCCTTCCATCTGTCCTCTGTTAGGAATGATCACATTGAAATGGACATAAAACAAATCTACACTGATGGGCGTAAACATAAAAAGCAAACATGATGACAAGAGAAAGTTGTTTCTATATTTCTGAATGCAGAAAGTTGTGCATGGTCTCTCAGCTGAGCGGTGAAACGACTGACCAAAGGTTGGAAACAAAACCCAGGTCTTCTGAGTTCCATGCTGTAATGCAGCCCACCCACAGTGCATTGGAGAGGTGCCACCCCAGCAATGGATCATGTGACAAGAGAAATATACAAGCAATATTGTTGATGCCTCCAGCAACAGTCATAGCTGATGCTAAACACCCCAGCCCAGTTTCTTCAAGTAAGACTATGGCTGGTAATCATCAGAGGGGAGTGTTTGAGCAATAAGTGAATTATAATGTTGGCACTGTACAACAAAAGCAAATGTCTCTTTATTATCATTGCAGCATTCTCTTTCCCCCTCTCCCCATCCCATGGATACTCCCCGTGGCACACATGAAAGCAGAAATCAAACGTCCATCATGGAATTTATCGTCCTGGGATTTGGGAATGTCCCAGAATTGCAGATTCTCCTCTTCCTGCTGTTCCTAGTGATCTACATTATGACTATGGCCGGGAACATCCTCATTGTTGCGATAGTTGTGGCTGATCATCACCTTCACACCCCCATGTACTTCTTCCTGGGGAACCTGTCCTGCTTGGAGACCTGCTACACCTCCACTGTCCTGCCCAGGATGCTGGCCAGTCTCCTGACTGGGGACAGAACCATTTCTGTGAATGGCTGCTTCATGCAGCTTTACTGTTTTGGTGTCTTGGCATGTTCAGAATGCCACCTCCTGGCAGCGATGTCTTATGATCGGTATTTAGCGATATGTAAACCACTGCACTATGTGTCCATTATAAATTATAGATTCTGCTTCCAGCTAGTGGCTGGGTCTTGGATTAGTGGATTTGTAGGTGCTTCTATAATAGTATCTTGGATATCAATGTTAATGTTCTGTGGTCCCAATGAAATTGACCATTTCCTGTGTGAATTTAACGTAGTGATAAATCTCTCCTGCAGTGACACCCAGAGCATGGTACTTGTGGCTTTCCTGCTGTCCTCCTTATTCACACTACCACCATTTCTATTAACCCTGACTTCCTACATTTCTATCATCACCACCATCCTGAGAATCCCTTCCACCACTGGCAGGAAAAAAGCATTTTCCACCTGCTCCTCTCACCTCATCGTGGTGACCGTTTTCTATGGGACCCTAATCATTGTTTACTTGCTTCCAGACTTCAAGACACTTCAAAGCATGACCAAAGTCTTCTCGGTCTTCTACACCATTCTCACACCACTGGTCAACCCCCTCATCTACAGCCTGAGAAACAAAGAGGTAAAGGAGGCCCTGAGGAAAGTGGTCAGGAAACTTGGTTCTTTCACAGCAGTTCAGAGAATTCAAGCTAATGTCTGTAGACCAAAATGAACATGGAGACTGTGTGATGCAGTTCATGTGATCTAAACTCCAAGTCCAATCCTGGACTCTCTGGTTCAAATCAACCCTTAATAAATATCATCCCATTGAAACAAACCATATGGAATGTGAATCCTACTGAAATCAATGTGATTTACAGATGTTCGCTGAATGTGCCATGTGGTGTATTGAAAACTGTGTTAAAATCATAATCTATCATTCCAAGTTTGGAAAGAGTTTACTGGTCCTGCATCCAGGCAAAGGGCTCTGTAGGGAAGCCTGCAATCTAGGACTAGGAGTCAATCTGCACAGAGCCATTCTAGAGCAAGGTGGGGTGAATTATGCCTAAGGGAGAAGCCTGCTTTGTCTCTCACTGGTTTGGGAGTTTTGTGAACTTATTGTTCTGTAGTCCAAGAAATAAAGTCATGTTATGTTGCAACCTTCCAGCAAGAGTGTTGTATGTTTGCGTCTAATTTCTCTGTGTTTATGCAGTGATCATAAAATTCAAGTGCTCATCAGGCTGCTGGTTCTTCTCAGTAGAACTAGTCAGTAATTCCATCCATCTCCCCTCCCTCCGAAAACGTTTTGGGGGAAATCCATTTTCAGCTACATTTTTTGATGATTATTTTTGTTGCTGAGGTTTTCAACAACAGAGATCAACCACCATGTTTTGTTTTTAATTGAAAAAAGACATTTCCCAAGGAAAAGTCAATTTTGATGAAATAGCCACTTTCTGCCTGAATTCCTCCCCTCTGCCCCTCTCGCCCATGTTTCTAAAGGAAAATTTCCAACCATCTCTATACTGAGCTAGATTTCTCATTAACTTTCTGGACTGATATTTTTCATATATTATGATCATTCATGGAGGGGTGGATGAGTGGATGGCATGCTTGTCATTTGGTGAAACATGCAGGTTAAATTCCTGTGACCATGGTGATGCTTCCCAGAGGATCCCGGGGTTTGGAGGCACTTTGTCACCCTCTGCCCAGGGAGCCTTGTCTGTGCCTGGTGTGGATCAGCTCCCTGAAACTGCGAGCTCTGGCCACACAAGCTTGTCCTTCCAAGATTCTACAGGCCTGCACATGTTGATCACAACATATGGTATACCTCATCCAAAGCACCAACTGCCCCAACAACAACAAAATGGGTGAAACTAGACAATCACTACGCTCACAAATGAACTCACACAGAATGAACTCACACAGAAAAATGATAAAAGACAAAAGAACGCTATCACTCAGGGGCAAACACTTTTCACAAAACGATCACTCCATATCTGACATCTCAGTCCTCATCCTCAAAGGAAACCATTCAAAAGACAAGCTTGGGAGCTTAAATTCATCACTCTGCTAGACATCAAAACTCATCAATGCCTCCTGAGCCAGTAGGGCACAGCTGAAAAATTCAGGATTGCTCCCCTCACAAATCTCAGCCACATCCTCTGGGAAGCATTGATCCTTCGAGTAGGCTGATCAGAAAGAATTATTATTTTAGAAGAGATGCTGACTATGTCAGGGCATTCCATTGAACAAAACACTTTACAAATCGGCAGCATACAAACACATATTGCTTCCAGAGTTCAAATCATGGCTTAATGGTAAGAAATGTTCCACAATTGCCATGATGCTTGTCAAAAGATCCATAATTCTGTGTAGTTTTGCTGGCATTATTCTTTTTATTTGTTTTCAGGCTACTCAATAAGATTATAAACTTTATGAACTATGACTGGGATTTTCAAAGGAGACTAAGGAAGTTAGATGATCAAATCCCATTGAATTTCAATGACAATACATTAATCACATGGTTTTATTGCTTTAAACAGTAAAAAAGACTGTGAGAAAGGAATTTCTTCCAGATTTTCTTATACATTACCAACTTTACTCCAGTTGGAAATCCGTAAAAATGGTCATATTTGCCCTTATATTTCATTTGGAAAATTAAGCTGGAGAACATTCCTTTTTCAACCAACTAATTGATAAGGCACCAGCATGGAACTCAGAAGGCCTGGTTACATTCCTGGCTCAACCGCAGACTCCCTGGATGTCCTTTGCTGAGTCACTTAATCTTCTTCATTGTTCAGTGGTCATCCATAAGAAGAGAGAGCACGAAACCAAATCCCTGTCTGTATGGGGATAACATAGGCCACCCTCAAAGAGGTGCTGCAAGTGTAAACACCTGTGAAGGTGCTTAAATTAAAGTGATGCAGATCACATAAAAACCTAGGTATATAGAAAGACTATCATGCAGATTTGGTAAATAAAGTGGGTGCTAAGTTTTAAGCATGAATAGCCTCACTGAAACCAATGAGGTGTAAGATGATGCTTAAGTGGGATTAAATGAGCATGTGTTAAACTTCTATTGACTTCCACGTGACTATGCACAGGTTTCAAGTGAAGCACATGTTTAAGTGTTTCACTATAATGAGGTCAAAATTTGATAGCAAGTCCTTACTTGACCTGGAGAATACACCATGGAATAGAGTTGTGGTGAATTCTCTGTCACTGACAATCTTTCAATCAACATTGGTTGCTTTGTTTTGTTTTAATGTAGACACTCTAGTTCAAACACAAATTACTTAGCGGGAATTCTCTGGCTTGGTTTATACAGAAGCTCAGACTAAACGATCACAACAGACCCTTCTGACTCTGGAATCCATGGATTTATGACTATGACCTACCTACCCTATCCAAAGCAGGCTGATCTATCCTGGGTAGTTCCGCTTTTAACGTGACAGGAACAAATTTGAATTAGTTGCATGGAAGTTCATACAGTTATGACATGATTCCATGAGCAGTTACTACCCGCTGTAATGTTTCCCACTGTAAGTAGTCACCATGAGGTAAATGTCACTAATTGAAACAGGACTGCTTGTGCTCTCCTTTGAGGGTAAGATCTGAAGCCAACAGGTTTCTTTCATTGAATCATGCTCATGGGTTTGCAATATGGCTCCCTTAATTCAGTTTCACACTGGTGTAATTTAGGGTATAGCTATACTTGGAGCTAGGGGCGTGATTACCAGCTCATGTAGATTACCTGTGTTCGCAGTCATTGAGACAGTGTGCTAAAATAGCAGAGCAGTTGTAGTAGCACCAGCAGCGGCAAGCAGCAGTACCATGAGCTCTTCACTTTGATTTACAAACCCACTCAGACACCATCGGCAGAGCCTCAAGTGTCTGTACCTCTGCTCCCCCGGCAGGTGTCTGTACCTCTGCTCCCCCAGCCTCAAGTGTAGATATAGTCTTAAAAGAGAATTTGATTCAGTAGGTCTGAATCTCATTGAAGCTGCTTTGGACCATGTTAGCCATATAAAAATGGATATAAATGGCTTTCACACCCACTACAAGGCTCTCGGACATACACAGAGCCACATGAATTGGCCTTAAAGCGAATGAGAATTAGGTCCAGGAACAAGACATAAGTTTCCACTGAAAAACCTAATGCTGCAGCCTTTTGCAGCCTAATCAGAGAGAAGCAGTGGGACCACATGGGTATAAAATTCTCCGGTGTGCGGAGCGCAGGAGTTTCAGCATAATCACTCCCCAAGGTTTATGTACTTATTGGGTTCCGGGAACTGGGTGGGCCCAAGGTTTATGTAAGAAGGCTGAAGTAGACCACAGAAATCAGCACTTTCTTCTGGCAGATAGCTGAGCAAAAGGAGCTGGAGGTAGGGGGAACTTATTTTGGATCTGACTGAATTTAGTTAGCATTCACTTTTGCATGGACTGAAAACATAGCTGAGGACATGTTGCTTTTGCCCTTGTGACTTGAACAATCTCAGTATAGAATCCAGGGGCAGATTCTTATTTCTAACAATGAATTTTCATCTGCGGAGTATCAGCCCTTTAGTACTTCTTTTTCTTGCTTTCCCAAAGAAATTTAAAACTGCAATTAAATAGGTGCCTATCCTCAGATGTTCCTGATACTAGCCATCCCCAGGGCTCCATATACTAATGTAAAATCTTCCAAAAGATTGGGAAACGATATAATTAGGCTGTAACTTTTTGGAGGAAGGGCTGACTTTTTATTCAGGGTTTATCCAGAGCATAGCGCAATGGGGTCCTATTCCATGACTGGGGCTCCTAGGTATTACCTCAGTTCAAATAAATAACTAAAGAAAAGATGTCCAATAAGTAATGCAAACCAGAACATATCCCTCTAGTAAATCAGACCCAGATCATTTGGGATCCGGCAGAATCTGGCAATTGTGAAGTTAAGTTGAAGGCAAAGGGGAGTTTGTATCAAGTTATCTTACTATTTTTCTGGAAAGGATTAGGTAGAATCAACACTAATGGAGTGTTTTCTCTTTTTATTGAATTGCTTTCAACTCTCCTTACCTAAATGAACAGTGATTTCCAGAGATCTCAGACACTGAGTTAGGTCATTGCCTATAACATTTTAGTTTTGCCTGATCATTATCAAAAACCCAGAACTTCCTGATTCTGTAACTTCAGTGGTGTTTAGCAACCTAATAGGACTGTCTGCTTTATCAGACAAGTATCCAGGGCTCAATTTTGCAAAGGCACAAGAATGAGATTCCTCATGTGGCAAAGTTTGCTAGATTGTAGAGGTTGACTTTAAACGATCCCTTATAGATGTTGTTTTTTTCCTGATATCCAAGCTGTCCAGGCTGTGAGCTCTGCAGCCTCTGTATTCATGCAGCCTTTACTTGTGTCTGTAGAGTGGAGCATCCTGAGCACCAACAAAAGGCACTAGATTGATGGCTGTGGAACTGAGTGCATGAAATGAATTCTTTGTCTGTCTCTTTATATGGACTTGGCATCCATCTGTGCAGTTTGATCAGTCATATCATTGGATTTCCGCAGCGATGTATACTCTCATATCTACAGGGAAGGGACGGAAGAGGATAATGTAAGGGCTGGATCAGATGATAAACAGTCACATAAAAAGGAATCTGGCACATCAGAAAAGGGCAGACAAATAAACAAGGACAAGTTTTTAAAGTGCTTGTACTCAAATGCTAGAAGTCTAAATAATAAGATGGGTGAACTAGAGTGCCTTATGATAAAGGAGGATATTGATATAATAGGCATCACAGAAACCTGGTGGACTGAGAGCAATCAATGGGACACAATCATTGCGGGGTACAAAATATATCGGAAGGACAGAACAGGTTGTGCGGGAGGAGAAGTGGCACTATATGTGAAAGAAAATGTAAATTCAAATGAAGTAAAAATCTTTGGCAAATCCATATGTTCCATAGAATTGTTATGGATAGAAATTTCATGCTCTAATAAAAATCTAACGTTAGAGATCTATTATCGACCACCTGACCAGGACAGTAATAGTGATGATGAAATGCTAAGGGAAATTAGAGATGCTATCAAAATTAAGAACTCAATAATAGTGGGGGATTTCAATTATCCCTATATTGACTGGGAACATTTCACTTCAGGACGAAATGCAGAGATGAAATTTCTCAATACTTTAAATGGCTGCTTTATGGAGCAGCTGGTACGGGAACCCACAAAGGGAAAGGCAACTCTAGATTTAATCCTGAGTGGAGCGCAGGAGCTGGTCCAAGAGGTAACTATAGCAGGACCGCTTGGAAATAGTGACCATAATACAATAACATTCAACATCCCTGTGGTGGGAAGAACACCTCAACAGCCCAACACTGTGGCATTTAATTTCAAAAGAGAGAACTATACAAAAATGAGGGAGTTAGTTAAACAAAAGTTAAAAGGTACAGTGACTAAAGTGAAATCCCTGCAAGTTGCATGGGCCCTTTCTAAAGACACCATAATAAAGGCCCAATTTCAATGTATACCCCAAATTAAGAAACACAGTAAAAGAACTAAAAAAGAGCCACCGTGGCTTAACAACCATGTAAAAGAAGCAGTGAGAAATAAAAAGACTTCTTTTAAAAAGTGGAAGTCAAATCCTAGTGAGGCAAATAGAAAGGAGCACAAACACTGCCAGCTTAAGTGCAAGAGTGTAATAAGAAAAGCCAAAGAGGAGTTTGAAGAACGGCTAGCCAAAAACTCCAAAGGTAATAACAAAATGTTTTTAAGTACATCAGAAGCAGGAAGCCTGCTAAACAATCAGTGGCGCCCCTTGACGATCAAAATACAAAAGGAGCGCTTAAAGACGATAAAGTCATTGCAGAGAAACTAAATGGATTCTTTGCTTCAGTCTTCACAGTTGAGGATGTTACGGAGATTCCCAAACCTGAACTGGCTTTGTAGGTGACAAATCTGAGGAACTGTCACAGATTGAAGTGTCACTAGAGGAGGTTTTGGAATTAATTGATAAACTTAACATTAACAGGTCACCGAGACCAGATGGCATTCACCCAAGAGTTCTGAAAGAACTCAAATGTGAAGTTGCGGAACTATTAACTAAGGTTTCTAACCTGTCCTTTAAATCAGCTTCGGTACCCAGTGACTCGAAGTTAGCTAATGTAACACCAATATTTAATAAGGGCTCTAGAGGTGATCCCGGCAATTACAGCCGGTAAGTCTAACATCGGTACCAGGCAAATTAGTCGAAACAATAGTTAAGAATAAAATTGTCAGATGCACAGAAAAACATAAACTGTTGAGCAATAGTCAACATGGTTTCTGTAAAGGGAAATCATGTCTTACTAATCTATTAGAGTTCTTTGAAGGAGTCAACAAACGTCTGGACAAGGGGGATCCAGTGGGCATAGTGTACTTAGATTTCCAGAAAGCCTTTGACAAGGTCCCTCACCAAAGGCTCTTATGTAAATTAAGCTGTCATGGGATAAAAGGGAAGGTCCTTTCATGGATTGAGAACTGGCTAAAAGACAGGGAACAAAGGGTAGGAATTAATGGTAAATTCTCAGAATGGAGAGGGGTAACTAGTGGTGTTCCCCAAGGGTCAGTCCTAGGACCAATCCTATTCAATTTATTCATAAATGATCTGGAGAAAGGGGTAAACAGTGAGGTGGCAAAGTTTGCAGAAGATACTAAACTACTCAAGATAGTTAAAACCAAAGCAGATTGTGAAGAACTTCAAAAAGATCTCAGAAAACTAAGTGATTGGGCAACAAAATGGCAAATGAAATTTAATGTGGATAAGTGTAAAGTGATGCACATTGGAAAAAATAACCCCAACTATACATACAATATGATGGGGGCTAATTTAGCTAGTCAGGAAAAAGATCTTGGTGTCATCATGGATAGTTCTCTGAAGATGTCCATGCAATGTGCAGAGGCAGTCAAAAAAGCAAACAAGATGTTAGGAATCATTAAAAAGGGGATAGAGAATAAAACTGAGAATATATTATTGCCCTTATATAAATCCATGTTACGCCCACATCTCGAATACTGTGTACAGATGTGGTCTTCTCACCTCAAAAAAGATATTCTAGCACTAGAAAAGGTTCAAAAAAGGGCAACTAAAATGATTAGGGGTTTGGAGAGGGTCCCAGACGAGGAAAGATTAAAGAGGCTAGGCCTCTTCCGCTTGGAAAAGAGGAGACTAAGGGGGGATATGACAGAGGTATATAAAATCATGAGTGATATGGAGAAAGTGGATAAGGAAAAGTTATTTACTTATTCCCATAATACAAGAACTAGGGGTCACCAAATGAAATGAATAGGTAGCAGCTTTAAAACAAATAAAAGGAAGTTCTTCTTCACACAGTGCACAGTCAACTATTAGAACTCCTTACCTGAGGAGGTTGTGAAGGCTGGGACTATAACAATGTTTAAAAGGGAACTGGATAAATTCATGGTGGCTAAGTCCATAAATGGCTGTTAGCCAGGAAGGGTAAAGAATGGTGTCCCTAGTCTCTGTTCATCAGAGGATGGAGATGGATAGCAGGAAAGAGATCACTTGATCATTGCCTGTTAGCTTCACTCCCTCTGGGGCATCTGGCATTGGCCACTGTCGGTAGACAGATACTGGGCTAGATGGACATTCAGTCTGACCTGGTACGGCCGTTGTTATGTTCTTATGTATATTCAGGGGCTATTCTGTGCTTACACTAGAGTGGCTCATGAGCCCCGGAATCTCTTTCTCTCCCTCCACAGACTAGCTGTGTGACCTTGGTGGAAAATGGCTTCTTACTTCCCTGTCCCTTGTTTTTTCCATCTGCAAAATTGGGGTAATACTGACCTGCCACAGCCAGAGGTTCTCTGACTGGCACACTGATGTCAGTTATTCAGAGGTATTTGGTGGACGATCCTATGTAAATTGTAGGGGACATATTGTGTTAGCTTCACACTGAATGGGACCTTGTTCCATAAATGATCACACTGGTTTCTGTGGAATTACTCAGGGAACAATTCAAATGCTAATCAGTAAGGTCTCAAAGAACTGGCGAACTCCTGATCATTATTGTTATTAGAAATAAATATAAGAACAATGCCCTCTCTCTTTTTTCATAGTTGTCCTACCATAAAATCATAGTTTTCAAAATTAGGTTTAATCCAAAATCAGGCCAAAAATTCAAAATCTCAAGGTTTTATTTTAGTGAAACAAAATATTCTGAAATACTGTATCTGAATAAAGTAAAAAGGCAGTTTTTAAGAATCTGAAAACATTTCATTTTGACTCTGTATATTTGATTATATTATCATTGAAATGATAACCATGAAGCAATATTATTCTACCATAACAATTTTCCATAGACAAATTAGACAAAACTAAACATTCCATCTAAATGTTTAGATTTTATTGAATCATTGTTTTCTTATGGAAAACATTCCTCTGAAAATTTTCAGCCTGCTTTGATTGTTTGGGTTTTTTTTAAACTTTTGCCTATTTGTCTGCAAAGAGTTGTTACATTTCCTCATATCCTTACAGTCACCTACTCTGGTCTTTGTAAATTTCTTCATACTTTAGATTTTTAATTCCTTTTCCCCACTAAAAAGCATCAGGATTTTTACCTCTCTTTTGTACTATCTCAATTTTTTTATTTTACATTACCCTTTTATTAAAATTAAAAAACAAAAACAACAACAACAACAAAAAATCAAACAAAGAATCAAAATGGGCTCTGGTTCATATATTATGAAATCATAATCTGTTCCATATGAATTGGAATTATCAACAGTTATTTAGAAATCAATTTGATTCAATGATAATAATGTCACTTTGCATTTCCATAGCAACAGTAATCTGAGGATCTCAAAGAGTTCTATAAATATTAATTATTTTAGACTCACAATTCTACTGAGGGATAAGTAAAATTTATCATCCCTTTCTATAACTGGAGAAACTAAGGCACAAAAAGGAGAAGTGGGGTGCCCATCTCCTCTGACTTTTCTGTGTAAAGCCCTCAAGTGCTTTAAAATTCCACCTGGTCATGGTGGACAGAAAGGTAGCTTTTTACAGAATCTCAATATTATTATTTGGCAATCACCGAACAGGACAGAAAACTCTGTGCCAGTCAGATGGGACTCTAGCAGGGAAATATGCAGCTTGTGCAAATCAGCATGGATCCATCTACTTCAAAGAAACTTTGGTTATCTACACAATCTCGGGGTCTGTATAGTGTGCCGATTAGAACATAGTGTAGTCAATGTGTTCCTGATGAATTTATGACAATAAGAATTTATGTGTCCTGACTGGAGAAGGGGGAAAGGTGGGATGATTAAAGGAATTTGAAAGAGGATAAAATTTAAAAAGATTAGTGAAATCTATCCATCTAGCCACTGGTCAATTGGGCTACCTATCTAGTAATCTATTTCTCTATCTATAGATCTATTTGTGTGTAATTCTATCCAACTGAGGGGTCTTTTACAGGTAGTTCTGATTTTTTCAACAGAAACTACACATTTGAGGGATGTTTCTTTTCCTTGAGACATTTTTTTTCTCATTTCGTGACCACAACTAGAATGAACACATACCAATTAACCCAGATTGGCATCTACAGGAAATTTGCCCTAGGGAGAAGGGAAAAGAAGCTCTTATAGTTTTGAGGAAAATTTTCAAAGTCATGTGGGGATGTTAGGCACGAAGGTCCAGATCATTAAAAGTATTTAAGTTCCTAAAACCCCTAGAAATCAATGCAAGTTATCCACTAAATTACCATTGATGATCTCAGCCCCAGCTCCCATGGAATGGCCATGGGCGTTGAAAGCCTGACTTCGATGTGTGCCTTTGAGCTTTTCTCCTTATTTTCTGCAGTGGGTCATTTCTTCACATGATATCTGGGTATTTATTGTCTCCCACAGATGAGTTATGCAGAAGAATCAGGAAGGGGAAATCTCACCACAGTGACTGAATTCATTCTACTAGGATTGTCCAACCACCATGACCTTCAGGTGCCTCTGTTCTCCATCTATCTGTCCATTTATACCATTACACTGATGGGGAACATCCTCATCATCCTCATCACCATGGACCCAAACCTTCACACCCCTATGTATTTCTTTCTCCGGATCTTATCCTTCCTGGAGATCTGCTATACCTCAGTCACTGTCCCCAAGATGCTGGTGAACTTCCTCTCAGACAACAGGGGCATTTCCTACACGGGCTGTGTTGCCCAAATGTACTTCCTTCTCTTCCTTGGAATCTCTGAGTGCTTCCTTCTGGCTGCAATGGCATATGACCGCTATGTGGCCATATGCAACCCACTGAGGTACAGGCTCATCATGAACAGGAGGGTTTGCCTTTTCTTGACAGTTCTCTCTTGGTTCTGGGGTAATGTGGTGTCCCTAGTACAGACAGCCTGGGTTTTCACCTTGCCATTTTGTGGGTCCAATCAGATTAACTATTTCTTCTGTGATATTCCCCCATTGATTAAGCTTTCTTGTATTGACATCTCTCTGTATGAAATGCAGTTGTTTACAGCAGCTATACTAGTCATCTTCACTCCATTTTCTCTCATCGTTGTGTCCTACACCTTTATTATCTCCACCATCTTAAAGATGGCATCAGCTGAAGGCAGACACAAAGCCTTCTCCACCTGTTCCTCACACCTCATTGTGGTGACATTGTATTACGGGAGCTGTGGCCTGATCTATTTAAGACCTAAGTCTATTCATTTACTAGACACTAACAAAGTGCTGGCTCTGATATATACAACCATCACCCCGACCTTGAACCCCTTTATCTATAGCCTGAGGAACAAGGAGGTGAAAGAGGCTCTGAGGAGATTGCTGGGGGACAGGATGAGGAGAACAAATATTTTCTCGTAGAAAGTAATTTGGGCACAGCTCTTGTTCTGATATCAGTAACTCAAATGTACAAATCTGGAGTAGTTCCCTTGAAGTCACTAGCATTCATAGTTACAGTTGAACTAGTGTCCAAAAACTGCAGAATGAAACACGTTTGTCAATTTTTTGTTTGAGTTTAAATTCTAAATTTTGGCTAAAGAATGTCATCAGAGTTTCAGAAATGGTTATCATATTTGTAGCTGTTTGAAACAAAAAGAGGAAAATCACAAAAAATGCATTTACTTTTCACATGGCAATGCATGGGTTATTTTCAACTCAGCTCAAAATTGCAATGAAAAATTCTGTTTAAAAATCTTATTTTGGAAAACAGTGTTTATGTGCTGTAGGCTAACCATTTTGAGAATGATTTTGAATAAAAGTTCATGTAAAATTGTTGAAAATGAATGTAAATAATAGATAATAAGGTAAAATACAAATTTTCACTAAAAATGAAAAAAAAATGAGAACCTCTGAAGGTACCAAATGATGCTAATTTCTGTTTTGTTGTTATTGTTGTTGTAATTTTTTTCACTATTTCTACTAAACAGAGAGTAGAAAACCAAAGAAGAAAAGGACAGTCCCTTAGTTCCCAGGTGATATTCACAGAGCCTTCATAAAGGCATTGACAATTTCATCGCAAATACAGTTTCCCCATCAAGACTTTTCTCAATGGCACTTTCACATAGTGGTTCTTCAGGGTGTAGCTCTATGGGTTCAGCATGAGGGGTCAGTGTGTCATAAAATATGGTCAACATCCTGTATTATCAAGGAAGAAGCTGAAGATGTGCCCAATATAGGTGATGCAGAACAGGAGGAGGATGGTCAAGTGAGATGCGTAGGGGGAAAAAGTTTCAGAGTCCACTTCGTAGAGCATATCTCAGGATGGTGGAGATGATGTACACATAGGACCGGACTATACACAGGAATGGTGTCCACCCTATGAAGATCCTAATGGCAAACAAGATTATCTTCTAAAGGCAGGTGTAACTCCAGCTTCCTTGATTTCATTGACTACCCTGAAGAATAAGATATTGTTCAAAGTAAATAAGGTTGGCAAAATCTTGACCTTCCTCTGTTTCTGTTCCAGTGGTGCTCAATCAGCAAAGTGTGTATCCAGGCACTGAAGATAACAGAAACAGTTATTGTTGCAGAAGGAAGAGAACCTGAGACATAAGTCCTTGTATCAGAGGCCTGGTATGAGGCTGGAGGCCTGGGCTAAAGTAGAAGTCAAAGCTTTACTGGAATAAAGCAAAGACAAGCTGTGAGCAAGAGGCAGGACCTGCTCACAGAATCTGCAAGAACAGGGCTTTATTGTTTCAATACACATTACACATTCCTAAGAAGTGCTATGCACAGAGTACTCACACAAATACATCCCAATATCAAGTGGTACTAGAACATCCCAATATAGAGGATAGTATAAAAATATTCCCCAAGGATAACAGGAAAACACTGACCCTTCCTTAAAGATAAGGTCAGGATGACAGTAAACAATAGAGATGTTTTGTTTGAACCAACATGTACAAAGTAATGGATGATAACTAGCCATGTCAAAGGGCAGTAACTATGCCAGAGGGGCTATATGAAACTTGTTTGTATCGTGGTATAAAGATGTATCTCAGAGGGAATATCATTGTCTGGCCTAGGGAGGAACAGAAAGTCCCACCATTCACTGAGCTGGTCCATTGTTATGACCATACACGTGTTAATGGTCTGGTAGAGTCTGCGGGATACTAGTACCATGCTTCATAGAGGCTGGGTGCCTTCATCCCTTAACGGATCTTGTCGTCATTGGGCAGGTTGCTCAAGGTCTGCCATGCCAGCTGTCTGCACAGGACTGGGGCGGAAAACAGAGAGAACACACACATGCAGATAAACATCTATCAACATCTAACGACAATTGTGTGAATCAAATACACCAAGGGATACAGGAAGAATGCAGTGAAACCTGATTTTTTTTCTTCCAAAAGAACAAGTGTCTTCTAAATGAGATTAAGGAGTCATCCACTGGGACTAGTCCACAAGAGATAGTTGCATGCTTTTTTGACCTCAGCTGTGAATTCAGACTGATTTGGGTAAACTAATATCAATGCTTGTTGGTACTTCTATTTTGGTTTAAGCCAGACTTATTTCATTTTAGCCAAAGGCTTAATTTAAACTTAAATTCACAATTTTTAACCTGAAATAAGAGTTTCCATAGAGGCTTATGCACAAGTTTTAGGCAAGAAAATGATTGAAGTTCAACCAATGGAACTTTCTTGTGTCATCAAAGCCATAGTTTGGAGCAATGCTCAGAGTATAAGCAAAAGTGTTCACATTGGCCGACCTCTGTTCCCACCAAAGTTAGATTCCTGGTAAAGAAGATAACAAAGGTGAAACTGAAGATGTGTGGAAATCTGTTTGCCTATAGCTTGTAGCTGCTCTCTTTAATCAATGCCTTCCCCTCCCGAGCCACTAGGGCATAGCACTCAAACTCAGGATCACCTACCTCCCAAATCTCATTGAGCCTTCAGGCAGGATGAGCAGAAGCAACGGTTATTTTAAGAGAAATTACACCCGGATCAGAGCCCCTCATGGAACTCAACATTTCACATGAGAGCAGCACACACATTCCTAGTGCTTCCAGAATTCGAATCACAGCTGTAACGGAAAGGAATGTTCCTCCTTTGACATGGTGGGTGTCAACTGGTCCATAATTTGACAAAGATTTGCTTTTGATGTTTGTTTTACTTTTCCAATTTAGCTAATAACATTCTACAGTGTATCAATTGTGGCTCAGCTTCCAAAGGAGCTTGAGGCATTTAGGTGCTCAAATCCCATTGATGTTCAATGGCAATATGCTAATCACATACTTTTATTGCTTTAAACTATAAAAAGAATGTGCATAAGAGATTTTATCCAATATTTTGTTCTCCTTTTCTAACTTTTCTTCAGTTGGAAAATGGTTAAAATATTCATATTCGTCCCTATCTTTCGTTTAATAAGTTATGGTGGAGAACCCTCATATTTCAATCAATCGAAAGGCAAGGGAGTGAAATTCAGAAGACCTGGTTACATTCCAGGTTCAGCCACAGACTCCCTGGGTGACCCTGGATGCATCACTTATTCTTCCTCATTGTTCAGTGGTCATGAATGATAAGAGAAAGCAGCAAACTGAAGCATACTCCCCTACTATACCACCGCCTGTTTCAAGCAATATATCATCACAAACGTACCTTGTTTTTCACCTGTCTGGTAATAATATTGACTTCCCTCACAAGGATGTGGTCAGCATAAAATCTGTTCATTATTCTGAAGGTGCTTATATTACAATGGTGAAGACCACAGAATTACCTAGATATACAGGAGGACTATTACCCAGAGTTGGTAAATTGTGTGTTGAGCTTTAAGCATGAGTAGCCTCACTGAATTCAATGACCCTTCAGCTGATGCTTCAGTGGCATATTTTGAGCATGTGTTAAACTCCCATTGATTTTAAAGCAACTACTTACAGGTTTAAAGTGAGACGTGCTAAAATGCTTTGCTATAATGAGGCCAAAGTTCAGTAAGAAGTGTTTGCAGGACAAGGACACTGACCATTTTGAAAGTAAGTCTGGATGCTTTGCTTTGCTTTGCTTTGTTTTAAAGTACACTGTTGTTCAAAGATAAATCACTTTGGAAGAATTCTCTCATCCAGGTTATACAGAAGCTCAGACTAAATGATCACAACAGCCCCCACTGGCCTTGGAATCCACGAATCTGTGACAATTACATCCCTGGTGTAATGTTTCCCACGATGGGTAGTCACTAACAAGTAAATGGCATTCCACATAGCTTTTATACTTGAGTTCTCCATTGAAGGCCAGCTCTGAAGCCCTGTGAAGCCAACAGGTGTCTCTCACTGGATCACACTCAATTGGTTTGCAATATGAGGCCCTAATCTAGATTCACACCGGTGTAATTTAGGCTATGTCTGCCCTTGGAGCAACAGGTGTGATTCCCAGCCCGTGGACACATATTTGTGCTAAGCTGTCATTGAGTTAGCGTTCTGAAAATAGCAGTGTAGCCACAGTAGCATGGGCAGTGGCAAGTGGCCGTGTGCTAGTCACCTCAAGTACAAAGCCACTCAGACCCCAAGGGCACATACTTCATTCAGCTAGACTGTGCTGCCGCCACTCCCCCAGCTTCTAGTGTAGCTGAAGCCTTGAGTAGAATTCAGCTTCGCTGACCTGAGCCTCACTGACACAGAGGCTGCTTTGTACATTTTAGCAGTATGAAAAGGGCCTGAAAATGGACATAAATGACATTGACATCCAACCCAAGGCTCTGTTACATTCACAGAGCAACATGAAACCCCTATAATGTGAATGAGAATCAACTCCAGGAGCTCTCAAGCAAAAAAAAGACAAAAGTTTCCACTGAAAATCCTTTCACTGCAGAGTTTTTCCTCCCAATTAAAGAAACACAGCGGGAATACACAGGTGTAAATCCCCCAGTGTATTGGGCAAAGTGGCTGCAGCATAATTCCACCCCAAAGGTCATATAAGCGGACTGAAATAGACCATAGATATCAGCACATTCATTCTGCAGAGAGCTGAGCACAGAGAGCTGGAGGTAGGAGGAAATTATTTTGAATCTAGCTACATTCTGGTTGGCGTTCACTATTGCATAGACTGAAAACATATCTGAGGGCATGTTGCTTTTGCTCCCATGACTTGAACTGTCTCTGTATAGAAACCTGGGGGATGTTCTCAAGTGGTGTCATTTCAAAGAAAGAAGTTTCACCTGCTGGGGATTGGTCCCTTCAGTATTTATTTTTCTGGCTTTCCTACAGAAATTTAAAACTGCAATTAAATAGGTGCCCATCTTTGGAAGTTCTTGACATTAGCCACCCCTAGGACTCTGTATAGTGATGTAAAATCTTTCATCAGTTATAAAGATTGGGAAATGATGTAATTAGACAGCCAGTTCTTTGGGGCAAGGACTGTCGTTTTTAGTTCAGGCTTTGTCAGGAGCATAACATAACGGAGTTTTGGTCCATGCTCAGGACTCCTAGGCATTAATGCATTTCAAATAAATAAATAAATAAAACATGTCCCACAAGCAACGCAAACCAGGACATACAACTCGAGAAAATGAGACAGAGATAGTTCTGTATCGGCAGAATGTGGTAATTGCAAAGAGATATACCAGTACCTGATAATTAACTTTAAGCAACTAGGAGTTTGTATTAAATTTTATTACTTTATTTGTAAAACAGGGTTTCTCAAACAGGGGTCGCCACTTCTTTAGGGAAAGCCCCTGGTGGGCCAGGCTGGTGTGTTTACCTGTCCCAACCACAGGTCCAGCCAATCACGGCACCCACTGGCCACGGATCGCTGCTCCAGGCCAATGGGAGCTACTGGAAGCGGCACGGGCTGAGGGACTTACTGGCTGCCACTTCCAGAAACTCCCATTGTCCCGGAGTAGCAATCTGCGGTCAGTGGGAGACACGATTGGCCGGACCTGCGGATGGAGCAGGTAAACACACTGGCCCAGCCCACCAGGGGCTTTCCCTACAGAAGTGGCGACCCTTGTTTGAGAAACCCTGCTCTATTTCTCTATACACAGTAGTCACATTTCCTTACAATCCTGCAGTCACATACTCCAGGTCTTTGGAAAGTTCTTCATAGTTTAGATCTTTTAAGTCCTTTCCCAAACAAAAAACAATCAGATTTTTACCTCTCTTTGTACTCTCTTAGGTTTTCTATTACCCTTTCTTTAACATACTCCCCCAAAAAATCAAAATGTGCTTTGGTCCATATATTATTCAACCATAATCAATTCTATTTGAATTTGAATGATCAACAGTTATTTGAGAACATTTTTGATTCAATGATAAGAATGTCATTTTGAATGTCCATAGGAACAGTCATTTCAGAAACTCAAGGGGTACTATAAACATTAATGAAATTAGCCCCACAGCTCTACTGAGGGATAAGTAAAAATCATCATCCCTTTTTATAGGTGGAGACACAAAGGCAAAAAGAAGTGAAGCAGCATGTCCATCTTCTCTGACATTTTGGTATAAAGCCTGTAGGTGCATTAAAATTCCACCAGTCATGCTGAAAGGGAAGTTTGGTTTTTTCAGGCTCTCAATATTATTCTTTTGGATTCACTGAGACGAGGGAAAATACTCATCCTGCAAATCAATGTAGCTCCCTCTACTTCAAAGTAGCTTTTCTGTGTCCCCTGAGAGTCTATGCAGTGTGCCAATTACAATATTGTGTAGTCAATTATTTCTTACTATTACCAACAGGAGCAGCGCCAGGGTTTCTGGCGCCCTAGGCAGAATTTGGGGGAAAGGAAGGGGCGGCATATTGTAGGAGCTTCTGATTCTGCTCATGTTGCACTGCCGAAGAAGGACCCTTCTCTGAAATGCTGCAGGTGACAGCGGCAGTCATTCTCGAAATGTCGGCAGTAGATCAATTGCCTGCCGCTGTATTCCATGGCTCGTCGGTGGAGGGTCCTTCTTCGGTGGCGCGACGGGAGTGGAACCCAAAACTCCCACACGCCTTGTGGAGAGCAAGCAAAATGCCGTCTCCCGAATCCTGGTCCTTAGACGATTGCCTAGGTTTGCCTAATGAAAGCACCGGCCCTGATTACCAACAATCAACCACTGTGCATACTTAATGTAGCAGGAAAGAAGATGGGATGGATAAAGGAATTAGAAAGAGGATAAAATCAAAATAGTTCAGTGAAATGTATCCATCTACCCATTAGTCTATTGGTCAATCTACCTATTGACTTATCTGGCTTTCTGTTGGCCTTCCTGTGTGTCTGTCTGACTTTCTATTGGTCTGTCTGTGAGTAATTTTGGCAATTCATTTGGCAATTGATCTTTGATTATCAGCAATTAAGTATGCCATGTGGTCTGTGATGGGATGTTGGATGGGATGGGATCTGAGTTACTACAGAGAATTCTTTTCTGGGTGCTGGCTGGTGAGTCTTACCTACATGCTCAGGGTTTAACTGATTGCCATATTTGGGGTTGGGAAGAAATTTTCCTCCAGGGCAGATTGGTAGAGGCCCTGGAGGTTTTTCACCTTCCTCTGCAGCATGGGGAAGCATGGAGCAGCACGGGGGTCACTTGCTGGGGGATTCTCTGCAGCTTGAGGTCTTCAAACCAAAATTTGAGGACTTCAATAACTCAGACATAAGTTAGGAGTTTGTTATAGAAGTGGATGAGTGAGATTGTGTGGCCTGCATTGTGCAGGAGGTCAGACTAGATTATCATAATGGTCCTTTCTGACCTTAAAATCTATGAGTCTATGAGTCTGTCTGTCTGAAAAGCACATTCCAAGCAGTCCTGATTTTTTACACAGAAACAATGAACTTTGTGGAGGTGATTCTTTCCCTAGATACATTTTCTCTCATTTTCTGGCCACATCTAGAATACAGAAATGGCAGCCAACACAGACTGGGATTTTGGAAGGAGCCTAAAGGAGATTTGCACTTGGTGAAGTGAAGGAAGAATTTGCCTCAATGACTTTGGGGAAAAGTTTTCAAAAGTATTAGGGCTTCCCCTCATCCTCCCTTGGCTCTTGTCATGCAGACAGAAAGCAGGCAGCCACAGTCCAAAGTGCAGGCAGTGAAGTTTACTGGGTTTGTCAAGCAACCATAATCCACATCTCTGAACACCTGTAGAGCTTTTATTTGATCTTTTTCCCACCTCCTCCTTCTAAGCAGGCTTAATTATACCTCTAGTGCACACCGCTGCTCCCACTCCTTACAACAGTGGTCCCCAATGTGGTGCCCTATTCTGCTGTCCCAAGAATGGAGGAAATGCCACCTCGTAGCATGTGCTGCTCCAGGCTCATGCTTGCTGCACTGGTGCCTGGAGCTGGTCCTGTATGTGTGTATTCTTCTGCTGCACTGATACTGCTGTTTTCTTGTGCTTTGTGATTTATTATTTTTTTAACATTTTGCCATAAAATGAGTGGTTCAAATAAAAGACAAAGTGTATATTATTTCAATGCAGGGTGGGAAGAATCCCATTGTTTTATTGAAGAAAAAGAGAAATGTGTTTGCTTATTGTGTGAGGGTGCTGTTACAGTGCCAAAAAAACATAATGTCGAACACCATTTCCGAACTAATTATGGTCTTTTGATATTAGCCATCCACTTAAATCTGAGTTGAGAAAGGTTTGATTTGAGTTGATTAATTTTCTTCTATCTGCCCAGAAATCTCTTTTCACTAGACAAGTGGTAAAGTCTAAATGTGCTACTATTGCTTCCTTTAAAATTGCTCATCTGTTCGCAAAGAAGAAAAAAAGCTTTCAAGATGGTGAATTGTTGAAGGAAGCATTTTTGATTGGTGCTGATTGCCTGTTTCAAGGATTTCCTAAAAAGGGTGAGATTTTGTCGGCAATACAAGACTTGCAGTTATCAAACAACACAGTTACGAGGAGGATACATGCAATTTCAAGAGACATGCAAACTCAGCTAAAGGATGACTTGGAAATATGTGACTGGTTTTCACTGCAATTTGATGAATTGATAGATATATCGGATACAGCACAGTTGGCAGTTATGGTGAGGATGATATTTATTGAATTCACCATAAAAGAAGAGTAAAAGTATTGCCTATGAAAGGGCAAACAAAGGGTGAGGACATCTATAATTTATTCAAATCATACGCAACACCAATTAGTATGCCACTACACAAGCTGTCTACGATCACCACTGATGGGGCACCAGCAATGATGGACAGCGCCAACGGATTCATTGCACTCTGCAAGATGAATGAATCCTTTCCAAACTTTATGTCTTATCATTGCATTGTCCACCAAGAAGCTTTGTGCATCAAAGTTCTTTCTTTTCAACACATCATGAATGTTGTTATTAAAATGATTAACTCTCTTTGAGCGAAACCTTTGCAACACCGACTTTTAAAGTCCCTGTTGGAAGATGTTGATGATAAACAATCTGATCTTTTCTTGCACACAGAAGTACGATGGCTGAGCAAAGGTAACGTCCTTGCAAGTTTTTTAAGCCTAATTGAAGAAATCAAAGAATTTCTGAAGTCCACAAATCAGAACTTCGAGCAACTAGAAGACTCCAACTGGTTAATGGACTTGGCTTTTCTTGCCGACACACTGACAAATTGAACATTTTAAATCTTGAGCTCCAGGGAAAAGACAAACATGTGGCTCAAATGATAGGTTCTGTAAAATCATTCAAAGCAAAACTGATCTTGTGGATGTCACATATGAAGAAAAAGTCTCTCATCTGTTTCCCAAGTATGAAGAAAATGGTATGTGACAGTGATTTTAACCCGTCACCATTTGTTATCTGCATTCAAACACTTCTGGAACAATTTGAAAGGAGATTTCAACAGTTCACCATCACTGAACCTGTAGTTGCCTTTCTTGTGAATCCTTTTACTTGCCAAATAGAGGTAACAGAAATGGCTACATCAATTGTGAGTCTCATTCAAGTAAGAACAGAAGATGTGGAACTGGAGATTTTGGACCTTCAAAATGATATTATTCTAAAATCCTGTGCAACAGATAAAAACTTTTGGAAAGTAGTTAACCGAAAAAAGTTTCCTGTCTTAAAAAACCAAGTATACAAAATAAAATCTTATTTCGGTTTCACTTATCTATGCGAAGTTCTGTTTTCAACAATGCACATCATAAAATCAAAATACAGATCTCAGCTTACAGATGCCCATCTTGACAATTGCTTATGAACAGGAATATCATCCTACTCTCCCAACTAAGAAAAATTGGCTGAAGAAATGCAGTGCCAAAAATAACATTGACTCTATTAGAAAAAACACGTGACTTAATTAAACCTATTTTCCACTAAGTGCTGATAATCACGTATGATTAACTTGTGTTTAACTTTTTTTCATATTTGTTTGTTTGTTTATTGAAATCCAGATACCAGTAACAATACAAAGAATATTTTTAATTAACCATAACTGGCTATCTATGTTAAAGTAAAAATAATAAATATATTTGGACCAGCAGATCAACAATGTTTTACTTTTTTAAAATAAATATGAGGAAAACTGTTTATAATATTTATTTTGTAAAAACTACTTAATTTTTTCTTACAGGTAGATAAAAAAGAGCTAATTCACATGGTAAGGTGAAAGAGTAATTGCCGAATAATTTAATTAATACCTTTTACATGTAAAATTATCTTTTTTATCTTATGGATTCATATGTAATATCGTTTATCTTATGGATTCATTATGTAATATTTAATATGATGTTTTTCATATTATTTAATGTACAAATACAAAATAAGCCTTGAAAAATTGTTGGTGCCTGCCACACTCTTCTGAATATATGAATATGCTGCTGGCCACAAAATGATTGGGGACCACTGCCTTACAATTTACAGTCATGTTCTTTTTTGGAGAGTGGTGAGTTTGGAGGCTTCAGTACCGTCTCTTTTTTATTTCATGGGAGGGGTAAAGAGTAAGGTTCTGTTTCAGCCAGGGTCACCATTTCTTTGGCTTTTAGTGTTTCTTATACCTCCGCCCATCCACCTCACCCCTCCAAACCGATCTTGATCTTGTCATGGGAAAATAATTCTACATTTGTATATCAACCTCCCACATGCGCAGCAGTACTTTAACTCTATTCCTTATATTTTCGTATTGGGCTGTAATACCAACTGGCTAGGCAGAAGCAACATATGGTGTCTTTGTTCTTTGCTCACACATGGTAGTAAGACATGAACAATTGTGTTTTAAAGACCTCAACATTCAAATGGCTAAACAAAACCTAAAAGTCTATCTCAAGCAAATATACAGACCTGAATGTTGTATTACCATCACCAAAAAAATGCACATGGGGCAGTAAAGAACCCAGGTACAGATCCTTAAAGGTATTTAGGTGCCTAACTCCTATAGAAATCAATGGAAGTGAGTCACTGAAATATCTTTGAGAACATAGGCCCCAACTCTCATAGAATGTCCATTGGAGAATGTGTACCTTTGACTGTTTCTCTTTATTTCCCGCAGTAGGTCATTTCTTCACATGATATCTAGGTATTTATTGTCTCCCATTGATGAAATACACAAGAAGGGGGAACCTCACTACGGTGACTGAATTCATTCTACTGGGATTTTCCAACCACCATGACCTGCAGGTGCCTCTGTTCTCCATCTATCTGTTCATTTACATTATTACCTTGATGGGGAACATGCTCATCATTCTCATCACCATAGACACAGCCCTTCAAACCCCTATGTATTTCTTTCTCCGAGTCTTATCCTTCCTGGAGATCTGCTACACCTCGGTCACCATCCCCAAGATGCTAGTGGACTTCCTTTCAGACAACAGGAGCATTTCCTACTTGGGCTGTGCTGCACAAATGTACTTCCTGCTCTTCCTTGGAATCTCTGAGTGCTTCCTTCTGGCTGCAATGGCGTACGACCGCTATGTGGCCATATGCAACCCATTGAGGTACAGGCTCATCATGAACAGGAGGGTCTGCCTTTTCTTGACAGTTCTCTCTTGGTTCTGGGGTAATGTGGTGTCCCTAGTACAGACAGCCTGGGTTTTCACCTTGCCATTTTGTGGGTCCAATCAGATTAACTATTTCTTCTGTGACATTCCCCCATTGATTAAGCTTTCTTGCACTGACACCTCTTCATATGAAATGCAGTTGTTTACAGTTACTATACTGGTGAACTTCACTCCATTTTCTCTCATCCTTGTGTCCTACATTGTTATTATCTCCACCATCTTAAAGATGGCTTCAGCTGATGGCAGACACAAAGCTTTCTCTACCTGCTCCTCACACCTCCTTGTGGTGACACTGTATTACGGGAGCAGTGGCCTGATCTATTTAAGACCTAAGTCCATTAACTCACTGGACAGCAACAAAGTGCTGGCTCTGATGTATACAACCATCACTCCCATCTTGAACCCTATAGTCTACAGCCTGAGGAACAATGAGGTGAAAGGGGCTGTGCAGAGATTGTTATGGGATGGGCTGAAAGGAAAAATATTTTCTCAAAGAAAATAATTGGGATATAGGTCTTGTTCTGAGATCAGTTATCCAACTGTACAAATCTTGAGCAGTTACTTTGATGTGAATGCCATTCACTGCTACAGTTGATGTAGTGTCCAAAAACTGCAAAATGAAATGCTCACAAATGTTGAAAACATTTTGTCAATTTTCTGGGGGAGTTGAAATTAGAAATTTTGACCAGAAAAAGGCATCAAAGTTTCAGAAATGTTGATCATAGATACTGCTGCTTGAAACACACATTAAAATCACAAAAACTCATCTACATTTAATGTGAATATGGATGGATTTCTTTTCATCTTAAGTCAAAAATGCAATGAAATATGTTGCTGAAAAAGCTAATTTTAGAAAACATTAAACATTGTTCAAGTGCTGCAAGCTAACCATTTTGAGAATGATTTTGAACAAAATTTCATGAAAATTGTAGAAAATGAGCATGAATAATACACTATAACGTACAATAGAAAATTTCACAAAAAAATACAAAAATAGGTCCATTTGAAGTTACCAAATGAAAGTCAGGGATGGTGCTTCCATTAGGCAACCCTAAGCAGTTACCTAGGGCTCCAGGATTGGGGGGCAGCATTTTGCGCGCTCCCTACAGGGTGCACTGGAGCTTCCGGTTCCGCTCCCGTTGTGCTGCCGAAGAAGGACCCTCTGCCGACATTTCGGCAGCAGCTCAATGACTGCCGCTGTCGCCTGCAGCATTTCGGCGGAGGGTCCTTCTTCAGCAGCATGACGGAAGCAGAACCAGAAGCTCCCGTGCGCCCCATGGGGAGAGTGCAAAATGCCCCCCCCCCCAATTCTGCCTAGGGTACCAGAAACCCTGACGCAGCTCCTGTTAAAAGTAACTTTATTGTTCGTAATTTTTTCACCATTTCTACTAAACACAGATCAGAAAATGAAATGAAAAAAGGAGAGTTTTTTAGCACCGAAAAGATATTCACAAGCCCATCAGAAAAACATTTCCAATTTCATTGCAAATACAATTTCCCCATCAAGACTTTTCTCGGTGTCACTTTCACATCCTGTTCTTCAGGGTGTAGCTCAACGGCTTCAGCATGAAAGGTGTCTGTGTTGCAAAGCACAGACAACACCCTGTCATTATTCAGCGAGAAGCTGGAGATGGGCCCAACTTGAGTGTCACAGAATAGGAGGAGGAGGGTCAAGTGAGACATACAGGTAGAAAAAATTTCAGAGTCCACTTTGTAGAGCATATCTCAGGATGGTGAAAATGAGGTACACATAGGAGAGGACTATACATAGAAATGTTACTTACCCTATGAAGATCTTGAAAACTAACAAGTTGATCTTCTTAAGGTAGGTTACTCCATGCAAGAAATTTACTTGATTTCATTGGGCAACCGTGGACAGTACTGTACATAAATAATGTAGACAGAATCAGGACTTTTCTCTGAATTCTGGTGGTGCTCAATTAGTGAAGTGTGTACCGAGGCATTACAAACAACACACACAGTTACTGTCTGAATCGAATAAAACCAGGGACATGGGGAGAATAGTGAGGAAACTTATTTCTTCACTTCCAAAAGCACAAGTCTCTTCTAAATGAGAGTAATGAGCCCTCCTTTGGGACTAGAGTACAGAAACCCAACATAAATTCTAAACTGTAGCAGAGAATGTACACAGGCTGAGGATCGACCCTGAGTAATTTTCTTGCTTTCCTGAAGAAATAAAAAACTGCAGTTACATAGGTGCCCCTCTTTGGAAATGACATTAGCCATCCCCAGGACTCCATTTAATAATGTAAAATCTTCCCACAGCCATACAGATTGGGATATGATGTAATTATACTGGAAGTTGGATGGGACAAGGGTTGTCTTTTTGCTCCGGTTTTGTCCAGAGAATAGAACAATGTGGTCCTGATGCATGATCAGGACTCTTAGATATTACCTCAGATCAAGGAAAGAAAGAAAGAAAGAAAGAAAGAAAGAAAGAAAGAAAGAAAGAAAGAAAGAAAGAAAGGAAAGGTGTCCTGCAATCAATGCAAACCAGAACCTACCACTCTTGTAAATCAAACAGACATAGTTCCATGTCTGGCAGAGTCTGGCAATCAATAAAGGAAGAAACCAGTATCTTATAATTAACTTGAAGGCAATTGAGAGTTTGTATTGTGTTTTATTACTTTATTTGTAGAAAGCAATTGTGTAGCATTACTGCTAATGATGAAGTATTTGTCCTCTTTTTATTTAATTGTTATCTTTATTTAATTATTTTTAATTATCCGTGATTTTCAGAGATCTCAGACACTGAATTAAGTCATTGCCAATTACATTTTAATTTTAGACATATCTTCCTGATTCTGGAGATCTAGAAGTGTTAGCGATAGGACTGTCTACTTTATCAGACATTTATCCAGGGCTCAATTCTGCAAAGGCACATGAATAAGTCACCTCATGTGGCAAAGTTTTCTAGATTGTAGTGGTTGGCTTTAAGTGACTCCTTACGGATGTTGTTTTTTTTTCCTGAAATCCAAGGTGTATGGGCTGTGGGCTCTGCGGCCTCTTTATTCATGAAGACTTTACATCTGTCTTTAGTATGGAAGTGGGTGCATGAAATAAAAAACTTGTCTGTCTCTGCATAGAGACATGGCCCCCATCTGTGTAGTATGATCGGTCATATCACTGGGTTTCTGCTGAGGGTTACACTCTCATATCTATAGGATATATTTCCTATATATCCTATATATAGGGGTAATTCTGTGCTTAGACCTAAGCAATTCATGAGACCCAGAATCTCTTACTGCTCCCACCACAAGCTAGCTGTGGGACATTGATGGAGAATCGCTTCTTGCCTCTCTGTGCCTCAGTTTCTCCATCTGAAAAAGTGGAGTAAATACTGACCTGCCACAGCCAGAGGTTGTGAAGCTGGCACAACTGATGTTAGTTGCTCAGAGAACCTGAGTTGGAAGGTGCTGTATAAATATTAGGGGACATATTTTAATACTTTCACCCTGAATGGGACCTTGTTCCATAAATAATCACATTGGTTTCTGTGGAATTGCTCAAGGAACAATTCAGATAGTAATCAGTAAGGGCTCAAAGAACTGGCTAGTTATTCATCATTACTATTATCACTAATAAGAACAGGAACAATGCCTTATATCTTTTTCAGGGCTAGTCTAACAAATTAATTTCTGTCCTGGAAGAAATGAATAATTTCAGAATTTGGTTTTACCCCATATCAGGCCAAAAAGTCAACACTGCAGATTTTTCAATGAAACAAAATATTCTGAAATATAACATTTCAATAAGGTAAAAATGTCAGGAGGGTTTAATAAGTTGAAAATTATATGATATGATATCATATCATATCATATGATATAGTTAAAATGATAAAGATTAAATCATTTTCCCCCACAATATGAATTTCCCAAACAGATAAAAATAAAACATTCCAGGTGAACATTCAGATTTTGTTTAATCAGCCTTTTCTTACCAAAAACATTCATCTGAAATGTTTCAATCAGCTCTACTCTCCTTTACAAGCCTCTACATGTCTATCCATAGTTGTTATATTGTCTGGTTGTCATATAGTCACATACTCCAAGTCTCTGGAAGTTTCTTCATATTTTAGATTGTTTAATTCCCTTCCCCCACAACAATATTCATATTTTCCTCTCTCCTTCTTTACTATCTCCAGTTTTCTATGAGCCTTTATTTAAAAAAAAAGCAATCAATTTTATCTCTTGTCCAGATATAACGAAAAAATAATCAATTCATTTTTATTTGAATTATCAACAGTTATTTAGGAATGTCTTTGATTCAATAATAAGAATATACATTTGCATATCCATACCACCTGCTACTTGAGGATCTCAACGTGGTCTATACATGAGTTAGGATCTGAGGCTAAAATAAGGAAAGAGCAAGTTAAAAATTGCTTACACAAGTAAGAGGGCTTCAAGTGAGCAGGGACTGATGAAATACATGCTAGAATACTCAAGGAACTGACTGAGGAGATATCTCAGCCATTAGTGATTATCTTTGAAAAGTCATAGAAGATGGGAGAGATTCCACAAGACTGGAAGGGGGCATATATAGTGCCCATCTATAAACAGAGGAGTAAGGAAAACCTGGGGAACTACAAACCAGTCAGCATAACTTCAGTACTTGGAAAGATAAAGGAGCAAATAATCCAGCAATCAATCTTCAAACACCTGGAAGATGATAAGTTACTGTCTCTACCAAGAACAAATCATGTCAAACTAAATGACAGAGTAACAAAGCTTGTCGATGGGGGGAAGCAGTAAATGTGGTATGTCCTGACTTTATCAAAGCTTTTGATACTGTCTCACATGACCTTCTCATAAACAAATTAGGAAAATACAACCTAGATGGAGCTACTATGAGGTGGATGCACAACTGTTTGGAAGACCATTCCCAAAGAATAGTTATCAGTAGTTGAGATCATGCCGGAAGGGCATAATGAGTGGGGTCCTGCAGGGATCAGTACTGGGTTTAGTTTTGTTCAATATCTTCATCAATGATTTAGATAATGGCAAAGAGAGTACACTGTAAAAATTTTGGATGATACCAAAATTTGGGGTGGGGAAACCCAGAGAAAGATTGTGGGGTACTGCAGGAGGCAGAATCCTGAGATAAGGGCACTGGGGTCCTGGCAGGGACACGGGGGCCAATGGCAAGTGGATCACCGGTCTGCAGAGGGTGCGCCGGGGTCTAAGAGCTAATTCCTGAGGACATCCAGCAGGAGGCGCCGCAGGGGTGAGTCTGCACTATGCTTCATACACCTTTATCATCTCCACCGTCTTAAAGATGGCATTGACTGAAGGCAGACACAAAGCCTTCTCTATCTGCTCCTCACATCTCATGGTGGTGATGTATTACAAGAATGTCAGCCTGATCTATTCAGGACCCAAGTTCACTGACTCACCAGACAGCAACAAAGTGCTGGCTCTCATATACACAACCATCACCCCAACCTTGAACCCCTTTATGTATCTCCTGAGGAACAAGGAAGTAAAAGGTGCTCTGAGGAGACTGTAGGGGGACAGGATAAAGAGAAAAATATTTTCTCACAGAAAGTAATTTGGGCACAGATCTTGTTCTGATATCAGTTACACAACCGTGCAAATTTCGAGTAGCTCCATTGACAACAATGGCAACAACGGTTTAACTAGTGTCCAAAAACTGCAAAATGAAACATGCAAAAATGTTGTTAACATTTTGTCAATTTTGGGGGGACTTGAAATTAAACATTTTGGCCAAAAAAGTCACCAAAGATTCAGAAATGATGCTCGTCTCTGTAGCTGCTTGAAACAGACAGAGAAAAATTACAAAAACTTATCTACAATTCAGATTAATATGCATAGATTTTTTTCATCTCAGCTCAAATTTACAATAAAAATGTTGTTGGAAAATCTGATTTTGGACAATAATGTTGATGTTCTGTATGTAAAATCATTGTATGTTAAACTATATGTGTACATGATTGTCCTCTAATTATGTGTATTTATTGCAAATGGCTTGCCTAGATCTGGGAAAGAGATATGAAAGGTTTTGCCAAGGTTTGAAATAAACCATGGTATTTGCGGGCATGATTTTCTATGACCTTGTGTCTTCTGTAATAGATTACATCTGTACAGAAGAATGACAAAGCAGATGTAAAATGCTATCAGAATAAAATGATAGGTCCTGGTTCTTCTCTAAAAGACTCTGTTGTAAATCAGAAATGACTGCATTGACATCAGAGGCATAAATCAGAGAAATAGGACCTAAGCATTTATAGTCTCATTCAGAGGTGTGAATGACTACACAAGGTGTAAGGCAATAGACATTCATATTCTACTCTTCTTTGTAGAATTGGTCCCTATATAGTAGGCCATTTGGCTGGCTGTTTTCCAATTTCTTCATTCTAGCCCACTTTTCATGAGAAAAAATGCTTAAAAAGTCTGAAATTAAAGCCATTGCACTGGCATGAAGGAGGGGGCTTATTCATGGCAAGGATGTTGAAAGTGGAATAACACACTGATTGTCTCAGACACATTGTATAAGGCTCTCAATAAATAATAGGACCGGTAGCAGCAGAGCAGGTGAAAATGATGTCTGGTCACCAGGGGTAAAAGTAAGTCAGGACACTTACTGGTATGGGGCCGGGGTGGCTCTGGCCCCCAGAAGGGGTGGGGCCTCAGGCAGAAGGGGTGGGGCTAAAGGTCAGCCACCTGGGCCCCCCATGTTAATTTAAAGGGCCCAAGGCTCCAGATGCTGTTGTTGTGGCAGTGGCAGCAGCGACCGGAACCCCAGACCCTTTTAAATTGCTGGCCACAGGGCAGCTGCTCCGTCTGCCCCTCTCCACACCTGTCAACAGACGGGGTCGGGGGGGAAGGGGCAGGGACATTAAATCACTGCCACAGCAAAGGATGGTCCTTAAAGCACTGCCGCAGCAGCACTTTAATGTCTCTGCCCCTTTTGCCTCTCCTGTAGGTGGCCCTACTGGTAAGGACCCTACCAGCAGGGCTGCCTACAAGGGAGGCAAAAGGGGCAAGGACATTAAAGTGCTGCTGCGGCAGTGCTTTAATGTGGGCTAGGTATGGGCCGACGCAGTTCTTACCAGTATGCCGTACTGCCCCCTACTGGTTCACTTTCACCCCTGCTGGTCACCAAGGCCCAGATCCACAAATGGATTTAGCACCCCAGGATGAGATTTAGGCAGCTTTAGGCACCATTGCAATCCACAAACATGTTCTGCTGCCACTAAACTCTGTAGGCACCTAAACTAACTAAGGGCCAGATTTTTGAAAGTATTTTGGTGCCCATTGAAATCCAAACCTTTAAAAATCTGGCCCTAGGGACCTACATTTGTACTGTCAACATTTTCTTAGTGCCTAAATTTCTGCCTTTAGGCATGGAATGCCCATTTGACACCAAAGCTGCAGTGTAATCAAAAAACCTGTGAAGATTGGTGTCCCCAGCCTGTCTCACCTGAGGAGCCTTATCCACTAGGTAGGCTCTGCATGCATATAATGGCCCGAGGGAGACATGGGATAAAATGAAGTAATAGCAGTCTCTTCCATTATAAAATTTAGCCCAGCCATTAAAGAACCACTTGGGCTGTCGACACCCAAGTTCAATTCCCCTTTTGGGTCAATCAGGTGAAGGGATCTTCCAGCTCTGAAGTGACTGCCTTGACCACTGGGGTACAGAGTCATTTTCATTTGCTATGAGGCCCAATGCATATTTAATTGCTTATACAAAGTGAAACAGATTCAACAGGAGATACTGGAAGAGCACTGTATCAGGATTTCCTTTAATTAGGCTTGGTAAAATTCAATTTTTTTTAATTTTGATACATAATATTGATGTTTGTTTATAACAGGGTTTCTCAAACTGGGGTCACCATTTATGTAGAGAGAGCCCCTAGCAGGCCGGGCCGGTGTGTTTACCTGCCTCTTCTGCAGGTCCAGCCGATCGTGGCTCCCACTGGCCGTTGATCACTGCTCCGAGCCAATGGGAGCCATGATCGGCCGGACCTGCGGACGGGGCAGGTAAACAAACTGTCCCGGCCCACCAGGGGCTTTCCCTACACAAGCGGAGACCCCTATTTGAGAAACCCTGGTTTATAAGCATTTTCAATTTCTATCAATTTACATCATCACAGTTGTGCAACATCATAGGTTTTAAGTATTTTTTCTGATTGTTATCGGTTTAAATGTTTATAGTTGTGGAAAATAATCGGGGGACAAAGACAAGAGGGTGAGTCATTATTTAATGACAAGAGACATTAATTGCAAAAAGTTAAAGGTTTATAATCACTAAAACAGAAAATGAAATCACATGACAAAATATACAAGGTAAGAATCCTTCAATTAAATTCTAATAAGTTCCCAAGCAGCATTTGTCTTAATTTGCCTATCCATAAATTTCTATTCTTTTCAAAGGAAATATTTTTGCTGTTTTGTGTGTGTAAGGTGAAACTGATGTCTAATGTCATTTACCAATAAAAATCTCATCCTTCAAACCTATCCTTAAGTCAGTGGTTACAGCATGTAGCCAAAACATCAAAACCCCATGTTTGAATCCCTTCTACTTCTCGGGCAGAGAGGGAAACTTATCTGGGGGCATCTCCCATATTTTTGGTGAGTGCCCTGAACAGTGGGCTAAAGCTTATAAGAGAAGTTGCCTCCTCTCTCTGACATTTTGTGTGCAGTCAGGCTTGCTCTAAGAATGCCTACTGGATGAAGTACACCACATGTTGGGCCCATGGATCTTGAAAGGTGCCTTGTGAGGAAATTGACCATTGTAGCTGTGGAGATATGTCTCCAAGTTTTGCATCTGTTGTTATGGCAGGGGCTGGTGTTGCTTTGTTTTGGCGGATCCTGGTGGGGAGCTTCTGATGATGAGCTTGGTGATGTTGAGGGGTTGTTTTGAAGGCCAAAAGAAGGAGTTTGGGGAAGATTTCTTTCAGGATGTGGCCCCCAGTGAGTATGCATTGTAATTTTTTAAATTATACTTACATTCATAAATCTGCTAGACAACAAAAAACATGTCTTTAATAAAGACACTGGATTTCTGGCTCATTATAACCATCTGTAACTCACTAACCCCACTTTGTCCAATTATTGTAGAAGTGTTAACTGCCTACCTCACCTTCAGTGATTTTTGCAACATATATTAATGCTTTATCTATTCCACCCTTGTATTTAGCTGTGATTCTCTGAGAACCTTTCTCCGACCTGAAGAAAAGCTCCATGTAAGCACAAAAGCTTGTCTCTCTCACCGGCAGAAGTTGGTCCACTAAAAAATATCACCTCACCCAACTTGCGCCTTTAATATCCTGGGACAACCATGGCTACAACAACACTGCAAACAAGGTATACCTCATGTAGACCATCTGAACTGTGGAGAAATTAGTCTCTACTTAAATCTCTAAAATCACTTCCTATCATGCAGTGCAGCTCATTTCACTCACATTACTCCAGGGTCCATCCAGATTATATCTTATGAGTCAACCTATAGCTGGCCCGGCTGGCCCTTTCTCACACTTAGGGTCTTACTATAGGTAATAGAACAGCTCTAATAATTAAGGACGCCCACATGAGCCGTGGTTTGCTACATTGCATCACATGATGAGCTCCCTTTCTACATATTTGATTGCAGCTTACAATAAATGCCTACCACATAGTTGGTGATTGGTTATAGAAATCATAGTCTTACTTAGAGCTTTTCTCAGGGCCTCCTTGACCTCTTTGTTTCTCAAGCTGTAGATGAGGGGATTGGCCAGGGGAGTCAGGATGGTGTAGAGGACAGAGAGCACTTTGTTCAGGTCTCGAAGGGCAGCAGTGTCTGGGAGCATGTACACAATGATTAGGGTCCCATAGAAAATTGTGACCATGATGAGGTGAGAGGAGCAGGTAGAAAAAGCCTTTTGCCTCCCCGTGGTGGAAGGGATTCTCAGGATGGTGCTGATGATACACACGTAAGATGTCAGCGTTAAGAGAAATGGAAGAAGAATCATTATGAAGGAGAGAAGGAAGATCACAAGAACCATCTTGCTGGTGTCACTGCAGGACAATTTGAGCAATGCGATGTAATCACAAAAGAAATGGTCAATTTCATTGGGCCCACAGAAAATCATTTGTGACATCCAGCATGCTGTGTTGGTACTGACTGTGAAGCCACTTAGCCAAGACCCAGCTGCTAGCTGGAGGGAAAACCGATCATTCATAAGGGCTGAATAATGCAGGGGTCTGCATATGGCTAAATACCGATCATAAGACATCACTGCTAGGAGACAACATTCTGTAGCTACCAGACAAGCAAAGCAATGCAATTGTACAATACATCCCCCAACAGAAATGGTTCTGTCCCCAGTCAGGAGACTGGCCAGCACCCTGGGCAGAATGTTTGAGGTGTAGCAGGTCTCCAAGCAGGACAAGTTTCCCAGGAAGAAGTACATGGGGGTGTGGAGGTGCTGATCAGCCACAACTAGCACAACAATGAGGATGTTCCCAGCCACGGTCACAATGTAGATCACTAGGAACAGCGGGAAGAGAAGAATCTGTAGTTCGAGGAGATTCCCAAATCCCAGGAGGATGAATTCTGTGACGCCTGTTTGATTTCCCCATTCAGTATCTTCCATGGTTTGTATCTACAGAAAATAACTCCCAATAATAATTAAGTGAATTCTGTCACTGTTTGATATCCCCTTACTCTGTTTCCCATGACCAGTCCCTAAAAGATAGTTAAACAAAATCTTTGCAGTGTTATTAGATGAAGTTAGAAATTTAATACAGAGTCAATAATTTAAGCCTATAAAGATTATAATTTAAACTCCGATTTTCCCGGTGATTACTAATGTTATTTTTGACCTGATACTCCAGACAGTGAACATTCATTTCTTCATATCTCTGATGCTTGAGGCATCTGATATCAGCTTAAAAGTAACTTGAAATTTCATTAGCCACAAACCTTGTTAATACAACCAATGCAATCTCCATTTCTTCCAACTTGAAATCTGGTCTCTTTTGAGGGCTAGAACCCACTTCTTCAGATCTGATGAATGCCTGAGAGTTTAGGCCCAATTGCATTTGTTAGTCTCTAAGTTGCCACAAGGACTCCTCATTTTTTTTTGATCATACAGACTAACACGGCTACCACTAAAACGTGTTCTCTATCAGTAGAATTTCAATAACTTTCAAGAGCTACACAGATTTAAACCAGATGGGGATCTGACCCATTGACTGCAGTAGCATTGAATATCTGGGCCAGTGCATTCAAAAAATGAGATAGTCAAGAATTAAACCATTCTTTATAGTGGAAGATACCTCTCTCACATCTACGTAGTCTCCTTCTATAAGATTTACTGACTTTCCAATTCCTCATTCAGCCTACAAGTATAATATATATAATAGTATAGCTGTGAAGCTAACAAAAGTATAAAAGTGCCTCTGTTATCCTTCTTAAAGGTCAAGCGACTTATGTTTGAATCCCACCCTTCTAGTTGAATACTTCCAAATTTCTAAACAGTTTTCTAAGCACACTCACCTAGGATATATGGAACCATGGATCTAGAGGCTGGCTTCTTCCTCACAGTGTTCTCAGATCTGTTGATCTGGATGGTATATACTGCCTTGTGTTTTTTTAAGAATGCGCAAAAGACTCTTGATTCAATATTTATCTGGGAGAAATTATCCTTTCTGTGAGAGGGTGAGATCTCCCTGGGCATTTCTGCTGCTGGGAATTTTAAACAGCTGGGAAGGGACCATTTATGAGAAACCCATCAAAGAGTCTACAAACAACAAGTTTAATGATGGAGAACATCTAACCTCAAAGGAAAATCATGCAGACAGTTAAACTCTTGACTTCAGTCTCTTCATAAATTTGATGAGATACACACCATTGTCCTGTCTATGCAATTTACCTGTCCCCCTTCAACAAAGTTTCTGAGCACCCCACAATATTAAAAGTATTTATCCTTTGAGCTGCTGTGAGACATAGAGAAGAGTATTATCCTCAGTTTAAACACAGAGAATTCAAGTAGAAAGAGAAAAGGGGCAGATTTACAAAGGTATTAGGCACTGATAGATGGGCATTGGTATCTTGGGGAATTTACAAAAGTGTGTAAGTGAGTTAGGTGCCTAAGTCACATTGACTTCCAATGAGTGTTATGGGACAAATATTTAAAGATATTTGGGCATCTACAGATGCAAATAGGAATCTAGCAGGATTTTCAAAAGGCCGAGGCACTTAATATGCAATGAATCCCAAACCCTCTGCTGCCCCTAGAGGATAGCCACCCCTTCCCCATCTGCCACCCACTGCTGTCAAGGAGGGATAGCTTAGCAATTTGATCATTGGCCTGCTAAACCCAGGGTTGTGAACTCAGTGAGGAGGGAGAAACAGTAACAGGAAACTTTGAAATGGCAGAGATGCTTAATGATTTCTTTGTTTCGGTCTTGACCAAGAAGTCTGAAGGAATGCCTAACATAGTGAACAAGGGAGAATGGTGGATGTGGTATACCTAGACTTTAATTAGGCATTTGAGATGCATGATATTCATATCGATAAACTAGGCAAATACAATTTAGATGGGACTACTATAAGGTGGATGCATAACTGGCTGGATAACCATACTCAGAGAGTAGTTATTAATGGTTCTCTATCCTGCTGGAAAGGTATAACAAGCGGGGTTCTGCAGGGATCTGTTTTGGGACCAGCTCTGTTCAATATCTTCATCAACGACTTAGATATTGCCATAGAAAGTACGCTTATTAAGTTTGCAGATGATACCAAACTGGGAGGGATTGCAACTGCTTTGGAGGATAGGGTCATAATTCAAAATGATCTGGGCAAATTGGAGAAATGGTCTGAGGTAAACAGGATGAAGTTTAATAAAGACAAATGCAAAGTGCTCCACTTAGGAAGGAACAATCAGTTTCACACATACAGAATGGGAAGAGATTGTCTAGGAAGGAGTACGACAGAAAGAGATCTAGCTGTTATAGTGGACCACAAGCTAAATATGAGTCAATAGTGTGATGCTGTTGCAAAAAAAGCAAACGTGATTCTGGGATGCATTAACAGGTGTGTTGTGAGCAAGACATGAGAAGTCATTCTTCCGCTCTACTCTGCACTGGTTAGGCCTCAACTGGAGTATTGTGTCCACTTCTGGACACCGCATTTCAAGAAAGATGTGGAGAAATTGGAGAGGGTCCAGAGAAGAGCAACAAGAATGATTAAAGGTCTTGAGAACATGACCTACGAAGGAAGGCTGAAAGAATTGGGTTTGTTTAGTTTGGAAAAGAGAAGACTGAGAGGGGACATGATAACAGTTTTCAGGTATCTAAAAGGGTGTCATCAGGAGGAGGGAGAAAACTTGTTCACCTTAGCCTTTAATGATAGAACAAGAAGCAATGGGCTTAAACTGCAGCAAGAGAGATTTAGGTTGGACATTAGGAAAAAGTTCCTAACTGTCAGAGTGGTTAAACACTGGAATAAATTGCCTAGGGAGGTTGTGGAATCTTCATCTCTGGAGATATTTAAGTGTAGGTTAGATAAATGTCTATCCGGGATGGTCTAGACAGTATTTGGTCCTGCCATGAGTGCAGGGGACTGGACTCGATGACCTCTCGAGGTCCCTTCCAGTCCTAGAGTCTATGAATCTATGAATCCTTGAGGGGGCCATTTAGGGAACTAGGGTAAATATCTGTCTGGGGACTGGTCCTGCTTTGAACATGGGGTTGGACTAGATGACTTCCTAAGGTCACTTCCAACCCTGATATTCTATGCTGCCCCACCTTAACACACTGCTGTCCCTAGTGCCCATTATACAGAATAGCTGTCACTTGCCTATCTCTCAACCTCTGCTGCCCCAATGTCCATTATACAGTATAGCCACCCTTTCCCCACCCAATTCCTCTTTTACTCCCAGTTCCCATTACATAGTACAGCTGCCCCTTCATCACCCCTCATTGTCTCCAGGAACCAGCTGACATCTGGGCACATTTGCCCCTATTTATGATAGTCCTCTAAAGTAGAGAGTGGCAAATTAACAGACATACACCATTGCTGCATGAGAAGAAAGAAGATTCCATTCTGTAGCAACAAAAGTGGCAACTGTAAAGTGTTGGGCAACTCATCCAGAGAAAGAGATCAATCTGGTGTTGATTAAAGTGTTATCCATGGATTTGAGGATGGTGACAGAGGTGAAACGGGCCTAAGAAGGATCAGTTAACCTGAAGAAGTACACTGGGGTGTGAAGATGGTGTTCAAGTACTAGGCCCATGATGGTAAGAATATTTCTCGTCATAGCTGCCAGGTAAACCACTAGAAAGGCCATGAAATGTAAAATCTGCAGCTCTCAATATACAGGGAATCCCAGCAGAACAAACTCGGTCACTATGGTTTGACTAGACATTTCCCGCATTGGATACAGCCTGTGGAGGGATGATGTGGGAAAGAAAGAAGGAAACAAACTGCTTATACTTATTATGCCACCAGAGAAAAAGCAAAGGACATGATACATTCTAGGTATAATGTCCTAGATAATCACATGGACATAGAATGGAGCAAGGGAAAAGTATCTTGTTCAACTGAAAACCTTGACCCAACTTTCACTACAGTCTCTGTACTGCTCCATCACACATATATAATTGGAGGGTAACCTGTTTGTCATCTCTACCCTATTTTAGCTTTCTAGGAAGCAACTAATGAATCTGTTTATTGAAAAACAGATATATAAAGATTAGAAGAATGTTCACAACATTTCAAAGGTATTATAATTCCATTCATTTCATGAGGAACACAAAGGCAATATAATTTCATAATGAAAACAAGATGGCTGACAGAGGGGAGACTTTTACTGAAATAATCCAATTACTTAACTGAAGACTGTGTCCTGGACCTGAAAACCTGATGGAAGAGCTGATATCAGAGACTCCAGCTTGCAATTCACCTGTCCAAAAGGTAAGTCTACCTTCATCTCTACCTGAAATGAAAGCAAGAAGGGCTAGATTCACAACAGGACTTAGGTGGCTAAATGCCAGAATCAGGTCCCACTGGTATTCAAGAAATCCCACTCAACTGATGCTGAATCCTGTAGACACCAAACACACTTGGCACTAGCATTTTACGGTTGTCCAGAGCCTTCAGAGAGACAGCAAAGGAGACACTGGCCTTTCACATGGCCTGGCTTGCTGAGGTTTTCACACCATAGGAAGGGAACTGTGCAAAACCTGTCTGTTACAGCTATCCCCCTATTTCCCCATACTCCATTTTGTTTTTGTTCTCCTCCTGTGGCCGCCCTGCCCCGGCTGTTAAGTTGCTTACCAGGGCCACTGCCTTTCTCAAAGGGAGGGCCCCTTGAGTTGTTTAACAAGAGCCATTGCCCTTCTCAAAGGGATGGCCACTTGTGCTGCGTGCTAAATGGGACCACTGCCCTGTTCAAAGGGTCAGTCCTGTTATCACCTCGTTGAACCTGGGCTCGGCGTAGGGCAGGCAATGTCCAGAGCTGCAAGACCTATTGTGTTTTTAAGATCCTGGGCATGAGTCATAGGCCTCATGTGCTTTTGAGTCACCTATTGCACAGGACTCTGCCCAGACATGTTTCTGTGCTCACCTGCAGTCTTTTTCCCTGTGCCTCCTCCCCTTTGACAGAGGGAGCCTATCAGGATTACTGGTGGGAAACTGCCTGAGTTTGCCTTTAAAAATAGACATTTTTGAAACAAACATCAGAAAGGTTCCTGCATTGCTGCCTGGTCTGATCAGCCAGGGGTTCTGGGGGGGTCCTTTCTCCGCTCTCGTTTTATTTTTGAGCACACCCCCATTTTTTGAACCCCCTCCCACGAAAAACGAATTGCTACCTGAGAGATCTCCTGATTATTGAGACTGTACCGAGCCCTTCTTGCTTCTTCTGATGTTGCTGCTGCTTCTGCCTTTGCTGCTGCCTTGGGGACTGGTAAGAATCCCTCTGTAAAACTTTCCCTGCTTTTATTTTATTATTTTAGCTGCTGGCTCTGTTTCCCCAGCACACAGAGTCAAGCTAAACCTTGGTCTGTGTCTTAAAATCTCTCTTAAACTCCGCGGCGCTTTGCTGCTAAAAATAAGTTTGTGCGGCTGCTAAGCTCTGCTCCTGGGGGCTTTGCCTCGGGGCTCCCTGCTTTCAGCTGTATCCCTTGGCTTCAGCCAGCATCCCTTGGCTTCCTTGGGAGCTGGGTCCTGGACACATACCACTCTGCCCTCTCTGAATTCCCCATAGCATAAGGTGCACCATAGGTTTTGTTTTTTTAGTTTAATAAGTCATAGTTTGTTAAGACTGTAGAGCTTGTAAGTTCACCTGCCTTGTTATAGTTTACTGTTTTGTTGCTCCGTATAGTTGCTTGTTATAGTTTTGCTTAGAATTGTGATATTTGTTGTTTTGTCTCGTCGTTGGTTAAGATAGATAAGGGTTTTGCTGATTCAAATTCATCTTCCCGCTGTCCCGATCTCTCCCTGAACTTTCCCATGTCTGTTTTCCCCCACTCCAATCTCCCCCTCCGTGTGCTTCTCCGTGTCTCCCTGTTATAACTCCTTGCTGCCCCCCCCCCGCGTCTGCATCACCCTCCGAACCTCCCAAACCCCTTGCTGCTTCTCCCCCTGTAAAACTTCCCAAACCCTTTGCCTTTTTTTATTCCTTTGTTTTTGGTGCCCGCTTGTTGCTTAAACCTCTCTCTAGCCCTTCTCCGCTGCCCCTCCCCTACCGAAGATCACCATCACACTGCTCCGTTGTCCTAGATTTCAGTAAGGCGTTCGACACGGTTCCGCACGGGGAGCTGTTAGTTAAATTGGAAAAGCTGGGAGTGAATATGAAAGTTGTAAGGTGGATAAGGAACTGGTTAAAGGGGAGACTCCAGAGGGTCGTATTGAAAGGTGAACTGTCGGACTGGAAGGAGGTCACCAGTGGAGTCCCTCAAGGATCGGTTTTGGGACCGATCTTATTTAACCTTTTTATTACTGACCTTGGCACAAAGAGCGGGAATCTGCTAATAAAGTTTGCGGATGACACGAAGCTGGGGGGTATTGCTAACACGGAGAAGGACAGGGATACTATTCAGGAAGATCTGAACCACCTTGTAAACTGGAGTAATAGAAATAGGATGAAATACAATAGTGAAAAGTGCAAGGTCATGCATTTAGGAATTAATAATAAGAATTTTGGATATACGTTGGGGGCGCATCAGTTGGAAGCGACAGAGGAGGAGAAGGACCTTGGGGTACTGGTTGATAGCAGGATGACTATGAGTCGCCAATGTGATACGGCTGTTAAAAAAGCAAATGCGATTTTGGGATGCATCAGGCGGGGTATTTCCTGCAAGGATAAGGATGTGTTAGTACTGTTGTATACGGCGTTGGTGAGACCCCATCTGGAATACTGTGTGCAGTTCTGGTGTCCCATGTTCAAGAAGGATGAATTCAAACTGGAACAGGTTCAGAGACGGGCTACGAGGATGATCCGAGGAATGGAAAAACTGCCTTATGAAAGGAGACTCAAAGAGCTTGGCTTGTTTAGCCTGGCCAAAAGAAGGCTGAGGGGGGATATGCTCGCCCTATATAAATATATCAAGGGGGTTAACGTTAGGGAGGGAGAGGAATTATTTAAGTTTAGTACTAATGTAGCCACGAGGACGAATGGGTATAAACTCGATATTAGGAAGTTTAGACTTGAAATTAGACGAAGGTTTCTGACCATTAGGGGAGTGAAGTTCTGGAATAGCCTTCCGAGGGAAGTAGTGGGGGCAAAAGACTTTCCTGGCTTTAAGACAAAGCTTGATAAGTATATGGAGGGGATGTTATGATAGGATCGTTAATTTGGGCAATTGATCTTGAATTACCACCAGACAGGTCTGCTCAATGGTCTGCGGGGAGATGTTGCATGCGATGGGTACTGAGTTGCTGCGGAGAACTCCTTCTTGGGTGCTAGCTGGTGACTCTTGCCCACATGCTCAGGGTTTAGCTGATCGCCATATTTGGGGTCGGGAAGGAATTTTCCTCCAGGGCCGATTGGCAGGTGCCCTGGAGGTTTTTCGCCTTCCCCTGCAGCGTGGGGCACGGGTCCCTTGCTGGTGGTGTCTCTGCAGCTTGAGGTCTTCAAACCATTTTTGAGGATTTCAATAACTCGGTCCTGGGATAGGGGTTGTATAAAATTGGATGGGTGGGGTTCTGTGGCCTGCCTTGTGCAGGAGGTCAGACTAGATGATCAGATTGGTCCCTTCTGACCTATGAGTCTATGAGTCTATGAGTCTATGAGTCCTTACCCTGCAGGGCTTCAGAGTCTCTCGCTGCTTCCAGCCGCACTCTCCTCTCATCAGTTGCCACTAATCATTCACTCCCCTCCCCCCTCCTGTTCCTTGACAGATTATCTACTATCCTAGCCTCACAAATTAAGTCATTACTTTTCTTTTATACGATTACATTGCATAAATTCACTTAAATTCACATTTTACTTGTAATTATAACACCCCATTGGTTGCTTCCACTTTTCTAATATACTTTGTATTTGCATTGATACCATTATGTTACATTGTGTACAAGGCCACCAACCACTTAATACATTCTATCTAAAATTGTTGACCTTTTATATAGAAGCTACCATTTTATTTTGCATTTCTTTTTGATACGCTTATTGACTGTACTGTACCCCATTGTGCTGAACCCCACTTACTGTACCCCACTGTTAGAACTCCCTACACTGTTCAATAAGAACCCCCCATCATTGTCTATTGTAAACACCCTATACACCCCATCCCATCGTATTTCATTGTTCAATGCCCACCACTTCCTTTTTCCTTTAATAAAGAAATTAATTGGCACCCCACCTGTGTGGTAATTGCTCCCCAAGATCCCATATACCTGCGGGCAGGGACAAAACCCTTTTCAGGAGAGTGTCTGCCATAGGGATATGATGGCTGATGAGTTGAGAAGCTAGCATGAGTGCACTTCTCAGGAATGTGTGTGTTTTTGTAATACCAGCCCTGTTTTTGCCTGGTGCTCTGAGCTTACAAGCAGGCAGAGCCTGACTTCTGCTAACTTTGTTTCTTTGCTTTATATCAGCAAAGCTTGACTACTACTTTAGTTCAGGCCTTAGGCCTCACAGCAGGCCTCTGATACAAGGTCTTATGTCTCGGGCTCTCTTTCTACTACACTTATTGTCATCTACATACAACACGTATCCTGCTGTCAGGACAGGACATTTCATGTTACAATCAAGTGTCTCGTAATCTTGGGCAGTACGTTGTGGTCTATTGCAATCTATTTTTCTGTAACATCACCTTTTTCAGTAATCTTGTGACCTTACTGGCATAGGGCTATTCCTATGCCATCCATTCATATTAACCATTCTTAAGCCTATGGTCTAGTCTGGCTCAGCTAAAATCTTACAGGCCTTAGTCTGTGGGCCTTGTGTTCCACCCATGCTTTACTTTTATACCTAATACACACTCATCGCTCCGAAATACTTTTCAGTTTTTTACTGCTATTATCCTACAATTTAAATCTATTTAACAGACTTTGACTATAATATATGAAATAGCACATAAATGAGCATAACACCAAATAACACAATGATAAAATGAACTACAGTCTGGTAACACCCAAGGGGAGATTTTAGATGGCTTATTTCTTTACCCATTTACTTCCCTGGTTCTTCTTGCATAAACAGAGAGCAACAATACTCAAAAGTTCAAAGGTGCAAACAATTTAATGTTTATTGGGCTGAACTTTCAGCAAGCAATGATTTCAATTTTCTTCCTCAGTGTCCCGCTTCTCAGCTCTAAAACCACAGAGCCTTACCTGTGTCCCTGTTCTCACTTCCTGTTCCCATTCCCCCCCCTTAGCAAAACATGATTCCAATCCCGCCCCTTACTTTCTGATTGACTGCAGACTATATAGTAAAACTTGAGTTCTTAACCAATCATTTTACTGAAATTTAACTAACCAATTCTAACATACTTTAACATAATTATTTAACCAATTATATCCCACCACCTTAATTGACTTACACCCAACAAAATTAATTATATAGCAGACGGAAACAATCACAGAAGCAGATTATACAGACAAACAATAGGAAAGTGGAGACTACAGTGACAGAACAAGAAAGAAATGAGATTTTACACCCCAGCTATTGATAACGGAGTTCTTGCCAGACAGGAGGGTATCAAACTAAGTTTTCTTCACATTTTTTAGGCTCTTCCCTTTCTCTGGAGGTGATAGATTGGATCACCTTTCTAAAAGCCCCAGATTCCCTTATTTCAATGTGGCTGGTTTGGGATGTGAGGATGTAACCATTCACTTTCCAGCTTATGGCTGCCCCTGCTGCTTAGCCAAAGGCCTTAGCTTAAGATCAGGGCCTCAGACTGTCACAGTGGGAGAAGGCCCTTACACAGGCAGACAATGATTTTGATTCTTTTATACCTCTATAACTAGCTAAGTGATAAACATGTGGCTAAATTCTTAAAATATAGGCCTTTAAAGACAGGCATTAATATCTATATCCTAACAGTAGATGTTACATTTGTGGGATAAAATTCAAAGCCATATGGTCAGTTAATTTAACATGCCCCATTGGCTTCCCCCTCTGCACTCTGCCTCCTAATCCATCACCTCTACAGGTTTGTGTGCGTGAAAGTTGGGACTTTTAAAGGTGTCTAGAGATAAAAAATCCCTTTGAAACAACCCATTGACCTACCTTTCAGAAATTTCAGTTACAACCTATATTCATATGCCGAGTATATGGACCACTAACCTGAATAAGTAATATTCAGATAACAAGTGACAATCCCATATAACAATCATTTCAAATTTTATTTTACCTTAAAAACATTAACTTGAACTATATGAATTTTAGGAAGGCTGTGAACAAAATGCAGAGTCCAAAGGAAGGCAACAAAAATGATGAAAGGTTTAGAAAACCTGACATGTGAGGAAAGGTTAAAAAAAAACTAGGCATATTTAGTATTGAGAAAAAAGACTGAAGGGGGAATCTGATAACTGTCCACAAATATGTTAAGGTCTGGTCTAAAAAGGAGAGTGATCAATTGTTCTCCATGTGCACAGAAGGTAGGACAAAAAGGAACCGGCTTAATCTGCAGCAAGGGATTTAGGTTAGATAGAGGAAAAAAATTCTACCTATGATAGTTAAGGTCTGGAGCAAGTTTCCAATAGAGGTTGTGGAATCCCAGTCACTGGAGATTTTTAACAACAGACTGGTCAACATGTCTCAGGGATGGTCTAGGTTTACTTGTTCCTGCCTCAATGCAGGTGGTTGGACGAGATGACCTCTCAAGGTCCCTTCCAACTCTACATTTCCATGATTCTTGCAAAAGCCACACATTTACTTAGAGCTTGTCTCAGGGCCTCCTTGACCTCTTTGTTTCGCAGACTGTAGATGAGGAGGTTGAGCAGAGGTGTAATGACTGTGTAGAAGACAGAGAATACTTTATTCAGGTTTCTCAGTGTATCAGTTTTTGGTAACATATAGGCAATGATTAGTGTCCCATAGTAAATGATAACAACGATGAGGTGTGAAGAGCAGGTGGAAAATGCCTTTTGCTTCCCAGTGGTGGAAGGGATTCTGAGGATAGTGATGATGATGCACATGTAGGATGTCAGAGTTAAAATGAACGGAATCACTGAGAATACTGAAGAGCATATGAAAGCAACAGCCTTCAGCACATGAAGATCACTGCAGGAGAGTTTTATTACTGGGATGAAATCACAAAAGAAACTGTTTATTTCTGTTGAACCACAAAAAATTAACTGTGACATCAATCTTATTACTACGATCATAGCCAGAAACCCGCTCATCCAAGATCCAGCTGTTAGCTGGAGACAGAACCTGTCATTCATGAGGACAGCATAATGCAGTGGTTTGCATATCGCTAAATACCGATCATAAGATATCATGGATAAGAGGAAACATTTTGTAGCCACCAGAGCACCAAAGAAATAAAATTGTATGATGCAGCTGCTAACAGAAATGGTTCTGTCCCCAGTCAGGAGACTGGCCAGCATTCTAGGCAGGACAGTGGAGCTGTAGCAGGTCTCTAAACAAGACAAGTTCCCAAGAAAAAAGTACATGGAGGTATGAAAGTGCTGATCAGCCACAACTAATGCTGCAATGAGAATGTTCCCAGCCATGGTCACAACGTAGATCACTAGAAACACCAGGAAGAGAAGGGTCTGCAGTTCAGGGAGATTTCCAAATCCCAGAAGGATGAGTTCCGTTACTGATTGTTTTCCTCTGTCTCTGTTTTCCTTGAACAGTCCCTACAGAAAATTAAACAAAACATCTACAATTGTACTTGATGAAGTTAGAAAATTAACACAGAGTCAATCATTATAATTTATAAAGATAATGTAAACTCCCCTTTTTCTGCTGATTACTGGTGGTATGTTTCAGCTGATACTTGAGACAATGGACATGCATGTTTTTGGTATTGCTGATACTTGAGGCATCTGATGGTAGCTTAAAAGTGACTTGACATTTCATTAGCCACAAACCTGGTTGATACAACTGGTGCAATCTCCATTTCTTCCAACTCTAATTCTGATCTCATTGGTATCATGCAGACACCATGTTTTCCCAACTATTCCCATACACTTGTCTGGAAAGAATCCAAATCCCTTCTGAATTACTGAAAACTGACAGGCAACTTTCTTTCTTAAGCAACTTGGGCCTGATTTTCAAAGTTATTTAGGTAGCTGCCTAGGACTGGAGTCACAACAGGATTCAGCTGCCTAACTGCCACTTTATGCACCTAAACCCCAGAATCAGGCCCCACTGGAATTCACAAAATTGCCATTCAAAAGCTCCCAAACCCCAAGGAGGCCTAAACTTGTTCAGCGCCTAAATTTTGGTTGTAAAAGTCCCCCAGGTGCCTACATTTCTGTCCCACACCAGAGCAGACAATCCCAGTGGTTTTCTAGGCACCTAAAATTTGAGCACAGTGACAATATCAACAAGCCTTTGTGATTCTAGCCCTTTAGTGGAGCTTTCAAAGCTAGATGAGCTTTCTTCTGCCCAGCCTACTCGGGAGCTTTTGAAAATTGCACTATGCACCTGTATGCATCTTAAGGAGCCCATAAACTCTTTTGAAAATCTGACCCCATATCTTCAAACTGTTTTATATCAGCAGAGGTGCAATAACTTTCCAGAGCTACACTGGTTTACACCAGGTGGGAATCTGACCCCTGGACTGCACTTGCATTGGATATCTGGCCCAGTGAATTGAAAAATGTGACAGTCAGGATTTCAGTCATTCTCTATAGTGGAAGATACTTCCCTCACTTCTACTTAGTCTACTTTTATAAGATTTCCTGACCTTCCAATTCCTCATTCAGCCTACAAGTAAAGATATATAATAGTATACCTGTGAAGCTAACAAAAGTATAAAAACATGTCTATCATCCTTCTTAAATGTCCAACGTTTGAATCCAATACTTCTAGTTGAATACTTCTGAATCTGGAAACAGTTTCATTATAACTGAAGTTCACCAGCTGGCATCAAGATGATATACACTTCAGCTGAGAAAAATGCTTTCTTGCTGCCTTATTTTTCATTGAGCATGAGATTCTTCTGTGAGAGTCCTAATGGACCAAGGAGATAAATCCCACTTGCTCACTTAGTCTGGGATTTTCTAAGAAGCATAAGGGATTTAGGCAGAAAGGGTAAAATTTTCAAGAGCCTAATGGCCTGATTTTGAAAGGTACTTAGGCACCTAGTGGGATTTTTAAAAGCACATATGTGCCTTAATATGACTTGTTTCATAGTACTCCCAACTCAGAAAGACACAAAGGTGAGTTCTCCCATTAAATCCTCCAGCCCACAGACATTCCAAATCTTCTGAAATAACATGTCTAAAACCCTGTGTAAATTCCTGGTTGCCAGGTTGCTCTGAATTTCATCACAGATTCTAACAGGCGTATTAAATGTAACTATGATTTGGGAAACTAAAAAGTTTTGCTGAACTTTTTGTGTTTCTTTGTTCTGTTCTGTGATAAATAATGGCTTCCTGACTAAATGGAGAATATTGATTATCATTGAACTTGTTAAAATTTCCTTTGAAAAATTAAAACAAACACCAATGTTTGCCATCTTTATGAAAATGTAAAATGATGTTTTGGGTTTATTGAGAACCACAAATATTCCTTTATTGGGTATTCATTCTGTTTAGGAAAAAAAAAGAAAAAAGGAAAAATTCAGGGAAAGGTGTTGACAAAAAAAATATTCATTTCCAGAGGCGCAGCGAGCACCCTCCGTACCCTCCGACTGAAGGGGGCCATGCAAGGAAGGGGGCCCCTAAAAGTGGCAAAAAAAAATGTAAGGTATAACTAGGTAAGTGACATTTATTGATGCTATTGCACAATCCATGTCGGTTTTACTGACAAAACCGTGAAGTCATTATGATACATAATAATGCTATTGGCTACATCAGTTGTCTGTCAGTCAGTTTCGAATTTTAGTTGGACCCATTCAAAGAATGTGTATTTGCATTCATAATGGCGGTCGGCAGATAAATATTATTAATTTAGTTGTTTAGTTTTTTATCGTTTCCAACGCAGAAGTGTGCTTTGTGATGTCTAAGAGAATGTATAAGAGTGGAGCTAGTAAACGAAATGCAGCAAAAGATGCCGAGAAGGAACTTGAGAAAATTCCAAAGTTGTCAATGTATTTTGCGCTGCAATCCAACGTACAGGTACAGGCACATGAAACGGACAGCGCTAGCAGCAACAATCGTACCCAGAAGTATCCAGAAGTGCTTCAAGTGAGGTTGAAGGTGAAGCCGGTTGTTTTACCAAACAAACTTTGACAGATATTCCATCTGCTGCTGGGAAAGAAGTATCTGAATCTGAACCACTGACTGATGATCCAGGAGATTGGCCGTCTATAATATCGGACAGGCAAGTGTGTGACATTGTTGCACGTGGCTCACCGCAGCAGAATGAAAGTTACGAATTTCCATTTAACGAGGAAAGACGGAGGTTCACAAGTACTCATTTCTATCGAACCACGGCAAATGGCGAGAAAATAAGACATTCATGGTTAAGGTACTCAGTTCAGAAAGATGCCATTTTTTGTTTTTGTTGTAAATTATTTGGTACTGGAGACATACCGCTACGTCGTGGAACATCTGCTTGGAAAGCACTGTCAAAAAGACTTCAGCAGCATGAAACAGGCAAAGGTCATCAAGACTGTATGGTGAAATGGTTTGACCTTCGGTCAGGCATAGTAAACCGTACATCTATTGACCAACTCGAATTGCAGGCTTTTCTGAAAGAAAGAGATTTCTGGAGAAATGTTGTCAAACGCACGATTGATGTCGTCATTTTCTTGTCGGAAAGAAACTTGGCATTTCGAGGAAGTTATGAAAAGCTCGGCGATCCTTCGAATGGCAACTTTTTGGGACTGTTTGAATTGCTTGCAAAATATGATACTGTCCTCAGCGAACTTTTACAGAGGATTAAGAAGGCAGAGACACATGTTCAGTACCTCAGTCCACAGATCCAAAACGAGCTGATTCAACTTGTTGCCAGTAACATTCAAGAGGCCAACATAGCACAGCTTAAAAAAGCAAAATATTATTCAGTTATTTTGGACTGTGCTCCCGACGTGTCACATGAAGAACAGATGGCTCTGGTGTTACGCTTTGTTGAATGCAACAGTGAAGATGGTGTCAATATTCGTGAAGCGTTTGTTGGTTTTCTTAATGTTCATGATACAACTGGCGAGGGCTTATTGGAAGCGTTTCTTGAAAAGGCAAACAACTTAGGAATAGACATTGCTGACATGAGAGGCCAAGCTTATGATAACGGCGCAAATATGAGAGGAAAGAATAAAGGAGTTCAAGCCCGCATGCTAGAAATAAATGACCATGCCTTGTTTGTACCATGTGGAGCTCACTGTTGGAATCTTGTGATCACAGACGCGGCAAAGTCATCAAAACATGCCGTTGACTTTTTCAGTCTGATTAACAGAATATACGTTATCTTTTCTTCTTCACCTTCACGTTGGGATATACTTCAAGAACATATGCCAATATCTGTTAAAGGGTTATTGGACACTCGTTGGGAGTCAAGAATTGATGCTGTGAAGCCATTGCATTATCACTTTGAAGAATTGTGCAATGCTTTGTCATCTTTGTGAGAATATGCGCTCAAAAAGAATGATGGCTGTCCGTTACAGCTATTCCCCTATTCCATTTTGTTTCCCCAGACTCCATTTTGTTTTCTGTTCTCCTGTGGCCGCCCTTCCCTGGCTGTTAAGTTGTTTACCAGGGCCACTGCCCTTCTCAAAGGGAGAGCCCCTTAAGTTGTTTAACAAGAGCCATTGCCCTTCTCAAAGGGATGGCCACTTGTGCTGCATGCTAAGTGGGACCACTGCCCTTTTCAAAGGGTTAGTCCTGTTATCACCTCGTTGAACCTGGGCTTGGTGTAGGGTAGGCAATGTCCAGAGCTGCAAGGCCTATTATGTTTTTAAGATCCTGGGCATGAGTCATAGTCTCATGTGCTCTTGAGTCACCTATTGCACAGGACTATGTCCAGGCATGTCTCTGGGCTTACCTTCAGTTTTTCCCCTGTGCTCCCTCCCCTGTGACAGAGGGAGCCTATCAGGATTACTGGTGGGAAACTGCCCAAGTTTGCCTTTAAAACCAGACATTTTTGAAACACACCTCAGAAAGGTTCCTGCATTGCTGCCTGGTCTGATCAGCCAGGGGTTCTGGGGGGTCCTTTCTCCGCTCTCGTTTTATTTTTGAGCGTACCCCCGTTTTTTGGACGCCCCCCCCCACGAAGAACGAATTGCTACCTGAGAGATCTCCTGATTATTGAGACTGTACCGAACCCTCCTTGCCTCTTCTGATGTTGCTGCTGCTTCTGCCTTTGCTGCTGCCTTGGGGACTGGTAAGAATCCCTCTGTAAAACTTTCTATACTTTTATTTTATTATTTTAGCTGCTGGCTCTGTTTCCCCAGCACACAGACTCAAGCTAAACCTTGGTCTGGGTCTTAAAACCTCTCTTAAACTACAGGGCTCTTTGCCACTGCTAAGCTCTGCTCCTGTGGGCTTTGCCTTGGGGCTCTCTGCTTTCAGCTGTATCCACCGCTGTAGCCACCATCCCTTGGCTTCCTTGGGAGCTGGGTCCTGGATACATACCACTCTGCCCTCTGTAACCTCCCCATAGCATAAGGTGCACCATAGGTCTTGTTTTTTTTTAATTTAATAAGTCATAGTTTGTTAAGATTGTAGAGCTTGTAAGTTTCTGTGATATTTGTTGTGTTGCCTAATTGTTGGTTAAGATAAGTTTAGAAAATCATTGCCTGGTTGTATTCTGTAGCTGCTTGTCATTTTATATAAGTTTGATTAAGTTAGGGGATAGATAAGGTTTTTACTATTTGAATTTGTCTTCCCACTGCCCCAATCCCCCCCCCCCGAGCTCCCCAGTCACTCATTGCAGTCTCTCTGCTGTTTAAACTTGCAGCCTGTCTGCTCTCTGTGTCTCCCTGAGTTTAAATCTCCCTCTGTAGCGCCTCTATCTTTGGTTTCTGCTCCACCACGTGCTCCTCTTCCCCCATCCCCTAACCTCATTCCTCTACCACTGCCTCTCTCTCTCTCTCTCTCTCTCTCTCTCTCTCTCTCTCTCTTTTAATCCCTTCCCCCACGTGTTCACCCCGCTCCTACTGCTGCCAAACCTCAATTGTATTACTGAAGTCTAGCATAAAACCCCATTGGTTACCCTTTTTCTCTCTCACACACCTCACATTTTATATTTACACCACTGTGACACATTTTTACCTAGAGTTGTTGGTTATTTAACACATTTTACCCATAACTGTTAGTTGGTTATATGCTGCTGTGACACACCCTTTACCTAGAAATTGTTAGCTACCTGTTACATTTATACTTCAGTGTTAGTTGGTTACCAACTGTATTGTACCCCACTGTATTGTACCCCACTATTGAAACCCCCTATACTATACTAAAAGAACTCCCTCCCCAATTGCCTACCTTAACAAACCCCATAGCCCTCACTATTAAATTTTCCCTGTTTTTGCATTTTCTTAATAAAGTTTATTTTGCACCCCACCTGTGTGGTAATTGCTCCCCAAGATTCCATATACCTGAAGGCAGGGACATGGCGTCACGAACAGGATCTTGGGGTAACAATTACTGCCCTCCCTGTCCCTGGAAAGAGGCCAAGACCTCTGGGACAGAGGAAGATCAGACCAACCACCTACAATACCACTTGCTGCAAAGTAAACAGCAGCCTAAGGCCCTAGAATGGGTCTGTACTATTGGCAAAGGCCAGAGCTCCAGGGTGTATACCACCCACCTGGGGCTCACTGATGTGGGGTGCCTCTTAACCTGCCACCCCACATTCAGGGCCAGCCCTGCTGATTCCAGCCTCCGGCCAGTCTGCACTAAAGCAGGAGAGCCAGCCGCAGATTCAGATCCCACCCGCCTCTGGAGAGAGGTGGGAAGGGTTGTGAAAGCCTGCGGGGGGGCTCCATCTAAGCTCGCCCCTGAAACTCGAATTTTGCAGGGGTCCCCCACCCACCAGATATTAACAGAACTGGTGCAGAAGCTGGATGAAATTCGAAAGCCCAAGAAACTGTGGCATGACATATATAAGCCCCAAAAGGTAGCCACAGTTACCTATGAGATCCTGGCTCAGGCCCTTGATAAACTAACTGTTTTCCATGGGGCCCTAATGACCTCAGCCAAGGAGGCCACTAGCCAGGCTAGCCAGGAGGGACCACCGCTGACCTCTAGCCTGCCCAGTCCCAATAAATCACCTGAAAAACCACCCCCATATACCCACCCAGAGGCCTCATCTCCCCTCAAGAAAACCCCACTATACCCAGCCCTACCTTCAGCCCCTCTAGAGTCCCAAGCCCATGAACCTGCACCCACTGTCACCTCTGGTGAAGCCCTGCCGGTATCCATCAGTCGTATAAAGATTGATAACCAGGGCAATACCACACAGGTGACAGAACTCCGACCTCGCTCCAAAGCAGAGATGAAGGAGTTCATCTCGGACACCGCTAGGGGGGCCAATGAGCCACCACTACTGTGGCTAGGCCGCCTGGCTCTGGAAAACGGACAAGAGTTAGTGGATAGAGAAGAGGGCATAGTATTAGCCAGGACCAGTAGCTGGTCCAGGGGTCTCTCAGGGAGCCTGGTAATATCTAACACTGCATGGCCCCTGACCGCCCCAGCACTGGCCTTCCTCCATTTACAGCACTCCCTTCAAGGGATCCAAGTCCCCAGAGGAAGCGTCAAGGACATCTCTTCCCTCAGATGTGCCATCGCAGGGGAGTCCATCATGCTGTGGTCCCCTACCCAACACCCTCTGGGGCTTACTCAGGCTCAGATTAACCAGGTCAATGCCTTCAAACACGTTATTGACCCCACCGAGATACCCATAGACGAAGCTGCCATTGACTTAGCCATGGATAGCAGTACCACCCCTGACACTGGGGCAGTTCTGTGGCTAAGGGGGTATGCTAGGCGCCCCATTGGGCGACTCTATGAAGCCCTCGAGAAAATAAGATGGCCCTCAGCCCAAGCTCTACCCATCAGTCCACCCCCACCACACATCAGTCCACCCCCACCCCACGCCAGTCCACACCCCCCACATGCCAGTTCACAACCCAGGCCCCAGTACTCACAGCATTCATTTACAGAACGCAAAATTTTTGGGTTCTTATTGTACAAGGGCCTCACTAAGGAGGTTGTACGTAAGCTCAATAGTGAGCAGCAAAGAGCCTTGGCCATAGCTCTGGGATGGGAAGAGCGCTCAGAACCTTCCCAGCCAAAAAACGGGTAATGGCCGGGTGCTTGGCGGCGGCCAGCACCCGGCAAGGGGACCCCCGCCCCTATTATCCGCTAATTTTTGACAAGGGTCTCGTCATCCCCTTTTTGCTGGACACGGGGACACAGGTGTCCATTGTTCCTCCTCACGTCCCTCACACCCCCACAGGACACACCATTTATGTGCAAGGCCTCAACAGCACAGAACCCCGTGCAGAAGTAAAGGTACACGCATCCATAGGCCACACACCAGTAACATTTCGGGCCCTAGTGGGACCCATGCCACTCCTTGGGGTTCGGGAGCTACGGCGTTTTAAACTGGCCAAAGCCGTGCTTGATGCACTACCAGTCACCCTATCGGGTGCCAGTGCCCCCCATGAACCTGAACTTCTCAACCCCACACCCTGGAAATACAGACCCATACCCACAGCCCCAGAAGGTCAACCACACATTGCCCAGCTCATTGAAACATTGCTTAATGATAACAAGATTCGGCGTGTGTCAGCGAGCAAATACTTGTCCAGTGCATGGGGAATCCCAAAACCACACAAAACCAATGAGTACAGGATGGTTATAGATTATCGCGCCGCTAACAAACACATACGATCAGTAGCATTCGCCGCCAAATGGGATATCCCCACTATAGAACGCATCCTACTGGACGACACTAACCAATGGGCCTGTACAATAGACCTAAAAGATATGTTTTATCAGATCGCCCTCTATGACCCCAAGGGATTGTTAAACTTCGCTTACCAGGGAGCCCAGTACCAATGGCAAGCGTGTCCCCAAGGGTACAAAAACTCACCTGCCTGTGCCAGTGAGGCCCTAACCCGCACATTAGAGAAGGTACCATCCCTCCCCAACATTCATGTTGTCTATTACGTGGACGACATTCTTATAACTGGCACCATACCAACTGAAGTACAAAAGGTCACTGAACAGGTTCAGGCCGCTTTATCCACCGATGGGTGGAACCTCAGTTTGCCTAAAAGTGTCCTCACTGCTACTTCTACCTTTCAGTTTTTAGGTTTTACTGTAGAAAAGGGACAGCTACGCCACTTAACTTACCACCCACTCACGAATTCTTTCCCCTTGGGGGTAGCTCCCCCCAGACGTGAAGTGCAGCATGTGTTAGGTGTAATTAACTATCACAGACAGTTTCTCCCTGCTGCTTTGTTGCCACAACTATCTGTTTTGCAGCAATATGCCAGGAACATTAAAACCCCTTGGACACCAGAGGCCGAGCAGGCGGTGTCTTCCCTGGCTGCCTGGTTGGGCTCTGGGCCCACCTTGGCTCGATGGAATCCCACCAACCCTATTGAGATTACCCTCACTGTGTCCTCAGACCATGTGGCCGTAACTGTGTCCCAAGAGGACGTCCCTGTCCACAATCAGGCCCGGAAGTTGTCAGGACCCGAATATCATTATGGGCCTGTGGGCATTGCCATGCTTGCTGTCCAGTGTGCTCTCCCATGGGGTAAATCTGCCACAGGCACCCTAAAGGGGCCTCATGTGGAGCTTCTCCCATACCTCACCTTCACCCCGGCCCCCCAGTTCCAGGGAGCCCCTGCTACCTGGGAGCGACTCGTTTACCAGACCCAGGAGGTATTTGGACATTGGGCCCTCAAGTCCTCCTCCACTGCAGCTCCCACTGAGCCGGGGGCTATTGCCCAACTGAGTGCCTATGCCCCTTGGATTGTATCTGATGGGGGCACATCGCCTTCTCCCCGAGCAGGAATGCTGTGTGCTACCTGTAACACCCTCAAAGTTAAACTCTTAGATTTTTCCAGCTCAGCTCAGAAGGCCGAAGCAGAAGGCGTCCTACTGGCAGCCTCTCACATTGTGACAGCCCACCCGAAAACACGCGTGGTCCTGGGAGTGGACTCAAGCTACTGCGTGTCCGTCCTGATGGGAGAAGGACGGCCCACCGCTCATGAAGAAATATGGGCACAGATTACTCAACTGGCAGCACAGTCCAAGCTGCCATGGTTTGTTACTCATTGTCCTTCACACAGGTCTGACAGTAACCCTCTTCATTCCAGCCTGGATCTACAACTCCGAGAATATAAGTGTAACATATCTCAGGTTAACATTATCTCTTGCAGTGATCCCTTCATCACCTGGCTTCATAAAGAGTGAGGGCACCTGCCTGCCCGTGCCCTACATCAGCTGTTGACTGACCGAGGGAGACGAACATCGAGCGTGTCTAGGCAGCAGTGCACCCAAGCTGTTCAAGGGTGTCTGAGCTGCCAACAGGCACGAGTCACTAACAAGCCTGTCTATGCTCATGGTGCTTATTGCCCTGAGCACTTTAGCCCAGGTAAAACCTGGCAGATGGACCTCATTGGCCCCCTCCCGGGGGCCAAACAGTATTCAAAGGGGCTTGTAATAGTTGACCTAGGGTCTCGTCAGTTAATGTGTTCTCCCCTCAGGCGATCTACTGCACCAGCTGTTTCTGTAGCCCTTCTCCAGGTAATTGCTGCCTGGGGTGCACCCGAAGAGATCCAGACCGATGGAGGGACACCGTTCACCAGTAAAGCTATAGACCAGACGGTGTCCCAGTGGGGGGTGCGTCTTCACACCCACCTGCCATATCACCCCCAAAGCAACGGAGTCGTGGAGAGACGGATCGGAATGCTGAAGACCCAGATTCGGGCCATACTTGGCACCCCTGATTACAAGGGGTGGGACCGGGTCCTGCCTCAAGCCCTCATTTCCCTTAATACAGCATACAGCCGATGGCCAGAAATTGCTCCTAAACCACGGGAACCTTGGAAACCTGCCTATAGTATTTCTCAGCCAGTGTGGGTCTCTATTCCCAATGCCCAGGGAACCTGCACTCCACTAGCAGCCACCATCATCACACCTGGCCGGTTCCCTAACACCTATCATATTCAAATAGATGGACGGGGCAAGCCTGACCTGGTCCACCACAACTGGCTTAGTGTTCGGTCATAACAGGCCCTAAGAGGGGCCACCTTTCTTTTATGTCTCCGTAGGAATCAGTCGCCATGATTGCCACCCCGCCTCGAGAAAACCCTCTGGTTGCCTGGTTGAGAGCCTACGCCCTACAGGAGGTCCTCATCGGGAACCTGTCAGATGTCCCCCCATCACACGATTGCGTTGCCTGTACAAGACCAAAGGCCTCAGAGGGAGGGTCCCCCTTCCTCTGGGAGTTCCTCCCCCTCACGAACCTGACTCCACAGCATCCAGCTTCAGCCTGCAACAACACAAACTGGGTTCATCGGCCTCTGTTCACGTGCAACACCACCAGCGACGACCGAAGACCCAACTCATTCGCCCCTGTTGCGGTGACAGGACCACTCCCAGCAGCCCGCTGCATCGTGTTCTTTGGCTTCTCCAATCCCACTCCGTTGGGGCAGTATCCCAATTGCACCCAATGGTTCATAGGACCTCGGCCTAACTCAAACCCCAAGAAAGGAAGCTCAAGATACCGCACTGAGTTCACCAGGTTTATTAATCATCTTTCAACAAGTACAGTGTTTAACCCCACCCAATACTTATCCACAGCTCAGACCCATGTAGAACTGAGATAGGTCAGAGCCGCCCACCTACTATGGATGGAGGTCGATATACCACCTGGCCAGAAATCCCCCCAGCGAAGCTCCATCCATGACCAGTTTTTACCCTCTTCCCCAGGACAAGTGTGGCTCTGTGGGAACAACATTGCCCGGACTGCTCTACCCGCATTCCCAAAGGGGGTATGTGCCATCGGGCAACTCGTCATAAAGGGAGGAGGGCTCTTTCACCACCGTCGCCCCTTCTTCTCCTCACCACGCAAACGACGAACAGCCACCGCATGGGAGCGACTCAAGTCAGCCACCGAGATGGTCATAGGAGGGTACATACAGTTTAACCCCCTCTCATACAGTTTAACTTTACAGCAAATCCGTGGACTGTCGCTTGGTCTGGAGGCCCTCACCAACATCACAGCAGAAGGACTTCGTCGAACCAGCGACGCCCTCACTATCCTAGCCAACTACGCCGAGCAGAACCGTCTTCTGATCCAGACCATCCTACAGAAGGACTTTTGTGTCGCCTTGGAGGACCTCGATCCTCGCTTTAAAGGACAATGTTGCCTGCGCCTTCAGCCTGGGTGGAACAATGTCTCAGCCGTGGCTGACCAACTATCCTCCCTCGCCGTCCAGATTCGTGAAGAGCGTAAGCAGTGGGATTGGTGGCAAGCTCAGTGGTCCAGCTGGGGGTTGGGGACCTGGGCTCAGTCCATCAAGCAGTGGCTAACTGTGGCTATTGTTCTTGTGGCCTTTCTGTTGGGGATAGCAGTGATCAAGCAGCTAATTCATAAGGTTGTGTCAGCCCTGCCTTTGCAGGTGAGGTATTCCTCCATCCCCTTGGACAGCAGCAAACCACCACCTCCATACTACGAAGACGATGACTTGTAAAACCTTTTTTTTTCTTTTTTTTCTTTTTTTGGTCTTTGCATGGGACATCCCCCTCACAGCCCGTTCAGGTCGGCCAGGGGGGCATGTCCGTTACAGCTATTCCCCTATTCCATTTTGTTTCCCCAGACTCCATTTTGTTTTCTGTTCTCCTGTGGCCGCCCTTCCCTGGCTGTTAAGTTGTTTACCAGGGCCACTGCCCTTCTCAAAGGGAGAGCCCCTTAAGTTGTTTAACAAGAGCCATTGCCCTTCTCAAAGGGATGGCCACTTGTGCTGCATGCTAAGTGGGACCACTGCCCTTTTCAAAGGGTTAGTCCTGTTATCACCTCGTTGAACCTGGGCTTGGTGTAGGGTAGGCAATGTCCAGAGCTGCAAGGCCTATTGTGGTTTTAAGATCCTGGGCATGAGTCATAGTCTCATGTGCTCTTGAGTCACCTATTGCACAGGACTATGTCCAGGCATGTCTCTGGGCTTACCTTCAGTTTTTCCCCTGTGCCCCCTCCCCTGTGACAGAGGGAGCCTATCAGGATTACTGGTGGGAAACTGCCCAAGTTTGCCTTTAAAACCAGACATTTTTGAAACACACCTCAGAAAGGTTCCTGCATTGCTGCCTGGTCTGATCAGCCAGGGGTTCTGGGGGGTCCTTTCTCCGCTCTCGTTTTATTTTTGAGCGTACCCCCGTTTTTTGGACGCCCCCCCCCACGAAGAACGAATTGCTACCTGAGAGATTTCCTGATTATTGAGACTGTACCGAACCCTCCTTGCCTCTTCTGATGTTGCTGCTGCTTCTGCCTTTGCTGCTGCCTTGGGGACTGGTAAGAATCTCTCTGTAAAACTTTCTATACTTTTATTTTATTATTTTAGCTGCTGGCTCTGTTTCCCCAGCACACAGACTCAAGCTAAACCTTGGTCTGTGTCTTAAAACCTCTCTTAAACTACAGGGCTCTTTGCCACTGCTAAGCTCTGCTCCTGTGGGCTTTGCCTTGGGGCTCTCTGCTTTCAGCTGTATCCACCGCTGTAGCCACCATCCCCTGGCTTCCTTGGGAGCTGGGTCCTGGATACATACCACTCTGCCCTCTGTAACCTCCCCATAGCATAAGGTGCACCATAGGTCTTGTTTTTTTTTAATTTAATAAGTCATAGTTTGTTAGGATTGTAGAGCTTGTAAGTTTCTGTGATATTTGTTGTGTTGCCTAATTGTTGGTTAAGATAAGTTTAGAAAATCATTGCCTGGTTGTATTCTGTAGCTGCTTGTCATTTTATATAAGTTTGATTAAGTTAGGGGATAGATAAGGTTTTTACTATTTGAATTTGTCTTCCCACTGCCCCAATCCCCCCCCCTCGAGCTCCCCAGTCACTCATTGCAGTCTCTCTGCTGTTTAAACTTGCAGCCTGTCTGCTCTCTGTGTCTCCCTGAGTTTAAATCTCCCTCTGTAGCGCCTCTATCTTTGGTTTCTGCTCCACCACGTGCTCCTCTTCCCCCATCCCCTAACCTCATTCCTCTACCACTGCCTTTCTCTCTCTCTCTCTCTCTCTCTTTTAATCCCTTCCCCCACATGTTCACCCCGCTCCTACTGCTGCCAAACCTCAATTGTATTACTGAAGTCTAGCATAAAACCCCATTGGTTACCCTTTTTCTCTCTCACACACCTCACATTTTATATTTACACCACTGTGACACATTTTTACCTAGAGTTGTTGGTTATTTAACACATTTTACCCATAACTGTTAGTTGGTTATATGCTGCTGTGACACACCCTTTACCTAGAAATTGTTAGCTACCTGTTACATTTATACTTCAGTGTTAGTTGGTTACCAACTGTATTGTACCCCACTGTATTGTACCCCACTATTGAAACCCCCTATACTATACTAAAATAACTCCCTCCCCAATTGCCTACCTTAACAAACCCCATACCCCTCACTATTAAATTTTCCCTGTTTTTGCATTTTCTTAATAAAGTTTATTTTGCACCCCATCTGTGTGGTAATTGCTCCCCAAGATCCCATATACCTGCAGGCAGGGACAATGGCAATACAGCAACAGAAGCCGGTGAGCTTTTAGACCATGTTACTACGTGGCCTTTTGTTCTGACTGTGTACATGTGGTACGATATACTATTTCACGTCAATAAAACCAGCAAATTAATTCAGTCACCAGATGTGTCAATTGACGTACTGCAGGCAGAAGTCGGTGCTACAATGAAGTTTTTGGAAGACTATAGAAATACAGGATATAACTCTGTGGTCACAAATGCACGTGAAATAGCAGAGCATATGGGTATTGAGCATGTGTTTCAAGAAACCAGGGTGCGACGTAAGAAGAGAATGTTTGATTACGAATGTGCTGATGATTCGAGTCGTCTTTTTGCCGAAGAAAAATTCAAATCGCAGTTCTTTCTTGTTCTCACTGATCAGGCCATATCTTCAGTTTCGTCGCGATTTGACCAACTCGTGGAGTGGTATAAGTTGTTTGGATTTCTGTATAATGCTAACAGCCTGAAGCAGTGTCACAGAGAAAATGAACTGGGGAATCACAGCAAAAATTTTGACAGAAAAATGGGAGACATTGATGCCAACGAACTCATAATGGAATTGAATCATTTTATTTATGTCATCGAGAAAGAGAGAGGACATGTCACGGCAAACAATTTTTTAGCATACATATACAAGAACAGCCTTCAGGAGATATATCCGAATCTTTGCATTTGCATCAGAATTCTTCTGACCACACCAGTTACTGTCGCTGGTGCTGAAAGGAGCTTCAGCAGAATGAAACTGATCAAGAATATCCTGCGCTCAACCATGACAGATGACAGGCTTTCTGCGCTTGCAGTTATCTCAGTCAAAAACAAGATTGCCAGATCTCTGGACTATGCTGCATTGATTAACCAATTTGCGGAGAACAAGGCTCGAAAGAAGTGCTTTGCGTAAATACGGAATACATGTACACTGTAGGCCTATGTATACATAATATGAACCCTATATATTGTATAAAATAAATACCGCATTCCAGTTTCTGCATTGTAAGGGGCCCCGGACATATGTTCGGAGGGAGCCACGTTCTTTGTTGCTACGGCCCTGTTCATTTCCTTTGACAATTTTGGCAGAAATTAAAATATTTTTCACATGATCTAATGTTCAATATGTTAACTTCTTGCAAAAAAAAATGACCCCAAATCACAAAAAGAAACTATCCCAGGATTAAAATGTTGAGCAAGAAACAGGACTTTTTCAGAGCCTATAACTAACCAATCTCAAGTCAAAACTCCTAGATCTTCCCATGTCTACTGGACTCCATCCCAGGAATGGATGTCAAAACCTCTTCATCTTGAATATTAGTTTTCCAGGCTCGCATCTTCCAAACATTTCAATTAAATTAACAAGAAGGCAGTGAGAAGAGACTCAATATTCACTCATGCTCCCTCAACTACATTCATCTATCACTATATACATCCAATATTCCCAGGTCAGCAGAGGATCTAAGTGAGAAGCAGACAGAGTATATGAGAAGAAAGAGAGACAGAGAGTGTCTCTAATATAACTCAATAAACAGAGCTGATAACATTCTATGAGGGAAAATCCTGAAGTGGGAAGAGAATGAAGATGGAATGGTCTGTGTTTCATCTTCTCTAATGCTTCAGACCAGAAAACCACAAAGGGACTTAGGCACCTAGTAAATCACTGGGATTCACAAAACCTGAATTTAGCATCCAGGCATCCTATAGAATGAATGGTGGGAGAGACAGGCACCTCAAAATGGGATTCACAAAAGCCAGCTCACTCAGAAGGGATTCACTTAAGTTGTCAAGGAGAGGAGTAGTCTGTCTCGAGCACTCTTAGGAAGTTTGATGCCTGAGTCTGTGCTAGAGGGAAACATCGATGTGGGCTTTGCATTCTCAGCTGTGATCCCTCTTTAGGGTCAGGGGTTTCTTCTGACCAGAAGTAGCTCCCTCATAAGTTTTATCCTAGCAGTGAGAGCACTCACCTAGGATATACAGGACCATGGATCTAGAGGCTGGCTCGTTCTCACGATGTTCTCAGATAAGCTGATTTGGATGGTATATTCTGCCTTGTGGCTTTTTTATTAAAGTGCAAAAGACTTTCTCGATTCAAAATTTATCTGGGATAAATTATCCTTTCTGTGAGAGGGTGAGATGTCCCTGGGCATTTCTGCTGCTGGGAATTTTAAACAGCTGGGAAGGGACCATTTATGAGAAACCCATCAAAGAGTGTATAAACAACAAGTTTAATGATGGAGAACATCTAACCTCAAAGGAAAATCATGCAGACAGTAAAACTCTTGACTTCAGTCTCTTCACAAATTTGATGAGATACACACCATTGTCCTGTCTATGTCACCATTACTTGTCCCCTACCAACAAAATCTCAGAGCACCCCACAATATTAAGAGTATTTATCATCTGAGCTGCTGTGAGAGGTAGAGAAGAGTATTATCCTCAATTTAAACACAGAGAATTCAGGTAGAAAGAGAAAAAGGGCAGATTTACAAAGGTATTAGGCATCGACAGATGGACATTGGTATCTCGGGGGATTTACAAAAGTGTGCAAGTGAGTTAGGTGCCTAAGTCACATTGACTTTCAATGAGTGTTATGGGACAAATGTTTAAACCGGGCATGTCTACACTGCTACTTTTAGCCCAGTCACAGGAGCGCAAATCACTTGACCTGGGAGCTGAGACTCATCGCTAATGGGAGGTTTTTTTGCAATGTAGACATACTCCATATACCATTGTAAATACATGTCCATTGACTGTGCCAATATACTGTGGATTGACTTATAAGTAGGCTTAGAAGAATTAGAGATATGTCAATAAAAGTCAGTAAATATTAATTTCACCATACACACAAAAAACAGCAAAAAATATTTCCATTGAGAATAATCAAAACATGCAGCTAGGCAAAGTAAGAAAAATGGTACTTGAAAACTTAGTCAAGCTTCGATTTAAGGCTATTTACTTTGTATATTGTGAGGCGATATTGACAATTTACATTTTAACTGTTACAAACCTTTAATTTTTTTCATTCTCAATGTCATGAAACAAGTATTGTCTTTCCCCCTCCATTATGTGATCCCCTCCCAATAATTTCCTGCAAATGTGAAAATTTAAATAGATAAAACGCAAGGGAAAAATGCTTAAAACATAATTTTTTGGAATTTTTAAAATATAAATTGGTAATACTAATGTTTAAAAAATAACATTGATATTGTCTGGTGAAGTTATAAAATAATAAAAATTGAATTCTGTGACATCTGAAGATAAGGATTCTACTTCCCATAATTGAGGGCGTAATTTGAAAACAGCCCGACAAATTCTCCACCGATGTAAGCTGACAAAGTTTCATAGAAGGTAAAAATTTACAGTAGCAGAGAATTTGATCCAATGGGTTTCTCTAGCTGTAAATGAGGCTGAATCATTTTGAAGAGCAGTTAGGTTTGGGAAAATGTCAATCAACTCCAGGGCATAGCATGAACATTAAATATTCAAAATGTATCTAAATAAATTGAGAATAATTTGTCACTAATACTTTCTCCTTGTATCTGAATGACCTTAGAAAAGCACTATTCTACGCACTAGTTTCTAGAATCCAGAATCTTTTCTGAAGAAGAATAAGCACATATATTGTTCACTTTTCTTCTTTTCTACCCTCACCCTGGTTTTATCTTGCATTTCTCTCCACACAGCAGGAAATGTCCAACCAAAGCACCATGACCGAGTTCCTTCTCCTGAGATTCTCTGATGTTCGAGAGCTGCAGATTTTGCACTTTGTGGTGTTCCTGGTGATCTACCTGGCAGCCATAATGGGCAATCTTCTCATCATCACAGCTGTAGCCATTGACCCCCATCCTCACAGCCCCATGTACTTCTTCCTGGGCAACCTGTCCTTCCTAGATGTCTGCTACATCTCCGTCACCGTTCCCAAGTCCATGGTGAACTCCCTAACCAACACCATACTGATCTCTTTTTCTGGCTGTGTTGCCCAAGTCTATTTTGGTATCTTCTTTGCCTTTTCAGAGTTTGTCCTTCTCGCAGCGATAGCATATGATCGCTACATTGGAAACTGCCATCCTTTGCGTTATAGGGTCATCATGACCAGAGGGGCATGTGCACAGATGGCAACTGGCTCCTGGATCAACAGCTGTATCTATTCATTGCTCCACACTACTAATACCTTCCTATTACCTTTCTGTGGGTCCAATGTTGTTGATCAGTTCTTCTGTGATATCCCACAGCTGCTGAAAATCTCTTGTGCTGATACAAGTGCTAATGAAATAGTGAATATTCTATGTAGTGCTGTTGTGGGTTTATTTTTCTTAATTTCCATATTGGTGTCCTATATTCACATCCTTTCTGCTGTGGTGAGAATCCCCTCTGCAAAGGGCAGGTATAAAGCCTTCTCCACTTGTCTGCCACACCTAATTGTTTTTTCGTTGTTTATCAGCACTGGCATATATACGTACCTAAGGCTGGGATCAGCATCTTCCCCGTATCAGGGTGTGCTGGCTACTATGTTGTATTCTGTAGTGACCCCAGTAATAAATCCACTCATTTACAGCCTGAGAAACCAGGATATAAAAGAAGCTCTAGGCAAAATTTCAAGCCACATATTTTTCACCAAGATCCTTTTTACTTCTTAATATGTACATAGGTTACTATTCCCTTCCCACTCCAGGTTCTCATATTCATAAATGAATGGGGAGATTCCTTTTAGCTGCAGAGATGCTAATAAATTTACTATCGCAGTGGTTTTCAAACTGTGGGTCGAGACTGTAAAGTGGGTTGTGATCCCAATTTAATGGGGTCACTAGGGCTGACTTAGACTTGCTGGGACCCAGGGCTGAAGTCCAAGCTCCATCGCCTGAGGCTGCAGTAGAAGCCCTGGGCAGAAGGGCTTAGGTTATAGGTCCCTGACTGGGGCTGAAACCCTTGGGATTTGGCCCCCCTGCCCTGGGTGGAGGGGCTTGGGCAGGCTCAGGCTTCGTTCCCCTCTCTGGGGTGGTGTAGTAAATGTTGTCATAAGGGGGTCGTGGTGCAATGAAATTTTAGAATCTCTGCATTACAGGACAGTGCTAAGATACTATGATGGTGGGTGTATTATGAAAACTCATGTACTGCAGAACACAATTCTGAGAGTTTTCACTAGATGGTCAAATCAGTAATGTGTCTCTAAGCAGTGTTTAAACATGGTGCGTGGGACAGATATGGCAAGTCCTGGAATATCCCTGGGGAAAAAAAACTGACAGGATTATATTTTAAAGACTTTGGAGTCCATTGTAGTGAATGCAATGTTTGTCTTATATTTGTATGTATCCTAGCTAGCAAGGAGATGGGATTTGAGCCCTGGGAAGGGTTATGAATTTCAAAGGACTCTAGCGAACAGTGAGCCAGACAAAAATGGATTTTGGGACAAACAGTGTGAAGTGGTTTGCAGAGGGAATTTCTAGGGCAAGGTGAATACAAATTCCTATCTCTGCTTAGGCAAAAACCCAGCCTTTTCAAGCTACAGATGTAAATACAAAGTAATGCACATTGGAAAACAGAATATCAAGTAAAATGATCGAGTCAAAATTAGCTGTTACTACTCAAGATCTCAGAGTCATTGTGAATAGCTCTCAGAAAATATCCACTCAATATGCAGCAGCAGTCAAAAAAAGCTAAAAGAATGTTGGGAATATTTACGAAAGTGATAGATAAAAAGACAGAAAATATCATATTGCCTCTACATAAAGCCATGGTAGGTCAACATCTTGAATACTGCGTGCAGATGTGGTCACCCCATCTTAGAAAATATATTGGAATTGGAAAAGATACAGAAAAGGAAAAGAAAAAAGATTAGGAGTATGGAACAGTTTGGAACAGGAGGAGAGATTAATGAGACTTTTCAGCTTGGACAAGAGATAACGAAGGAGGGATATGATAGAGGTCTATTAAATCATGCCTGGAGTTGAGAAAGAAAATAAGGAAGTGCTATTTATGCCTTCTCATAACAACGAACTAGGGAGTCAACAAATGAATCAATAGGCAGCAGGTTTTAAACAATAATAAATGAAGTATTTCTTCACACAATGCAGACAACCTGTGGAACTCCTTGCCAGAGGATACTATGATGGCCAAGACTATAACAGCATTTAAAAAAGAACTAGAGGATAGGTCCATCAAGGTCTATTAGTCAGGATGGGCAAGAATGGTGTCCCTAGCCTCTGTTTGTCAGAAGCTGGGAATCGGTGACAGGGGATAGATCACTCAATGATTGCTTGTTTTGCTCATTCCCTCTGAATGTCCTGGCATTGGCCACTGTGGGGAGACAGCATACTGGGCTAGATGGACCATTGGTCTGACCCAGTAGGTCCGTTCTTATGTTCTTATGTATGTATACCCTGAGGAGGAGACCATTGTTTGTTGATCGCCTGTTACATGTGTCACGGAGTCACTGGGCGATGCTCTGGAACTGCTCCCCATCAAGCCAGTCAGGACTTTGGGGAGCCTCCTCTCCCTTGGAGCAGACTTGTTCAGGGCAAGAAGCTCACATGTCTTCACCTCCTGGGTCTCTCCATGGAGCATTCAGCATCCTCTGCCCCTCCGTGCACTTCCCACAGCGAGCCCGTCCCGGCAGGGTCCTGGGGAAGCCACAGGGTCCTACACCGCCACTTTGCAGTCAGACGTGACTCAGCCAGCCAGTAAAACAGAGGTTTATTCAATGACAGGAACAGGGTCTAAAACAGAGCTTGTAGATACAGCGAACCAGACCCCTCGGTCGGGTCCATTCTGGGGGTCAGTGAGCCAGACCCCCAGATCTGCCCTCCACCCTCGTCCCCATCCAGCTCCAGACTAACAACCCCTCCCAGCCCCTCCTCTCTGCTCAGCTCCTTTCCCGGGCCAGGAGGTCACCTGATCCCTTTGTCTCCAACACCTTCAGCTGGCACCTTTGCAGAGAAGGGGCCCAGGCCATCAATTGCTAGGAGATAGAGTGCCAGGCATTTAGGTGCACTGTCCCTTTGCTCTTCAGCAATCACATGCCCTTATCCCACCACCTAGATACTTAAGAATTGCATAGGGGACACTGAGGCACCAACACAGTATTCAGAGGAAACATCAAGAACATTCCCAGTTCGTCACAACATGACACTTAGTTTAAAAGCCAAGGCTGTCTAAATAAAAGTTTAAACTGTTCATGGTGGTTCTGGTTCTGAATCTGAGACAATTATGAACATGTAACTAAAGGGAAAAACCAGCTGTGGGTTTGAAGGACTCATCCCTACCAGAGCCTGAGGTGGAGGTAGGATCAGCTTTGCTAAGGTTTGCATGTGTGTAAATTCTTTCATTGTTTTTGAAATGTTTTCAATGCAATGCTTTCATCTTAAGAATAAATGTGCTTGCTTAGAAAGACTTGGTGGTAACTTATAACTGTAGGTTATTGTGCTGTTCACAGCCTTAAAACAGAAATCAAAGTCCAGACGCTGGCCAGTTTCAGTTTTCTGGGAATATCACAGTGTAGTCAAGGAGCTGTGCAGCCTGGAAAAACTCCAGTCAGGAGGGAGAGAGAGCATCTGCTCAAGAAAGGTGATAGCTAGGAGCTGGGAGTAGCTGCCCTCAAGGAACTGTTGAGGAGGAACACAGAATCAATTACCCTAAACTCATAGGGGTAGCCATGTTGGTCTGGATCTATAAAAATCAACAGAGAGTCCTGTGGCAACTTTAAGACTAAGAGATGTCTGACGAAGTGGGTATTCACCCATGAAAGCTTATGCTCCAATACATCTGTTAGTCTTAAAGATGCCACAGGACTCTCTGTTGCTTTTTACTCTAAACTGTGACATATACCTATCCTGTAAAGACTTGGTGAAACTAGGCTGATGACAAGCACCTTCGTTAACCCATTGATTGATTTTCTGGACAGGTTTATTCCCTGGAGAACTTTTTTGCCATGACATTCCATTAGGTAATATTTTCACTATTCAGATAATATACGTTCTACTAGCAGTCCACCAGACAGCAGAAACCCATGCAACATCGTTTGATAGCCCCCGTCTTTAATTTTTATGTCTAGTGCTTGTGGAGTGAAGACTTCATGACCCCTTCTTACTTCAAAACTTGTCGGTGTAAACATGCAACCTGATCCTCCCCTTCCCATCTCCCATCCAGTTTGAAGTCTTGTATATGATGTCCTGCTGTCCCCCATGGGGATGGATGCCCCTAAATTAGTTGAACTTCTCCCCGCCCTGGAAATATTACACATAGCAATTATCTCAACTAAAAGCAGAAATAAGGCTGAGATGTGTCCCTGTGAAGTGGCTCTCCACAATGCACTGCTTGTAACAACAGAGGGGTTTAGCAAAGGAGATTATTCAAACCTTCCCATAGGCTAAATTCCTCTCTCTGCCCCAACTCCCTGGCCATCAGGGCCCAGGAACTCTGATAGCCTGAACTGAGGCAAACAGGAAGGTTATTGATTCCTCACTCCACTGGGGTGGCCTGTTGTTCCCCACACACTCAGTCAAGGAGAGCAGATTTCCTCTCCCACCCAGCTCAGGATCCTTTACCTTCTGCAGGACATCAGGGAGTCAGAAACTGTGGGAAGAACTCTCACCTGCTTCCTGTCTGTAGGTACCTTTGTCATCTCCCAAGCAGCTGTCGTACACTTTACAAGGACATTTCCCACTCGGGTGGCCAGATGCCCCGATTTTATAGGGACAGTCCTGATTTTTGGGTCTTTTTCTTATAGAGCAGGGACCTGCTCACAGAATCTGGCAAGAACTAGGCTAATATTGCAGAAATACACATTCTATAAGTGTTAGTCACAGAGTACTTATGCAAACACGTTTTGATATGAAGAGATACCAGAACATTCCGATATTAAGGATGGTACAAAAACATTCCCCAAGGATAACAGGAATGTACTGACCCCTCCTGAAAGATAAGGTTAGGATAACAGTATGTAATAAAAATGTTTTAATTAAATCAACATGTATAAGATAATGAAAAATAACTAGCCATGTTAGGGGGAAGTAACTACAGGTATTATGTCACAGGGGCAGTACTATCATGTTTGTATCGAGATACAAAGATATATTTCAGAGAGTATCTTTGTTTGCCTTAGGGAGGAATGGAATGTCCCAGCTTTCACTGTTGTTACGAGTATACATGTATACGCCAGTGGATTCCGCTGAATACTAGTGCTGTGCTTTGTTGACAATAAACCTGGCTTAATGCCTTTGTCCCTTAACGGATCTTGTAGTCATTAGGTGGTTCACTCAAGATCTGACATGCCAGCTGTTTGCACTGGGCTGTGGGGACACACAAAGGAAACACACACATGCAGCCAAACACCTATTAACATCTAATCAGACTGGTGACCCTCATATGCGGCCAAAAACATGCACAGAGACAAACATCTATTAACATCTAATCACAGCCATGACCTACAACATTAGGCAGTGATGCTTCTGTTACTTGTCTCACTCTGGACACACTCAGGAGCCATCGTGCTGTATTGTGGGGAAGCCTCTGCACTGGGTGTGCATAGATTTGTAAATTGTAAGGCCGGAAGGAACCATTACATTAAGTAGACACACCTCCCATATAATACAGGCCTACCTATATTGTGTATAGAGAACTCAGGACTCAATCTAATTGACATTCAAATCAAAGAGAGTTTTACCATCGACCCCATCTGCAACAAAGCTGGCCCAGAGGAAGGGAATAGACCCCCTTATATTCTGTGACTTGTGATCACAATGGTCCTTTCTGGCCTTAGAATAGATTAGATTAGATTTTTATGCCAATGTGAATACTTTGGGAAGGAGACATTTTTGAACATTTGGCACAGGCAATGCTGCCTTATTTTCCAGCAAGAAAAGGTTTCACTCGAATTTTTTGGGACCAGTCCTAGCGATCTAATTGTTTTTATTCTTGATTACAAGGCAGATTCCTCCTGTGTCCTTGCTTCTGAGCTCTGCAGGCCTCCAGGGAATAACAGCCCTGATACACGTCAGAGAAATCACCTGGATAAATCTCCTTGGCAAGGCATCAGTGGCTCACTGCTATGAAGGTTCGGCTTGGGTACCCACCATATCAAAAGCAGATCTTGTCTTAATATATTTCCATGATACCTGATGGTGACTCCAGAGTACTGGTAGGGTGGGAATTGCTTGCTTTGATTAAGAAACAGGTAAACTATAATCAACATTATTAACCAATTCTAAGCAGCTGCATTATGAGTCAGTCTCCCTTTCCCAGTCATCAGTAATTCTTTGGTCGCAGACTTAGGGGGGCAGGAAGATACAGAAATGCATGTTTTCAGTGTTTTATTTTCATTTTACAGTTTTATACAATCTTAAAAAATACGGGCATCTCACCTTGGGATTCCAGCAGGTAAGCTTCCTATCACGTAACTGAACATGATTCTGATTTCAGCACCAGCCAATGTAAATCTTGAATTTATTTCTGCACTGACATCCAGATCTGTCTTTCTATCAATATTCTTTTAGTGGGATAATTTACCAAGGTATATGTTGATGTCCTGTGCTGTCTGATTCAAGAAGATGGTGTTGTGTCATGTAAAAGACAAAGCAGATTTAGATAGATAGATAGATAATTATGGAGATGGATGGATTGCTATATAGATAGCTTCTTTCGCGGATGGACTGATTTATAAATAACATAGAGCATACACTTATAAAATTTGCAGATGATATGAGGCTGGGAAGGGTTGCAAGTGAAGGATAGGAATATAATTCACAATTATCTGGACAAATTGTAGAAATGGTCCGAAGTAAATAGGATGAAATTCTATGCCACTTAGGAAGGAACAATCAATTGAACTCATACAAAATGGGAAATGACTGTCTAGGAGTCTAGAGTACTGCGAAAAGGGAATTGGGGGTCATGGTGCACCAGAAGCTAAATATGAGTCAACAGTGTAACACTGTAGCTCACGAAAGCTCATGCTGAAATAAATTTGTTAGTCTCTAAGGTGCCACAAGTACTCCTGTTCTTTTTGCAGTGTAACACTCTTTCAAAAAAAGCGAACATCATTCTGGGATGTGTTATAAGCAAGACATGAGAAGTAATTCTTCCACTCTACTCTGAGCTTATTAGGCCTCAACTGAACTATTGTGTCCACTTGTGGGCACCACATTTCAGGAAAGATGTGGACAAATTGGAGGAAGTCCATAGAAGAGCAACAAAAAATGATTAAAGGCCTAGAAAACATGACCTATGAGAGAAGATTTTAAAAACTGGGTTTGTTTAGTCTGAAAAAAAAGAAGACTGAAAGGGGACATGATAACAGTCTTCAAGCACATAAAAGGTTGTTACAAGGAGGAGAGTGAAAAATTATTCTTCTACAACCTCTGAGAATAGGACAAGAAGCAAATGACTTAAACTGCAGCAAGGGAGGTTTAGGCTGGACATTAGGAAAAACTTCCTAATTGTCAGAGTGGTTAAGCACTGGAATAAATTGCCTAGGGAGGTTGTAGAATCTTCATCACTGGAGATTTTTAAGAGCAGGTTAGACAAACACATGTCATTAGACAAACACATTTCAGACATGGTATAGATAATACTTAGTCCTGCCATGAGTCCAGGGGACCAGACTAGAAGACTTCTCAAGGTCCTTTCCAGTCCTATGATTCTATGACAGAATAAACTTTCCTCACAATTAAGTCCCTCCAACCTATACAAACTCTGTTCCTCCCCACTTCTGCCTTCATTTATTTTTCTGGTTGATGCCTAGCACTGAGTGTTGTGTTCCAGGTGCTCCATGGAATTAGATAGAATGGGACTCAAATCACCACCATCTTTTTCTTATGTTTATTCCACCAAAAACAGCACTGGCTCTTTTGGACACCAGGAGTATGTCTATACAACAAACAAAGAAAAAAAAATATCCCATAGCAGCAAGCTTCAAAGATTCAGTCAACTGATTTGGGCTCATGGATCTCAGGCTATGGGGCTAAAAATAGCAAGGTTAACATTCCCGTTCAGGCTGGAGCCGGGCTCTGAGAACATTTCACTTCATTGGGTTTTAGAATTGGTCCTCCAGGCCATCCAGGAATGTCTACACTGCTCTTTATAGTCAGTGGCACTAGCCCAAGTCAGTTGACGTAGGCTCTGAGACTCACAGCTAATGGGTGCTCTTTGGCAGTACATAAAAACAACAATTAACATTGTAAATACATGTGCACTGACTGCAATTTTACCAGAGAATAACAAGTGAATTGTATTTTTCTTGGCAGAGGAAAGAAGGTTTCTTATATTCTGGGCATGTCATTTTCTAGCACAGGATAAGGAGCTCATTTCTTGGTGGTTTATGGAATAGGAAGTGAGTTTGGATGTGATACGTATTGGAGAAATAAAGAAAGAAAGCATTAAACATTTCATGAAATACATTTCAAAGAGACACAGGGAGTTAAACACCTTGAAGTCAATGGAGTTGAGTCCCTAACTCTCTTAGGCAACTTTGAAAACCCCAGCTGAAGCTGTTAAGGATGCGGACAGGTGAAGATGGATGGATAGGGGACTGATGAATGGGAGGGGAAGGATAGAAAAGTTATCCTCGTTTGACAGATTCAGTAAAACAGTAAATTCTTCCTCGGGATTAAGGCTAAAATGTTCAAGGATGCCTAAAGGATTTGCACATCCAGCTCCCACTCATTTAATGGGAATTGGGCATCAAGGTCCCTTAGGCAGCCTTAAAAAATCTCAGCCTAAGTGTCCAGGTGCTGAGCAGGGAACAGAATGAGAGATTATTCAATTCACATTTGACTGCTTTCTTCAGGGCACCTGCAAGTCTATTTCTGCCTGGCTGACAGAACAATTCCAGTTTTCATTTACAGTAAATCTTAAAGCACAAATTTGTTAGGAGATCCAATTCAATAGAAATTGCATCTACAAGAGCCAATTCTCATGCCAATTCTCTTTCAAGGGTGTTCATTGATGGCACAATCACAGGACAGTGATTGTGATTCCAGATCTCAGAGAACAGAGAATTATAAAGAAATGTGTTTCCACGTGTACTGTATATAAAAATTATGATTCTTTTTTTCCCTATGTCCTCTGCATTGAATTACAAACAGGCTTGGAGGAGTTAGAGATTTCTTAGTAAATATCAGTAAATATGAATTTTACCATAAACACACAAACCAGCAAAACATATTTCCATTGATAACAATCAAAAGATAGAGCTAGGCAAAATAACAAAAATGCTACTTGAGAACTTAGTAGAGTTTTAATTAAAAGCTAGTTAATTTGCATATTTTGACATGAAGTTAACAATTTGTATTTTAATGGTTACAAACCTTCAATTTTTTGAATCTCAATATAATTAAATAAGCATTGTCTGTCCCCCCATTGTATGATACCCTCCCAATAATTTCCTACAACTGTGAAAATTTAAATAGATAAAATGCAAAGGAAAAATGCTTAAAACTCATACATTTTTTGCAACTGTGAAAATATAAATCGGTAATACTAATGTTTAAAAATTAACATTGATATTGCCTGGTGAAGTTACAAAAATAAATATTGAAAACAGCCAGAAAAATTCTCTGCTGATGTAAGCTGACACAGTTTTATAGAAGGTAAAAATTACACTAGCAGAGAATTTGACCCAACGGCTTTCTCTAGATGTAAATGAGGCTGAAGCATTATGAAGAGCAAATAAGTTTGGGAAAATTGCAAGTCACTGAAGGACGTATCATGAACATTAAATACACAAAAAGTATCTGAATAAAAGTTTCATTGAGAATAATTTGTTGCTAGTACTTTCTTCTTGGATCTGTCTGACCTTAGAGAAGGAAACCCTCCACATTAGTTCTAGGAACCAGATTTTTTTCTACAGAAGAATAAGTACATATGTTGTCCTTTTTTCTTCTTTTCTACCCTGACCCTGGTTTTTACTGTTGAATTTCTCCCCACACAGCACGAAATGGTCAACCAAAGCACTGTGACCGAGTTCCTTCTCCAGGGATTCTCTGATGTTCAGGAGTTGCAGATTTTACACTTCTTGGTGTTTCTAGTGATTTATCTGGCAGCCCTGGTGAGCAATCTTCTCATCATCATAGCCATTGCCATTGACCACCACCTTCACACCCCAATGTACTTCTTCCTGGGCGACTTGTCCTTCCTAGATGTCTGCTACATCTCCGTCACTGTCCCCAAGACCATGGTGAACTCCTTAAACAACACCAGGCTGATCTCTTTCTTTGGCTGTGCTGCCCAACTCTATTTTGGCATCACCTTTGCCTTTGCAGAGGTGACCCTTCTCACTGCAATGGCATATGACCACTACGTTGCAATCTGCCATCCTTTGCGTTACAGGGTCATTATGACCAGAGGGGTATGTGCACGGATGGCAGCTAGTTCCTGGATCAGCAGCTGTATCTATTCATTGTGCCACACTGCTAATATCTTCCTATTACCTTTCTGTGGGTCCAATGTTGTTGATCAGTTCTTCTGCGATATCCCACAGCTACTGAAACTCTCTTGTGGTGATACAAGCGCTAATGAAATTGTGGTTATTGTATTAAGTGCTTTGGTGGGTTTATTTTTCTTCATTTCAATATTTGTGTCCTACATTCACATCTTTTTTGCTGTGCTAAGAATCCCCTCTGCACAGGGCAGGTATAAATCCTTCTCCACTTGTTTGCCACACTTACTTGTGTTTTCATTGTTTATCAGCACTGGCATATATACGTACCTAAGGCAGGGATCAGCATCTTCCCCGTATCAGGGCATGATGGCTGCTGTGTTGTATACTGTGGTTTCCCCAATAATAAATCCACTCATTTACAGCCTGAGAAACCAGGAGATAAAAGAAGCTCTGGGCAAAATTTTAAGCAAGATGTTCTTCACCAAGAACCTTTTTACCTATTAATATAGGTTAATATTTTCTCCCCATTGCAGAGGTTCATATTCCTAAATGAACAGGAGGATTCCAGTTAACTGCAGAGATGTTCATTAATGCACTACAGGGTAGCACTAAGGTACTGTGATGATGGGTGCATTATGAAAACTCATGTAAACAGAACACAGTTCTGGGAGGCTTCACTACAGGCCAAGTCAATTATGTGTTTCTAAGTGGTCTTTAAGCATTGTGCATGGGACAGATATGGTAAGTCCCGGCAAAATCCTTGAAAAAACCTGATTGGATTAAGTTTAAAAGTCTTTGGAGTCAATTGTGCTAATTCAAAGTTTGTATATTATTCTGGGCTGTGTTTGTACATACCCTCATCAGCGAGGAGATGGGATGTGAACTGTAGGAAGTGTTATGAACTTCAAAGGACTCTAGTGAACAATGGGCCAGACAATAATGGACTTTAGAGGCAAACTATGTCAAGTGGCTTGCCTGAGGAATTTCTAAGAAGAGGTGAATGTAAATTCCTACCTCTCATTATGAGCTAACTCAGCCTTTTTAAGCTATGCTCTGAGAAGTGGACAATTCTCTGGCCCTGCTGTGGAGTCTTAAAAAACTGCACCAATTGAAAGGGGCTAATGCCAAGATGCTGAGGTGGAGTTTGACCCTCCAGGATTATGATATGGAAGTGGTCCATGTTAAGGAGAGTGCCAAAATGTTATAGCCCAGGCTTTGTTATGGGGGGCAGAGGTTGAACTTCCCCAGGTCACTAAATAAAGTGACCCACTCAGTTTGTCTTGAAGGTGGGAGAGATGTGAAGAAATAGGAATATTCTTAATGTTTTTTTCTGAATACTGTATGTGTGCCTCGGTTTCCCACATGTATTACTCAAGTATCTAGGTGGTGGGATAAGGGTGTGTGGTCATTGTAGGGAACCCTAGAGGGTAGGTGTGACTACTGACTGGCTGCCTGGGGACAGAGTATGGCCGACACTCTGCAGCCTGGCAGCTGATGGCCAGGCCCCATCCTATACAAGAATCAGCCAGAGGCATTGGAGAGCAAAGTGAGAGGTGCAGGCCAGGTAATCTCATTTGCCCAGGAAAGAGACAAAGGATGGAGGGGCAACAGGTGGGGCTGAGCCCAGGCAGCTGGAAACTGACCAGTCTCCTGGCTTGGGAGTCAGGGAGGAGAGGGCAGGGCTCTGGAGCTCTGGGTCCCCTCAAGATGGACTTTACTGAACGTTCATGATTTCTGTGCTAACAATCTCTGTTCTATGCTTTGTTCTCTTCGACTAATAAAACCTTCTGTTTTACAATGTTGGCTGAGAGTCACTTCTGACTGTGAAGTTGGTGTGATGGGTCCTTTGGGGGCATATAAGGCTTCTCCAAGTGTGACATGCAGGTAGACTTGCTGCAGGGAGTTCACAGGGTGAACAGGGGGCTGAACACTCCAAGGTTGGACCCAGGAAGCACCGAAGCTGAGCAGGCTTCTTCTCCTGATGAAAGAGTGCCCTGAGAGGAGACACACTGCACCAGAGTCCTAGCTGAACCTCATTCCAAGCTTTTTCAGAGCACCGAGACTGTGATTGCATGGTATTGTCTGCTGATCACCTGTTATGTGATGCTAAGATTAAAGACACAAGCTATCTAAAGGAAAGAATGAACTATTCATAGTTGTTCTTGTTCTGAATCTGAGATAATTATGAACTTGTAATCAAAGGGAAAAAACAGCTGTGGGTTTTGAAGGACTGTCACCTACCAGAGCCTGAGATTGGAGTTGAGGTGATCTCTAGTAAGCTTTTTAGCATGTGTTTAAATTCTTTCATTGTTTTCCATATGTGTTCCCTATAATGCTTTCACCTTAAGAATACATGTGCTTGCTTAGAAGGACCCGTGTGGTAACTTATTACTGCAGGCTATTACACTATTCATTGCCTTAGAAGAGAAAGCAAAGTGCAGACATTGGCCTGTTGAAGCTTTCTGGGAATATGACAGTGGAAAAATTTATTCCCTGGATGACCCTTTTTCTATGACCCTAGAGAATTTCACATTTCAACTATTCAGAAAATAAACATTCTGCTAGCAGGCCACCATGCATCAGGTGTCCTATTTAATTTTTCTCCTTAGTATTTATGGGGAGGCAATTTCATGCACTCTTCTTACCTCAAAGCCTTTGAGTGAAAACATGCAATCTGATTTGCCCACTTCAAGCTCCCATCCAGTTTTTAGGGTGTGTGTGTGGTGTCCCAGAGTCCCTCAAAGGGATGGCTACCCCATCAATGGGTTGAACTTCTCCTCACCCTGGAAATATTACATGAAGCAATTATTTGGATCAAAGGCAGAAATTATGCAGAGATGCCTCCTTGTGAAGTAACTGTCTACCATGCACTGCTTCTATGGGTCATGTTCTCAAATCTCCATAATTCCATTTTATAACTCTGGCTTTACTGACTTCAGTGGAACTATACTGGGGATCTGGGCCCCTGGCTGTTGATTTCAGAGGATTTATGTTGCTTTACCCAAGCTGGAGATCTGGCCCAATGACTTCAGATGATCTACACTGATTTATATCAGCTGGGGATCTGGCCCACTGACTTCAATGGATCTTCATTGCTTTACCCAAGCTGGGGATCTGGCCCATTGACCTCAGTGGAGCTCTGCTGATGTACCACAGCAAGGGAAGTGGCCCATAGACTCCGCTGGGGCCACCTTGATTGACATCAGCTGGGCTTCCTGCCCCATTGATTAAATGTCAGAGTGGCATGTAGTGAGAATGGAAGTTCATTGAATTAAGCATTGAGATTAGAGTTGTTTGCAATAATTGTGGAAACAATTATAACATGCAGTAGATAGATAGATAGATAGATAGATAGATAGATAGATAGATAGATAGATACAGGGCCTATTATCTATGTCTCATCCTTTGCCTCCAATGTAGAGATACTGATTTACACTATATGGAGATATGAAGCATTATCTTGAGTGAAGTTATGCCAGTTTACAACAACCAAGATTCTGGCCCATATACTCTATCACATTTCATTATCTAATTGCTTAAGAAGTTACAGACACCAATGCTGAATATGTATCATGATCATTGGCTGCTGAGGTGTTGTGCTACTTCTACCACTGCTGACTTTGGCCCAGAGTTCATAAGTCCTGGTAGAATTATCTCAAAAGCTCTGAAAAAAAATGAGCCAGATTCATAAATGTGCTGTTCCACTTTTAGCTGATATAAACCTATTTTAATCCATGGAGCCCACAGAGCTGGAATAATGCAGGAGTGGTGAATCAGGGTCAAGTCTCTGAGTTAAACTCAAAGGAATTTAAATGACCTTCAGGAGTGGACCTCAACAAAGAAGGTCCTGTCCATCACTGATCTGAATTGCTTCCATTGGCTGCTACCTACAGCATTAGGCACTGATGCTGCTGTTCTTTGTCTCACTCTGGATACTCTCAGTGGCCATGATGCTGTATTGTGAGGAAGCCTCTGCACAGACTGTTCATAGATTTATACATTTTAATTTGTAATTTTTTGTTTTTAGGCATTTGCAAACCCACCCAGAGGAGGATGTGCTGGGCCCCTTTTAACCCAGTAGCCTAATACTTAGAATACATCTCTAAAATGTGGGTGTTGCACTGCCTGGAGTGGGTCGTGACTGTAGGTGCCCAGCTCAGGGCAGACTATCAAAACCAGGGCAGACACCCCAAACTGTTGGTGTCTTCTGTCATTAGCTTTCACCAACCCAGAAACAAATATGAACTCTTGGATCACTATAACAGTTTTAACATGGAGTTACAGACGTTCCCCTTAGACTCTCCAGTCTATCTTGCCACCCAAGCAAGCTAGACTTCATGATAAATGATCAATTACACCAAAAATAACAAAATTTTCAGGTCGCTTCCAGTCCCAAGAGGCCAGTCGCTTATCCCCTATCAGTTGCTACCCTAGATCTTACACCAAAAAAACGCCTGTAGCCAATCCTGTAATAAACTATCTAAAGGTTTATTAACTAGGTAAAAGAAATAAGAGAGTTGTTTACAGGTTAAAGCAAGCAAACAGATACACACAAATAAGTGACCATCTATGATTCCTAAAGATGACAGAGATGTAGTCATCTGTCCATTCAAAATGTCTTTCAGGGCAGATCCAGGCGTAACCCCTGGGGATAGCTGCCTTAATTTAATGCCTCTGGCCCTCAAACAGCAAAGAGATGACAAATTTTTGTGACCCTGCTTTATCTTTGACTTTTGGCCTTCCAGTCCAGGACAGCTGCTCCCTAGCATGTAGCATTTCCAAGGTGTGGTAGAAACATTCACTGGTCCTTGGTATTGCAATGTTCCTTAATGGGCCATTGAATCTTGATAGGCCTCCTGAATGGACAGGGGGAGATGATTCATGTGCCTGGGTTCAGAGATTCAGAGCAAACCTTTACATAGTTAAAAAGCAAAATGTATGTATTTCCTAAGAGCATGGGATACAGACATTGCAAGTGAGATTAATGCATGCTGCAATTTACACACATTTCATAGAGGCTAAACACTAAATTCATTCTTATACAACTAATAACTATTTTGGACAAAACTGACATAGAGGTGAGCTGGTTTGGGTTCCAGCTCTGTGTTTGTCAGTTCTTAGCTTAGCCTATGGACAGAAGTGGCACTTGGTTTGCCAGCCTCATGGCAGGAGACCCTTGTCTAATCTGTTCAGAAGCAATGCCTTGCACCTACTTTTCCTAGGGTAGTGTCCTAATCCATGGACTACAGTATTTGAAGGTGGCTTTCAATCTTCCCTGTTGAAGCTGTTCCACTTTGCAAGCTAATTGTACTTTCACTGGCATGGAGACTAGAACCAAAGGCTCCATCTTTCTAGCTGATTGTCCAAACAGTCAGTGCAACCAGTCATTCTTACTCTGGTCTGATGAATATGTCATCAGTTCTACAAGGTGGAACAACTCTAGAGCGATTCAGAGAGTTTTCTGTCTGAATACCTCTATCCCTTCAAGCTTACGCTCTGTGTGGGAGACCTAGGTTTGAGTCTGCACTCTGCCTGATTCCAGCGGCATGGTTTGAATGTCAGCCTCCCACATCTCAGCTGAATGCTCTAACTACTGGCCTATAGGGTATTCTTAGGCAGAGCTCTATCCTGCTGAGGCTGTTCCACTTTGCAATAAATATTTAAATAACTATTGGGCCAGAGAGAAAGAAGGACTGCCTCAAGGCGCTGATGACACACACATGGGATCTGTCATAAACAGATAATAGGAGTTAATAGAACAGAACAGAAGTACTTTATATCTCTTTTGACTGTAAAGGGTTAAAAAGTTCAGAAAGCCTGGCTGTCACCTGACCAGAGGACCAATCAGGGGACAGGGGACTTTCAAATCTTGAGGGAGGGAAGTTTTTGTGTGTGCTGTTAGAATTGGGTTGTTGTTCACTCTGGGGGTTCAGAGGGACCAGACGTGCAACCAGATTTCTCTCCAATCTCTCCGATACAGGCTCTTATAAGTTCAGAATGGTGAGTACTAGGTAGATAAAGCGAGTTAGGCTTATTTTTGTTTTCTTTATTTGCCAATGTGTATTTGGTTGGAAGGAGTTCAAATTTATATTTTGCTGAAAGGATTTTAATTTGTACTTGAATACTTAGGCTAGGAGGGTGTTCCCAGTGTCTATAGCTGAAAGACCCTGTACATATTCCATCTTAAATTTACAAAGATAATTTTTATTGTTTTTTTCTTTCTTTAATTAAAAGCTTTTCTTGTTTAAGAACCTGATTGTTTTTTTTTTATTCTGGTGAGATCCCAGGGGACTGGGTCTGGATTCACCAGGGACTTGTTAGGGAGAAAGGAGGGAAGGGGGAGAGAAAGGTTAATTTCTCTCTGTGTTAGGATTACTTTCTCTCTCAGAAAGAGACTGGGAGGGGGGGAAGGTGAATTTTCCTCTCTGTTTAAGATTCAAGGAGTTTGAATCACAGTGATCTTCCAGGATAACCCAGGGAGGGGAAGCCTGGGAGAGGCAACGGTGAGGGAAAGGGTTTACTTTCCTTGTGTTAAGATCCAGAGGGTCTGGGTCTTGGGGGTCTCTGGGCAAGGTTTTGGGGGGACCATAGTGTACCAGGCACTGTAATTCCTGGTTGGTGGCAGCGCTACAGGTACTAAGCTGGTAATTGAGCTTAGAGGAATTCATGCTGGTACCGCATCTTTTGGACGCTAAGGTTCAGAGTGGGGAATTATACCATGACAGGATCTCACACATTTGACTACATAGCTACATACACACACATACATAACTGACTTACCTAAATACCAAGGAGACAGGGACCAGACAGATAGCTAGAGAATCAGTGAGGGCTGAGAAAAATAGACTAACAAATATTGTAAATTAACATTCAAAGCTGATGGGATCTAGGCACCCATGTCACTTTTACACATGGGACTTAGACTCCTAAATTAAATAGACACTCTTGAACATTTTGCTTTCATTGGTTAGAAATGAGCACTTTGTAGTTTCTGCAATGAGCTACACCTAATCTGAATTATTGACCAAGAAATAAGGAGAGAGCGAGAGAGACAGAAACAGCATGATCTCTGTCTCTTTCCATCATTTGCATATGCTTGTTTGTACACATATTTCCCTATGCATCTCCTCATATTAATGACTGAATTTATCCAGAAGCAAATCCACAGTAAGCAAGGGTAAATGTCACAAAAGTCTCTGGGTTTGTAGATTTTATGTTGAATAAAAGTTAGAAAACAGGTTCCGAGAAATTTTGGTCCCATTTACACCAGTGAGATTTTGGTGTCAGTTTTTGAGAGGTATACAATTAAAAGCAAAGACAGAAATCATTACAATAAGTGAACAACAATAAGAGAAATATCCTAGATGGACAGACAGCCAGAACTTAAATGCAGTACCACATCTCTTTCTACTGACTGCATCCACCACCACTTCATTTTCTTCTTCTCCATGTTTTTTTTCTCCTCCAATTTTAGAGTGAATAAGTTTGATTAGCATTTCAAAAAATTTGATCACAATGGATCAGAATTTTTTTTCCCTTGAAAAATTTCATTTTTTTGTCAAAAATCCAAAAAAAAAGTTTTGTTTTTCAGCAAATGAGAAACAAAACAAAAAATGTCCAAAACCAACCAAAGAAAGGAATATTTGGGGAGGATCTGGATTCCTGGTTAAAAAATGGAAAATTTCCAAGGAAAGCAGACTCTTTAAGTGAAAATTTCCTTTTTGTAAAAAAACATTTTTGAGGTAATTTTGTTGATCAGTGCTAAAAGAAACCCCAGACAAACTGAGGCAAAAAGCAGGAGTAGAATGCTGCTGAGCTCTTTGAGGGAACTCCTGGGAGTCCTATTCTGAGCCCAAACCAGCAGAAAGCATCCCAGAAGAAGGAGTGATGGACAATAGAACAATTCTATAGCTCACTTGTGCAACACAGTCTTAATGAAGAGGAACCAGTTTTCAAGAATCTTTTTGAATTGCAAAGGCAGATGCTGATCCAGATTGTGATCCCAATTCTGGGGTCACATTCAGATCCGCAAGTTTCAGTCCAGAGTCATTCATCTCAAAATCACGGCTGTCCCCAGGAAGATAATATCCTGCCAAAGGTTCTCCTTATCGCTCCTTTCACTTCATTGTTCCTCAGGCTGTAGACAACTGGGTTTAACAATGGTGTGAGGATGGTTTAGCAGAGGGACAAGAATTTGCTGGTCGTGGGTGAACTACTGGACTTGGGCTGGAAGTAGGTGAGACCAGCCATGCTGAAGAGCAAGACCACCACAGTGAGATGTGAGGAGCAAGTAGAGAAGGTTTTACGCCGCCCCTCAGCAGACGGCATCTTCAGGATTGTGGCCAAAATGCAAATGTAGGACCAAAGTATCAGTGCAAATTGGGTCACGACAAATAGCACAGTTGAGGTAAGGGCTTCAATTTCAATCATGTAGGTGTTCCCACAGACCAGCTCAAGTACAGGTGGAGCATCGCAAAGGAAATGGTCAATCTCATTAGATGGGCAGAAGGGGAGATTAAATACCCATGTGACATGCATTAGTGTCAAAAGCCTGCTGCTTAGCCATGCAATGCCCACAAGCTGCATGCAAACACCTTTGTTCATAATGGCAGTATACACCAGCGGGTGGCATATGGCCACATATCGGTCATATGCCATCAGGATCAGCAGGCAGCACTCTGTGCCACCTAGAGAGATGAGGAAATACATCTGTGCAGCACAACTGGAAAATGAGATGGTTTTCTCCCTGGTGAGGAGGTTGACCAGCATTTCAGGGATAGTAACTGAGGTGTAGCAGATCTCCAGGAAGGACAAGTTCCGGAGAAAAAAATACACGGGGGTGTGAAGGGCTGGGTCAGCAAATGTTATAAGAACTATGAGAGCATTCCCCAGCAGGATGATCATGTACGTAACTAGGACCAACACAAAGAGTAAAACTGGAAGGTTAGATAGACCAGAAAATCCTAGGAGGATGAACTCTATTGCAGTGGATTGGTTTCTTCCTTTCATGTCATCAGGATGTTTCACCACCTAAGGAAGTGAAAAGGCACTCAGACACCATGGTGGTGGGAAACCTTATAAAATAGATAGATATGAAGCATCATGGCCCTGGATAGGTTATTGGCTGCATGAATTAGACCTGAGACCTCTGGAACTTAACACATGAACGTCTACTGTCTATGCTAAAAAAGTCATCTCTGTTAGCCAACGCCCATCAACCTCTATATGGCCCAGTCACCAGCAGAGGGGGACACAGCTCCACACTCAGTGTGCATGGGTTACACATAGATGAGCTAATACCGGGATAGATGGATATTTAGATTATTGAAGGGAAGAAAAGTACTTTCTTCAGTCTGACTATAGGTGACCTCATTCATTTCAAGTATATGGGCCTAATTCTTCTGTCATTTACACCTCATGTCAATAAAGAATAATCCTATTAAAGTCAATGGTGTTAATTCTGATCTCTTCAGGAGTAACTTCTGTTACAGACTAGATCACAGAAACCCCCCTGGGAGCTGCCAACTGATGTGCCCCTGCCCCTGCCTTCCCTGCTAGCTCAGGACTTCAGTACCCTGTCTTGCTGAGCCAGACACTCCCGTCTGTTCCAGCAAATACCCAGGGTCTGAATTACTTGCCCCAAAGCTGCAGGTTTACCTGAAAACAGCTCACAGAAGTGTGCTCACCTTTAGCACTCAGATGCCCAACTCCCAATAAGGTCTAAATCCAAATAAATCCGTTTTACCCTGTATAAAGCTTATACAGGGTAAACTCATAAATTGTTTGCCCTCTATAACACTGATAGAGAGATATGCACATTTTTTTGCTCCCCCAGGTATTAATACATACTCTGAGTTAATTAATAAGTAAAGAGTAATTTTATTAAATACAGAAAGTAGGATTTAAGTGGTTCCAAGTAGTAACAGACAGAACAAAGTAAGTCACCAAGCAAAATAAAATAAAACCCGCAAATCTATGTCTAATCAAACTGAATACAGATAGAATAATGAGCCTTGTGGATAAGGGAGAAGCGGTGGATGTGATATACCTAGACTTTAGTAAGGCATTTGATACGGTCTCGCATGATATTCTTATAGATAAACTAGGAAAGTACAATTTAGATGGGGCTACTATAAGGTGGGTGCATAACTGGCTGGATAACCGTACTCAGAGAACAGTTATTAATGGCTCCCAACCCTGCTGGATAGGTATAACAAGTGGGGTTCCGCAGAGGTCTGTTTTGGAACCAGCTCTGTTCAATATCTTCATCAACGATTTAGATGTTGGCATAGAAAGTACGCTTATTAAGTTTGCGGACGATACCAAACTGGGAGGGATTGCAACTGCTTTGGAGGACAGGGTCAAAATTCAAAATGATCTGGACAAATTGGAGAAATGGTCTGAGGTAAACAGAATGAAGTTCACTAAAGATAGGAAGGAACAATCAGTTTCACACATACAGAATGGGAAGGGACTGTCTAGGAAGGAGTATGGTAGAAAGAAATCTAGGGGTCATAGTGGACCACAAGCTTAATATGAGTCAACAGTGTGATATTGTTGTAAAAAAAGCAAACGTGATTCTGGGATGCATTAACAGGTGTGTTGTAAACAAGACACGAGAAGTCATTCTTCCGCTTTACTCTGCACTGGTTATGCCTCAACTGGAGTATTGTGTCCAGTTCTGGGCACTGCATTTCAAGAAAGATGTGGAGAAATTGGAGAGGGTCCAGAGAAGAGCAACAAGAATGATTAAAGGTCTTGAGAACATGACCTATGAAGGAAGGCTGACGGAATTGGGTTTGTTTAGTTTGGAGACGAGAAGACTGAGATGGGACATGATAGCAGTTTTCAGGTATCTAAAAGGGTGTCATCAGGAGGAGGGAGAAAACTTGTTCACCTTAGCCTTTATGATAGAACAAGAAGCAATGGGCTTAAACTGCAGCAAGGGAGATTTAGGTTGGACATTAGGAAAAAGTTCCTAACTGTCAGGGTAGTTAAACACTGGAATAGATTGCCTAGGGAAGTTGTGGAATCTCCATCTCTGGAGATATTTAAGAGTAGGTTAGATAAATGTCTTTTAGGGATGGTCTAGACAGTATTTGGTCCTGCCATGGGGGCAGGGGACTGGACTTGATGACCTCTCGAGGTCCCTTCCAGTCCTAGAGTCTATGAGTCTATGAATCTCACTCTCAGAGATGCGTCAGTAAGTTTTTTCCTCATACCAGACATCTTCCAGGCCTGGGCACAATTCTTTTCCCTGGTACAGCTCTTGTTCCAGCTCAGGTGGTAGCTAGGGAATTCTTCATGATGGCTCACCTCCTTTGATCTGTTCCACCCCTTTTTGTATAAGGTGGGAATCCTTTGTCTCTCTCTTGGTTTCCACCGCACCCCCCCCCCCACTGGAAAAGCACTAGGTTAAAGATGGATTCCAGTTCATGTGACCTGATAGCATGTCACTGTAAGACCCCAAGCCTTCATTCCTCCCAGCCTGACTCACAGGAAGGTTTGCTTGCAAACAGAGCCTCAGTCAATTGTCCTGGTTGATGAGAGCCATTAAAATTCCAAACCACCATTAATGGCCCACACTTTGCATAATTGTAATTGGCCATCAGAGTTATATTTCATATTTTTAGTTCCAGATACAAGAGCGGTACATTTATACAAATAGAATGATCATACTCAGCAGATTATAAACTTTGTAATGATACCTTACAAGAAACTTTTTGCATGAAGCATATTTCAGTTATATTATATTTACTTACTACTGCTTTTTTATAAACCCATATAGACTGCACAATGTCACAACTTCATCCAAATTACCGGAGGGGCCCTTCTATAAATTCAGTTGAGGAGGCAGCAAACTCAGACCTTGGGCATAAGGTGACCAAAAGAAAAAAAAGGTTTAAAAAGAAAAATCAGTGCAATTTGCACCAATTGGTCATGGTAGTTTTTGTGGAAAAATGACAGTAACTCACCTATAAGAGGAGGTGTTGGAGAAAAACAGCAGAAAGGAAGGAGTAAAAATCCCCTTCTGCCTGCTTGGCAGGTATATCATTCTCAAATCTGCCTTCAGTTACACCAGTGTATATCCAGAATCACTATTGATCCGAGTTCAGAGGAGTGATTCTACATTGTCAATAGTGTAAATTAGAGCTTCGTGAAATTTTTCAGACAAATAGTTTATTCACTGAAAACCGCAGACTAAAGTTCATGCAGAGTTCTCCAAATGGTTTTCATGGAACCAAAACACTGGAAACATTTCGGCAATGTCAAATACAAAATTTTAATTTCATTTTGATCTAGAACTTTATGTTTCATTTTTCAGGGTAAAGTAAAGTAAAGAATTCACAAAGCACCAAGGGGAGGTGATGGTGGTTACTTCTTTATAATCTTTACCCCAGTGGTTAGGGGACTTATGCGCAATGTGCAAGGCCCACTTTGATTCCCCAATGTATCTGTGCACAGGGCCGGCTTTAGGCTGATTTGACCGATTCCGGAGAATCAGGCCCCGCGCCTAAGAGGGCCCCGTGCCTTAGGCACCTTTTTAATTTTTTTTTTAAACTTACCCCGATCCCCGGCTGCGGTCTGCTCCGGGGTCTTCCATGGTCCCGCTCCTTTGAGTGAAGCGCCAGCGGGAGCGCGGCTTGGCCCCGCTCTCCCAGCTAGATCTCCAGCCGGGGCGGCGGGGCTTGCCGCGCTCCGGCTGGGGCTCCGGCCGGGGCAGCACGGCGGCAGGGCTTTACAGCGCTCCGGCCGGGGCAGCACGGCGGCGGGGCTTTGCGGCTCTCTGGCCCGGAGAGCGAGGCCGCGGGGCTTGCCACGCTCCAGCCGGAGCGTAGCAAGCCCCGCGACCCCAGCTGGAGCTCTGGGCCCTTTAAATAGCCCCCAGAGCCCTGGGACAGTGAGGGGCTCCGGGGGCTATTTAAAGGGCCCGGGGCTCCAGCTGCCTTTGCCACCCCGGTCCTTTAAATAGCTGCCGGAGCCCCGCCTCCCCCATGCATTCCCTAGCGCTCCCGCGGCTATTTAAAAGGTCCGGGGCGGGGTAGAAGGGGGTTTGGGGGCTACTTAAAGGGCTGGGGTTCCAGCTGCCTCTGCTCCACCCCCTGACCTGCCCACACCAGTCCGGCCCCCCCTGCCTGCAGCCAGCTCTGCACTCCGTGCCCACAGCCAGCTCCTGCCAAACCCCCTGTCCTGTCTCCAGCCAATCCCTACCACACACCCCTGCAGCCCTGCCCAAAGCCAGCCAGCCCCACACACACTGCTACCCGCACCAGCCCTGCACACCCTGCCCAGCCCGCACCCTCTGCTCTGTCTCCAGTCAACCCCTGCTGCACCCCACTGCCTGAAGCCAGCCAGTTCCACACTCCGCTGTCTCCAGACCTGCAAACCCCTGCTGCACCCCCCTGCGGCCCTGCCTGAAGCCAGCCTGCCCCACACCCCCTGTCTCCAACCAGCCCCACACCCTTGCCCTGCCTGCAGCCAGATCCTACCTCCAGTCAGCCCCTGCCCTACCTCCAGCCAGCCCCATGTCCACTGCTGCCCTGCAGTTTCCAGGGGAGTAACCCTGCACACCTGCTTCAATGAGGGGGGCAGGGAGCAGCTGGGACCAACACGTGCACACTCCCAGGGAGTGGCGGGGACCCACACATGTGAAATGGTGGTCATTAATAGCCAATCAACAGCATATATGATGCAATGTATATAATATATAATTTTATTATTCATATAGTTATGGAAAATAAATAATACATGAAAGAAATGGAAGGCTTTTTTTTCCACTTTTTTTTTAAGTCATCCCTGCCAGGGCCCTGCCGAAAATGTTTGAATTGGGCCCCGCACTTCCTAAAGCCGGCCCTGCCTGTGCAGAAGGGATTTGAAATTGGGATACTGGAGGAGAGCCCTAACCACTGGGCTATGGGGGAGCTCTCTCTCTCAAACTCTTCTCCTGTATCTGTTCTGTTTTGTATGATCTATTTCAGCAAAGGGAGTGTGATCCTTGGTCTCCTCTCACTCAAGTGAGCACGTTAACCACCAGGCTACAGCATCATTTTCATTCTCTGGCTCAAATGGCCCTGCAGGGTGCTAAGTAGTTTGTGCATAGGGCAGTGTGCTCCCATCCCCTTTTAAGAGTGAGAGAAGCACAAGATACCATCCCAGAACAGGGAAGGGTTGGAGACCCAAGACATGAGGCTCTCAGAAAAGGCACACAATGCAGCTAGCACTGTAACTGTGAAAGTCACACACATTAGTTAGTGTATGCAGTGTTGTGGTAGCTAGGTTGGTCCCAGGATATTAGAGAGAAAAGGCGAGTGAGGTTCAACAGAAGATGATTCACCTATGTTGTCTCTCAAACTTTAATTAGTTAATTCAACGATCCTATAGCACGGGGGAAAGGGGAACATGTTTCCCTCTGTTTCCCACTCCATTTTAAATCAAGACTGGATGTTTTTATAAAATCTCTGTTCTATGAATTATTTTGGGAAAGTTCTCTGGCCTGTGTTCTGCAGGAGGTCAAATTAGATGAGCACAATGGTTCCTTCTGGCCTTGGCATCTATGAATCTACGAACTGAGAATCTATGGGAAGAGATTTACCCAAGTGTATAAAGTTATTGCAGTGTCTTACTAGCTTTTATTTTTAAAGGAACAACACATGGCTTTCTGTCACCTAAACTCCTTTGACAATCCCAGCCTGGATGCATATGTAATGTGTTGAAGAGTAGCACTGAATATAGTCTAATGCCATTTGATCTACTAACAAGATATCTCCAAATGGAATGTGTTCTGATTCTGCTAGCCCCGTCTCAAAAGAGGATACAATAGAAATAGAGGGAGTGCAGATCTGGACAATAACAAGGATTACAAGAATGGAACAATTTAAAATAATATACATTGAAAAACATAATCCCAACTAAACATATAAAATGATGGGGTCTAAATTTGCTGTTACCACTCAAGCAAGAGATCTTGGAGTCAGTTAAAAAAGTGCAGTTAAAGTGCAGGGGCAGTTAAAAAAGTGAACAGAATGTTGGGAATCATTAAGAAAGGGACAGATAATAAGAGAGGAAAATGTAGAAAATGCTAATGGGAAGGGGGTACGTTTAGCAGATAAAATAAAATAAGAACAAGTTAAAAATCACTTAGAAAAGTTAGATGCCTGCAAGTCAACAGGGCCTGACGAAATGCATCCTAGAATACTCAAGGAGCTAATAGAGGAGGTATCTGAGCCTCTAGCTATTATCTGTGGAACTCTTTGCCACAGAATGTTCTCAAGCCCAAAACTATAACAGGGTTCAAAGAAGAACTTGATAAGGGGATGCAAAACCATGCTCTGAAGTGTCCCTAGCCTCTGTTTGCTGGAAGCTGGGAACGGGCGACGGGGGATGGATCACTTGGTGATTACCTGTTCTGTTCATTCCCTCCGAAGCACCTAGATGGACCATTCGTCTGATGAAGTATGGCCATTCTTGTGTTCTTATGCAACAATGCAAAGATGAGAAGTTTGCCAGAAACAAAAGAACTGGTTGGGGAAATATTTTCCCTCATGGACAATTTTGATGAAAATAAAAGTGTTTTCTCATTTCTTCAATATTTTTGAAGTGTTTTGAGTTTTCACTGAAAAAAACACAATCTCCAATTTTTGTTTTGATTTGTTTTGTTTTTGGTTGTCAAACATAATTTTAAAAATAACACTTTGGTGATTATCTCTTTTTCAATGAAAATATGTTTATTTTATTTTATTTTACTTTTAGGAAATGGATTATTTTGGTGAAAATTTCCACTAAAAATATAGAATTAAAAATTTACCTGTTTTGAAAGAGACACTTCATCTGTACTGTCTTGAACAGTGATCATATATATTCCATTCGATTGCTCTCACACACACACATGTAGTTCACAGCTTCCATCCATCCATCCTGCATCCAGCTAAGTCTAAGACAGACATCACATATGTACCTGTGCACTACAATAGCAATCATAACTAAATAAATACTCACTAATTAGAGTGATCCATTGTCATCATTCATACCTGAAAGAAGCTCTTTCTTTGATGTAGGCTCTCATGTTATTGTTAATTTCAAATCAAAAAGACCTGGGGGATTTTTATTCTTTCTCACTCTCCTCCCACCTTCCACTCCTTCCTGTTTCAGGGATCTCACAAGTATTGTGGCACATGCTACCAAAGGGTTCTATAAACATGTTTCTGTAGCTGTGAACAAAAGCAGTTTTATCCATTACATTGTGATCCCTGAAGAGATATTCTGTCTATTCGCCTCAGGTGGAAAATGAGATATTTTTGACCAAGGGTTTTGTTTTTGTTTTTGTTTCTGTCAAAGCAGGGGTCGGCAATCTTTCAGAAGTGGTGTGCCAAGTCTTCATTTATTCACTGTAATTTAAGGTTTCATGTGCCAGTAATACATTTTAACGTTTTTAGAAGGCCTCTTTCTATAAATCTATAATATATAATTAAACTACTGTTGTATGTAAAGTAAATAAGGTTTTTACAATGTTTAAGAAGCTTCATTCAAAATTACATTAAAATGCAGAGCCCCTGGACCGGTGGCCAGGACCTGGCCATTGTGAGTGCCACCTTGCGTGCCGCCTTTGGCACACATGCCATAGGTTGCCTACTCCTGTTTCAAAGTTTCAAGTGGAGCCACCAAGAGATTGGATTATTTTCATAGTTCATGGGCCAACTTTTCTAAAACAGTGGTTTTCAACCTGTGGTCCACAGACTATGTCTAAGGGGTCCACAAAAAGTGACTATGAAAATAAAGTTTCAGATCCCACATAAGGAATTCAATTTTTCAGATAAATCAAAAGCATGTGACTACTCCTACAAGACAAAACCCGAAGTGTTGTCATTACCATTGATGCCCACAGTTTAGCACCCTTTCTCACGCATCTGAACATTTGCAACATTTATAGTTGAATTCTGTTCAGTCAGTTTTCGGTCACAGGCTTCTATGGCAGGGGTCTGAATACCATAGCTTGAAATTCCAAAAGAGTCTGCCCCTGCATTCAAAATTTTTCAGGGGTCCACAAATGAAAAAAAGGTTGAAAGCCACTGCTCTAAAAACTTCTCAACTCAGCCTCTAGTTTTGTGCAATTTGTGACATGATCTTACAAATATACAGTATGTGCCTGTCCCCTTCTCTTCCCTTATCTTCTGCTGCCTCCTGGTGCCCATTATACAGTATAGCTGCCCCTTCCCCACCCCGACCCTTTGCTGCACCTAGTACCCATTATACATTATAGCTGGCCCTTTTCAATCCCTTACCCTCTGCTGCACCCTAAGGTCTATTATACAGTATACATTGTACAATAATCTATTCTTCTTAACAAATAGAAGGTTGAGGAATGACTTGATTACTGTCTATAAGTATCTACTTGGAAGAAAATATTGAACTGTGATCTCTTTGAAATAGCAGAGAATCATAGAATCATAGAAACACAGGACTGGAAAGGACCTTGACAGATCTTCTAGTTCAGTCCCCTGCACTCACAGCAGGACTGTGTATTATCTAGAGCGTCCCTGACAGTTGATTGTCTAATCTGTTTTTTTAAAAACCTCCAATGCTGCAATTTAAAACCAAAGTCAAATAGGGAAGGTTTTTAAGTCGAGATGCTTGGGAATTTTTTGTAGGATGGATTTCTGGCAGAAAATGCAGTTTCCACAACAATGAATTCCATCGGAAAACTTGAAATGGGAATGTTAGGTTTTGAGTCAGTTCGATTCAGATGAGAATATTTCGTTTCTTGGAACTGACCCAAAATTATTTGTTTCACAGCAGTTCAAAAAAACATTAAACCGCATTTCCCTATCAGTGCATTGCCTTCTGGGAGTTGTAATTCCAGTCCCTATTCTTTCTTAAGGGCCAGGCTCCCTGAAGGTCTACATCACCGGTAATACAATGTGGAATTCCACCTTCCCACATTCCATGATGCATCATGGGAGTCATATGTCTCTGGATGGATTATGAGGGAGATAGTACATTCAATGAGCCTGTTTCAGATGGGAGAATGGAGCCATCTGGTCAGCTTAATGAACCAAAAATAAACATTTTTATTGCTGGAATCTCAAAATGTATTATGATATGATAGGGGTCTATAAAATCAAGACTAGTGTCGAGAAAGTAAATAAGGAAGTGTTACTTACTCCTTCTCATAACATAAGAACTAAGGGTCACCACATGAAATTAATAGGCAGCAGGTTTAAAACAAACAAAAGGAAGTATTTCTTCACACAACGCACAGTCAACCTGTGGAACTTTTGCCAGATGATGTTGTGATGGCCAAGACTATAACAGAGTTCAAAAAAGAACTAGATAAGTTAATGGGGATAGGTCCATCACTGTCTAGTAGCTAGTATGGGCAGGGATGGTGTCCCTAGCCTCAGTAGTTGTTGATTATCTGTTCTGTTCATTCCCTCTGAAGTATCCAGGATTGGCTACTGTCAGAAGACAAGATAATGGGCTAGGTGGACCATTGGTCTGACTCAGTATGGCCATTCTTATGTTCTTAATAAAATGTTTCAATATTTCCAAATCACAATTTTTCAGAATTTTAATTCTATGAAAAATTTAAAACTTTTATTTTTTTATCCTCATTTGGAATGAAAACAAATTTTGAAATGCCAGCTTTTCCTGGGGGACAGGAATTCCAATTATTATCCAGCTCTGCTTTTAAATGACCTATGCAATACTGAGGTCCCCACTACAGCATCCCAAGTCAAACTACCTATAAGAAAGAGGACCACTGGTGTCATAAAATATAATGGTTAGAGCTGGCTCATTATCAAAAAAAAAAAAGTAAAATATTTTGAGTTCCTTTTCCTCCTACCAATTTCTATTATCAACATTTCTGACAAAATATTTGAGAAATTCAGAAAAGGTCAACCACCCAAGGACACTTTTCTATTGAACTGAAATGTTTGTGAATTAGACCTCGTAAAGCAATGTTTTTATTTTGTATTTTGTTTTTTCCCCAAAATATTAATAGATTTTAAGGCCTGAGGAGGATTCAAGTAATAATACAATAATATTCTAAAAATGATTTTTTCCCCTCATTTCTTGTGTTAAAATTAAAACATTAAAGAAAAAATTTCATGGAAAAACAAAATTCAGTAAATTTCACCAGCATTATATTACACAAGGGAAACATCTCCATTATGATTGAGACACTACTTGGCAGATATTTCTCAGAGGCTCATGTGACTGAAGGAAAATTATCTGATTTTTTAAAAATATTTTCATTGTTATTTTCCTCAAAGCATCTTTCACTTCCTTCTTCCTGAAGCTGTAGATAACAGGGTTCAAGAGTGCAATCCTCACTGAATAGAAAAGAGAGGACAACTTGTCCACACCCAGACCGTAGCTGAATTTGGGGTGTACATATATGATAAGGGCAGTCCTGTTGCACAATGTCACCATGATGAGATGTGAGAAGTAGGTGGAGAAGGCTCTACGCCTGCCTTCAGTGGACCTAATTCTCAGGATGGTGGAGATGATACAGATTTAGGACACCAGGCTCAGCAACAATGGCATCATGAGGGTGAAGGCGGCAACCATGAAGATCTGGATCTCAATTCAGTAGGTGTTCCAGCACGCCACCTTCAACACTGGCTGGATATCACAGAAAAAGTGATTGATCACATTGGACCCACAAAAAGGAAGTGTGAAGACAGAGGTTGTGTGCCTCACTGCCACCAGCATGCCACAGATCCACAAGCCACCTGTCAGCTGGATGCAAACCCTCATATTCATAATGGCAACATAGTGCAATGGGGTTACATATTGCACTGTAGCGGTCATATGCCATAGGAGGAAGCATTCAGTAATGCCAAAGAATAAAAAGAAAAACATCTGCACAGCACAACTGGAAAAGGAAATATTTTTATTTTCTGAGAGGAGATTGGCCAGCATCTTGGGTAGAGTGACTGAGGTGTAACAGAGGTCCAAGAAGGACAAGTTCCTAAGGAAAAAGTACATTGGTGTGTGAAGGGTCGGATCGACATATATGACGATGATGATGAGAATATTGCCCAGGACTGTGACAATGTAAATACATAGGAACACCACAAACAGAATGAGATTCACGTCTGGGTGGTTAGAGAAGCTGAGAATGACAAACTTAGTCACAGTTGGCACCTAACCCCACCAAAAAACCACCAGGGATGAGGACATCCTTCAGAATTTTTAGCTTAGTGGTTAGGGTGCCCACTTGGGATGGGGAACAACCCTGTTCCAGTCCCCCCTCCCACCACCGAGTCTCACAAATAGATGGGAATTGAACAGAGGTTCCCCTTCTCTCACGTGAATGCCTATGGGATATTCCAGTATGGTCTGGCTGCAGTCCTTCCTGTTGAAGCTGTTTCACTTTGGTTAAATGCATGAATATTCTTTGAGGCAGAGAGTGTGTGAGACTGACTCACCTGTGTGGTGGTTAGTGTAATCCCCTGGAAGCTGAGTGCCCTGGGTTCCTGTCCCCCTGCTCCAATGACTTTTAGTTGTTTGTTCAAGTGGAACAGTTCCAACAGAAGAGACCAAAAGAGCCCCACATCAGGATATCCTGTAACCAGGGGTTATGACAGTCATTTGTGATGTAAGAAACCCTGATACAAATCTCTTCTCCTCATCAGACAGATGGGGAACCAAACTGCACGGGGTCTGCCACATCCCATGTGAGTGCCCTACCCACTGAGCTAAAGGTTCTGAGACAGCTTATTCTGCACAACCTCCTCCTCCATTGTTGTTTTTTTGTTTTTGTTTTGTCTTTTTGCGAGAAACCCCAGAAGCACCTAACTCTTTGAGAGGACTTCCTGGTTGTGGAACCCAAGACATGGGAGGTACCTCTCTTCAGTCCAGACTTTGTCACTGAACACCTGTTGAGGGGCATGGCCTAGCACACATCCCTCAACTCAGCATCTCCAATTAGTTAGTTTAGGCAGTTCCCAACTCAGCATTCTGGCTTTTATGGATCTTATTATTTAGTGCCTATTTCCCTCTACTCATTGTACACGGATCCTTGGACCCTAACTCAGGGTCTGTGAATCCCAACTTAGGCCTTCTCAGATGGAGAAAAATGCATAATACTCGATGAACCCTTGGCTAACAATGAATTCCCCAGGGGCAAAAAAGATCATGTAATGAAGGATTTTTCATGTCCCAGGACCTCACAATCATAAAAATAAGCTGACCAACTGTGAACCAGCAACCTCTTGTTGCTAAATTTCAGAGGGCATGGCGGGTGGAGCAGAGGTATTTTAAGGGATTCTATAGGTCAGATATCTGCATATTAGTTCACCAACGGGTGGCATGTAAGTAGCCCTGTGGACATCATAATTTTTGTGAAATGCATGGATGGCTAATATTTAAAAACGTATGCATCTGTACTGGAAATGACGTTCTTAAAGTCTGAAGGTAAGGAATGTTACCAGGAGATGACACACCTAGGACATGGGCCCTTCAGGTAGTTGGTAACAGATGCTTATCTTCCTGTCTAGTCATGTGTGCACTGTATATTGTCTGCCTCATAATTTTAACTTACTTGTATACTGAGCCAAGTGCTGATTAAGAGATTGTGATATCTAGAAGAAAGCAAATATGCAGGAATAATCAATCAGCAGGAGGGCCTCTTGTTTATGAATACAGAACAAAGGGCAGTTCAATATATCTAGGGGTGCAACACATTCCCTGTATCCTTCCCCGAGGAGACAAGCCAACACTGTGTTTTGTTTCATGAAACAGGAGGTCACAGCCAGCCTGGCTGTAAAGTGCTGGAGAGTTATATTTTATTGGACAGGGGAGTACGTTGTTACTCATAGACTATAAGGTCAGAAAGGACCATCGTGATAATCTAATCTGAACTCTTGCACACTGCAGGCCCAAGAACCTCATCCACACACTCCTGTAAGAGATACCTAACCTCAGGCTGAGTTACTGAAGTCCTCAAATCATGGACACTAGACAAGGAGGGCTCTGAGTTACTACAGAGAATTCTTTCCCAGGTATCTGCCTGGTGAGTCTTGCCCATGTGCTAAGGGTCTAACTAATCACCATATTTGGGGTCAGTAAGGAATTTTCCTCTGGGTCAGATTGGAAGAGAACCTGCGTTTTTTTCAGACTGGTAGCCATGTTAGTCTGTATTAGCAAAAACAACGAGGAGTCCTTGTGGCACCTTAGAGACTAACAAATTTATTTGGGCATAAGCTTTTGTGGACTAAAACCCAATTCATCAGCTGCATGGAGTGAAAAATACAGTAACCAGTATATATATTGCAGCACATGAAAAGATGGGAGTTGCCTTACCAAGTGGGAGGTCAGTGCTAACTAGTCCAATTTGATCCAGGTGGAAGTGGCCTACTCTCAACAGTTGACAATGAGGTGTGAGGTATCAACAGAGGGAAAGTTACTTTTTGTAGTGACCCAGCCACTTTTTTCACCTTCCTCAGCATGGGTCACGGGTCACTTGGAAGCTTAAACTAGTGTAAATGGTGAATTCTCTGTAGTAACTCAGAGCCCTCCCCATCTAGTGTCCTGTCTCTGGCCAGTCTTCATTCTTGTTTTCTTGAAGGCATCTTTCACTTCTTGTTCCTGAGGTTGTTGTTAATTAAATCTAGTCTCTAGAGAGTGTGTTAAGTAATAGTCGTCATCCAGGGTCTGGTTGGGAAGCATGGCCTAGTGGGCATAGCTGCAACAGCTGACTGCCAAAACGATTGTGAGGAGAGGAGCCTGAGTCCTCCCACTCCACCGTGCTCCAACCCTGGGCCCTGGCAACCTCTCATTTGTTCCACCTGCCCCGGAGTGTTTCATCCAAGGCTTTCCACTGGTGGGGAAATCCAAACCAAAAGAAGAGGGTTACCAATGTCCAAGATCCACAGGATACTTCCCTTTCTGGTTGTCTCTAGTGTGGGTCCTCCCTTCCCTCAGGGAGGGCCCCTTTGGGCAGTTGTCTGAGAGCCTTTAGGCTTCCCTCTGCTCTGCACTGCTGGCGCTGTGGGCTGCAGGTCTGCTCACCTCCAGCTCTGCCACTCAAATGAGTTAAATCCCTGTTTTTGAATGCCTCCAGCAGATGGAGCATTTGCTGCATGTGGGACCCAGAGGGGGGTGCTGGCTCAGCCCAAGATAATCCCTTCTTGCCCAGTGTTGGGTTTCTACATCACAGTTATGATTTTATTTTATATGTAACCATTGGTTTCCAATGCTTCTGCCTACTATCATTTGAATATCTGTGCTTTATTTAATAAACTTACATTTGATTTAACTATAAAGCAACCCTGGATTGCCCAGGCAAGCATCACAACAACAATGCAAATTTACTCTTAGACCTTGGATGTCCCATGAAAGTTTCTCTATCCAACACACATTTCTGTCATCAGCTTTCAGAAGAAAAAGGTCATATGGGAAATTTCAACCAGTTCTGATTAAAATAAGGAAGATTTTTTCATAAAATCCAGATATACTTGAATTACAGAATTACAGCTGCTCATACAATGGGAAGGGGAGAGATGACATTTCAAATTTTTCCTTTCTTTTTCTTTATTTTATTAGAATTAATTGCTTTTAAGGCCAGAAGGGGATTTCAAATGAGTAAATTAATTAATATTTCCTCATTTGTTTTGTCAACATTCAAAATATTAATGAAAAATTTCCTGGAAATACAATACTTCAGAACAGGTTGACCAGTTTGATAAAGGGAAATTCTTTGTAGAGTTCAGATGCCAGTTGGTCTCTTCAGAGCTGTAAAGTCCCCTTAGAGTTTAGTCAGTCCACGGATGACAAACCTGATGAAGGAAAATAATCTCTGTCTTAACTGAATATCTTCATTCCTGTTTTCCTCAAGGCATCTTTCACCTCCTTGTTCCTGAGGCTGTAGATAATGGGGTTCAAGATCGGAGTCACCACTGAGTAGAACAGAGAGAGTAACTTGTTCACATCTGGAGAAAAGCTGGACTTGGGGCGCACGTACATGATAAGGGCCATCCCATAGAACAACGTCACCACAATGAGGTGTGAGGAGCAGGTGGAGAATACTTTGCACCTGCCTTCGGCAGAGCTAATTTTAAGGATGGTGGAGATGACAAAGGTGTAGGAGACCAGGATCAGCAACAATGGCAGAATGAGGATGATAGCAGCACCCACGATGATCTGGATCTCATTCCAGTAGGTGTCCCCGCACACCAGCTTCAGCAGCGGCTGGATCTCACACAAGAAGTGGTTGATAACATTGGGTCCACAAAAAGGAAGTGTGAAAATAAAGATTGTGTGCTCCAGGGCCACCAGCATGCCACAGATATATGAGCCACCAGACAGCTGGATGCAAACCCTCTTATTCATGATGGCCGTGTAGCGCAGTGGGTTGCATATGGCACAGTAGCGGTCATAGGCCATAGCAGCTAGGAGGAAGCACTCTGTTCCACCAAAGAATAGAAAAAAATACATTTGTACAGCACAGCCAGCAAAGGAGATGGTTTTGTCTTCTGAGAGGAGATTGGCCATCATCTTGGGCAGAGTGACCGAGGTGTAGCAGATCTCCAGGAAGGACAAGTTCCCGAGAAAGAAATACATGGGAGTGTGAAGGGCTGGATCAACACTTATGGCAATGATTATGAGGATGTTGCCCAGCATTGTGATGATGTATATGCATAGAAACACCACAAACAGAATGATATTCCCATCTGTGTGGTTAGAGAAGCCAAGTATGACAAACTCAGTCACGGAGGTCTTATTTCTCATTTTTTCCTTGATCAACATACATCATCTTGAGAAATAAAAAGAAAAACTACATATTAGTTTGGTATAGTGAATTAAATTTATTTATCTATTAATCTATATTCTTTCACCTCTCTCTCCATGGAACCATAACTCTGCCTGTCTGATCAGGACTGACAACATTTTGGACCAATTCTCTTATTACAAGATAGTAAATCCAGAGTAACTTCACTGAAGTCAATGGTTTCCATTCTTTCCTCAGTATCGCTGGCTTTATATTAGTGTATGTTAATAAACTCAATGGAAATGCACCTGTTCTATACTAGCATCGGAAGAAAAAATACTTAGCTCAATGACCTTATATAAAACAGAGGTGCAACCAGAATCAGGTTGAACAGAGTCACACTGGTATAAGTAATTTCAAAATCTGCACTCAAGTTTCTTGGAACATGTACATTAAAATAATATATCACCATTTATTTAATTCTCAACAGGAATGTGGCACAATCTGGGAAGCTACACCAATATACTTCAACTGAGCATATGGACAGATTTATCGTAATTTCACTGCATGGCAATTCCAACCCTCTATATGAAAAACACATGTGGAGGTTATGCTATTCACTGTGCTACTCTATAGCATACACACACACACAATCACACACACATATAATCTAATGGCCTATTTCTCCTCTCTTCTTCACGAAACTGACAACAGTCCACTGACTTCAGTGCCAGTAATCCTGATCTGATTTACTTTGTCCTCTCTTTCTTCAGCCCTCCACCTGTTTGTGCTCAACTCTATCTACCCATAAACTTTCCCATTTTCCTCACATCATAAAACTTTACTAATCCTCTTCATTTCATCAATTCTATTTTTACTTCAGAAAGTAAGGGTGCTCACCCAGAGTCAAATCAATGGTCCATGTAGCCCAATACCTTGTCTTCTGACAGTGGAAGGTGTACGATGATTCAAAGGAGATGAATAAGTACAGAGCCATTAATGAATGATCCATCCCCTCTCATCAAGTCCCAGCTTCTGATAGTTAGAAACTTAAGGAAACCTACAGCATGAGGTTGTGTCCTTGGCTATCTTCGATAATAGCTATTGATGGACGTATCCTCCATTAACTTATCTAGTTCTTTTTTTAACCCAGTTATACTTTTTGTCTTCACAACATGCCTGGTAATAAGTTCCACGCGATCACTGTGTACATATGAAGAAATAATTCCTTATGCTTGTCTTAAACATGCTGCCTACTGATTTCATTGAGTTATCCCTAGTTTGTATGTTATGCAAATGAGTAAATAAGACTTCCCTTTTCATTTTCTCCACACCATTCATGATTTGATAGAAGTCTAACATTTCCCTCATTAGTTGTCCCTTTTCTAAGCTTAATTATACTATGATAAATCAGGAGTAGCTTCACTGGAGCCAGATGAGTTGCAGTAACATTATATTCTGGTAAGGAAGATGAGAACATGTGTCTCTCCTTGTGTAAACCATCTAGATCATGATTGTAAAAATTATTGTCCTCTTGAATGTATATATATATGGGAATCAGTTTTTACTGAGTGCATTTTTTCATTTCATTTATATCTGAGATCTGCTCCTCACTAAAATTGTACCCTGAGTCTTCACCAAAACTCCAATAATGAATTATTACTGAATAAATATATTGGCAGTCTCCTAAGTCTCTTTGTCAAATTGCATCCGAAGAAGTGAGCTGTAGCCCACGAAAGCTTCTGCTGAAATAAATGTGTTAGTCTCCAAGGTGCCACAAGTACTCCTGTTCTTTTTGAGGAGACAGACTAACACGGCTGCTACTCTGAAACCTGTCAAATTACAGTTATTTATGGCATCCCTATGAAACTCATTGCAATTAATGCAGTCATGCCAGTAAAAAACAGGAGGAAAGCTACGGTAGCCAAACATCTACCCTATCTGATGTACACAGTCAGTTCATCGAAGTCCACATGGTTCCATCAGTGTAAACTCAATTAAGTGAGATCAGAGCTGAGGAATTAATTTCCTTTTTCATATTACTAACTATCTTTGATCAAAAAACAGAATTTATATGCCCCATGGTAAATACAAAGATTTCAAAATTTCATTTAATCACAAACCAGGATGAAAAGGCAAAATATCTGATTTTATTATACAAAATTATATATTCCAAAAGTATTTTGTTGGAATCTTATGAATACATGATGAAATGTTTCATTTCAATCATCTAACAATATTTCATTTTTGCACATTTGAATGATATCTTCCATGTAATCATTTTGAATTGAATAAAATAGACAAAACTTTCTGATGTCCTATCCAAATTTAGACAGAATCAATATGTTGCAATGTAAAAGGTTTTGATTTAATCAAATCAGCATTTTCTGCACTCAGTTGAATATCTGTGCTTGGAACTTTAAAACAGAGCACATTTCAGTTCAAGAAATAATGGGAATTTAAGGAGACTCATCTAGATTCAGCACATTTAGAAGAATCCAAAAGAAATATAGTCAAAACAAAAAAATTCTCACCTCCTCCATAGGCCATGTTCATCTCCTTTCTGTGATCAAAACCAAATTCAGTATCAGAAGAAATGGGAAAATTTAACAGCTTCTTTGGAAACCCTGGGGACCTGGTCTTTGATTCACCTCAAATCCCCATTGTATGAAGCCGTATCATGGCTATTCAGGCAGTGTCTTCCTTCAGTTAACATCAATACCAAATAGTTGACTTCAATAGGATTACAATTTGGCACAGAATATTTGCATCTTTGGTTGTGTGTCAAAGTTCTAAGTCCTGTGGGCACCTTTCGAAATTCCACTTCTCATAACCAAGCAAAGGACTCACAGTTTGGTCCAAATACAGGATGCCTCCAGCCAAACGCCATTGAGTGCAAACAATTCCCAACCAAGTGAAATGGCAGGATCGTTGCATCACATCACAACTACAGAACCGAGCCCAGGCTACCTTTGACAAATGATAACTTCACAAAATCAAAGGGAAGATTCTTAAAAACAATTAACAGCATCTTCATCTACAAAAGCCCCATTATTTTCCATGTGAATTAGATTGGCAGAACCTGTTCCTAATTAATCAAGGGTAAAATTTTCTAATCAATCTAATCTAAATAATTTTCTAAACATCTAAGTGATTTACAAGCTTAAGTATTATTTCTGCAAGTGACTTAGGCAGCCAGGCCCATGTTTATCACAGTATGTACATTCCTAATTCCTATTGACTTGACTCAGAGTTAGGCACCTGAATGACCAGAATCCTTTGAAAATATGTCCTTTAATGCACGTCAATGGAAACATTACCCCAAGACTCATCCTCGTTGTGAGGAAGGGTTAGGGTTAGATTCACAAAGAGAGTTTGGTGCCTAAATGCCACTTTAGGTGCCCAAATCCCAGATTTAGCTATCACTGGTGTTTGCAAAGCCTTATAGGCAGCTCAGTTTCTTGATGTCAATGTATCCTTGATACCTGTTTGTAAGGCTCTCGGCATGAGCACTGTGGCCTCTCTCTAGGCATCTGGATTCATAGATTCCAACGACAGAAGGGACTGTTGTGATCACACCATCTGATCTCCTGTATTCCACAGTCCACAGAACTTCCCCAAAATAATTCTTAGAACAGATCTTTTTTGAAAAATATCCAATCTTGATTTAAAAATTGTTAGTGAGAGAGAATCCACCAAGACCCTTGGTTAATTGTTCCAATGGGTAGTGTATGCCCTACTTCTGGTCTGAATTTGTCTAGCTTTAATGTTCAGCCATTCCCTCATATTATATCTTTTTCTTCTAAATTGAAGAGCCCATTATTAAAATATTTGTTCTCTCTGTAGATACTTATACGCTGTAATCAAGTCACCACTTAATATTCTCTTTCTAAAGCAAAATAGATTGAGCTCCTTTAGTTCATCGCTGTAAGGCAGGTTTTCTAATCCTTTAATGATTTTCATGGCTCTTTTTCTCTGAAACCTCTCAAATTTATCAGTAACCTTCTTGAATTGTGGACAGAAGCAGTAGACAGCATTTCAGCAGTGGTTACACCAGTAGCAAATACAGTGGTGAAATAACCCATCTACTCCTGCTCGAGATTCCCCTGTTTATGCATCACAGGATGGAATTAGCTGTTTGGCCCAAAGCATTGCACTGAGAGCTCATGTTCACCTGATTTTCTACTACAACCTTTCCAGAGTCACTGTTTCCCAGGATAGAGTCTCCTATGCTGTAAATATGGCCTGCATTCATTCTTTCTAGATGCATACACTTACATGTAGCTGGATTGAAAAGCCAATTGTATTGCTTGTTCGCAGTTAACCAAGTGATTCAGATCTCTCAGAATCAGTGACTCTAGCCATTTCATTATTTTCTACAGCTCTAACTTTTGTGTCACCTACAAATACAATCCAGGTAATTGATAAAAATCTTGACTAGTGAAAGGCTAAGTACTGATACCTAAAGGATCTCGCTAGCCACATTCCCCTAAGTGATGATTCCCTGTTTACAGTTAGTTTTTGAGATCTAACAGTTAGCTAGTTTTAATGTATTTAATGTGAGCTGTCTTAATTTTATGTTGTTCTATTTTTTTAATAAAAATGTTTAGTTCCAAGACAAAGTTGTATATAAGGCTCAGTGAAATCCACAAACCAGCGAAGATGGAATCTTGGTGGTTCCTCCACTGGGCTGGGTCCTGCATCCACTCAATGACATACCTTAGGAATCTCCAGGAATAAACCTGAGCTAATCTAAGCAACGGGTCTTACTCAAGGCACTGATTATAAACACCTGATAGACACTTAGATTAGAACAAACACACCTTTATTTAGCAATTTAAGAAAATGTAATATAATGGGCTGAGAATAATTAAAAATGTCACAATCAATTTAAATCAGCAGGAGGCACACAAATAAATCAATTAATAAATACAGTGTACAGCAGTGAATGAAACTTAACCAGCTTACATTTGCACCTGCACCAGTTACCCCACCCTGGAATGTGCCTTCCTCTCAATGTAAGAGTTCTAGACACTTGCATGGGCCTGCTAGAAGATTTTGAACCTGGGGACAACATTTTGCTAGTCCAATAAAGCCATCCAGCCCAGACAACAAGGGGCACAGAGCTGCTAACCTGGGCTCATTAAGTGCTTTGTAAGCCCTCTGAAGGTGGGAGTTTTTACAACCAGAGATCAATAACCCTGGATTGATGATAAGACCCCTTAATAGGCAACTAGGGTTGGAGTGGACCTCAAAAGGTCATCTAGTCCAATCCCCTGACAGATTTTTACCCTGGTACTCTAAATGGCCCCCTCAGGGATTCAGCTCACAGCCCTGGGTTTAGTGGGCCAATGCTCAAACCACTGAGCTATCCCTCCCCCTTTCATTTCTTTTCAGACTCAGACAACCTTTTTCAGTCTCATTGCTGTCTCCATTCCCTTGCAAGCACTTTCCCAAACTACAAAGGTGGTGGTTACTCAAATTTAGGGTTGCCAAACTTCTGATTACAGAAAACCGAACAGTTTTGGCCCAACTCCAGCCCCATCCTTCTCTGAGGTCCCACCCCACTCACTCCATCTCCCGCACCTTCTCTAACTCACTCAATTTCACCGGGCTGGGGCACAAGGTTGGGCTGTGGCAGGCAATGAGGACTCTGGCTGGGAGTGCAGGCTCTGAGGTGAGGCTGAGGATGAGGGGATTGGGGTGCAGGAGGGGGCTATGGGCTGGACCCAAGTGATTCAGAGTGTAGGAGGGAGTGAGGGTTCTAGCTGGGGGTACAAGCTCTGGGGTAGGGCCTGAAATGAGGGGTTCCAAGTGTGGGAGGGAGCTCTGGGCTGTGCCTGGAGGTGGGAGCACAGGATGGGATTAGGGCTCCAGCTAGGGGTGCAGGCTCTGGAGTGGGGCTGGTAATGAGGGGTTTGAGGTGCAAGAGGTGGCTCAGGACTGAGGCTGAGGGGTTGAGGTGCTGTAGGAGGTGTGGGCTTCAGCTGGCGCTTACCTCAAATGTCTCCCGGAAGCAGTGGCATGTCTTCCTTCCATCTCCTAGGAGAATACACAGCCAGGTGGCTCAACGTGATGCACCATCTGCAGGCACCACCCCTACATCTCCCATTGGCTGTGGTTCCTGGACAATGGGAGCTGAGGAGCCGGAGCTCGGAGCAGGGGCAGCACACAGAGCTCCTTGACTACCCCTTAGCCTGGGAGCCAGACGGGAGACATGCCGCTGCTTCCAGGGACCACGCAGAGCCAGGGCACGCAGGGAACCTGCCTTATCCTGCTGCGCTGCCGACTGGACTTTCAGTGGCCTGGTCAGCACTGGTTACTGGAGCCACCAGTGTCCCTTTTCTGCCAGGAGTTCTGGTCCAAAACCAGATGTTTACAACCCTGCTCACACACTCTTCACTGCAGACCCACTTCAGTCAGTTCTGGGTACAGCAACATTCTCTGCACTGGCTCCAGTGAAGCCCAACACTAGCTGCCCTGGTTCCTGGCTAGGGCCAAGGTCCCAGCAGACTCTCAATATCAGTTTCTGGCTTTCTAGCAGCAGCTTAGCAGCAGTCCTGGCTTGCAAAGAGCTCCACAAAGAAATCTCCACACACACACTGCTGGCAGGATATCAGCTCCCCACCAAGATGGAGCCCACTGCATGGTCTTCCTGCATCCCTTTGAAGCAGAAGTGTCTCTCTTTTTCCCAAGGCATCTTGGGAGTTGTAGTCTCCAAGGCTGGATTGCAGCACTCAGGATTTTCCCGACTGTAACAATGCCAAACCAGTTCAGACACCACTCTAGTAGAGGGTACCTACAGTTAGGACATCCAGCTGGGGTATGGGACATCCCTTGTTCAAGTTCCCCTCCCCTGGAAAAGGACCAAGAATTTGAACAAACATTTCCTGCCTCTCATGGCTTTTTTTGATAAATACTTGCATATTCATTAGGCCAAAGAGCATGTGAGAATCACCCTTTAGTTTGGTGGTTGAGGTTCTCCCCTGGAAGGGGGCAGCCCCAGGAACCAGGTGCACTGCTCTGACGACTCTTTAATTATTTATGTAAATTGGAATGCTATTCAACAGGTGAGGCTGAGGGAACCTCACACCAGAATATCCCAGAGCTCAGTTGTTAAGGCACTCATCTGGGAGGTGGAAACCCCCTCTACAAATCCCTTCTCCTCATCAGATAGATAGGGAACTGAATGGGGGTCTCCCACTTACCAGGTGTGTACCAAAGCTTCTAAGCTAAAAGTTATAGGGAAGCTGCTATTGCACCCAACTCCTCCTCCATTGTTTCTTGCAAGAAACCCCTCAGGAACCTACCTCCAGAAGACAGTTCCTTCCTGGACATCACAAGCAGAGAAAGACACTTCACTTCAGTCTGGACCTAGGCACTGGACTTGTGTTGAGGGGCAGGGCTTAGCATACATGCCTCAACTCAGCATCTCCCACTAGCTAGTTTATCCTGGCTTTTGTGGAGCCCATTGTTTGGAGTTTATCTCCCTCCTCTCATTCTACAGGGAAGCTAGGCCCCAAACCCAGGCTTTGTGAAACACAGTGGTTTTCAATATGCCTAAAATTTAGGCATGGTGAGAAGGAGACATATTAATCATACTGGATGTACCCCTGATGAACAATGAATTCCTAGTGAAAAATAGATGTTGTGATTAATGGTTTTACGTGTCCCGGGACCAAAGAATGATATGTATGAGTTCACCAGCAATGCAGATTTCCTCCTAGACCTCAGATATACCATGTGCAATCTAATTATAAATATCAGAGGGGTAGCTGTGTTTTAAATACTTAAATACTTCTACTGAAGCTGAAAAAATAATAGCAAAACATTTTCAAGCTCCTCCACCCAATACATGTTTTTTTCTTTGTGTCTAGTGATGAGAAATCTTTGAGGAATTTAGAAATTTCAGCCAACTCTAATTTAAATATGAGAGATTTTTCTACAAAATTTAGATACACTAGAATTAGAACAGGTCGAAAAATGCAAAGAGGGAGCAGTGTAATTTTCTAAATAGTCACAGATTTTTAGGACAGAAGGGGATTGAAAAAATCCTCATTTCTTTTGCTGAAAATTCATAATTTTAATTACAAAAACTAATTGAAATACAAACTTCAAAAAAAGTTTTCCAGCACCACATTTGATTAGATAAATTTCTTCATAATGTTGAGATGTTTCTTCCATGCTGTAGAGTTTCTTGAAAGGGCATAACCCAGCTGAAGGGAAATTATCTATATTTCTGAAAGAAATTTCTTCATCCCTATTTTCCTCAAAGCACTTTTCATCTCCTTGTTCCTGAGGCTGTAGATAATGGGGTTCAAGATCGGAGTCACCACTGAGTAGAACAGAGAGAGTAACTTGTTCACAACTGGAGAGAAGCTGGACTTGGGACTCATGTACATGACAAGAGCTGTCCCATAGAACAATGTTACCACGATGAGGTGTGAGGAGCAGGTGGAGAAGGCTCTGCGCCTGCCTTCAGTGGATCTAATTTTAAGAATGGTGGAGATGATACAGATGTAGGATACCAGGATCAGCATGAAAGGCAGTATGAGGACAAAGGCAGCACCCAAAATTATCAGGATCTCAATCCAAGAGGTGTCCCCGCACACTAGCTTCAGCACTGGTTGGATTTCACAAAATAAGTGGTTGATTACATTGGATCCACAAAAAGGAAGTGTGAAGACAAAAGTTGTGTGCCCCATGGCTGCCAAGGTGCCACAGATAAATGAGCCACCTGTCAGCTGGATGCAAACCCTTTTATTCATGATGGCAGTGTAGTGCAATGGATTGCATATGGCACTGTAGCGGTCATAGGCCATACAAGCAAGCAGGAAGCATTCAGTAACACCGAAGAATAGAAAGAAATACATCTGTACAGCACAACTGGCAAAGGACACGATTTTACTCTCTGAGACCAAGTTGGCTAGTATCTTGGGTAGAGTCACTGATGTGTAACAGATCTCCAGGAAAGACAAGGTCCTGAGGAAGAAATACATAGGAGTGTGAAGAACAGGATCCACACTTATGATGATAATGATGAGGCTGTTGCCCAGCACTGTGATGATGTAAATACATAGAAAAACCATGAACAAACCAGGATTCATGTCTGGGTAATTAGAGAAGCCCAGTATGACAAACTCAATCACAGAGGTGTTTTTTCTCATTTTCTTCTTCAGTATAATTCAACTTGAGAATTAAAAAGAAAAACTGCATATTAGTTTGATACCTTAAATCAAGTCAAACTGACATGTAATCTATCTATCTATCATGACTTGTCCACTATCTCTCCACACATACATCCCTCTGTCTGTCTGATATGAATCAGGACCGACGCTATTTTGCTCCAGTTCTCCTGTCAGAACACTGTCAATCCAGAATAACTTCAATAAGGTTGATAGTTTGCATTCTTCTCTCAGTTCCAACAGGTTTATACAAGGTATCTTCCTAACCTCAGTGTAAATATACCTTTTTCACTAGCATCAGAAAGGAAAAAAAAAACTTTGACCGATGAAATTGTACTTGTGTAAACCATGAGTGTGAGCAGAAACAGCTTCAGTGGATTTACACTGATGGAATTAGATGTCAAAAGCTGCCTCCAAGTCTTTTGTATGTTAAGATAATATATAGCAGATTTTTGCCTGATGTGTGGCACAATCAGAAAAGTTAGGCCAATATACATCAGCTGAGAACATAGACTTGTTTATCATATATTCACTGCATGACAATTCCAACAGACTACATGGGAATACATGTGGGAGTTATGTTATGCATTGTGCTACAGACATGGCTTGTTTCTCCTCTCCTTTCCACGACATTGGCAACAGTCCATTGACTTCAGTGCCCTTAATTCTGATTTTATTCACTTTGTCCCCTCTTCATTCATGCCTGTACCTTTGTTTGTGCCTCTCTTTATCTACCCATTAATCTCTCCCTATTTCCCACATTCTAAACCTTTTGTATTCCATTTCTTTTCTACTAATTGTCCTTTTACTGACACCACGATAAATTAGGAGTAGCTTCACTGGACCCAACTGGGTTGCATGAATATTACAGTATGGTAAGGAAGATTAGGGTCCATATTTCTCTGTATGGGTACATTAATACTGCACAGTACTTAGGGAGGCATACATGGTATGACCCTCTAGCTTGGCAGTGGAGATGGCGAAGCGTGACTTAGGTGAGTAAAGACATGCATGATCCTTAGGGTATGTATCCTACTTGGCTCTCTACATACCTTATCAATCTCTCCCCCATCTACACTTCTATTTTAGCAGTGTGGTGTCCTGCGAACTCCCACCTGCTGGAGCCTTTCCCAATACAGAGAATGAGTGTGGAAATGGGGAAAAATCCTGCATCTCTTTACAGTCTCCCACTGCTGGAGCCTTTCACTGCTGCATATAACTACTAGGGCTGTCAAGCAATTAAAAAAATTAATCACGATTAAAAAAATTAATTGCAATTAATTGCACCATTAAACAACAATAGAATACCATTTATTCAAATAATTTTGGATGTTTTCTACATTTTCAAATATACTTGTTTCAATTACGACATTGAATACAAAGCATACAGTGCTCACTTTATATTTATTTTTATTCCAAGTATATGCGCTGTAAAAAACAAAAGAAATAGTATATTTCAATTCACCTAATACAAGTACTGTAGTGCAATCTCTTTATAATGAAAGTTGAACTTACAAATGTAGAATTATGTACAAAAAATAACTGCATTCTAAAATAAAACAATATAAAATTTTAGAGCCTACAAGTTCATTCAGTCCTACTTCAGCCAATCGCTCAGACAAATAAGTTTGGTTACAATTTGCAGGAGATAATGTTGCCCATGTCTTGTTTACAATTGTCATAAACAGATAGCTAAGGGTTAATGTCTCTTTCACCTGAAGCACCTGACCAGAGGACCAATCAGGAAACCAGATTTTTTCAACTTTGGGTGGAGGGAATTTTGTGTCTGAGGTCTTTGTTTTCTGTCTGCCTGCTTTCTCTGAGCTTTGGAGAAGTAGTTTCTGTATTCTAATCTTCTGTTTCTAAGTATATGGACAAAGAGATCAGATAGTAAGTTATATGGTTTCTTTTCTTTGGTGTTTGCATGAATATAAGTGCTGGAGTGCTTTGATTTGTATTCTTTTGAATAAGGCTGTTTATTCAATATTCTTTTAAGCAATCGACCCTGTATTTTGTCACCTTAATACAGAGAGACCATTTGTATGTATTTTTTCTTTCTTTTTATATAAAGCTTTCTTTTTAAAACCTGTTGGAGTTTTTCTTTACTTCAGGGAAATTGAGTCTGTAGTCACCAGGGAATCGGTGGGAGGAAGAAATCAGGGGGAGATCTGTGTGTGTTGGATTTGCTAGCCTGATTTTGCATTCCCTCTGGGTGAAGAGGAAAGTGCTTTTGTTTCCAGGACTGGGAACGGAGAGGGGGAGTCACTCTGTTTGGATTCACAGAGCTTGTGTCTGTGTATCTCTCCAGGAGCACCTGGAGGGGAGAAGGGAAAAAGGATTATTTCCCTTTGTTGTGAGACTCAAGGGATTTGGGTCTTGGGGTCCCCAGGGAAGGTTTTTCAGGGGGACCAGAGTGCCCCAAAACACTCTAATTTTTTGGGTGGTGGCAGCAAGTACCAGGTCCAAGCTGGTAACTAAGCTTGGAGGTATTCATGCTAACCCCCATATTTTGGACGCTAAGGTCCAAATCTGGGACTACGGTTATGATATGGTGTGCAGCGGTTACGGGATAGACAGAATCCAGAAGCCAGTAGAAATATTTTATTTTTCTTTTCTCTGCTAGGGGCTTTTTAGCAGAGAGAAACAGTTTGGTTTTAAAAAGGGAACCAGAGAGAATTTTTTTTCTGCTCTCTCTGGCAGTTTGTGGCTTGCATAATAAGCAAGAAACCATTAAGGTGCTATTAAGAGTCTTTTGTCACACAATAGCACTCCCATTGAGAGTCATTACCAGCACTATATACATGCAAATAAAGTGGTTTTTCTAGTTTACGCTAGAGGAAGAAAAGGAAAAAAGCACTGTTGCTAGGCCGACTTCAGGAGGCAACAGAGCCTGCAGTGCAGAAGATAAACACCGGAGGGCACCCCAACCCAAGAAAACAGGAACCATGACTTCTAAGGCAAAAATTGAGGCCGAAGAACAATTCAGAGAAGCTGAACACAGGCGACAACTGGAAATAAAACAAAAAGAGATGGAGATGAAAGAAAGAGAAGAACAGATCAGAGAGGCAGCCTACCAAAGAGAACAGGCAGCCTACCAAAGAGAACAGGCAGCCAAAGAGGCAGCACACAAAAGAAAACTAGAAGAAGAAGAGGCAGCCCACAGAAGACAGATAGAACTCCAGAGGGAAGCCCACCAACAGGCCATGGAATTAGAAAAGGCTAAGCAACAGACTCCAGCCAATCCTAACAACCCATCGCCAATTATTGCTCCACAGCACAGGAAATTTCCCACCTACAAGGCAGGTGATGACACCGAGGCCTTCTTGGAAAATTTTGAAAGAGCCTGTCTTGGGTACAGCATCCCCGAAGACCAGTACATGGTAGAATTAAGGTCACAGCTCAGTGGACCTTTAGCAGAGGTGGCAGCTGAAATGCCTAAGCAGCAAATGAATGACTATAAACTTTTTCAAACCAAGGCCAGATACAGAATGGGGATAACCCCAGATCATTCCCGTCGGCGCTTCAGAACCCAAAAGTGGAAACCAGAGGTGTCATTTCCCAAACACGCCTACTACGTTGCAAAAAACTATGAGGCCTGGATAACAGGACACAACGTTCAAACCTTGGAAGAACTGCACCTCCTCATACAAATGGAGCAGTTCTTGGATGGTGTTCCTGAAGACATCACACGGTACATACAAGATGGAAAACCCAAAGATCTCGCTGAGGCGGGGGAGATTGGAGCCAAATGGATGGAACTGGCAGAAAGCAAGAAAGCTACTGTCAAGGGGAACGAATACCCCAGGGGGCACACCGACCATAAACCCTACAACCGAGGACAGCCAAAGACCCCACATACAACCCAAGTAAAGCCACAGACGCCCTACTCTTCCACCTCACCAGTCTCCAGTAACTCACCTCGGCCCAGTGACCCATCTGATGGAAGATGCTTTAAGTGTAATGAACTGGGACATATCAAGGCCAACTGTCCAAAGAACACCATGCGAGTGCAATTCATTACACCACCATCACACCAAAGATCCCCAGGCCCGGATGCCTCTCAAATACCCTTGGAGCGAAGGGAAAATTTGAGAGTGGGCGGAAAGAAGGTTACTGCGTGGAGAGACACGGGGGCACAAGTGTCAGCTATCCACCAATCCTTTGTTGACCCCAAATTCATCAACCCAAAGGCCAAAGTTACAATTTACCCCTTCATGTCACAAGCTGTAGACTTGCCTACAGCTCAACTGCCTGTCCAGTACAAAGGCTGGTCAGGAATGTGGACATTTGCTGTCTATGACAATTATCCTATCCCCATGCTACTGGGGGAAGACTTGGCCAACCAGGTGAGGCGGGCCAAGAGAATGGGAATGGTTACCCGTAGCCAAACCAGGCAAGCTTCCAGACCCATTCCTGTTCCTGAACCGTCCACAGAGGCCCCGTCTGTGTTACCAGAGATCCAGACAGAGATAGTGGACCCGGATTCCATGCCAACCACTGAAACAGCCACAACACCTCCAGTCCCAGGCCCGGAACTGGAACAGCAACCAGCACCAGCAATTGCAACCCCATCTTCAAACTCAAAGCCAGTGGGCGCCAGCGAGCCAGAACTGGCAGAAACAACAGACAGCCATACCCAAAAGGCTCAGCCAGAGCCTGAAATACCCTCAGGTGCACCAGCGGAGAGCGGTACACCAGCAACGGAAACAACCTCATCACCTACATCGCTTCCACAGGGACCAAGCCCAAGTCCACAGTCTGAGGAAGAACTGGTGACCCCAGCCTCAAGGGAACAGTTCCAGACTGAGCAGGAAGCAGATGACAGCCTTCAGAAAGCTTGGGCGGCGGCACGGAGCACCCCACCGCCTCTCAGCTCTTCTAATCGATCCCGGTCTGTTATAGACCAAGGACTTTTATACAAGGAAATTCTTTCTGGTGGACACCGGGAAGAATGGCAGCCGCAAAAACAGTTGGTGGTTCCAACTAAGTACCGGGGGAAGCTCTTAAGCTTAGCCCATGATCATCCCAGTGGCCATGCTGGGGTGAACAGAACCAAGGACCGGTTGGGGAAGTCCTTCCACTGGGAGGGGATGGGCAAGGACGTTGCCAAGTATGTCCGGTCTTGTGAGGTGTGCCAAAGAGTGGGAAAGCCTCAAGACCAGGTCAAGGCCCCTCTCCAGCCACTCCCCATAATTGAGGTCCCATTTCAGCGAGTAGCTGTGGATATTCTGGGTCCTTTACCAAAAAAGACACCCAGAGGAAAGCAGTACGTACTGACTTTAGTGGACTTTGCTACCCGATGGCCGGAAGCAGTAGCTCTAGGCAACACCAGGGCTAACACTGTGTGCCTGGCCCTAACAGACATCTTTGCCAGGGTAGGTTGGCCCTCCGACATCCTTACAGATTCAGGGTCTAATTTCCTGGCAGGGACCATGGAAAAACTGTGGGAAACTCATGGGGTGAATCACTTGGTTGCCACCCCGTACCACCATCAAACCAATGGCCTGGTGGAAAGGTTCAATGGAACTTTGGGGGCCATGATACGAAAATTCATCAACGAATTCTCCAATAATTGGGACCTAGTGTTGCAGCAGTTGCTGTTTGCCTACAGGGCTGTACCACATCCCAGTTTAGGGTTTTCACCATTTGAACTTGTGTATGGTCACGAGGTTAAGGGACCATTACAGTTGGTGAAGCAGCAATGGGAGGGATTTACGCCTTCTCCAGGAACTAACATTCTGGACTTTGTAAGCAACCTTCAAAGCACCCTCCGACACTCTTTATCCCTTGCTAGAGAGAACCTAAAGGATGCTCAAGAAGAGCAAAAGGCCTGGTATGACAGACATGCCAGAGATCGGTCCTTCAAGGTAGGAGACCAGGTTATGGTCTTGAAGGCGCAACAGGCCCATAAGATGGAAGCATCATGGGAAGGGCCATTCACGGTCCAAGAGCGCCTGGGAACTGTAAACTACCTCATAGCATTTCCCAATTCCTCACTAAAGCCTAAAGTGTACCATGTTAATTCTCTCAAGCCTTTCTATTCCAGAGACTTACAGGTTTGTCAGTTTACAGTCCAGGGAGATGATGCTGAGTGGCCTGACGGTGTCTACTACGACGAAAAAAAAGACGGTGGCGTGGAAGAGGTGAACCTCTCAACCACCCTGGAACGTCTGCAGCGGCGACAAATCAAGGAGCTGTGCACTAGCTTTGCCCCATTGTTCTCAGCCACCCCAGGACGGACTGAATGGGCATACCACTCCATTGACACAGGTAATGCTCACCCAATCAGAACCCCACCCTACCGGGTGTCTCCTCATGCCCAAGCTGCTATAGAATGGGAGATCCAGCACATGCTACAGATAGGTATAATCCGCCCATCTACCAGTGCATGGGCATCTCCAGTGGTTCTGGTACCCAAACCAGATGGGGAAATACGCTTTTGCGTGGACTACCGTAAGCTAAATGCGGTAACTCGTCCGGACAACTATCCAATGCCACGCACCGATAAGCTATTGGAGAAGTTGGAACGTGCCCAGTTCATCTCTACAATAGACTTAACCAAGGGGTACTGGCAAGTACCGCTAAATGAACCTGCCAAGCAGAGGTCAGCATTCGTCACCCATGCGGGGGTGTATGAATTCAATGTCCTTCCTTTCGGCCTTTGAAATGCACCCGCCACCTTCCAGAGGCTGGTAGATGGTCTACTAGCTGGACTGGGAGAATTTGCAGTTGCCTACCTCGATGATGTGGCCATTTTTTCACACTCCTGGCCCGAACACCTACTACACCTGGAAAAGGTCTTTGAGCGCATCAGGCAGGCCGGACTAACTGTTAAGGCCAAAAAGTGTCAAATAGGCCAAAACAAAGTGACTTACCTGGGGCACCAGGTGGGTCGAGGAACCATAAACCCCCTACAGGCCAAGGTGGATGCTATCCAAAAGTGGCCTGTCCCAAGGTCAAAGAAACAGGTCCAATCCTTCTTAGGCTTGGCCGGATACTACAGGCGATTTGTACCACACTACAGCCAGATCGCTGCCCCACTGACCGACCTGACCAAAAAGACCCAGCCAAATGCAGTTAAGTGGACTGATGAGTGTCAAAAGGCCTTTACCCAACTTAAGGCAACGCTCATGTCTGACCCTGTGCTCAGGGCCCCGGATTTTAACAAACCATTCCTAGTAACCACGAATGCATCTGAGCGTGGTATAGGAGCAGTGCTCATGCAGGAAGCAACAGATCACACCTTCCATCCTGTCGTGTTTCTCAGCAAGAAACTGTCTGAGAGGGAAAGTCACTGGTCAGTCAGTGAAAAGGAATGCTATGCCATTGTGTACGCCCTGGAAAAGCTACGCCCATATGTTTGGGGACGGCGGTTCCAACTACAAACTGACCATGCTGCACTAAAGTGGCTTCATATTGCCAAGGGGAACAACAAGAAACTTCTTCATTGGAGTTTAGCTCTCCAATATTTTGATTTTAAAATTCAACACATCACAGGAGCTTCTAACAAAGTTGCTGATGCACTCTCCCGTGAGAGTTTCCCACAATTCAGTAGTTAAAAAGTGTTCTTAAAATGTAAAAGTCTGTTAGTTATATACTTAGTAGTATATGTAAAGGTGCATGTGTTGTAGTAATCTGTTTATTTTAAAGTTCTAAAAGGAAATCGCCGCCAGTGAGCTTCCCCACTGTCTGCAATTTGGGGGGCGTGTCATAAACAGATAGCTAAGGGTTAATGTCTCTTTCACCTGAAGCACCTGACCAGAGGACCAATCAGGAAACCAGATTTTTTCAACTTTGGGTGGAGGGAATTTTGTGTCTGAGGTCTTTGTTTTCTGTCTGCCTGCTTTCTCTGAGCTTTGGAGAAGTAGTTTCTGTTTTCTAATCTTCTGTTTCTAAGTATATGGACAAAGAGATCAGATAGTAAGTTATATGGTTTCTTTTCTTTGGTATTTGCATGAATATAAGTGCTGGAGTGCTTTGATTTGTATTCTTTTGAATAAGGCTGTTTATTCAATATTCTTTTAAGCAATCGACCCTGTATTTTGTCACCTTAATACAGAGAGACCATTTGTATGTATTTTTTCTTTCTTTTTATATAAAGCTTTCTTTTAAAACCTGTTGGAGTTTTTCTTTACTTCAGGGAAATTGAGTCTGTACTCACCAGGGAATCGGTGGGAGGAAGAAATCGGGGGAGATCTGTGTGTGTTGGATTTGCTAGCCTGATTTTGCATTCCCTCTGGGTGAAGAGGAAAGTGCTTTTGTTTCCAGGACTGGGAACGGAGAGGGGGAGTCACTCTGTTTGGATTCACAGAGCTTGTGTCTGTGTATCTCTCCAGGAGCACCTGGAGGGGAGAAGGGAAAAAGGATTATTTCCCTTTGTTGTGAGACTCAAGGGATTTGGGTCTTGGGGTCCCCAGGGAAGGTTTTTCAGGGGGACCAGAGTGCCCCAAAACACTCTAATTTTTTGGGTGGTGGCAGCAAGTACCAGGTCCAAGCTGGTAACTAAGCTTGGAGGTTTTCATGCTAACCCCCATATTTTGGACGCTAAGGTCCAAATCTGGGACTACGGTTATGATAACAATGTCACCTGAAAGTGAGAACAGGCATTTGCATGGATCTGTTGTAGCCGGCATCGCAAGATATTTATGTGCAGATGCACTTCATATGTCCCTTCATGCTGCAACCACCATTCCAGTGGACATGTGTCCATGTTAATGACGGGTTCTGCTCAATAACAGTCCAAAGCAGAGCAGACCAACACATGTTCATTTTCATTATCTGAGTCAGATGCCACCAGCATAAGGTTGATTTTCTTTTTTGGTGGTTTGGGTTCTGTAGTTTCTTCATTAGAGTGTTGCTCTTTTAAGACATCTGAAAACATTCTCCACACCTCGTCCCTCTGAGATTTTGGAAGGCACTTCAGATTCTTAATCCTTGAGTCAAGTGCTGTATCTATTCTTAGAAATCTCACATTGGTATCTTCTTTGTGTTTTGTCAAATCTGCTGTGAAAGTGTTCTTAAAACAAACATGCTGGGTCATCATCTGAGATGGCAAGAATATGAAATATATGGCAGAATGCAAGTAAAACAGAAGAGGAGACATACAGTTCTCCCTCAAGGAGTTCAGTCATAAATTTAATTAATGTATTATTTTTTTTTAACGAGCATCATCAGCATGGAAGCATGTCCTCTGGAATGTTCGCCAAAGCATGAAGAGGCATATGAATGTTTAGCATATCTGGCAAGTAAATACTTTCCAGTGCCAGCTACAAAATTGCCATGCAAACACCTGTTCTCACTTCCAGATGACATTGTAAATAAGATGTAGTGAGCAGTATCTCCCATAAATGTAAAAAAAAATCTTGTTTGTTTTAGCAATTGGCTGAACAAGTAGGACTGAATGGACTTGTGGGCTCTAAAGTTTTACATTGTTTTGGTTTTGAGTGCAGTTATGGAACAAAAAAATCTTCATTTGTAAGTTACACTTTCATAATAAAGAGATTGCACTACAGTACTTGTATGAGGTGAATTGAAAAATACTATTTATTTTCTTTATCATTTCACAGTGCAACTATTTGTAATCAAAAATAATAATATAAAGTGAGCACTGTAGACTTTGTATTCTGTGTTGCAACAGAAATCAATATATTTGAAAATGCAAAAAATATCAAAAAAATTTAATAAATTTCAATTGGTATTCTTTTGTTTAACAATGCAATTAATCACAATTTTTTTTTAATCACACTTCACTTTTTTGAGTTAATCATGTGAGTTAACTGTGATTAATCAACAGTCCTAATAACTACACATGGAACTGTGATCACGGACTGGCATAAAGATGTAGACATAGTCCTGTACCCTATGCAGTACCACCAATGAAGACAAAGACTTGATGAAAGACATGTAGATTATGCTTGGAAAAGGTTACTGTTCTCTTGAATGTGTACTTTAAAAAGGAATCAGTATTACTGAGTACAGTTTTTATTTTTATTTTGTTTTATTTTATCATCTGTATGAGACCTACTCGTCACTGAAATTTAACTTCCTTATGCTCGTTTGGAAGTCTCAAATTTAACTGAATAAATATTTTGACAGTTTCTCAAATGTCTTTGTCAATCTACAATTATTTAGGGCATGTTTCTTCTGTTTATGACCCATGGTAAATGCTAAGTTTTCAATATTTCATTAAATCACAAATCAAGACGAAAGGCAAATGTTTAGAATTTTTTTTTTATGAAGAATGGTATAGTCAAAAAAATTCTTTGAACCTTACAAGCATGTTAGAATGTTTCATTTTAGTAATGTAAAAATGTTTCATTTTAATAAGGTCAAATAATATCTCTCAGAGTTATCATTTTAACTGGAATAGAATAGAAAAGAATAGAATAGACAAAACATTTTGATAATGTTATTTCAAAATGTAGACAAAATCAGTATATTCCCATGTAAAAGGCTTTGGTTCTATCCAACCAGCATTTTCTGATGGAAAATTGTTGTGCTGGAATATTTTCAAACAGTTCTACAATTAACTACAGTAGAGTTACCCAGCATTTACGCCAAGTGGGATTGAACTCAGGGCTTTTAAACAGAGCACATTTCAACTTAAGAAATAATAGAGATTTCACAAGACTCATCTAGATTGAGATCACTTAGAAGAATCCAAAGGAAATATACATAACTCTGGACAAATCAAGGAATTTCTCACCTGCTCTGTGCCCCACATTCATCTCCTCTCTGTAGTTACCAAAGAATTCAGTCATGGATGGAACTTCAATATTTAACAGCTTCTTTATAAGCCCCAGGGACCTGGGGTTTGGTACACCTTGGATGTCTCATTACATGAAGTGATAACATCATTATAATGGGAATACTGTACTCTTTCTTCTCCTGAAATTAGTGATAAACATCTAATGATTTCAACAGAGTAGAATACAGCATTGAATATTTTGCATTTTTGGGACAGATATCCAGCTGGCGCTTAGGCTCCTAAACCCCATAGACACATTTCCAAATTCCACCTCTCATACCCTACAGGGACCTCAGGGTTTGGTTCAAGTGCAGGACGCCTCCAGCAAAATGCCGCTGAGTACTTGCAATTCCCACCCAAGGACAATGGCACAATGCTCGCATCACATCACAGTTAATGGACTGAGCCAATGCTGCTTTCAACAAATGACAACTTCAAATGGGCAAAGGGAAGATTCTCAAAAACAATAAATTGTTCCTTCATCTACAGAAGCCCCATTATTTTCAGTGTGAATAAGATTGCCAGAACCTGCTCCTAATTAATCAAGGGTGAAGTTTGATAACCAATCTAATCTAAATAATTTTTGAAACATCTTTTTGATTTACAAGCTTAAGTACCAGTTTTGAAAGTGACTTAGGCAGCTGGGCCCATGTTTATCAAGGTATGTACATTCCTAATTCCCATTGACTTGACTCAGAATTAGGCACCTGAATGACCTGAACACCTTTGAAAATCTGGCCTTTAATGCAAGTCAATGGAAACATTACCCCACAACTCATATTCTCATTGTGAGGGAGAGTTAGGGTTAGATTCACAAAGATAGTCTGGACGTATCTTAACCGATACTTTAAAGGCCTAAGTCCCAGATTCAGCTACCACTGATATTCACAAAATCCTGGAGGAACCTCAGTTTCTTGGTGTCAACATTCCTTAGGTACCTGGTTATAAGGCTCTGAGCATGAGCAGAGCAGCCTCTCTCTAGGCCTCTGGATTCAAAGATTCCAAGAACATGAGGGATGCTTGTGATGATCTGTGATGATCACAGTCTGACCTCTTGTATGACAGTCCACAGAACTTCCCCAAAATAATTCATAGAACAGATCTTTTTTCAGACACATCTAACTTTGATTTTAAAATTGTCAGTGAGGGACAATCCACCATGACTCTTGTTTAATTTTTCCAATGATTAATTACCTCCTCCATTAAAAATGTTACACATTATTTCTGGTCTGAATTTGTCTTATTGCAAATTCTAGTTATTGGATCATATAAGAACTTTTGGTTCTAGTTTGAAGAGACCATCATTATATACTTATTCCCCATGTAGATACTTGTACACTGTAATCAGGTCACCCATAAATTTTCTCTTTCTAAAGCTAAACAGATTGAGCTCATATAGTCTATCACTATAAGTTAGGTTTTTCAGCCTTTAAATCATTTTCATGGCTCTTCTCTGAAACCTCTCAAATTTATCAATAACCTTATGGAATTGTGAACAGAAGAACTAGACATGGTATTTCAGCAGTGGTCACAACAGAAGCAAATACTGTGATGAAATAACCTCTCTACTCCTACTCAAGATTCCATTGTTTATACATCACAGGAAGGAATTAGTTCTTTTGTCCAAAGCATTATACTGGGAGCTCATTCTGTACCCGGAAAGATAATGGAGCAAATAATTAAGCAATCAATTTGCAAACACCTAGAAGATAATAAGGTGATAAATAACTGTCAGCATGGATTTCTCAAGAACAGATCGTGTCAAACCAATCTGATACTTTCTTTTACAGGGTAACAAGCCCTGTGGATGTGGGGTAAGCAGTAGATGTGGCATATCTTGACTTTAATAAGACTTCTGATACTGTATCACAAGATATTCTCATAAACAAACTAAGGAAATACAACCTAGATGGAGCTATTATAAGGTGAGGGCATAACTAATTGGAAAATCGTTCGCAGAGAGTAGTTATCAGTGGTTCACAGTTATGCTGGATGTGCATAATGAGTGGCGTCCCAAAGCGATTGGTTCTAGGTACAATTCTGTGTAATATCTTCATCAACGATTTGGGTAATGACATAGAGAGTACACTTATAAAGTTTGTGGATGATACCAAGCTGGGAGGGATTGCAAGCACATTGGAGGATAGGATGAACATTCAAAATGATTTGGACAAACTGGAGAAATGGTCTGAAGTAAATAGGATGAAATTCAATAAGGACAAATGCAAAGTACTTCACATAGGAAAGAACTATCAGTTGCACACATACAAAATGGGAAATGACTGCCTAGGAAGAAGTACTGTGGAAAGGGATCTGGAGTTCATAGTGGATCACAAGCTAAATATGAATCAACCGTATAATGCTATTGAAAAAAAACCTCATCATTCTGGGATGTATTAGCAGGAGTACTATAAGCAAGACACGAGAAGTAATCCTTCTGCTCTACTCCTTGCTCAACTGTAGTATTGTGTCCTGTTCTGGGTGCCACATTTCAGGAAAGATGTGAACAAATTGGAGAAAGTCCAGAGAAGCACAACAAAAATAATTAAAGGTCTAGGATGCGGGAAGGAACCAGACACAGACAGCTTGTTTGCTCAGGAAGGCGCCCCGTCAGCCGGCGTGGCAGCCCTTTTATTCTTTCTGGTTACATTGTCAGCATAATTTACAGCCTTGTTTACTTGTTTCTTACTGGCGGAGGATCTCTCTTATCTCCCTGCCTCTCACCCGCTGCTTGCAAGCGTGACGTGCTATGTTTTTCATTCTACTCAGGCATGTAGTGCTGTACTTGCCTGTTCTTATGATCACGGGGGGTAACGGGGGGTCGCAGGGATTAATTATCTGGTGGTTTGCCAGCCAGGATCAATCCCTACACTAGGAAACATGACCTATGAGGGAAGATTGAACAAAAAATAGGTTTGTTTAGTCTGGAGAAGAGAAGATAACAGTTTTCAAGTACATAAAAGGTTGTTTCAAGGGGAGAAATTGTTCTTCTTAACCTCTGAGGATAGGACAAGAAGCAACGGACTTAAATTACAGCAAGGGCAGTTTAGGTTGGTCATTAGGAAAAACTTCCTAACTGTCAAAGTGGTTAAGCACTGGAATAAATTGACTAGGGAGTTTGTGGAATCTCCATCATTGGGGATTTTAAAGAGCAGTTTGGACAAACACCAGTCAGGGATGCTCTAGAATATTTAGTCCTGCCTTGTGTGGTGGGGACCAGACTAGATGACCTCTCGAGGTCCATTCCAGTTCTATGATCCTATGATTCTATGTTCAGCTGATTTCCCACTATGTCCCCAAAATCTTTTCCACAGTCACCATTTCCTCAGATAGAGTCCCCCATCTTGCAAGTATGTCCAGCATTCTTTGCTCCTAGAAGTATGCATTTACATTTAGCCATATTGAAAAGCAAATTGTTTGTGCACAGTTAATCAAGAGATTCAGATCTCTCAGAATCAGTGACCTATCCTCTTCATTCACCTGCAAATATTATCCAGGTCATTGGGGAACATTTTGTTTGGTGTAGGGCTAAATACTGACCCCTGCAGACACAGTTCCACTCTATGATGATTCCTAGTTTATAGGTACATTTTGACATATAACAGTTAGCCCATTTTTAATGCATTTAATGTGAGCTGTCTTAATTTTATGTTGCTCAATTTTTTCAAATAAAAATGTGGTGCAGTACGAAGACAATGTTGTGCACAAGTCTCAGTGCATCCCACAAACCGGCTAAGAAAGAATCTTGGTGGTTCTCCAACCTGGCTGGGCCCTGTACTCACTCAACGGCATACCTTGGGAACCTGCAGGAAGAAACCTGAGCTAATCTGTGCAATGGGTCTTACTCAAAGTTTCCAATTATAAGCAATATATACTTAGATTAGAATAAACACACCTTTACTTAACAACTTAAGAAAACGTTATATAACAGGCTGAGATTAATTAAAATATCTCAACCAATTTAAAACAGCAGGAGTTGCTTCAATAAATCAATTGATACATACAGTTTACAGCAGTACATGAAACTTAACCAGCTTACATTTGCATTGGCACCAGCCCCACATTCTCCCCCCCCCCCATTCTCGAGTGTACACTCCTCTCAACTTCAGAGTTCCAGACACTTGCTTGTGTGGGTGTGCTAGAAGATGTTGAACCTGGGGACAACACTCTGTTGGTCCAATAAAGCCATCCAGCCCTGGCAACAAGGGGCAGACAGATGCTAACATGGGATCATTACAAGCTGCAGAAGCCCTCTGAAAGTGCGAGTTGATATAACCAGAGATCAGTAACCCTAGGACCTAGTTGGATGATAACACCTCTTAATCTCGTCTCAAACTTGGGAAATGCTTTACAGTCTCTTTGCTGCTTTACAGTCCTCTTCCCTTGCAAGCACTTTCCCAAACAGCAGAGCTGCCTTCATGGCAGGGCAACCTCAGTCAATTCTTGGCACAGCAACAGTCTTCTCTGGCTCCAATGAAGCCCAGCAATAGCTCCCATGGTTCTCTGATAGGTCAAAGTCCCAGCAGAGTCTCAATAGCAGCCTCTGGCTTTCTAGCAGCAGCTCCTGGATGGGAAGGAGCTCCACCGAAGAAATCTCATACCCCCACCCCAAACCAGGATCTAGCATCCCCATCAAGATGGAGCCCACCACATGCTCTCCCTGCATCCCCTGGAAGTAGAAGTTTCTCTCCCTTCCCTAAAACATAATAGGACTTGTAGTCTCCAAGACTGGATTACAGCATTCAGGATCTTCCCAACTGGAACAATCCCAAGTCACTTCAGAGTCCTCACTAGTAGAGGGTGCCTACATCTAGGATACCCACCTGGGGTATGAGACAGCCCCTGTTCAATTCCCCTTCCCCTTGACCAGGGCAAATAATTTGAGCAGTCATTTCCGACCTCTCAGTCCTTTTTTGATAAATATTTGTATATTCATTGGGTCAGATAGTGTATGAGAAACTCTACCTAGAGTGGTGCTTGGGCTTCTCCCCTGGAAGGTGTCAACTCCCAGACCTAGCTGTCCACCTCTGATGACTGTTTAATTATTTCTGTAAATTAGAACTCCATTGAACAGGTGAGGTTGAGGGAACCCCACAACAGAATATCCCAGAGCTCAGTGGTTAAGGCATTCATCTGGAAGGTGGAAACCTCCTCTACAAATCCCTTTTCTTCACACACATGGGGAAATGAACTGTGTGTGGGGGTCTCCCACCTCTGAGTTTAGTACCCTAGCCTCTAAGCTAGAAGTTATGGGGCAACTGCTACTGCATCTAACTCCTCCTCCTTGTTTCTTGCAAGAAATCACTGTACATCACAAGCAGAGATAGGCATTTCACTTCAGCCCGGACCTAGGTACAGGCTCCTGTTGAGGGGCAGGGCTTAGCACACACGCCTCAGCTCAGCATCTGCTAGTTTAGCACAGGAAGTCCTCACTTAACATTGTAGTTAAGTTCCTAAAAAATGCAACTTTAACCAAAATGATGTTAAGCAAATCCAATTTCCCCATAAGAATTAATGTAAATAGGGGGGTTAGGTTCCAGGGAAATTTTTTTCACCAGACAGAAGACACACACTCACACACATACATGCAGTATAAGTTTTAAACAAACAATTTAATACTGGTACCCAGTGATGATGACTGTGAAGCCTGGTTGACTTGGAGAACATAAGAATGGCCGTACTAGATTAGACCAAAGGTCCATCTAGCCTGTCTACCGACAGTGGCCAATGCCAGGTTCCCCAGAGGGAGTGAACCTAACAGGTAATGATCAAGTGATCTCTCTTCTGCCATCCATCTCCATCCTCTGACAAACAGAGGCTAGGGACACATTTCCTTACCCATCCTGGCTAATAGCCGTTTATAGACTTAACCACCATGAATTTGTCCAGTTCTCTTTTAAATGCTGTTATAGTCCCTAGCCTTCACAACCTCCTCAGGTAAGGATTTCCATAAGTTGATTGTGCGCTGCGTGAAGAAGAACTTCCTTTTATTTGTTTTAAATCTGCTGCCTATTAATTTCATTTGGTGACCCCTAGTTCTTGTATTATGAGAATAAGTAAATAACTTTTCCTTATCCACTTTCTCCACATCACTCATGATTTTATATACCTCTATCATATCACCCCTTAGTCTCCTCTTTTCCAAGCAGAAGAATCCTACTGTCTTTAATCTCTCCTCAAATGGGACCCTCTCCAAACCCCTAATCATTTTAGTTGCCCTTTTCTGAACCTTTTCCAGTGCTAGTATATCTTTTTTGAGATGAGGAGACCACATCTGTATGCAGTATTCGAGATGTGGACGTACCCTGGATTTATGTAAGGGCAATAATACACTGTTAGTATTATTCTCTATCCCCTTTTTAATAATTCCTAACATCCTGTTTGCTTTTTTTTTTTTTGACTGCCTCTGCACACTGCATGGACATCTTCAGAGAACTGTCCACAATGACTTCAAGATCTTTTTCCTGACTTCTTGTAGCTAAATTAGCCCCCATCATATTGAATTAGCCCCCATCATATTGACAGCAATTGACTGAGACCTAAAGGGTTAGCTCTCACAACACTCTAGAGTGCAGTAGGAAAGGTGGGAGGGCAGACAGAGACACACACCCTGTGTCTGAGAGAAAAAAAAATGTATTTCCCCTTTAAGTAGATGACCTCAGGCTTAAGTATACAGCCTTGTTAATGAAACCAGTTTGCTGGAACCTGAGACGCTAGCTACTGCCTAGACACTCCCTCCCTCCGTGGTGTGTCCCCCTGCTCTATGGAAGATGGGGTAAGTGGGGTGCAGGAGCAGGAGGGAAGGGAAGACACCCTGACATTAGCCCCCCTTTTCCTCCCTCCCCACATACAGCAAGCAGGAGTCTCTGGGAGCAGCTCCAAGGCAGAGGGCAGGAGCAGCACATGGCAGTGGGAGGAGGGACAGCTGCTGCACAGGCAGGGCCAGTGCAACCATTTAGGTGATCTAGGCAGTCGTCGAGGGCACTAGGATTTGGGGGGCTGCATTTTCTTCGGCAGCGACCACGGCAGCTGGATCTTCAGCCACGCCAGTTGCCGCCAGCATTTAGGTGGAGGGAGCTGGGGCAGGGGAGTGCAGGGAGGGCCGCCTGCAGCAAGTGGGAGTGGGGGCACGCAGGGGAACTCCCTGCCCCAGCTCACCCCTGCCCCACCTCCTCCCTGATCACGCTATGTCTGCTTGACTTCTCCCGCCTCCCAGGCTTGCGGCGCCTAAGCTGATTGGCGCCGCAAGCCTGGGAGGAGGGAGAAGTGAAGCAGCCACGGCATGCTCGGGGAGGAGGCGGGGCAGGCGTGAACTGGGGCAGGGGGATGCCTCAGGGCGGAGGGGGGGAGCTGCCGCAGGGGTTGGGGCCTCAAGGTGGGGCTCGGGGACAGGGAAGGGCACAAGGTGGAAATTTTGCCTAGGGTGTGAAACATCCTTGCACTGGCCCTGTGCACAGGGAACTTAGGGAAGTGGAGAGCTGATAGGGGGAGCTGATAGGGGAGCTTCTGGTCCACCCTGGTTCCAACCACCCACCAGCTAGCTGCAAAGGACTGCGCTTCCTGCAATCAGTGGACAAAAGAGGCAGCTGCCAAACAATTTTAGGAGGAAGCATTGCACAGCTATAAACGAGCATGTTCCCTAATTGATCAGCAACTTAACATTGAAACAACATTAACCGGGCCGACTTTAAATGAGGAGTTCCTGTAGCTAGTTTAGTCAGCTCCCCACCCAACCTCCTGGCTTTTGCGGATCCCATTCACTTGTGCTTATCTCCCTCCCCTCATTGTGTAGCGAACTTGAACCCCAAACCCATGCTTTGTGAATTCCAATGATTTTCTGTAGACCTAAAAATTAGGTGTTGTGAGAAAGAGATAGATTCTTCATGCTGGATGTACCCTTGATGAACAGTGAGTTCGTTGTGAAAAAAAAATGCTGTGGTTAATGGTTTTCCATGTTCCAGGATGAAAGAACAACAAATATGCTATAACCAGCAATGCAGATTTCCTCTTAGACTTCAGATATCCCATGTATGATCCTATTATAAATGGCATTCTAGTCTAGAACTGAAATGTTTCTGAATTAGAATGTATTGAAAATTTGGAGAGAATGATTAATAACATGGTTTTTTAGATATCTGAAATTTCTTGGAAAGTATTTTTTAAAATTAATTACAAAGTTCTAAAAAATTTACTTACCTCTACTGAGGGTGAAAAAATAATAGCAAAACATTTTCAAGCTATTCTATCCAATGCATGTTTTTGTCTTTAGCATTTGAGAAGAGAAATATTTGGGAAACTTAGAAAATTTCAATCAATTCTACTTGAAATATGAGAGATTTTTATATAAAAGGCAGAAATATTTGAATTGGAACTCATCAAACTATGGGAAGAGGAAGCAATGTACTTTCATATTCTTTTCTTTCCTAGAAGATTCACATATTTTAGGCCAGAAGGGAATAGAATAAAATCCTCATTTATTTTGTTCAAATTCAAAATTGTAATGAAAAAATGTCATTTAATACAAATTTCAGAAAAAGTTGATCAGCAGTACATTTGATTAAATAAATTTATTTGTAATGCTGAACTATCTCTTGGTCTCTTTAGCAATATAGATTCTCTTGAGAGCTGGGATATTCCCCAGGGAATAATCTAGCTGGAGAAAAAAATACCTATTTTTGTGGATGAAATACCTTCATCCCTGTTTTCCTCAAGGCATCTTTCACCTCCTTGTTCCTGAGGCTGTAGATAATGGGGTTCAAGATTGGAGTCACCACTGAGTAGAACAGAGAGAGTAACTTGTTCACATCTGGAGAGAAGCTGGACTTGGGGCGCACATACACGATAAGGGCCGTCACGTAGAACAACGTCACCACAATGAGGTGTGAGGAGCAGGTGGAGAAGGCTCTGCGCTTGCCTTCGGCGGACTTAATTTTAAGAGTGGTGGAGATGATACAGATGTAGGACACCAGGATCAGCATGAAAGGCGTCATGAGGACAAAGGCAGCACCCACAGAGATCTGGATCTCAATCCAGTAGGTGTTCCCGCACACCAGCTTCAGCACTGGCTGGATCTCACAGAAGAAGTGGTTGATCACATTGTACCCACAGAAGGGAAGTGTGAAGACGAAGGTTGTGTGTCCCACAGCCACCAGAGTGCCACAGATACACGAGCCACCTGTCAGCTGGATGCAAACCCTCTTATTCATGATGGTCATGTATTGCAGTGGTTTGCATATAGCACTGTAGCGGTCATACGCCATAGATGCAAGGAGGCAGCATTCAGTAACACCAAAGAATAGAAAGAAATACATCTGTACTGCACAACCAGCAAGGGAGATGGCTTTATTCTCTGAGAGGAGGTTGGACAATAGCTTGGGCAGGATGACTGAGGTGTAACAGATATCCAGGAAGGACAAGTTCCTGAGGAAGAAATACATGGGGGTGTGAAGGGACGGATCAACATTGATGATGATAATGATGAGGATGTTGCCTAGCACTGTGATGATGTAAATGCACAGAAATAACACAAAATAAATGAAACTTGTGTCTGGGTGATTAGAGAATCCCAGTATGACAAACTCAGTCACAGAGCTGTTTTTTCTCATTTTCTTCCTCAGCATATTTCATCTTGAGAATTAAAAAGAAAAATGACATGTTAGTTTGATACTTTAAATCAAGACAAATTGGCATAATCTATCTATCTATCTGTCTCTGTCTTTTCACCTTTTTCTCCATGCATCCATCACTCTGTCCATATTATATGGCTCAGGCCCAATATAATTTTGGTCAGATTCTCCTGTCACAAATCTATAAATCCCGAGTAAGTTTACTAAAGTCAACAATTCCCATTCTCCTCTCAGTTAGACCATCTTTATACTGGTGTATGTTTCTCACCTCAGTGGAAATGATCTGTTTCATACCAGCATCAGAAGGAGGGTAACTGAGAACAATGAATTTATAATTGGATAAAACACTAGTGTGATCAGAATCAGTTTCAATCGATTTGCACTGATGGAACAGACATCAAAATCTGCCTTCTAGTTTCTTGGAGCCTTATGTTAAAATAAAGAAATATAAAATTAATATACCACCATTTGTGTTATTCTTGGCTGGTGTGTGGCACAATCATTGAAGTTAGACTGATATAGATAATCTGAGAATATAGATTCACTTATCATAATTTCACTGCATGGCAATTCCATCTAACTACATGGAAAATACATGTGAGGAGTTATGTTATGCACTGTGTTGCAGAGATGGCCTGCTTCTCCTCTCTTTTCCATGAGACCGACAACAGTCCATTGACTTCATTGCCCATAATCCTCATCTCATTTACTTTATCTGCTCTTTCTTCACTCCTTCACCTCTGTTTGTGTTACCTTGGATTTGAGAGGTGTGTATACTCCAGAATCTGATCAAGCTAATTACAACCATATTATGTGCAATCAGCTGCCATGAATTACTGAAATAGGACACATAGTTAAGGGTTAATTTAAAAACAGGCTTTTAGAGGAAGGTCAAAACTTGCTGCAGTTACTGCTAATCAGAATGGGAAGAGGGGATAGAAAAGTAAATAGACTGAAAGAAGATGCGTGAATGGAGAGCCTTGAGTCTAGGTGCCTCTGATATTAGAAGTTTATTGAAAGTTAGGGAAAGTGATGATCCAGTAATGGTCATTATGACCTATGTGCTTTGTAGAAGTTAGTTATAAGAAGTCTAGATAATAGTGTACTTTGGAGCAGTCCTCTGTGTCTATCCTTGGGGAGACAATTTTCCTGATACATTTACTCCCTGTCAGTGAGGTGTTTGGCCAGCGCTGACCCACGATTGATTACTCAATACCATCTCTCAGAACTTAGGTAAATATCTGGGATGTTCTAAACCTATTGCTTATGTCTGTGTGCTTAAATCTAATAAACTGCAGTTTTAGACAAAAGCACGCTTACTTGTTTTAATCTTTTGATCAGATGAACTGCTGTGTTCCCATTGATTTATTCCTGTCACCACTTGGAGTGAAATAATTAAGTTGCCACTGCTGTGGGTTCTGAACACCCTGGGTAACATTTGTACCCCACTTTATCTACCCATTTATGTTTCTCTTTTCCCCATATGCTAAATCTCTTTTAATCCACTTTATTTCCACCAATTTCACTTTTACAAAAGAACATGAGAAGGATCATACTGAGACAGACCAATGGTCCATCTACCCCAATATCTCCTTTTCTAACAATGGTCAGTTCCAGATTATTCAGATGAAATGAAGAGAACAGGGCTATTAAGAAGTGATGTATCCCGTACATCAGTGGTGGGCAACCTCCGCACATGGCCTTTCAGGGTAATCTGATGGTGGGCCATGAAACAGTTTGTTTACATTGATCATTTGCAGGCATTGTTGCCCGCAGCTACCAGTGGCCACAGTTTGCCATTCCTGGCCAATGGGAGCTGCGGAAAGCAGTGGCCAGCATGTCCCTGTGGCCCGCGCCAGTTCCTGCAGCTCCCATTGGCTGGGAATGGTGAACCGTGGCCACTGGAAGCTGCAGGAGGCCATGCCTGAGGACGGTCAATGTAAACAAACTATCTTGCAGCCTGACAGCAGATTACCCTGAAGGGCTGTGGGTGGCCCACAGGCCAAAGGTTGCCCATCACTTCCCTATATTCTAGTCCCAAATTTGTCTTAGGGACATCCCAAGCATGGGGCTGTATCCTTTAACATTTTGACTAATAGCCACTGATGGACCTATCTTCCATGCACTTACCTAATTCTTTTTTTAACCCAGTTATACTTTTGACCTTCACAACATTCCATGACAATGAGTTCCACAGGTTGACTGTCCAGTGTGTGAAGTATTTCCTTTTGTTTGTTTTAAACCCACTGCCTGTTAATTTCATTGGGTGTCCCCTGGTTCTTGTATTATGTGAAGGGGTAAATATCGCTTCCCTTTTTGCTTAGTGCACACCACTCATGATTGTGTAGACCTCTATCATTGCCTCCTTACTTGTTTTTTTTTAAGCTGAGCTTACTTACACTAGGATTTATCAGGAGTAGCTTCACTGGAGCCAAGTGAGAAGCACCAATGTTGTGCTACAGTAAGGAAGATCACAACATGTGTCTGTGCCTATGTAGAACATCTAGATGATGCTAGTAAATGATTATTGTCATCCTGAATTTGAACATCACAAAGGAATAAGTATAATTGAGTGCAGTTTTTATTTTATTTATAAAATCATATGAGGTCTGTTCCTCCCTGAAATTGAGATGAGTGCCTAACACCCTTAGGCTCCACTGAAAGTCTAAGTCTAACCCACACACCTCCTAGGTATGGTGTTCTGTCCCATCTAGTGGCACCGAGACCACTTAGAGTGTGAGAACGAAATTAATAAGTTTGCTCTACAGCCTTAGCTAAAGGGAACTTGGCTTTTAGCTCCTGCAGTAGAGGATCATGCACTAAGCTCCAGAGGTCCCAAGTTCAATCCTGCCTGCTGACAACTGGCATCTATCAGCATTATACAAGCATGTCTTTTTATAGAATAAATATATTGACAGTCTCTGAAATCTCTTTCTCAAATTACAGTTATTTAGGGCATGATTCTCCTCTCTAACATGGAAGTAAATCTTGAATAACCACTGATATCCCAGTATATCCTTGTATAAATTATTGCAATCAATTCAATTACTGTCAAAAAACAGAAGGAAAGCTATGGTGACTTAACAGCTATACTGTCTTCTCATGTGCACAGTCATTTAATTGAAATCAATGTAGTTTCATCGGTGTAAACTCAGGGAAATGAGATCCATTTGATTTTTCATATTATTAACTGCATTTGCTCAAAAAACAAAATTTATACCCCAGGGGAAATGTATGATTTCAAAATTTCATTTGATTATAAATTAGGATGAACCAACAGGTTTTCTTAAAAAAATTTAAAATTCCAAAAATAGTTTGTTGGAACCTTATAAACACATGGAATATTTCATTTAAAAAAGGTAGCAAAATATCGTTTTGACATGTTCAAATAATATCTTTCAAAGGTATCATTTTGACTAGAATAGAATAGCCAAAACTTTCTGATAACATCCTATCAACATTTAGACCTAAGCAATGTATTCCCATGTAAAATATTTCGATTTAGTCAAATCAGCATTTTCTAATGGCAAATTATTCTGATGGAATATTTTCCACCCGTTCTGCTGTTAACAGCAGTGTAGTCACTTGTGACTTTAGAGACAGTGGGATATAATTATCAGGGCTTTAAAATTTAAAACAGAGTACATTTCCATTTAAGAAATAATAGGAATTTAACATGCCTCATCTAGAGTCAGCTCTTTTAGAATAATCCGGAGGAAATTAACATATTTCTAGTCAAGTCAAAAAATGTCTCACCTACTCTGTAGCCTTCTCTGTGATTATCAAAGAACTCAGTCACGGATGGAACTGTACTATTTAACAGCTTCTTTAGAAGCCCCAGGGATGTGGTTTTGCTATACCTCTGAGGACCCATTATATGAAGCCATAACATAACTGTTAAACGAATAATCTTCCTCCCATTCAAATCAGTGTCAAACATCTAATGATTTCAAAAGGATAGACTATGGCATTGAATTTCTGTGTCTTTGGACAGATATCCAGCTGTCACTTAAGCTCCTAAACGCCATGGACACTTCCAAATTTCAGCCTCATAACTAAGCAAGGACCTCAGGATTTGGTCCAAATGCAGGCTGCCTTCAGCAAAATACCATTGAGTGCATACAATTCCCACACAAGGACAAGGGCAGAAAGGTTGCGACACATCACAGTTACAGGACTGAGCTCATAATGGTTTCAATAAATGACGCCTCTACCGGGGCAAAGGGAGGATTCCTAAAACACAATGAATAGTTCCTTCATTGAGAGAAGCCCCATTATTTTCAACGTGAATAAGATTACCCTTACCTGACCCTAATTAATAGGGGATGTCAGGGTTCCCCCTTCCACTCTGAACTCTGGGGTACAGATGTGGGGACCTGTATGAAAGAGCCCCTAAATTTATATTCTACCATCTTAGATTAAAACTTCCCCAAGGCACAAATTCCTTTCCTTGTCCTTGCACGGTATTGCTGCCACCACCAAGTGATTTACACAAAAATTCAGGGAAGGGTCACTTGGAATCCCTATCACCTCAAAATATCCCCCCAAACCCTTTCACCCCCTTTCCTGGGGAGGCTTGAGAATAATATACCAACTAATTGTCTTAACAATGTGAACACAGACCCGACCTTTGTCTTCAGGACACTAAAAATGTATCAGGTTCTTAAAAGAAGAACTTTATTTATAAAGAAAAAAATAAAAGAATCACACCTGCAAAATCAGGATGGAAAGTAACTTTACAGGATAATAAGAAGATTCAAAGTACAGAGGATTCCCTTCTGGGCTCAACTTCACAGTTACAAAAACAGGAATAAAATAACCTCTGTGGCATAGGAAAATTCACAAGCCAAAACAAAAGATAATCTAATGCATTTTCTTGCCCTACTCACAGTTTCTATGGTTTTAGTTGGATTATTCCAGGTATATTTTTAGGAAATATTATACCTGTTTGGCTTCTCTCTCCGTCCAGAGAGGGAACAACAAAAGAGAACAACAAAAAACAAATCCTTCCTCCGCAGATTTGAAAGTATCTTCTTTCCTCATTGATCCTTCTGGTCAGATGCCAGCTAGGTTATTTAAACTGCTTAACACCTTACAGGTAAGGCAATTCAGTACAGCTGCCAAGGAGGGATTTTATGATACTGCATAAAGGTTACTACCCTTCCCTCCTATTCATGATGGGGGTAACATTTTCTGCATAATCTAAGTGATTTGCCAGCTTAAGTGTCATGTGCGAAAGTGATTTAGGCACCCAGGGCCATGGTTTTTAAAGGTATTTAAGTGCCTAACTCCCAGTGACTTGACTGAGAGTTAGGCACCTGAATACCTTTGAAAGTCTGTGTATTACTGAAAGCCAATGATACCGTGAAAATATTACCCTAACACACATATTCTCCTTGTGAGGAAGACTAAGGGATAGACTCACAAAGAGAATTAGGTGCATATTAGGTGCCTACATCCCAAATTTATCTATCACAGGTGTTCACAAACCCCTCTCTCACCACTGAATAACCCTGCAGGCATGTGAACTTACTCAACAGCTCAGTTTTTTGTTTCAAAGTTCCCTAGGTGCCTATCTGTCTGGCTCTGGCCATGAGCACTTGGGTGTCTTTCCAAGGCTGGATTAATATATTCCAAGAGCAGAAGGGACTGTTGTGATTGCCTAGTCTGACCTGTAGAGCACAGGCCATAAAACTTCCCCAAAATAATTCATAGAGAAGATCTTGTAGAAAAACACCTAATCTTGATTTTATAATAGTCAGTTATGAGGAATCTATTAAAAATGTATGCCTTACTTTCGGTCTGAAGTTGTGTAGATTTAACTTTAAGACATTCCATCATGTTATATCTTTTTCTTCTAAATTGAGGGGCCCATTATTAAATATTTGTTCCTCATGTGGATACTTATACACTGTGATCAAGTCATCCCTTCATTTTATCTTTCTAAAGATAAATAGACTGAACTCCTTTAGTCTATAACTGTAAGGCGTGTATTCTAATCCTTTAATCCTTTTCAGTGCTCTTCTATGAAACGTCTCAAACTTATTAATAACCTTCTGGGATTGTGGGCAAAAGAACTAGACCCAGTATTTCAGCAGTGGTTACCCCAATAGCAAATACAGTGGTGAAATAACCTCTCTACTCCTATTCCAGATTCCCTTTTTTATGCACCACAGGATCACATTAGCTCTTTTAGCTACAGCATTGCACTGGGAGCTCATGTTCAGCTGATTTTCTACTTTGACCACCACAAATTTTTCTTTGTCACTGTTTCCCAGAATAGAGTCCCCCATCCTGTAAGTATGGCCAACATTCTTTGTTTCTAGAAATACATATTTACATTTAGCTATATTGAAAAGCAAATTGTTTGCTTATGCACTGTTAACCAAGAGATTTGGCCCTCTTAGAATCAATGACTTATCTTCTTCATTATTTTCCACTCCCCTATTTTTTGTGTCATCTGAAAATATTAGCAGTAATGATTTTATGGTTTTTTTCCAGGTCATTGATAAAAATGTTGACTAGTATGGAACCCTGCTACACACATTCTCACTCAGTGATGATTCCCAGTTACATTTTGAGATCTAACAATTGGCCAGATTTTAATGCATTTAGTGTCAGCCATCTTAATTGTTTATCTTTCTATTTTTTTTAAATAAAAATGTTATGTACTATCAATACTATATTATGCATAAGGTCCAGTGTGACCCACTAACTGGGAAAGACAGGCATAGCTTCACCAACGTTGCTTGTGGCTCCCAATCCAGTAGGCTGCCTAGCTCCACACAAAACAGCCAAGGAGGAGGACAGCCCTCATAACTTTTAGTGCAGTTGTTAGCATACCCAGTTGCCATAGGGCTCAGCCACTGCTCTAGTCCTCCTCTACCTCACAAGTGTGGTGGAAATAGAGAGCCTGAAACATGGGGCCTGGCATGAGGCCTAAGTCTGACCTGAAGTCAGGCCCTGCTGATATAAAACTCAGTTAGCGAGAGTCAGACTATGAGCAAAAGTCAGGCCCATTACAAAACAGATGTCTCATTGAAGATTCACTGTCCGGTTCATGAACTTGGCACAGGTATTGCTAACATCACTAAAACACAAACACATTCCAGCAGGCCAGCACAAGAACATCCCAGCCTAGAATACGATAAAATGGTTTGACTGAAGTGATGAATAGGGGTGTGTTGTCTGAAACATCAGGTGAAAGGTACAATAGGAGGTAACAAACGTCATGAAACATGTAATGTAGCACATAAATTGTTTATCCCAGATTGCTTGTCTCAGTCTATAAGTGTTGGGATGCCTCACCTTAACGCTTAGTCTGGCCTAAGTGGGAGTGGGAAGTCCTGCTGCTCACTGAGCTTTTCCATTGTAACAAGCATATGTGTGTTACTGTAACTGTAACCATTGAGCTGGGGAACTAGCACCAGGCCAAGTTTATTGTTAACAAAGCTGAGAGCCTTCACCTTTGAACTGAGTCTGTGGACTTCTTGGGTAGTTTGATCACCGTCTGCTGTACTGGCTAACAAACAACAAGTAGAAAGGATTTGAACATGTATCTCCTGCCTCTTAGGCCAGTGTCCTAAACACTGGACTATGGGATGTTCCAACAGAGGTTCCCCTCAATCTTTCCTGTTACAGCTGTTTCATTTTTTAAATAAAAGCTTGCATATTAACTGGGCCAGAGAGCACGTGAAAATGACTCTTTAGTGTGATGGTTCGTGTACACCCTTGGAAGGTGGCAGCCCCAGGACCCAGCTGCCCTGCTCTGACAACTCTTTAATTATCTATGTAAAGCAGAGCTTCATTCACTAGGAAAGGCTGAAGGAATCCCCCAGCAGAATATCCCACAGCTCAATGGTTAAGGCACTCACCCGTAAAGTGGGAAACCTCCTCTATAAATACCTTATCCTCATCAGACAGAGGGGGAATAGAACTGGGGGGACTCAAGCTAAAAGTTATGAGGAGGCTGCTGCAGCACCAACTCCTCCTACATTGTTTCATGCAAGAAACCCCTCAGGAACCTACCTCCAGGAGACAGTTCCTGCTGTAGACCCCAATCAAATATATGCACTTCACTTCAGCCTGGACCTAGGTGCCAGGCTTCGGTTGAGGGGCAAGGTTTAGCACACAGTGCTCTCTTCAGTATCTTCTGTTAGCTAGTTTAGGCAGCTCCCCACTCACCATCCTGGCTTTTGTGGATCCTATTATTTGGCACCTATATACCTTCACTCATTGTGTAGGAAACCTGGACCCCTAACCCAGACTTTGTGAATACAGATCATTTTCTATGAACCTAAAAGTTAGGTCTTGTGAGAGGGAGAAAAAAAATCCCACTGGATGTAGCCTTTACTCACAATGAATTCCTGGGAGGAAAGATGCTGTGATTAATGATTTTGCATGTTCCAGGACCAGAGAATGATAAAAATGAGTTGTCCAGCAATAGAGGTTTTCTCTTAGACTTCAGATGACCCATGTGCAATCTTATGGTTAAGGATATTCTGGTCTAGAACTGAGATGTTGCTGAATTAGAAAAGATTGACAAATGGGAGACAGTGATTGTTGACATACTTTCTGAGATATCTGAAATTCCTTTGTAAGTATTTTTTGAAATTTAATGGAAATTTCTAAAAAATTGAACTAATCTACTGAGGGCAAGGAGAATTGCAAAACATTTCCCAGTTCCTCTACCCATTTCTGTCATTAAATTTTGGGAGGAGAAATATTTGGGAAACTCAGAAAATTTCAACCAACTCCAATTAAAATGTGTATGGGAGACAGTCTATGAACTGCAGATATACTTCAATTAGAACTGGTGAAACAATGGGAGGAGGCAGCAACGTAATTTCATTTTTTTTATTTTTGTTTTCCACAAGATTCACATATTTATTTGTTGAAGTTCAAAATCTTAATGAAAAAATTTCATTGAAATACAAATTTCAGAAAAAATAGACCAACACTATGTTTGATGTGATAAATTGCTATGTAATGTTGAGCTGTCTCTTGGTCTCTTTAGCACTGTAGAGTCTCTTGAGAGCAGACATATTCCCCAGGGAATAATCCAGTTGCAGGAAAAATGTCTATTTTTGTGGATGGAACATCTTCATCCCTGTTTTCCTCAAGGCATCTTTCACCTCCTTGTTCCTGAGGCTGTAGATAATGGGGTTCAAGATTGGAGTCACCACTGAGTAGAACAGAGAGAGTAATTTGGTCACATCTGGAGAAAAGCTGGACTTGGGGCGCACGTACATGATAAGGGCCGACCCATAGAACAAGGTCACAACAATGAGGTGCGAGGAGCAGGTGGAGAAGGCTCTGCGCCTGCCTTCGGCGGACTGCATTTTCAGGATGGTGGAGATGATACAGATGTAGGATACCAGGATCAGCATGAAAGGCATCATGAGGACGAAGGCAGCAGCCACAATGATCTGGATCTCATTCCAGTAGGTGTCCCTACACACCAGCTTCAGCACCGGCTGAATCTCACAGAAGAAGTGGTTGATCAAGTGGGACCCACAAAAAGGAAGTGTGAATACAAACGTTGTGTGCCCCAGGGCCACCAGGATGCCACATATCCATGAGCTCATAGCCAGCTGGATGCAAACCCTCTTGTCCATGATGGCTGTGTAGCGCAGAGGGTTGCATATGGCACTGTAGCGGTCATATGCCATAGACGCAAGGAGAAAGCACTCAGTAACAGCAAAGAATAGAAAGAAATACATCTGTACTGCACAGCCAGCAAAGGAGATGGTTTTGTCTTCTGAGAGGAGGTTGGCCAGCATCTTGGGCAGAGTGACCGAGGTGTAGCAGACCTCCAGGAATGACAGGTTCCTGAGGAAGAAATACATAGGTGTGTGAAGGGCTGGATTGACATTTATGACGATGATGATGAGGACGTTTCCCAGCACTGTGATGACGTAAATGCATAGAAACACCACAAAGAGAATGAGATTTGTATCTGTGTGGTTAGAGAATCCCAGGAGGACAAATTTTGCCATGGAGGTGTCATTTTTCATCTCTTCTTCAGCATATTTCGTCTTAAGAATTAAAAAGAAAGGCTACACATAAGTTTGATATATGTAAAGTAAAATTACCCTCTATCTATTCCTATATACCCCCTCTATATCTACATATCTTTTAGTCATGCCAGACTAATCTGATATCTTTCCTTTATAAATAACTGATTATTAGACAAGAAGACTGGGTTAAATCTAAAACGTCTGCATTTCATCAAGGCATCTGAGATAGTAGCACATGGGAAATATTAGTTAAATTGGAGAGGATTTTGTTTAGTACAAGAATTTTAACGTAGGTAAGAAACTGGGTAAAAGGGAGACAACAGGTTCTGATGAAAGCTGAATCACTGGACTTGAATTAGGTTACTGCTGGACTTTCTCAAGAATCAGTCTTGAGATTGATCTTATTTAATATTATCATGAGTGGCATAAAATTTCATCATGGCACAGAGTTGGGAGGCACTATTAATACTGAGAAGGATCAGAATACTATACAGAAAGAAATGGATAACATTGAGGGCCAGAGTAATGGAAATGAGATGAAATTTAATATTGTAAAGTGAAAGGTCGTAGACTGAGGAGCCCATAACATGGACTTCTGATATAAACTGTGAGCTCATCAGCTGAAAGTGAGAGAGGAGAAAAAAGGGAATAGTGTATTAGTAAAACACAGAAAGACTATGAGCCACTGATGTGATGTGTCTGTGAAAACAACACGTGATTCTAAGATGTATCAGGTAACATATTTCTGCTAGATATAGACAATTATAAATGCCATCATACAAAACATTGGAAAAATCTCATCTGGAATACTGTGTACAATTCTGGTCACTCAAATTCAAGAAAGACTCATTCAAATGGGAAAAATTGCAGAGAAGGGCTCCTGGGATGAGGAGGTAAATGGAGAACCTATCTTTCAAGACAAGACTAAAAGAGCTTGGCTTGTTTAGCCTAAATCAAGGCTGAGAGGGGGCCTGATTGCCTTCAACAAATATGTCAGGGGTGTAAATACCAGGGAGGGAGAAGAGCAGTGGAAGCTAAAGGACACTATTGGCATAAAAACAAATGGAAATAAACTGGCCACAGATACATTTAGGCTGGAAATTAAGAATGTTTCTAACCATTGACGAGTGATGTTCTGGAAAGCCTCCTGGTAGAAATAATGTGGACAAACAACCTAACTAGTTAAAGCCTGACACATTTACTAACAGGATTATAGGACAGGGCTGCCTACCATAGCTGGGGATGAGACTCAATGACCCAGGAGGTCCCTTTCAGTCCTATGTCCTATGAAAATCCCAACCTCCATAATTATATAAAAAATATTTGTACAGTCTCCCACAACTTTGTGTAACTATGATTATTTGCAGCTTGATTTTCCTCTTTCTCAAACAGAAAGGAATTATGATAAATTACTGATACCACAGTTGGATGCTAATGCAATGCATTGAAATAAATTCTGTTATATGTAAAACAGGAGTAATGGTGTGGTGGATCTGTCTCTCAGAGCAGATCTTTAGGTGATGTAGATAATCATTTCACTTAAATCAATGTGGCTATGTTAGTAATGTAAGTGAGATCAGAATAGAGCAATTCTTGTGTTTCGGAGATGGGTGGGGTTTCATGCAATCAACTACATCTGATTGAACAACAGAATTTACAACCCATGGTAAATTCTCAAATTTTGAAATATCATTTCATGTTAAATCAGGACAAAAAAACTAAAGCTCAGATTTTTTTGCAAAACAAAATAATCTGAAAATATTTCATTTCAACTTTATCAAAACATGTTGTTTTGATGAAGTCTGAACAAATCATAAGAACATGAGAATGGTCACACTGGGTCAAAGCAAAGGTCCATCTAGCCCAGTATTCTGTCTTCTGACAGTGGCCAGTGCCAGGTGCTTCAGAGACAATGAGCAGAATAGGTAATCATCAAGTAATCCATCCCATTGCCCATTCCTAGCCTGTGGCATTTAGATGAGGCTTGTTTGTTTAATTGTCATAAGGTTGAATCATTGTTTCAACTTTATTGTTGATATTATTTTATAGTCAAAACATTTTTATAATTTCCTCTTGAAAATGTAGATGTAATGAATATACTCCCATGTAAAATGTTCTGATTTCATCAAATCAGCATTTTTGGATGGAAAACTGTTCTGCTAGAATTTTTTCCAGCAATTCTACTATTATCTCCAGGGGAGCTACTCGTTAAGTTCATAACTTTGCTAGACACTAAAAATCCTGGTTTGAATAAGGACACTGGATTTATTGCTTATTACAACAATCTGTAACCCACTAACCCCCTTTTTGTCCTATAACTACAGGGATGTTAATGAGCCACTTCACCTTGAATGGTCCTTTAAAATATGAGCTAACTATTTAGGCTAAACTATCTGTTCAATCTTTTATTTAGCTGGGACACTGAGTACCATTCCCAGAACCTGAAGAAGAGCTCTGTGTAGGTCAAAACCTTGTCTTTACCAACAGAAGTTGGTCCAGTAAAAAATAGTACTAACCCACCTTGTCCCTTAATAATGTGATGCCGTTATGAAAAAGGTTAATATCATTCTGTGGTGTATTAACAGGATTGTTGTATTTCGGACATGGGAGGTAATTGTCCCGCTCTGTTCAGCACAGATGAGGCCTCAATAAGAGTAATGTATCCATTTCTGAGCACCACACCTTAAGAAAGATGTGGACAAATTAGAGAGAGTCCAGAGGAGAGCAACAAAAATGATCAAAGGGTCAGAAAACCTGATTTGTGAGGAAAAGTTAAAAACAAAACTAGACATGTTTAGTCTTGAGCAAAGTAGACTGAGGGAAGATCTGATAAATGTCTTCAAGTAAGTTAAGGGCTGTTACAAACAGAATCATAGAATGTCAGGGTTGGAAGGGATCTCAGGAGGTCATCTAGTCCAACCCCCTGCTCAAAACAGTACCAAACCCCAACTAAATCATCAACTAAATCATCATGAATGGTGATCAACTGTCCACTGAAGGTAGGACAAAAGGTTATAGGCTTAATCTTCAGCAAGGGAGATTTAGGTTAGATATTAGGGGAAAACTCACTAATTCTAAGGGTACTTAAGTTCTGAAGAAGGCTTTTATTGGTTGTTGAACTCCCATTATTAGAGATTTTTAAGAACAGGTTAGACAAACACTTCTCAGGGATGGTCTAGGTAAACATGGTCCTGCCTCAGTTCCTAGGCTAGATTTTATGGCCTATTATGGTCCCTTCCAGTCCTATTTATCTATAAGAATAAATAGGGTATGTCTACATTTGAGCTGGGATGTGTGGTTCTCAGCTCACATAGATATATTCCTGCTAGCTTTGTTTGAGCTAGTGCAGTGTCTGTGGTTGCAGAGGCAGCAGCTCCAGCTATGCACCCAAGAGGTCAGACGGGATTTTGCATAGCTAAAGCAGCTGCCCGGGCCACTCTGGACACACTTGTGTTTTTAGGCACCTGGTCAGGCAAGGGTACATCTATGAAAGCTGGGAATCACATCCCCTAGCTCAAATGTAAACATCCTTAGTCTGCAGCAAGCTGGAGTGCAAATCTATTTTGTGCTAGCTGCTCTTTTCTGACAACCCATGTGGACCCTGGTGTCAAACGCTACAATTTCATGAGTGCACTTTCACCATCCCTGGTTTGAAATGGGAGTAGATGAAAGTGTACTAAGGAATGTTTAATGTGTGGCTGCTGGGTCCACCTGGGCAGTAGTGCTTGGCAGGCTAGTGAAAGGTTGATCTACACCACAGCTGTCCATGAACTATGTGTTTGTATGGAAAAACCTTCACTGTGATACAAGAATCAGGGCTTCATACTTAAAAACAGTGCACGTTTCAGTCCAAGGGAGAAAGGGAACATAACAAGGCTCATTTAGATTCATCCTTCAGAATAATCCAAAGGAATTCAACATGACTGTACTAAAGTAAAGAAATTTCTCACCTACCTGTGCAACTCGCATTGGTCTCATCTCTCTGCTTACCAAAGAATTCAATCATGGATGGAACTGGCATATTTAACAGCTTCTTTAGCAGCCCTAGGGAGCTGGTCTTTGAGCCATCTCAGACTCCCCATTATATGAATACATAATAGTTATGTTAAGAGACTACTCTCTCTCCCCTTGAAATCAGTGCCAAAACATCTATTGGCTTCAGTGGGAATAGACTTGGCATTTAACTTGTTTCTGTGTCCTTGGACCAGATGCCACCTGGTGTAAATCAGTTTCCATCCCTAAAAGTCAATAGTCCCAGATCCACAGATGTTGTAAATTAACATAGTAAATTAACTAAAGTCAATAAACCATGTCCCCATCTAATTCAAATTGGTGTGCCTTCACTGAAGTCACTGGAGCAGATCCACATTTGGGGTAAATCAGTTCTTTACTGGAGTCAGTGAGCCAAATACCAACCAGCATTGCCAGATTATTTACATTAGGCTCTAATGCTGCACAGCTTTATTCCAGTTTTACACTGCTGGAAATCCATTGACTGCGATGAGCTGCATGAACATAAAACAGTGGTTTCATTCATTAATCACGCCCAATATTTCTTTTTTCTTCTTCAATTTCTTTTATGGTTCTAAGATCAGTGTAAATAGTACCAATGAAGTGATGCGTGAGGGACAATCTTTCAAGCCCTTATTTTTTATTCACTCCTTGCCTAGCACCATTGTATAGATGCAGTTTACACCAACAGAAGGCGTTTTCTGCCAGTGTAGGAACACTATCTCCCCAGAAGATGATAGCTATATTGACATAAGCCCTCATTGTCCCCATCAATATTGTAAAATCCATTACAGGTGGTGAAAATTCAGGCCTAATTCTCCTCTCATTCAGAGGAGTAACTGAGGAGTAGCTTCATTGGAGTCACAAGGCCTGTTCTTTCAAATACTTACAAACCAGCAGTAACTCTATTGTAAAGTCTGTTCACATAAACTAATTACCAGTCTGGTTCTTTAGGCATTAGACAGTCTTTTTGACATTAGAACTGTTAAAAAATCAAAACTAACCAAAAAGCAGGGAAAAACACACAGGATTTTGTTTAAATCCTGTTTTTCAAAATTTTGAAAAATGTTAATTAACATTTCAAAGATTTCATGAAACTCTACGATCATTGAAAAATAATTGACCAGCAATGTGGCTGGTCAAACAAACTTCACTGATTTCCAATAAAAAAATTATTTGAAATTTATTTGGAGTTTATTTTCATAGAAAAAGAAATTTATAATGAAAAATATCATCAAATGTCAAAATATTGACAATATTGTCCAGCTCTTTTTGATATTCATACAAAACCCATTTTCCTTGAGTTTCCTCATTCCACAAGCTATAAATAGTGGGGTTCAGTAATGGAATCACAATACACCACAGGGAAGGCATTTTGTCAAAAGCTGGGGAGTGGGTAGATTTGGGTCATAAGTCTCTATGACATTGTGCCAACTGTAGAGAGACACACAAACACAGACATGTATATGTATGACAAATCAAGGGGAATTGGCAGATGTGATTGCAGAGCCATTAGCCATTATCTTTGAAAACTCATTGCAAACAAGGAAGATCCCGGATGACTGGAAAAAGGCTAATGTAGTGCCTATCTTTAAAAAAGGGAAAGAGGAGGATCCTGGGAACTACAAGCCAGTCAGCCTCACCTCAATCCCTGGAACTATCATGGAGCAGGTCCTCAAGAAATCGGTTTTGAATCACTTAGAGGAGAGGAAAGTGATCAGGAACAGCCACATGGATTCACCAAGAGCAAGTCATGCCTCATTAACCTAATTACCTCCTATGATGAGATAACTGGGTCTATGGATGAGGGGAAAGCAGTGGACGTGTTATTCCTTGACTTTAGCAAAGCTTTTGATATAGTTTCCTACAGTATTTTTGCCAGAAAGTTGAAGAAGTATGGGCTGGATAAATGGACTATAAGGTGAATAGAAAGCTGGCTAGATCCTCGGGCTCAGCAGGTAGTGATCAATGGCTCCATGTCTAGTTGGCAGCCAGTATGAAGCGGAGTGCACCAAGGGTCAGTCCTGGGGCTGGTTTTGTTCAATATCTTCATTAATGATCTTGAGGATGGCGTGGATTGCACCCTCAGCAAGTTTGCAGATGACACTAAACAGAGAGGAGTGGTAGAGACACTGGAGGGTAGGGATAGGATACAGAGGGACCTAGACAAATTAGAGGATTGGACCAAAAGAAATCTGATGAGGTTCAACAAGTACAAGTGCAGAGTCCTGCACTTAGGAAGGAAGAATCCCATGCACTGCTACAGACTAGAGACCGAGTGGCTAGGCAGCAGTTCTGCAGAAAAGGACCTAGGGGCTACAGTGGACGAGAAGCTGGATATGAGTCAACAGTGTGCCCTTGTTGCCAAGAAGGCTAACAGCATTTTGGGCTCTATAAGCAGAAGCAATGCCTGTAGATTGAGGGACGTGATCATTCCCCTCTATTCGGTATTGGTGAGGCCTCATCTGGAGTACTGTGTCCAGTTCTGGGTCCCACACTACAAGGAGTATGTGGGAAAAATTGGAAAGAGTCCAGTGGAGGGAAACAAAAATGAGTAGGGGGCTGGATCACATGACTTATGAGGAGAGGCTGAGGGAACTGGGATTGTTTAGTCTGCAGAAGAGATGAATGAGGGGGGGATCTGATAGCTGCTTTCATCTACCTGAAAGGGGGTTCAAAAGACCATTCTCAGTGATACGAAATGACAGAAGGAGTAATGGTCTCAAGTTGCAGTGTGGGAGGTTTAGTTTGGATATTAGGAAAAACTTTTTCACTAGGATAGTGGTGAAGCACTGGAATGGGTTACCTAGGGAGGTGGTGGAATCTCCTTCCTTAGAAGTTTTTTAAGGTCAAATTTGACAAAGCCCTGGCTGGGATGATTTAGTTGCAATTGGTCCTGCTTTAAGCAAGGGGTTGGACTAGATGATCTCCTGAGGTCCCTTCCAACCCTGATATTCTATGATTCTATGAATTAACCACTGGGCATTAAACATGATATTCTTCCCAATGTTTTCAAACAGAAAACATGTGGGGTAGCTTTTTTTCCATGCCACAGCATCAAGTGCAACAGTGAACTTCATACAATAATTCGGGAATTGGCCTAAAAGTCAAGACCCCTGAGTTTTATTTCTGACTCTGCCAGTGACTCTATGTGTGATCTAGATCAAGTCGTGTTTCCCTAATCTATAAAATGGACATATTGACACAGTGCAAAATCTTCAAAATTGCCAAAAGGCCAGATTTTCAAAGGTATTTAGGTGCTTAAAGAAGCAGATAGATGCCTAGAAGGATTTTCAAAAACACCTAGGTATGCAACTTCCATTGGTTTTAAAGGAAGTTAGGTTCCTAGGTGGTTTTGAAAATCCTGCCAGGTGCCTATTTGTATCTTTAGGTGCCTAAATACTTTAAAAAGTCTGAGCCCAATGTGTGGAAATTAACATCCTGTTTTCAAAAGTGATATAGCCACTTAAGAACCTAAAATCCATTGATTTTCCATTAAATGTAGACTGCTATGTTCCTACGGGGGCTGATTTTAAATGTATGTAGAAGCCTAATACACGGTTCCTAAATACCTTTAAAAATCTTGCCCTAAATTACTTTTGAAAATAGACAATAGGTTTCTAAGCCACTTAGACACTGAAAATTTTAAGCATACCATTTAAAAATCCAGGTGCTTTTGCTATCCACAGAAGGGAAGAGATTTAAAATGGCTAAGATTAAGGCCGAGAATGTTAGAAATATTTAGGAATCTATTTGGGATTTTCAAAAATACCCTAGTGCCTCAAACTTATTGATTTCTATGAGTGTTAGCTGCCTAAATGCAGTTTTGAAGATCCCACAAGGCATGTAAATACTGTAGTAAGATGAGGCCCTGGGACATAAACCTTTGGTATCCGAGGTCTGGTATGAGGCCTGAGGCCTGAACTGAAGTAATGGTCAAGGCATTGCTAACATAAAGCAAAGTTAGGCTGTGAGCCAGAGGCAGGCCCTGCTCACAGAAGTTGGCAAGAGAAAAGCTGCTAAAAACACATATAGACATGTAAGCAATGATAAGATGAACATGTGCCAGGACAGCACCAGAACAGCCTGGTATGAGCACATCCCAAACAGATAGCAAGGAACAGGCAGACCCAGCCTAAAGACAGTATAAAAGCACAAAATGATGGATAGACAATATGATGGATAGACTTGTTTGTTTGAACCAACCTCTACCAGAAGAAAGGCAACACCCTAATGCATAATGAGAACCTCAATGCGTTCAGTGATGTGTAACTGTTTGTACCTGTGTATAAGAATGCATCCCTGAGTGGACATCTTTGTCTGGCCTACGGGGCAGTTGAAAGTCCCTCCACTGACTGAGCCAGTCCATTGTCAGGCAGCACATATGTACTAGCAGAACTCTAGACATCTGACCCGGGAAGCTAGAGACTGTTTCGTTTGACAATAAACCTGGCCGGGTTCTTTGTACCTTATTAGAGTCTGTGGTCATTGAGGGTTCTTTCAGGGTCTGCTGAGCCAGTGATTTGCAGAACCGGGGCAGCGCACAGAGGGAAAACACGCATGCAGCCAACTGATATCAACATTGAACAGAGCAGAGCACACACACGTCTGAAAACAAATACCTTTACAAAATCTGGCCCTAAATGCATTAATTTGACTTAAACTCCCTTTCTTTCTATTCCTTTCCAGAGGTTGTCTGAACTAATTAGTAAAACATTCAACACAGGAGATGGGATTTCCCAGCTCTGCTGAAGAACCTGGAGCAAGTATTTTGGGGCCAGATTTTAAATGTATTTGGACACCTAGTGAGATTTTAAAAAGCATGTAGGCACCTAACACCTACTGATTTCAGGGCATACTCCCGAAATGTGCTTCTATCCTGTTTAGGTGCCCCCTCCCCAAAATCTCTGCCCACCATACAACTTCTAACAGAGTTGATGACATGGGTATTTCTAAATATGGTTTGTACCTGCATGCTCCATGCTTAGGCTGGGATTTTCAATTGAGCCAAGGGGATTTTGGAGTCCAAATCCCATTGGCCTTCCTTTGCCATTTTGAAAATCCCACCCTATATATTCAAAAGTGACAAGAGATTTGGAGTACCTTAATGGAGACACCATAAAGGGGCCTTATCCTCTGGGGATCAGGACCCTTTTCAGGTATCTCAGGGTAGGCTGCCAATTTCTGAGGCCCCCTTAATCACTAGTCACTTCTGAGAACCCAGGCCAATGACTGCTAGCATTATGTCACCCCTGTCTGATGCATGAGCTGCCCAATGCTTTTCTTCCTGTAAGTGATCTGTCACACTGATTTTCTGCAGTGGAGAAAGCATTTTCTAATCATATCCTTGACCATATGTCCAGTCCTTCCTTCCAGCTCTCTGTGCATTAAGTCATCTCATAAGAGTTTACCCCATGTACAGATCTACGTGTGAATCCTTCTGGAATACCTGCCCCATCTCAGGCATTATGGATAGCTGCACAATTTTTCCCACAATGGACTAGTACATACACACACTGTGCAACAAACAGTTGTGATGGCTAAAGTGTGGGCACACAATGAATCATGTAACAGGTGGAACTGACTATGGTGACCATTAAGTGGACAGAGCTTCAGGGTGGGAGGGGAGCTGTGTCTCTGAGCTGCGCTCCTGGCTTCTCAGTTAAACCTGCATGCAAGGCTGTTTAATTAGAGTCAACTGTGATGTCAAATTAGCCTGGGCTTTTCCAAGAGACCAAAGGGAGTATGGCACCCAACATCATTGCAAGTCAATGGGAAACAGATGCTTAATTCCCTTAATCCATTGAAAAAATCCCAGTCTCTTTTTTTTATGTAGACATCTTTATAAAAACATAAGCGATGCTATATTGGGTCAGTCTATGGTTCATCTTGCCCAGTATCCTGTTTCCCCCAATCATACGGAGTGTAATGAAAAGGGGCATTACCCCTCTCTTTCACTCTCGGCTTGTGGTAGTCAGAAGTTTAGGGTCACCTCGGACATGGGGTTGCATCCCTAACCATATTGGCCAATAGCCATTGTTGGAAATATCCTTCACGAACTCCATCATTCCACTGTGAACTAGTCTGAGACCCTGCAATTCATCTCACATGAGCAATTCTACAAACTTCACTGCTGCCGTGCCCTGTTCAAATGACAAATTAGCATTCTCATGAGCCACATAGCCTCAGAGATAATGGCTCTGCAGTCAGCATTTGAAATTAGGATTGATGTACTGGAAAAAGGCTTCTTATCTATCCAGCTTAGGTATATATAATGTGCCCATCACCTTGGTATCTAAGCTTAATAGCTACCTGATCTAATGTCCATGTGGACTTTTATTAATAATTTTATTGATCTGTACAACTTGTATCAATGTATCCTTTCAAAATTAAGCTCTGCTAATCAGCTAACAATGAATGGAGGTTAATTATAATGGCTCCCACTGGGCATTATTAAAAAGTCTTTGCTGAGATCCTGAAACAGAGTTTCAGCTTCAAACAGATCAAAGAGGGGATTGTTAAAACTCAGCAGGCTGAATTGGTGTAGCACTACTGAAGTCCACAAAGTTGCATCCAGGATGAATTTGGCCCACGGCATTAAATGGCTAGCAACAGACGATGCTTATGGACTTCCCGGTAGTAATTAATGTTAAAACAAAATTGATGTAACATTAAGCAACCAAAAGTGACCTTCTGAGAAACAAGAAGCACAAAACTGTCTGGACAAGACCATTAGCTGCTCTTGGTATTGCCCCATGGTAGTCAATGGAGCTATGTTAATTTTCATCATCTGAGGATCTGACCCATTAAGTGTAGTAGAATTGTTAGAAGACTTCATTCTCACAAGAGGAATATCCCCAACGCACCTCCTCACTGAGTCCCAGAGTAACAAGTGGTAGAGCTGTCTTTGGAGATGGACAATTAGTCTTCAGAAGAGCCAAAACAGTTATTAACTATGGATAATCATTACTCCAAAGGGCAGCAAGGGGAATCTAGACAGATCTATGTAAACATCAAAGGGCCAAAATCATCCCTGGAGTGATGCCATTCTAGGTAGTGGGATTACACCAGAGATGAGTTTGGCCGTAATGCTTTCAGGAGAGCCCTCAGAACAGCTAAGCGGCTGCACGGCTCAGGGAACAGGTTGCACATGGTATTTCAAATCTACATCACACTGGTTAATATCTGTCTACTAGGATGCTAGTGACCAGTTGTGGGTGCTAGCTGAGGGTTAGATTGTCAACCCCTTCTGCATACTGGAGAATAGTTACTCAGGCAAATAGTCCCTTTGAAATCAAGGGAGCTAATGATGAGAGTAATTGTTTGCCAGTTTGAGCAAAGGATTAACAATCTGGCCTTTATTTAGCACTGCAGCCACAAGCAATTTAAAGGTCCAGTTCTGCCTTCCTTACTCACATGGAATAGCACCTCACTCTGTGATTAGTCCTACTGATTTCAACAGGACTACCAATGGAGAAAGATACTACTCCACATGTGATGTTGCCAAGGGGCAACATCTGGCTGGTGGGGCTGGTGGTAGAACCAGGCTCATGGTTTTGGTGGCCTTTGTGGAATGGATTCTTGGCTTGGATGTAGTGTAGATCTTGTGGGGCACTTATTTCATACTGCAGAAAACTGGTGCAACTCTTTAAAGGCTCGCTGCTTCCATGCTCTGCTCTTGCCATCCTAAGGACGACATCCTGCCTTGCTGCATGATGAAGACTTCGTATTATTCCTTCACATTGCAGTGGCGCCTAAATGCTCCAGTAGAGACTGGGGGCAGTCTGTTCTAGAGAGGAAGGCTTGCCCAGTAATTAAGGCATTTGCCTAAGCTTTGAGAGACCTCAGATCAAGTCTTGGCTCTACCAGAGGCTCCCTTTCTGACTCTGGGCAACTTATGTATGAGACAGATTTTTTTTTAAGGATTCAGGTGCCTAAAGATGCAGCCAGGTGCCTAATGGGATTTTCAATGGCACCTACCTAGGTTTCTAATTCCCATTAAATGTCCATGAGATGGTGTTGCAGGGTGGTCCCCTGCTCCTGCCCTGAAGGGCTTGAAACAGCCCAGGAGAGGGCTGTTGCTGGGGCAAGAAGCCTGGGCTGATTGGGGCAAGTAGGCTCAGCTGTGGCCATGCCCCAGTCAGGCCCAGCTGGCCCCTGTAAGAGGCTGTGAGCCAGAAGCACAAACAGTCTCCCTCTGCCTGTAAAGGGAGAAGGGCCTGGCTGCCGAGAGCTAGAGACAAAGTACCTGAGTGGACCAGGGCTGGGGACAGGCTGAGGTGCTGGGGAGCTCCAGCCTGGAAAGCCCCAGGCTGCGGCCTAGCATTGGGCTAAAAGGTACAGGGGGTTGCAGAAGGCAGCCCAAGGGTAGGCAGGGTCCAAACCCTCCTTGCCAGTGATGAGTAGGCTGATCCTGCAGTCTGCCCCAGGGCGTGGAGCTAGACAATGACTGGCAGTAGCCATATACTGAGATGAGGTGGGGATAGAGGATGGGGGTTTCCTGGGGAGGGGAGACCCTGAGAGAAAGAGGTTACTGCCAGGGGGAAACACCCCATGTAAAAGAGCACCGGGTCCAGGGAGGGACACGGGAGCCAGAGGACAGCTGGATCACCGGCCTGCAGAGGGCGCTCCGGAGCTGAATCAAGCTAATTCCTGGAAGTCATCAGCAGGAGGCGCTGCAGAAGTGAGTCTGCTCATCCACAGATAGGAAGCTAGGTGCTTTTGAAAATCTTACTAGGCACCTAAATATCTTTAGAAAGCTGACCCTCAGGCTCAGTTCCACAATTGTACAATGAGGATAATAGCAGCACTGCCATAGCACATAGGCCTGTTGTGAGGATAAAGCAAACAAAAAGAAATACTTCTTCACATAACAGTTAACCTGTGGAGCTCGTTGTCAGGCAGTGTTCTGAAGGCCAACACTATAACTGGGTTCAGAAACGATGTGAGGGAGATTCCTGAACCTGAGTCATTCTTTTTAGGTGATAAATCTGAGGAACTGCCCAAGATTGAGGTGTCATTAGAGGAGATTATGGAACAAATTGATAAATTTAACAATAATAAATCACAAGGATCAGATGGGATTCACCCAAACATTCTAAAGGAACTCAAATGTGAATTTGGAAAATTACTAATAGCGTTATGTAACCTATCATTTAAATCAGTTTCTGTACCAGATGATTGGAGGATAGCAAATATGACACCAATTTTTTAAAAAGGCTCAGAAGGTGACCGTGGCAATTACAGACCAGTAAGCCTAACTTCAGTACCAGGCAAAATGGTAGAAATTATAGTAATCAACAGAATTATCGGTGTAGTAGGTCACTGACTCACTGCTTTAGCACCTCCTGCTGGTTAGTCTGGGAATTCTCTCTTTTCCAGCCTGGGAGAGCCTCCTGCTGGACGGTGTCTTACCTGCCTCCACGTACCCTTTACCTTGCCCACTGCAGTACCCCCACTCTCTGGGTCTCCTCTCTCAAGGGAACCCCCTCCCCCTATGACTACCTTGTCTCAGTGGCTACTGCCAGTTGTCATCTAGCCCTCTTTCTCTGGAGCCCACTGGAATCTGTAATGCCCACTCATCACTGGCAAGGGGGTGGGACCAACTGTCCCCAGGCTGCATCTCTGCAGCCCCAGTACCTCCTTACGCCTTTAACTAGACCTCAACCTGGGAAGTTGCCAGGCTGGAGCTCCCCAGCACTGCTTGTCCTGAGGTACCCTGTGATCCTAGGTCCTTCCCACTCCAAGGCTGGAGTGAAACTGACCTCTACCTTCTACCTCTTTTATAGGGCCCAACCTGGTCCTGATTGGCTGCCTCTCAGCCTTCTCCTATTGGCCCTCAGCCCCAGCCCTCTGACAGGGCTGGATTTTAACTCTTTAAGGGCCAGAACAGGGTGACTGCCCAGCTACCCCACCCCCCAAGATCACACACTGGGGCCAGGGATGTTCTTTCTCCCCAGTTTTTATCTCAGCTTGGAAAATAGAAAACTAAGGGGGGAATACAATAGAGGTCTATAAAAGCATGACTGATGTGGAGAAAGTAAATAAGAAAGTTTTATCTAGTCCTTCTAATAACACAAGAACTAGGGGCCACCAAATGAAATTAATAGGCAGCATTTTTAAAACAAACAAAAGGAAATATTTCTTCACACAACGCAGAGTTAACCTGTGAAACTCTTTGCCAGAGGATGGCAAGACTATAACAGGGTTCAAAAAAGAACTAGCTAAATTCATGGTGGATAGGTCCATCAACGGCTTCTGGCCTCTATATGCCAGAAGTTGGGTATGGGCAATGGGATGGGCCACTCAATGATTGCTTATTCTGTTCATTCTCTCTGGAGGACCTGGCAGTGGCCACTGTGGGAAGACAGCATGCTGGGCTGTATGGACCCAGTATGTCAGTTTTTATGTTCTGAAAATCATTATAGATCACAAAGTACTCAGATACTGTGGTAAATGTGGATAATACCTGATCTAGATAATGAGAGTCCCTGAGAAACGATAATCTGCAAGACAAGCGGAAGCACTGGAGAAAGAAGTCTACCCCATCAATGGGGAATGGAGGAGGGCACTGAGAGATTAAGACTGGGGTTTTCAAAGGAGGTGAACTAGGTATCCAACTCTCATTGAAATTCAACAGGAACACTGCTTAGAACTGTGAAGTCTAGTCTATCCCTTACCGCCTCTTGGGTTAAATAAACTCATCTGACCAAGTTCAGGAGGCTCTACACAGACAAAGGAACTTGAAGGGGATAACATTTCTTCTCCTGAAAACAGAAGGCAGGAAACACAGGAGCTGTGGGACAGCAGACTGAAAATGTTGGGAGTGAAAGCAAATATAGGCCTGAAAGAAGCCTGCCGTGAATTTCAAGAGACTGTTCTAATAATATTTAGCAGTATAACCATAAGTAGAACTCCATATGTGTAAGATATGGCATAGTAATCATGTCTGTGAGGAAAATAAAAGATAAAATAACTAAAAAGCCAGAAAAAAGTGGTGTGAATTCACACTAAACCTGTCCTGACAGGGGTGAAGAATTAATATGGAAATGAGAGACTAATACATACATAAAAGAAAAGAAAAAATTATAAAAAGCATAAATACATCAGTGTAACAAAGAGAAATTGTGCAGCTGTATTATCTGGTGCTGCCGGCAACTATAATAAGATAGTCCTGACTTGCATTCCACTTGTAAATATTTGATCATCACTTTCTGAGTGTTTTTCTTTAATAAAGATTTCTTATACCCATATTTGAGCAAGTGAATCTGACTCCAACAGTACCAGAAAGGTGGGAGGAGCGGTGCCCTCTGGATAAACAAAGCCACCCTAAGTTCACACATATGCCTGTAGGCTGTTTGTTGTGTTGAAACGCCTGTTTTCTTACTCTTGATATTAAAGAGTACACTCTTTGGAAAAAGCTATTTTCTGTCATTCTGTTCACATTGGTCACAGCTCCCAAAGGGAAGTGTTGCAGTGAAGCCAAATCCAGTAAGCTCTGCAGAGTAATCCTGGTTGGTACACAGAGGATGCATCCCAAGGATCCTGTCTAAAGAGTGGGAGAATTGTGTGATTTGCTCCATAGAGATGAAGGATCAGGATTTGCCACCTGAAAGAATGCATTCAGGGAGACTGAAAGGAGTTGAAAGTGCATCTCGCCTTGAACTGTGACATCCTGAAAGATAGGATTGACTTCAATTTCCAATTCCAAAGAACTGGAACTACTTTGATGTATTTATCAAGAGCTTAGCATGGATTCAAAACAAGAGCCTTAATCATTCATTTGATTTTGCTCTTTATGGTTGGTAATAAACTAAAATTTAACAAAAAGAACAGGAGTACTTGTGGCACCTTAGATACTAACAAATTTATTTGAGCATAAGCTTTCATGGGCTATGGCCCACTACATCGGACGCATAGAATGGAACATATAGTGAGGAGTTATTTCAACTAGCACTAATCGCGCCTCAGATTAACTTCATTAGCTACAATACATATACATACAGAGAACATGAAAAGGTGGGAGTTGCCCAACCAACTCTAAGAAGCTAATTAATGAAGATGAACTGTTGTCAGCAGGAGAAAAAGAACTTTTGTAGTGATAATCAAGATAGCCCATTTAAGACAGTTTGAGAAGAAGCTGTGAGGATACTTAACATCCAGGAAATAGATTAAATGTGTGTAATGTCTCAGGCATTCCCAGTTTCTACTTAACATTTTCCACAAGACGATTCAAGTCCCAATAATAAAACTCTTTGGCTAGCAATTTCCATTGCTTCTCCTTTTATAATGTGTCTACCTACTTATCACTTACATCGTGGTTTCAGTTACAGCTTTATTAGCCAATCCCAGTCATGAAAACAATCTTAAAATTCTGTTATGAAACTGGCTCTTAAACATATTTTTCCTCTATAAGCAATATCTTTCGACTTATTAGTAAAGTATTTATTACTTCTCTCCATATTACTTTTCCAAAGATTCAGGAAGTCTTACCTATATGATAACAGTTCCATTAGCATCTTGGAGGTTTAGGCCTATATGCTAACAAAATTTTGACATTTGGAAAGATCGGCAATCTTCTTGTTAGTTTTGGGTTATGCAATAATAATAACAATAATCATAACAATAATAAATCAATTTCCAATGCATCATTACTTAACATGGATGCTAAAATCCTGCAGACTTAATTATGTTACTTATCTACTGAAAGACAAAACATATGTACTCACTAACAGGTATACCATAGCCTTGATCTTAAAATACATTGCAAACAGAGGTAGATTCCAGTTATTTGAAGCAACCACATTCAGTAACTCCTCGCTTACCATTGTAGTTATGTTCCTGAAAAATATCAGAGGGGTAGCCATGTTAGTCTGGATCTGTAAAAGCAGCGAAGAGTCCTGTGGCACCTTGTAGACTAACAGACATTTTGGAGCATGAGCTTTTGTGGGTGAATACCCGTACATCCGACGAAGTGGGTATTCATCCACGAAAGCTCATGCTCCAAAACGTCTGTTAGTCTATAAGATGCCACAGGACTCTTTGTTGCTGTTCCTGAAAAATGTGACTTTAAGCAAAATGATGTTAAACAAATCCAGTTTCCCATAAGAATTAATGTAAACGGGGGTGGGGTACGTTCCAGGGAAATTTTTTTCACCAGACAAAAAAACTATTTTTATATATATGTATATACACACACACACACAGAGAGTATAAGTTTTAAACATACAATTTAATACTGTACACAGCAATGATGATTGTGAAGCTTGGTTGAGGTGAAGTCAGAGGGTGGAAGAGGGTGGAATATTTCCCAGGGAATACCTTACTGCAAAAAGACAACTAGCATTCAGCTGAGCCCTCAAAGGCTAACACGTTGTTAATGTAGCCTCTACATTACACTCTACAAGGCAGCACAAATGGAGGGAAGGGAGACAGCATGGCAGACAGAAACAGAGACACACACCCTGTGTGTGGGAGAGAGAGAGATATCCATTGCCCCTTTAAGCATGCTGACCCCACTCTAAGTACATTGCCTTTAAAAAATTCAGGAAGATGAGACAGCAGATGTGGCCAGCAAGCTCTCTCTGTCCTGAGCCCTGTCCTGTCCCTATCCTGCTCTATATAGAGAAGGGGTAAGCGGGGGCAGAGTGGGGGCAGGAGTAGGGGGGAGGGGGAGATTAGATAGATAGATAGATAGATAGATAGATAGATAGATAGATAGGGTGGCAGTGCTCTGAACTTGTCCCTGTGGGTCCCTCACTTTCAGGCAGTTTATGCTAGCCTCACTGCAACCCTCTATGTAGCCCTTCTCTCTCTAGGGTCAAGATTACTATCTACTGAGCCATTTTCATCATAATCCAGCAAGGATGTTGGTGACAGAACTCCCACAGTCTCTGTTGTCCCTAGGGGCTTGTTTCAGAACAGTTTAGCCTCCTGTCCTGACAGGGGCCTGACTTCCCCTCCCAGGAGGTGTTTCTGTACTGGCGGGTTGGGAGGAACCCGGGCCCGCCCTCTACTCCAGCTTCCAGCCCAGGGACCCTAATGTTAGCAGCTGTTGGCAGCCAACTTTTCACCGCCAAAGCTGCATCACTTCCCTGTGTCAGTTCCCCATAGCTTTCCCGCTTCTTTCTCTTAATTACTTCTTCACTCTTACCTTAGGCCTCCCTTTCCAGTGGTTTGAGGGTGTCTTTATTACCCAGCCCTTCAGTCCCACTTCCTCTCCTCTGTTCCCTGGCTCTCCCTGGCCTGACCAGAAGGAGCCTTTTTACAGTATCAGAGGGGCCTTAATTAGAATCAGGTGTTTACATTAGCTTAGCAGGCTCACCTGACTCTTTGCAGACTAATTGCAGTCGTGTGTCTACCATAGCCTGGAGCAGCCCCTGCTCTGGTCGAGAATAGAAAACTGCTTATCCAGTGGCCAGTATATCTGCCTTCTACTACTCTACTGTACCCAACTGGCTTGGGTCTATCACAATAGATAGAGAAAGTAGTATCTTTTATTGGACCAACTTCAGTTGGTGGAAGGTATGAGTTTCTGAGCTACATAAAACAATTCTTCCAGTCTGGGGAAGGAAGCATAGTGTCTGAGCTAAATACAAGTTGGGGCAGATTATCAAGCAGAAGGGGCAGCACATGTTAGAAGCGGGCACTTGAAATGAAGTGGGCAGTTCCCCAGAGCAGAAGCAGAGCATCGTGTAGCTCAAAAGCCTGTACCATCCACCAACAGAAGTTTTTCTAAGAAAATATATTTCTTTACCTTTCTTGTCTTTCTCATATCCTGGCACCACCATGGCTACAACATCACTGCAAACAGTCATAACAATAAAGAGGTAAGTTAAAGATGGTGGAAAATATAAATGTGTGGTAAATTGGAATGATTTCTCTTGTTTAATGAGGTAAATCACTGATTTAACACTAGATGATGCCAATGGCTCTTATAATGTTGAAACCTGCAAAATCTTCTGTAGGCAACCTGTGACACCTTTACTCTTATTGATGAGGTACTTCTTCATGTATGTATCCTCATGGAAGTCAAGAGGGCTGCTCACTTGTGTAAGAGTACCACAATCTGATCCTGTATGAAGAGAATTTTGCTGAGCCCAACCCAGGAACCCCTTACCTACCTCTCAGTGAATAAAGGTTCTTCACTAATTCCAATGCAGAGAAGATTTAGTTGCCTTATTCAAGATCTAACAAGTCACCATTGGGACAGCTCCCACATTATGCCCCCTTCTACTATTAATTAGGACAGCACAATAACTCATTAAGTGGCTGTTTACCTTCCTACACATAAGTATACACAGGTATATTTGGATTAATCCTACCTATATTGAGTCAGGCTGAAATTTTCAAAGTGGTCAAAGGGCGTAAGGCACCCAGAATGAACTGAAATTCAAATGTCTTTCTGCTGCTTTGAATAATGCCAACCTCTCTCTTTTATTATTGTTGTTCTTATTTGTATGACGATACCACCTAGCAACCCAACCTGGAGCTAGCTGGAAATTTCTGTCCCATGGGAAATATTCTGGCATTTGCTTTCATCCCAAAGAGTCAAAATATCAAAAATGCTTTGCAGAATTAAACGTTCAGTAATGGTTCAATTTGGAAATGTCACAATGGAATATTCTGAAATTTTCTATGTAAACCAGACCGCACTTCCAAAGAGTCAATTAAAACTGAAACCTTTTGGTATGAATTTGCTCATTAATAAAATGGAATAGTTAATAGAAATCAACCTTTCCCCATTTAAAAAATCAATTTACATAGAGCCCCATACATCCTCAGGAATTCCTTACAATCAAAAAGCTTTCTCTAACTCTAACCTCAACCGAGTTCACTCTCCAAATACATAGGGAGAGATAGGCTTTACAATCAAACTATTGTTTGTTATTATTTAGTATTTGTTTTGTGGTAGATCCTAGGAACTCCAGTCATGGAGTGGGATGCTATCATCCTAGCAGTTGTACAAACATAGAATAAAAAGATGCCCCCACAGAAAGAGCTGACAATCTAAGAGACAAAGTGTGAGACTAGGAAGTGAAATAGTAGCATGTAAAGGGAATGAAGTTTGCTCCAGGTCACATGGCAGTAGCAGAGTTGGGAATTTAATCCCATTCTTCTGAATTCCAGTCCAGTTCCTTCTGCACTAGACTAGCTGCCAGTTTTTTCTCTTGATGTCAAATGCATTGATATTATTTACGATTATTCAGTTCCCTGATTCTCTCTTTGCCAGGTGCCCCAGAAAGAATGAACAGAACAGGTAATCATCAATGTGCTGTAATATTTATACAGCTTACTGTATTTTACACTCCATGCATCTGATGAAGTGGGTTTTAGCCCATGAAAGCTTATGCCCAAATAAATGTGTTAGTCTCCAAGGTGCCATAAGGACCTTGTCTTTGGTAATCATCAAGTGATCCATCCCTTGTTGCCTATTCCCAGCTTCCAGCAAACAGAGGCTAGGGACACCTTCCCTGCCCATCCTGGCTAATAGCCATTGATGGACCTATTTTCCAACAATTTTATGGAGTTCTCTTTTGAACCCTGGTATAGAATTGGCCTTCCCAATATCCTCTTACAAAGATTTCCACAGGTTGATTGTGTGCGGTGTGAAGAAATATTTCCTTTTGTTTGTTTTAAACCTTCTGCCTATTAATTTCATTTGGTGACCCCTAGTTCTTATATTATGAGACAGAGTAAATAAAACTCCTTGTGATTTTATAGACTTCTATCATATCCCCACTTTGTCTTCTGTTTTCCAAGCTGAAAAGTCCCAATCTTATTAATCATTCCCATAAGGAAGCTATTCCATACCCCCTCATCAGTTGTGTTGCTCTTTTCTGAACCATTTCCAAGTCCAATATATCTTTTTTGAGATGGGACTATCACATCTTCACACAGTATTCAAAATGTGGGCATACCATGGATTTATATAGTGGCCATATGATATTTTCTGTTTTATCTATCCCTTTCCAAATGATTCCCAACATTCTGTTCACCTTTTTTGACTGCCACTGCACATTGAGTGGATGTTTTCAGAGAACTATCCACAATGACTCCAAGATCTTCCTTGAGTGGGAACAGCTAATTTAGACCGCATCATTTCAGGGCAATGCCATATACAGAAACACATTCATGTCTAGCACAGGTGTACACGTTTTCTTGGACAAATATTCATGAGGCTTAACCAAAATGCCAGCTCTGAAATTTTAGGGAGGCTGCATCCTACACTTGGAACTAGATCTGAGATTCACAGCTGGCCCTTATAACTACAATATACAAAACTAAACCTGGAGATGCAAATACCCCCACAACCTTTGGATTATTGGATATCCAGTTGCAAATTTAGCACCTCACACCCTCCTCTAATTTTTTGTTTTAATAAGGCATGTGTGAGAGAGAGTGCACACAGGGATGTATTTGCGTGGGCTGCAGGGGGTGTGGTGTTTGAAGAATTGGGAGAGGGATAATGTGTGTGTGTGTTTTAGGGGAACTGCGGCTACATTTTTGAACACCAGCACGAATACATGTGTGTGCATTTCTTGACATGTATACAGCTGATTAATTTATGTGTGTATACGTTTGTAGAAGTGCCAGGGCATTTTTGTTTGCACACATGGTACAAATGTTAAGGGGCCACAGCTGTGTGAAGGTGTACATATGGAGGGTTATTGTAGTGTATTCACAAACATTTCTGAGGCACATGTCAGGGGACTAGGGGAAGGTGTGTGATTACAGGAGGTCTCGATATCTGGTTAAGAACTTGGTTTAACTGACATTTGATTTGATCTCTGTAAACTCAGCTTGCTCCATGGAAACCAATAGTGAATCTGACATTGACATCACAAAGGAGAAGGACAGCAATTTAGTTTTGGGATCAAGCCCACTGATAAATTTACCAGAAGACCATGTTGGAACCACTCTCTGGGCTGTTCTGGATCTCTAGTCATCACTAGAAGGACACTTCAGGTTGACAAGGAGGCCAGCATACAACTAGATAAGCAATGTGGCCTAGTGGATAGAGCTTTAGAGTTGCATATGTTCTTTGCCTGTCTCTTTAGGATTTGAAGAAGAGCTCTGTGTGAGCTTGAAAGATTACCTTTCTCCTCAACAGAATCTGGTGCAATAAAAGATATCACCTCCCCCACCATGTCTCCCTGTGGAGCTATATATCTCACAGGGAGTCTGTGGCTGAACTGAGAAGTGAACCTATGGTGCATTTCATAGAAAAACCTGGGCAGATTCAATAATTTGGTAACTTTATTTTTAAAGCCCTACTTTGAACTGGACAGCCCCAATATTTTTCCATGACTTATGAAAACTTCCTTCTTCCCCTGAGTCTGCTCAGGGCACTCTTCACCTCTTTGTTCCTCAGACTGTAGATCACGGGGTTTAGCACTGGAGCAAGGACAGAATAAAAAAGAGAGATCAACATATCGACCTCCACTGTGTGGTTGGACTTCGGCCGCAGGTAAATAGCACAGGCTGAGCCATAGAATAAGGTGACCACGGTGAGATGAGAGGAGCAGGTCGAGAAGGCCTTCTGCCTTCCCTCAGCTGACGGGGTCTTCAGGATGCTAGAAAGTATTTGAGCGTAGGACACCACAACCAGCAAGAAAGGGGACAGATTGATCAAAACACTGAAGGCTAGGATGGAGGCCTCGTTCCTCGAGGTGTCCCCACAGGCCAGCTTCAGCACTGGGTAGATATCACAGAAGAAGTGGTTGACCTCATTGGGCCCGCAGTAGGGCAAGGAAAAGATCCAAGCCACATTGCCCAGAGGCATCAGAATTCCGCAGAGCCAGCAGGCAGCGGCCATCTTGGCACAGACCCTATGGTTCATAAGGAGGGTGTAGTGCAGAGGGGAGCAGATGGCTCTGTAGCGGTCATATGCCATGGCAGCCAGCAGGTAGCATTCTGTCGTCCCAAGAGAAAGGAGGAAATACATCTGGGCAGCGCATCCACTGAAGGAGATGGCCCTCTCCTCAGAGATTAAATTGACCAGCATCTTGGGGATGGTGACTGAAGTGTAGCAGATCTCCAGGAAGGATAGGTTCCGAAGGAAGAAATACATGGGGGTGTGGAGGGCTGGGTCCAGTACTGTCATGAAGATGATGAGGATGTTTCCTGTCAGGGCAATGGTATAGATAATTGAGAAACTTACACAAAGTATTGCTCGGGTCTCTGGATGTCTCCAGAATCTGAAGAAAATGAAGGAGGTCAGCATGCTGTGATTCCGCTGTGCACTTTCACTGGTATAGCTCATCTGTGGAAGAAGGAGAAAAAAGAATTTCCATATGGTCATTATGGGCCAGCTCATAGGAACATAGGACTGGAAGAGACCTCCTGGCTCATTAAGTCCAGTTCCCTGCTTTCACTGGGAGCCACATTGTACAATCCCAATCATAAAAGGATCCAGCTCCGTGTTAACACTAATTAGATTGTTTGGCCCTATTGGGAGGCTGTTCCAGAACCTCCCTCCTCTGATGGTTAGAAACATTCTTCTAATTTCCGGACTAAATGTACTCACAGACAGTTGATCTCCATTTGTTCTTGTGCCAGCATTTGCTCTGCCTCATGTTTATGTGCATTTATAGAGGGCAATCAGAACCCTTCTCAGCATGCATTTTACTAAGCTAAACAAGCCAAGCTGTCTTAGTCTTTTATAGCTGGATTTTCTAAAGCTATTGAGTTGCTTGGTGGGATTTTCAAAAGCAGCTATGCACCCAACAGCTACTGAAATCAAGAAGTGTTTGGTGCCTAGGTACTTTAGAAAATCCCACTCAGCACCTACATATCATTAAAAATCTAGCCCTCGGTCTTTTTAGTTTCATAAACTGGGATACACTGGTGTAGCCCCATTGACTTCAAGAAAGCTGTGCCTATGTACATCACCATCGAGCTAGCTAGCTAGCTAGCCCTGTGTACATCTAGCTAGTTAGCAACATGCCATTAAAAGAAAAATACAAACCCTGCTCTGAGACTCACATTGCCACAGTGTAAATCTGGAATCAGACATTTCAATTCAGAGTGGGAGCGGCAAAGAGTTCTGTGGCACGTTATAGACTAACAAACATATTGGAGCATGAGCTTTCATAGGTGAATACCCACTTCGTCAGATGCATGTGTCCGACAAAGTGGGTATTCACTCATGAAAGCTCATGCTCCAAAACATGTGTTAATCTATAAGGTGCCATAGAACTCTTTGCTGCTTTTACAGATCCAGACTAACAGGGCTGCCCCTCTGATATTTGACACCAATTCAGAGTAGTTACTCAGTGATTACCTTTGTGAATATCTGTTAGTAAACATTAACCCTTTTAGTCCTGTTTTTCTCTATAATTGATTCATTTCTATATTAACTGTTCTTTATATTTTTTCAGATATTAACAAAGAGTATGTTGAATTCTAAGGCATAGAACACTGCTCCCTGGCTGATATGTAACCTTGTTCAGGAATTCTGTGCTTTAGACTGAATATAATAATCCATAGTGTCTCTATCTCTATAAACCTCCAGATATTCATGGGAACCATCCCCTTAAAACACACACACACACACACACACACACACACACACACACACACACACACACATATAAAATGCTAACATATCATTACCTCAGATAGGGAAGAATGATTATGAGCGAAGAAAGACCCATTGAAAGATATTATCTTGAATAGTTAGTCCTCTCAGCTGTAAATAATTATGCCTTCACACATAAATCAGGTAAACTAAGAATGTATAGAAATAACATCAGAATGTGTGTTTCTTTTAGCAAAGAGGTTTTCTTTGTTTGGATGCCCTATATAATGGAACAGGTATGGGATGTGAGTGTCATTCCAGTTACAGTGAAGAACAGACACAGACCCAGCTCTTGATTTTACATCAAGGGTGGTAATGTAACTACCCTTTTGTATTGTGCTGTAATAATCTCTGACTGATAAATCTTTGATTAAATAATCCCAGTTCAGCAACTGCTAGTCGTCATTGACTCAGAACATGCAACACTCTCAAATAACTAAGACCAGAGGCTGAGGCTTTGTCATTGATTTCACTGTGTTTCATTCTCAATTAAATGTCCCGTGTTCTCCTCCCAGCTACACGGGTGACTAGGACAATCCTAGCAAGGTTGAATCGGTCTAACCAGGAGCAGAACAGAACAGATCCCTGAATATCAAACCCTCAGATAAAATTCAAACCACCACAGATTTACCTCTACATCCAGGCAGCACTCCTGCGTCTACTGTGAATGAAGGTCTGGGTAGATTAGAGGTATTTCAGCTGTTTTCTGAGTCTCCAGGGACAGGTTCCCTTAAATACTTTGGGTTTAATTAGGCATCTTATAAAGATAAATTGTCGTTTATCCTTCAGCTTTAAAAATAAACCCAACAGATAAGAAGGTACTATACTGTGAGTGGTTGGATGGAGGGCCTTCATCTCCCACTGACCTCAATGGGAACATCGCGCTACCTGCACCAGCCAGATTCAGGACATTCATGTGTAAACGCTTGTGTTTATTCCTGTAGTCCCTGATGGAATTGCTCATGTGAACCCTTTGTGGCTCTGAGTCTTTGCTTATTTACAACTCTCTGATTTCCCAGTCCCCTCTCTCTCCCCACAGGTACAGAAATGAGACATCCATACACATCAAGAAAATATCATGCACACATACAGAGAGCAGGTCTCATTCCTTCCAGTAGGGTGCAATTTCTTATTTGCACAAAACATATGGGAATAAATATCAGGATTAGAGACAAAATGAAGATGAGAAAAAAATAAAATGTACCATGATCATCTTCTCTTCCTTCTTATTCTCACAGTCATAACAATAACTAGTATGTATATGAAATTAAATGAGAGATGCCTCATTCCCTCAGAATCAAAGAATATCAGAGTTGAAAGGGACATCAGGAAGTCATCTAGTTCAGCCCCCTGCTCAAAGCAGGACCAATCCCCAGCTAAGTCATCCCAGCCAGGGCTTTGTCAAACCTGACCTTAATAACCTTAAGGAAGGAGATTCCACCACCTCCCTAGGTAACCCATTCCAGTGCTTTACCGCCCTCCTAATGAAAAAGTTTTTCCTAATATACAACCTAAAACTCCCAAACTGCAACTGGACCATTATTCTTCTTCTGTCCTCTGGTACCACAGTTTAGATCCATCCTCTCTGGAACTCCCTTTCAGGTAGTTGAAAGTAGCTATCAGATCTCCCCCTCATTCATCTCTTCTGCAGACTAAACAATCCCAGTTCCCTCCACTTCTCATCATAAGTCATGTGCTCCAGCCCCCTAATAATTTTTGTTGCCCTCTGCTGGACTCTTTTCAATTTTTCCACATCCTTCTTGTAGTGTGGGGTCCAAAACTGGACACAGTACTCCAGATGAGACCTCACCAATGCCAAATAGAGGGGAATGATCATATCCCTCAATCTGCTGGCATTGCTCCTACTTATAGAGCCTAAAATGCCATTAGCCTTCCTGGCAACAAGGGCACACTGTTGACTCATACACAGCTTCTCATCCACTGTAACCCTTAGGCCTTTTTCTGCAGAACTGCTGCCTAGCTGCTTGGTCTCTAGTCTATAGCAGTGCATGAGATTCTTGCTTCCTAAGTGCAGGATTCTGCACTTGTCCTTGTTGAACCTCATCAGATTTCTTTTGGTTCAATCCTCTAATTTGTCTAGGTCCCTCTGAATCCTATCCCTACCCTCCAGCATATCTACCACCCCTCCCAGTTTAGTGTCATCTGCAAACTTGCTGAGGGTGCAATCCATGCCATCCTCCAAATCATTAATGAAGATATTAAACAAAATCAGCCCCAGGACTGACCCTTGGTGTGCTCTGCTTGATACCAGCTGCCAACTAGACATGGAGCTATTGAACACTACCCGTTGAACCAGAGGATCTAGCCAGCTTACTATTCATCTTATAGTCCATTCATCCAGCCCATACTTCTTGAACTTGCTGGCAAGAATACTGTGGGAGACCATATCAAAAGCAGCAAAGAATCCTGTGGCGCCTTATAGACTAACAGACGTTTTGGAGCATGAGCTTTCATGGGTGAATACCCACTTCTTCAGATGCATGTGGTGGAAATATCCAGGGGCAGGTATATATATGCTAGCAAGCAAGCTAGAGATAACGAGGTCAGTTCAATCAGGGAGGATGAGGCCCTGTTCTAGCAGTTGAGGTGTGAAAACCAAGAGAGGAGAAACTGGTTCTGTAGTTGGCAAGCCATTCACAGTCTTTGTTCAAGCCTGAGCTGATGGTGTCAAATTTGCAGATGAACTGAAGCTCAGCAGTTTCTCTTTGAAGTCTGGTCCTGAAGTTTTTTTTGCTGCAGGATGGCCACCTTAAGGTCTGCTATAGTGTGGCCAGGGAGGTTGAAGTACTCTCCTACAGGTTTTTGTATATTGCCATTCCTAATGTCTGATTTGTGTCCATTTATCCTTTTCCGTAGAGACTGTCCAGTTTGGCCGATGTACATAGCAGAGGGGCATTGCTGGCATATGATGGCGTATATTACATTGGTGGATGTGCAGGTGAATGAACCAGTGATGGTATGGCATATCAAAAGCTTTGCTAAAGTCAAGTTACAGCTCTCTGCTTTCAATCTATGCAGTCAGCTTACTTAGGAGGCTGATATACAGACACTGAGAAATGAAACTACTTCTGTCCATTAGACTCTGGGCAGGTGGAAGACCTACTGCATTTTTTTATTGGATTATACTTTGTATTGCCACTTGAGATCAAATGACTTTCCATGTTTTTCGACTGCTCAGAAAATGGAATATTTACTAGGAACTGGCAATATATCTGTGGTCCAAGTGGTTGCCTGTTTTGTGTGGTCAGCCACTAAAATCAAGAAAAAGCATGGTGATAATATATGATATAATGCTTTATGTTGGTTTTAGATATATATTAATATTTTAAAATACTGGAGTTAGTTTTTAAGTGTTATTTTAATATATTTTGCTATTGGTGCATTTACCTATGGCTGAGCGGCTATTAATAATCATGACTTCACTTGACTTAGCCAGACACCCCCACTTCTGGGAAACGGGGTTGTCTCAGTAGTCCCTGTGTCTCTTTAGCCTGAGCAAACCAGTTTAAGCAGACATAACATATCATAGAAAATGAATGTAGAGTGTTGCTGAGGAATTCCTATCTTAGATGTGACCTCCTTTCCTGTGGATGTTTCTGATTTAACTCTTAATAACTATCTAGCAAACAATGCAATAAAAATCTAATGCAGAGATGTACATATTTTATTTATTACATATTACAGGCATCTTCCACCTCCTTCATACCCTCTTCTGCCCAAAACTTCCTCCCACCATAATGAACTTCACAGTAGAAAAGATTCTTTATTGATACTGCGGGACACAGACAGACCCTACTGTTTCCACTGACTTTCTAGCTCCCTATCTCTGCTGCCAGCTTTCAAGAGTTGGTCACAAATTGTATATATTTATTGCAGAGAAGGGGGGAGGGGTTCTGTGGGAAATACCAAAAATAAACCTTTTGTTCAATAATTGTTTTTATTTTTTTATTGAGAAACTGAAAACTCTAAAATACATTTTTGTTGTACTTTTGGCAACCAAAAAATATATTTCTTTATTTGTTGTAGATTTTGATATTTTGCAACTTGATAATAGGAAAGAGAAACATTTTCATATTTTAGTCTTTTCCATCGACCCCCTATTGCGGTGGAAATATTTTTGGGTGAGAGTGAAAATTTCTCTTTAAAAGAAATGCCATTTCCAATTGGCAGGGAGAGAAACATTTTATCAGAAAAATATTGACACCCCACTCTACTGGTTTTATCAAGAGGGATATCTCTTAATCCTGTCTTGAACAAAGCAGACATGTGAAGGACTGATACCGACTGTATAGCCTTCATCTCTATATCTTCATCATTGCATCTACAGGCTTTGTGCAAGCACGCTCTGTAATCCCCTTCGTTTAAAAATTTCTACATAATTGCTGACTTTTCTGAACTATGGGTCAGACCCTTAGGTGTTGTAAACACATACCTATTTGTACTCTTCGAGGACCTGGCCCCATAATTGTGATACATTTGTTTCCTTTAAGAAAGCAATTTCTGGCCATTGTTCTCCTGAGAGCCCCCTTCACCTCCTTGTTTCTCAGGCTGTAGATAAGGGGGTTGAACATGGGAGTGATGACTGTGTAGAAGAGAGAGAGTACCTTGTTGGTAACTGGTGTATATGCAGAATTGGGGCACATATATGTGACAATCCCTGTCCCGTAGAACAATGTTACCACCAGAAGATGTGAGGAACAGGTGGAGAAGGCCTTATGCCTACTCTGAGCCGAGGGCATCTTCAGGATGGTCAGGAGGATGAGAAGGTAGGAGACCAGAATCAACACAAAAGGAAATGTTATGAATAGCAGGGCAACCATAAAGACAGCGATTTCATTCATGTAAGTGACCCCACAGGCCAGCTTCAGTACTGGGGGGATGTCACAGAAGAAATGGTTAATTTCATTGGATCCACAAAAAGGCAAGCTGAATATGACTGAGGTATGTCCCAAGGACGTGAGGAGACCACTGATCCATGACACAGCAGCCATCTCTGAGCATCTGGTATTGTTCATAATGTGCATATAGCGTAAGGGGTAGCATATCGCAACATAGCGGTCATAAGCCATCGCCCCCAAAAGAAAACATTCTGTGCCCCCTAGAAATAGAAAGAAATACATCTGCACAGCACAGCCAGTGAAGGAAATAGTTTTATCCTCCGAGAGGAGGTTGGCCAGCATCTTAGGCAGGGTGACCGAGGTGTAGCAGATCTCCAGAAAGGACAGGTTTATGAGGAAGAAATACATGGGGGTGTGGAGGGTAGGATCAGCCAATGTCAGGGTGAATATAAGAATATTTCCAGTCAGAGTGATCACGTAGGTAGCTAGAAACACCAGGAAGAATAAAGCCTGTATCTCTGGAAGGTCAGAAAGTCCCAGGAGAATGAACTGAGTGATAACGGTGTGATTCCTTCCTGCCATTTGGGCTCTGAGTTCCTCAGGACAGTATTTATTCCTGAGGAAAGATAGAAGCCAATATAGTACAGATTTCTGAATGTAGTGACAGATAGGGAAAAACAGCAAAGCTGCTTAGATAACTTATACAAGCAGGGAGCTCCATTCTGTCCCTTTCTTTCCCTATCCCCTTGCTTATCTCCCTTCCCCTCATCCTGAATCTTCCCCTGTGCCCTTCCTGGGCCACACTTGGTCATCAAAGCCATCTTGACTCAGGGCAGTTTACCTTCACTTCTATTATCAATAATGGAAAATGGTGGTCATCTTTCTTATAGTCATCATCCATACTGGCACCTGCAAAAACTGTAGGGGACCATATGGCCTTAAACTCTGAATCTATTAAACTATTCTGTACATAGGAATCAGGCCCTGTCAGAGTGTCATCCAAATAAAATAATTCATTTGACACATTTAAATCTTAAAGCCACTCCAGGAAAACACGGTCTGCTCCCAGATACTGCTTAAGAAGAAAAGGAGGCAAAATGTGCATGATAAATTACTTGGATCAGTTCTTACCTTACCTTGTTCAATAGCAACTGTCTGAAGAGGAAAGAACATTCTTCTCTTAGTTAAATTGCCACTGGGGAGTAGGAGTGAAATTAGTTCATTTTCCAACTGTGGAAGTTATTTCTTTGTAAGGCATCTAGATATTATAGAAAATATATATATTATAAAAGATAGAGAGATACTCTGTCACAGTAGGTAGATATGAAGGCAGAGAGTTACTATAGTTAATTCCCCCATATCCTGGCTTCAGCACAGGAATCCGGTCCATTTGTCAGTTCCGTCCTTGGTTTCCACACAATATGGGTCCCTGCTTGTCATTTTCATCATCCTCCGACTATCGTCCCTCCTAGCTTCAGCATGGGGAAAGATCAGAAATTGCATTTGCTAGCCACTTATGTCAGGGAGATCCAGGGTTATGTGATGAGTGCCTTTTTTTATAAGAAAGAAAGAAAGAAAGAATATAACTACCTTTACTTTTTACTAGTGAATGAAGATTGTTCTGCATCAGCGACCCTATAACAGTGTGAGACATTCAGACATAGATGATGGAATGGCATCTACATAATGACAGTCTTCCTGAAATTGACTGTGGTTTGTAAATCATTGAATCACTTGCTTTCATTGAAAATCAATGGGAAATGGGTGCTTAATTACATCAGGTGCTTTTAAAAGTGTTACCCATAACTAGCATTTGCTTGGGTTCCCCAAAATATAATATTCCTTACCTTCTTCTGGATCACAGGGAAACATCTTCACTGACTTTGCACGGTATCTGTGTACAGGCACAGTTCTTTTAATCATGCTAGATGTACTCTTGGGAAATGACACCACGATCATTTTACACTCCAATACTAAAGGAACAAAACGTGTTCTAAATATGTAACCAAGTGGCATGATTTTCAAGTACATCAGCTTAATAGAGAGTAACTCAACACAAGTCATAAATTTAGAGTTTTCCACCATGGTCTGACCTTTCAACGTTGAAACAAGCAATCCAAATTGGTGATGAAATACAGAACACTTGGTTTTTGTTGTGTGTCTCAACATAGTTGTTGTTGTGGTTGTTGTTGTGTGTCTCAACATAGCTGTTTTAAACTATGCAGTTGTTTTTAGGTATGTCTTCTCACTGTGCACATTAAATATACCAGATTTTCAAAAGAAAACTGTAGGAGGAAGAGAGCCTGAGATATAACTTGTGTCAAAAGCCTGCTATGAGGCCTGTGCTAAAGCAGTGGGCAAGCTTTACTGATATAAAGCAAAGTTAACAAAAGTCAGGCTGCGAACAAACATTAGGCTCTGCCTGCTTGCAAGTTCACAGAATCTGGCAAGAACAGGGCTGATCTTGCAGAAAATCACATTCCAGAAGAGAGGTACCGGAACATCTCAGTATCAAAGATGGTAAAAAAAAAAACATTCCCCAAGAATAACAGGAGCACACTGACCCTTCCTTAAAGATAAGGTCATGATGACAGTGTAATAAATAATGTTTTCATCCAACCAACAAGTACAAGGAGATGGGTAATAACTAGCCATTTTAGGGGGCAGTAACTAACTATGTCAGAGGGGCAGTACAAACTTGCTTGTATCAGAGTATATTGCAGTACCTTTGAGAGAGTATCTTTGTCCAGCCAAGGGAGCAGTGGAATGTCCTGCCATTCAGTAAGCTGCATCCATTGTCACAGGCATACAAGTCTTAGTATCCTCATAGAGTCTACCACTTGCTATTACTGTGCTTCACTGACAATAAACCTGGCTGGGCACCTTTGAATCTTAATGTGGTCATTGGGTGGTTCACTCGAGGTCTGCTATGCCAGCTGTCTACACAGAGCTGGGACAGCACACAGGGAGGACACACACAGCCAAACATTTAACAACAAAAACTTGTGAAGCAAATTCCATCATGTGGATCTAGTAGGACTCCTTGCACATATTTTTAACAGGGTTTGAACCCTGGGCTTTCAGGTCCTCAACACAGATCTCTACTAGTGAAGCATGAATGTTTTTTTAGACAGCAATAGAGTTCTGTACATCAGGTATCTGGAAGGTGGTATGGAGGATGTTGTGGACAGGACAGAGGCTGTTTAGAGAGGAAGACCAGATTTTCAAAAATATTTCAGTGCCAAGAGATTCAGAAAGATGCCCAGTGAGGTTTGCAAAGGTGACTAAGCAGGATAGGCACCCAGCTGCCATTGGCTCGGAGTCCACCTTTTGAAAGATAGTGTGAACATAAGAACAGCCATACTGGGTCAGACCAATGGTCCATTTAGCCCAGTATCCTATCTTATGACCATGGCCAATGCCAGGTACTTCAGAGGGAATGAACAGAACAGGTAATCATCAAATGATCCAGCTCGTGTCACCCATTCTCAGCGTCTTTAGTGTGTCTAAAAAGATGAAGTTTGGGTTTGTCATTTGAGAGATCTGGGATCAAGTCTCTACTTTCCCAGGAATGGCCTTTTGAAACCTCTCAATTAGTTATTAATACAGTACATGAATGACCCAAGGTGCTGATATTTGACTGCCTTCTAGGAAATGGCCTGAGGCCTTATCCCTCAACAAAGTCCCTTAAGTGCATAGAGATATTGTGACAGACCCAGGCCAGTGTAGTACAGGAGTCTGGTAGAGGGCAAACATACTAGTAACTGGCTGAGTAGTTTTCTGTTCCCTAAGTGACAAGAGCAAGGGCTGCACTGGAGTAATCATGAACCTGCTAGAACCAATTAAGGCAGACAGACTGATTAGAACACCTGCAGCCAATCAAGGCAGGCTAATCAGGGCACCTGGGTTTAAAAAGGAGCTCACTCCAGTCAGGGAGGGGGGAGCCAGAGGAGAGGAAGTGTGTGTGAGGAGCTGGGAGCAAGAGGTGCAAGGAGCTGAGAGTGAAAAGGTGTGCTGCTGGAGGACTATGGAGTACAAGCATCATCAGACACCAGGAGGAAGGTCCTGTGGTGAGGATAAAGAAGGTGTTTGGAGGAGGCCATGGGGAAGTAGCCCACGGAGTTGTAACTGTCAAGCAGTTGTTACAAGAGGCACTATAGACAGCTGCAATCCACAGGGCCCTGGGCTGGAACCTGGAGTAGAAGGCGGGCCTGGGTTCCCCCTAAACCTCCCAACTCCTGATCAGACACAGGAGGAGTTGATCCAGACTGTGGGGAAGATCACTGAGGTAAGCAAATCCACCAATAAGTGCAGGACACACCAAGGTAGAGGAGGAACTTTGTCACAACATCAGTTATTAGAGGTGAAATCAGAATCTCCTGGCTCCCAGTTCAGTGCACCTTCCTTAGGTTGGTCCCACTCTTCATGACATCATTGCTTGATTTGATAATGTAGAGGAACAATCACCTTGATTCAACTGGAATGTGGAATTAGAGTAGGCTGGAATAGATGAGATATTTTCCCCATGAAAAATTTAGCTAATACAAAGAACATTAACATTAAGGGTAAAAATTTTCCAGGGGGCAGATTTTCAAGAGCACCTAGGTATGGTTCCCAAACTTTGACTTGTGACCTCCAGTGGGGTCATGTCATTAAACAGAGGGAGTCATGGTCATCCCAATCATGTGGAGGAACTCATTTTGTAGAGCAAAATTCTCTGTGAGGTCATACTATGTGAAAGATGCCATTTTGCCCCCCAGAAAGGCATCTTTCATGCTGTCTGGGGTACCAGGAAGAAATAATTCATTAAAAAGGGGGCTGGTGCTGGCAAAAAGTTTGGGAACTGTTGGCTAGAGTCTCAAAGAAACTTCATCAAGGTAACACTCAACTAGCTCCCTGTACAATGAAAAGGGACAAATTTGTGCCTTAGATTTTGATCCACAAAAAACAGCACTCTGGGCAGCTCCTTGCCTAAGCTAGCCAGTGGAAGATGCCCCTATCTTGGAGATAGGCGCCTCCCTCTGCTTGAGATGCTCAAATACAAACCCCCTCTTGGTGTTGCCTATACTGGAAGCAGCTAATCCTTAGATCTGGGATTAGGGTGCTCATCAGGATGTGGGCAATGCCTGGTTCAAGGCCTTTCCTCTGGCAGAGTGGGAGAAGGGATTTGAACGAAAGCCTATCACCTTTCAAGTACATGTCCTAGCTATTGAACTATGGGATATTCTTATGCAGGGCTCCCTCAACATAGCATGACCATATGTCCTGATATTATCTAGACCATCCTGATATCAGGGGCTTTGTCTTATAGACACTACTATACCCCACCCCTGAAAAAAAAGTTTCCCAATTTTTCACGCTTTCTGTCTGGTCATCCTACCACAATTTTTCCTCTTGAAGCTGTGCCACTGTGGATATATCATTTAAAACTTCATTAGATCAGGGGACTGGATTCCGGGTCTACCACCTCTGGCTGTCAAGTCCGACCAACAGGATATGGAGTTATTCTTGTACATGGGTAGACCTCCACTCTCTGTCCCAAGGATTCTTTCATTATTTATCCACAGTGGATAAATAATGCTTCAACCAGATACATTCAGGGAGCCCCCAAACAGAATATCCCAATGGTTAGGGTACTTGTGTGAGTGGTGGTAGATCCTTTTTCTCCCTCAGGTAGAGTGAGAAATTCCATAGCAGGCTTTTCACATCCCAGGTAAGTACCCTACCCACTGGGCTAAAAGTTCTGAGGGAGATCCTTCCCCTCCACCACCACTACCACCCTTTTGTCTATGTTCATCTATAGGGCGCTGATTCGGTAGGTAAGCTCTGAGAATGTCTACCAGATCGAGCCTGCAGGCAAGTTAGGCAGAGGAACAGCTATTTTCATCCGGTTTGTGAATCCCTCTGGGGCTTAGGCATCTGGATGCCCAGTATGGGACTACAGTGCACATACTCAGAGGTAGAAACATAGGCACCTAGAGAAAACTGCTGCAAAAATCATAGAATCATAGAACTGGAAGGGACATGATCTAGTCCAGTCCCCTGCATTCATGGCAGGACTAAGTTTTATCTAGACCATGTAGACACTGCACCAGGTTAGGCAGCTACAGAGTTTGGGTGCAGCTGAGCAAGGACTTTGTGGATCCCATTGGGACCTGATTCTGGTATTTAGGTGCCTAAGGAGGCTGTTATGTTCTTAAAACCTTTTGTGAGTCTAGCCTGAGATGCCTCCCACTGAAATCAAAAGGAGTTAGGTGTCTATCTACATCTTTAGGCACCTTAACATTTACAAATCTGGCCTTTAAGCACTTAGGCCTAAATCCTGTGACTTTCAATAAGGAGTAATAGTGTTATGGCGGACATCATTAGTAGTGCTGTTACACATAGTATTCAAAGTTATTTTTCTTAGTGTATGAGCAAATGTTCAGTGTTGGGAGGATATGCTATGTTGTTATTAGCTTTTGTTATGCAAAGTTTTTGGTAGAGGGAACCATGCAAACTGCAGGATGGTTTCAAACCTGATGGAGGGCCTGATTTTTAAAGGTCTTTGGACATCTAAAGATACAGATATAAACTGAGTGTGATTTTCAAAAGTCCCTAAGTGAGTTAGGCACCTGACTCCAATTTATATTCAATAAAACTTAGATTCCTAAGGACCAGCTTTTCAAAGGCATTTTGGCGCCTAAAGGAGCTGATAGAGGCCCAATGGGATTTTCAAAAACTCCTTGCCACCTAATATGAGAATTAAGAACCTATACTTCTGGAAATCAAAATCCCACTAGGCACCTAGCTCCATTTTAGTTACTTAAATATATTTCAAACCCCATGTCTTAGGAGCTTTTCAAAACTGCATTCTAAGATACCTGATTAGCAGGAGCATTGTGGAAAAGATTATCTGGTTTGCCCTACCATTCTTCTTCTCCCAGTAACTCCTCAGTTCCCACTCCCCATCACCTGGATTCCTGTGAATATATTTGTCAATATCTGTCAGTATCTGCCGAGTAATCTTGACCAATAATCATTAGTCTGTTGGGCATTCCCTTTGGACCAACACAGGACTCATGAACAACCTAATTCCACAAAAAAAAAAGAGAGGGGATTAAATAGAAAATATGTGGTAGAATTCGCCCCTGAAAGAGGACTGTGACATAGGAGCATAGGAATTGCAAACCCACGGCCTATCTTCTCCAACATCCTTGCTCTAACCATGCTCAACATCAGCTGCTTCAGAAGAAGGTGAAAGAACCCCACCATAGGAAGGTGTGAGGAAATCTGTCCCCCATGAAGGTCTCATCCTAATTCCCAATAGAGATGGGCTTAAACCATGAAGCATGAGTTTAAACCTTCCAAAACCTTTGCTTTGCATTAACCCTGGATATTCTCATCATCCACATAAATGTCCAATGCCTCTTTGAATCTTGCTAAACTCTTGGCCTCAAGAACATCATGTGGTGAAGAGTTCCACAGTTTAATTATGTGTTCTGTAAAGAAGTATTTCCTTTAATTAACATTGAATTTACCACCTTTTAATTAAATGTCCTTTGACCAAAACTTCACTGAACTGCTCCTCATGGTATTGAATATATAATAGCAGCTGGACACAGACAGACCCAGTGTATCTCTGGACCTGAGACATTTACACACCCTGTGCACCATTGTATCACCACTTGAGGTATTCCTGTGTCTCTCCTGGAATGAACAAGGACTGGACCCTGGTGATGTCTTCTTCACTGCTCATCTGCTTAGAGGCTGGGATTCCAAAGGAGACTAAGGCCTTCTCTACACTAAGGGGGTAATCGATCTAAGCTATGCAATTTGAGTTACATTAGTAGCGTAACTCAAGTCAATGTAGCGTAGATTTACTTACCAACGGGTCTGCACTATGCTATATTGACTCCCCTTACTCTTCTCGTTCTGGTGGATCACAGGAGTCAACAGTAGAGTGATCTGTGGTCAATTTAACAGGTCTTCACTAGACCCACTAAATTGACCACTGATCGCCACTTGTCGATCCCCCAGTAAGTGTAGACAAGCCCTCAGGGAGTTCAAAACCCAGATCCCCCTGGCATTTTCATAGAAATATAGGGCTGAAAGAAACCTGGAAATATCATGAAGTCCAGGCCTCCCACCACAGGACCAAGTAACCCTAGACCCTCCCTGACAGGTGTTTGTCCAACCTGTGCTGAAAACTCCTCCAGTAATGGGGATTCCACAGCCTCCCTAGGTCACTTGTTCCAGTGCTGAACTACCTTTAGAGTTAGAAAGCTTTTCCTAATATTTAACCTCAATCTGCCTTGCTGCAGGTTAAGCCCATTACCTCTTGTCCTGGCTTTAGTGGACATGGAAAGCAATTGATCACCATTGGCTTTATGGTAGCCCTTAACATATTTGAAAAGTGTTATCAGGTTCCCCCTCAGTTTTCTTTTCTCAAGACTGAACATGGCCGTTTTTTAAAACCTTTCCTCTTAGGACAGGTGTTTTAAACATTTTATCATTTTTGTTGCTCTCCTTGGAACTCTCTCCAGGTCATCCACATCGTGACCATAAAGGGGCACAGTACTCCAGCTGAGGTTTCACCAATGTCCAGGAAAGCAGGATGCTTACTTCCCAAAATTTACATATACCCCTGTCAGTCATGCACCCCAGAATGATAGTAACCCTTTTCATAACTACATTGCATTGTTGGCTCATATTCAATTTGTGATCCATTGGAACCTCCAGCTCCTTGTCAGCACTACTACCACCTCTCCAGTTATTCCCTATTTTCCTAAGTGTAGTACTTTGCACTTCTCTTTATTGAATTTCATCTTGTTGATTACAAATCTGTCCTCTAATTTTTCAAAGTTGTTTTGAATTGTAATCCTGTCCTCCAAAGACCTTGCAATGCCTTGCAGCTTCAGGTCATCTGCAAATTTTATAAACAGAGTCTCCATTCCATTATCCAAGTCACTAATGAAAATATTGACTATACCAGACCAAGGACTGAACCCTGCATATCCCACTAGATATACCCTCCCAGTTGGACAGAGAATCATTGATAACTACTCTTTGTATAGTCAATCATTTGTGTACCGACTGTGGTTAGATGCTGATAGATGTTTTGCTGCATGTGTGTGTTCCCTTTGTGTGCCACCCCAGCCCTGCACAGACAGATGGCATGGCAGATCTTGAGCAAACCACTCAATGACCACATGATCTGTTAAGAGATGAAGGCACACAGCCAGGTTAATTGTCAATGAAGCACGGTATTAGTATGCTGCAGACTCTACCAGACCACTAATACATGTATGCCCGTAACAATGGACCAGCTCAGTGAACATTGGGACTTTCCATTCCTCCCTAGGCTAGACAGTGCATTTGAAATACATTTTTACACCACAATAGAAACTAGTTAGTACTACCCCTTCAACATAGTTAGTTTCTGTCCCCTTGGTTCAGTCAAAACATCTTTATTATCTACTGTCATCCTAAAGTTATCTTCTAGGAAGGGTCAGTATGTTCCTGTTATCCTTGGGGAATGTTTTTGTACCCTCCTTGATAACGGGATGTTCTGGTACCACTTAATATCAGGATGTGTTTGCATAAGTACTCTGTGACTAGCGCTTCTTAGGAATGTTTATTTCTGCAATATCAGCCCTGTTCTTGCCAGATTCTGTGAGCAGGTCCTGATTCACACCAGGCCTCTAATATAAGGGCTTATGTCTCAGTTTCTCTTCCTACTACATTATAGTAACTTCATCTAGACAACATTTTATAGGTCTTGGGAGTAGAAGCGGTAAAATTTATTCATCACGCTCTTTTTTTTTTGTATTTGAAAATTTTTGATGGAACCAAAAATATTCACAGAAAAATTTCATTTGATCAAAATGTTCTGGTTTTACATAGAAAAACTGGAAGCTTAATTTAAAAAAAAAACAGCAAGATTTTCATTATCAGTAACAAAGTTCAGGTTTTGGTTTTCAAAAATGGGAATTTTTTTACTGAAAATCATTTAAACTGAATATGATTTTTAAAAACAAAAATAATTAGTGAAAACACAATATAAAGACTTTTTTACTGAAAATATTTTTCAAAAGCAATTTTTCCCCCAATTTCAGTTTTACTTAAAAATTGGGTGGTGGGGGGATGTGGTAAATGGTAAGAAACTTTTTTTTTTTAATTTCCCATTAAAAAATAAATAGCATTCTCCAGTCTGCTCTGTGTGGCAGTCTTCCCACAGGATTATCTGAAAATCAAAAGCTACTGACCTTTGTGTGGTTGCATCACTATAGAGTTGTTAGAATTATGTTTATAATAAAGTTATCTTTATTGTTGTATTATCATTCAGAAAGATGAGGTGAGTGAGGTAATATCTTTTACTGGGCCAACTTCTGTTGGTGAGAGACACAAATTTTTGAGCTAAGCAGAGCTCTTCTTGAGGTCTAGACAAGGTAACCCAAGTGTCCAGGCTAAATACAAGATGAATTTAAATTCATAGGTCTGCTGAGCACTAAAAAATATGAACTTCACAGAGACTGGTTTTATGGCCCATTACAACAATTTGTCACACACGCTGCTGCCTACTAACCCTCCTTTGTCCTGCAATTGCAGCCCACTGCATTTTATGTGGTCTTCTACAATATGTATTTATGTTGGACACTCGCGTTACCTTCTCCAGGCCTAAAGAAGTCTGAAGCTCAAAAGATTTTTTCTTCCATCAACAAAATTTTGGTCCAATAAAAGACCTTCTCCCTGACCTTGTCTCTCTCATATCCTAGGACAACCCAACACAGCTACAACAGTAAGGCTCTGTTGGAAATTCAGTTCCTTATGCCTGTTATATAAATACCAGGTCAGTCCCTGAGCCCTTTACACACTACTCATTTTCCAGAATAATATTGATAGTAGAGTAATTTTCTTTAGTTAAGAAAACATTTTCTGGTGACTGTTCTCTTCAGAGCGTCTCTCACTTCCCTGTTCCTCAGGCTGTATGTAATGGGGTTCAACATGGGAATGATGACAGAGTAGAAAAGAGAAAGTATTTTCCCCATCCCTGACACAGAAGTAGAACTAGGGTGCAGATAGTTAATGATTCCTGTCCCATAGAAGAGAGTCACCACAATGAGATGGGAGGAACAGGTGGAGAAAGCTTTACACCTGCCCTGAACTGATGGTATCTTCAGGATGGTGAAGATGATGAGTAGGTAGGAGACCAGGATGAGGATGAAGGGCAAGGGGATGAAAATCAGGAGAATGGTGAAGATAACCACTTTATTCAGGAAGGTGATGCCACAGGCCAGCTTCAGCACTGGGGTGATGTCACAGAAGAAGTGGTTGATTTCATGGGAGATACAGAAATGCAAGTTGAATATGATTATAACATGGCCCAGTGATCCAACCAGACCACTGAGCCATGAGCCAGAGGCCAGCCCCATGCATTTTGTGTGGTTCATGATGCTCGGATAATGCAGAGGGTGGCATATGGCCACGTATCGGTCATAAGCCATGGCAGCCAGTAGAAAGCATTCCACACCCCCTAAGGCCACAAAGAAATACATCTGCATGGCACAGCCGAGGAAGGAGATGGTTTTATCCCCAGACAGGAGGCTCACCAACATCTTGGGGACTGTGACTGAGGTGTAGCAGATCTCCAGGATGGACAGGACCCTGAGAAAAAAATACATGGGGGTGTGAAGAACAGCATCTGCCATGGTGATGATAAAGATGAGAAGGTTCCCAGTGAGGGTCACCATGTAGGTCATGAGGAACATGGAGAAGAATAGCAGGCACAGCTGGGGATGGTCAGAGAATCCTAGGAGAATGAACCTGAAGGCATCTGTGTGATTCCTTCTCATCCTTTAGGTTGTGGTCTCCTCAGCATTAGCCTTGTACCTGTATAAAAATAGTAACCAACATTACCTCGAGTTCCCATTAAATTCAATGAATCTGTGGGTTCCTTATTGGGCACCGTGTTATGGTTACAGTATTGATTGATAGGACATAAGGAGACAGGTTTCACTAGCCTGAGTAATGTCATCTTCTTAAATCCTGATGACTGAGGAAGACAAAGCTGATTCATAAAACTAACTAGTAAGCCTGGGATTTTCAAAGTATTCTAAGGGAGTTAGGCACTTGACTTCCATTGCATTTCAAGTGCATGACTCTCTTATGCTTCTTTGAAAAATTCCATCCTAATATGAAAATAAGAAAATATTTTTCTTATTTTCATTTCTTCTACAGTCCTGATGTTTATTCACATATCTTTTATGTAAATAAGAAATGCTTGAAAACATTATAAAAGTGTCACCAAAAGTTTACGTCATGATAGACGTTAAGGTTAGAAAACAACACTGGAATCATAACACAGGACAGAGAATTTCATCCAATGATTCATGCATCAACACCAACAAGATGTAGGTCAGCTGGAGGAGAACTTTAAGATAACCTCTCAATCTTAATGCAAAGACTCCAAATTATGATAAATTTACTTCAGTTTTGTGCAGGAAAACAATATTATATTACAAATGTACTTTTATTTCTTAGCCTTTGTCCTAAATGGTGAAAATTAAAGTTTGTTGAAAATTTTTCAGTAGGGCAGCTCTCCATCGGAAGATACATTTTCATCAGCATTGAAGCATTTCACAGAAATGTATTGATTTTAACAAATTTTTCGTGGTAAAAAGTCTAAATGAATGATTTTGACTTTCTGATTTTGTTTCAATAATGTCTAAAGCTTTCATTTCAATGAAATAAAAATGTTTCATTTAACTTTCACATTCTATGGAAAATGGTGAAATTTTGACTTTTTATTTCAATTAAGAATGAAAACAAATTTTGCAATGTTGGAATTTCCCATGTAATGGAAATTCCATTTTTCAACTGTTTCTAGTGGAATTATGTACTACTATTACCACTATATTTATTATAATTGTTCACACACTTTCAGCTCAAAACAGTCAAAAATTAAACATTTATAGTTGAAAACTTCCAAAAATAAAAAACAAAACAAAAATCCTTTCATCTGAAAACGCCAGTTTTTCCAGTTTTTGGCTGAAATTTTTGGGTTTTCTGAGGAAAAATTGCAAAAGTTTGAGGGAAACTGACACTTTCTGTGAAAATCATTGATTCATGAAAAATTCTATTTTCTGTTGAAAATCCCTATTTATAAATATAAAGGACAGCCCTGCTAATAAACACAGACATTCAACAGGTCTCCCAGATCAATTCAGTCAACCCAGCGACAGCATAAACATAACAAGAGTTAATAGAGAGACCTCCTCACCATAGTCCCACAATACTGTTACCCAGCCCAATCCAACACTCATTTCTCTATGGGCAAGAGACAAAAGATAAACAGTGCCATGTAACCTGAAGGGTGAAAAACTGAGATTGTTATGAACCAGGGGAGGAAGGGATTCCAATGGAGAATGTCATGCCAGCCATTAGAGTGGACCGGAAGATGAGAATTTCATTTCACGACAACTTTTGAGGTTCCAACATTTATTTTCTCGCTGCATTGGGCTGAAAAGAAAAACATTCAAATGTTTTCAAGAAACAGAATTGTGTCAGAATGTCCATTTTTCAGAATGAAAACCTGAGTATATCAATTTGGGTCCCTCTCTGAAGGGACAGAGACCTCTGGACCATAAAAACCTTCCCAATGAACATTTTGAGTTTGTCTACACTGGTGCTGGAAGGCATAATTTTCATCTCAAGGAGACACACACGTTAGCTCTGTTCAAGCTAGCAAGCTAAAGGGGTGGCATGAGGAACTAGCTACCTGAGTACATACCTAGGCTCCAAAGCAGGTACACCTTTCTCATGCCATTGTGTCTACAATTCTATTTTTAACATGCTAGGCTGATCAGAGCTAGCACAGGTATGTTTACCCAAGATGGAAATTACAGCTCCAGTGTGGATAAACCTTTTGTGATAACTGATACCTCCCAGTAAAACATTTCAGTTTTAACAAAACATCATCTTTTGTTGAAATTTCATTTTGTCAAAAAACATTCTGACAAGCTATACTAGACATCCCCTCTCCCTTTCTTATGTCCATTCAGGAACCTTCTATGACTCCAACTCTGGACGTATGTCATAGGAATAAAGACATCTCTTACACAAGCAGCTCCTAGGCCAAAATTTTAAAATCAGCTCAGAAACCAATAGGCAGCCGAGTGCAGACATAAAGCACAGGATTCACATGTCAATGATTCTTGGGAAGTGAATGTTCTCAGTTTCAGACTGGAGTCATGGTTCTCTACTTGTACAGTAAGATATGCTGGATCACCTTACTGCAGACTGGGAAAGGCTGAATCAGAGGTAATGTCCTATTGTTGGACAAAGCTCCCCTTTTCTCTCTCAGTGGTAGTAGCCAACATCAGATGAACAGGCAAACCAATTATTTTCCCATTTAGGGCACATCTCTATAAAGCACTTGCATAGTATGGAGAGAGGTGCAGTATAAAGAAAAAGGAAAGAGAGAGGGAGAGAGAGATTGTGGAAAGCTAATTTACCAGAAAACTTATTCAAGATGAGTATTCGGGCAAAGATAACAAACTCCATGCCTTCTTTTCCCTCTTTGTAAAGACTGTATATTAAATCCAGTACTAATATTGTGTTATACAATCACAAAAATCTCATACTTTTTTATTACACTTTACAGTAAGCTTTCCATTTAGCAATTATTTATAAAGGTTTTGTGAATGATTGGTGGCTGTCACAAGCATATTTTGACTAGGTAGCATGAGTTACAGGTGGCTATAAACACAAGAAAATGTTGCAGATGATTATAAGTAGCACTGGTTGGAACATTTTGATTAAATATTTCTTGATGGTTATAAAGGTTTTGTGAATGATTGGTGGCTGTCACAAGCATATTTTGACTAGGTAGCATGAGTTACAGGTGGCTATAAACACAAGAAAATGTTGCAGATGATTATAAGTAGCACTGGTTGGAACATTTTGATTAAATATTTCTTGATGGTTTTGTGGAAACCAAAAAGTTTCATGGTGACTTATTGATTTAAATGACACTTTTATCATTGAAAAATGTCACAGAGAGAGAGAGGAAGAAACAAAGAAAGTTGTTTCAACAAAATTCTGTTTCACAAAATCTTTCAAAAAGTTTGGGTTTTGTTGCAAAGCCAAATGAAAAAAATTTGGGAAACCTCAAAAGTCTTCCCGAAATGGAATTGATCTCTAGTTATCTAGTTATCCCCATTCTTCTGAGCAACTTGTTGGGCTCTATAGCCATCTAAATCAATTGATACTTTTTATTAAAACATCTAATCATGCATTTATATTTATAAATGGGCCCATAAGATGTGTTTTAATCTTCCAGAGACGTCATTTCAGTTAGATCCTGGTTTAAGCCAGTGAAATGGAAAGCAGAACTGTTCCTACTGGACCTTATTCTTCGTGAAGAGTGCCTTACTTCACAAGAAGCTCCACTGAAGCTGATGGAGGAGTAAAGAGGCTACTCGACATGAGTAAATGTATCAGGACTGCTAACACAGCAGAGTCAGATGGCGGCCAACAAATGATCAGGATAGTATTCCTGATAGTGCACCATTCTTTGGCAAATTACCACATTGACTATGGATCATGTGAAAAACAGTATTCCTTACCTGCTTCTATCAGGGAAACTGCACTGACTCCATGGGACTTTGTAGGTATCAGACAGGGGTATTTTAATGGTGTTAGTTATAGTCAAGGGAACCAGTCCCTCAAGCATTCTTCAATCATATCAAAACCAAACAAGAAAGCCTTGTGATGAAAGGCCTCCAATCTGCACTCACTAATACCAACAGACCCCAGCTAACAGAGCTCTGTGAGTTTTTCATCCTGGGAAGTGAGAAAAGTATCTGGCTTACAATTGCAAAATCACACAACAGTAACACAACAGCTGTGATGCCTTGTGCCACTTGTGTTGCTGTTCTCCAAGCTGCAGATTGTGTCTGATTGAGCAAACATAAAAACACAAGACTTATAAAAGTTGTAAAACTTTTAATATCATAATCACTAGGCTAAATTGAACTTTCTGGTATTGTATCCATTCAACCACGCTGAATCTGGACTATTACCTTTGTTTATGCAGAAGGAAAGGGACTGAAGGGAGAGGGGTTTGGCTATCTGATTTGCATTTGTCAGGCCTGAGGCCTACATTTGTTTGCCCATATGGTGGCCACAGACAACAGAAATCTAAAAATAGTGGTGTATTTCAGGTATTTGCCTAGGGACTATTTTTTATTTTTTGTTAGTAAATAATGAAGAGGATGAGGCACTGATTCAGAGTTCTCTGGATCTTTTTTAATGGTGAGAATAATGAACCTTTCAAGGATAGAATCATTTCATGCTTATCTGTTCTGTTCATTCCCTCAGAAGCACCTGGCCACTGTTGGGAGACAGATTGCTGGGGTAGATGGACCATAGTAGTAATGGTCTCAAGAGCATTCCTCACCATGCATTTTTGACAGATTTCCATGCCCCATTTAGGGCTTATGTCCTGCCTTCCCACCCCATTTCCGTTGGTGCCGAAGTGTGGCACCATCAGCCATTTTGAAAAAAACGTGTATGTGTATGTGTTTGACTAGGGGAAGTGTTGTGTATGTTTGTGCTTGGGTACATGGAGAGAAAAAGATTGAAAGAAGAGTGTGAGAGAGTTTAAAGATGAAAAAAGAAAGTTTGAGTAAGGTTTAGGGGAAAAAAGGACATTTAAAAGAAGAAAGGTAAGTTATTGAAAAAAGAGGCTGGTAAAGGCAGATTATGAAAGAATAGAAAGATTTTTGTTTTTAAAGGGTTAGTTAGTTTGAAAGAAGAGAGATTTTTAGTGATTTTGAGTAAGGAGAAATGATGGTAAAGGCTTAGTTTGGAAGGCAATTAAAGAATAGAAAATTTTGAGATAAATGTAAAAGGTGTATTAAATATCAGGGTTGGTTAAGTAAAAAAGTTAAATAATATTGAAAACTAGGTTTAAAAAGGGAATTTACTAAGGCAAAACCTTTTCTTAAGCATAGGATAAAATAGCATTGAAACTATTCAATACCAAAGTAGGTTAAGAAAAAAGTATTTAAAAACATTAAAAACTAGGTTTAAAAAGGGAATTGACTAAGGTAGAGCCTGTTTGGTAAGCACAGGGTAAAAAAAGTGAATAGAAATGGAAAGGCCAGACATAAGTCCTAGAAGGGGGTGTGAAAACCTGTCAAAAATGCATGGTGATGAGTGCTATCGAGGCCATTACTACTGACCATTGTTCTGACCCAATCTGGCTGTTCTTATGTTCTTAATCATTGGAACAATTTACAAAAGTTCATGGTAGATTCCCCATCACTGGTAATTTTAAAATTAAGATTGGATGTTTTTTCTAAAAGATCTGCTCTAAGAATTAATTTGGGGCAGTTCTCTGACCTGTGTCAGACTAGGTGATCACAATGGTCCTTCTGGCCTTAGAATATATGAATCTATGAACCTATAAATAATCATCTAGCTGCCAGCTGGAGCTCCTCATGAGTATTATGTACTGATGTAGGAATGGAAGCTTAACAGCTCGTGGCATTAACAGAAAATTATGGAAATTCTCCTACCCCTCATGAGTGAATTCTGATCTTCATAATCCCTCATTCATGGAACCGATAATGATCAGACTGAGTGTGGTGCATATGATATGTTTGAAAACCTAGTGAATAAAACTCCTTCATTGTTTGCAGACTCTGCTTAAGATTCCTACAAAATGATACTCAGTTCAGTCAGGTTCATTCTTAAGCTTTGCAATGGTCACAACAACAAACCACATATTTAGCTGGTGTAAATTGGCATAACTCCATTAAAGTCAGCAGAAGGACCAGCTGAAGTCTGGCCTATTATTTTTAATTTATGTCAGGGGTGACTCTGAAGTCCTTGTCTGCTGGCGAGCTCCAGGTTAATTGCTTCTGAATCTCATCTGGAAAACAAAGTAAGAAATCAGATTGATCCAAAATAGAAATCAAATACAATGGAGTTTGTTTAACTTTGTTCTCATTTGCACTGGTGCAAATCAGACGTAAGCTGATTCCCCTCTCTTTCACCCTGATGTAAATCAAGAGTAACTCCATTGGAGTCAATGGGGCTGATTCCACTGTCTCTCTCTCTCTCTCTCTCTCTCTCTGATGTTCCCCTCTGGTATTATCTGGACCAGTGATCTGCTAGGTCACTCCAATCCTTGACTCTGGGAGCCAGACTTACTCTGCTTTGTTATGAGAACCCCCACCCCTGGGCTGTTCATGCACAGCCTCTGGCATGTAAACTGCTCCTTGGATTTTGCAACTGAATTACACTAGCCAATCTGTCCAGTCCCAGACACAACCCTAGGAACCTCCGTCTTTCAGTGTCCAGTTATGCCCACTGGACGCTGCAAGCTTATATCAGTTCATCAATTTAACAAAGAAATTGACATGTCCCAGGCTTGTTATCCCAAGAGGAGTCTCTGACACACTTCAAACCAAATGCACTGCTTCAGGTAGAATAAACAAACAGATTTATTAACTACAAAGATACATTTTAATAAATTATAAGTTGAAGCATGTCAGATTTGCTAAAATGAAATAAAAGCAAAACACATTCTAAGCTGATCTTAACACTTTCAATGTCCTTACAAACTTAGATGCTTCTCACCACAGGCTGGCTAGTTGCCCTTCAGCCAGGCTCTCCTCTTTGATCAGCACTTCAGTCTCTTGGTGTGGTGTCTGTAGATGTAGATGGAAGAGAGAGGAAGAGCAGGGCAAATGTCTTCCCTTTTATCATGTCCCTTCTTCCCTCCTGGCTTTGTCCCCCTGCTTCAGAATCATGTGAGCATTACCTCATTGCAGTCCCTAACTGGCCAAAGAAAGGGGGTTGACTCACTCCAAGTCCCACAGAATCTTTTGGTGCTGCCTAGGCCATCATCATTTGTCCCTGTGAGGCTGGGCTATATAGCCTGGAGTTTCAGGCACTCAGCTGGGATGTAAAAGACTCAAGTTCCTGCTCCAATGATTGTTTAAGTATGTTAGACAACATGAAACAGCTTTGACAGGAGAGACTAAGAAAAGTCTGCCTTAGAATCCCCAAGAGCTTAGTGATTGGAATTCTGAGACAGGAGATCTTGATTCAATTCCCAGCAGAGTGGGGATTCAAACCTGGGTCTCACACACCCTTGGTAAGAGCTGTAAGCACTGGATTGGGTTGGTGCAGGGGGGCAGCAGCACCTCCTCTTGTAGCTGTGTTTTGTGCAGGGTTTTTTAAACAAAAAGCAAACTATTTTCTAGCTTTTGTTTTTCATTGCAAAATTTGAAAAATTCCACAAAGCATTTGGGGATTTTTGGTGGGAAAAAATGTTTTCTTTTGTTTTTTAATTCCAATCATCATTTTTTATGGAAAATACATACCCACTTTTCACCAACTCTGGTGTTTACCCAGGAAACAGTTTGGAGATGTGAACTTCTTTTGCTCCCCCACACTGAGATTTTTAAAACCACCTATGGGCTGCCCCATTCCCCAAATATCTTATCCCGCTTTGAGAGGGACAAGTTGGGTGAGGTTATATCTTATTGGACCAACTTCTGTTGGTAGAAGGGACAAGCTTTCAAACTTCACAGAGCTCTTCTTCCAGTACAGGGAAATTATTCAGAGTGTTATAGCTAAATACACAGTGGGACAGTAAGGAGTAAATTCATGCTGCAGGAGGAAACTTAAAGTCACATGGGCAGTTAACACCAGTAAAAGATATTACCTCACCCACCCTGTCTCTCTCATATTCTGGGTTCAACACTGCTACAGCAACACTGCAATTATTCAGTTTTGACAATCTCCTCCTTAATCATCACATGTTCCCCTTGAACCCAGCCTAAGTAACTTGATTAGGCAAGAACTCATATATTCCAAGTCAAAAGCGACCCTTTTGTGGGATTCCCTCTGGGACCTTTTCCACTTAGCCTATCCAGAACACCTTGTCCACTTCTGGGAGAACACTTCATCCAGTTCTCTGCGATCCAAAACACTCAACTCCAGATTTCATCACTCAGGTTCCTTTATCTGGCATACAGCAGAGCTGCTCTGAGGTGATCAGAATCAAGTGTAGGGGTGAGAATTGGGTGTACCACACATCCAAAGCTACACAGACAACCTCTTCCTTTACATTCATTTACATTTCTCATTCAATTTGCTGTACATTACACCACACATTTCTGGTTCAGTTTAGTTACTTTGCTGGAACCATTCCCTGTATAAGATGCTCTGTCCATGTGCTCTTCATGTGGAACCTGATCTTTACACTCCCGGTTTGTCTTGTCCGTTAGCCTTAGCATCAGGGTGTTACAGCTTATTTTAGCTAGCACGACATCCTGACTCCAGCATCCTGCCTGTCAAGCCCCTGTTTACAACTTAAACTTCCATTCACCTTTCCAACCATACCCACTTAGAAATGAGGCAAGTTACTAATGTCAAGACAGGCCTACACCATTGTGATCATCTAGTCTGACCACCTGTATAACACAAGCCCCAAATAATTTCTACAGCAGAGCTTTTGAAAAAACATGGAGGGGAATGGAAGAACATGGAGATTTTAACAAGCCTCACAGAGCTGGAAGGGACCCTGAAAGGTAATCAAGTCCAGTCCACTGTCTTCACTACCAGGGCCAAGTACTCTTTTTGCCCCAGCTCCCCAAGTATCAATCCAGGATTGAACTCACAGCCCTGGGTTTAACAAACCAATGCTCAAACAACTGAGCTAGCTCTCATTCCCCAACTTCATGTTTAGGGTGCAGATTAGTTACAGAGTTACCCCACATGATGTATTCCTGCAGAAGAACAATCTGTCAGCTCTCTGAAGTGTCAGAGGGGAAGGACTGAGGAGAAAATAAGCCTGGAGAAAATTTTCCATCAAAACGTTGTGAAAGAACACCCAACTCTTGGCTGCCGCAAATTGAAAACAAGTTTACATTTCGACTTGTTACAATAAATTTCTCTTTCACTTGTTTAGCTGCTGAAAACAAACAAACCTCTTCCCCCTGCCAAACTTTCATGTTTCTGTTTTTCAATGAATACCTGAAAAACCTTCAAAAATGTGAAGAGAATATTTGAATCAAAATTATTCATATCAGAAAAAAATCATTTCCCACCCGTTCCAGGAGTGGATTATCCCACTGGCCCTTCCCTCCCCATGTACAATGGTAAAATCCTCCTCCATAAGGCCATGACAGCTCTGCTACATAGTACCTCCTACAAGGACACTGGCTCACCTCCTGACAGAATAACCACAGTGGACAGAAAATAAAGAATTGGACCATTTTCATTTCATTGCTTCTTTTAATTAATTGTTATTTCTGCAATGCACGGACACTCTCGCATCCTTGGAATAAAATGTCTTTCTTGCCACTTTTCTCAGCGCTTCCTTCACCTGCTGGTTCCTTAGTGTGTAAATAAAAGGATTCAGTAAGGGGGCAAGCACAGTGTTGATGATGGCAAGGCCTTTGTTCAGGTCCAGGTCTTCATCCTGAATGGGCCTGACATACATGAGAATGCAGCTGCCATAGCAGATGGAGATGACAATGAGGTGGGAGGAGCAGGTGAAGAAAACCCGTTGGCGCTCCTTGGCAGAGGGAATCTGCATGATGGTGATGAGGATGTAGGAATAGGACACTAATATTAGCAATAAGGTGCTGAACAGGGTGAAGAAAGACAGCAGGAAATGGATAAGCTCCAGGAGATGCTTGCCCCCGCAGGAGATCTGCATCAGGGGGGTATAGTCACAGAAGAAATGGTTGATTACGTTGGATTTGCAGAAAGAGAGCTGGCTGGTCAGTACAATAGGTATAAGGATAAGGAGAAGACTTCCCATCCAGGAGAAAATAACCAGCAGGAAGCACAGCCTTTGGCTCATGATGGACATATACAGAAGTGGGCAGCATATGGCCGCATACCGGTCAAATGACATGGCTGTCAGGAGGAAAAGTTCCATACACCCAAAGAAGAAGTGGAAAAAATACTGTGAGAGGCAAGCAGCAAAAGATATTGTTCTCCTCTCTGTCCTAAGGTCTGTCAGCATCCTGGGGACGATGACTGTGGTTAAGCAGATCTCCAAAAAGGACAAGTTCCGGAGGAAGAAGTACATAGGGCTGTGGAGGTGGTAGTCAGTGCAGGTGATGATGATGATGAGGATGTTCCCCATTAAGGTCAACGTGTAGGCTAAGAAAAGCACCCCGAAGAGGAGTTGTTGCAGCTCAGGGATACTGGTGAGCCCCAACAGAATGAACTCTGGCACCTGGGTTTGGTTTCTCATTGATGCCCTTGGAAATCAAAAGAGGAATAATTCTCAATCTTTTGCATATATACACACACACATATCCTGGCTATTGATAATTAAATCAACAGGCAAAACCTTTCCACAAGCAGTTGATGAAATGTTCAAATGGTGAGGTAGGGGGATGGATAGTTACTTTATAGAGCTCAGCAATTTTTATTTTTTGAAACACTTTGCAACTTTTAAATTCAGCTCACTTAATTTATGAGCCAGTATCTACTGAGCATAATGATAATTTCTTACCTAGTCATTGTACCGCAGCAATCCATTGACATGGATCTGAGGAGAGAATATGGCAAATTCTAACACTTAATGCTTTATGAATCACTTTATAACCAGGAAGTGATCTGCACAAAACTCTCCTGAAGTCAAAGGGCCAATATAGATAAAAAAAATCTCATCACTGGAGATATAGAGAGACTCAGTTTTAGAACATAGGACATTTTATAGTCTCTTGCTTCCAGTCCGCTTTGCTTTAAAAAAGTGGTTTCTCAGCTATGCTTGTGTAATACAGAGGAAAAATTTGCTTCTGAACTAAAACCATAATTTAAAAAATGGGATAAATCGTCAGCCAGCATTACATTGACATCAATGGAGCCTTGTTACTATATACGACCTGGGGATCTGACCACTGACTCCACTGGAGCTGTGGCTGATATACACTAGGTCACGTTGACTTCAATGAAGAGACACCAATTTACACCAAGTAAGGAGATGGCACATTGACTCCATTAGCTGCACTGATTCACGCTGTTAGCTGGGGAGCAGGTCAAATGATATCAATTTTCTGTGATAAATTAAAGCAAAGAGCCAGCTTGCCACTTGCTCAGAAAGATTTTGGAGACTGGAGCAATATTTGGAGATACTTTATTTTCTATCACACACAGAAAGTCACTTGATCATTTAAGCGAAGTCATCTCAACACTAAGATCTTTTGAAATCTCAGCCAAGATGGCTCAAATTGGTGATGTAGAAATTGAGATACTCAAAAGCAAGGATCCTCACTGGAAGTTCTGGCTACCAAAAAATTGAGTATAAGAACATTGACTTACTTGTCTTACAGCCCAAATAATGTAAGATTGATTTAAGTGTCATTTGTAAATCACTGTGAAGAATCACAGTGCATACATTTCCTTAGATAGTCTACAGTGATACTTAAATAGACTCCATCATGGTAGTATCTGAGGGTACATTTACACACTGACAATGCTACAGCAGTACACCTGCTACTGGGGGCTTGGAGTGGATCTGGATCTGGATCTGGATCTGTGAATGTACCTGAAACACATCAAGAAATCTATTGTCTACAGACAGGCACCCAAACACCCCAGAATATGCTCCAAGGAGAGAGTTCATCTTAGCACACTAAACTGCATTCATGCGTGGAGGAAAACAAGTCGTCACTCTGAGTTTGGAGCAACAAGCCAGAGGCAGCTTTATTTCGAGCAGCTGCAATATGCACAGGAGAGTACACACGGGCAGATCTTCTTTAGATAAATAATTAGGCAAGCTTTTAAACCTTTCATTGCATACAATAATGAGCAACAGCTGTATTTTGTTATCCATTTTCTTCCTGATATCTCACTTTTCTCATTAATTTCTGCCACAGTCTACATTCCATTCTTATCTAACACAAGGTCAAAACTGTATCTCTTGCAGTCTGTTCCCATTCACTTTCTTGCTTTCCACCCACCTAGGCCCTGCCTTCAAGTCTCATGTTCTTAGAGTCAGTGTCAGCCTGACTTTGTTAGCCTGACTCTTGCTCTATTCCTAGAAACTAAGATATCTGCATTCAAATGCCCTTTATCCTTTTCTCTACTTCCACACTGTTCCCTTGTGTGCTTCCAGCACAACTATCAATCTTAAACCTCCATGTTCATCAAACCTTGTATTTCTGATTCTAGATCAAATGGTTCAATCTCATGGGTTTTGGTTGGATGCAACAACAATGCATGGTTAGTATGAACATAAAAGGTATTATTATTATTACATCCTTTTCAACAATGACCTAACCCTAAACTAAACAACAATAAAAGCATTAACATTCCTACTATAATAATATGATGGGGTTGTTATATAACCTTAGTCACAAAACACAATACATCATAATTAGTACATGAAGTAGACACTCTATAGGCTGTATCAAAAGCATACTTTTCAATCTGATATATATTTTGGAACATATGAATTGCCCTTGTAATTCAAATATTTTCTGGACCTTTGGTAGGAGTAAAAGCAAATTTTGGAACCAATCAGGTACTAAGGCAGTTCAATTAAAGGGTATCTGGAACCTAAGGGCTGATTGTAAAATTCTATCCACAGTCCAATAAATGATATTACTGCCTCCAGCAGTGGTGAGATTAAAATGTATATCATGCAAAGTGGTGGTCTTAACATACACACAGCTATCATTAGCTTGAAAAAGCAGCTATCCTGTCAGGGTAGTTCCTTGTCCCATACCCTCTCAACAGATGTTGTCATAAACAGTGACAACTTCTCTGGGCTTCAGTTTATGTACACACTGAAGCTGGGGGGGATCTAACATCCAAAGTGTCCATTCACTCCCTATCCTTGTCCAAATGTCGGGTGTTATTCCAGGAGCATTGACTATAAATCGATTAGACAGACCAGGTGGTTTAATTTTCCAACTGTCCCAGTGAATTATCCAATCCCACATGCATCCTCCCCACCAACCCAGCACGATTCAGTATGTGGGAGCCCACACCCCTCCAATCAGTCTGTATGCTTGGAAAGAGCACTGTGAGCATCTGCACTTCCACCCTGAAAATCTCCAAATATGTCTCCACGGCCATAGATCAGATGATACTCCTGAGGTATCTGTAAGGGCAGTGAGCAAAACCTGATGCTTGAGATCACTCCAAATGGCCATCAGCTGATTATTCAGAAAATCCTGAATTTCTGAACAAGCCAGATCCCACTGCAATCCTTTCCCAGCCTCAGTGATATTTAGCACCATCATTGTCTGCAGTTTCTGGGTTATTGAACTAAGGGCAGAAATAACGTGCAATTCACCAACTTCAGCCTGCCCCTGGGTTAACTGTGCTTCAGCAATAAGACCAGGGGCCTTTTCCAGTTTCTCTAATTTCTCATCATGTTGTTGGCCTTTGTAAATGTTCCAAATTGCAGCTGCACTATTGGCATCGTCCCAAAGGGATTACTAAGGTGTAAAGGCCTTGGCCATTGGGTTTTATCAGAATATATGGCATTGTCTGTATTACGATGTGTTATAGGGGTGGTAATGGTAGTGAGGATAATGGCGGGGACAGTGGTCGTGGGAGCAAGGCGCCTTTGGTATTCGTCATCTGAAAGCCAATTAGGGAGAGCTATACATGCTGAAGGTACTTGTCCGAAAGCACAGAGCCCAGGCCCCCGAATCAACCCAAACCAACACTCAATACCTCAGTCCCAAGCACGGTTCCCACAAGTTCCTCCCTGCCAAGTTATTATACTCCGTCTCTTCCACCAGGGCCAATTCTTAATGTCTTTTGTAGACAAGAATCCCTAGACTTTTTCGGTTTCAGCGGAACGAACATACTTTCTTCTTTTTTCCTGGAACGGTCATGGTTCAGCATCATACAGAGGAGAGGTTACCAGCACGTTACCCTGTAATAAGTGGGTTCCTCCAGCAGTTGATGGATGTATGGTGGTTCGGTTAGTGGACAAGG